>NC_072413.2:42236420-43486420 GCF_028858775.2 Pan troglodytes
TCCCTCAGACCTCTAACAAAGTCTGTCCATGAGGAATGCTCATTTCCAGCTGGGTAAGACACTGTGCAAATGTAGGATTTCACAGTTCACCAGAAGGATTATATCACTTTCCTTTTTGGAAGAAGTCCAGACTTCATTACGAAGGTGCATCACATTGTTATACTGCAGAAAGCAACATATGGCATTATATCTCTAAACAGCTAAAAATGGACTTTCAGCTAAAAAACTTAGTTGTGAAATAAACAGTACATGTTCAGTATGTGCAAAGTTAGGAGTATAATCTATGAATTATGAACAAATATAGCAATATATAAGTACATTTTTAAACATGCCATTTTAGAAATACAATGCACAATTTATAATTGCTGGATGCTATCATTTTCTTTAATTGGTAAAGGATATTAGAGTTAAAATGTTTTGAAAGTGATCAGTAATATTGCCAAAATTCAGAAGATAAGTAATCAGACACTAGTTTTTAAAAGGTTTGTTGCAACCATAAGCTGAGTTCCATTAAAGAAGATTAAATAAAATCAGACCATCCACACAAACTTGCACTAATGGGAAAAATGAATGGATCATTAGCTGAAACAGTTATTCATATAACATTGTTAACATAAACTGTATTAGCTTTTCATGACAGCTAAATATTATTAAAAGCTAGTCAATTACACATAGCGACCTATACACTCACAGGATTGATGATTTCAATCTAAAGGGCATGGTTCTGTTGATGACTTTCTTTCAGGTCTCTGCTGCTGGAAATACTGTGTCTATTATTTCACAGTGTACCTAGAGCCACAGTGTGATGTGGCAGCCAAACAGCTTAAAGTTTTGCTCTGTACTGGATGGAGATGAAATATGCACAGTAGGAGCATAAAATAGCAGTAGTTTACCATGAAACTACCAAATTTCCACTTTTCTCTTTAAAGATATGTATAATTGTAAAGTTGGAATTGTGTAGCGTTTCTAAATACTGAGAAAAGAAATGCATGCTTATGTCCCATGTTCTCATGCTGGAGAAGAATTTAGCAATATAGTTTCTAAAATCAGGTGTGATTTCCACTTAAAGGCTGTAGTGAATGGTACTAACTTCCCAAGGAATTTAAAGTTACTAATGTCATGTATTGGTACCTTCACTTCATTTCATGTGATTTCCTGTAGTATAGTATAATTAATGGCTTGGGTATGAAAGCTGACACTTCTTCACCTTTCTCCCTCATTTATTACACTGAAATATGTAAGCATTTGTTTCCCATAGATATATCTGATGGCATCATCTCTAAATGTGAATAGAAATATTTAGTAATCTGTATATAATTCGATTTCCTTGGACTTTGCATCTCATGACCTCTCACACCATGTATATTGCTAAACTTAACACTAAACAGATCTCTCAATAAATGATTGCAAATAAATGATGATGTCATTAAATATAGGTAGTACATTCTTTACTACTAGTGTGGGGAATGCCTTAATAACTGAATTATTCACATCCAATAAGGTTAGTAGCATTTTGCTTTTACACCCTTTTGGTAAGTTCTTCACATGCCATATACAGACACATCTGCTAAGCATTTCTTTCAAATCTGAGCGCTCTTCTCTCACACTCCTTTCTAAAAGTTCCATGTCACTGGAAAGAAAACAACTATACAGAAAAATTGGAATAGTATTCCATCATGTCTCCCCACACTAGATGCACAATTACTCATAAATATACACAAGTACACACACACATAAATTCTATATGTATACCTCGAATACTTTCCCAAGCAGTCTATGCATCTAATACTGAGTTCCAATTGCTTTGTTCTTTCCTTCAGAATATAAAAAAACTTGAGAAAACATAGCATAATAACATAGATGGCAAAACCTGGCTAGAAACCTACATTTCTTCGCAATGACATTTTAATGAACCAGAAAAAAATTAAAGCAAAGAAAATTTGCTCTTACCCATAATCAGACTAATGACTTTTCCGTATATTGTTTTCAGATCATACAAGGAAGGGCTTGCTATCCTGTGATAATATTTCTTATGCAGGATAGCATAACACCACACAAGCACACAGACTTACACACACACACACAAACAGAGAGAGTTTATTAGCTGAATAATGGACTTCAGTTTAATTTACAGTTATGCAATTGGCCAAAGATTTAGTACTCCTAGTGGCTTTTCTTCAACTTTTGTTATGGCGCTGTTTGATTGTATTTATGAATGTGACCTTATATCCTGTAACAGCAGAAGAAAGTAAGATAAATTGGACTCTAAAACACACACACAATAGCAGACAGTACTGTTTAAAGATTAATAAGTGATCTCACTATAGCACTTCAACTGCCTATAGCCTAAAACTATCTTTCCTTTGGTACTTTCCAGGCAGTCCCTAAAGGACCAATAAACCAAGAGCACTAGACAGATCTGAACTCACCTATCACAGCTTTGATTATGCTCTTGTGCACTATGTGTTTCTTCTTAAAAGCATCTAATTCACTGCCTGTTCACAGCATTCATTATTTGAAGCAAAGGACACTAGGAGAAGTAAATAAAACTTTTAAAAGACATATTGTAAAGTGAATTCATTCAATTTTCCTTTCTTATGTATCAAAACCCAAAGCCTTGTATTGCTCTTAAGATGTGATTTTCACACCACTTAATTTTTTTTGCCAGATATAAAAACTGCACATTTCTAACTGAGTTTCACCTCCTAGCATCTGTGCATTGCACCAAGATGTTCAGACATCTCATCACAAGGCTTCCAAGACATCAGTACCTGGGGGACCCCACTTTGGGTCCTGAGGGCACATACTCTCTTCACAGTGGGAATCCCAGAAGGGAAGAAGCCAATGTAAAGAGTTTAGAACTCTGCCCATAGCCTACCTGTTTACCCCTCCACGCTAGGGACTTCATAATCAGAAACACTCCCGCAATGTTTGACCCTCCTTTCCAACCTCTGATCTCCAGATTTCTTCTTGAACAGCATCTACAAAGCTTCCTGTGACAGAAAATGGCTACAGAATCTATCCTGTTATTACTTAACATTAGCATGAGTAATTCATATTATGCAGTTGTAGTATTTTACAATTGTTTGACTAGCTAAAATTTATAAATGCACCCACATGAATATACTTCCATTTGCAAAACTAAATATCAGATACATAACACTAAACACTGCAAACATGAGAAAGTGTCTTTCAGCACTTGTTTCATTTTTTATGCAAAGATATTGAAAAACACAGTCAGGGCTCATTATCTTTAGCCTGAAGAAAAGGCTTGTGTAAAGACCAGATGAAAGGAGACAGCTAAAAATTAGAGTCAAACCAGATAATTCAAAGGAAACAATTTCCTTTGGTGGCTAAATGTCCTAATTTGTCTCTATTGAGGCATTAACCATGAAGTTTTCACATCATTCCTTTTGCGTGAGTTTATGCCAGCTATATGAATACAGAAAGGAGAATGGCAATGTCTACTTGTAAGCCTCAAACTGAATTTCTAATTAGTATAGTTATTTCCAATGAATTATTTACATTTTCTTCAACAATAAAGGCAGTGAAGTAATTTGTTATTTAATATTCTTTATATAATTATATTTGGGTATTGAGAGTGTCTTATCTTTTTGTTCTATTTTATGCAATGCTATTTTGAGATCTCCAACACTCTTTAGACCAAACACGGTTTTCTACCAAATGATTTTCATTTTAGTATTTCTTTTCTTTTTTTTCTTTTTTTGAGATGGAGTCTCACTCTGTCGCCCAGGATGGAGTGCAATGGCGTGACCTCAGTTCACTGCAACTTCCGCCTCCTGGGTTCAAGTGATTCTCCTGCCTCAACCTCCCGAGTAGTTGGGATTATAGGCATGCACCACCATGTCCAGCTAATTTTTGTATTTTTAGTTAGAGATGGGGTTTCACTATGTTGGCCAGGTTGGTCTTGAACTCCTGACCTTGCAATCCGCTCACCTCAGCCTCCCAAAGTGCTGGGATTACAGGCGTGAGCAACCATGCCCAGCCTCATTTTAGTATTTCTAAGACTAGAGAACACAAGAGGCAGTATAGCTTAAATAGGTACCTAATAAACAGCTATTGTTATAGAGAATATAATTTACCTTTAGAAATGATGCCTCTTAGTAGCAATTACTAGTGACACACAGTCAAGTTGTGTAAAATGATTATATTATCTATCAATCAAAACCAGTTATGTTATGACTAAAAATACTCTAATAAACATATTGATGCAGAAATGATGACTTTTGCCTTAACCAATATCTTTAAAGTTACTTTTGTCACTTTCAAACAATTTTTTTTTTTTTGAGATGGAATCTCTCTCTGTCACCTAGGCTGGAGTGTAGTGGCACAGTCTCGGCTCACTGCAACCTCCGCCTCCCAGGTTCAAGCGATTCTCCTGCCTCAGCCTCCCGAGTAGCTGGGACTAGAGGTGTGCACTGCAAAGCCCATCTATTTTTGTATTTTTAGTTGAGACAGGGTTTCACCATGTTGGCCAGGATGGTCTTGATCTCCTGACCTCATGATCCGCCTGCCTTGGCCTCCCAAAGTGCTGGGATTACAGGCGTGAGCCACCGTTTATGTCATTCCATTTTTATTTCATTTTTATGACCTTATAGTTGGGATAAAAATAAACTGAGAAAAAATAATTAATAATTTGATAGAACTGGAATGAAGCTTTGGAATTAGCACTTTAATCCTTACGAAAGCATTGAGGTGTCTGAAGTACAACATGTATTCGATGCTATCTAATGAAGATATATAACCTGTGGCAAGCAGCAGGAATTCTATTATTACCACTTGTATAAAAAGGAAAGACATCTCACTAGCTGATAACTCCCTAGCGAGTCTTTCAAAGATGACCAAGACCATTTCTTGACATGACTTATCCTGGGGAATTGCAACATCTTCGTAGCTTACATTGTGAGACATGTCATGCTCGTTTTGGCAGCACATATATGAAAAAAAAAAAGTGAGACATATCTCACAAAAAAAAAAAACACCCTGCCAAGATTCATTAAATGAGTGGTCCACTATCCATTTTTTCTAACATATATGGAAATGAATGACATAGTCCAGTTTTTTCCCCTAAATATGTCAGAGGTTGAAAGTTCTACAAATACCACAGGAATAATGAAAACAACTTCACCAAAGGCATATTTATTGAGGACACTGGTCATTAAGATACTCTGAGCTATATATGAATTACCATACAACATATTCTTCCTGAACTTATGTCAATGAAAAACTTTTGGTTACACTGAGAATCTTCTTGAGATGGAGTTTCGCTCTGTCACCCAGGCTGGAGTGCAGTGTCACAATCTCGGCTCACTGCAACCTCTGCCTCCCGGGCAGAGGAAACCATATCACTTTTTTTCACTTTGATTACTAGGAAGTACAGAGTCCAAATTAAAGATCAACCTTAAAAACCACCATGACTCTACATTTTCTGTTTATGGCCTTCCCTTTGTTGGACTGATTTTATAATAATTTTTCTTATGATTCTTTTCTATTTCATTATTATTTAATCATATACATTATTTTCACAAGCTGATTTTAATACTTAACTTGGAATATTAAATCATCTCTACTTAATTTGGAGAACAGATTATTTAAAAATGCATAACAGCAGACTAAAATATCTGAAAGATTGTCAAGTAGAAGGAGAAGCTAATGTATACTGTGCTGTGTAACAGGGGCAAATAGAATTTTAAAGAAGCATGTGCTAGATAGATGTGAGCAAGAATTTTCTAATAATTCTTCAGGTCCCAAATGTAATGGGTTTCCCTGATAAGCTGTGGAGCCTTTAACACTGCACAAATTTAATCAGAGGCTAACTAACTATCCATCTGGCATGTTAACAAAAGTTTCTGAATTGGAAGAAAGGTTAAACTAGAAGCCCTCAAAAATCTCTTCCATTCTGCGATTCTATAATTAAATATGCTATACTTAATGAGCCATTTGTTATCTTCATAGGGTGAGTAACTCATGGCACAAGTTTCCCTGCTGTCTTTCTGCCAGGTCTAGAAATCAAATTAAATTAAATCTATCACCATATAAAACTACGGATAAAGAAAAGTTATGTCATAATGACTTGAAGAGTCTTGAAGTTTGAATATTGACTTAAAAACTTCAGTTTTATTGCCAGCAAGAATTCATAGCCTGTACATATCGCAAAACCAATACTCTAAATATGAGGGATCAAAACAGGAGAAACATTGTGATGCCATGCAAATTAAAGTATGACAAGGGTTTAACAAAATATATTGTAATGTTCTAAATATTAAAAAGTAGACAATTCATCATATTACAGATATATATATATATTTTATGCTTTAAGTTCTAGGGTACATGTGCACAACGTGCAGGTTTGTTACATGTGTATACATGTGTCATGTTGGTGTGCTGCACCCAGTAACTCGTCATTTACATTAGGTATACCTCCTAATGCTTTCCCTCCCCCATCCCCCCACCCCACGACAGGCCCACCGCATGTTCTCACTCATAGGTGGGAATTGAACAATATTACAGATATATTTTTAAACTACGTCCTATAATGAGAAACACTGTAAAGATTCCTGTCACCAGAAAGGTATACATATTTGTTTGGGGAGGCATTGAAATTCACTGTAAGCCAGTAAACTAAATTGAAATGGCATATTTAATACCTGCACATATCTATCATTATATTTATGCAATATAAGAAAGATAAAAGAATCATGAATTTGCTAAATTAATCACTGAGGTGAATCACCTTAAGTGAATGAACTATCGTATATAAATATTTTAAGTGGACAAACAACTTTACAGGTAAATAAAACAAATTTTTGCTTCCTTTCACATTTGGTAGTCTCAGAAAGGTATACTTATTGTTATTTTTGTTAGAAATAAATTGAAAAAGGTTTGAAAAAGTAATATTACTTAAAGGTACATAACAAAAAGTTAAATAACCAGAGCAAAATATGCAATTTCCAAGTATTCAAGCTATTAAAAATTCCAAGATTACACAATTACAAAATTTTAAGCCCTAATGCCAACGGGATTTTGACTAAACAAAGAAAGAATGAATCAAGAATGATTGGGAAAAAGTGAAAACAAATCCAAACTAAAGATCAAGTTGAAGAATGCCAATTGAAACATGTGACTGTTGATATTAAGGACAGGAATGGCAGACACCGTATATTTTTAAATTTTGCAGTGGATGGTATTTGTTTCTTGGGGAAATAGTTACGCTCAAACCCAATACAAGTCTAAAAGAGTCTGGTGGCTATCAGCATCTTTAACTGGTATGAATTCCAACGTCCCTGATTTTTTAAAGTCAAGTGTCTCCTGCCTTAAGCCTACCCCAAAAAGACAGGCTCTGCAGCCCTGCCTAGGAAATGGCCATGATACCTGAACTCATTGCAAACACTGTTCAATAAACGCCTACAAATTACAGCTCTCTTCCCCAAATTTGGCATCTAAATACAAGAACAACAAGATCTTAGAAAAACATCTTAAGGACTGGGACCTTGTACCTACAATTTAAAAAAACATATTGGAACCAGATAGTAACAGCATTTGTAAGATAGCAACGTAATAGAGGTTTATAAGCAGATAACATAAAACTCAGTTTCCATTAGAGGTTTATTTTCATTATAAAATATTTTAGACAAAAATGCAAAGAATAAAAAGTAGCACACAGTCTCGTACCTACCAAACAGATTTGGCAAATGTTAACATCTTGCCATGTTTGCTTCTGGTTTATATTGTTTTCTAAGAGTACAATTTAAAAGATGCACACAAAAGCCATCATCCATACCATTCTCTTTCCCATTTCAGCAAGGGGTAGGCAATACCTGAAGTTACTGTTTTTCATGCAAATCAATACAGATATGTTTGTATCACTATGTATTACATATTATAGTTATGTATAGTTATTTAATATATACCTATTTCAAGTGTACTTTAATTATAATATACCATGTGTATTGTTCTGAAACTTATTTTTCTGTTAAGCATTATTATTCTTGGGGTTTTCATTTTGAAATTTGTACCCCTAGTTTATTTCTTTAATTTTTATTTTTTGGAGACAGAGTCTCACTCTGTCACCAGGCTGGAGTGCAGTGGCACAATCTTGGCTCACTGCAACCTCCATCTCCCGGGTTCAAGCGATTCTCCTGCCTCAGCCTCCCCAGTAGCTGAGACTACAAGTGCGCTCCACCATGCCCATCTAATTTCTGTATTTTTAGTAGAGACTGGGTTTCACCATGTTGACCAGGATGGTCTCGATCTCTTGACCTTGTGATCTGCCTGCCTCAGCCTCCCAAAGTGCTGGGATTACAGGTGTGAGCCACTGCGCCCGGCCACTTCTAGTTTATTTATTTTAACTTCTCTATGGTATTCAATTATATGACATCTCCATTGCCCTATTACCTATATATTGTTTGTAACTTTTTACTATGAAAAAATGCTGGTAGAAGAAACAACCTACAGTATTCAAGAAAATATTTGCAAACTATACATCTGATAAGGGGTTAATATAAAAAACACATAAGGATCTCCTGCTACTCAACAGCAAGAAAACAAATAATCTGATTAAAAAATGGACAAAGAATCTGATTAAATATTTCACAAAAGAAGACATACAAATGGCCAACAGGTATATGAAAAAAAATTCAACATCACTAATGATGAGAAAAACGCAAATTATAACCACCTCAGACCTGTTAGAATGGCTACAGTAAAAAAGATAAAAGATGCCAAGTTCTGGTCAGGATGTGGAGAAAAGGGAAACCATGTACATTGTTGATGGAAATGTAAATTAATATAGCCACTATGGAAAACAGCATAGAGATCTCCCAAAACACCAAAAACAGAACTACCATATGATCCAGCAATCTCACTGCTATGTTATATATGCAAAGGAAATGAAGTCACTATCTCAAAATAATATCTGCACACCCATGCTTATTGTAGTATTATCTATAATACCCAACATATGGAATCAGCCTAAGTGTCTATCACAAAAAAGAATGAATTTTTAAAGTGTGGTATTTATAAAAATGGAATACTATACAGCCTTAAAAAAGAAAATCCTGTCATTTGCAACAATATGGATGAACCTGGAAGACAATGTGTTAGATGAAATATGCCAAGCACAGAAAGATAAATACTTCATAATGTCACTTATATATGGAAACTAAAATTGGCAAACTCATAGAAGCAGAGCAAAATGGTCATTACCAGAGTTTCGGGAGGATGGAGAAGAGAGGGGAAAGAAAACTGAGATGTTGGTCAAAAGACACAAAATTTCAATTACATATAAGGAAGAAGTTCAAGGAACAAGAGAGCCATTGTACAACATGGTGACTATAGTTAATAACCATGTATCATATTATTGAAAATTACTAAGAGATTAGCTTTAAGTGTTCTTACACCAAAAAAATATAAGTATGTGAGGTAATACATATGTCAATTGGTGTTACTTAGTCATTTCACAATGTACACATATATCAAAACATCATGTTATACACCATACATTCCTTTTAAAATGTGGCAATATTATTCTCTATATTTTCACGTGAACATGAGCTAGAACTCGTGTGTATGTGTGTGTGTGGGTGTGTGTGTGTGTGTGACAGAGAGAGAGAGAGACAGAGAGAAAGAGAAGTGGAGTCACTGAGATACAAATTTGCAAAGCTAGCCATTACCAACTTGTTCTTTAAAACAGTAATTGCAATTTAAACTCTACTGATGCTGCAGGAAAGTGTCCTGTTTCCACATTTTTGTAACACTTAATTTTATCAAATATAAATACAAATACCTTTCATTGTATTTGTATGAGCATTCCTGATTTTGTCTTCTGTGGTTTGCTTGCTTGTGGTCTTTGCACAATTGTGGGAATTCCTACTGTAATAGTCCATGCTCACATGGCAAATAAAGACATACCTGGTACTGGGTAATTCATAAAGGAAATGAAGTTTACTAGATTCACAGTGCCACATGGCTAGGGAGGCCTCACAATCATGGTGGAAGGTAAATGAGGAGCAAAGTCATGTCTTACATGGCTGCAGGCAAAGAGAGCATGAGCAGGGGACCTCCACTTTACAAAACCATCAGATCTCATGAGACTTATTCACTATCACGAGAACAGCATGGGAAAGACCTGCCCCTATGATTCAATTACCTCCTACTGAGTCCCTCCCATGACATGTGGGAATTACGGGAGCTACAATTCAAGATGAGATTTAGGTAGGGACACAGCCAAACTATATCACCTATAAATAGTTTTCCTTTGTGATTCAATCTTTAAAAATATTTCATCCACATCCGTGGTTTGTCTTTTAACTTTGTTTTTGGGATCTCTGGTTATATAGGGAATTTTAATATTAATGAACTTAATGAAACATTTTCTATTATATTTTGTGCTTTTTATGTCTTAAATACTTCCTTATCTTGATAAAAACAGATATATTAAAATTATTCTCTGATAATTTTCACTAAAAATTTTAATATTCAGCTTTTCAAATTTATGACTTTAAGTATTTAGTATAAGATACAGATCTAACTTTATCCTTTTCCTACTCACAGTCCCCATCCCTGCTCCTTTTCTTGAATAGGCTATTCATTTCCAAATTATTTAACTGTTTGTTATACCAAGTTCCATATATTATGCTCTCTATTCTGTCACATTATCTCACTTTTCTTCCCTGCACTGTAAAATTCTTAATGTCTATTAAGACTAGCACAAACATTCTTCTTCTCCATCAAAACCCTCTTAACACATATTTTATAGAAGCTCAGTTATACAAGGTGATTTCAAATGGTGCAGGCTCACTGCTACATGGATTTTTTTCAATAAAAGTAACACCACATGTGCCTTATTTTACTGTCTCCCACTCTACCTCTTGCATGTCCTTCATCTCTGCTATCCCTGAGAAAGCAAGACCAACTCCTCCTCTTCCTTTTCATCCTCAGCCTATTCAAAGTGCAGATGATGAGGATGAAGACCTTTATATTGATCCATTTTCATTTAATGAATACTAAATATATTTTTTATTTCTTGTAATTTTCTTTCTTTTTTTTTTTTTCGAAATGGAGTCTCGCTCTATTGCCGAGGCTGGAGTGCAGTGGCGTGATCTCAGCTCACTGCAAGCTCCGCCTCCCGGGTTCACGCCATTCTCCTGCCTCAGCCTCCCGAGTAGCTGGAACTAGAGGTGAGCCATGCTCGGCTAATTTTTTGTATTTTTAGTAGAGACGGGGTTTCACCGTGTTAGCCAGGATGGTCTCGATCGCCTAACTCGTGATCCGCCCGTCTCGGCCTCCCAAAGTGCAGGGATTACAGGCGTGAGCCACCGTGCCCAGTCTATTTCTTATAATTTTCTTAATAACATCTCCTTTTCCCAGTAGACTTTATAATTAGAATACAGCATATAGTACATATAACATATAAAATATGTGTTAATCAACTGTTCATGTTTCAGTAGAGCTTCTGGTTAACAGTAGGCTATTAGTAAAGTTTTGGAGGAGTCAAAATTTAGACATGTATTTTCAACTACCTGGGAGTTTAGTGTAGTGTCCCTAACCCCTGTATTGTTCAAGAGTCAAATGTTAATACTTTTTTATTAAACTTATGATCTCTCTTTCAACAAATTATTCAGATTTTAAAATGTCCTAAGATTTTTCTTTATTTTTTAAGTTTTCCATGATTGATACTTTATTGTATTTCATTGTGGTCTGAGATCACGTTCTCTATACCACAAATTCTTTACTATTTTTTGATACTCTTTATGACTGGTATTTGGGCAATTTTGAAATTGCCAAAAATAATTTTACTCTATTTTCTGGATACCAAAGGTCTGATAAAACAAGTTTACTAATTATTTTATCTTCTTTATTCTATTAGTTTAATTTTTATTTTCAGAGAAAAGAGAAAAGTTGTTACATCTTCCAATATGATGTTGAATTTATAGGTTTCTCTTTCTAATTATAATTTTATATACATACTACATGCATATCTCTTTATAGAGATATACAATGTACACACACATATTTTTTCACACAGACACACATATGTGTAGCTATTGTTTTCACAACTTCAAATTTAAGATTTTCATATAATTAATCCTTGCATAATGGCTCTTACCTTTAATAATTGCCTTTCTCTTTAATATCTCTGTCTCCTAAAAATAATATGGATGTTACACATTTTTTCTTTGTTTTGATTAGTATTTGAAATGTGTTTGTTAGTTTTTTATTTCAGGATTTATTTGTTATTTGTTTTAGCTGAGTCTCTTTGTAGTTCACATACAGCTGGGCTTCTACAATGTATATGGGCATTTCTATCCTTTAACAATCAAGTTTAATTCATTAGTATTTTGTGATATCTGATATCTTATTTGGTGTCTCCTATTTCTGATTTTTAAATTTTTTCTCTTTTTAATTAGTTTTTAATAAAGATGCCATGAAAAGTCAATAAGATGAAAAAATAGGCATTTCAAATGGTACTGGAATGATTGAATATTCACATGCAAAAGCTGGACCCCATCTCACACTATATACAAAAATTAACCCAATATGGAATGGTGACCTAAAAGAGGACTAAAACTATAAAAATCTTAAAAGAAAACAAATGTGTAAATCTTTGTACTTTTGAATTAAACAATGGTTTCTTAGATATGACACTGAAAGCACATACAACAAAAAAGATAAACTGGGCTTCATCAAAATTGAATACATTTGTGCTGCAAAGGTCAGCATCAAGAAAGAGAAAAGACAAACCATAGAATGGGGAATAAATGTTGACAAATCATATGTCTGATAAAAGATTTGTATTGAGAATACATAAAGAACTCATACAAATCAATAACACAAAGACAAATACCCAATTGTAAATGGGCAAAGGATCTGAATAGACATTTCTCCCAATAAAATATGCAAATTACCAAAATGCACATAAAAGAATGCTCAATATTAATAACCACCAGAGAAATGCAAATCAAAACTACAATGAGATATCGCTTCTCATCCAGTAAGATGGATATAATACAAAATACAGATAATAACAAGTGTTGGTGAGGATGTGGACATGTTGGAACCCTTGTGCGTCGTTGATGGGACTGTAAAATGGTGCAGCAGCTTGGGAAAAAAATGTGGCAATTTCTCAAATAATTGAACATAGAATTACCATTTGACCCAAGTTTCCACTTCTATCTATATATCCAAGAGAAATAAAAATGTATATCCATACAAAACTTGTACAAGAATATCCACATTTGCATTACTTATAATAACCAAAAAGTGGAAACAACCAAAATGCTCATGAATTAATGGATAAATAAAATATAGTATAACCAGAACATTATGCATTATTCAGCAATAAAAAGAAATGAAGTACTGACATATGCTGCATGATGGATGAACCTTGAAGCTAAATGAAAAAAGCCAGTAACAAAAGGACACATATTGAGTGATTCAATTTCTATGAAATGTCTACAACAGACAAATATATAGACACAGAAAGTACATTAGTGTGGGAAAGGGATGGGAGCAACTGAGAGCTAAAGACATGGGACTTTTCCTCAATGTAATAAAAATTTTCTAAAATTTATCGTAGCTATGGTTGTTCAACTCTGTGAATTTACTAAAAATCATTCAGTTGTACAGTTTAAATAAGCAAATTATGATATGTAAATTGTATCTTAATAAAACTGTTACCAGGGCAAAAAATAAAGAAAAGAAAGCAGGGAATGAAAGTAATAGATAAATGGAAAAGAATCCGGTGGAAAAAAGCAATAGTAATCACAGAAATAAGAGCAAAAATTAAGAGGCAGTGTCTTATTGAAAAGTTGATTTGAAAAATAGTTCGTGGGGAATTAAACATTAATATATCTCTTTCATAGACTTTATGAATAAGTGGTATTGATTGTTACACTTGGATTTTAAAGGATATTTAGAGTTAAAACAAATGTCTTTAAGTAAAATTTTACCTATTATTTTATTTGACTAGATGCTATTAAAAAGTCACTGGAAATGAGGATAAGATTAGGATATATTCAACATATATTTATTGAGCACCTATCATCTGCCAGTCAGTGTTCTAGGCACAACAGTGAACAAAACTTATGAATTACCTCTCATATGGAGCCTATATCCCAGAGAAGAATGACAAATAAAAAAAAATGAATGAATGAATGAATGAATGAAAAAAATGTATGGGTAGTATCTAAGGAAGTAAAAATGTTATCAATGAAAATTCAGCAAATTAAGGTGATGTAAGGAATAGTAAATAAGATATTACTTTACGCAGAGGAGTAAGGTCTTTTTGATAATGAGATAATAGACAAATACCTTACAGAAATGAAGACCTGAGCTAAATGAATTTTCTTTTCTTTTATGCGAAGAAGAGATGAGAGCCTCACAAGCATAAGAAACAAAAATACACTGAAGAAAAGTGGAAGTTGGAAAATTAGTATTGCAGTAATTCACAAGAGAGGATGATGGCTTGGATGGGCATGCAAAGATTGGAAATGCAATAACATGGTTAGGGCTTAGATATATTTTAAGGCTGAAACCAACAGTTTATGCTGGCGTTTGAGTATTTATGGGTCACTGTAGAATTTTGGCCTGAACAATTGTTAGAATAGAGCTACTATTTTTAGATATGAATATAAATGAGGGTTTCAAAGTAAAAATCAATAATTGTTTTGGATATGTTAAGTTTGAGTTGCCTATTCAACTGCAAGTTGAATTTATGTGTTTGAAGTTCAGAGAAGAGTTAATACTAAGGACATGTATTTGAGAGTCATCTACATGTGGATGAGATGTACATGTACATTACTGGATGAGATCAATTAGAAAACTACTGATACAGAAAAGATGTATGAGGACTGAGTCCGGTGTCTCTTTAGTGCTTAGACGTCTGGTCAATAAAGACAAACCAGAACAAGTACTAAAGGAGAGAATCCAATGACATAGGAGGAGAAACAAGAGTTTTTCTGGAGGTCAGGTAAAGAAATGGTTGCAAGAAACTGATTTATGTCAGTTATGTCAGTTAGTTATGTCGAATGTTACTTATGTCCAGTTACATGAGGTTTAAGATATATCATTAGATTTAGCCACATGGAAACTACTGGTAATCTTGAAACCAGTGGTTTTTGTGCAGGGATAGACATGAAAACCTAGATGGATTAAGGAAAGTGGTAATAGTGAATGTAGGCATTTTGAGGAATTTTGCCATAAAAGTGAGCAAAGAAAAGAGGAATTGGCTGAAAGTGTATGTGAAATATATGTTGAGAAATATGATAGTATACTTGTACAGCAATGGGAATTTCCCAGTAGGAAGAGAATAATTGATGATGGAGGGGAAAGCAGATAACAGTACAGACAAATGAGAATGAAAAGTGAGAATGTGAGTTGTTGTGTGAACTTGATCATATATTTAAATGCCAGCTATCCTCTTATTTTTTTTAAAAAAAAATTAGATTAAACTTCCTTGAATCCTCAAAGTAAAAATGATAGCATAACAACCTTAGAAAGGTTTAAGCTTTCGAAATGTCTTACCTTCATCCCACTTTGCAAAGATTTTCAGCATAAGCTGTTCTCTTTCAATGTACTCTATGCTCTTGCCCTCTGGCTTATCTAATCTAAACATGTTTCTGTTAAACTCTACCATAACCCCTAACAGAGAATTGAATGACATTTATTCAAGCCTCAGCACCAGATTAAGATGCCGGAAGTTATGCTAGAAAATGTTACTTTTTTTTTCCTGTGTGCTTTGAAGCCAGATAATTTAGCTTCAGGCAATCAAAGCATATTTCTCTTCAAGGCTGATTTTTCCAAAAACAGCTGTTTGTATTCTCAAGCTGAATCTGTGTGTGAGTCATTAGCACAGTGTTTACAAGTTTGCTTTTTTTCTGTATGGCTTCTGTAAAACTGTATTACGGCTTAAATTTTCTATCTAAACATTTTCCTATATTAATTCCTTCTCTGATGTGGGAATACATGAAGCATGAATTCAATCATCTACCCAATCAGATCTTCCTGTTGTTTAACATTAAATATTTCAAAATGTATCACATCCCCCTTTATTACGCTTGAAATTAATAATGCAATATCCAGGAAAACTTACTTTTTCACACAACTAATAATTAGATGGTGAATTTAAACAATGATTGATGAGTTTGGGCACTTTACAGAGTTAGGATTAACTTCAGGGACAAATTATTTTCCTGTACAACATCACTCATGCCACTGCTGTAAGCCACCATCATTAATCCTAGCAATCGATTGTTCATCTTTTTGATCCCTACCATAAAAATGTTTCATTTAAGACCTCCTAAGTTCTAATTTGAGAATCTAGGAACACACAAAAATATCAATATCAATATCAATAGGATTACTGTCAAAGTTTGGATATTTATTCCACATTGAAGTTACTTTTGTGTATGGTATGAGGAAGGGATCAAACAATCGTGTTCCTTGATCTGAAATCAAAGACCAAATAACTGTTCCCCATGCAGCCAGTATACAATGGAGGTACAGAGACCATATAACTATAATAAAGGCTTTAACTTGGAAAATGGAACAATGGGAAATCTAGCCAATCTAGCAAGGGTTCCAATAGCCACTTGTTGTAACATTCTGAAATGCCTTTGGAAAAATCATTCAAGGATGCCCTACTATAGGATGAAAAATATTATTCAAATAATTCACACTATGTTCCTTGAGAAGAGCTACTTAGTCCATTGTCCTACTTGGTTCTTGGCAGAACCTTAATCTACCTCATGGTTTTACAGTACAAGCCTTTTAAAAACTTCACAGACTTCTTATCTAGTTGAATCCAGCAAATCCCATAACTTTATGTATAGTATTTTCTAGACTTGTTAGATTTTTCTAATATCTCTGCTTTGTTGTCCCCTTGATACTTTTGTTTCTCAACTTCATTGCAGGTCTCTGCACCATCTCAGGATTTAATGGAAAAACTAGAAATTTAGTCTCTTTTCCTTAAGCTATTTCTTCTAATTAAAAAGATTTATTGGAACCACCTTCTTAGTTGGACCTTGCCACTCAGACACCTTAGTTGATTTAGAGGTTTTAACAAAATGAGTGTATCAGCCATTCCCTTGATTTAAATATTCCCTTGTTGCTAAGGACTAATCCATTTTTATTAGCCAGAGAATCTCACCATTTTATCATTTTACTGCTTGAGGTTAAGAAGCAGATACCTTTTCATCTCTAGAAATCCCCAAATTTCTGATCTTTATCTATTCTCTTTCTTATCAACCTTCAAGATAATGACAGCAATTTATTTTCTGGGCTTATATCTTCTTGGTAATTTCTTACGAAATGTAGCTAATAGCTAATTAGCACTAACATATAATTTTATTAATATAAAATATGCTATTTTTCCAACTTATTTTCTTAGATTTAAATGCTCATTAAGTATATTGTATGCCCTTCAAATTACTGTAATGTTCAGTCTTTCCAATTACTTCTCCATTGAAAATCATATAATGCCATCATTCCAGTCTCCGGAAACAAAAAACTGAAGCTACTGTAAGTGAGCACTAACATAATAAAAACCTATGATAGCAGTAACTTACGGTAGTTTAGTATTTTTTATGAACTAAAAAAAATAGGACAGTGCAGGTTATACTATAGTAAAAACAACACTGGGCTGGGTGCAGTGGCTCACACCTGTAACCCCAGCACTTTGGGAGGCTGAGGCGGGTGGATCACCTGAGGTCAGGAGTTTCAAACCAGCCTGGTGAACATAGTGAAACCCTGTCTCTACTAAAATACAAAAATTAGCTGGGTGTGGTGGCAGGTGCCTGTAATCCCAGATACTTGGGAAGCTGAGGCAAGAGAATCACTTGAACCCGGGAGGCGGAGGTTGCAGTGAGCCAAGATCGCACCATTGCACTTCAGCCTGGGTGACAGAGAGAGACTCTGTCTCAAAAAAAACAAAAAACAACACACAAAAAACACTGAAATCTCTGTAATTTCAAAAAAGTTTATTTCTTACTCAGTTTATATCTTCAATGTGTTCAATGTGGTTCATTGGAAATACTTACTCCACCAGGGACATTGACTAGTGGACATTCTATATATTCTCACATACTTCAACGAGTTCCAAAGAAAGGGAAAAAATTTAGGGAATCACATATTGCTCTAAAAGGCTTCATTAGTCAAAGTAAGTCATGTACTGTATTAATCTACTCTCACACTGCTATAAAAAACTGCCTAAGACTGGGTAATCTATAAAGAAAGAGGCTTAATTGACTCACAGTTCCACAAGTCTACAGAGGCCTCTGAAAACTTACAGCCATGGTGGAAGAGGAAGCAAACATGCCCTTCTACACATGGTGGCAGGAGGGAGAAGAATGAGAGCCTAGTGAAGGGGGAAGCCCCTTAGAAAACCACCAGATCTTTTGAGAACGTATTCACTATCATGAGAATAGCATGGGGGAAACCACCAACCAATATCATTCTTAGCTCATTAGTTCAACCAAAACATGGCAAACAAACCTTAAAACAGGAACAAAGTAGGAAACTAGGAGACCAAGAAACACATGAAAAGAATAAGGCATCTTGGCCAGGCATTGTGGGTCACGCCTGTAATCCAAGCACTTTGGGAGGCCAAGGCAGGTAGATCATGAGGTCAGAAGTTCAAGACCAGCCTGACCAACACGGTGAAACCCCATCTCTACTAAAAACACAAAATTAGCCACCTGTGGTGGTGCGCACCTGTAGTCCCAGCTACTCGGGAGGCTGAGGCAAGATAATTGCTTGAACCCGGAAGACAGAGGTTGCAGTGAGCTGAGATCACACCACTGCACTCCAGCCTGGGCAACGAAGTGTGACTCCGTCTCAAAAAAATAAAAATAAATAAAACATCTTTTGTGATGTAATGGTAAGTTTCTGTAACCCCAAGTCTAGTTTCAATATGTGCCTTTAGAATAGGGACAATTAGCTGGTGGAAAATCAAACACAGATCTGACTATACTCCTGGCATAACCTGACCTTTTGTCATACTGAAGATGAAGCCAGTACATGCAGTCATTTAATTTCAATTAAGGTTCACATCACAATTGTCATAGTTTCTCTGGATAGGTTTTGAAGGAGTTACTAAATGAAATTATTGGATTCTGTTTTCAACCAGGGCTGTAGTCCCAAAGTTTAAGTTATGATGAGTATATAAATTCTTTGTAGACCATAGGGTTTTAGTGCATGATTCTCTTTACAAATGATCAACTCCCACATATTGCTATGTAACACACTACCTAAAAGTCAATGGTTTATAACAGTAAGTCTTTTATTATTGCTGAAGAATCTGCAAATCAGCTGAGTGGTCACCTTGGTCTCAATTATATTTGTGCATCAGCAATGGGTCATAGAGGATCTCTACTGATCTTAATTGGCCTTCTCAAGTCTTTGAGGATAGGCTGATTGTTGGCTGGTCCATGATGGCCTCATCTCTCTCAGATGAATCTCTTTCATGCCTCAAATATGTACGATCATTCTTATGGTAGAGGGAGAAGTGCAGGTGAACAAGAATTGCTTTCTTGAGACAAAGACTAAGAATTAGTACACATTTAATTCCACTCTATTCTATTGGCCAAAATAAGTCAGAAGGCAAGCCCAAGTTCAAAGAGAGTGGAAAAAACTCTATCTCTCTAGTGAGAGGAACTGCAAAATCACACAAAGCATGTAGCTATAAAAAAAGGTGAAAAAACATGGCCATTTTACACTCTATCACCACTTTTAAACTTTAATGCACAGAACATTGCCTCAAATGTTTTTCCCTTGTAGGTGTGTTAAATTTCACCTAAGAACAAAAAGGACACTGAAAAATTCCAACTTCATATATTCATGTGGTTTACTTCCAAACAATAATCTCAAGTGGGCTTATCATGATTAATTACTTAAGACCTCATGAAGCCTTTTGATTTTAGAAACCCAGGGATTGCACCTATCATAGTGGAGTGATTGTTTTTGTCAACCAACTGATAAGTGGAGACTCTTTCTTCCTCTTAGGTTGAGATAGCAAAAAAAATCATTATTAATAATTATACATTTTAATTCTCTCACTATAGAATTTAAGTTTATTCAGAATATCAATAAGGAAACATATTAATTTTAAAAGCAAGTTGAGGCCAGGCGCAGTGGCTCACGCCTGTAATCCCAGCACTTTGGGAGGCCGAGGTGGGCAGATCGTGAGGTCAGGAGATCTAGACAAGCCTGGCCAATATGGCGAAACCCTGCCTCTACTAAAAATACAAAAATTAGCCAGGTGTGGTGGCAGGCGCCTGTAATCCCAGCTACTCGAGAGGCTGAGGCAGAAGAATCGCTTGAACCCAGGAGGCAGAGGTTGCAGTGACCCAAGATTATGCCATTGCACTCCAGCCTGGGTGACAGAGTGAGACTCCACCTGAAAAAAAAAAAAAAAAAAAAAAAAAAGCAAGTTGAACCTGGCTTTTGGAGCAAAACCAATGGAATAGTAACATGAAATGAAAGGAAATAAAGTAAGAATTGTGTATATTTGTTCATTAACAAATAATGAAGGGCTTGGGGCCCCAAAGGTACTTAAACAAGGAAGGGAAAGAAGATCACAGAAAAAATACAATAAAATTATGCTCACAGGGACAATCCATAGCCAAGAAACTATTGAAAAACATTCAAAGCTACAGATAGAGAGTCGATACTAAATGCAATTTGAAACCCTCAGCTTGAAAACAAAGACAGCCAGCTGGTTGGGAAAAAAATTCAGAAAGATTTGAGAAGGAAAACTAAGAAGATTGGTTTAAAATACTTCAAGCAGTATTTGATTGTGTTCATGGTAACACTTTTTGTTGTTTTATTGTTTGTTTGTTTTTTTCTGGTAGTTTTGTTTTGTTTTAATTTTTGTGAGAAAACTATATATATATACATATATATATATGTATCTCATGGGGGAATATGGTCAGAAAATTTATGAAGTTAGATCTTTTAAGAATGCACATTAAAGTTGAAACATCCTAAAGCGACTCATGCAGAGCAAAAACAGATGAAATCCTTGTCTAAGTTATATTCTATGTAGAATCATCCAAATCAATGGTGACAGGGTTGGTAAGATTTGCGTCTTATTGTCTTCATATCTTACCATGGAACACACTTCAGGGGAGAATCTACAGAAACCTAACAGGAAAAGAAATGTCTGAAGTCTAGAGCAAAGGGGAAATAAAGGAAAGCAAGCATTATTACCTAGCCTTTCACATAGTAGAGAAAGAAAAATGAACACGTTAAAACGCACATTAAAGCTTTAAAACCCAAATTTCCCTTTTTTAAGTGATTGAAAGCATACAGAATAAAACACTAGAGACATATGCCATTGATACAGAGAAAGAAGTGTTGCGCAGAAGTGATTTAACTACTACATGAAATATCATCAGTTATGTACTCATTACCTGAAAATTTTATCATATGAAGAAAAGATCGTAAGAAATACATATTTAAAAAATAAATATTTCTACTCACTTGAACCCTGAAGATATTGTTTTAGAAAAAAACACATTGAGCATGAATTCCAACTGAGACAAAAGATGGACAAAATGTGAGACTCTCCTCAGGGAGTAAAGTTAATAGGTCTAAAACTCTCCAGATCAGATGTAATAGCACAGCCATTGTTTCAAATGGCTAAAAAAGCTTTAGGAAATGTTAAGATAAAAAATCCTCAAAACTCTAAGTCCAGTACTCCAATTCTAGCAATCCCATTGCTACTGAAAATTTTTAACTCCTCTATTTCTAGATAAAAAGTATTAATTGACTCAAGCTCTGGCAAAATCTGTAGCTCTGTTGATTCTTAGCTATCCATCTCTAAATGGCCCATAAAATATCACCTTTTTTTTCTCTTTTCCTGGATTTTAATAGTGAAGAAATCTTGGCATTCATAGTGAGGGCAAATTGGAGCTATGATATTTGTGAAGTTAGAAAGTTGTAGGCAAATGAGGGCTTTTCATGATTATTCCTCCTCATTTTCTTCATTTCACCCTCCCAATTTCTTCCCATTTCCTCTCCCTCCCCCATTTCTTTCCTCTAGATAACTTGACTTTGTCTATAGTTTTTGACTGGCCAGAGTAATGTGGCTATAAATATTTTGGCATAATTTTGATGGTATTATAACTTGATTGGCTTCTCTTATTTTCAGAATTTCATATGTGAGTATGACTAGTGCATTGATATTCTCTTGTGTCTTCTTTACTAGCTCTTTGGAAAATAAGGTCCCAGGAGAGAGTTGAGGTTGGGTTGATGTAACTTTGCAAGTACAAACAAACTGCACTTGTTCAAAAGGAAGACAGCCCAAGCTACCACTGCTGATAGACATTTATCTCTACCCAGGCAACTGAATGAAATATGTATGTCAGCAAATAAGAAGAAAATTATGACACTGGAAAGGGTAAAACTTCATACTTTATTTTTTGGATGCAATAAAGGATTTTTTTTTACTTCAGTTTATCCATTTGAGCCAATAATGTGCAGGGGTGAATAATTTCTTCTGTTTGAAGAATTCTTACATTGCGGCAGTATATTATAATTTATGACAACATTTACTTGTTGCCTAATCTTAGCTCAGCTATATTGAACAAAGGGCTAAGCATAATTGAAGGTGGGAAACAAAATAGGCAGTGAAATTTTAGTCGATAATAAAGTATGTTTTGGGGTTAATTTATTAATATTTCATTGTGGCACCATTTCAGCGATTTCTGGAGAACAAAGTGGCATACTCACCCTGGATCCTAGGAAAATATATAAAGAAGCAGTAGCTATTATTGAGGAATTATCTTGATAAAGTAGGGCTAAGGTATGCATGGCCTGGGCTTGGATCTGTTCCCCACTGAGGGAGGAAACCAAATATCAATTGTCTCTAGATTTAACTATTAGGTTTGCTGGGATAACAGGACAATAATCAGGAGAGTAGTGGAAAACATGCTTCCAAAGAAAGTAAGAAATTTCTACTGCACTTCAGCAGAGGGAATCATTTTGGATCATTATTTATGATTCCTTCTTGTTCCTCCTTGTCAAAGGAGAAGAGACTAATGCTGGTGGAATGTCCATCTTGCATAAAAGTTGAAGAGGTCTCTGTAAAAATTGAAGAGGTCTTACACAAGACCTAGCTTTTTGGTGCGCTCTCTCTCTCTCTCTCTCAGAGAGGCTTACCTACTGCAGTGTGTGTTCTCCTCATTGGTCCCTCTTTCATGTGTTAAGAAGTTTCAGGCAGAGATTCCCCATTCTATGGAGAAGGCCTGTAATTTCTCAGTTCCTCAGACTATAACTGAGTGGGTAGATGAGGTAGATTGTATTACTTTTTCATTCACTACCCCTTCATTGCAAAAGCAAGTATCTATGATCAAAAGGATGCTGTAGTAGACTATATCATTTTGAAACTCGTTACTGCTCCCATCAACCAGATGTATTATACATTCCTACATATTTATGTCAGTCTTGGCCATGTGACTTGCTATGTCCAAAAAATATGAATGATAATGATAATGCCACTTCTAATACTTCTAAACAGAAGCTTCAAGAGCTATCACATGATGATTCTGTCTTTTTTTCTCTCTCACTAAAATGAGTCTGATAATGATTCCTACTCCTCATCCTAGATGCTGGAATAAAGGAGACAGGGACCAGAGCCACAGGCTACCCACGGCCAAGCCACAGTTGTCATGTAATATCAGCAATCTTTTATTTTACTAAAACATTAATATTGGGATGTACTTGTTACTGTAGCATAGCATAGAGAAAGGTGACTAATACAACAAGAGGTAACTACAATTAGGATGCTTCAGTAAAATATCTGGAATGAGTGGCTCTGGCTCTGGGACCAGGCAGGCGACATTCATCCAACTATTATTGGTGACAAGAGATATGAAGACGCATGCTATACAGTGGTAAACATCTGCTGAAACTGTTTTCTATAATAACTGTACCTAATGAGCTTGTGGCTTTAGCTAAAGTTGTAAAACAGAATTTAGTAGTGTGACTTAATTTCCAGGACTGAATTTAATATATATTTTAAAAATCTGTAAGAAATATATGACCTCAGAAAATAAATGGCTAGTTTGCAAACAAATTAAAAAGGAGTTTATAAAATCTAGAATTTCTTTCACCTTCAAGGTTACAATGCAACTGGTTCTCACTTCTACACATTAAAAAAGATAAAACTGAAAAATACAAAGGTCTGCAAAACCTCAACCTGGTGGCAAGACCAAATCAAATAGAGTTATATGAATTTTAAGGCATCTGAACTTGTTAATGCAGCATCCATTAAATCCATTTAATTGGACAAAATATCTTGGAAGACAAAGACTAAAGATTTGACTCTTCCACAGGAGACCTAATAAGTTAAAGCTGCCCTTGATTAAATCTAGAGACATTTATTAGAAAGAACTAAGTGTGTAGCATGAGCAATAAGGCTAAATGGTATAAAATAGATAAGAAGTTTGGAATATAATTCACCCATAAAAAGAAAGTCCTGCCATTTGTGACAACATGCATGAACTTGGAGGACATTATGCCAAGTGAAATAAGCCAGTTACAGAAAGACAAATACTGCATGACTCCACTTACAGTATCTAAAATAGTCAAATGTATAGAAGCAGACAATATAGTAATGGTTATCAGGGGCTGAAAACCCCTGGGAAAATGGAAAGTTGCTCTAAAATGGGTATAAAGTTTCACTTTTGATAGATTAATAAGTTCTAGATATCTGCTATACAACATAGTACCTATAGTTAACAATATAGTATTGTGCACTTCAAATTTTATTATGAAGGTAGATCTCATATTAAGTGCTTTTAATAGACACACACAAACACAGCATAGGAGTACAAGGAAACTTTGAGAAGTATTGAATGTGTCTGTTACTCTGATTATGAGGATGGTATCACAGGTGTTTGCGTATGTTCAAATGCATCAAACTGTTCATGGCAAATGTGACGTTCTTTGTATATCACAACAAAGCAAAACAAAAAGTAGCTGACCATGTTTTTGAGAGGGTTGTACTGCCAAAAAAAAAAAAAAAAAAGGCCATGAATCAGGTTGAAAAAGAAGCAAGCGAGGAGCAGGCACCTAATCAAAGTGTGTTCCACATGTCTGGTATAGAAGGGCGCTCAGGATATTGATGCAAAAGGACTTCAGAATTACTATGGAACAGTGATTGCTGAACTTGGTTGATATCGTTTGGTTCTGTGTCCCCACCAAAATTTCATCTCAAATTGTGATCCCCGTGTGTCAGAGGAGGGATCTGGTGGGACATGTTTGGATCATGGGGGCAGTTTCCCCCATGCTGATCTCATGATAGTAGCTGAGTTCTCATGAGATCTGATGGTTCAAACACGTGGCACTTCCCCCTTCACTGTCTCTCTTCTGCCGCCACGTAATACATGCCTTGCTTCCCCTTCAGTTTCTGCCATGACGGTAAGTTTCCTGAGGCCTCCCCAGCCTTGTGGAACTGTGAGTCAATTAAATCTCTTTTCTTTATAAATTACCCAGCCTCAGGTTGTTCTTTATAGCAGTGTGAAAGTAGACTAATGCAATGGTATATTCTCCTTTTCTGAATAGCAACGTTTGAGTGTGTTCCATGGTAAGATATGAAGACAATAAGACACAAATCTTGCCAA
The DNA here is from genome assembly GCF_028858775.2 of Pan troglodytes. Taxonomy (NCBI): domain Eukaryota; kingdom Metazoa; phylum Chordata; class Mammalia; order Primates; family Hominidae; genus Pan; species Pan troglodytes. Next base: position 42,262,064 of record NC_072413.2, read on the forward strand.
CCTTGTCACCATTGATTTGGATAATTCTACATAGAATATAACTTAAACCAGGATTTTATCTGTTTTTGCTCTGCATGAGTCACTTTAGGATGGTTCAAATTTAATGTGCATTCTTAAAAGAGCTAACTTCATAAATTTTCTGACCATATTCCCCCATGATATATATATGTGTGTGTGTGTGTGTGTGTGTGTGTGTGTGTGTGTATGTTACCCTTCCCCTGTTCCATTATATAAATAGATCATAGGGGAAAAATACATTTATTTTATAGTTAATAACTCCCCAAATAAGGAAAGCCACATCCAGAGCTGATGCAAAGGTAATCACTCACAGACCTTGAACCCAACTCCATGATCGACATTGCACTTGGGGAGAGGATGAATGTGCTTTTCTTATGAAAGAAAAGCAAGTAAATATTTACACCTAAAGTGTGAACTCTTGTCAACTGTATTACTGTAAAAACATCCACAGCTTCTTTCTAAAAGGTAGATTATATATCTCTGTCAAACTGATATCAGGCTTGTCATTGTTTTAGCCAATGAAATATCTGTGGAAGTGACAGGTGCTACTTCTAAGAAAAGTTATTTCACAAATCAAGCACTCCTTTATTTTTCTGTACCACCAGCCTAATAATATCCTGGATAGCATCTATGCCTTCATTCTGGATCCTGGAATAAAGACATAGTGCAGAGCCTAATATGACCTACAGCCAATGTACAATGTAAACAAGAACTAAACCTTTGTTTTTGTAAGCCTACAGATATTTGAGATAGCTTGTTACCACAATATCACCTAAAAAAGCTAATACAATGACTTGGTTCAGTTAAACATATCAGTACCAATGGTGGCCTCTTGTCTAAGTTGAATTCTGCAATTCACATACCAGTATTCTAATTAACGTAAAAGTCTGTATCTCAACTGATTGAAAACTTGGAAAACCTTCAAATCCTAACATTATTTGATTGCTTTCTATGTCCCAGACACTCAGATAACTGCTTTATATATATGGCCTCATTAAAACTCACCAAACTGTATTATTCTCTCTTTTAAAGGATAAAGCATCCAAATTAAAGAGATTATGTAACCATCCCAAAGTCACCCAGATCGTAAGTGTTCTGATTTCAGATCCTACATAGGTAACGATTGTTCTCAAGTACTCAGGATAATCTTTCTCCTCTAATACTTTCTCTTTCTTATTCTCCCCAATACACAATGTCCAGTATGTGAAATTAACCTCTCAATTGAACTATGCTTACAATGATCCTTTATCTAAACCAAATACCAGAACAGGGTCTGACCACAAATTTTGTGCCGAAAGGGCATCTTAAAAATGTATTGTCCCCAAAAGGAGCAACATGAAGCAACAGGCAATACAAAAGTCTTTTACCTTTCTGCTTGCATTTCTACGATGAAGGCTGTGCTAAGGTAACCTTCTTACCTGAGAGAAAACAAATCCTTCTAAACACATTCAACTGGCTTTCTCCCCTCAGGCTCAGCATCAACCTAAGAAGAGCACCTCCAACAGCTATAACAGCGAAGAAGACAGCAGATGTTTTCTCTTTAGCTAGACTAAAATTGAATACTAAGAAATCACTGTGGTTCTGCTCCCTGCCTTTCCTAAATTGCTCTCTGTGTAACCCTGTGTAATCCAGCAATCCAATACAGTCCTAATATGAAACACAATGCAACTATATTTTACGATTGTCTTTACAATGCAGTTGAAATAGTAGAAAGAATACCAGGCTTGGAATTTGCTCCAGCTATTTTCCTTAAATTTGTCCTTTTAACTTCTGAAGTTTGTCTCTTCAACTGGAAAAGGTGAATGATATCTCACAGATTTGTGCTGTTTAAGCTAAAGCAATTAAATATAAGATAATACACTGATAAGGTTTGGCTGTGTCCCCACCTAAATCTCATCCTTACTTGTAGTTCCCCAAATCCCCAAGTGTCGTGGGAGTAACCTGCTGGGAGGTAATTGAATCATAGGGCAGGTCTTTTTGGTGTTCTTCTTGTGATAGTGAATAAGTCTCAAGAGATCTGATGGTTTTAAAAAGGGTGGTTCCCCTGCACATGCTCTCTTGCCTGCTGCCATGTAAGACATGGCTTTGCTCCTCCTTCCCGGTCTGCCATGATGGTGAGGCCTCCCCAGCCATGTGGAACTGTGAATCCATTAAACCTCTTTTTCTTTTTTTATGAATTACCCCATCTCTGGTATGTCTTTATTAGCAGCATGAGAACAGACTAATACATACATTGAAGAGTTAAGACTAGGTGATGCTACAATAACTGACAACTTCTAAATCTCATCAGCTTCAAACAAAACTTATTTCTTTTTATATGTGCAAAATGTGGTTGGTGAGTGACAGGGGTGGAGACTAATTCACAGTCACTGAGGGTCTAAGGTAGACACTACCATCTTGGAGCTACACCACGGGGTATTTGTGGTCTTCATTTTCACTGTGGCCAGGGAAGAGAGTACTAAAGAGTCTCTCTTAAGAGAGACTTAATTAAATGCCTCAACCAGAAAGTGACAATTTCACTTTCTATCACAGATCATGGCTCCAACTAACTGCTGGAGTGCAGTCACTAATAGAAACAAAATCCTCCTGTATGCCCAGAACGATATGAGATGGATGAGGGCTAGAAGTCCCATTCATAGCTATTGTTTGTGGCACATATCATCCACAGCAGACATTGTCAGTATATACTCATATTATTTAACAATTTTTTAAATCTTTATACTCAGTTTTACCCTCCACACAATCATAAATTAAAACAAGTTCCAGTGCAGAGGCTTTCCACAAACTATTCCACAAAGTATTAGAGTATGTGAGCCATTTCCAAAATTTTCTGTGGAAACATTGTAAGTCATTTAAGTAATAAGCATAAGCTCATGAAAATATCACAACTGAACATCGAATTAACTGAAAGACAAGAGGAGAAGAGACACACAAAGGCATAGTGGAGCCTCTAGGACAGGGTCAAAATAAGAAGACAATAAATTTTGCTAATATTTTAAGATTCTTTGGTTTGAACTTGCTCACTCTATATCACTGTCTGATAACTAATTAGAATTTGTAGTGTGAATTTGGGTTTTATTTGCACTTGCATTTTGAAAATGCAAATGTTTTGTTATAGATAATTGCAATGTTGTAGAAATGTATGTATATTAACTTTAATTACAACTGCTCTGGTAGCTAAATAGCCTGTTTTGCAATTGCTTTACACAGACAGACAGCTAATAAGACCTAAGATGAACCTTAAAATCTGATATTTATGTTTACAAATCAATTTAAGAGTACTCCCTCCAATGTCTGTATACTAAACTAAAATAACCTGGTAGAGTCATTAAGAATATTTTAGGCCTTAAGAGTCTTCTTAACTACTCATAGCACATTTTGATTGAATCATAAAGAAATTTCAAAGGTTGTTATTAGTTACAGTGTGGGGAAAACATATGTTTGTAGAAAGGCATAGTTTGTTCAATAATTTTTAAGGGTATTTGTTAGAATTCTAATATTTTTAAAGGTTCAAGAAAAATTGTTGCCCTTATATTAGGCAATTATAGTAACAAGAATAGATTTGTTACATATAGTATAAGTATTTTGGGGGTAAAAAAGTTTTTGGACCAAGCTAGATGACAGTGATGCAGGAAGAGTATGACCTTTCTATTATGCAGCATATTTGTGCTACGTCTTCCTTACCAAGAAGAAGTATGAACAAAGAATCAGAAATATACCATTATGTTCAGGTTTCAAGAATAGTGCTTCAAGGTGAGAAGAATTTTTTCTATGCATTTTACTAGTAATAAAAGCATCTTAAATCAACCAAGAAAAATATAAAAGGTCTGGAGGGTGACAACAGAAAAAAAAGAAAAGGCTGGAGAACATGAGTTTACTTAACCTCCAGAACAGAGTCAGGACAAACAAAAAACACTTGGTGAAGACAGAGCAAACCCAGACACACGGATATTTAATCAGCTAAAAGCTACAGCAATGTGAAGCTATATAACAACACTGGCCAGCCAAATACAAGGTTAAATGTGTTTCAGGCCTAGAGCTTAGAGCTGTTGCCTATTTCCTGGAAGTTTCAATCTGAATTTTAAAATAAATTTGACATGAAAGCCAGTCAAGTCACTGTATAGACAAGTAAAGTTAGACTTAACTACCCTCTTAGGTTTTACACAAATATTTTAAAATTATTTTAAAATAGCTGCTCATTGTTTATAGTCTGTCCATAGGTTGACCGATAATAACAATGTTTTCACAAACGATTTACTTTTACAAAGATTGGATCATGGTTTATACTACATATTTCATGAAAGTAATACAGTCTATCTTATCTCTATTTTTCCTGCAAACAAAAACTTAACATGCAAGCATACATCCTAAAGAAATATTCAGGGTTAGGATGATATGTTCAACCCTAATTTGTAAAGTCAAAAAAAAGAGTGCTATTGTTTAATTTTATACTATTAGATGTTGTTAGTTTTAGCTGTTCCTCTACTCAGAGGTAATTAAACTACCACAACTATTCACTTAGAAGCAATTAAATTTGTCTTTACTAATCAATCTCACACTGTTAATGCAGATTTAATGTACGCAGATAAGGAGGAGGTATAATAGTTGTTTCATATAATATCATTCTCTCCATTAATTTCCTTCTTTATTCCTAGAGTAAATGTTGTAATATGGTACCTGGTCATTTAGGAAATAAACTGGTAATAGATTTTGCACTAGTAAGCCAAGGGTCAACCTCCAAACTTTTCTAGGATAAACTTCCTCTATGTTATTTGGAAATAGTGCCATTTGATCATGGCTGAGTTATCCCAATTGGCAGTTTCATTTTAATGAAATGTACTCCCCACTGTTTTCAGCTCTGCCACAGACACCTTTGGCTTTGGTTCTCTTCAACCCTAAGCACTCATTCCATAAAATGTTGCACTGGCCTCAGTTGAAGCATTTGAAGCAGAAAAAAATAACAGAAAACCAAAATCAGTTCTCCAAAATCAAAAGCAGTTCTTTTAAAAGACTGCTCTAAGACTCAAACTCCAAGCTAATTATCAACAACTATCTAAAGCATAAAGGGACTTTGGGATAATTTTCGGTGTCAGTAATCACAAATGACTAAGAATAACTTATTCAGTTAGATCCTTGTGACAGCACATATGCTTGTACATATGCACTGGAAACAGTGTTTTTTTACTCTCAGGTTAAAATCTTGAAAACAGTTATCTAATAAGAATCTTCACGTATCTGTTAAAAAAAAATTCAGATTTCCAAGCCCCTTCCCTGAAGTTTCTTCCCTGTAATTTGTATGCTAATTATTGCTTCTAGTTATTATTAGTGTCCGACAGTTGAGAAATATTTTTCTGAAACAAATGGAAAGATCTTTCTGGAAAAGATTCTAAGGCTCAGTTGAGGCTAGCGAAGGAATCTGATTAGAGCCTGGAGTAATTGTACCTCTACAAAACTAGCATGGGAAAATTAATTGTGAAAAAGGAAGGAAAAAAGGAAGAGGGAAGGAAAAGATAGAGGAAGGCAGAAAAGAAAAGGTGTATTAGGACCCGAGGATATTGTGATTCATGATTTGCTGACAAACTCAGCTTAGGGCTTAATTTTTCTGAAGTGGGATATCTGGAAAAAGATATGGAACCCTGGATTGGTGAGCAAGTCAGTACACTTATTTACTTACAGCCTCTCCCTACTGGCATCCAAATATAAGAAGAAAAAAAAAAAACTAGCAATTTGGAAAAGCGAATCCTCAGAAATGTTACCAACTTCAGTATAGAATCTATAGTTTAACCAAAAGGAAGAAAGATAAATCAAGGACTTAGAAATATAGATTATATATTAAAAGTAAGTTTGAGTCAACATAATTATTTATGTATAACATAAAAATATACAAACATTTAGAATAAAAATCTGATATGATTTCAAATGAAGAGGTAGGGGATGTGTATTTCATTGGCAGGATATAAATAAAAAGTTAATCTAAAAAATATTAGAAAATTAAAAGTTAAAATATTCCTTTTAAATTTTAAGCATAAGTGTAAAAAAGTTAAAAAACTTAAAAGTTAAAATATTCTGTTTAAATTTTAAGTGTAAGGGTAAAAAAGAAATAAAGGTAAGGGAAAATTACCTTACAGGATATAAAAGGAAAGGTATAGATAAGAGAAACAAGAGTAAAAGAAAAAAGGAATAATTGTAAGTAAAGGAAAAAAGAAATAAAATATCTCAAATAGTCTAATAGAATGAAATACTAAAAAAAAAGAATGATAAATAGGGAAGAGAAAATAAGTTTACAGAAATAATCCCAAAAGTATAATCATAAAAAATAATGAGAATGAATTAAACCTTATATTTCTAGGCAGATTCTTTAAGATTCCCCACCTTGTCATGCACCCATTTGCACATACATTCAACATACTTGTATGAAACTCACTTATAATAAAACAATCCCCAAAAAGTGAAAAAAAAATGGAAACACATCTGGAAAGATTCCGGCTAAATATATTTGATTAAAAATAAGCTTGCTATCAAAACCTCACGGAAATATGAATAAAGGGATATAAAAACTCCACAAACAAGAAAATAGAATGGCAAAGGACACAATTGCTAATGAAATATGATAATACTGGTAGTTGGAAAGCAAATGGATAAGTGGAGACATTATAAACCACATAAAACATTCTTCAGTTTACAAGGGTCATCCAAGGAAAAATATTGATTCATGTTGTTATGGGAAAGGCTCAGGTATGAGAACCAACCAACACTTCTGAAGGCTGTTTTGTAGATGAAGCAGAAAAGAGGCAGACCTTAAAATCAATATAAAAAGTTATTAGGCTCAGATCTCCTTTAAAAGCCAGTTGTAATGTGACTACACCTACAAACTCTGACAGAAACACAAGACTCATTATTTGGATATGTAAAGGCAGAATAACATTTGACCGAAGGAAAGCAGGAATTACTACATGCGATAGTGCTATGCTGTAAATAAGTGAAAGTCAACACACAATGCAGAGACCTTCCTTCTCCACTTACCTCTTCCTCAAGCTTCCTCTCCAGTTTGACTCAATAACCCCAGGCAAAAGATTTAACAATTTCTGTTTGGAGAAATGAACCAACCAAAGGGAAAAGACAGTAATACCAGCAGTCATATTCCCAAATAAATTAGCCTATCAGTTAAAAAGTCTTCGATTTCCTTCCAAGCAGTATTTCCTAATTGTTAAACATGTATAGATAATCAAGTAGCACCTCCCATTAGAGAACGATGTTAACAAAGAGAGCAGAAATCAAACCAAAAAAGCAAAAAGGAAAGCAGAGAAACAAGGACAATGAAGGGACTCAAACTTTATGTGTGTGTGTGTATGTGTGTGTGTGTGTAACTGGTGTGTGTGTGTATATATATAAACCGGCAACTTTATATATATATATATATAAAATATATATATATATATAATATATATATATAAAAATATATATATATCATATATATATATTATATATATATATATATATATATAAAATCTGGTAATACGTTTTACACTAGTAAGCCAAGGGTCAACCTCCAAACTTTTCTAGGAAAAACTTCCTGTATGCTATTTGGAAATAGTGCCATTTGATCATGACTGACTTATCCCAATTGGGAGTAATGACATGTACTCCCCACTGCTCTCAGCTCTGCCACAAACACCATATGTGTGTGTGTGTGTGTGTGTATATATAATTTATTAATATATTTATTTATATATTTTTATATAATATAAATATATTTATATATTTATTTATATATTACTTATATATATTTGTTATTTATATATTTTATTTACATATTTAAAAATATATTATATATATATTTATATATATATATATATAATTACAATGATATATCTGGTGAGAAAAAAAGAGATTAAGTGTCCATTAAATACTTTTAAAGGAAGAATCATTCCAAGAAAAAAGAGTGGCATCTTCCGGTATTCTACCTGGGTGATGTAGTTATTAAGCCAACTTCAGGAAGGAGCCAAACCATGAGGAGGCAAGTGGAGAGAGAAGGTGTCTCCACTATGTGTATTGACTTTCCCATACTGTTCACAGCACAACACTCTGTAATAAAATTACCATATACTCTGTGTTGACATCTAAGTGCCTAGCACAATCCTGTAAAGATAATGGTTATTGTAAACAAAAACTTGAGATTCTCTTACTAGAAAGTCAAATAAATGACTGAATTTACTATAGTTCCGAATAAAGCAAGAAATAGTAACATAAACAAATTATTTATAAATATGGATGTAAATGCCAGAATAAATGTCCAAATAAATGAAAGCACTTGAATCTAAAACGTAGGAATTGGGAAATGGAAAAGTAAAGCATGGTAATCTTGTTTATGGAATATGACTTGTTGAGGTTTTGACTTCTTAAACTATGTATATATATCTTTTTAAGTAAAATTTATCTTTTACATAAAATTTAAAATAAAAATTTAAAATTCAAAGATAAGCTTAAAAAAGGAAATTAATCACTTTGCAAACTCAAAGACAGCACACACAAAAAAAGGAGAAGGCAGAAAAGAAAGAAAAAATGGAAGAAGGGAGGGAAGAGGGGAGAAAGGGAAGACAGAAGGAAGTAAAGAAAGGCCAGCTAAATAAATGTTTATTAAAATATTATATGTTATATCTAATATCAGACATAGGGCAAATTTGAGGCAAAGAACAAATAATGCAAAGGTCAATGGGAAATAATCCTTCTAAAAATTTATGAAGATAGTTATTTTGCATTTGAATCTAGTATGCCTATTAATGCAAAGATATTCAATAAGACATTACAGAATTATACATTATATACATAACAGAATTATAATATGTTATAACAGAATTATACATTATAAGGACAATACTGTATGACAAAGTAGGGTTGTTTCAGGAATGCAAGGAATGTTTAATATTGGGAAATAATTACTTATTTATGAATAATTAAAATAACATGATCAAATCATAGCTGTTGACAAAAAGTATCATCACGCCCAATAAAAATTCTTGTCATGGTCATGCAGAGTGGCTCACACCTGCAATCCCAGTACTTTGGAAGGTGGAAGTGGGAAGATCACTTTAACCCAGAAGTTCAAGACCAGCCTGGGCAACATGGCAAAACCTTGTCTTTATAAAAAAGAAAGGAAAGAAAAGAAAACAAAAGAAAAGAAAAGAAGAAAGAAAGAAAAGAAAGAAAAGAGAAAGAAAGAAAGAAAGAAAGAAAGAAAGAAAGAAAGAAAGGAAGAAAGAAAGAAAGAAAGGGAAAGGAAAGGAAAGGCAAGGAAGCAAGCAAGAAAGAAATTAGCAAGGATGATGCTGTCCAAAAGTAGTCCTAGCTACAAGGTAGACTGAGGCAGGAAGATCGTTAGAGCCCAGGAGCTCAAAATTACAATGAGCTATGATTGCACCACTGCACTCCAACCTGGGTGACAGAGCAAGACCCTGTCTCTAAAAAATAATGCAAGTCAAAACAAAATCAAACACAATGATTAAGTTGGAACCTCAGAAGTCTTCCTTTTAAAGTCTGGAACAAGACAAGATAGTCAAAAGCAGTAAAAAGGCATTGGAAAGGAAGCAAAACATTGCCATTATATTTTAGATAATATGATTATATATGTAGAAATCCCAGGTTTAATGTTACAAATAAACTTAAAATCTAGTATTTTCATTTTATAAAATCGATGTGTAAGAATGAACAGTTTCTAGTGCACAAACAACAATCAGTTATTATTGGAATTTAGTTCCATATTTACGGAAAAACAAAAATATTGCATACATGGTAATAAGCAGTAAGTCGAAAGTATGGAAAGAGTATAATAAAACACTAATGAGTAACAAAATAAAATATGTTAATAAATGGAAACATGCATCATGTTCCTGGATACAAAAGTTCATAAAGTTTTCAATATTTCCTAAACTGACTCCTCAATTTGTTGGGATACCAAATAAAATAAAAGATTAGTAAATGACAAACTGACAATAAATTCAATTGGGAAAAAATTCAATAATAGTAAAGAAACCCATCAAAATTAAAACTTGATAGTTGGTACCACTTTAAGACATTTGAAAATGTATTATAAAGCTTGAATAATGAAACAGGAATTGAAAATAAATCAAGAGGGTATACATCACTTATTTCAGTTCACAACATTACGAATTTTTAAAACCAAAGAATATTTTTTTTTAATTATACTTTAAGTTTTAGGGTACATGTGCACATTGTGCAGGTTAGTTACATATGTATACATGTGCCATGCTGGTGCACTGCACCCACTAACTCGTCATCTAGCATTAGGTATATCTCCCAATGCTATCCCTCCCCCCTCCCCCCACCCCACAACAGTCCCCAGAGTGTGATATTCCCCTTCCTGTGTCCATGTGATCTCATTGTTCAATTCCCACCTATGAGTGAGAATATGCAGTGTTTGGTTTTGTGTTCTTGCGACAGTTTGCTCAGAATGATGATTTCCAATTTCATCCATGTCCCTACAAAGGACATGAACTCATCATTTTTTATGGCTGCATAGTATTCCATGGTGTATATGTGCCACATTTTCTTAATCCAGTCTATCATTGTTGGACATTTGGGTTGGTTATACTTACAAGAATTAAGGTACTCAACTATCCAGAGACAAGAAATGAATCACATTACAACAATATTTAATTTTCCAGAATTTTATACCCAGATTAACAATATTAACCATCATACACCTTTAACCTATCATAATTAACCTTCATATAACTTTTCACATATGTGAAAAACTTACCACAGTTCACTTTCATTTCCCTCTCTTATTCTTGTCCTATTATATTTTACATCAAAATATGTTATAGATCCCCAAATTTATGATTACTTTTGCTTTTAACTACAGATTCCTTTTTTTTTTTTTTTTTTTTTTTTTTTGAGACAGAGTCTTGCTCTGTTCCCCAGGCTGGAGTGCAGTGGCATGATCTCTGCTCACTGCAACCTCTGCCTCCTGGGATCAAGTGATTCTCCTGCCTCAGCCTCCCGAGTAGCTGGGATTACAGGCATGTGCCACCATACCTAGCTAATTTTTGTATTTTTAGTAGACACATGGTTTCACCATGCTGGCCAGGCTGGTCTGGAACTCCTGACCTCAGGTGATCCACCCGTGTCGGCCTCCCAAAGTACTGGGATTATAGGTGTGAGCCACCAGGCGCAGCACAATTATCTTTTACAGAGAAAAAAACTAAAAACAAAATCATATATTATTTTTACCCAGTTTATCATTTCCAGAATTCTTAATGTTTTAAGTAAATTTAGATTTTTTTTTAAGACTTTAAAAATTTTATTATTTTTTGAAAATTGACTCAAAGCACACTTTTTTATTTATAAAAAGCATTTCAAATATTTGGAAAACTAATATAATTAATTTCTTTTTTAAATAAATTTCACAATAAGACATATAAAATGGAAAATAATTTAAAGATGAATAACAATGGAACAAATATATACATATATAATATGAGAAAACTTTGAGTTATTAAATTGAGAGACACGAGACAGAATTTCTATTAAAATGTAAATTTAGATTTTTATCTTGTGTAATTTTTTTAAAGCTTCCTTGTGTATTTCTTATAGTTTAGGTGTGCAGACAATTTCCTCAGCTTTGTGTGTGTGTGTGTGTGTGTGTGTGTGTGTGTGTGTGTGTGTGCATGTCCCTCAATGGTAGCCTGTCACCACCTTGTATTCACACAGGGCCCATAGCATGAATGGACTTCGCCAAGTACTCTTGTCAAACCTCAAACATTGACAAGTCTTGCTTACCTGTGCCTCTAAGAAGGGCTTTTCCATGTCTCCTACCTTTTCACCAGTCTTTCTCTTGAATACCTGATAAATGCCCATAAAAAAATACTAGTGAGTGATTGGATGCATCCCTCTTTCTGGGGTTCTCAGGATTCTAAAATGTCTCGATTTTATAAAATCTACTTTAAATTTGGCTCTATATTATCCAGGTAATGCAACCTAGCCTCTTATAGTCTTAAGGATTTCAAAAATACTAATTTGCCTTCCCACCAACAGTGTGTAAGTGCTCCCTTTTGTCCTTATCCTTGACAACGTCCATTATTTTGTGAATTTTTAATGACAGCAATTCTGATAGGTATAAGACAGTAGTTTTAATCTGCATTTCTCTGATAATTAGCGGTGGTGAGCATTTTTTCATATGCTTGTTGGTAGTTTGCATGTCTTCTTTTAAAAAATGTCTGTTCATTTTCTTTGCCCACTTTTTAATGGTTATTTGTTCCTTGTTGTTGCTGAGTTGTTTGAGTTCCTCATTAATTCTGGATATTAGTCCCTTGTGGAAAACAGTATGAAGATTTCTCAAAGAATTAAAAAATAGAATTGCCATTCAATCCAGCTATGACACTACTGGGTATCTACCCCCTGAAAAAAATTGTGTACAAAAGATAACCTGCACTCACATGTTTATCGCAACACTATTCACAATAGCAAAGACGTGGACTCAACCTAAGTGTCCAACAATAGATAATCACAGAAAGAAAATATAAAATATATATACAATATAATACTACTCAGCCATAAAAATGAATGAAATCACATATTTTGCAGCAACCTGGATGGACCTTGAGGCTTTTCTCTTAAGTGAAGCAACTGAGACACAGGAAGTCAAATATTGCATATTTTCACTTAGAAGTGGGAACTAAATAAGGTATACACACGGACATAGAGTGTGGAATAACAGACACTGGAGACTTGTAAGGGTGGAAGGGTGCTAGAGGTGTGAGGAACGAGAAATTACTTAATGGGTTCAATGTAACGTTATTCAGGTCATGGTTACACTAGAAGCTCAGACTTCATCACTATGCAATACCCACATAACAAAACTGTACTTGCACCCCTTAAATTTATACAAATGTTAATATTTTTAAACACTTTAAATTCTGTTTAAATTTCTTATTAAATTTAATTAAAATAATCAAATCAGTAAATTTAAACTCCTTATTATGAGAAATAATCTTCCCTACAACATAATAGAGCAAAAATATTTCAATTTTATTTGCTACTCACTGTCACCCTGGAAATACTGTGCCAGACACGTTAATACAATATCCATAAATTTTTAAATAAATTTATCTTTGGTTGTATTTTTAAGTCGTGAATACTAAAGTTATACAGTTTCCTAACTGTAGTAGACAGAAACCAGCTCAGCTTTAACATATTTGACATGATACATTTTGTATCTGAGGATCCATCTGAGATTACCAGGCTATAATAAATACAAAAATTTTACTTAAATCCAACTGTGTAAAATAAGATGTAAACGTTAACGAAGTCTTCGGCTGTAAAAAACTACTCCCTCACCCAAAAAAAGTAAGTAACTTTTAAACCAGTGGTTATTAAACTGCTTCGTGTTAGAGCTATTTGGGGAGCTTTGAAGATTCCCAATGCATTCTATATAAGTTAAATCATAATCTCTAGGGATAGAAGCCTGGCATCTCAGATATTCAAAACTCTTCAGGAATGTTCATTCTGCAGTCAAGTTTAAGGGCCAGTGGCTTAAACAAGATAGGAGGTAATTCTCTGTTATGTAAAAAGCAGTTTGGAGTTTATATGCAGCTATACACAGTCCTCGGGGACTCAGACTTCTCTTTTTCCACAGTTCTATCTTTAAGAGCCTAGCTTTTATCTTCAAAGTCACTTCAGTGTCAAAAATGACTCTTAAATCTCCAGCGATTATACTCGTGCTTCAGTCAAGCAATAGGAGAAAGCAGGAGAGGGGAAAAAAAAAAAAAAAAAAAAAAAGCTTTGAGCTCCTTCCACTTATGGAACCTTCCCTGAAGTCCTACCTAGCTTATGCTTTTATATAAGTGAGCAGAAGTTGGACATATGAACAAACCTAGCAGCAATGAAAGCTGGGAAACATTTTCTTCTAGCTGGTCACATTACTCAGTTTTCTCTTACAAAAGAGATGAATGCTGCACCCAAGAACAGCCTTTTACATACCAGGCTTAACTCACTGCCAAAATGTTTCCATTCATCCTTCACATGTTGGAATTATAAAAAATATTTTATATCAGGAAAACTTCTGAACTGATGGGATAGCTGAAATGCCTTTTTTTTAACTATTTTCTTTCTGGCCCAAGTTAAGGTTGTATTATATTTTTCCCTAGTTTCTTTATTCCATTGAAATAAGATCCTTTTTAATCCTTATTAAAATGAACGAAGGAAAGATAAATTAATTCTCAAAATTGACAACACGTGGGGTAGAAAGTTAGCAATATGTCTGAAGAAATTCATAAGTATAGATATAGACCAAGTATTTTATTATCTTTGATGAGTCGGTCAAGCTCCCAAGTATGCAAGTTGACATTCAAAAGTAAGTTCATAGGTATTATTAGAAAGGTGTTCATCTGTGTATGTTTCTAGATATAAGTAAGATATTTATTCATCCATCATGAGTTACCTTTCCAAATATTCATCTCTTTTATATTTTTGAGACAATAAAGTTTGAATTCCAGTTTTGTCACTTAGTATCTACACATCTTTTTCATGCAAGAAAACACAACACATTGTTATAAAATTCATATATAAGCCTTCCTTCTTATTCTCCCTGCAAACTCATGAAAGCTCTAGTCATTGGCTAAAGAAGAAGCAGTTCAATAACAAGCAAGAGAATAGAAACAGAAAGATTGAATGCTATTCTTTTTTTTTCCATAAAGTTAAGGGAAAATGGGATTCAATTCCATTTGCACTTAAAAGGACCCTTTAATATTGCTCCATGTAGCATTTTGAATACCTCTAAGTCAGGTAAGTAAAATAAATCTCCCTGTAGGCTAAGATGAAAAAATATTTATTTCATAAGTTTGAATTTTTATTAAAATGATGAAAAAATTTTGCACCCATGGACCATACACATTGTTCAAAACTCTTAACACTAAAAACTTTTCATAACTAAATGCTGTTAATAAAATTACATGTTATAATTTGTTAGATAGAAATTTTATCTAAACAATGTATGTGCAAGTCAGATAATTTTTTAGTAAAAATTTATTCAAAGTAATAAACTAAAAAGAATATAATTCTTCCAAATAATATGAACCAAATTACTTTCTAGTAGGCAACACAAGATGCCACATAATTTGTTTTATTACAGAAAAATAAATGTATTTTCCGAGCTTAAGACTGAATTTTTAGAGCAATAGAATTAAAGTGCTAATTAACACATACCTGGCACAGCTAGACTAGGGCACAACTTCCAAAATAACTTTTTTGAACTTTTAGAAAATATTATACAATATCAAAGAAAATCCTGGTCCAGATCAAAGTGAAGACTAATTTAAAAGTTCATTTGAATTTTTAGTTTTTAAATCTAGTCAAAGATACCATATTTTATTGATACTCAATTAAATTAGAATGAAAACTAGGAACCAACAAGTTTGACCCTCATGCCTCTGAATCTAATTGTTTGTTGTAGCCTTCACGAGTTGAAATCTCACATTTGTTGAGACTAACAAAGAAAAACATGAAAGTTGTGTTTTAATATTATAATATTATAGATGCTCTCAAAATGTTATTTAAAATGTTAAAAATATTCTATGAGCAACTTAAAGACATATTTGAAAAATATTTATGTTAATATGCATATCAGCAGTTAGACAAAAGAACCAAAATATATTAACAGTTTACAATCTCAACTCAAAAGATTTCGTTCAAAAACTGGTAAGGAATGGCACTATGCTTGAAATTAACTGTAGCTCTTAGGTATATATAGCTCTCAGGTATATATACAGATTCTCATAAAATATTTGGGTTCCCGAAGCTTAGGAGTCCTCTTTTGTGATGCAATCCACAGTGTGTACAGGTGTCACTGACTCTGTTTATATCACCTTGTGGGAATTGGGGCTCAGAGAATTGGCATAAAAATGTTGATATTCTTGATACTGTTATTGTTTTGATAATGAACCATTCTTTACCTCTGGTTATAGAGTCTTCCACTAGCATCAGTAAAATTGTAGCAGGTTAATTTGCATGGCAAAGTGTCAGACCCTTGACAACTGGTTCCGTTTAAAAATACGTAATTTAAAAGCTTAGCTATATGTTAATAGGCTACATTTTAGAAACTTTATATATCATGTGTAGCTTTTTATCATTAGAAGATGTAGAAAATGTATTTAGCTAAAAAAAAATCTCAAATTCAATAATCCAGAGATTTGATGTATTTAGTTTCACATATTTTTGGATTTCTAGTTTTAAATTATAATTTAAGTAATACTACAAGTAATATTTTGGTCTACTGATTTAGACTTATTACTATATGTAAAGTTTTTTAAATTTAGCCTATAACCATATAACTAAGCTTTATATTATATAAAATGCACCCACAATGGTGATTTCAGAAAATACTATGTGCTCTTTGCAGCCCAATTGAATAATTTTAAAGATTTTATATATATATACATATATATATAAATAAAACCATCCTGTGGAGACTAGAAACACATACATTAAGCTTACAATTTTATCATAATGACATGAAAGGCCATAAAAAATTGAATCATGTCAGAGATTTGCAAAATATAATTCTTACACTTCCCAACTTTGTTTGTTCTTTGAGACAGAGTCTTGCTCTGTTGCCAGGCTGGAGCACAGTGGCACGATCTCAGCTCATTGCAACCTCTGACTCCCTGGTTCAAGCAACTAATTCTCTTGCCGCAGATTCCCGAGTAGCTAGGATTACAGGCACGCACCACCATGCCCAGATAATTTTTGAATTTTTTTTTTTTTTTGTAGAGTCGGGGTTTCCTTATGTTGGCCAGGATGGTCTCAATCTCCTGACCTCGTGATCTGCCCACCTCTGCCTCCCACAGTGCTCGGATTATAGGCGTGAACCACAACAAGCAGCCGAACAAATTTTATTAAGTAAATCCATAAAAATTTATTTCCCTTACATAAGGACGTACAGTTATAATCAATGTTCTCATAGAGATTTGAATTTTCTCTATATTTACAAATACACAATTGACACTATAGAACAATAATTAATTGCTCTATTTTCTCCTACAGTATGTTTTAAATAGATCCCACATGGCCTAAGAGAGTTAGAGTTTGTTCTAATCGCACAACTGCACTCTAGAAAGTAACATTACTGCTGAATAAAATAATGCTTGTGTATAAAGAAAAATTTGGAAAATAGCAATCAGAATTGAGTTGCCCTTTCTGGATGTAAAGAAAAAGATACACTAAAAACAGAATAATGTTTATCACAGGAAAATCTGAAACAAGTATTAACAACTGGGAAATAAATAAAATATCTTCTGTCCTTACCACAAACAAAATAGAACCATCAATTAAATTATACTGAATTTCACATCAGAGAACCAATTTCAGTGAATACCTTCATAGTGATTACAACCTATGTATAAGGAGTGGCTTCATTAGATGATTATATGGCTTTTGTTAGAAATTCTTAAATTAAAGTCTTCGTAATAGGGTGAATTTATGAAAGGCCTCCATGTTTTTCTTGTTTCTATAATTCAGTAGTTAGCAATAAAATAATGTTTTTCCCATTAAGTATTTTTAAAATAATGTTTACTTGTTTCAAAAAATAATGTTTCGAAAAAATATATTGAAAATTATAGGAGCTGGTTTTTTGAAAAGATCAACAAAATTGATAGACGGCTAGCAAGACTAATAAAGAAGAAAACACAAAAGAATCAAATAGACACAATAAAAAAGGATAAATGGGATATAACCACCGATCCCACAGAAATACAAACTACCATCAGAGAATACTATAAACACATCTATGCAAGTAAACTAGAAAATCAAAAAGAAATGGATAAATTCCTGGACACAAACACCCTCCCAAGACTAAACCAGGAAGAAGTTGAATCCCTGAATAGACAAATAACAGACTCTGAAATTGAAGCAACAATTAATAGCCTACCAACTAAAAAAAGTCCAGGACCAGATGGATTCACAGCCGAATTCCACCAGAGGTACAAGGAGGAGCTGGTACCATTCCTTCTGAAACTATTCCAATCAATAGAAAAAGAGGGAATCCTCCCTAACTCATTTTATGAGGCCAGCATCATCCTGATACCAAAGACTGGCAGAGACACAACCAAAAAAGAGAATTTTTGACCAATATCCCTGATGAACATCGATGCAAACATCCTCAATAAAATACTGGCAAACGGAATCCAGCAGCACATCAAAAAGCTTATCCACCATGATCAAGTGGGCTTCATCCCTGGGATGCAAGGCTGGTTCAACATATACAAATCAATAAACGTAATCCAGCATATAAACAGAACCAAAGACAAAAACCACATGATTATCTCAATAGATGCAGAAAAGGCCTTTGAGAAAATTCAACAGCCCTTCATGCCAAAAACTCTCAATAAATTAGGTATTGATGGGATGTATCTCAAAATAATGAGAGCTATTTATGACAAACCCACAGCCAATATCATACTGAATGGGCAAAAACTGGAAGCATTCCCTTTGAAAACTGGCACAAGATAGGGATGCCCTCTCTCACCACTCCTATTCAACATAGTGTTGGAAGTTCTGGCCAGGGCAAACAGGCAGGAGAAAGAAATAAAGGGTATTCAATTAGGAAAAGAGGAAGTCAAATTGTCCCTGTTTGCAGAGGACATGATTGTATAATTAGAAAATTCCATCGTCTCAGCCCAGAATCTCCTTAAGCTGATAAGCAACTTCAGCAAAGTCACGGGATACAAAATCAATGTGCAAAAATCACAAGCATTCTTATACATCAATAGCAGACAGACAGCCAAATCATGAGTGAACTCCCATTCACAATTGCTTCAAAGAGAATAAAATACCTAGGAATCCAACTTACAAGGGATGTGAAGGACCTCTTTAAGGAGACTACAAACCACTGCTCAATGAAATAAAAGAGGACACAAACAAATGGAAGAACATTCCATGCTCATGGGTAGGAAGAATGAATATCGTGAAAATGGCCATACTGCCCAAGGTAATTTATAGATTCAATGCCATCCCCATCAAGCTACCAATGACTTTCTTTATGGAATTGGAAAAAGCTACTTTGAAGTTCATATGGAACCAAAAAACAGCCTGCATTGTGAAGACAATCCTAAGCCAAAAGAGCAAAGCTGGAGGCTTCACACTACCTGACTTCAAACTATACTACAAGGCTACAGTAACCAAAACAGCATGGTACTGGTACCAAAATAGAGATATAGACCAATGCAACAGAACAGAGCCCTCAGAAATAATACCACACATCTACAACCATCTGATCTTTGAAAAACCTGACAAAAACAAGAAATGGGGAAAGGATTCCCTATTTAATAAATGGTGCTGGGAAAACTGGCTAGCCATATGTAGAAAGCTGAAACTGGATCCCTTCCTTACACCTTATACAAAAATTAACTCAAGATGGATTAAAGACTTACATGTTAGACCTAAAACCATAAAAACCCTAGAAGAAAACCTAGGCAATAACATTCAGGACACAGACATGGGCAAGGACTTCATGTCTAAAACACCAAAAGCAATGGCAACAAAAGCCAAAATTGACAAATGGGATCTAATTAAACTAAAGAGCTTCTGCACAGCAAAAGAAACTATCATCAGAGTGAACAGGCAAGCTACAGAATGGGAAAAAATTTGTGCAATCTACTCATCTGACAAAGGGCTAACATCCAAAATCTACAAAGAACTTTAACAAATTTACAAGAAAAAAACAAACAATCCCATCAAAAAGTGGGCGAAGGATATGAGCAGACACTTCTCAAAAGAAGACATTTATGCAGGCAACAGATACATGAAAAAGTGCTCATCATCACTGGCCATCAGAGTAATGCAAATTAAAACCATAATGAGATACCATCTCACATCAGTTAGAATGGCAATCATTAAAAAGTCAGGAAACAACAGGTGCTGGAGAGGATGTGGAGAAATAGGAACACTTTTACACTGTTGGTGGGACTGTAAACTAGTTCAACTATTGTGGAAGACAGTGTGGTGATTCCTCAAGGATCTAGAACTAGAAATACCATTTGACCCAGCCATCCCATTACTGGGTATATACCCAAAGGATTATAAATCTTGCTGCTATAAAGACACATGCACACGTATGTTTATTGCAGCACTATTCACAATAGCAAACACTTGGAACCAACCCAAATGTCCATCAATGATAGACTGGATTAAGAAAATGTGGGACATATACACCATGGAATACTATGCAGCCATAAAAAAGGATTAGTTCATGTCCTTTGTAGGGACATGGATGAAGCTGGAAACCATCATTCTCAGCAAACTATTACAAGGACAAAAAACCAAACACCGCATGTTCTCACTCATAAGTGGGAATTGAACAATGAGAACACTCGGACACAGGAAGCGGACCATCACACACCAGGGCCTGTTGTGGGGTGGGGGAATGGGGGAGGGATAGCATTAGGAGATATACCTAATGTAAATGATGAGTTAATGGGTGCCGTACACCAACATGGCACATGTATACATAGGTGACAAACCTGTACGTTGTACATATGTACCCTCGAACTTAAAGTATAATAAAAAAAAGAAAATTATATTGACAAGAATTCTGGTAAAGGTAACCTCTAACAGAGTCCCTCCTTGAAACCAACCCTAAGTGAGCAGAGAAGAGAAAGATTGGTGAAAAAGGAATACAGAAGCCAAAAGATGAATGTAGAGAACATTCTCACTCCATGTCACAAATATTTAAGGAATCCTTCCAGGTACCAAATACATAATTCTAAATAAAAGACTATCCAAGGATTCAATGGGAACCCAGTTAGAGGAATTTCTGGTCATTCCTACTGTACCCCCTTATTTAAGAAAGTGAAATCTAGAAACTCTAGCAAACCAAGGAAAATAAAGTCATTCCTATTTAATACACTTTCTTATGTACCAGATAAAGAAATGAAAATTTAAAATGAGTTCTAGTGGTTTGCTCCAACACTATTTCTTAATAGGAAAATGGGGATGCACAAGTAAGTGGGGAGCAGAATTTCTCAACTATGGATGGTAAAAAGAATTGAAGTCTAGAAATTTGACAGACATTAGAAAGATAGTCTCAATATGCCCATAGCTATTTTCTGCACTAAGAACTAAAAAAGGAAGAGAAGGTTATGCTGATAGGAAAACCCAAGTGGTCGCCCAAAACAAAAACCCACAGGAAGTAGTAGCCATAACGGTTTATTTCACCAATAATTAATAGAGAACTTAAAAGAGATGTGACAAAACAAGTGCTCTCAAAACCAGAGAGAGGAGTACCATGGATAAAAATTGAACAGAACCACACTGTGTACATGGAGTAGAAACATGAATGAATGAAACTCTAGCTATTAAACAATGGCTCCTAGTGCATTAGTTAACATAGAGAAAAACTAGGTCAGTATTGAGTTCTATCCAAATCTGGAACTGCACAGAATCTCAGTTTCTTCCTCAGAACCTCTTGACATTAAATGGTATAATGAAAATATTTACTACAAAACTCCCTTCTTAAGTTCTAAGAAAATAATTCAGATAAATAGAGAGGTATATAAAAATGGCGCTCCACACAAAATGACCTATACTATTTTTAAGCAAAGACCAGCTTGGGCTGAAAAATTGAGAATCAAAAAATAGGAAAGTGGAAGATCATGCAAAACCTTTGAAACAAAAATTAAGGAATAATACCACTCTTGAGAAATGAGATTAAAAGTATAAATGTGAATACCAGAAAAAGCCTGAATAGTGAATAATGGGAAAGGAGAAAAATGATAAGGAGAGAGTTTAGGACTAAACAGTAGACGAATGGGAAAGGGGAAAGAATTAGAAAGAGGAGAAGTAAGAAACAAAATAAAACAAAGCATGGGAAAAAAAGAAAGAGAGAAAAAGAAAATATCTCCAGCTTGTGAAAGAAGAGATTCTCATAAATTTGTTTGAGTTCATTGTAGATTCTGGATATTAGTCCTTTGTCAGATGAGTAGGTTGCAAAAATTTTCTCCCATTCTGTAGGTTGCCTGTTCACTCTGATGGTGGTTTCTTTTGCTGTGCAGAAGCTCTGTAGTTTAATTAGATCCCATTTGTCAATTTTGGCTTTTGTTGCCACTGCCTTTGGTGTTTTAGAAATGAAGTCCTTGCCCAAGCCTATGTCCTGAAAGGTATTGCCTAGGTTTTCTTCTAGGGTTTTTATGGTTTTAGGTCTAACATGTAAGTCTTTAATCCATCTTGAATTAATTTTTGTATAAGGTGTAAGGAAGGGATCCAGTTTCAGCTTTAGAAAAAAACAAAGAACCCCATCAAAAAGTGGGCAAAGGATATGAACAGACACTTCTCAAAAGAAGACATTTATGCAGCCAAAAAACACATGAAAAAATGCTCATCATCACTGGCCATCAGAGAAATGCAAATCAAAACCACAATGAGATAGCATCTCACACCAGTTAGAATGGCGATCATTAAAAAGTCAGGAAACAACTAGTGCTGGAGAGGATGTGGAGAAATAGGAAGACTTTTACACTGTTGGTGGGACTGTAAACTAGTTCAACCATTGTGGAAGTTGGTGTGGCGATTCCTCAGGGATCTAGAACTAGAAATACCATTTGACCCAGCCATCCCATTACTGGGTATATACCCAAAGGATTATAAATCATGCTGCTATAAAGACACATGCACACGTATGTTTACTGCGGCACTATTCACAATAGCAAAGACTTGGAACCAACCAAATGTCCAACAATGATAGACTGGATTAAGAAAATGTGGCACATATACACCATGGAATACTATGCAGCCATAAAAAATGATGAGTTCATGTCCTTTGTAGGGACATGGATGAAGCTGGAAACCATCATTCTCAGCAAACTATCACAAGGACAAAAAAACCAAACACCACATGTTCTCACTCATAGGTGGGAATTGAACAATGAGAACACATGGACACAGGAAGGGGAACATCACACACCAGGGCCTGTTGGGTGGTTGGGGGACGGGGGAGGGATAGCATTAGGAGATATACCTAATGTAAATGATGAGTTAACGGGTGCAGCATACCAACATGGCACATGTATACATATGTAACAAACCTGCACATTGTGCACATGTACCCTAAAACTTAAAGTATAATAATAATAAAAAGAAAGAAGAGATTCTCAAGGAAGCAGAATCACAGAGGGGGAAAAAAGCCAACAAACTCTTTGTACCCTAATTTGTTTCCTTAACTTTCAAAAAATTTATTTTATTTTCAATTCACACCTAAAAATTGTGACAGTAAAGGACAACCAAATCTTGTCTTTTTCTTTAAGGACATATTTAGCCTTGGGTTAACTTTCCATTTCTGTTTCCTTGGAAACTTGATAAAGTATAATGTCAGCTGTATTACCAGGGAAGGTTTCTTATGGTAAAAATGGCCACTGATTGATAAGTTACATTTGACTTGAAGTATGGATGGTTTAATGGTAAATTGTCTATATGTATTGTGTACAACATGAAGTTTTAATACATATATACACAGTGTGGAATAGCTAAATAAAGCTAATTAACATATGTATTACATCGTATGTTTTCTTAACTTTGATTAAAATAAAATAATTTTTACTTTGCGAAAATAAAGTTTAAGTGAAGGAAAACTTGAATTTACATTCAAAAATAGTTTGTGGTGTAAATTTGAAGCAACCTGATAGACCAAGATGCTGAGATTACCCACCTTCTGAAAATAATCAAAATTTCCAGAAAAGAACATCATTTTATAAGACTATCTAGAATTCATTTAAGAAATTAAAAAAATACTCAGTCCAGAAACCAAGCAATTATGGGTATACAGAGAAATAAACCAAAGATGAATTTCAGCTTTTACATTGATGGTTTTGCCAGAAATACAAATTTGTATGCCATTCTCTACATAACACAGGAGATAGAAGAGAAAACCCATGTCCTATTTAAGTGGAGAGTCTACTAGGAGATCTTTGCCTAAAACTTCATGTGATCCTGGAAATAAAGTAGAAGTAGCTCTTCTCCCAGGAAATTGAAAGAATAACCATCTATCTTAAGCTCCAGCTGTAAGTGAAGAGAGAAAAATACATCCTCTAAAAATTTACAGTCACAATTAATCCCCACATGAGTTTATTGCTGTAAAAGTTTATAAAATGAGAACTGAGTTTAAAGTACTCTGGGATGTCTAATATTTAAGGTATTCATCAGAAGAGAAAGCAGTCTTTTCTGAGGAAATCCCTGTTCATCACAGATATCAAAGAATTGCTGAGGTTAAGTTCCTGGTAAAATAAGGACCTAATAAAGAAGTCCCCATGATATGAAATTGAAAACAAAAAACAATAGAATAATATTCAGCAAAAATTAACTCCTGAAACTATAAGATTAAAATGTATTAAATAAATATATCAAGTATGTGTCAAAAAAAAAGTTGTGGTAAAATATTAGTTCAGTACAAGAGTATTTAAGAAAGAATAAAAAAGAGTGCTTAGAAATTATAGATAGATAGATATAACCTGATATATATAAACCTGATATTTTGTCTTAATTTCAATTATTTTTATATCTATTGATATATATCTTCAGTTATATTTATAATATACATATATTTATATCTTCGAATATATATAAATAATTAAGACAGAATATTAGAGTCAAACTTTGAACAGATTAGTCACAGTTAGAAAATTCAGCATCTTTAAAATATACCTGAATAAATTATCTAGAATTATATAGAATACAAAAATAGAGGTTAAAAGAAAAAAATAAGAGAAAGACAAGTGAATGAAACTAGTATAAGTTTAATCAAAGTATTAAAAGAAAGGAGAGGATTGAGCAGAGGAAGTATTATTTTTTAAAAATGGATGACAATTTATAAAAACAGCTTAAGGACAAGTCTTCAAATTTGGAAATCCAAACTAATCACCAAGAATATAAATTTTTTTAAAAAATCTGCATGTGGGGGTAAGGGTATCTGTGTATTTCTCTGTGTGTGTGTGTACAGATATCTTTTTGTGTGTACAGACATACATATACACACACAAATACACCACAAAAAGCTACATCAAATTGAAAATATTAAATAAAGGTTGAGAAAAGAAGATATAAAACTGTAAAGGAAGAGATAATTAGATTGACAGCTGACTTTTAAACAACAATAATGGAGGCAAGAAGCATTGGCAAAAGAGAACATGGAATTATAAGAAATAAACAATTAACTGAAAAGGAAGCAAAAAATATTCAGTTAAATAAAAATATTGCCAAACTAAGTAGCTAAACATAGCTGTATGCTCTTAACAAGAGACATATCAAAAATTATAAGGATACAGAAAGTTTGAAAATAAAAACATTAGAAAATAATATACCAGGAAAGTTTCAACTAAAAGAAATCTGGCATAACTACACTAATATCTGAAAATATATCCTTTAAGGCAAAAAGATTACTAAAGAAAATAAAGTGAGAGTAAAGGACAACCAAATCTCATCTTTTTCGTTAAGGACATATTTAGACTTGGGTTAACTTTCTATTTCTGTTTCCCTGGAAACTTGATAAAGTATACTGTCAGCTGTATTACCAGGCAAGGTTTCTTATGGTAAAAATGGCCATTGATTGATAAATTACATTTGACTTGAAGTATGGATGGCGTAATGGTAAATTTTTGTATAAATTTTACTGGGATTAAGAAAGCTCAGGTAGCTGGTAAAACATTATTTCCAGGTGTGTGAATGTGAGGGGTGTTTTAAAAAGAGATTAGTGGCTGGGCATGGTGGCTCACACCTGTAATCCCAGCACTTTGGGAGACCGAGGTGGACGTATCACCTGAGGTCAGGAGTTTGAGACCAGCCCGGCCAACATGGGGAAAACTCATCTCTACTAAAAATACAAAAATTAGCCAGGTGTGGTGGCATGCCTGTAATACCAGCTACTCGGGAGGCTGAGGCAGAAGAATCACTTGAACCCGGGAGGCAGAGGTTGCAGTGAGCCGAGATCACACCACTGCACTTCAGCCTTGGCCACAGAGCAAGACTCCATCTCAAAAAAAAAAAAAGAAAAAAAAAACAGAATAGCATAACACTGTAATTGTGGTATGAAAACTACTGTTATCCGCATCTATGCATGTGTAACAAACCTGCACATTGTGCACATGTACCCTAGAACTTAAAGTAGAATTTTAAAAAAAGAAAACTACTGTCATCCTAAGTAGAAAGACTAAATGATGAACCAATCAAAAACAATAACTACAACTTTTCAAGACATAGAGAGTTCAATAAGATATAAATAGAAACAATAAAAGGTTAAAAAGCCACGGGGGATGAAGGTGCAGATTTTATATTAGTTTTCTTTTTGCTTGCTTGTTTATTTATGCAAAGAGTGATAAGCTGTTATCAAGTTTAAATAATTAGTTTTAAGATGGTATTTACAAGCCTCATGGTAACACCAAACCAAAAAATATATGATGAATACAAAAAAAATAAAAAGCCAGAAAATAAATAATATCACCAGAAAAAATCTCCTTCACTAAAGGAAGGCAGGAGGAAAGAAGGAAGAGAAGACCATAAAACAGCCAGAAAACAAATAACAACACAGCAGGAGTAAGTTATTACTTATCAATAATAATATTGAATGTAAATGGACTAAATTCTCCAATCAAAAGACAGAGTGGCTGAATGGATGAAAAAACAACACTCTTTGATTTACTGCATACAAGAAACACTCTTCACTTATGAAGATACACATAGGCTGAAAATAAAGGGATGGAAAAACATATTCCATGCCAACAGAAACCAAAAAAGAGCAGGAGTTGCTATACTTATATAAGAAAAAAGATTTCGGCCAGGTGCAGTGGCTCACGCCTGTAATCCCAGCACTTTGGGAGGCCAAGGCAGGCAGATCACAAGGTCAGGAGATTGAGACCATCCTGGCTAACACGGTGAAACCCTGTCTCTACTAAAAAATACAAAAAATTAGCCAGGCGTGGTGGCAGGTGCCTGTAGTCCCAGCTACTTGGGAGGGTGAGACAGGAGAATGGCGTGAACCCGGGAGGCGGAGCTTGCAGTGAGCCGAGATCACGCCACTGCACTCCAGCCTGGGCAACAGAGTGAGACTCCATCTCAAAAAGAAAAAAAGAAAAAAGAAAAAAGATTTCTAGACAAAAACTATAGGAAGAGACAAAGAAGATCACTATATAATGATAAAGTGGTCAATTCAGTAAGAGGATATGAACAGACACTTCTCAAAAGAAGACATAGGCATGAAAAAGAGGCATATGAAAAAATGCTCAACATCATTAATAATTAGAGAAATGCAAATCAGAACCACAATGAGATACCACCTCAACACTAGTCAGAATGACTATTATTAAAAAGCTCAGAAAAGAACAGATGTTGGCAAGTTGTGGAGAAAAGGGAATGCTTATACACCACTGGTGGGAGTATAAATTAGTTCAGCCAGTGTGGGAAGCAGTTTGGAGATTCCTCTAAGAACTTAAAACAGAATTACCATTTGATCTAGGAATCCCATTATTGGGTATATACCCAAAGGAATGTAAATCATTCTACCACAAAGACACATGTGTATATGTTCATCACAACACTAATCATAATAGCACAGACTTGGAATCAACCTAAATGCCTATCAACAGTGAACTGGTTAAAGAAAATGTGGTACATATACACTATGGAATACTATGCAGCCTTAAAAAAGAATAAGATAATGTCCTTTGCAGCAACATGGATGGAGCTGGAGGCCATTATCCTAAGTGAATTAATGAAGTAACAGAAAAGCAAATACTACATGTTCTCACCTATACATGGGAGCTAAACATTGAGTACACATGAACACAAAAAAGGGAGCAAGAGACATTGAGGCTTACTTGAGAGTGGAGAGTGAGAGGCAGGTGAGGATCTAAAAACTACCTATAGAGTATTATGCTTATTACCTGGCTGCTGAAATAATCTGTACACCAAACCCCCACAGCACACAATTTACCTGTATGACAAATCCTTCCATGTACTCCCTTAACCTAAAACAAAAGTTAGAAAATAATGTGAAAATTAAATAAAAATTAATAAATAGGTAAACTTCGACCTCATTATTACTCTGTAAATAAACTAAAAGTTCTTAAACTACGTTGACATTTAAGTTGCACATTATCCTGGACAAGAAACCTATGTAAATTACTCATTCAAAGCCAACAGATGTTTTTGTTTCCTTAAATCTTAGAAAATTATTTTGTCTAAATACATAGAATTAAAAAATAAAATTATTTATTCACTGAATTTGTTGGTATGTATGCCACTGTGACAATAAGTGTTATATTTCCATCCTTCCCAGGTGTTATAAAACTGAAAATTAAATATACTCAATACATATGAAACCTTTCCTCACTCAAAAGTTTACAGTGCAGCTTTTTTCCTCTCCTTTATCTTTACTTCTGTTTTCTTTCTTCCTATTCATACTTTTTAAAAATATGTTTGACCATATTCTAAATACTACTTTAAATAAAAGCATAATTGCTTTTACTAGAATGTAAATAAAAATTATTGTGGAATTAGGTGTTATATTTATTAAGGAATAAAATAAGCATTTTTCTTTCTAGTGCTTGAAATAATATTGTTTTAATTGTTCCTGAACATTTGTAAATTACTGTCTTTATCAGATGTTTTGGCAAACTTGCCAAGCAGAGTGAAGGTTAAAACAGTAACTCAAAAAGTGTTCTTCGTACCACAATTCACACTTCCTGCTTAAAATCTCAGGAATGCTCTCAACTGCGTATTTCATTTAATTAGTAGGTCTGATCAAAGGTAGGTGAATAAGAGTTCAGTGTTTTCTCATAGGTGTATATATATATATAAATGGCTTCATTACATACTTATATCTATATTCATGGGTAAATTTTAGAATTACTAAAGTGTTTCCTCTCATTTGAAACAAATACAGGAATTTAGATTATATTTGCCATCAAAATTAATCATCGCATTGTTTTTCAAATCTAAATTTGGACTAAACATTCACAGTTACTACTAAATCTATTGAACATCAAGTGATTTCTGATGTTTACTATAAAACTGCTTCTTAATTATTCAGTTTTTCTATTCCCCTACTTGTCAACATTCCATCACATTATCTTCTTCCACATATTTAGCATTGAGAACCTTTAATTAATAAAGTACAACATTTAATAATTTACAAATTTCTATGAAAAATAAGAAGATTGAACACAGTCATTTTGAATCAAAAAGGTAATTCCAAGGAAAAAAAGTTATGTTGATCATAAAAATCCTTAATCACAATGGAAAATAAATATGTAGAAAATCTCAGTTTAGAAAATATTCTTCGGTGCCTCTAAAATGTACTTTTTCGAATAATAAAGTATGTGAATGTAAATGAATTGAGAAAAGTAAAAATCTTGGAGTATTGTTCTGATGAACTCTGGAAAACTCTTCAGAGCTATAATCCTCCTTTCAAATAAATACTTCTGGAATTTTTCTAAATCTGTTTTTACTCTGTAAAGGATCACACAGTTTTGATATAAAATTCCAATGAATATTCAGAATTTGGTATTTATTTGCATGAAAATTCTAAATGCAGAAGATAATGCCACTTGTCTGTAGGCCAACAATAGCTTAAATTTCCTTTATGAAAGAAACACCTGGTAAGTGACCGGGATTAAATAGTGGTATAAGAAAAGGGAAAGGATTCTCAAACCTCTAAGAATGGTCTCCAGACAGACACTATCCTGGTAAGCAGTTAACTAATCTCCTTACTACATATGGCCCCCCAATCCCTGACTGTATCTGGCCCATTCCACTGGCCTGCTTCTGATATCTACCATGTAATGGGGGTCCCACAATAAAGTGCTAAAACATCAGTGGTGTCTAAGACTCATTTTTGACACAAATTGGACCAAAGGGGAAAAATTATCCCCGGGAAGCTGATTAAGTAGGAATACCCCAAACCCTATTTCTCAATTTTATGCTATCTTCATATTTGCATTTCACATGAGTTTCTTCTAGACATTATACAGTAGGGTCTTGGTTTTGCATTTTTTAAAACACACTCTGAAAATCTCTTTTAACTATTTATATAGTTAGGCTTAAATATGTAATTTTGATAGTTATTTTCTAATTTTCATTTCCTATCAGTTTGAGGTCCTTCAACAAGGAAATAAAATGAATTACTCAACATGGATTAAAAACTTAAATACAAGACTGGAAACTATAAAGTTCTAGAAGTAAACTGGGAAAACACTTGAGATAATTGTTCTAGAAAAAGATTTTTATGACTAAGACCTCAAAAGAACAGGTAACAAAAACAAAAATAAACAAGTGGGACTATACTAAACTAAGAACTTTTTGCATAGTAGAGGAAACAACAGAGTGAAGAGACACTCTCTTGAATAGCAGAAAATATTTGCAAAGTATGCATCCAATAAGAGATTAATATCCAAAATATACAAGTAACTTAAATAATAGTAGAAAGAAGAAGGAAGGAAGGAAGGAAGGAAGGAAGGAAGGAAGGAAAGAAAGAAGGGAGGGAGGGAGGGAGAGAGAGACGGAGGGAGGGAAGGAAGGAGAGAGAGAAAAGAAGAAAAGGAAAGAAAGAAAAAGAAGAAAGAAAGAGGAAGGAAGGAAGGAAGGAAGGGAAAAACACAAATAATTCCATTAAAAAGAAGGCAAAGGACATGAATAGACACTTCTCAAAAAACACATCCAAATGTCTAACAGGTGTATAATGCTCAACATCACTAATCATCAGGGAAATGCAAATCACAACCACAATAGGATATCAGCTTACCCCAATTAGAATGGCTATAATTAAAAAGGCAAAAACAATGGATGCTGGTGCAGAGACAAAAAACGGGAACTCTTATGCACTATGGGCAGCAATGTAAAGTAATACAACTGCTATGAAAAACAAAATTATCTCAAAAAACTAAAAATAGAATTATTATATGATCCAGCGATCCTACTACTATGTATTTATCCAAAGAAAAAGAAATTGGTGTATCAAAGAAATACCTGAATTTGCATGTTTATTATAGCACTATTCACAAGAGCAAAGATGTGGAATCAACCTAAGTGTTTACCAATGAGTACATCGATAAAAAATATGCTAAACGTTTTCCAAATGGAAGTACTACAGTTATTAGCACACAAAAAAAGAGAAGATAAAAGCAAATCAAAAAGTGTGCTAAAATTATGGAGTTTAGCTTGTGTCTAATTTAATCTGATTTTAACTTACAAAAAATCAATCTGACAGCAGGGTAGAGAATGCATTGTAGAAAGACAAATCCCAAAAATTAGAGACTAATTTTGAAGCTATTATAGCTCAGGGACAATATGATAGATGGTTTAATTATCAGTAGCTGTAGGGATAGAAAGGAAAGGTTGAATATGATAAATGATATGCAAAAACCTATACAATTTGACTGAATGGGGATAAAAAATGAAGGACAGAGAGGTGTCTATTACAAACAGTATAAGAAAAAGAAAGTTATTGATAGTTTTACCTGAAGAGTAAAAGGACTAGATTTATATTTTTAAAAAGTCTTTCTGAAGAATGTATTTGGGAAAGAGAAGAAACAGGGTAAGGAAACAATTTATGAGACAAATGCAATATTTCAAATAAAACTGTTCGGAACCCAAAGTAATATAAATGAAGGAAAGTTGACATATAAATTATATAAATGATTTGCTCAGACTCATCTATTCTACTAAATTCTACATGTGAATTCAACACTTCATGTAATTCACATGGAAATGAATGGCAGTCAGACATCGTTAAGGCATGTATCTTTAATAACTTTAAATAGTTGAAGAAGGATCTGAAAATTTTAGGCATATGTGTGATTTGTATACTGTTCCCCCCTTGAAACTAATTACTTTGAAAAGAACCATATATAAAATAAAAAGCAGAATTTCTTATTTTGGGACCATGATTATTTCAGAAATTTTCAAAGTAACAGTTTGTCTCTTAATGCCTAAGAAAAATGTGCTTGACAAGAGCACTTTATTTAGTAAACATGTATTGACCTCCTATTTTATATTACATTCTACATGTTGTACTTGCATACGTATGCATATATATGTATATATTGTTAGGCATATGTGTATGGTTTTATATATGTTTATACATGACACATATATGTGTCACTGTGACTTTGTACCAATAATTATATAAGATAGTGAATTAAATGTTTTGTGAGAATTAGAAAAGCATGCAAAAGTCTGTATATGGTGATAAGGTCCAATACGAAGGTAGCCTCTTAGTTGAGATTTAGAAAATGAACAGGAGATCAATGCATAAATAATTTACTGATAGACACATGTTGGAACAAAGAGCAGATGCAAGAGTACAAATTTTACCAGTTCAAACTGCCAAAATGGTGCATGTAAGAAAATGAAAGGAGAAAGAAGCATAAACCGTGGTTAGCCAGAATTTTGTGATTTAATCTTGTGAGAGTGGGGATATTCTGAGCTTTAAAGAGGGGCATATCATCACATTTCTAGTTCAGACAGAGGCTCAGTAATAATATGATAATAAATTGGAGTATCAGGATTTGTGCCAAAGAGAAGAATATGATCTCTGCACTCATGCTCCCTGGAGAAGGAGCATATATGGGACAAAAAAAATTATCTTCAGTTATGTTAAATGTTAATATGGAAGGTCCAAGTAAAAGCTGCCTTCAGGCTCAGGCAAAAGGGCCCCATTCTGGGAGCTGCTCTTTAAGGGACTCCATATATCAGAAACAGACACAGAAAATAAATGTGTTAAAGCAACAC
Organism: Pan troglodytes; assembly: GCF_028858775.2. NCBI lineage: Eukaryota > Metazoa > Chordata > Mammalia > Primates > Hominidae > Pan > Pan troglodytes. The sequence goes on from NC_072413.2 coordinate 42,294,860, forward strand.
ATAGACACTTCTATCTTTTGGGATCTGGTGTTCAGTACTGGGGGCACAAACTATAGGCCTAAATTTTTGCTCTAATTACTAAATTGGTTTATATCCCAGAAATGGTTTCGTATAATGTATACCAATTACACAAAAGGTGGTTGTGTCTGAATATCACAAAAGTTTGTGACATAGAGCTTAACCAGCTTCAAGTAAAAGCTTAAAGGGCATGGAATATTTTCACCAGCTCTCATCTCACTCTTTTCCTTCTGCCACAAAAACAGCATTTCCCCAAAGGGACTGGGTCCCAGAATGAAGAGACACAGGGAGAGAAGCACCAAAGCAGCAAAGCATTGGTGCTTGACATGGAACATGAGCAAGAAGTAAAGGTTTGTTGGCATAAGATGTCAAAATTAAAGGGCTTATTTGCTATTTCAAAAAAGCTGGCTAATAAAATTAGAAAGGAATGAAGGCAAAGAGGGAGTGACAGAGAGAGGAATAAAGACAGTGAGTACAGACAACTCTAAAACACTCTTCAATGTGAGAAAGAGAGTTTTAACTGTAAGGAGACTTAGAACAGAAAAAAAATATTTTAAGACAGTGGAGAACTGAGTATACCAGAATACTGATCTGATATAAAGGTGCTGTTAAGGAGAAGATATTTAATATACAGGCAGAGAGAGTGAGATTACTGAGAACGTGGGATGAAATGGAGTTCAGAAAAAAGGTGGAAGAGTTCTCCTTCAGTGGACACATTTTCCTTGATAATCTGTGGTCAAGAAGAAATACTGCATGCAGAGAAGTTAGTAAATGGGGAGGCAGGAAGTTGGGGATTATTATTTTCTGTTTAAAGGTAGGGACAATCTGAGGCTGTGAGAAAGCAAGAGGAAAGTGGTCCCAGATTTGAAAAAAGTAGAGGAATATTAAGACAGTGTAATCCCAACTACTCAGGAGGCTGAGACACAAGAATTGTTTTAACCCGGGAGGTTGAGGTTGGAATAAGCTGAGATCATGTCACTGCACTCTGGCCTGGGTGACAGAGACTCTGATTTAAAAAAAAAAAAGTGAAATAAATAATGAAATCTGGCACCAAATATCTAGAAAAACTTCTGGGTATATTTAAGCATCAAACAAACTTGGAGACAATGATTTATAGAGACAAACATCTCTCACACTTCTAAGGAGTGTTTAGATATCTATGAGCTATACAGAAAAACTAATTAATCCAAAGATTTATCCAGGGTTGGTGCTTTACCAAGCTGATGCAATGGAATTACAATTATACAAAGGTTAGGAGGATATTGGCAAAAGAAGTACTGAAGTAAGAAAAAGGGCACTTAAGATCGAGGAAAGAGGCCGGGCGCGGTGGCTCACGCCTGTAATCCCAGCACTTTGGGAGGCTGAGGCGGGCAGATCGCGAGGTCAGGAGATTGAGACCATCCTGGCTAACACGGTGAAACCCCATCTCTACCAAAAATACAAAAAAAAAAAAAAAAAAAAATTAGCCAGGCGTGGTGGCGGGCACCTGTAATCCCAGCTACTCGGGAGGCTGAGGCAGGAGAATGGCGTGAACCCGGGAGGCAGAGCTTGCAGTGAGCCGAGATCGCACCACTGCACTCCAGCCTGGGCAACAGAGCAAGACTCCGTCTCAAAAAAAAACAAAAACAAACAAACAAAAAAAGATTGAGGAAAGAGGTAAGGTCTAAAGATGCTAATAATAGAGAATAAGAAAAAACAGCAAGGGATAGGCATCCTCTATGAGCCCACTAACGAGGGTTATTTTAAGTAATTGGATAAAAGTGGATTATAAAAAATTGTGGTTATATTACATTTAAACAGACAAATATAGCTTAATTCAAAGAAATGGGTTTCTACGGAAGACATTTTCAATGTCTATGTAGAGTACTATATAAGGTCCACTCAGAAGTTCCCCATCTATGTCACTCTAGGCAGCACCTTACTCAGCTACTGTGAAAAGTCCACTAGGTTCATGTCCACTGAAAAAAAACCTACTAAAAGAGAATTCCAAACCAATAGGAGCACTCTTTTTCAAAACTGTCTATTGCTATTGATTTTCACTTCTTCCAAACACAGTATAAGTTTTCCTGATGAGAAATAGATTAGCTTGCTTCAATTCTAACTTTGATGAAAAACTGAATAATAGACCAGAAACAAAATAAAAAGTAACTTAGTATGTTTCTGTAATTGATTTTCACTCATATTTCTCTTGACACATTGTCCAGATTAAAAGTAAACAAAGTTTCTTTTGATCACAGGCATGGAATTTCTATAGGAGACAATCACAGGAAACCCACTTTTCCATTCTTTTTGACCTCAAAAATCCAGGAGTCATTGAAACTTAGGACTGTGCTAAATTTGGCTCATATTGAGAAAAACATTTTATAGTTCATTTGCCAGGAAGAAAAACTTTGAGGTTCAAAGATAACCTTCTATCATCTTCCATTCTTTTGAAATAATGTGTGTTTTCCACCTCCATGCACATAACGTTTCCCCAATTTTAGTCTGAAAATGTTCAATCTATAGTGAAGCCCTTTTGAGAGGGCAAGGGGAAGAGGTTAAAAAAAGATCTAAGGAACCACAGGAATCTATTTAAACCCAGTCCTGATATCCATCTTTAGTCACTGATGTCTCTGTATTATTCTTTGACATTACCATGGGTTTTAAAATATACAAAGTTAAAAATAAATGGAGTCCTATTTCAAAATCTAGTAAATACTTTGTATATTTAAACTTTAATTATCTTTTATTTATTGGGATGCAATGTACATTACAAAAAGTTTCATCTATAGACTTCATTTTAGCTAATAGCTATAAACTTTGTCTACCATTTATTCTTTTGTTAAAACCACTGGAAAATAGAATCCATCTTTCTTCTTTTATGCTCTCATCTTAAGGCAGTAATGAGCAGGAGAAGAAAGAAAAGGCTTAGAAGTCCTCTTGGTCCATGAAATGATCCTTTTCATAAAAATAAGGTATTTTTTTTTCATCTAAGAGTATCAAGATGTCTTCATTCTGAAGGTTTATAAGATCTTTGGATGCCTGGAGTCCCAAGTTCACACTCATAGATGATAGATATATAATAGATGATGGGAGATGGGAGAGACAGCGAAGATATTTTGAAATTCTAAAGCCCTCTGCAACTTTCAGACACCTCTCACCTTCTTAAAGATTTATGTACTCTCTGCTTCTTTGTTTTTACCTCGTAATGGTCTTCACTCCTTTGCTGCATTTCTACAGCTCTTTTTTATTGTGAGACAGGGTCTCACTGTCACCCAGGCTGGAGTGCAGTGGCACAATCATGGCTCACTGCAGCCTCAACCTTCCAGGCTCAAATGATCCTCCCACCTCAGCCTCCTAAGTAGCTGGGACTACAACTATGCCTGACTAACTTTTTAATTATTTTTTTTTAAGGTGAGGGCTTGCTATGTTGCCCAGGCTGGTATCAAACTCCTGGGCTCAAGTGATCCTCCTGCCTTGGTTTTTCAAAGTGTTGGGATTACAAGCATGAGCCACCAGGCCCAGCCTCTTTTTACAACTCATTATCACAAAATAAACACTATCCTCTTCTTTTGTTCCCATAAAATTAATCAAAGAATGTTTCTATGCTTGACTTTGAGTACCATAAAAGTTACCACCCACCATGTCCTACCAGCCTAACATTACCTCTCTCGGTAGCCTTTTATATTATCCTCTTTTCTCCGTTCCCATGTTTCTCATCATCACCATCTCTCAAGGAAGAAATGCAAATTATTCTTGCTTGACTATGCAAAACAATTGCAATACACATACGACTTGCCCTCTCTTACCCAGGCTAGGAGCTGCAGTTGAGGTAGAGAAGCTTTAAATTGAGAAGCCCATCAATGTGTTTTCTTAAACAAAAGAGCCATCTAACTCCAGTGATTATTTTAACAGTTATTTAGGTGTTTATGGTTTATTTTCAGTGGTCATTTGTTTGTACTCTTACCTAAGCTTTGAAAGTTGGCAGTTTGGTAGGGAAGACTAACTGTGTATAAATATTTGGCAGAGAAAGTAAATGACTGCTGGTACATTGTGACAAAACTGCCTAGAGCTAATTTAAAATACTAAGTGCGTATAATGATTTGGGATAAGAGGTCTACTATCTTAAAAGCAGAATGTTTATAAACACATTCTAGGTCAACAAGTGTCTAAAATATCTGGATCAAAAGCAACAAAGAATGCATCATATGACAAGCAATTGAAAATTTTCCAGCTGTTTCAGATTGGTCTCTCTGGATTAACTTCAATTTCAATCTGTTCCACTTTGCCCTAGCCGACCCACATAGTTCAGACCAAATCAGCACTCCTTAACAGTAGGCACTTTAAAAAAGGAAAATAAGCATATTCAGAAGGTACATAGACGAAGGGAAAAAGTAGAAGTAACATCAAGTATTCAGCTTCCTAATATCTCAGGCCTCCTTCTGGGATGGAAGACTTATGTAGGTCCCCCATTCAGACTCAGTGCACATGAATGATTTCCATGGCTCCTTTGGACACACTGCATCTGCATGCATCCCCATTCTTCAATCTCAGCAAAAGCTAAGGAAAAGTATTTAAGTATAAGCGGAGCACTTTGACTAAATGAATACAAACACATCTCTAGCAGCACTAATCTGTGGCCTGAGCTTGGGATTTCTACAGTGCCTCTCCTCTTGATTCATAGCCATTGATGCTAAACAAGATTTCCACTGCTCCCTTTTTATAAAGTGGGAACATATCCCCCATTTGTTTATGCTCTCAAAAAAACTCAGTCAGAATAACAAGGATTAAGCCATTATTGGCTTAACTTCTTTTTCCATAATACCGACTCTCTGATGCTACGACATGCTACAAATTTAGCTTCTTTTTGCCTCCAAGAGAAGAAAACCATATCTAAAGGAGGAGTCCAAATGCAGAATCTCATGTTTAAATACATGTAAACAGATATTCAGTATACACCTGCTATATCAATAACCACATGTTTAGTATGCAGTTTTCTTTGTACTCAGAACCACATTACTTAAAATGCAAATGTTTAGTGTCACATAAGGTGAAACCTCTAAGCGATGCCTTAATGATCAATTTCACCTACTAATCCTGAAATCTTGTTATAATAGCAATAGTGTGTTCTGGCAGTGATATCTATATAGTCAAATGTTCTTTTTACTATTTCAGAATTTTGTTTCTCTAGGCACTAAAAATAGTGCAGAATACATGGGGTTTTCTATGTTGTTTCCCTTGAAATCTTAAATAAGTGTAGCTCTATTCAAAATTCAAAAACTTCTAGTGAATAGGAGTTGGAATGGAATAAGGACCACCAAAACTGAAAAGACTAAGAACCACCAAGTCTTGCAAATGCATTTAAATTGGATATTGCCCAATTCAATATAGGCTGCCACCCCAACTCTGAAACTGCTTAGTGAAGAACTCGTGTCAGCAACGGTGCCAGGATCTCAACATTGTTCACATACATAATCCCTAGTAAGTTATACCCAGGCTATTACTACCCCTTCATATTCTGCATTATGACAAAAACATTTAGTTTAAATTGATGCAGCATAGCACAGTAAAATTCACATGATAAAACAATTAAGCTTTTTGCTTCTTGGTTACAATAAACCTCCAGATTCTCATTTGTAAAATGATGAAAATAGGATTATAAATCTCACAGAGGCCTTCTGAGGATTATATGAGCTATTGCCAATAAAGCACTGAATAAACTAAAAGGGCAAATCCTGTAAAAAGTATAAATAGTAGCTACTAATATTATTATTCCTTCAGACTTTTTCATTAAAGTAGTACTAGGTTGAGAACAGTATATAATTTTGAATCAAATGAAATGTCTATATTTTTGATAATAATACTTTCATATTAACATCATCCTAATATCATGTAAGATGACAAATTAGGAAGTCCCCATTTGTATTACCTCACGGCAACAATAATTTGGTAGTCACATATGGACAAAGTGCCTTTGTGGGATCTGGGATGCAGGAAGAAGCTTGCAAAACCCCAGAGGGGTTCAGGACCAAGAAATGTTTTGTAAGGGCTGGCCCATGCCCAAGTAGAAAAGCCATTGACCATGGTCCTAGCTACCAACCCAGAAACAGCTCTCTATTCACTTTGGACTTGCCTAAAACCCCATTTGGCCTTGGTCCTGCTACCAGCATCATCTACCAAGGGATACAGGAAAAGTCACAACTGACCATGTCCCCAGAGGCAGACCCACTCTCCACACAAGATCTGCAAGACTGCAGATCTTGAAGCAGAGCTGTAACTTGGCTCCAGCCACTCTCAGAAATAGTCCAAGAGCAATCCTGCCAATCCAAGAATATGGAGAGAGATATGCCCATCTGTGCCAACAGAGACAGGTCTATAGACCTCAGTCTCAGCTGCAGAACCTGAAGCAACCCTGTGATTGATTCAAGCCCCACTCAGTTGTGATCCAGTGTTAGTCCTGACTTCCTATGGATCTGAATAGTGACCAGATGGAAAACCCCACCCCACAGTGATCCAGCAGGAGTCACAGCCATCCGCCCACATGGTAAAAGGCCTTCCATTTGTGAACCTTTTAAACCCTAAAGTGAACCCTTGTTCAGGGCTCTAACTGCACTCAGCAGCAATAGAGTAGGCAATGTCAGCCCTGGGACCCAATAAAAGAAGGCCTTTACCTGCCAAAATCATTCTGTAAAACCTGGATAAGGGATTTGCTCCTTCATATGCAGAGAAGCTAATGCAAACCTAAATAGATTACGAAGAATCAGGCAAACATGGCATGACCAAAGGAAACTAATTAAATTTCAGTAACTAAACCAAAAGAAATGGAGATCAAAAGTGACCTGAAAAATAACTCAAAATTTTCATCTTTAAAAAGTTCAGTTAGACTTAAGACAGAAAGACAACTAAATGGAATCGGAAAAACAATGAATGAGAATATTAGAAGTTTAATTAAGAAATATAAACCATAAAAAGAACCAAACAGAAATCCTGGAACTAAAGAGCACAATGACAGAACTGACGAAATTGAACTGATACCTTCAATAGAAAACATGGTCATGCAGAAGACAGAATCTGTGAACTCAAAAATAGGCCATTTTAAATTAGCCAGTACGAAAAGTAAGCAAAATAGAATTAAACAATATAGGGCACAGGACTATCAGACATCATCAAAAGTGGAATATATGCATTATGAATATCCAAAAAGGACAAAAGAAAGGAAAGGAACAAAAAGATTATGTAAGAAATAGTGGCTGAAACTTTCCAAATTTTTGGAGTAATATAAACTTCCAGGTTCATAAAGAACAAAGTACTCCAAGCAAAATCAGCCCAAAGAACACTATCTCCAGGTATATTATAATCAAATTTTCAAAAATCAAAGACAAAGAGAATTTTGCAAGCAGCAAGACATGAGCACCTCTTACATACAAGGGAACCCCATAAAGATATCAATGGATTTTTAAGCAGAAACCTTGCAAGTCAGGAGGGAAGGGGAATGATGTATTCAAAGTACTAAAATCAAAAGCACAGCCACCAAGAATATTATACTTAGTAAATATGCCCTTCAGAAATGAAATAGAGATAAAGACATTCTCAGAAAAACAGAAGCTGAGGGAGTTTATCACCACTCAGCCTGCCTTACAAGAAATGCTAATGTCAGTTTATCAAGCTGAAACAAAAAGATGTTAAATAATAACATGAAAACATATGAAGGTGTAACACTACCTGGTAAAGATAAATATAGTCAAATCTGAAATATTCTAAAACTATAATGGTAGTGTGTAAATCACTGTTAAGCCTAGTAGAAAATTAGAAGTTAAAAGTATTAAAAATAATCATAGCTACAATAATTTATTAATGAATGTGCAATACAAAAGAGGTAGTATGAATCATATTAATCCATTTTCACACTGTTATAAAGAAATACCTGAGAATGGGTAATTTTTTTAAAAATCAGGCTTAATTGACTCACACTTCACGTGGCTGGGGAGGCCTCAGGAAACTTACAATCATGACAGAAGGGGAAGCAGGCACCTTCTTCACAAGGCAGCAAGATAGGATGAGCACAAGCGAGGGAAATGCCAGATGCTTAAAAAACCATCAGATCTCATGAGAACTCACTCACTATCATGAGAACAGCATGAGGGAAACATCCCCCATAATCCAATTCCTTCCCAAGGGGTCTTTTTCCAAACACCTGGGGATTACAATTCAAGGTGAGATTTGGGTGGGAACCCAAAGCCAAACCACATCATTCTGCTCCTGGCCCCTCCCAAATCTTATATCCTCAGATTTCAAAACCAATAATGCCATCCTAACAGTCCCCAAAAATCTTAAACCATGTCAGCATTAACTCCAAAGTCCATAGTCCAAAGTCTCATCTGAACAAAGCAAGTTCCTTCTACCTATGACCCTGTAAAATCAAAAACAAGTTAGCTCCTTCCAAGATACAATGGGAATACTGGAATTGGGTAAATACACTCATTCTAAATGGGAGAAATTGGCCAAAACAAAAGGGCTACAAGCTCCATGCAAGTCCAAAATCCAATGGGGCAGTCATTAAATGTTAAAGCTCCAAAATGATCTCCTTTGACTCCCTGTCTCACAACCAGGTCATGCTGATGCAAGAGATGGACTCCCATAGCTTTGGGCAGCTCAAACCCTATGGCTTTGCAGGATACAACCCCCAACCCAGCTGCTTTCACAGACTGGCATTGAGTGTCTGTGGCTTTTCCAGGCTCACAGTGCAAGCTATTGGTGGATCAAGCATTCTAGGGTCTGGAGGACGGTAGCCCTTTTCTCATAGCTTCAATAGACAGTGCCCCAGTGGGGACTCTGGGTGGGGGTTCAAACCCCACATTTACTTTCCACACTGCCCCATCAGAGGTTCTCCATGGGAGCCCCACCACTGCAGCAGACCTCTGCCTAGACATCCAGGCCTTTCCATACATCCTCTGAAATCTAGGTGGAAGTTCTGAAACCTCAATTTTTGACATCTATGTACTTGCAGGCCCAACACCTCATGAAAGGCCACTAAGGCTTAGAACTTGCACCCTGGGAAGTGATGGCCTAAACTGTACATTGGCCTCTTTTAGCCAGGTCTGGGATGCACAGCACCAAGTCCTGAGATTGCACAAAGCGGCAAGGCCCAGGGCCCAGCCAATGAAACCATTTTTCCCTTCTAGGCCTCTGGGCCTGTGATGGGAGGGGCTGCTGTGAAGACCTCTGACATGACCTGGAGACATTTTCCCCATTGTCTTGGTGATTAACACTTGGCTCCTCATTACTTATGCAAATTTCTGCAGCAGACTTGAATTTCCAGAAAATGGGATTTTCTTTTCTAGCATCATCAGGCTGAAAATTTTGTAAACTTTTATGCTCTGCTTCCCTTTTTAACATAAGTTCCATCTTCAGTTCTTCTCTTTCGAGTTCAAAGTTCCACAGATCTCTACGGCAGGGGCAAAATGCTACCAGTCTCTTTGCTAAAGCATAGCAAGAGTAACCTTTGCTCTAGTTCCCAGTAAGTTCCTCATCTCCATCTGAGACCACCTCAACCTGGATTTCACTGTCCACATCATTATCAGCATTTTAGTCAAAACCATTCAAAAAGTCTCTAGAAAGTTCCAAACTTTCCCATATCTCCCTGTCTTCTTCTGAGCCCTCCAAATTGTTCCAACTTCTGCACATTACCCAGTTCCAAAGTCACTTCTACATTTTGGGATATCTTTATAGCAGTACCCCACTCTTGGTACCAATTACTGTATTAGTCTGTTTTTACACTGCTCTAAAGAAATACCCAAGACTGGGTAATTTATAAAGAAAAGAGGTGTAACTGACTCACAGTTCCACATGGCTGGGGAGGCTTCAGGAAACTTTCAATTATGGCAGAAGGGGAAGCAGAAACCTCTTTATAAGGCGGCAAGAGAGAGTGTGAATGCAAGCAGGCGAAATGCCAGAAGCTTGTAAAAACATCAGATCTCATGAAAACTCATTCACTATCATAAGAACAGCATGGAGGAACTGCCCTCATAATCCAATCACCCTCACCAGTTCTCTCCCTAAACACCTAGGGATTACAATTCAAGATAACATTTGGGTGGGGAACCAAAGCCTAACCATATCAGATATGAATAGCATAAAATGGGTGGGGGTAGTAATCTTGTTAAGTTTTTGTATGTGATTGGTGTTAGTTATTATCTTAAAATACACAGTTACAACTATGTTTTATGTAAGCCTCATGGTAACCACAAAGAAAAAAATCTGTAGTAGATACACAAAAGATAAAGAAAGATAAATCAAAGCATACCACTAGAAAAAAGTAAACAAATTACAGAGGAATGCAATGAGAATGGAAGAAAGAAACTAAGAAACTATAAAAATGTCAAAAACAATGAACAAATTGGCAATAAAAAGTCCTTACATATCAATGATTACTGTAAATGGAAATGGACTAAATAAGTGGAGTGGACTAAATAAATGAAATATCCACATGCTACAGAATGAAATCAAACTTTTATCTTATGCCATGCACAAAAATTAACTTAAATTATAGACTTACATGTAACATTTGAAACCATAGAACTCCTAGAAGAAAATATACATAAAAAGTTCCATGACATTGGTCTGGGTGATGATTTTTTGAATATGACAACAAGAGCACAGAGAACAAGCAAAAATAAACGTGGGATAAATCAAACTAAAAAACTTTTGCACAAGAAAACAAAATATATTCAACAATATGAAAAGACTCTCCAAAGAGATGAGTGCTGAGGATTTGGAAAAAGAATTCTTTTCCACTGTTGTTGAGAATGTAAAATGATGCAACCACTATGGAAACAATATAGAAGTTAAAATTAAAACTACTGTATTATCCAGTAATCTCACTTTTGGGTATATATACAAAGAAAATGAAAGCAGCATCTTAGTGATATCTGCACTCCCATGTTCACTGCAGCATTATTCACAATAGCCAAGATATGGAAACAACCTAATTAGCCATTACTGGATTAATGGATAAAGAAGATGTCATATGTATGTATATAATGGAACACTATTCACCCTTTAAAAAGAAAAAAGTTGTCACATAATTCGTGACAACATGCTTGAACTGAAGGACATTATGGTGTGTGAAATATATGTGTATGTGTGTATATGCACAATGGAACATTACTCAGCTACAACTAAATAGATATCCTCCCTTTTGTGATAACATGGATGAAGCTAGAGGATAACATGCTAATGAAATAGGCCAGATGCAGAATGAAACATACTGCATTATTTCACTTATATGTGGAATCTAAAAATGTCAAACTCACAGAAACAGAGTAGAATAATGGTTGCAAGGAACTGGGGTGCGGTGAAAATGCAGAGACTTTGGTCAAAGCATAAAACTTTCAGTTATAAGATGAATAAGTTCTGGAAATCTAATGCACATAATGATGACTATAGTTGAAAATAATGTATTACATAATTACAATAGGCTAAGACAATAGATATTAAGTGTAGCCACCATCAAAAACATCAGTATGTGAGGTGATGGATATGTTAATTAGTTTGATTTAGTAAACATTTCATAATACATACATATAACAAATAAGCACATTTTATACCTTAAATGTATACAATATTTACTTGTTGATTATTCCTCAATAAAGCTAAAAAAATCACTCCAAGATCAATGACCTATAGGAATCAATGATATTTTCAGTCTAATACATTTTCCTTTTTGGTATTTCTTCACATGAAATCCTATCTTCCTACAAAAACAACTGCCCACTCATATTAGGTAACCTCTGTTCTAAGAAGGGAGTATTCTTCTTGGTATTTTATTAGGCCACTTATTTCTTATACTAACCATTCAACTGAATTTAATATTTTTTAAAAGGTGAAATATATCTTTGGTACCTGCATGAGCAAAGATCTATGGTGAAGATGGAGGTTGTGTGAGTGTATATTTCAGGATAGTCCTAAAAAAACCTAGAGATGTCATACACGTTTCCTGAAAATGTCAACATATTTATGATTATTTCTCATAGGCAAACTTAAAAATATAAGAACAACAGAAAAAGTAAAGACATATTCATAACAACCTAACCCTAAAGTTACAGACAACATTAAAGTGATGGAAGAATAGGATGAAAATTAATGTGATTGCATAATGAAGTCTCCTGTTTTACTTAGTAAACATAAAAATTTATAAATTTGAAAAAAGTTCTAATTACAGAAGAAATAACCTAAATAACTAATAATGATATGAAAAATACTCAAAACTAATTTCTAAAGGAAAAAACAAATTTAAACAATGAGATATAAATCCATACCAATCAAATCAGCAAAAATTAGAAAGCTAGACAGTATAAATTGTTGTAGAGGGAGTAGGAATATGGATATCTTCGTGTGTACCCATGCTAGTATAAAATATGCAGAAATTCTGGGGAGCAGTCTCACGATACTTAGTGACATTAAGCCTACACACTCTGTGAGAATCAGCAATTGTACTCCTGAGCACATATTCCACAGAAAGTGCCCACAAGTTCAAAAGTGATGATAATTGCAGCACTTCTTTCTGTGACAGGAAGTTGGAGGCAAATTTGAGGGCTATTACTGGGGAACTTTCATAAGAGCATGGTGGATGAACACCAGGGAATACCAGACAGTGATGAAAAGCAATGGGCTAGATGTAAACACAATTTGAATAATTCATAGAAAACTTGTTGCGTAAAGAGTTGTAAGATCACAATGAGATATATAACATACAACCTATAAAAGTATATAAATATAAAATTACATGTATTTTTCAAGAATATACACATATAATAAAAGGATCCAAAATAGCTACATAAGAATGATAACCTTCTCAAAATGGTGGTGGGGTAGATAATATAATAAGAAATAAAGGTAAAAACAATTTATAAATAGGTATTTTTAAAGGCTGTATTAGGTTTATTAGATTACAATTGCTGCATAACTAATCATCACAACTTAGCAACTTAAAATCATGCAAATTCATGATCTCTTAGTTCATGACTGCCAGAAGTCCAAACTCCAATCAGGGCTCAGGGTTTTCTGCTAAAGATTTCACAAGATGAAAACCTAGGTGACATCTGAGGCCAGGAGTTCATCTGAGACTTGGTGTCTTCTTCCAAGCTAATGTGGTTATTGGATTAATTTATTTTCTTGTAGCTATAGAATTCAAAAAGACTAACCATCAAGGCCATCAGCAAAGCATCTCTTTGAGGTTTCATTTTTCCATAAAGGGCTAGACTAGGCCCATACAGGACAATCTCTCTTTTGATTAACTGAAAATCAACTGGCTAGTAATCTAATTACAGAAGGGATAGCCTATCCTATTCACTGGTTATGTCCACATTCAAGAAAAGGGAATTAAACCGGGTGATATGGTTTGGCAGTGTCCCCATCCAAATCTCATCTTGAATGTAGTTTCCATAATTCCCATGTGCAGTGAGAGGCACCTGGTGGGAGGTAATTGAATCATGGGAGCAGTTTCCCCCATGCTGTTCTCATGATAGTAAGTTCTCACACAAGATCTGATGGTTTTACAAGGGGCCTCCCTGCTCACTCAGCTCTCATTCTTCTCCTTCCTGCCTTCTTGTGATTAAAGATGTGTTTGCTTCCCCTTCTGCCATGATTATAACTTTCCTGAGGCCTCCCCAGTCATGCTGAACTGTGAATCAGTTAAACCTCTTTCCTTTGTAAATTACCCCCTCTTGGGTAAGTCTTTATTAGAGGCATGAGAAAGGACTAATACACAGGGCATGTATATCAAAGTTTTATGATATAAAATGTTATGAATGTTCAGTAACAGCTATATCAAGCAGATAAAAATGAGTAAAGGTACAGAATATTTGAATATCATCAGTAATAAGTTTGATTTAATGAACAGAACTCTGTACCCAACAATTAGAATATGACAAAAGGATTTTTAAAGACATGTAATGCAAATTAGGAATAAAAGAAAAAACTGAAACTTGCATAGCTACATTGACATAGGAAAAAATACATTATAATACAAAATCTATTGGAGATAAGGCGATCACTGCATAACAATAAGTGTTTTAATTTACTAGAAAGACATAATAATTCCAAACTTGAATGAAACTACAAACAGTTTCTAAATACTCATGACAAAGAAATATTGACAAATCCACCACCATATAGGGATATTTAACCAAATTTTATCTTCAACTGATATATAATGCAACTTACTAAACTCAACAAAAATGTGTAAGATTTAGGAAAAGCATAATATGCTCACTCTAATGGACAAATATTGATCCTGTATTCCTCAATCCGAAAATACACATTGTTTTAAGGTACTAACGGAATATAAGTAAAAACTTAACTGTTCTGTGCAGAAAAGAAATCTCCATAAGCTTTAAAACACCTGTATAATACAGGATACTATCTCTAACCACAATGTAATTAATTTAGAAAATAATAGCTAAAAGATAACCAAATAAGATACAAGCAAATGCTTGAAAATTTAAAACACACAAAAATCACTCAACGTCAAATAAGGAATCATATTATATAGCACAATTATGGAATGTAACTAAATGAATAATTAGAAGACTATCATTTTAAATGTAGATTTTTTGGAAAGAAAGGAACATTAAAAACAATTAACTAAGTATAAAACTTAAGCACTTAGAAAGTGAACTTTAAAATAAATTAATCACAGTAGAAGTAATGAAATACTTAACATAATAGCAGAATGAAGTAAAACAGCAGAAATGTAATAAAGAGGATCAACAAATCAAATAGTTGCTTTTTTGAAAGCAAACGGAAACTCCTGGCAAACTTTCTCAAGATGAAAAGAGAGAAAGCACAAAGAAATAATATCAGTGATGAAAGAGGTGGCATAACATTGATATAGCTAAAATTAAAATGAGAACAGTATAAATTTTATGTGAAGAAATTGACAAACTCAGATGAATATATAAATCACAGAAAATTATGTTACCAAAACTGATTCAAAAGGATATTTAAAACATGGTCAGGTTTACAATTATGAATAAATAAAATCATTTGTTAAAATTATTTTCACAGATGAAACTCCAGGTCCATAATATTTTAACAAAGTCTATCACATATTCAGAAATGGTTCTAATCTTGAAAATATTATCACAGTAGATAGAAAATATGGAAGCACTTCCAATTTATTTTTCTCATGAAGTTGGTATAAAATTGGTTACAAAATGTCACAGAGATTATTTAAGTAAGGAAAATATCAGAGTGATTTTATTCGTAAGTATAAATGTAAAAATCAATGTTAAAATATTAGCAAACCCCAATAATTTGTATTACCTTGTGATTTAGTTGAGAGTACCTCAGGTATATAAAGTGGAATTAACATTGAATAACATGATTATGTAATTAAAGCATAAAATACTAAAAGAAAATCATATATTTATGTTGACAGGTACAACTAATGGATGTATTCAATGAACTCCAACACATATTCATGATGTTAAAAATATTTTTTAGCAAACTAGAAGTGGATGAGAACTTGCTTAATATGAGAAGGGCTATTAAACACTTACAGTAAATGTACAGTATTTTTAAAAATATTAATGAAATAATTTCTATTGAAAACAAGAACAAGATACCCACTAATACCACTTTGCTTAGCTCTTTCACTGGAACTATTATTTATTACAGTAAGAAAGTTAAAGAAATAAATTTTATGGTTTTGGAAAAGTGCTTTAACCAGTGGTCATTATGATGTATATGCCCAAATTAAAATTGAGAGAAAAGATTAGAATTAATAAGATGTCAATTACTTTAAATATAAATTATCTTAAATAAATTATTTTGATATAAAGCAAATTTACGAGTTATTTGCATTTTTATTTAGTAAGCAGGTAGAAAAGAACTTAGTTTCAAAAAGTTACCATTTGCAATAACAACTATAATACATGAGTCAACAAGGAATAAGTTTTGAAAAGACATGACATGGCTTTTCAAAAATAAGCATTTGTATTGATATACATTAACAAATCTAAGCAAATTGAGAGATATGCCAAGTAGGACAAATTGTTAGTATAAATTGATACTTGGCTTGAAGAATAATCTAAAAAACTCCAAGCAAGATTTCTTGTTTTGTCTTTTCTTCCATCTTTCCTTCCTTCTTCCTCTCTTCTTTTTCCTTTTTTTAATGTTCTTTCCTTTCTTTCTTCCTCTCTCCTTATTCCGTTCCTTCCTCCCACCCTTGCTCTTTCTCCTCTATCTTCTTCTTTCTCTCCCTCTCTCTCCTGGTAGAACATGATAAGCTTGATAAGCTCACACCTAAATACATATTTAAAAATGAAGAATACACTTTCAGTTTTTGGTTCCCCATGTAAGAAGAATAGAAGCTGCCATTCTGTTCTAACAAGTAAAAATCTAGAAGACCAATAAAATTAGCAACTCTTCTGGGATTTTTAAGAGAAATGAGGACACAGAGCAAACCACTGCCCCCAAAATTAGAGAAACAGAAGACAAACAAATGCAGGGAATCATATCTTACCAGAGCAGAGACTAATGAGTAGAAACTGCTGTGAGAACCAGTGCTGGGATAGGAAAATCTGAACTGTAACTGGCACATTGCTTTATGCTAAGTGTGGGCGAGTGCAAGAGTTAAATAAAAATAACTAAAGGGGGACTCAGTCATGGGGGAGGGGCTTCACTTCTGTGAGTTTTATCTCCAGGAGCCTGACCAGGTTCTAACAGTAAATATTGGAAAGCAGTTTTCTCATGCTTCTGCCAGGTTCTATCAGTAAATATTGGAGAGCAGTTCTCCCTTGTTTCTGCCTCAGGGATAGAAAGCAGAACCATTTGTAAATATGCCAGAGCACTCTGTTCTTAATATGGTCTGCCCTCAAGAGAAACTATTTAACCAAAGCCTAAAGTGCTAGGATTTTATCAGATCCTAACTGGCATGGGGAAAGAGAAATGCCCAATTCCAGCCAATTCTAGCCACCTAGGTGGGGAAACACTTGTGAAGTTCAAAATACAGAAGCATAGCCTCACTAAAAGACTTGGAATACTATGCAGCCATAAAAAATGATGAGTTCATGTCCTTTGTAGGAACATGGATGAAGCTGGAAACCATCATTCTCAGCAAACTATCTCAAGGACAAAAAACAAAACACTGCATATTCTCACTCTTAGGTGGGAATTGAACAATGAGAACACATGGACACAGGAAGGGGAACATCATACACCGGGGACTGTTGTGGGGTGGAGGAACGGGGGAGGGATAGCATTAGGAGATATACCCAATGCTAAATGATGAGTTAATGGATGCAGCACACCAACATGGCGCATGGATACATATGTAACAAACCTGCACGTTGTGCGCATGTACCCTAAAACTTAAAGTATAATAATAATAAAATTAAAAAAAAGACTGAGACCCAATTATGAGACTATAGAATGCCTCCTCTCCTCCCTCACATTACACCACATTACTGAAAACCTATTTACCTTTTACCTGGAACATCATGTTGGGCTATCAAAAAAATTACAAGGCATACTAAAAGGCAAAAAGAAACCACACAATTTTAAGGGACAGAGCAAGCACAAAAAACAGATATTGCAGAGATGATGAAATTATTAGACCAGAAATTTAAATCAATGATTGATATGCTAAGTGCTCTAATGGATAAAAGAGGGAGCATGTAAGAAAAGATAGGCAATGTAAGCAGAAAAACAGTAATCCTAAGAAAGAACAGAATTCCAAAAAAAAAAAAAAATGCTGAAGATCAGAAACATTGTAAGATAAATGAAGAATGTCTTTGATAGGCTAATTAGTAGATGGAACATATATGAGGAAAGAATCTTTGGGTTACAAACATCCAAACTGAAAAGCAAAAAGAACAGTGATTAAAAAACCAAAACAGAACATCTAAGGACTGTGGAACAATTTTAAAAGATGATATTTGAGCAAAAGGGAAATTAGAGGAGAAGAGAGAGAAGATGGAGCAAAAGAAATATTTGAAACATTTATTGAGATTTTCCCCCAAATTAATATCAGACAGATTCAGGAAAATTCAGAGGATACCAAGCCATATGAATGCCAAACAACACACACGCGTGCACACACACACACACACACACACACACACACACACAAACTACATGTAGGTATATTATTATCAACCTTTTGAAAATCAAAGATACAGAAAAAATTCTGAAAGAAGATAGAGGAAGAAAACCACTGTACTTATAGGAGAGCAATGAAAAGTTAAATCTGACTTCTCAGAAAGCATGGAAGCAACAATAGAGTGGAACGAAATTACTTAAACTGTTGAAAGGGAAAAAAACACCAAAATAGAATTCTGTTTCCTCTAAAATTATGCTTTAAAAGTGAAGGAGAAATAATTACTTTCTTAGGCAAACAAATATCAAGGGAATTTGTTGCCAGCAAATCTCCCTTGCATGAAACATGGAAAGAAGTTTTTTAGGGAGAAGGAAAATAATATAGGTCAGTTACTCATAATTCATATAAAAGAGATTAGTGAAGAGGAATAAGTGATGGTTAAATAACAACTTTTATTTTTCTTATTCTTAACTGAACTAACAGATAACACTTTGTTTAAAATAATAATAGGGCCAGGCACAGTGACTCACGCTTGTAATTCAAGCACTTTGGAGGTTGAGGAGGGAGGATATCTTGAAGCCAGGAGTTTGAGACCAGCCTGAGCAATGTAGTGAGACCCTCATCTCCCCAAGAAAAACCAAAAATTAGCTTGATTTGGTGGCTCACACCGGTAGCCAGGAGTTGGAGGCTGCAGTGAACCATAATCATGCTACTGCACTACAATCTGTGGGACACAGTGAAGCCTGTCTCTAAAATCAAATGAAATCAAATCAAATAATAATAGCAATAATATATTTTATGTAGACTTATGTATCTATCTTTTGTGTGTGTAAATATATATATGTATATATCTCAGCTTATGCACACTTATATATAAATGAAATGAATGAAAACAATAATACATGGGATAGGATGGGAAAATTAGGATTGTATTGTTATTATAAGGTTTAGTAAGTCTTCATTTAATGTCATTGATAAGTTATTAGAGAATATTAGTTTTAATAAAATGACATATAATGAAATAATTTTTCCCCATTAATGTTATAACAAACTGACGTTGAAGGAAACGATACTATTTGAGGATCTGCTTTTTATATTGTTTCACTTTAAGTCACAGCTTTCAATAACCTATTGACAATATTGAGGACTCACTGTACTCACACTATCCATGAAGTCATATTTGTGTTATTTGAAAGCGGGTTTGGATTAGCTGTAAATGCATATTGGAAACTCTGGGGTAACTACTGAAAAGAGTTTTTTTTAATGTATGACTGATGATATTAAAGGAGAGAAAAAAAGTTATACAAAAAGCTCAATTAAAACCACAAAATGAAGAAAAAAAAAAGAAGGGCAAAAACAAGCACATAGAATAAGGGCAACAGAGGAAAAGCAGCTATAAATATGGTAGCTATTAATCCAACAATATCAATAATCACTTTGAAATCAATAGTCTAAAAGTACCAATTAAAAGAAGTTGTCACATTGGGTCAAAAAACAGGACCCAATTATATGTTGTCTACAAGAAACCCACTTTAAATATAAAGACAAAAATTAAATGTAAACAGTTCACAAAAAAATATACAATGCTAACACTAATCAAAAGAAAGAAGTAGTAGCTACATTGACTTCAGACAGAAAAGACTTCAAAATAAAGTCTACCAATCTTTGACAAAGGAAAAAAGGCAATAAAATGGAGCAAAGATAGTCTTTTCAACAAATGGTGCTGGAATGACTGAATATGCAATGTAAAACAAAACAGAAAAATAATCTAGAATAGACCTTATACCCTTCAAAAAATTAACTCAAAATAAATGATAGATCTAAATGTAAAATTTAAAACTATAAAACTCTTAAAATATAACATGGGAGAAACTCAAGATGAGCTTGGGTATTGCAGTAAGTTTTTACATAAAACTCTAAAGGTAAAATCCACGAAGGAAATAATTGATAAGCTAGATTTCATTAAAACTGAAAATTTTCCTCTTCATAAAACAAAGTAAAGAGAATGAGAAAACAAGCCAACGATGGGGATAAAAGTATTAGCAAAAGACACATCTGATAAAAGATTGTTATCCAAAATATACACAAACTCTCAAAACTCAATAATAAGAAAATAAACAGCCTGATTAAAAATAGGGTCAAAGACCTTAACAGACACCTCACTAAAGATATACAGATAGCAAATAAGCATACGAAAGAGGTTGCACATAATATGTTTCCAGGTAAGTGCAAATTAAAACAACGTCATACCACTACACACCAGTTAGAATGACCAAAATTCAAACTACTAACAATAATCTGAAGCAACAGGAAATCTCATTCACAGCTGATTGGAATGCAAAATAATACAGTCACTTTGGAAGACAGTTTACAAAACTAAACATATTCAATTTTGTTCTTCAGTATTTACTCAAAAGAGCTAAAACCTTTGTCCACACAAAACCCTGCAGGTGAATGGTATAGCAGTTTTATTAATAATTGCTAAAACTTGTAACCAAATGTCCTTCAGTAGAATGGGTAAATTAAGCTGTGGTATATCCAGACAATTGAATATTGTTCAGTATCAAAAATAAATGAACTGTCAAACCACAAAAAGACATGGAGAAATCTTAAATGCATTTTACCAAGTGAAGGAAGCCAATCTGTAAAAACTACAAACTATGTAATTTCAAATACATGGCATTCTGGAAAACGGAAAACTATGGAGACAGTAAAAAGTTCAGTGGTTGCCAGAGGTTGAGTTGGAGGGTGAGAGGATGAATAAGTTGAAAAACAGGGAAATTTTAGGGCAATGAAATACTTTGTACAGTACTATAATGGTGGATACATGTCACATATATTTGTCCAAATCCATAGAATTTATACCACCAAGAGTGAATTCTACTGTAAATTATAAACTTTGGGTGATTATGATGTATTAATATAGTTTTGTCACTTGTAACAAATGTACTACTCTGGTAGAGGATGTTGATTATGCAGGAGGCTCTGCATTTACAGTGCCAAAGGGAATATAGGAAGTCTCCATATCTTGCTCTCAATACTTCCATAATATGGACCTAAAACGGCAAATTAAGTAGTCTCTTTTTTACACTCCCAACAACAGTGAAAAAGCATCCCTATTTCTCCACATCCTCTCCAGTATCTGTTGTTTCCTGACTTTTTAATGATCACCATTCTAACTGGTGTGAGATGGTATCTCATTGTGGTTTTGATTTGCATTTCTCTAATGACCAGTAATGATGAGCTTTTTTTGATATGTTTTTTGGCCACATATATGTCTTCTTTTGAGAAGTGTCTGTTCATATCCTTCGCCCACTTTTTGATGGGGTTGTTTGTTTTCTTCTTGTAGATTTGTTTAAGTTCCTTATAGATTCTGGATATTAGCCCTTTGTAAGATGGATAGATTGCAAAAATTTTCTTCCATTCTGTAGTCTGCCTGTTCACTCTGATGATAGTTTCTTGTTTCTTTTGCTGTGCAGAAGTTCTTTAGCTTAATTAGATCCCATTTGTCAATTTTGGCTTTCGTTGCCATTGCTTTTGGTGTTTTAGTCATGAATTCTTTGCCCATGCCTATGTCCTGAATGGTATTGTCTAGGTTTTCTTCTAGTATTATTTACATTTAAGTCATTAGTCCATGTTGAGTTAATTTTTGTATAAGGTGTAAGGAAGGGGTCCAGTTTCAATTTTATGCATGTGGCTAGCCAGTTTTCCCAACACCATTTATTAAATAGGGAATCCTTTCCCCATTGCTTGTTTTTGTCAGGTTTGTCAAAGAACAGACAGTTGTAGATGTGTGGCATTATTTCTGAGGCCTCTGTTCTATTCCATTGGTCTATATATCTGTTTTGGTACCAGTGTCATGCTGTTTTGGTTACTGTAGCCTTGTAGTATAGTTTGAAGTCAGGTAGCATGATGTCTCCCGCTTTGTTCTTTTTGCTTAGGATTGCCTTGGTTGTACGGGCTCCTTTTTGGTTCCATATGAAATTTAAAGGAGGTTTTCTAGTTCTGTGAAGAAAGCCAATGGTAGCTTGATGGGGATGGCATTGAATCTATAAATTACCTTGGGCAGTATGGCCATTTTCACGATATTGATTCTTACTATCCATGAGCATGGAATGTTTTTCCATTTGTTTGTGTCCTCTTTTATTTCGTTGAGCAGTGGTTGGTAGTTCTCCTTGAAGAGGTCCTTCACATCCCTTATAAGTTGGATTCCTAGGTATTTTATTCTCTTTGTAGCAATTGTGAATGGCAGTTCACTCATTTTTTGGCTCTCTGTTTGTATATAATTGGTGTATAGGAATGCTTGTGATTTTTGCACATTGATTTTGTATTCTGAGATGAAGTTGCTTATCAGCTTAAGGAGATTTGGGGCTGAGACAATGGGGTTTTCTAAATGTGCAATCATGTCATCTGCAAACAGAAACAATTTCACTTCCTCTCTTCCTATTTGAATACCCTTTATATCTTTCTCTTGCCTGATTGCCCTGGTCAGAACTTCCAATACTATGTTGAATAGGAGTGGTGAGAGAGGGCATCCTTGTCTTGTGCTGGTTTTCAAAGGGAATGCTTCCAGCTTTTGTCATTCAGTATGATAGACAGTGTGGCAATTCCTTAACAATCTAGAACCAGAAATACAATTTGACCCAGCAATCCCATTACTGGGTATATACCCAAAGATTATAAATCATGCTGCTCTAAAGACACATGCACACATATGTTTATTGCGGCACTATTCACAATAGCAAAGACTTGGAACCAACCCAAATGCCTATCCATGATAGACTGGATAAAGAAAACGTGGCACATATACACCATGGAATACTATGCAGCCATAAAAAAGGATGAGTTCATGTCCTTTGCAGGGACATGGATGAAGCTGGAAACCATCATTCTCAGCAAACTAACACAGGAACAGATAACCAAACACTGCATCTTCTCACTAATAAGTGGAAGTTGAACAATGAGAATACATGGACAAAGGGAGGGGAACATCACATACTGGGGCCTGTCAGTGGGTGCGGAGCTAGGGGAGGGATAGCATTAGGAGAAATATCTAATGTAGATCACAGGTTGATGGGTGCGGCAAACCACCATGGCACGTGTATACCTATGTAACAAAGCTGCACATTCTGCACATGTATCCCAGAACTTAAAGTATAATTTTAAAAAAAGGAACATGTGCTTCTTAGAATCAGTTAATTATAAAACTCTTACCTGAGGAGAAGTCATGGAATTAGAAATCCCAAGCCATTTGATTTCAGGAGATTGGGTATATGAATTAACAAATCCCAATACCAATGTATAAGAGCTCTGAGAAGTTCCAGTGATGGAGTTTGTTTATTTCCATTATCATTATATGTTTTGGATCTTAGATTAAAGGAATATTATGGATAATTACAGAGATCTGTCAAAGTTTTAGCATAAGCAATTTTGAAAGGATGCCAAATATTAAAATATTATAAATTTAATGTGTTTAATGTGTATTTATATTTAAAGTGTCTTGCAGATGATGGAAATCAGTAGGATTAACTTTTCAATCTGGAATAAAATTCCTTAAAGCCTCAACATTTTTGCAGCACTTGAATCAATAAATGTTTCACTTTTGTGCATTTGTGAAGAGAACATTTTAGTTTTGTGGGGCTGATGGTAAAAAATTGGAAGCCAAGATTCCAGAATTAATGCAAGCTGATCTCCAAGGCAAAATATACTTGTGACATTTCAAAAGGCAAAAAAAGAGTCTCTTTTTTTTTTTAAGTGAAGAGTAAATAATGGTGAAGATACTCATAAAGAAGAAGGATTACATAGTGAGATAAGGGGTACAAATTATACTCAACCAAATATTAAGAGCCATTTTATATTACTATGATGTCATATTGGCATAAGAGTAAATGAGGTAGGCCAAAGAAACAGAGCAAAGTTCCCGAAGCAGAAACACACACACACACACACACACACACACACACACACACAGCCACACACATCTCCCCAAGGTCCTAAATATCACTGAGGAACATTTTCTAAAAGTACCATTAGTTCTAAAGTGCTTAGTTTTAAGAAAATCAACAAGATATAATATTAATGTTCCGATCTTGCTCTTTTCACATCTCTGACTAGCCAGAAAACCCATTATGCAATACCGTTTAATTGCCATAGATTCATACTTAAATCATACCTCCTTCCACATGAACTAACCAGCCAAATGTATCATCCTCAGCCCCATATTTCTGCCCATTTGGAGGATTTCCCTTCCCTCCTTGACTAGCCTTAAGAAGAGCTAAAGTGAACTGGCCATAGGCTCCCAGTTTGCACCAGTATTACCATGCAGAGCCATCAATACATAAGATTCACACTTTCTTCCTCCTCTATTGACTAATTAAGAGTATTTCTCATTCCCTTCCCCTTGAATCTAGCTTATAATAGAAGAGATGCTACATGACTTCCAAGGCCAAGTCAGAGGTCAGAAGTCTTGAAACTTCCATCTTTGGCCCTTGGAATATTCATTCTTTATAACTTCCTCTTAGGACACTGCCTTTCAAAACCCACTTGCCAGGCTGCTTGAAGTCCAAGACACACGAAAAATCCTGTGTAGGTACGTGCCCATCTGAGCTCCCAGTGGGTAACCAACATCAATTGTCAACCATGTGAATGAGCCATCTTGAATGTCCAACCTAGTCAGGCTTTCAAGTGATTGAATTCCCAACCAAAATTTGAATGTAGCCTTTTGAGAAGCTTCAAGCCAGAATCATGCATTTGAATCCTTCTCAAATTCCTGACCTCCAAAATCATGAACCAAATAAAATGGTTGTTGCTGCAAGCTGCTAAGTAATAGGTACTCTGTTGTGCAGTAACAGATAATAAGAGAAAGATGTAATTAGTGTTACATTATCAGATGTTGTCTGAGATGTCATCACTCTCAAGTTATCTCCAGATTATATTTTGATAGAAAGCAGAAAAGTTGATACAGCCATGAGGCAGGAAATAAATATATACTTTTGTTACTGTCATGTGAGGAAAAAGTGATTCTAATTTTATAATTAGATGAAAAAGTACTTTCTAGTTTTATATCAGTGGCTATTCTTGTTTGCCAGTGGAGATAAAACACTGGAAATGTACCTATAATTAGCAAAACCACCTGGTTACATTTGTCATAATCTTCAGTATTAGTTCTCAAAATGTGGCCCCTAGATGACTTCAGATGTGGAAAGACTTAATATACAAAAAGCACACATCATAACCTATTTAATATATCAGTCATTGTTAAAAATATTACACCTTTCATAAAATAAAATCATTTAAAAGTGAAGTCACGCAAAAGGAGATACATATGACTCAGCAATACATATGACTTAAGATTACTATTTAGAATATACAATCTCTTTCAAAGTAATAAAGAGATTTGAGAATATAAAATCTCTTTCAAACTAATAAAAAAACAAAGAATCTAAACTACTTCTCCCTGGTAAATAAATGGTCAAAAGCCATAAATAAACATGCCATAGATTGAGATACATGGAGAAGCAATGAATATTTGAAAAGATGATCAATCCTTTTAACAATTAGGAGAATGAACATTAAAAACCACAAACACCTTTTTAAACTCCCCAGGATAAGAAAAAATTAAAACCGTGGCAAGAAGTATTGACAAGAATGCAGATAACAAGAAAGTTTATAAACTGCCAGTGGAAGTGAAAGTCAGTACAATCACCACTTTCATAAATAATTTGTAATTACCTTGTAAGTTTGAATATGTAACCACCCCAACCACTCCACAACACATCAATTCTACACCAATAAAGCAGGAAATCCCAGGCATATAGACACCGAAGTCATATGTGAGAATTTAATGGCAACATCGTTTGAAAGAACAATAACAACTACAAAAATGAAAACAAGTCAATGTCCATGGTCTTGAGCCTAGCTACATTAATCAAAGGTTATTCATACAAAAGAATGTTATGTTCCCTGGCATGGTGGCTCATGCCTGCAATCCCAGCATTTAGGAAGGCAGAGGCAGGAGGATAGCTAGAGCCCAGGAGTTTAAGACTTCTCTGGGCAATATAGTGAGACTCTGTTCGCCACAAAAAGAAAAAAAAAAAGACAAAAAAATGATTATTATGTAGCCTTACAAATGGGCAAACTAGGCCAGGGGTGGTGGCTTACGCCTGTAATCCCAGCACTTTGGGGGGCCAAGGCAGGAGGATCCCAAGAGGTCAGAAGTTCGAAACCAGTCTGACCAACATGGTGAAACCCCCTCTCTACTAAAAACACAAAATTAGCTGAGCATGGTGGCAGGCGCCTGTAATCCCAGCTACTCAGGAGGCTGAGACAGGAGAATCACTTGAATCCAGGAGATGGAGGTTGCAGTGAGCTGAGATCGTGCCATTTCACTCCAGCCTGGGCAAGAGTGAAACTCCATCTCAAAAAAAAAAAAAAAAAATTAAAAAGGGCAAACTATAGCTATACATCAAATATGGATAAATGTCAAAAATATAACTTTGAAGAAAAAGTAACTCTTGTAAAAATATATGCCATATACATAAATTTTAAGCATGTAGCATATAAAGTTTAGGGAGAGATAGGATTAATTATTTGAAATTGATGTTTTTGTAGGTGAAAAAGATGAGTATTCACAATTTATTATGGTTCAATATCACAAATAAATGCGGTAAAATTATTTAAAAAGTCAATGAAGTGATTAATAACAACATTTAGTATTTAGTCATATACCTGATATGGTTAAGTTGATGAAGCAATCAATAAAATACAATTCTCAAAATCTATTCACATGCAGCATTCATTTTAATAGAGAAACCATAAGCTAATTAATGTCTTGTGATCAATAACCTATGGAAAAACAGAAGTGAGGTAGATAAGGAATATTTGATGGGCTTGGAGAAGGTGAGGTAGCTATTTGATAAACAGGTCACAGAAGTTCTCTCTGCTCAGGTAAAATATAAGAAGAAATCTGATGGAAGAAAAGAAGGGAGCCCATGACTCTCTCACTGTCCAGTGTTATTGGCATAAGGAAAGGCAAGGGCAAATGCTTTTAAAAGGGGTGCACGTGGATCATTGCAGGAATGGCAAAAATGCCTATATACCTACGGAGCAGAGTAGGTTGGCAGCAGGGTAGGGAAAGTGATAGAAATGAGGTTAGAGAAGAAGTCAGGAGTAAGATCATGTAGGGCCCTATAGGCCATCTTGTCATTTAGTCTGAGTTAGATGGAAAGTTGCTGGTGAGTTTTGAGTAGAGAAATGATGTTATCAGTTTTACATTTTATGAGGATCACTCAGTATACAATATGGAGATGAGATTGCAGGAGAAAAAGATAGGTAGATAAAAAACCAATTAGGAAACAACTGCAATAATCCAGGCAAGAAAAAATAATGGCATGGAATTAAGGTAGTAGCTCTGGAAGTAGTGAGAACTGATTTGGGATCTAATTTTGAAGGTAAAATTAGAAAATTTCCTGATAAATTGAATGAAGATTGTGAGAAAAAGAGAAGAGTCAAAGATGACTCCAAGCTGTTTGGCCTAAGCATCTGGAAGACTAGGGGGCAAAGTGAAAGGTGGAAGGTGGGCAGTGGTGAATAAAAATAAGATTTGGGGTTTGGTTATACGAACTTTGAATCAGCTATCAGCCATTTCCATGGATAAGTAAGTAGGAAATTGGATGCAGAAGTATAGTGTTAAAAATTATTGACTGGCAATTCAAATATGGAAATCTTCAATATAATGATGATTTTTTAAATGCTAAGGGTGGGTTAGACCATTTAGTAAGTGATTGCAGACAGAGAAGAAAGGACTGAGGACTAAGACTCATGGCACTTCAGTGCTTAGTGGTCTGGAAGAGAAGCAGCAGCCAGTAAGGTTTAGAAGGAGCAGCACTAAGGTAAAAAGAAGCCAAGAAAAAGTGGTGCTCCTGAAGCTAAGTGATACAAAATTTCAAGAAAGAGGGACATACCTCTGGTGGGGAAGGTGGTTATGGGATCACAAGATCATGAGGAGTAGCTTTATTGATATTGGTGCTGTTTTATTTGATAGTCTGGGTGGTTTTGAATGGTAATCAATTTATTATTTATTATGGCATATATTCTTATTTTGTTATGTAGTAAATATTACACAATCGAAAATGAAAATAAGTTAAAAATTCATTGCCAAAGAAAAACATCATAGCATAGAAGAAAAAAGAGAAATTATTTTCATGTGTGTTTATAGAAAATAATTCACCAATGAAGGAAATGGAAAAAAGAAGAAACATACGTTGTAAAATGTAAAATGAGGGAGGAGACATGCAGTTCTCTTGTTAACAGTTCCCTTGTTTACAGCTCTAGAAGCTGTGTAACAGACATGCTACCAAATATTTATTACTACTACTTAACCCAAGAGAAATTGGTAATTTGTGAACAGTGTACATTTGGCAAAAAGTTACATATTGTATCTTTTGGAAAATCGTATGTTAAGCCATATATAAATAACTAAATTTTCTAGAATTTTTGTTGTGAAACATGCTGAAAATATTTACAACAAAAGCTGCTATGTTAATAGGAAAACAACAATAAAAAAGAAGCCCTTCAGGTATATTCATTTATCTTATAAATGCGCTATAGGAAAAAATATATAATTTCCTCTTTTAAAAAGTCATTTTGAAAACTTTCCACCTTCAGAAAGAATAATTCATTAGAAACATTTCCAAAGTTGTGTTTTCCTTTGTATTAACATAGCAAGAGTCTATAAAAATTTATCTTGTGCCTTGAAAACTGCTTTCACAATGAGAGAACGAACTAGACTTCTAGATAGAATTTCTACGCCTGAGTCCATATTTAGAAATGATAAGAATCGGTTATTTTTCCTGACGCATACTTGGAAAAAGGGTCATGACAGGGAGTAAGGGAGAGAGAAGGGAGAGCATCAAAGGTATATGTCACATGGCAAGCAGCTCAACAATAAGACTGTTTACTCATTCATTACCGAAGATAAAAATCATAGTAGCAGCCAGCAGAAACTCTATACTTCTTTCTCCATCTTCTTCTTCTCTCTCTCTCTGAACTATAGCTTTTTCTATTTTTCTTCTTAAAAAAATATAACAAAGCTGCCTTACTAGTGATGTAGAATTGATCTCCATGTAATGTTAGAGATTGTTTTCTCAAGTTCTATTTAAATGTATGCCAAGGGAATCATTGCAGAAGAAAGCAGGGAAGTTTCCTGCAGCATGTATTGCTAGCTACCAGCCGAGTGCAGGAGGTAGAGTGAGACTCACCTTTTGAAATAATTTTCTTTATTAAAACTGCTAGAGATGGAAAAGAGACATTTACTAACACCTGTAGATATTATATTAGCCTGGTTATATATACCTCAATCTGCAAGAACAATTATTTGGATCACTTCAAAACCTATGTTGATTTAGTTATATAAAATGTCAGACTAATAATTTAACGTCACTATGGCAAAAAAAGTTCTTTAGTTTTTTTGAGTCACATTAGTAACCCATAAAAGGTTATGAAGTCTTATAAAATATTGTAATGAAGCAACTCTTTTTTGCCCAGTGACATATATGCTTACAATTGGAAAACATTATTACTTAGTTAAGTTTCTCCCACTCTTCTGTTTAAATGTCTCATTTCCCATGGAGACTTTAATAATACATATTATGGGGCAAAGTTATTTTTGTCATAAATGAATATTTTTCTATCTATGCTTTGATTATATCAAGATTAAGCATTTCTATCTTTTTAAAATAATTTATCCAGTACCACGTAGCCATCAATTTTTCAACTAAAATGTCATTTTCTAAATTGACTTCTTTCTTTAGCATTCATGATTGTTTAGAGAAATAAAACATTATTATTACTGTTTTTATCTGAGACCAGGTATTACATCACTAATTATTATATACATTTATAAAGCAGCCTGCCTACACCTATCCAGAAGATTACAGCCTCAAAAGTTTATACAAATGTAGCTGAATACAAGTGAAACTGATAGACAAGTGAATAAATATAAATGTGGCTTGTTTTACCATCTTAGGCAAGAGTGTTAACACCCTGGGAGGAAATGCTGATAAATGAATTAACTCAGGCCCTATTTGCAATTCTATAGTGAACATTTGTCATGTGATTGTCTTCTGAAAGATTAATATCTGCTGGTGAATTTTAAGGAGCTTGAATTTTTTAAGTATTCTAGGACAGATATAATTAAATATGTTATAATCATTTGTTTAGTGCTTGCCTGCCAGACAACAGGAGAAATGAAATGCCTGCTTTTGTCACTCCTGAGCACTCAACACATAGTGTTGAATGAATGAATAAATAAATAATTGAATTATTGTGTATAATAATGTCTGGTTTAAGTCAACATTTCCACCACTGATAATATAGTATTCAATATCAAGAGCTTCTTCTACAGAATAGAATGATACACAACTTTAAGTCACATATTTGTTTTATAAGAGGATTCAATCAGGTAATTCAGAATATGTTTATATAATTTTTTAAATTATCCTCAAAATTAAAACATGAAAGCAAAGCCATTTGAGGGAAAACTTGAAGATCCCCAAAGAATACAAGTATAGACTCTCAGAAGTCAGATAACTACAATGTAAAATACACAAGAAAAGATATAGTTCACAGCTACCATTATTGAAATTGAAGGCAATAATAAGCCAGTAAGGGCTTCTTTCTTCAAAAAATTAAAAGCAGAACCACCATGTGATCCAGTGATCCTACTTCAGGGTATATACACAGTAGAAATGAAATCAGTATCTCAAAGAGATAGCTGAGCTCCCATGTTCATTGCAACATTTTTTTACAATAACCAAGGTTTGAAAACAACTTAAGTGTACCGAAAGAAAGAATGATATTAAAACAAGCTTACTTTTATCAGAAAAAAAATGATTCTTATTTTAATGCAGATGCATGTCCTTTCACCATAAAACTGTTTGAACTAATAAATTTCAGTAAAGTTGGAGAATACAAAATCAACTCACAAAAATCAGTAACATTTCTACATACTAACAACTATATGAAAAAGTAATTAGGAAAACAATCCTATTTCCATTAGGATAACAAATGAAATACTCAGGAGTAAATTTAGTCAAGGAAATTAAAGCTCTGCAAACTAAAAACTATAAAACATTGATGAAAGAAATTGAAAATTACACAAATAAATGGAAATATATGCTGTGTTCATTGATTAGAAGAATTAATATTGCTAAAATGTTCATCCTACTACAGATTCAATGCAATTCCTGTCAAAATTCAATGTTATTCTTCAGAGAAAATTTTTGTAATCCTAAAATTTATACAAATCAATAAAATACCTTGAATAGCCAAAGCAATCTAGATCAAAAAGAACAAAGCTGGAGTCATCACACTGCCAGATTTCAACATCTATTACAAAGCTATAGCAATCAAAACAGCATGATTCTGGCATAACGATAGACACATTAGCCAATGGAGTAAAACCAAGAGCCCAGAAATAATACACACATCTTCTGTCAACTGATTTTTGGCAAAGGTGTCAAGAACACACAATAGGTAAAAACCAGTATCTTCCATAAATAGTGTTGGGAAAATTGGATATTACAGGTAGAATAAAAATGAATGCTTATCTTACCCCGATAGAATAATCAACTCAAAATGGATTAAATACTTTAATATAAGACCTGAAACTGTAAAACTACTAGAAGAAAACAAAAGGGAAATATTGGTCTTGCCAGTGATTTCTTGGATAAAATCCCCAAAACACAGGCAACAAAAGCAAAAATAGACGAATGGGATTACATCAAACTGAAAAGCTTCTGCACAGCAAAGGAAACAATCAAGAGTGAAGAGAGCACACAGATTGAGAGAAAATATTTGCAAATTATACACTGGATAAAGGATCAATATCCAAAATATACAAAGAACTATTCAATAATAAGAAAACAACCTTATTTAAAAATGGGCAAAGGACTTGAATAGGCTTTTCTCAAAAGAAGACACACAAATAGGCAACAGATATATGAAGAAATGTTCAGCATCCCTAACCATCAGAAAAATGCAAATTAAAACTCTATGAGATGTAACTTCACACCTGTAAGATTGGCTACTAGCAAAAAAAGAAAGACAAGTGTTGACAAGGATGTGTAGAAAGGGAAGCCTTATACACTGTTGGTATTATTTTGAAGTAGTATAGCTATTTTGGAAAGTTGTATGAAGATTCTTCAAAAATCTAAAAAGAACTACCATATGATCCAGTGATCCACTTCTGCATATATGCCCAAAGGAATTGAAATCAGTATTTGGAAGAGATACCTGCACTCTTATATTCATTGCAGCGTTATTCACAATAGCCAAGATATAAAAACAACTTAAGTAACCATCAAGAAATGAATAAAGAAAAACATGGTATGTATACACAATACAATATTATTCAGCCTTAAAAACAGAAAATTCTGTCATTTGCCATTTGCCATTTGCCATTGGTGAACCTAGAGAATGAAATAAGCCAGCACAAAGAGACAAATACCGTATGTGGTATTTGTCATACCACATATTTCACGTACTTATATGTGAAATCTAAAAAAGTCAACTCATAGAAATAGAGAGTATAATGGTGGTTACCAGAAGTTGTGACGGAGGAAGGACAGACAGGGAAAAGGGCAACACTGGTCAATAGGTACAAAGTTTCAGTTAGGATAAATAAGTTCTGGTGCTCTATTGCACTCACTGTGACTATAAGCTAAAACAACAGGACTTGCTATTGGTTTGGAGGTAAAGATCAAGGAAAGAGTGAGGACAAGCCTGACTTCTTGATTTTTGTCTTGATAAACTGGGTGAATTGTGATAGAAAAAAAAGTGGAAACCAGCTTTGAAAGACATTGGATATCAAGAGTTTTATTTAGATATCTAAATGAGGGATAACTATTAGACATTGAAGAGGCACTGGCAGATGGACACTTAAATTAACATGTATGTAGAAATGTCAATATAACAAAGAGCTGTTTTGTAAGATAGTTTTACTGTTTTTTCCATTGAGTGTGAAGTAAGCATTTGACTTTTTTTTTAATGAACATTTGATGTGCTATTTGAATATGATTGCTTCAGTTATGTTCAACGTTCTATTGGTGTGTTTGACAAGACAAGGATAATTTTGACAATTTCTTTTACAATAAGTTATGAGATGGATAAATTCTTTCAAATTTGATTGATCTATCAGGAAACAAAAGGCTTATACTTTTTTTCATCTCAGTGGTAATTACTGCTAATTTGTACTTTTATATTGCTAAAAAGAGCTCATATTTAATTCTAGATAATTCAACTCAATAATACATACATATATGTTCTATCAGTATAAAGCAAGAATATGCAAAATTAAAAATTAGATGATACTTTTTTAATTAAATTAATTATAAAATAAATAATTGCATTCTATTACAGAAACAATAAATAGTCAGATATTTTGAGAACTGTAAACAGATATCTAAATTTTTTAGTTTAACTAATTGTGAGAAATTTTTCATTGCTAATTATACTTAACAACTATTATTAACTTTAAGAATAAGACAAATCTAATGTTTATCGGGTGTCTACAGTGCTCCAGGTACTATTAATACTAAGTGGACATAAGGCACAATTCTTTCATGCTATAATGGATTTCAGTTTAATAGGAAGATATACATTGACAAATAACCCCATAAATAATTATTTTTCATTGTAATTAAAATCTTTCTATGGCAGAAAAATACAGAATGCTAATCCAGTTTTGGAGGTAGAGAGTGTGTGATTTCTCTTCCCCTTTCCTTTAACAGCTGGGATTTTAGCAATGAATAAGGGTTAGAGGTGGTATGAGTAAGTCTCCCTGTCCAAATTATACATGGCCTTGTGGGATATTTGTTTCTGCTCCTGTTACTTTCTTTGAAAAAAAAAATAATAAAAGAAAGATAGAAAGAGATTCTATCTTAAGCCCTCATTCCTCCACGGAAAGCAATAATTCAAAGAATATTAAATAACAGAATAGGACAGAAAGCTAAAGATCTTCCTCAGAAAGTTTTAACTGTATTAGTTTCCTGCAGTTGTCCTCACAGAAGTACCATAAACTGACTGGTTTAAACAACAGGAATTTATTGTCTTACAGTTCTGGAGGCTAGAAGTTCAAGATCAAGGTGTGAGAGGGTTTGTTCCTTCTGAAAGCCATGAAAGATAATATGTTTCTGTCTCTCTTCTAGCTACTGGTGGTTTGCTACCAATCTTTATCATTTCCTAACTTTTGCTGCATCATCCTGATTTCGGCCTTCATCTTTACATGGCATTCTCCTGTGTCTGTGTTCAAATTTCCCCTTTTTATAACAACAGTCATGTTGGATTAGAGGCCCATCCTATTCCAGTATGACCTCACTTCGACTTATTACATCTGCAACATTATTTCCAATGAGGTCACACTCTGAGGTATCCTCTCTGTGTTTTCTTCCGTAAGCTATCACCCCTTGGATTTTGACACCACTAGATACTTAATTCTTGCTAAAATCTGAGCCCATTTCAACTACAGACCCTTTCACCAGTATGCTAGGCCTATAAAGTCACTAAAAGTATTTTTTGTAGATTCCTCCACATTCTTTGTCAATCCATCACTCAAGGCCTCTCTGGGTAGATAGGTGGGATACAGGGTGGAATTAATCCAGATTTATTCTAAGTATTACTCAAAGTATTTTTATTCCTTCCCTGTCAATAGGGATCACCAAATCAAATTTAAATGAGTGCAGTGGACTAGAATAGGGTCTCTATAGAGAGTGATGGGCCTATAGCAATTTGAAGCACACCTGTTTCATCTTAAGCAGACAACAGCAAATTGCTGCCACACAGGAATATGAGCTCAGTGTTGCCAAGTCTTAATAAAAGAGGGTGAAAATAAAAGTTTTAATGTAAGCTTGTTGGCACATAAATCAACTGCTTTAAAAACACTGCAGAGGCCAAAATTATGAGGGCCAAATAAAACATGTCAATAGGCCAGATCCAGACTGCAGGCTGCCAGATTGCAACCTCTGTTCTGCATGATGTGCAGGGATTACTAGCCAATTCATGTGTTTCTATGGGCCAAATATGAATAGGGGTTTCTAATCATTTGACCCAGAAACCATTGGAATCACAGCTGTAGCTCGCACTAATCCATTAAATTCAGAATCTCAAAAAAGTGTGGCCGTATCAATAAATAAAGCATAATTACAATTTTGTTATATCTTCCTTTCTTATACCCTCTAAATCAGTTTCCTCAATCTTTTTCTGATTTTTGATTAATCAAATTGGCAAATTCTTGAAATTTACCTGTTTATAAACTTCATTCCCTCCTCTGGCTGCACTTTAATGTCCTGGCAATACAGAGTTTGGATTCTGCCCACTAACAAGCAACAGCATGGGCATGAAGGAAAATGCTAGCTTTCTTGTGGTAGCGAGGGAGAGTTTTCTCTAGCAAACAACATGCCAACAGGGAGTTTCAGATGACTTCCTATCTGGCAGCCTCCATGTCCAGGTTCTCTATACCCTTCCAGACATTTTTTTTCAAATTGTTTCTATCAGTTATTGATTAGTTTCCTAACCTTCACACAATTAACCTGATGAGGTTATGAATTCAATTGATATGATAATTTAGCAATATGCACAATCAATAACTAACTAGTGACTTCAGCAGTTCTGCTAGAAAAAGAAAAATGCCTTTCAGCAGAATCAGAAAGTCCCTGGGTTTCATTCCATGACACAAGGTGACTAATTTTGAGCTTATTATCCTCTTACTTTCAATTGTCCAATACTATCAGAAGCAATCACCATACACAGGGGCCCTGGAATTCACATTCTATGGCAGCAGCTGCTTAGATTCTAGTGCTTCATCCTCATGGGTCCAGGTTACATTTCGCCTAATGGGCTGTTAGTTTCCCTTCCTAGTATATAAATTGGGATCTCATTGACTCAGAATGATAACCAATTCTCATTTCCAAGATAAAATTGCAGCCAGCTAATTCACCCTTGGAAAGCAATTTTTGTATTTGTTAGGCTTCCTTGGTTGCAAGCAACAGTAGCCAAATTAGTTTAATGCTGATAGAGACAAAAGAATTTTAGATGGATGTTAGTTTTGAAAGTATAACTCAAGTGATCAAAAAATGTAAACACTTTTATTTTGCTAAATTTAACTTTAACAAAGAATTTTTATCTAAGATCTCCAAAGCACAGGCAACAAAAACAAAAATTTAAAAAATGAGATTATATCAAGCTAAAAACTTTTTTGCACAGAAAATGAAATACTCAACAAAATGAAGAGACAACCTACACATAGGATAAAATATTCGCAAACTATCAATGTAACAATGATTAAAACAAAAATAATCTAATTTAAAATGGGCAAAAGATCTGAATAGACATCTCTCAAAAAAAGACATACAAATGGCAAACAGGTTTATGGAAAATGTTCAACATCACTAATCATAAGGAAAATACAAATAAACACCACAATGAGATATCATTTCATCCCTGTCATCTCATCTCAGTTAGAATACCTACTATCAAAAAGACAAAAAAATAACAAATGCTGATGAGGATGCAGAGAAAGGGGAATCCTCATACACTGTTGGTAGGAATATAAAGTAGTGCAGCCATTATGAAAAACAATATGGAGTTTTCTCAAAAACTACAAATAGAACTACACTATGATATAGCAATCCCACATCTGGCTATATATTCAAGAGAAATAAAATCAATGTATAGAAGAGATATTTGCACTCCCTTGTTTACTGTAGCACTATACACAATAGCCAAGATATAGAATCAATGGATGAATGAATAAAGAAAATGTAGCACATATACACAGTGGAATACTATTCAGCCATTAAAAAATGAAATTCTGTCATTCACAGGAACATGGATGGAACTAGCAGACACCATGTCAAGTGAAATAAGCCAATAACAATATGCTAAACATTGCATTTCCTCAAGTTTTAAAAAGAAGATCTCATAGGAATTAAAAGTAAAACACAGGATACTAGAGGATGGGAAATGTAAGGAGAAGAAGAGGATAAGGAGAGATTTGTCATAAAATACAATATTACAGCTAAAAATGAAACTGGCCTAACTGTCCCACAGAACTGATGTTTACTGTATTTTTTTCTTTAGGATAAATACAGAAATTGACCCTTCAGGTCTCAAAGCTTGAAACTTCCTTTTGTCTTATCTGAGTTCCTTCCTCAGGAAAACACCCGCAGGCCTCCCAGATAGTATCAAGAAACTGAAACTCACCAGATCACTGCATCCAGTGAGATGCCAGACAACTTATCCATCGTGATTCCTGTTTACCAACTCCTCTTTATCCTTCTTTAATTCCTGTTTTCCAACACATGGTTACATTTCTTCCCTACCATATAAACCCCTAATTTAGCCAGTGGAGGAGACAGATTTGAGACTGATCTTCTGTTCTTCTCAGATTCTGCATCCAAATAAAGCCCTTTCCCTGCCAATATTTGTTTCAGTGATTGGCTTTCTGTGCAGTGAGCATCAAGACCTAGACCAAACCTCTGCCATTTTGGTAACATATAGAATGAACAGGTTCTAGTGTCTCTATCACTCTAGTATGACTATAGTTAACAACAATACAGTTTCAAATAGCTAGGAGCATACTAAATGTAACTGATACAAAAATATGATAAATGTTTGAGATGATGAATATGCTAATTACCCTGATCTGATTTCTATACCTCATATTTATTGAAACATCACAGTGTACTCCACAAATATGTATAATTTTTACATGCCATTTTTAAAAATAAGATTAAAAATAGTCATTTTTAAAAGGGCTTTTTTAATACCTAGTCCATATGATTATGAGTTGATGTTTATGTAAATATCTTGCAAATTCTAACGTAGTATGTAAATAAAAAAAGAAACTGGACTATGTAAACAATGGAAGATTATACAGCTGATGCAGGACTGGTCTTCTCGATCACTTTGCAAGCCAGGGACCCCCGGTGGCAATGCTCCACCTGGGCCTCACTCAGCCACACTGGCGTGCCCCAGCTGGCCTGTGTTATAGCTGGTACCCATGTTCGGCAGTTCCCAAGCTCTTGTACTGCGTCCATGAAAAATGACGATATGCTGGACATTGAAGTATGAGGAGGGTGGAGAGGAATTTTATTGAGCAACGGAACAGCTCTCTGCAGAGAGGGGACAAAGAGGGTGGTTTCCCTACCCAAAGGTGGGAAAGTCCCCTATTTGGCTGGGTCCTGGGCCTTTTATGGACTCAGAATGGGGAGTGTATGCTGATTGGTTT
The DNA here is from genome assembly GCF_028858775.2 of Pan troglodytes. Lineage (NCBI taxonomy): Eukaryota > Metazoa > Chordata > Mammalia > Primates > Hominidae > Pan > Pan troglodytes. The sequence goes on from NC_072413.2 coordinate 42,333,241, forward strand.
GTGAGTATGCAAGAAAGGCTAAAGCACAGACAAAGGTGAGCATGACAGTATAGAAAAACCAATTAGGGAAGAGTAGGTGTATGTAAAATAGGTGAAGGGTGGAGACCAATTAGAGAAAGTGCACCAAACGGGAAGACAAGTCCTCAATCCGGTCCGAGAATTTACCTTGTAGCTTAGCTTTCAGTCTTTAAACTGTCTTCAGCTTGGAGGTGGGGTTTCACCGGGGACCCACCCCTATCTGCCTAGGCATTTGGCTGCCTCCTGCTACTCTCACAGCCATGAAAAAGGATAAAATCCTGTCACTTGCAGCCACATGGATGGAAATGGAGGTCATTATGTTAAGTGAAATAAGCCCATCACGGAAAGACAAATATCTCATGTTTTCATTCATATGTAGGAGCTAAATAAGTGGATCTCCACTTAGAAAGGAATGTTGGCTTTACCATAGGCTTGGAAGGGAAGGACAAAGCGGGGATGAAGCAAAATTGGTTAAGGGGTACAAAAACACAGTTACATGGAAGGAATAAGTTCCAATATTCAGTAGTACAGTAGGAAAATTATAGTTCATAATAATGTATATTTTAAAGTAGCTAGAAGAGAAAAATAAGACAACACAACAGAAAGAAATGATAAACACTTGAGTGATAGATATTGCAATTACTCAAACTTGGTCATACCACATTGTATACAGGTATCAAAATATCACATGTACCCTGAAAATATGTACAAATATTCTACATCAATAAAAAATAAAGAAAAAGTTAAATTAAAAAGTTATCTTCTTTGTTAAGTAGTCAGTACAATTCAAAGGACTCTTCCTGTGTCTTTCTGCTGTTCTCCAGGCTTGAAACATTGTAACTTCAGGGCAGGGTGTATAAACATGTGATTGTCCTCAGATTTTCAGTGGCCTCCAATTACGATGTAGCTTGTTCTGCCTGGTTTTAAGTTGCTTGTGGTGGCAGTCACTTGTTGATATCCATAGTACCTGCCAAGCTCTAATTTGTGATATTTATATATTATGGTCATTCAACTTCAAATCCCAGTTTCTTCTTGTCTAAATTCTGCAGATGTTCAAAGGAATAGATCCCTTACTAATTCTAACTTTCTGTCACATCACCTCAGAATCTTCTTGTAAGGTGTCACTTCTAATTTCAGCCATCAGTGGAGTGGACAGTTTCATGTGGGCTTTAACTCATGTTATGCCTTCAGCACTCCATTGCAAAGACACAATACCCCATGTTACACTTTTGCTCCCAGGACCTTCTCCAATGCTGTGATAGCCGAACTGGCCTGAATATATGTATAGCTCAGAAGGGAACTAACATTCTCAGGAGTAACTCTTAACCACTGCGGGATGGGAGCCAATGACTAAAATATTTCTGCCTCCTACACTTGGAAAAAAAGTTCTAGAAGACATTCTCTAAGCTTCTCAGGAGGTTGTGGCAAAATAAAGTCCCCTTTGCCCACAATGGAAATTTCAACAATACACTCTTATACTGACTTTTCGACTGTCCTGTTTCACTCTCCTCAGTTCCTCCTTCTGCTCCCAAGGATCATCTTGCAAATTAATAAATGACATACAAGTTCTTATCATAACTTCTGTTTCTGGAAAACTCAAGATAAGATAGTCCTCATCTCAGACAACTCTCCAACTGGAGAAATGGGGACAATTTTTCATAACATACTGTCTCTATTCTGTAGCTCGCACTAAAACTTCATAAACATATTTTCAAGTTTGTTTTCTACTATGTAAAGATATCCCTGGAAATTCAGAGAAAAAGAAAAACTTTTCTCATTCTTATAGTACCTCATTCTTGCAACGGAAAATCAGGTTTCATGACCTTTGCAATCTTATGAGATTTAAAAATTTGTCTATCGAACATTAAAGCTGAACATTGACTTCTTTGCTTGCAGTTGTTTTGCCCTCTCCCTGAAGCAACACTAGCTTCCATTCCAGTGGACAGAGCTCCACAAGGTAAAAGATTTTTTAACTACCAAAAGCATTATCTTGACATATTTTATATTGAATTTAATTACAAAGAGAAAGTTCAGATTCTGTATAATTTAGATTAAAGTAGGATGAGGAGCAGTTAGAAAGTAAGAGTGAAACCAGAAGTCTGGGCTACCATTTCAATCAGCTTGGGAAGGAAGATAGTAGTAGATGGACAGGGTTATGGGCACATACGTGTTTTATTTATTTTGTATTTTATTGTATATTTGTTTGTTTCCATTATTCATCTCTTCTAGGTGCTGAATATATAGTAGTAAAAAATATAGTTAAAATAACCGCTGTTCATATGGAGTATGGCTAAACATGTAGGCATCCACCAAATATTCAGGCTCTGTGTTGCCATTCAAGGGTAGCTACCCAGTAAGAATTTCATTCACATCTTACCAGGTATTATCATTAGAATTTGAATGGAGGTAAAGGTGGTTATTTCTGCACTGTGGCCTTTAAGAAACAGGAATGATGCCTGGAATAACTTTAGTAGCTACAGTTAGAAGGTAGCAGAGCCTTAGTCAGCCTGGGTCACTATGTGCAGCATGATGCCCTCCCAAACCACTGATCATAAAAATTACTGAACATCTATGTGAGCCAAAAATAAACCATATTATGTTAGCCTACTCAAATGTAAGGGTCTGGTTGTTTCAACCACTACTGGGAATTATATTTGGTGGGAGGGACAGACAAAAACAAGATAAATAACTAAAACATGTATTTTGTTATGAACAGAGCAAAGGCCATTGCAGGCAGAAAGAATATCACGTGCGAAAGTCTCGGCTACAAGCATACTAGATTGTTGGAGGAAGAGATAAAGGGCCATCATGGCTGGGGCAGAAATTAGAGACGATGAAGATGTCGGTATAATTTGTAATGGGAACAAATAATGTAGGGTCCTGTAGACCACTGCGAGTAGCTGGACTGTTATTCAGAATGGAATGAATATTTGTAATATTTTGAGTGTAATTTGCCTTGTGTTTCACCACACTTCCTCTAGCTTCTTCTTCACTGGTTGAGAATATGTTGAGAGTAAATACAGAGAGACCAGTTAAGAGACTTCAGGTGAGAGATAACTGTGACTTTGATAAAGGTGTGATAGCACTGGAGGTGTGGCAAGAATTTGTATCCTAGATACATTTAGCCTAAAATACGAGGTATGAGAGCGAAGGAAGAGCTAAAGAAGGCTCCAAGATTTTATCCTGAAAAACTGGAAGGATGCATTTGCCATTCACTGCATTACAGAACACTGTGAGGGGCACAGGTTTGAGCTGTGGGGCATATAAGAAGCTCAGTTTAGGGTATGTTATGTTTATATGCATAATAAATATCTAAGTGGAGGGAGCAAGTAGGCAGGTGGTTTTGTTAGTCTAGAGTTCAAAGAAGAAATTTGTGCTGGAGGCATTCATATAGGAATTGTCAGCTTATATTTAAAGCTCTGACAGTTACGAAAATCTAAAAGAAATGAATTTAGAGAGAGTGAGAAGTCTAAGTCGTAAGCTCTCAGCAATCCTACATCAAAGGTCAGGGAGATAAGAAGGAATCAGCAAAGGAGAACGTGGAGAAGAAACCAAAGAGTTAGTAAGAAAACCAGACCAGTGTCACATCTTAGGAGCCAAGTGAAGAAGGTGGCTCAAAGAAAAGGGTGATTACCTATAGCAAATGTTTCTGGAATATCAAAATATCACAACTGAGAAATAATCACTGAGTTTAATAATGCTGGTTGGTGATCTTCATACAAGAAATTTTGATAAGAGACAAGGAGAGAAAGAAATTTGAAACAGGGTAGATGACACTTGCAAGTTTTTCTATAAAGGGAGGACAGAAATAGAGCAATAGTTGAAGGTGGAAATGGGCTAAGAGGAGAGTGGTTTTAAGATGGAAAAGTATAATAATATGCTTTTATAAGGATAGATATATGCAGTAGAAGAAAATTAACTTTTTAGTATTTATAACATATATCGAATATTAATGTATATTTGCAATTGAAATAAACTCACATGTAGTATGTTTGTTAATAAGAAGAGTTTTGTTAGGAGGACTATATTGAAGATAAAAGAGAAAAAAGGAGTGCATGATAGTTTAATATTTCCGAAAAGTCAAGGGAGTATCTAATTGAGATCAGGGAAGGAGACATAATTCCTCCATGTTAACAAGAGAAAGGTCTGAAAGGGTGACTGATAGTAGATTCATAACTAGGGAGATGGGTAGAAAAATATGGTAGGTAATGTCTAACGGCTTCTATTATCTCTCTGAGGTGAGATACGAAATCATCAACTTGAATGCAGAAAGCTGAAACTGGACCCCTTCCTTACACCTTATACAAAAATTAACCCAAGATGGATTAAAGACTTAAATGTAAGACATAAAACAATAAAAACCCTAGCAAAAACCTAGGCAATACCATTCAGGACAGAGGCATGGGCAAGGACTTCATGTCTAAAACACCAAAAGCAATGGCAACAAAAGCCAAAATTGACAAATGGGATCTAATTAAACTAAAGAGCTTCTGCACTGCAAAAGAAACTATCATCAGAGTGTACAGGCAACCTACACAATGGGAGAAAATTTTTGCAATCTATCCAACTGACAAGGAGCTAATATCCAGAATCTACAAAGAACTTAAACAAATTTACAAGAAAAAAACAACCCCATCACAAAGTTGGCGAAGGATATGAACAGACATTTCTCAAAAGAAGACATTTATGCAGCCAACAAACATATGTAAAAATGCTCATCATCACTGGTCATTAGAGAAACGCAAATCAAAACCACAATGAGATAATATCTCACGCCATTTAGAATAGCGATCATTAAAAAGTCAGGAAACAACAGATGCTGGAGAGGATGTGGAGAAACAGGAACGCTTTTACACTGTTGGTGGGAGCGTAAATTAGTTCAACCATTGTGGAAGACAGTGTGGCAATTCCTCAAGGATCTACAACCAGAAATACCATTTGACCCAGCAATCCCGATACTGGGTATACGCCCAAAGGATTATAATTCATTCTACTATAAAAACACATGCACACATGTTTATTGTGGCACTGTTCACAATAGCAAAGACTTGGAAACAACACAAATGCCCATCAATGATAGACTAGATAAAGAAAATGTGGCACATATACACCATGGAATACTATGCAGCCATAAAAAAGGATAAGTTCATGTCCTTTGCAAGGACATGGATGAAGCTGGAAACCATCATTCTCAGCAAACTAAGACAGGAAAAGAAAACCAAACACCACATGTTCTCACTCATAAGTGAGCAAAAATGAAATTGCCAAAGCCATAACAATTCTGTGTAAAATGTGTGAAAGTTGAGCAGTGTTTTTTTTTTTTCTTGGAGCTACTGTTGTATACTTTGCAAACTTTTTTTTCTTGGGAGAAGAAGATTAGCAAAATCTGAATTTATCCCATTGTTCTTCAGGTGTGCAATTCTTTTCTGGTGTCAAAACTTCATACCCTTTCCTGCCTTTCTGAATGCCCATGTGGCAGGCTGGTTCTAAAAGAGTTCCCAATAATTCCCACCTTCTGATATTCACACTCTGGTGCAATTTCCTCCTCTTGTATATGGGTTGCCCCTAGTGACTAGCTTCTAATTAACAGAATACGGCAAAAGTGATGGGATGTTACTTCTGAATAAGGTTAGAAGAAATTCTGTTTTCTATCCCTTCCTTGCTCTCCCTTGCTTCTCGCTCTCTGGCTACTTTAATGAAGCTAGCTGCCATGTTTGGAGTTGCTTTATGGAGAGACCCATGTGACAAGGAACTGAGATCCTTAGACTCTCAGTCCACAGAGAACTGAATCGTACCGATACCCACCAAGTAATCTTGGAAGCAAATTATTCATCAGTTGAACTTTGAGATGACTACTGCTTCAGTGGACACTTTGATTGCAACCTGGGGAAAATCTCTAATTTCTGACCCACAAATATTGTGAGACAACAAATATATGTTTTTTTTAACAGTTATATCTTGTGGAAATTGGTTAAACAGCAATAGATAACGACTATACCCTTATATTTCCATTCCTGCTTTAGGTTCCTTGCAAATTTTACAGCTTTTTTGAAATACTGACCTCAGATTTTCACGTTTCTTCTTTCTTTTTTTAACTTTTATTTTAAGTTCAGGGGTATATGTGCAGGTTTGTTACATAGCTAAACTTGTGTCATGGGGGTTTGTTGTACAGATTGTTCCTTCACCCAGGTATTAGGCCTAGTACCCATTAGTTATTTTTCCCGATCCTCTCCCTCCTCCCAACCTCTACCCTCCAAAAGGCCCTAGTATGTATTGTTCCCCTGTATCTGTCCATGTGTTCTCATTATTCAGCTCTTCCTTGTTTTCATTCAAGTTTCAGTCAAAATGTCATCTCTCCAGGGAGAACTTGCTTGACCACTCTTCTTTAGCAGTGCCCTCTTTGATAGTCTCCGTCACATCATGCTGTATTATTTTCATGAAAGTGCTTATTATCTGAAGTGATTTTTTATTTTATTTTATTATTTTTTGTTTTTTGAGAAGGAGTCACGCTCTGTCACCCAGGCTGGAGTGCAGTGGCGCAATCTCAGCTCACTGCAAGCTCTGCCTCCGGGGTTCACGCCATTCTCCTGCCTCAGCATCCCGAGTAGCTGGGACTACAGGCGCCCGCCAGCACGCCCGGCTAATTTTTTGTATTTTTAGTAGAGACAGGGTTTCACCGTGTTAGCCAGGATGGTCTCAATCTCCTGACCTCGTGATTCACCCGCCTCAGCCTCCCCAAGTGCTGGGATTACAGGCGTGAGCCACCGTGCCCGGCTCATTATCTGAAGTTATCTTAATTTACTTGTTTGTTTTTTTATTATCTGTCTTCCCCTAGTTAAAATGTAAACCTCATAAGAGTCCAAACCTTGTCTTTCTGGTTCACAGTTAGTTCCCCAAAGCCTAGAAAAGCACCTGACACCTAATTACTAGTACTTACTAATTATTGGTTAAATGAATGAATGAATGAACTTTACTTTGCATTTTCTAAGTTCTTGTTATTGTCCTTTCCTAAAGTAAAAAGAAGTGGCTTAGGGCAAAAACATTTGCTTTTTCTCTTTATCTCTACCTACAGAAGAATTCTTTCTCAAATATGTTTAACCTGCTGCTAATCTTCCTTCTTACAGCTGGCTCACTATTAACTTTTCCATGTCCAAAGGTCTTCATGAGCAATATTCTCACCATTTTTATTTTGCACAAAATGAGGTAAAAACAAAAAAAAATGATTTTGACATATATTACATTTTCAAACTTGTGTTTTTCTGTATTTTGATACTATGTTCATCCATATTTTCATACAGCAACATATTATCTGCATTATTAAAATTATTTTCTTTGTTATGTTTATGCAAAAAGTGTTGGCTTCCTGAGTGAAGTTTGAAATTTAAAAAAAGTAAGAATATTAAAAATATTAATTATTAATACTTTGTTTTCCCTAGACTGTTTCTTAAAAAGTTATATATATATATATATATATATAAGAGGTAATAGAATTTTCTTCTTCATCATTTTTAATACCAATTCTCACTCTGTCATTTGTCCTAAAAAAAAAATCTTTGATTAGATTAAATATAGCTTTAGTTTAGTGAAATCAGGTTAACTCAAAGGCTAAAGGTTGGCCTGCCCATATTTTAATCAAAAGGCAAGCTAAACTCATTTAGAATTCTACTACAACAGAAAACTTCAGTCGGCTAAATTCTAGATAATCAGCTTTGGACAGATTATTTAGCTTTATTGTGCCTACGTTTTCTGGTATATGAAATGGGAAGATAAAAATAGTAATATATTAATTCCTTCAAAGGAAAGATGAGAAATGATACATGTGTCAGCATTTTGTACACTATAAAATACTGTGCATTTTAGAAAACTTTATTTTAAAAGTATTTCATACAAAGAATGGTAAGTAAAATGAATAAGTGATATGCTTCTGAAATTTTACAAGATTTTGAATATCACTACTCATTTCTTTCCTACCTAGAAAAATGAGAACATGCTGACCTAGTTTTCTTCAATTTACAATATTCTTAAATGTTCAGTCAATTCTTTTATATCTTTACCTCATTTTTAATACTGTGGAGTGACCACAAACAAACAGTAATTTGGAAGCCAAAAATTCTTAGAAGATGCATTAGTTTACGAAATCATAGTGAAATAAAAAATCACAGAAGAGTTAACCTGAGAAGAAAGCTACAGAAAATACGATATGTATTGGAAGAAAGAAACATTAAAATGAGCTCATTTTTATAAGAAAATGGTTCTTATTTTATAACAGATGCATGTCCTTTCACTATTACAGAAGCTGAAATATAACTATAATCTACAACCATAAGGTAAGATTTCCATCTTTATGTGACATGACAAATGTACCAAGCCAAGACTTTCCCATAAACAAAATTGCTTTCTCCGACTCACACTTTAATGCAAGATATCAATCATGTGGTGGATTTTATTACTCAGAATTTAGCTTTGTTTCTTGACAGATTGCTTGCATTCAGCTTGAAGTACAATTGTATATCATCCCTATTATATACACATATGAATTTGTGAACCCTTTTTTATTTTAAAAAGAGTATTATAAATGGGAAGAAATACCTGGTGAGGTAGAATGAGTTAGACATCGACGATTTTAACTCAGTGGTATGGTTTTGATAACACGTCATTATTTATCCACAGTAGGTCTGAGGCTGCAGGATTTATATAATATATCAGGGGATAGCAATGTCTCATGGCTCTATAAAGAATCCCTTTATTTTGACATCTTTTCTTTCTCTTTCATATGTTTCTATTTGTAAAACCATGCTCATTTTGAATAAAAAGGCAGTAACTATACCAAGACAATGCACTGACTAGACAATACATTTATAGGATGCATATTCATAGAGCAAGACCACCAAAAGTACATTTAAAAAAAATAAATCTACTATTACATATACAGATAATTGCAGGTAGTGAAAACAACACATGCTATTTGTGGTCAGGAGTTCTTACACTCTATAAGTAGTTTTAGTTTAAAAGGGGCTATAATGACCTATATCATTCATAGTCTACCATGAATTTATTATTCTTTGGGCACACAAATAAATAACAATACATATTAAAATGAGGAGATAGAGCTATGAAATGAAGCATTCACACCTAAAGTTGCCATACAATTTCAGTCTACTTCTAGGTAGGAAAGGTGTAAAGAATCTCTAGTGCTGTCCTGTCCAGAGGGCCACATTGGGAATTGTATTTGCTGACGTCATGGCAGATACGCAATCCTACTAAATTCCAGCTGCTCGTGAATAAGCAGAATACTTTAAAAACCTTTTAACCTATCTGTGATGAAAAATACATGCTGATTTAAACTCCTTTAGAACTTTAAATTAGCCATTGCAGCACACTGGGCTGCATGGCCCAGTAGTCCTAAAACCACCAAATGTTAAGAAGAAAATAAGCTCTGGGATTCCCCTGACGCCCTTCAAAAAAACAAAAAAACAAAAAACCTTAACCAAGTCCATTTAGATGGCTTTCCTTCTTAGCAAAACATCTAACTTTCAGGACTGCCTTAGCTGTCATACTGTTGGGTATGATTTTTGTTATTGAAAGTAAAGGATAAAAGCCTGATCCCAATGCAATCAAATTTAACTTGGGATAACTGACTAAGAACCATATTCAAATGCTTAGAAGTGGAGATACTTTTAGATAACTCATTTCTGTGTAATCCCTACTTAAATGTGCTTATACAGATGAGTCCTATCTCCACGGCTTTGCTTTAATATTCTTTTAACAATGCTAAAATGAAATAAAAGAGCTGCTAAATACATTTCATTATTGTTTTGAGAAGTCTGGTTTAAATACTTGCGTTGTGAGGCATCATGGGCTCAGTGTCTGCATGATCAAGTGTTCAGCTTTCTTAAGGCTGAGTCTCATCAAGCTTAACTTTCAGCTGTGTGGAAATCTGGCTATAAAGGGTAGGTCTAGATTCCTGACAACTGCTTTCTTTCTCCTGCTCTGAGTAAAAGTCAAGAAACTGTTCTCTCATCTAATTGATAAGAAATATATTTCTCATGGTAATGTCATAGTCCTTTAAAATCCCGATCTTCATGAGAAATGAGTATATGCCCTGTTATTAGTGGCCACAGGATGAAGTTTCCATAGCAAGCTTATATCCCCAAGTTCATTTTTGGAAGCCATTCTCATTATTAACTGTTCTTGATCACATATGTTGTTATACAATTTAACCAGAATACTATTAGTGGCCATTCACCAAGGACTAGAATTAGCACATGGTCTCATAAGATTACCTGGGGTAATATATGATTTTCTTAGTATTGAACACAGAATCAATATCTGTCATATATGAAGAGTTTAATAAACATAAGGTACTGGATGTGTAGGCAATAATTTCATGAGTATTTTAACATATATTCAATATCAAATAAATCCACTTTGTTTATTTAGTTTTTATGAAGACTACAAATAATATCCTCAGCATTTTATTTATTATTGTGTTAAATATCATTAAGCCAGTTTTATGTATTATTTCAGCAAATGTATAAAATACTTAACAGTGCCTGGCATTCAGAAGGAAATCAATAGTAATACTTATCACTATCTGCCTGCGTTACACATGTCCCTTTGTAAACTAACCTGCTTAGCTCTACTGTGAGTCAATTATACTCCGAGCTGCATAAAGACACCAGTGAAGTCCCCCTCTATGTACAGCAGGAACGCTTACCAATAGTACATGTGATTAGATGTAACCTGTAATAATGTGTGTTTGGTTTAAGTTTCTACATAGGACACATTTGTGTAGAACTATTCTTGTTGAGGTACAATAGAATTATTAATAATAGTAAGTTAGTGCTGTTACTTCCACTTTCTAGATGAGGAAACTGAGGGTTTAACTTGCCGAAGATCAAGCAAATAACAAGTGGCATAATGAATTTCAAGCTAACACTCCCTGACACTCTAACCCCGGAACTTACTACCATTTTGCTTAAAAAGCAGAAAGCTTTTTTAAGCAGCGGTATAATTTGAAGGGCAAGTGAAAGTTTCCAGGCCCTAGAATAAGTTCCAAAGATTTTACTATTTTTAGAAATAAAATTCAGAAAGCAATAAAATATTTATAATTTTCAAAGGTGTCCTATCTCAAGGCAAATTCCTGATGAAAAGTATTTCTGGAATAGTATCAGAGAAGGTAAATGACGCTTCTCCCTACTCCATACCAGGCCCATAGAAAACATCCACAATAAACCGTCACATACTTCCACTGAGCCTAAATGTTGCCTTAGTCCCTCTGTTAATACCGTGGTCCCGGCAGCACTTCCAGCAGTGTGAACAAGCACACAGGTGAAAACTTTTCTCATCCTATTTTAGGTCCTCTCATTTCTGTTAATAGACTGGAAAAGATTATTGACATTATTTGTTGTAGGTTCACTATTTCCCAGGCGCTATGCCAAATACTGGGACTATAACCACAGCAGACATAGTACCTGCCCTCAAGGAACTTACAAGCCATGAAGAAAAAAGACTGAAAAAAAAAAAAAACCTACCATTACAATGCTGCTAAAATAGTAATATTGAAAAAGCATAGATGTAGATACAGAGTAAAGAAGAAAATCAGATCTCAGAATGTAAGTGGTTGTAGGGAACAATTCCAAAGGAGAGTGATATTTGAGCTAATTTTAAAAATATAGACCAAAGTTAATTGAAGAAAAATTATGAGAGATAGATAGGTCCTCCTAGGCAAAGAAAACAGCATACAGTAGGTCGATTAAGAATATCGGACAATACGTAAGACTGGGAAGGTAAACAAAGCTAGGTTATGGTTGTTTGACTTGCTATAGTCTGTCTTTTATCTTAAAGAGGTGTGGAGACATTTCAGCATTTTAAACAGTTACATGACAGAATCACCTATGCTTTATAAAGTTCCTAAGTATGCTACAATAGATCCATTGGAAGGGAGCAGTGTTTGGGTAGGGGACTTTTCTGAGGCTGAACCTGCAATAGTCCAAGTGAAAAATTATGAAAACCTGAATTAAGGAAATCAAAGTGAAAATGGAGAGGAGAGGAATGATTAGGGAGATACTGAGGAAGCAGAATTTATGGGAATTTGAGATTAAATGGAGATGGTAAAATGTGGAAATGGCAGGAATCTAGGGGGAAGCCTAGATCTCTAGTTTGAGTAAATCAATGCATGATGATTCAATTTAATAAAAGAGGGAACACAAGAGAAGGTAGGGTTTTGAATGGAAGGTGATGAACTCAGTTTAGGATGGCTTAAGTTTGACACGACCATAGAGTTTTCATATAAAGTTGCACGATTTGCAGTTCAAAATAAAGATGTGAAGCACAGAAGACAGTAGATCTGATATCTACGTAATAGTTTAAAAACAAGGGCACAGATAAACTCATCCAAGAAAAGCATCTTGAACCAATGAAAGCTCTGATTTGAGATTGTAGGAGACAGTGTAACATAGTTACGACAGTGAGCACGACAACCAGATTCCCAAGGTTCAGGTCCTTGTTCCAACACTTATCATGTGTTGAGAGAATTTCTTAACCTCTCTATGTAAAACATGGGTAATAATAGCACCTGCAAGATAAGGTTATTTTGGAATGTTAATATATGTAAAGGCTTAGAACATGTTCTATCACACTGTACATGCGTAATAAATATTAGCTATTGCAATGATGAGGTTGATTGTTGATGATGACACAACAAATTATACAGCTTTTCTTCACTCTAGAGATCTTTGAGTTTAGAAGATAAATAAAAACGGCCAGGCTCTGTGGCTCACACCTGTAATCCCAGCACTTTGGGAGGCCGAGGCGGGCGGATCACGAGGTCAGGAGATCGAGACCATCCTCGCTAACACGGTAAAAGCCCGTCTCTACTAAAAATACAAAAAATTAGCCGGGCGCGTTGGCGGGCGCCTGTGGTCCCAGCTACTCCGGAGGCTGAGGCAGGAGAATGGCGTGAATCCGGGAGGCGGAAGCTTGCATTAAGCCCAGATCGCGCCACTGCACTCCAGCCTGGGCAAAAGAGTGAGACTCCGTCTCAAAAAAAAAAAAAAAAAAAAAAAAAAAAAGATAAATAAAAACACACAACTAAAAGAAATGCTGAGTGAGTGCTAGAATGGATGGAGATATTGGTAACATAGTAGCAATAACATACCTCAAGTTGGACAATGGCAATCTTCGGTACCAAAAAGAGGTACCAGTGTGGAAGCCCAAGAAAGATGTTAGCAAAGATAAATGATTTGTTTAAGGCCAACTCTGCCCATAAACTTCATTTCTTATGTAGTACAAAGGACACAGTCCAAAATGAAAAAAAAAAAAAACATTTTTAAAAGCATGATGCCTTAAATATATGACAGGCTATCCTGTGGAAGGTGGATTCAGCAGTTTTTTGTTATGGCTCTAATTGATCAAACCAAGGATACTAGGTAGAAGTCATAGGAGACAGACACACAAGACAGAGCACCTAAAATCAAACCTACCCACACAGGTAGAATAGGCAGTCTTAGAGGTAATAAATAAAAGTACCTTTTCATAATAGGTGTTCAAGCAAAGATTAAGCTGTGCTTATCAAGTATACAATAAAAATGATTCAAACATCATTTTTGAAGGTCTGACTAGATGATATTTTATGGCCTTTTCCTATTCTAAGATTATGTGATAGCTAAAATAATTGAAACACTTTATATCTCTAATATACATGGAACAGTTTGGGGTTATTAGGGGATACTGTTACCCCCTAGTATCGTCACTAATTTTTTATTGCACTTCCAACTATAAAGGGAAGCTGAAGAACCCTCTGGGTTCTCATAGGAAATCTTACAAATGGAGCCTGTCCCTTCTCTTTCAAAACAGATGAAATCCCCACTAGTATTTTTAGCAAGACTTGGAGGCATATTCTATTGACTCCTTTCCTTCAGCATGGACTGATTTTCTCTAATCTGGATTTACTATATCCTCAAGTTTTCTACTTAAGATAGCTGGCCAGATGTATGCTACTTCTGATTTTGTTGTTTTTTAAGCAAATATCTGGCTTCATTTTCCCCTGTGTCACACAAAACTCATAGTACCCTAGATAATTAAAGGAGAGTCTAGGGCACATCTATATTTTTACATTATTTCCACTATTCAGAGACTCCCCAACTTAAATAAGCACTCAATTAATCACCTGTAGATATAGATAGAACATATACCTTTAAAGTGAGGTTATTAAGTGATTAAAGTCAAACTATATATAATATCTAGCCTATTTATGTTAAGTAAAAGTAATGGTAATATCACTTTTAGTGATGAAAGTGACATTTATGCATTATTTTAGGGATAAAAGAAATAAGCACAAGTTACCAAAAAACATAAGATAACCAGATTCCAAAGGTTGTTCTCATTTAAAAATATGCACACTGTTTATAAACATTTTATAAATGCTTATACATAAGCACAAAGAAAAAAGTAAGTCCTCCATTCTAACTAACTAGAAATAACCACTAAAAATAAGGGTTTTCCAAAATATTTTTCAACAAGTTTTTAATGCCTGTATTCCATTAATTTTGTTTTCTTTTTAATCACAAATAATGCCGCTATTAATATCCCTTTAGATATGTGTATTAAATTTCTATCGATGTGTAACAAATTACCACATATTTACCAGACCTATTTGTTTTCTCACATTTCTGTAGGTCAGAAGCCCAGGCAGAGCATGGCTCGGTCCTCTGCTCAGAGTCTCACCAGGATACATCGAAGTATTTTTCTGGGTCTGCAAACTTATAGGAGGCTCAGGATTCTCTCCCAAAATCAATAGTTGTTGGCAGAATTCATTTTCTTGTGACTGTAGGATTGAGTTTCTTGTTTTCACACTGGTTGTTGGCCAGGGGCAGCCCTTAGCTATTAGAGGCTATCCACAATTTCTTGCCATGTGGCCACCTTCATAGGCCCTCTGACAACACGGTTATGTGCTGCTTCAAGGCCAGCAGGGGAATATGACACTTCAAATCAAGAAGGTCCCAGCCCCTTTTAAGAGATCATCTGATTAAGTCAGGCCCACCAGAGCTAATTTATATTTTGATTAACTCAGAATCAACTAATTTAATCATGAAGTAAAATCCATCCTATTCATAGGTTCTGCTCACACTCAAGGAAAGGAGGTAATAAAGGGCCTCAATATCAGGGACTGAGATTTAGGAAGCCATCTCAGTATTTGGTTTACCACAAAATCCTACTATATAATTTTTTCCAGATTGTTAACCAATTCGTCCATTGAGTTTTGGGGTTTTTTGTTTTTTGTTTGTTTGTTTGTTTGTTTGTTTTGAGACAGAGTTTCACTCTTATTGCCCAGGCTGGAATTCAATGGCATGATCTCGGCTCACCGCAACCTCCACCTCGTGGGTTAAAGCAATTCTCCTGCCTCAGCCTCCCGAGTAGCTGGGATTACAGGTGCGTGCCACCATGTCCAGCTAATTTTGTATTTTTAGTAGAGACGGGGTTTCTCCATGTTGTTTAGGCTGGTATCGAAGTCCTGACCTCAGGTGATCCATCTGCCTCAGCCTCCCAAAGAGTGGGATTACAGGCATGAACAACCATGCCCAGCCGTCCACTGAGTTTTAAGTAATCTATTACCCATGTATTCAAAATTCCAAATCTGACTCATTAAATATCTGCCAAGCACACATGAGTACACACACATATGAACCTGGGCCCATTTATGGACTTTCTGTTCTTTTTAATTAATCTCCATAGGTCTTCATTTACTACATCATAATATACACTTACAATATTGAGTCTTCTTTCTTGAGCAATGAATAGCTCACAAATTTTCCAGGTCTTTTTCACTTACATCCCACAGTAAAATTTTGCACTTATTTTACATAAATGTTGCTAGTTGTTGTTAAGATATTTTACAAATAAATAGGTTTTTAAAATTTTACTGTGATTTTTTTTCTTTGTTTGTTTGAGACAGTGTCTCATTCTGTCACCCAGGCTAGAGTGCAGTCATGCAACTGTAAGTGGATCTTTACTGGTCATGCCTTTTGACTGATAGTTTCTCATATATGAAAAAATTAATTTAAAAAATATCCCATAACATTTCTAAATTGATATTTTTAATAAACTTTAGTTAATTTCCTCAAGTTTTACAGGTAGACAAAAAAATAGTTGTAAAGATTAATAATATTCAAATAGATATATCTTTTATCTTTGTTCATTTTCTTATTTCATTGGTTAAAAATCCACAATAAGGTGAAAATTGCAGTAATAGCAGCATTCTAGTTTGTCCTAATTATGAGACAAATGCCTAGAGTGTTTCAATAGTAAATCTCAGTTTGGTTATTGGTTTTAGATAAATCATAGAGAACCAAAAGCAAAGAGCAGAAACAGATGTTGTATTTTATTACTTATTTACTATATAAATCAATATTACCTTACTTTTTAAATTTCTCTATGACTTTTTAATATGCTACATGTTCTAGCATTGTACCATTTTTTTAGTTTTGATAAACTTTATTTGGTCATTGCCATATATAAATTTTTAAATGTAAGTTGCATTCCATTTACTGTCTTCTTTTTGAGACAGAGTCTCGCTCTGTCGCCCAGGCTGGAGTGCAGCGGCACGATCTTTGGTCACTACAAGCTCCACCTCCTGGGTTCACACCATTCTCCTGCCTCAGCCTCCCTGAGAAGCTGGGACTACAGGTGCCCGCCACCACACCTGGCTAAATTTTGTATTTTTAGTAGAGACGGGGTTTCACCACGTTAGCCAGGATGGTCTCGATCTCCTGACCTCATGATCCGCCCACCTCGGCCTCCAAAAGTGCTGGGATTACAGGCGTGAGCCACCACGCCCAGCCTCCATTTACTTATTTTGTACAGGGATCAGGGAAAGAAGTGAGGTCAGGGGAGCATACAATGACATTATATTTGGCTACTTTTTTATCAGGATTATGCTGGTCTCATACATATTTTTGAAAGTTTTACATCTGTTTCTATGTCATGGAACAGTTTAAAAAGTATGGTACTTAACTATTCTTAGAAGGATTATAAAAACTTTCCCATTTAACTAGCTGGACCTAGTGCTTTTTTGGAAGAAGATTTTAGTATTTTTTTATGGCTATGGTATTTTAATTGTCATTTTATAAGATTACTTTTGATTCATTGTTGGTAATTTTCATTCCTCTAAAAAAGCATCTATTTTTATAAAGTTTCCAACAGCATTTACTTACAAATAATAAAATTCCTATCTTTGCTTATATTTCATTTTCATTCCAATTGTTATATTTGTATTTTCTCTTTCTAACTTATTTACTTTATGCAGGGGTGGTGTGAGAAATTTCAAATAAAGAACTTTTGATTTTGTAATATATTCTTAAAACATTCATTTAACTCAAACACAAACACTCAATAATCATGTGCAATTGAACACATCCATGAATATTCTGACAGTTTCTCTCATTTTGTCAGAAATATATTCCAGGAAAAAACTTTCTTTGTTTCTTGAATGTGTTTTCCACTTGACCAGTAGCATCTTTTAATAATTCTAGTGGTTTGGCTCCATTTACTCATTAAATAGGAAGTCTAACCATGTACCTTTCTGCTTACTTGAGCTTACTCAGCTATAAATCCCTAGCAAGTCCCCAACATCGTGTGGTTTCTTTGCTAATCCATGCATGCTTTCTCACCTGTAAATCAGAAGCTATTGTGTGGTTACAAGTTATCCTCCTGTTACTTTACATAGCTTGTTCACAAGAGGATTTAATTCCTCCTCTCTATAACTTCTGCCTTTAGTCTAATTTCTTCTGTCCTGTCTGTAGCAAATATGTTTTTACATCTATTTACACTGGTAGTTTTTCTGAGTGTCCAGTATTGATGCAGATAATCCCATTTCAATATTTATTAGTCAATTTAATGGGAATTCTTGCAGTAAAAATCTGAGCTGACTTTGTCATCTTACTTACAGGTTCAGGAATTAAGAATATAAATATACATGATGTAGCCACCTTAAAATATTTTCTATCATAACCCCAAATTAGTCATATTTTAATGATTTAATAATTTAAGATATAAGGAATCATGTGACACATAACAGATTTCCCATTTTAAATACTTTAAATGCCAATATTGTATAATATTTGGGTCAGTTACTTTGTCAGACATATAATTTCACAGATATTGTTAAGGCACATTCTCCACACCTAGTTCCGCTCTGGCCAGAAGAAACCACTATATTGAAAGGGATATATATATACATATGTATATACACATATACATATATACACACACATATATATACATATAAACATATATACACATATATACATATACACATATACATATATACATATATGTACATACACACATATACATATATACATATATGTACATATACACATATATATACATATATACATATATGTACATATACACATATATATACATATATACATATATGTACATATACACATATATATACATATATACATATATGTACATATACACATATATATGTATATGTGTATATACATATATATATCTCCATCCTATATGTTTTCATATTTTACATGAAATATGAACATCACTCCCCTACTACTCTCTGTATTTTCTGCTAATGTCTCCAGTTGGGAAAATCCAATTGGAAATCAGAGGACTTAGCAACTCATTGATGTAATCCACCAGTGTCTATGTAAAATATCCACCCCATATATGGTTTCATATTTTACATAGACATATAAACAATAAACAATACATGCTATTTTGTATATTTAAGATTTGAGTAATAATAAAATCCTTAACGTCTTTTCCTTTTTTTGTTGTTTTTAGAGATAGTCGCACTCATGTGGAACTATCGTGCAGTGGCACGATCATAGCTCACCACAGCTTCAAACTCCTGGGCTCGAGCACTCCTCCCACCTGAGCTTCCCAAAAAGCTAGGACTTCAGGCATGTACCACCACACCTGGCTTAAAATTCTTAACTTGATCATCATCCTGCAACTTAATTTCTTCAACCAATATTATTTCATTAAGATTTATTTGGATGGTACAGGTAGATACTGTATCAGTCCATAAAGTTACAATTTGTATATTCACTTCCCCTTTGATGAACTTGTTTTTCCTACTTTTTCAATGGAAAACAATGTTTCCTTATGAATAAACACAAAATTCTTCTGAGGAATATACCAGGAGTTGAATTTTGGATTATTGTGGACATACCAACTTTGCTTTCAAAACAGAAGCCTCTATTTATATTCCAACTAACAGATTTGTAATTATTTCTCCACATTTTCACCAAAACTTTGATTAATCAAACTTTTCAGTTTTGTTCATTTGAATGGTGTAAAACAACATTTAAGCAGTTTGAATTTTCATTTCTTTAAATGCTAATAATTTCTGTTAATTTTTATGCTCAAAAATTCTCATTTGCTGTCCAGTCATTCTCCACCCTTATCCACCCTTGCTCTATACCCTGTTGTCAGAGCCATATGGACTACATCAATTTATTTCTAAGTCCTTTGATTTCCAACTGGCTTTTCCCAACTGGAGACAGACATTAGCAGAAAATCCAGAGAGCAGTAGGGAATTGACGTTAGATATCTCCCTGCTGGCTGCCATGGGTTGGTTGTGTCTCCCTACCAGAATCTATCGCTCCTGTCAGACTGGCTGTCTTATCCTCGTCTCTCTCCTCATACCTTCATATTTCTCTCTTCTGCTGCTGACTCTGTGGAACTAGTCTATTCCTCATTGGCTTCCTGAACCTTGCCCTTACATTTCTAAAGCGTCCTTGTATTAAATCTCTTCAAATTCTCCTTGTAAGTATGCCATATGATTCCTGCTGAACCTTGATTAATACAATATTCTGCAGTCAATTTTCCACTGTACATTTTCTCTTATCAATTTATAAAAGTTATTCTCATACTTTATCAATCTTTAGTCAGTTATATTAATTACAAATGCTCAACATGCAGCTTGCTTTGAACTTCAGGAGATCTCTTGTAGTATGAGAAGATATAGATATAATTTAAGGTTGCGAAATACATTAAATAGTTGCCCCTTGTTTAAGAAATTATTTTCTACCCCAATTTTCTAAAAAGATTCTGCTATAATTATTTTTAGAGTTATGGGTTTGCTTCTCTAAATAGATCTTCAATTTATTTTGTGTATGGAAAAAAACAAATATTTTTGTTTTCTGCCTGGTTAACCAATTCAGTAACATTTATGGAATGAACCATCCCTTTCCAGTGCTCCATGGGGATCAGCTAAACTCTTGCCCTTCTGATAGTTATCATTTCACTGCTTTTGCCCTAATTAGATTGAATCATTTTTATATTTATTGCAATCAAAACAGTCTTGATAATGTTAACCATATGATATGCTTTAAAATGAGGATTAAGTGAAGACGGAAGGGCCCAACAAATTAGTAAAAATAAATAAAGTATGTGATTGATCAAGGCCTTAGTAATCTCCAGGAAATCAAAGATTCAGTTAAGTAGAGAAACAGTAGTAAAAGTGGTAGTCAAATTGGACACTATATTATTAGGTGAGATCTCGGCTCGCCACAACCTCCACCTCTCAGGCTCAAGGGATCCTCCCACCTCAAGCGTGTGCTATCATGCCCGGTTAATTTTTGTATTTTTTTGTAGAGATTGGGTTTTGCCATGTGGCCAAGGCTGGCCTCAAACTCCTGGGCTCAAGCCATCCACCTGCCTCTGCCTCCCAAAATATTGAGACTACAGGCTGGAGCCACTGCATCTGACCAACAACAATTCTAAATAATGACAATATCCAATACGTAGTCTTAGGGTTGTGTAGTTGAAATATCATGAAGGTGAAGGTTAATGGAATTGAGGAGGACAAGAAACTTAAGGCAAAGTATTCATAAACATCCATATACTGATGTTGACCTTACTCAGGAATATATCAGAAATAGCTAGCTATATTTATCTCATCATATAAAAACACACTTAAACTCTATTCCATGCCAATTTTCCAAGTAATAAATATGATAAAAGATACACATTTTCAAAAATCAATGTGTATCCATGCCACTTTTCTAATTAATAAACATGATAAAAGAGATACATTTTCAATAATCAATATGTTTATTAAAACCCACTAACGTCTTCAAAGTTATTTCAGATATAAAGATGGAAGGATGGATACTAAGATGAGAGGATGGATACTAACCAAAAAACATATTTTAGATCTGATAAAGATGAAGGAAGAAGAAATAAAATTTCCAATGCAGTAATAAGTAGAATTTAATGAGTATTTATCTGCTTTGTTTATGTGTGCTGTACCTTACTTACGTTAGTTCTTTCAATACAGTAGGATATAGAGCAAGGAATCAAACCCTGAATGAATAGACCACTAAAACACATGTCTCTGATACATTCCCTACATACTTACTTTCATCTGCAATAAAAATTTTACAGAATAAGCCAAATACAATGTTTTGATAAATGAAAACTTCAGTTACTAAAACATATTTTGTTATTGCCTTACAAACTTATTTTATTCAGTAGCATATCAGAACAAACTGTAGCATTACCATACATATTTACAACTTTTTTTTCCGATTACAGCTCTATTGAACTTCTCTCTAATTAATTAAAAATCTCATAAGGAGATAACCTTTACTTTGACACAACATCTTTCAAAATATATTTCTGAAACTCCATTTATTATATGTTCTAAAATATCAACTTAGAAAAGCTTAGACTAGAAATAAAAGGGCTGAATTAATTAGTCAACAATGATTAATTAGACATTTATCTATAGTAAGATTTCAAATCTCTTCATTCCCTTGGCTCAATGCCACATATGTTTATTTAATGAGATCTCTATCTTCTATGAAGTTATGAAGGGTTAAAAATTCTGGCATTTAGACGGATACATTTATTCTGATAATAGTTGGCAATGACAGTATATTCTGTATAATTTGAGTAGAAAATACACTTATTTCTGTTCTAAAATACATTTTAAGAAGTTTAGGTATCTGAACTAAATTATGTCAGTTAGCTGATCTTTTAAGTAAATAAATTTGTTAAGTTTAAATAGATACATTTGTAGCATTTTTTCTGTGAGTCAGCCTAATTTAGGGCATAAAAATATCTTCCAACAGTATGTTAGATTCCTTTGACTTGATTTAAAATAACTTTTGCATAGATGATGAAATTTCTAATTATATAAACAATCATTAACTGAGGCATAGAAAAACTGTGTGCATAAAGATTGTTGTGGTGGCTGTTGGCTACTTAAAATCACATCTGCTAGCATTATTTGGTTAAGATTTTTCATGTTCTGCTTAAGCATTTACAGATTTCCCGAGTGAATTCTCCTCTAAATATTTAGGTTTAAGGAAGAATTTTCCCTAGACATATTAAGTGGTTGGTTTCTAAGTTAATTTTCATTTCTTAACCAGTTTCTGCTTACATATTTTGACTTTACCATGTCCATTTATATTATTCCTTTATCTTCAATGGTGTGGGGACATAACATGAAATCAAGAACTGTAGCAAATTTAATTAATTGTATTTCAGACTGTGAATATAGATAGATATAAAATAAAAGTAAGGACGATCATAACTTAGAGTTAGTCTTCTATTTAACTTTGTTGAATGAATATGGTGTAACTGCTTTAACTGCTTTTCTGTTTGAGTTGTTAAATCTTCTGACATTTTAATTTATGCATAAGTGCTTTTGGTTACTAGAGTTGCCTTAACAATTACCAAAACTTGCTGGCTTAAAAAATAAATGGAATTTTGGCCTGGCACAGTGGCTTATGCCTGTAATCCCAGCACTTTGGGAGGCCAAGGTGGGCGATCACTGGAAGGCAAGAATTCGAGACCAGCCTGGCCAAAATGGTGAAACCCCGTCTTTACTAAGAATACAAAAATTATCTGCGGCATGATGGTGCACACTGTAGTTGTAACTACTCTGGAGGCTGAAGCAGGAGGATCGCTTGAACCCAGGAGGTGGAGGTTGCAATGAGCCCAGATGGCGTCACTACACTCCAGCCTGGGTGACAGAGTGAGACTCTGTCTCCAAATAAATAAATAAATAAATACATAAATAAGAGGCCGGGTGCAGTGGCTCACATCTATAATCCCAGCACTTTGGGAGGCCAAGGCTGGCAGATCATAAGGTCAGGAGATTGAGACCATCCTGGCTAACGTGATGTAACGCCTTCTCTACTAAAAATACAAAAAATTAGGCGGGCGTGGTGGCATGCACCTGTAGTCCCAGCTACCCAGGAGGCTGAGGCAAGAGAATCGCTTGATCCCAGGAGGTGGAGGTTGCAGTAAGCCGAGATTGTGCCACTGCACTCCAGCTTGGGCCACAGAGAGAGCCTCCATCTCAAAAAAAGAATTTAAAAAAAAGAGAAAGAAAAAATAAATAAATGGAATTTTATCCTCTCACAGTTCTGGAGGCCAGAAGTCCAAAGTCAAAGTATTGGCAGGATTGGTTGTTTCTTAAGGCTCCGAGAGAGAATCTGTTCCGCAACTGTCTCCTAGCTTCTGATTGTTACGGGCAATCTTTGGCAGTCTGTGCTTGTAGACAAATCGCTCCAGTCTCTGCCTCTGTCTTCGCATGGCTTTATACCACATTTATAGCACATAAAGACACATTTGATTGGATTTAGGGCCCACCTGGGTAATTCAGAATGCTCTCATCCTTAACTTAATTATAAATGGTAAAAAAAAAAAAAAAAAAAATTCAAATAAAGTCAAATTCACAGGTACTGGGAATTAGGATTTGGACATATCTTCTTGGGGACCACAATTCATCCTACTACAATAAGTTTCATTACAAATTATTTTAAAGTAATTGTTCAAATGAAATCAGATACCTGACATCAATTACATTATTATGCATTACAAAACCATTTTCATTCGGTTTCTTTTCTCTGTGAATGTTATGGATCAAAAAACAAATTAATTTGTCCTTACTAATATTTTTATAGTCACATTCACAGTATTTGTTTCAGATATTTTTGAGTAACGTTTTGCTGGTTGATCACCACATAAGTTATTTTTAAATTAATTTTATTACCATGTTAATCTGATCAAAATAATCATCCCAGAGTAATATCTTCTGTAACAAGCAGAGAACATGACTATAACCGCATTCTTTTTCACAAGTCAATAAAACATTAATGTAGCATTTGGTTGATTTTCAGTGAACATTTATCTCCATGCAGAGTTGAATTATCATCATAACTCTCTATTCAATCAATAGTATACACTTTTGACATCGATTAATTTCATTAGTAATTTCCTGATTCCTGGATACAGAATTTGTAACTCTTTGTAATTAGTTCACTCAACATGTCCATGAGAATAATAAATATATTCCTATTATAAACTGACCAAGGAGTGATGAGATAATTAATTTTTAAAAAACTAGCAAGTGGCAATTAAATAACAAATTGATACAGCTTTAAAGTCGAACTCCTAAAAGAAAATCGGGTTACCTTTTGTATGCTCTATAGATAGGCATCAATTTCCTTGGGCTTGAAATGTAATGTTCAGTGTTCCCAAGGGCACAGTGTTAATTAAGTCAAGTAGAGGACTTTGGGGAAGCAAGTGGTAACTTACAGATCTAAGAAACCATATAATTAAAGGAAGGCATGAGGAAAATAAACTTACTGTTCAGTCTGCAAGACATTTATTTGAAAATTTTACAGGCTAGTGAGCATGGATGGATGGAATCCATTTTGTGTGTGTATGTGTATTTCTTGCTTCATTATGTTTCTATTACTGTTAACACTATATTCACTGCTTTCAGTCATTAGAACAAAACAAATAGTTAAAAAGTAAAGAATTCAACCAACAATTTATCCACACAAAACTAGGAAAATTTGACTGATCTCTGTTTTTAATAAAATTGACAAAAAGATTGGCTGTTTTGCCATCAACTAGTCAAAACTGTTTAAATTTCTAATTTATTCTCAAGGTAAAACCACACATTGGCTTTAGGCATCAATATAGCTTTTACTGATGTAAGTGTTTGCATTTATTGTTATTGTGAAGACTAAAAAGGGATGAGAACCACTTATATCCCAGGATTCCCTGATTGAAATGTACATTACCAGGTGTTTTCACTTTTGTTGCTCCTTTTAAGACCCCCAAAAAGTTTTTATGGCATTAACTATTACAATTTATTAAACATAACTAAATAATAGTCCAGGAGAAAACCCCAGAGAGATATTTATAAAGTTAAGGGCTTCTATTATTTTAACAGAATAAATTTAATGCATTAGTTAGCAATATAATTAGTTTGAAAACAATAAATATGAATGCAGTAATGTGAGTTCATGGCTTTTAAAGCAGATCCACTTTCTTGAAAAAAATATTTTAAAATATAATTGTTTCAGCTATATGTTAAAATGAAACAGCAGAGTGCCTCTGGCTCTCTGAACTCTAATCATCTTGGCTTCTGTGAAAAGATAATTGAATTTCTTATCTAAATATTGAATATTCCTCACCAACTAACTGAAAGTCAAAATTCTTTTCTGGATAAAGCTTTAAATTATCAGGTATGATCCTGGGATAATTATAGGGCTAATATATATTATATGTTAAAATAATTTTCAGATCATCTTGGTTACTTTTCAAAGTATGAGTGTGAAAATCCATATTTCAAAATCAAGAATGATGGAAAAGCTAGTATTTAAATTAGAATTGACTGCTTCTCAACATCTAGCTGAGTTTCACCAAATGTTTCCTGTCTGTCACCAGATTATTTAATTTTGAGTATTTACATACTAAAATTGTTATTTAAGAATTTTAAATGAGAATGTTTGGATTTTATAATTTTTGATACCCCATAAATTTATATTTCCAGATGTGAAAATAAATGAAGACCATCCAAATGAGAATAAGCTAAGGCTATTTATTCAGAGCTTGCTATAGCCAGAGAATCAGTCACTATAACCTGCGTCTTGCAGAGATTCAAAACCAGTTGGAAGGAGTGCAGTACAAAAGCTAGAGAAATTGGAAGGCTTCGGGTATGCTCTGATTGGAGCTTGTCGGCATAGGAAAGCTGAAGCCTGGCTAAGGAGAAGTAGGGCATCCTATGTTGGTTATGGAGTTGTCTTTTGTTTTCTCTAGTTAGTCCTAAATTAGAAACAGGGCAAAAATTAGGGATGCTGGTAGTTATTGACCAAGTTTTGACCATACAGAGCTGATTGCTACAGAGGTTATGGTTTTTGGCTTCCAGGTCTGATTGCCACAGAGGTTGTGAGTCAGAGTTCTGTTTTTATTTATGACCTGGTCATCGTCCATTTACATATTCAGTCTCTCACAGATATATACATATTTCATTATAAAATTAATACTATAAGGTCAATCTAATATTAATCTGTAGTGAAAGTTGCTCTTTGATTTATTAAAACTTTGCAATATTTATTTATATTTCATCCATAAATTAAAAATGAGGTATGGATTTTCTCTTAAATTAGGTCAAATTCTTCAAATAGAATTCAAATATCTTCCTCCAATAACTTACAAAATAAAAAGTCCTAGTATTCCAAGACAAGTTGCTACTAATCAATCAAAAAGTATTTAAATATTTAAAACATGGTTCAGAAAATTTTCACCCAAAATATGATGCTAGCTTTATTGCCCCAAATCAGTCATTCTCTGTATCTCTAGGTTGTCTCTGTTTATTAACTCATATGTCTAAGACAGGATTTTTCATTTTCTCCTCTGACTCCACATTGGTCCAATGATCCTTATGAAATCACTGATGCCCCCGGACCCAGCCCTCTCCAGCAGCTCCTCCTACTATCACAATTCTAGTTTCAGCAGAAAATGCATATGTACTTTCTAAAGCTCTAAACATTCTACTGGTTTAGTCTTCCAGTATTTATTGCTTATAGATATTCTATTATATACTTACATTCAGCTCCTCACCAATAAAAACGACAAATTTTAGATCATTTATGAGCAGGACTAAAATCATTTATGTTACAATTAATCACTGAAATTTCAAAGTATTACAAATCAATAAATACAGCAAAGAAAAAGGGTGGTGAAAAGTACATATTAATATCAGTCATATTTCAAAAGTGTACACTGAAAGCAGGAGAAAAATAATGGTAATACCTTCTAAATTAAATATTGGCAAAAAAATAAAAAATTTATTAACATAAAATTAAATGAAAAATAAAGTAAGCTAAAGAAAAATGGAGAGCATATTTCTATTTTTTTCCATTCATAAAACTTGTATTCTACTTATATCAGTTTATTACACGTTCTTAACAATGATTAAAATTGTTCATGAAAATTTCATAAGACATTAAACAAAATAGCTATCATCTCAAATTATTTCCCTATTAACTGTTTTTACAGCACATTCATGTTAGGTAAGTATTTTAAAAAATCACAAAAGCAAAATACCTTTAAAAGTTGAACACATGAGTTTTTTCTTTTACTGCTGTACTTGATATACATGAAGTAATGGATATCAAGCAATTCATTTTACAGCATCTTTATTTGTACATTTGTTGTTAGGTTGCTTTAAATATTTAAATATAAATATATAAGAGTGGCAAAAATAAGGCTGGACATGGTGGCTCACGCCTGTAATACCAGCACTTTGGCAGGCCAAGGCAGGCAGATCACTTGAGGTCAGGAGTTTGAAACCAGCCTGGTCAACATGTTGAAACCCCATCTCTACTAAAAATACAGAAATTAGCCAGGCGTGGTGGTGGGCGCCTTTAATCCCAGTTACTGGGAAGGCTGAGGCAGGAGAATGGCCCGAACCTGGAGGCGGAGGTTGCAGTGAGCCGAGATCGCGCCATTGCACTCCAGCCTAGGTGACAGAGCAAAACTCTGTCTCAAAAAAACAAACAAACAAAAAAAAAAAAAGAAAGAAAGAAAAAAAGAAAGCAAACAACAGATAACTTTATAAAGAATAGGAATCATTTCTGCCTTTCTCTAGAGGAAATTGAGTGACAGCTTTGTATAAAGGAACATTTCCGAAGCTATAGTCCAAGGTGTACACATTGAAACTGCATTCCACCCATTCACATGTTCAGGATATTATGCCTATGGGGTACCTATTTCTACAACAACCTTGTAAATACTCCCACTGACAGGGCTCAGAACACTCCCAAAGTACAGTGTCTTGGCATGCTGAACTGAAAAAAGGGGCTAAGAAGTTAAATCTTTCTGACCTTCTCCTGCTCTTCTTTCTCCTGGTCCCCTTTCTTCACCAACTCAGGCCATGGAGCCTGAAATTTCTCCTCCCCAAGGCAGGTCAAAGACACCAGAAATCCTCTCCCCCAAAGCCAAACATAAAAAGTAAAAATATTATTCTAGCCTTTTCTTGCCTTTCTGTGTGAGAGCTAGCCATAGAGAAATTCCCTGACCTACCTTGTCTGTTAGTAGGTCATAAGGCCCTTATTCCAGAAGGAGTCTTGTCTTATACCCAGAAGGAAGAAATGCCACACATAGAAGCACAAGAAAAATATAAACACGCCGGCCTGGCTTTGTTTCTCCATTCAGTCTATTAGCATTAAATCAGTCCCTTTTTGTCAAATTACATTTTTGCATGGCTGTCTACTCTTTGCCGCATCTAAGAATTAAAATGGACAGTTTTTCCTTGAGTCTTTGCATCTTCAATTTGAAGGCTCTCATGTCTTGCAAAACTTTGATTAAATATTTTATGCTTTTCTCCTATTAATCTGTCTTTGTTTTCTTTCAGACCTAGCCAGGAACCCTAAAAGGGTTATGGAAACTTTTCCTTCCTTACAGTTTGCACAACTACAACTAAAACTGGAACAAATTATCCTTTAATCCGATATTAGGACACACCAATATATAGGTGCTTTCCTTTGCCTAGACATAGAGGCAGTTATAACAGAGGTCCTTGTGAGGCCACAATTTAGCAAAATACTATGTCAAACATTTATAGCTTATATGAAAATTTCACATCCCCATATTGGCCACCTAAAGATGAAAACATATAACTCCCTAAATCTTAATTGGCCCTATTCTAATGTAAAACATAAAAACCATATAGGAAAAAATAGAAATTCAAATAGAAGTAACCTATACCTTTTTTAAAAAATTATATTCAGGGCATATGGATGACAAATTGTCCACTGTGTTTTAGAATGAAGTAGACAAATTTGAGAAGTCGTTAATTTTCACCTTCTTCTCCTGCTTCAGCTTCATCTCCTTGGGTATCTGATGTGTAAAATGTTAAGTAGTTTCTCAGTAGTTGCATTATTAGCATGCTATCTTTATATGACTCTTAATGTATTGAGCCCAACAATGGCTTCATCAAAAGCTGTCTTTGCAAGACAGCAGGCTTTCTCCAGAAAGTTCAGATTCTCACAATACAACACAGAGAGCTTATAGCCCAGACCCAATCTGATAGAATGTGTTGATTGCAATTCCTTTTTCTGATTTCAAAAGCTTCTTGATGTGCTTGTTGTGACTGATCCACAATCCCTTTCTTATCATCACTAGCGGCAACCTGAGCCAAATAACAAAAGTAGCCTCCTTTTGCTTTTAATAGATTTTGCTCTGTGCTTGTGAAGCTTTGGGGATCAAGTACTCTTCCAAAAGGGACAGTACATCATTTACAGATAGCTCTTAGCTCACTTTCCATTTTCTCTCTGTATTCTCAAGCCATCTGCTGTTTTTCTCAGCAGCTTCTGTCATTTGCCCAATACTTGAGACGAAGCTCCAAGATGACCTACAGGCTCCTGTAACATTTTTATAAGCAACTGAAAGAAGATTCCTCTCCTAATAAAAAAAATTCAGTTCCTTGCTTAGTTACAGACATCATGCAGTCTTTCGTGACAACATATTGCTCAGCCCATTTGGCCTTCTGCACCGGGATATTTTTACCCATGACTGAATGTTCTGTGTCAGAAGTGGTTGGCGGTAGACGAATGGGGGCTCAGCAATCTTTGGATGGTGAGAGTGGCAAGGCTCAAACTCTGTCCCTAGATCTTGCTGCTCACACGGTCTGTGTTTCTATTTTCAATTTGTGGCAAAATGTATAAGAAAGTGCTATGAAAGGAATATTACTTGTATTATTTCCTCATCACTAAGTTCTTTATAGCAGTTTCTTTTCTCTTGTGGAAGAGAGTTCCAAACAGAGCCTATGAATCCCTGAAGAAATTTTAGCTCAGGAAATGATTTTTTAAAAAAATCCAAATCCAATAGCCAAACTGACTTATGTTTACCTTTAGAAGTTTTATAGTTCTAGGCTTTACACTGAAGTCTATGATGTGTTTTGTGTTCATTTTTACATGGTTCAAAGCACCTGAGTATGGATCAGATCTCATGTTTTTTGTCTTGTTCTGTTTTGTTTTGTTTTTGGCATATAGATATCCAATTATTCCAGAACCATTTCTTGAAAATGACAATTCTTTCTCCAGTGAATTGCTTTTGTACCTTTGTCAAAAATCAGTATTTTGTGTATGAGAGTGTATTTATAGATTCCCTCTTCTGTTCCATTGAGTTATTTGTCTCTCTTGATGCCATTCTTCTTGATAATTCAAGCTTTATAATAAGCCTTGAAATCAGGTAGTGTTTGCCATACAACTTTTTCTCCTTTTTTTAGTTTCTTTAAAAATTTGTGGCTTACATTTAGTTCCTTAGGATTTCTATAAGAATTTTAGAATTAGCTTGCCAATTTCTACAAAAGAAAAAGAAGTCTCATGCTAGGATATTGATTGTGAATCTATAGATTAATTTGGTGAAAATCTACATCATAATATTTATCTTTCTGGCTCATGAACATGAGACATAAATCCATTTATTTATAGTTTAATTTCTCTAACATTTTCTAGTTTTAATGTTTATCTTACACTTTGTCAGATTTATCTCTAAGTATTTAATAATTTTAGTGCTATAATAAGTGACATCATTTTTAATTTCAATTTGTGAATATTTGTTGGTAGTATATTAAAATACAATTAATTTTATGACTTGATCTGGTTCCTGCAACCCCAATAAACTTACTTACTAGTTCTAGTACAAAGCTCAATAGAAGTAGTAAGAGAGTGACTTATTTCTGATCATAGGGGAAAAGCACTATCTTTCATCAGTATGTACAATGTTAGCAACAGGATTTTTGTAAATGTCCTCAATTAAATTGCATGAATTATTTCTGTTCCTGGTTTGCTGAGAGTTTGGGTGAAATGGAGGCTGGATTTTGTCAATTGCATGTTTATGTATCTACTGGGATGATCTTTTTTTTTCTTTTATGCCTTTCTAATATGGTGAATTATATTAATTAGTTTTCAATGTAAAGACCTTTTATTCTGGATAAGTTTCATTTGGTCATGATATGTCCCACTGTATTGCTGGATTTGGTTTGCTAAAATTTTATTGACTCTTTTGCATCTATGTTTTTGGAAAGTATTATGCAGTTGTTTCTTGTTCTTATAAAGTCTTTCTAAATTTGGTATTATGATAATATTGTCCTCATCAAATAAAATATAGAATATTCAATCCTCTTCAGTTTTCCAGGGAAAATTCTGTAGAATGGGTATGATTTCCTCTTTAAAAGTTTAGTATAATTTCTTGATGTTTACTTTGTGTTAATACTTTTGAATGCAAATTAAATTCCTTAATAGCTATAAAACATTTGAGGTTATTTTTCTTGACTGAGTAAATAATTCGTCTATTTCCTCTAAGTAGTCAAATTTATTAGTATAAAATTGCTTATAATATTCCCAAATTATACTTTTAATAGCTATAGAATCTTCTATGATGTCATCTCTTTTATTTCTAATTTGTAATTTGTGTTTTCTATCTTTTTTCCTAGTCAGTCTGGTAAAAGATTGGTTTTCTCAAAGAACCACCATTGATTACAGTATTTTGTTCTGTCATGTATTTGTTTCAGGCACCTCACTCAGCCCATGTTAATCCATCATGGCCAGAGGCAGAGGGCCCAATATCTGTGTTTTCATAATTGATTTAAATTCTTCCTTGATAAAGTCAGGAAATAAATTATCCCACATTCAACACATTCAAACACACACACACACACACACACACACACACACACACACGTAAACAAACAAAACCCAAATAAGTATTCTCACTGTGGAATGTCCATTTTCTCTGCCCAGCTTAAGCCTCTAATGCTAACTTCTATTAACCCTGGGCCTCTATATGTAACTTGACCTCTCCATTTCAACCTAATAGCACATTCAGTCACCTCACTTTTCATTTGCCCTTAACATATATTAATAGGTGTCCTTCACTCTAGGCTATTGATTAAGCCATCAGTATTTGTCATACCCCTCATGTCTTTGTGATTTCCCAAAGTCAATGTCTCCTCTACCTGCCCTATACCACTTGCCTCACAGTCTGGCCCAAATAAATCTATCTTGACAGTAAGGATTTTCATAATATTAACAAAATACTGTAATATTAGAAAATTCTTTCATTCTAAGGAGAGTACATATAATAACCTGGGGGCAAGGGAGTGCAGAAAATGGGGGTATGAGAAGACAACCTTGGAGGTCAAAACACATAAGTGGTATATTTCAACTGTCAATATCATTTACGTTTTTTATTGTCTGTAGATTCTACTAGTAATATAATTTTCATTTTGGTATAATTTATTTTTACTTGACAAATAATAGTTGTGCACATTTATACTAACATAATTTTTAAATGTCATGCCTCTTTTGAAAAAGTTCTGTGATGTTATTAAAATCAAAAGAACACGATTATGCTCATGATTCATATTCTCTGCAGGAATATTGACTTTGAAATATGAGCTTTTACAAAATTGTTAACATATTGCTTGATCCTCAATTAGTACATTCACGTTTTACTTGTAAGATTTTTTAAAAAATAATACGTTTTTAAAAATATCATACCTCAAATACATCACATAAAATCATAAATGGGTTTTAATAACTTTCTGACTGTTATACCTTAAAACTCATTATGAAGTGTTTATTTTTTAAAAGCTATAGGACTACATCTTACCTTTTTAATTGAAAATCAGTAAAATTGCAATGAAACAATAATTACTAAAAAAGTCTCATAGGGGAAACATTTCTAAGGGAAAAAAAAAACACCACATTGAGTGATGCTACTCTCACCATCCTTCCTTCATTGTTGCCCCAGTATCATCATAAATGTTAACATTAATCTTCCTCCCCATTTTCCATTTTTCTACTCCTTTCTCCAGGTATGCCCTCCCTGCACTACTTTACTTTTAATGAGTGCCTAGGGAAGTATATTCTCCAGGAGCGATAACACCTGAATTGAGTCCATATCATAAGAAAGTCTTCTCACTCTGAATTGCCAGGAAAAAAAAAAGTCTTCTAATCCCTTCAGAATGATTAGTGGAGGTACACCTTCTAAAGGGCTATTTTGGGTATGTCTTTCAGCCAAGGTTTTGACTAAACTCCACAATCTAAATGTGTAAAAGAGTAACACTTAACAACATGAAGTCAAATCAAAAAGCAAAACTAGGTAAGAAATATCTAAAGTAAACAGTGATACACAGTTTTATTTCTAATGTTTTTCTTATGCGGGTTGATCTAGTTTAATTTAAGACAAGTAAAATGGCAATTATATGATCTTAATTTAAAAGTATCTTTCTTTAGAGGAACTTAAATGAGTTGTTACATGTAATTCCATTAAGACTGTAGCTACGTAATCTTTAAGTAAAGAACAATTTTATATTTCCAAACATGTATGACAAAAAATACAAATTATGACATTTTCAAAGACAGGAGCTATGAGCAATATTGATACATCTGCAGTCCTATAACCTTGCTAAAATAGAAAAATTGACTCAATGGGAAAATAAATAAGCTAAATCTATTTCAGACTCTGACCCCAAAGAAAGTCCCTTGATCAACCTAGATAAGCATTTCCTTCCCTGTAATATGAGAAGAGTGCATCAAGACTAATTTTCCCAGCAACAAATCCAAATTGACAATAATTAAATGATTTTCAATCTGGGTCAAAACGGAAGCTGCAAAGCAATGTTAGTGATAATAAGCACACATGCATATGTATATATCCACACACATGCACACTTGCATATACCAGGTCACACCATGCATGTTTAATGCCTTGCAGTTGTCAAAGGTAGCATGGGATATGGCTACCCTCTGCTGTTTTTATTTTTTGAATTTTTTTTATTAGTCCATTCTTGTGTTGCTATAAAGAAATTCCTGAGACTGGGTAATTTATTTTTTAAAAAAGTTTAATTGGCTCATGAATCTTCTGGTTTTACAGGATGCATGGTGCTGGTATCTGCTGAGCTTCTGGGGAATCCTCAGGAAGCTTACAATCATGGGAGAAGGTGAAGGTGGGTGGAGCAAGCATATCACGTGGTGAAAGCAGGAGTAAGAACGAGAGTTGGGCGGGAGGTGCCACACACTTTAAATGACCAGATCTCAGGATAATTCACTCATTTTTGCAAAAACAGCACCAACCCATCAGGGTCCATTACCATGGTCCAAATACCTCCTACCAGGCCCTATCTCCAGCATTAGGGATTGCAATTTGACATGAGATTTGGGCAGCAACAAATATCCAGACTTTATCATTCCATCCCTGGCTCCTCCCAAATCTCACGTCCCTTCAAAATACAATCATACCTTCCCAACAGTCCCCCAAAGACTTAACTCATCCCAGCAGTAACTCAAAAGCTCAAAGTCTCATCTGAGACAAGGCAAGTCACTTCCACCTATAAGCCTATGAAGTAAAAAACAAGTTAGTTATTTCTAAGATGCAATTGGGGTATAGGCACTGAGTAAACATTCCCATTCCAAAAGGGAGAAATCAGTCAAAAGAAAGGGGTTACAGTCCTTATGAAAGTATGAAACTCAGCAGGGCAGTCATTGAATCTGAAAGCTCCAAAATAATCTCTTTTGACTCCATGTCCCACATCCAGGGGACACTGGTGCAAGGGGTGGGCTCCCAAGACCTTGAGCAGCTCCGTCCCTGTGGCTTTGCAGGGTTTAGCCCCCACGGCTGCTCTCACAGGTTGAAACTGAGTGCCTGTGGCTTTTCCACACTGTGGGTGCAAGCTGCTGGATCTACCATTGTCGGGTCTGCAGAATGGTGGCTCCCTTTTCACAACTCCATTAGGCAATGCCCTGGTGGGGACTCTTTGTGGGGGCTCCAACCCCACATTTCCCCCTATACTGTCCTAGCAGAGGGCTCCGCCCCTGCTGCAGGCTTCTCATACAGCCTCTGAAACCTAGGCAGAGGCTGTCAAGCATTCTTCACTCTTGGATTCTGTGTGCCTGCAGGCTTAACACCACATGGAAGCCAACAAGGCTTATGACTTGCACTCTCTGGAGCTGGAGCCGCCACTAGAGCTGTAGCTAAGCCCATTTGGGCCTTGGCTAAAGCCAGAATGGCCAAAATGCAGGAAGCAGTGTCCCAAAGCTGCTCAGGGTATTGGGGCCTGACTCATAAAACCATTCAGTCCTCCTAGACATCAGGGCCTGTGACGGAAGGGGCTGCCATAACGATTTCTGAAATGCCTTCAAAATATTTTTCCCATTGTCTCTACTATTAACACTTAACTCCTTTTCAGTTACGCAAATATCTCTAGCAAGTGGTTGCTCTGCAGCCTGCTTGGATTCCTCCCCCCAAAAAAGCTTTTTATTTCTCTGCCACGTGGCTAGACATTAAATTTTCCAAACTTTTATGCTCTGCTTCCTATTTATATCTAAATTCAATCTTTAAGTCATTTATTTGCCTCATCTGAGCATAGGTTGTAAAAAGCAGCTGGCCACCTCTTGAATGCTTTGCTGCTTAGTAATTTCTTCTGTCAGATATCCTAAATCATCACTTTGAAGTTCAAACTTCCACAGATCCCTAAGGCATCAACAGAATGCAAACAAGTTATTTGCTAAGGCATAACACGTGTGACCTTTGCTTCAGTTTCCAATAAATTCCTCATTTCCATCTGAGACCTCAGCAGCCTGGACTTCACTGTTAATATCACTATTAGCATTTTGGTCACAACTATTGAACCAGTCTCTACAAAAGTTCCAAACTTTCCCTCATCTTCCTATCTTCTTCTCGGCCCTCTAAACTCTTCCAACCTCTGCTCATTATGCAGTTCCAAAGCTGCTCTCATATTTTCAGCTATCTTTACAATAATACCCCATTCTTGGTACCAATTTTTCATATTATTCTGTTCTTACATTGCCATAAAGAAATATCTGAGACTGGGTAATTTATAAAGAGGTTTAATTGGCTCATGCTTCTGCAGGTTTTACAGGATGCATGGTGTTGGCTTCTGCTCAGCTTCTGGAGAGGCCTCAAGAAGCTTACAATCATGGCAGAAGGTGAAGGGGGAGCAATAGCATCATATGGCAAAAGCAGGAGCAAGTTGAGAGGAGAAGTGTCACACGCTTTTAAATGACCAGATCTCATGAGAACTCATTCATTATCACAAAGACACCACTCAGCCATGAGGGCTCCACCCCCATGATCCAAACACCTCCCACCAGGCCCTATCTCCAGCATTGGGAATTATAATTCAACATGAGATTTGGGCAGGGACAAACATCCAAACTATATCAGTTTTAATTTACAAACATTAAATTCACTTTTTTGGTGTAGAGGTCTATGAGTTTCGATGAATGCAAGTAATGTAATAACCACCGTAGTCAAGATATAGAATAGTTCTGTCAGCTGAAGAAAATTGTCCCATGCTGCCTTATAGTCACATACCCCAATTGAGAATACCCACATACCCACTGATATTTTCTGTTTGTAGTTTTACCTTTTCCCAAAATGGTATGTGTGTGTGTGTCTGTGTGTGTGTCTATGTGTGTGAAGAGAGAATTGTTATAAACACACACACACAGACACACAGATCGAGAATATCCCACAATATGTAGCCTGTTGTGGTTGACTCATTTCACTTGACATAATTGATTTGAGATCCACCATGTTATTGGTACATATCAATAGTTCATTATTTTTATTTCTGAGTAGTATCTTACTGTATGGATGTACCATACTTAGTTTATTCATTTACATAGTGAAGAATATCAGGTTGTTTCCAGTTTGGGGCAATTATGAGTAAAGCTGCTATAAACATTCAAGGTTTTCTTGCACACAGAAGCTTTCATTTCTCTTTGGCAACATCCAAGGGCAGATTTCTAGATGATGTGGTACAAATATATATAACTTCTGCCTGTTTTCCAAGGTAGTTGTATCATTTTGCATTCCCACTAGCTATGAATGAGAGTTTCACTTGTGCCACAACTTCACCAGGTATTGCTATTGTCAGTTTTTTATTGTTTTGTCTTATTTTGCTTTAACTATTTTAATTTGTGTGTACTTGTATCTCATTGTGATTTTAATTTTTATTCTCCTAATGACTAACTATGTTGAGCACCTTTTGATGTGTTTTATATCTTCTTTGGTGAAATGTCTATTCAAAATTTTGCCCATGTTTTAATTAGGTGGTTTGTTTTCTTATTTTTTTTTTGAGCTTCATGTGTTTTATATATCCTATATAAAAATATCCTATATAATGATGTGTTTATTTATCATTCTTATATCTTCTTTGGTGAAATGTCTATTCAAAATTTTGCCCATGTTTTAATTGGGTGGTTTGTTTTCTTATTTTTTTTTTGAGCTTCATGTGTTTTATATATCCTATGTCCACTTCTGAATGTAATTATAACAGATGTGAAATCTCTATTCATCATAATATCCATAAACTCTTACACATGGGTTAAGTGGCTTGTAACAAGGCTTTTGTGGCAAAAAAAATTATGTCTTCGACCTAATTATGCTCTTTTTCTGATGGTATATCTTTCCAGATGTTTACCAATGTCTATTGAAAATGTACATTCCTATTGACATACCAATGGCCTTTCTTAAATAGTTAGAGCTATGTATAAAGAACTAAGTACAGGAATATGACTTCAAACATTGATGCAAATGCCAGAAATTGGGAACCACTTAAAATTTCAAATACAGGGGATTGAGTAAATTGATTATGGTGCAACCATACCAAGGAATACAATGAAGGTATTGAACCTGGTGTATTAGAACTGGATTTAATGACTTAGGATAATGTTACTGGTTATTGATTTTCTCAAATTGTTATTTGATAATAGGTATTAACAAAATTAATGCATAGGTTGATGTATTTTTAAATAAAAATATATGCAAATCTATTCATTCAATGAATATTTACTAAGTATTGACAGTTTGCCAGGAATTGTGCTATGCACTGGGAGTACAAAGATAAGCAATTATATAAATTATTACATCTTATAAACACATAATAAAGTCAAAATTTGAAGGATACAAAGAAAATAATGAACTGGCAAAATATGGCTCTAAAATGTCAGTAAATCAATTTATGCTTTTCCTTAGAGGCACCTAGAGATAAATAATGGCCAAATTATAGTATAGTGTTTAAATGTGTGCACTGGGAGCAGCTGGTTCCGGAGCCACTCAGAAACACAGTTTCAAGTCCTAGTTATGTTGGTTTCTACCTATGCATATTGGGGCAAATCATTTAACCTCATATATTACAATTACTATGTGAATTAAAAATATATTCCAAGTAAGGCAACATAAGGTCTTTACATGGTAAGTACAAAATAAATGTTAGCTATTATTATTATTACCCTTATACAAGTAAATTTTTAAATGGTAATTTCCATCCAAGCCTCCTAATAGTAAACAAGTTAATAAAAAAGGAACTAAGTAGCAGTGTCATTGACCATATGTGCATCTATATGGACTCTGACTTCTAAGCATTTATTTGATTTTAAAAATATATATGTATTTTCATGTTATTTATTGTTAGTTAAAATGAATATTTTGTAAGGACAGTGAGGGTGTGAAGAACATTGAGACATTTCCTCATTTATATTATCTACCTTTTTATGAGTAGATTCATACCAAATTTAGCTAATAAAGATATATACTTCAAAATTGAAGCAGTAATATTGCTACCCCTAAAGTAAAATACTTTGGCTCGCAAACAATAGGAAGGTTGAAAAGTACTTTGAAATTTTATGGTGGCTAATAGCTATAATTAAGGGGTCAGTAATGACCACAATTGTGTGTGGATAATATAAGGAAATGAGTGACTCATTCTAATTCTTAATGATACTGAAAAGAAAAGGTTATATAGAGGCAGATTTGTTAGCATTTCCATTACATTTCAAATCTGTCCATGAAAGATAAGTGCAGCTGCTGCATAGAGAATTAAAAGATAAAAAAGTCTTGGGCTCTATAAAACTTAAGATAAAGATGTTATCCCTGAGGTCTCCCCTCAGTGCATATGTGTTTTGCATCTGAAATTAGCATTGGTAGTTGATTTTACATAAATGAGCTATATTGTAGTGTTTGAGTAAGGGAATCCTTTAAACAGCATAGGAAGGCAGAAAGTAATAAAGAAGACAAAGGGGGATAATCACAAGGATTTGTAGAACATGCTTTCATTGCCTGCTGGTCAGCTGAGTGATTTTGCACTGCTTTTTGTGTTGCTATGTTGTTAAACTCATTCGACTTGAAGAAGATAAATATCCACAAGACAAAAA
Source organism: Pan troglodytes (assembly GCF_028858775.2). NCBI lineage: Eukaryota > Metazoa > Chordata > Mammalia > Primates > Hominidae > Pan > Pan troglodytes. Next base: position 42,372,786 of record NC_072413.2, read on the forward strand.
GTTCTTCAAATATCTTGCTAAAATTATTAGATTATGTGATATACAACAACTGTGAAAAGATTTGTACTACTTCCCTTTTCTATACCCCTTTAAATTTATTTTTACTTTAGGGAAAAAAAAGAGTCATTAATGTCACATCAGAGAAACCGTTTCAAAATTCTATCCCCTATGGTCCTTCAATCCCACTCTCTATAGCTCAGGAAGAAACGAGGTTATCTGTTTCTGATAGCAACAGGAAGCAGCCAAATGCCTAGGCAGATAGGGGCAGATCCCCGTTGAAACCCACCTTCAAGCCAAAAACAGACTGAAGGCTGAAAGACTGGACTACTGGTACGATGAAACCCACAACTGAGAATGAGAACTTCTCTTCCTCTTTGCCCCACTGTTTCCCAATTGATTCTTTCTGAATAATGTCTTTTAACCAATGAATGTTGCTTTTTCCAATACTACCTACAGCCTTTCCCTCCCCAATTCTAAGCCCATAAAAAGCCCCAGACTCAGCCATATTGAGGGGATTTTCCTGCCTTCAGGTGGGGGGACCCCTCCCACACTGCTGCCATATCCCCTTTCCACTGAAAGCTGTTTTATCATTCAGTAAAACTCCCTGCCTTGCTTACTCTTCAATGTCAGCACATCCTCATTCTTCTTGGGTATGGGACAGGAACTGGGGAAACAGTGCATAAGCCAGACTTGGCCTGGGCAGACTGAGTGGGCAGGCCATCTCCTGCAGCATGCAGCTATGGTCAAGCAAAGCCCGGATGAGGCATCACCAGCTGGAGATCCCCAGCTTGCAAAGTGACCAAGAAGAAAATCCTGTGTCATGTCATTCCAGCAAGTCAACAGCTCTCCTAGTTGAGCTAACAGATTATAGTCTTAAGTAAATTAGACAAAGAAAACAGTTGTATGTCTTGATTCTGAGATTCTTTTTAAAATACATTTTATTGTGTATATTTGAGATTTACAACATGATGTATGGGGTACATATAGATAAATGGTTACTATAGTGAAGCAGATCAACATATTCATCACTTTACATAATTACTTCTCTGAGACAAGATCAGCTAAAATCTACTTATTTAACAAAAATATCTAATATAATAGAATTGCATCTCATGTGACACATTAGATCTCTGATTTATCCTACATACTTTGTATTCTTTGACATACATCTCCCCATTGTCTCTCCTTTTACCACTTACCTGCAGTAACCACTGTTTGATTCTCTATGTCTGTGTATTTTATATATATGTTTTATATTCCTCACATAACTGAGATCATGCAATGTTTTTCTTTCTGTGTGTGGGTTATTTTACTTAGCAGAATGTCCTCCAGGTCCATCCGTGTTGTGGCAAGGATCTCCTTCTTATTTAAGGCTAAATAATATTCCTAATAATTAAACCTGAATATGTGTTGTCCCTGTAGACTTTCTACTTTTAAATCTCTCTGAGTGTAGCTTCTTCAAATACAGTTAGGTTTTCAAAAGTGTTTATGATATTAATTGCAAACCTTTAAAAGATAGAGGCTGTTTATGTTTTTATATCCTCTTGATCTAATACAATGCCATCTACATAGTCAGTGCCCAAAAAATATGTAAGGAAAGGGAAGAGAAAGACGACGAAGAATTTCTACCGTGAAATAATGACAGGGTAGCTAGAGCATCCCACTGAACTTTGAACTGCTTCTGCTTAAGGAATTTTAAAAGTTAAATTGCACTTGCTGCTTTAATTTAGCCATGAATATAAATTTCTTTGAAATATTATAAAACATCATACCAAAGCCAGTATGTAGTTTCAGGGAATATTTATATTGTGTGGCAGTGCTGCCATTCATATATTTATTCCTAAGGATGACATTTATTAAAATCTTTATTTCTCTTTTTATAAAAAATAAAGTTTTTAGGTATTTTTCTGAATATAAAAATTATACGTGCTTAGTTTAGCTTTTGGAAAATATCAAAAATCTATTTTAAATGTATATTAAAAGGAAGTATAAAAGTAAATAAGCTTACCCATAACCCCACTTCTCAATAATAATCATTTTATATTTTGATGTATTTCCTTACTGACATTTTTTATTTTCATAATTTTTTTCATAATGGAGATCTTCCAGATAATTTTATAACTTGGCTTTTTACCTGATATTCTACCTAATTGCCTTAAGGCTGTTTGTAAAAGATGGTAATAATTTACATTCCCACTAAAAGCAAATGTGAGAAATCTTATCACACACTTAAGTTCATAAAATATAATAAAGTTCTTAATTTTTGCTAATTTGATAGAAATAAAAGATATATATTTTGTAATATTTCTATTTTTTCATTTTTAGGGCATTTTTATTGCTCTACTTTAGCTTGAAGAGGCCTAGTGTTTTTTTTAAACCACTCCCAAAAGGCAAAAAAGCTTTCAGAGATTCAAACATTAAAAAAAAAAAGTTCAGTATCATTTATTACATTTTTTTCCAGCAGAAGACTGCTTATTTTGATCCTACAATGTAGTATAAACTGGAATGGAAATGACTCTAAAAGTAAAATTTCTAATAATCCATATGTATTGTGTTTCCATTATCCTATCTTTTAAAGAAAGCTTCTGAACATTCTAGATGAATATATAGGGTGACTTCCTGCTGATATATGTCTCAATACAAAGGATAGCATAATCAAAGATATTGGCAATAAAGAGCTCAGTGTAAGATGGGTCAAGTTGGCGCATGATGTATAATAAAATTCACTACTATTCAGAAGGGCAGGCTATCAGGCAGATCAAGGAACCTAAATCACAGAACTTTCAAGTCACCCCGCTCAGGAATGACAGGAACCAAAATGCTAGTTTCATAGGTTAAAATTCCACCTATTTACTTTCATTTGTCTTAAAGACTATAGCATTTGGAAATCAAAGTAAAAATAGAGTAAACAAAAATTAGAAAATTACATAATCATAACTGGTCACAATGCTAATAGATTAATAGTTTTAATTAATTTTAAACAGCAGATGAAAGTACTGAAAAATGCTGACTTCCAAAGAATGAGAAACCTATAATAGTCCTACTGCTTATGTGTTTTGTAGGCAATAATGAAATGCAATGAAGAAAGTATTCCTAATATGTAGGAGACACAATAGAAAGCATAAGTAATTATTTGATTAAGAACCTCGCAATTAACTAACTTATTTAAAAATGCATAGTCAATAAATATCAAATAGTATATGACATATAATTAAATGCCAAATTTTATCATCCACATTTCAAATATCCTAAGAATTACAGAAGGAATACTCAGGGAATACTAAAGTGGTCACAGAAAACTTACATCGCATAATACACAAATTCCTTAATATCAAAATTCAATGAGTATAATGGAACAAAAATATAAAATTTTCAATAATTTTCAAATGAATGAAAGTAGGATAATTTAATTGTAAAATGGTAGAGAACTTTTTGCCCACTATTAGACTTATATCTGCTTAGGATAAATTGCCATCAACCTGGTTGTAATTCCCAAATGAACTTTACCCCAGATTTTCTTTGCTCACGTTGTTTTTAAAAAGTGTATTGTAAAAATTACATATCTTGGGCAGGACACGGTGGCTCACGCCTGTAATCCCAGCACTTTGGGACGCCAAGGCAGGTGGATTGCCTGACCTCACGAGTTCAAGACCAGCCTGGGCAACATGGTGAAACCATGCCTGTACTAAAATACAAAAAAATTAGCCGGGCGTGGTTGCATGCACTTGTAATCCCAGCTATTTGGGAGGCTGAGGCAGGAGAATAGCTTGAGCCGGGAGATGGAGGCTGCAGTGAGCGGAGATCGTGCCATTGTACTCTAGCCTGGGTGACAGAGCAAGACTCCGTCTCAAAAATAAATAAATAAATAAATAATAAATAATAAATAAAAATAAAAATTACATATCTTTCTTTCACTCAGATAATTTACTACAGAAAATCATGAAGTATAGCTTTTTAAAAAGTATCTTGAAATATACTACCATATGCTAAAAGACTATGAATATGGAAGGATCAGTAAAATATTGATTGTGTTAAGAGCATGGAAATTGTAACAGCAAATTAATCTTGGTGTGAGATATTAAATATTTGCCTGCAATTATTTACCCTAAAGTTGTTTTATAAACCACTTGATTGACAGTTGTTATCTCTCTTCTCTACTTATCTCTTCTGTACATGACTGTTAACTGAACACTCCATATTTTTGCCATTGTCTTATTTTTCATCAACTTAAAATGTTTTATTGAGGTAGCTAGCATCAACGACAAAAGAATAAAGTTATCTATAAAAGTTACACAGTGTACAGCTGATTTTAGGTAGAATATTAGTCCTTGGGAAATGTGTTCAGAGATTTGTTTATTGTTCTCTACACTGTGGTTTAGTTAACATTAATCATTTCATGATTTCTAAATTTAGCATCCCAGAAATAGGCCTTAGTGAAATATACAAAATGTTTTAAAAATTAAAGGTATTTTGAAACCTTCAGCCACAGGCTATATTTTAGTAAAACAACAATAATAAAAAGACCTATAGGTCCTTTCTTGCCTTTTCCTCTCCCATCTACCTTAACTTTCGAGCTCTTATTCTTGCAATAGCTAGCAAGGGAGAAGCAAGAATAAAAGGAGTTTATTTTCCTTTCTAAGTTCTCCTACTTATATCTATTATCCCTGAAGTAAGAGAGCTCAAGAATTCAAACATTAAGGCAACAATCTAAACTTCTCACTTTACTTACAGCCAGTTATTTAGTCCATTGCTTCTGAACCCATTATTTAATCCATTTGATTGCAAACCTGTAATGTCATATAAACATGTAGAAACAATTGTAGATTAAAGTTAAAAATAAAAAAGATAATTTTCTTTTCTACTATTTTTGCTTGATATTAACTTACTCTAGATAAATATGTTGGTAGACAAGTTGAGAATATAGATGAAATCATGGTTTACATTCCTATTTTTATACATCCCTTATTCATGATCTGTATTTTAAATTTCAGACAAAATCTAGTAGTACTTTGCATTTTCCTAAGTCTGCATAAGGAAACACACTCCACCCTAATTTTCTCAACTGCATGCCCCCCAAAACTAACTGGAGGAAAAATTTTGTCAGCCCCCTTAAGGGTGTAAGAACTTTTCTTCCGATGGCATGACTAGTAACTCTCTAATTGTCATGTTCAAGAACAATTATTTAACTTAGGCAAAGTTGGTGTTTATTTTATGGAATGAGTAGTCTCATGTCATCTTACAAATTTGGAAATTCTCTTTGAGACCACTGACTAAATTACAGGTAATAACTGTACCATAATCGTTCAAAATCTCTTTCTTTTGATTCCTAACTACACGTGGAAAAAATAAATAAATCAAAACTCATATAAATTTTGATATTTAGGAGAAGAGATAGACTCATTAAAAATAAAAATTACTGAATTTGTATTTTTCATAAGATCTAGACAACAAATAAAACTTAGTAACATGTACAGTTGTGCCATATGAAATTACTAATATTCAACTGTTTTCAACCTATGGAAAAAAATTCATATCTTTCAACCTAAAATACTAGTAATTATTGCTCTTAAATAGAGGATTCTTGTCCTTAATGCCAACTAAAGGGGCAGGGAACTATTAATTAATAATAGCCACATTGTATATTGTGCCACTATTACTAGCAATTATTAATAGCTACTTTATATTTAGAACTTAAGCTATCAAGTTTTCAAAGAGAAACAGAGGTGTCACTAAGTTTAAATGTCTCCCCAAAAATTGATTATTGAAACTGTCCCTTTACTGGTTCCTTAAGCCCTGGTCTTGACTCATGACCCCTACAATATGCTCCAACAGGTGCTATATTTTCTTATCATTATGACTTTGTATTGCTCTTACCACTTTGTATTACTAATGCATGGTTAACTGCAAACTCTCTGAGGACTTGTCCCAGGCCTATCATTCCTAGTTTCTAGCATTTTCTCAAGTAGCATTAAGTGCTGAATTATTTTGGGGGTCAGGATAAATTGATTGGAACTTGAAAACTAATTGTACTGTCCTGGATTATTTTTATTTTATTATTATGAAGATAATTCATTCATCTCAGAATAATGAGTTTCATTATTCTGAAAGAATGCAATCTAGGTTTCAACTAATACCATTTAAAATTAATATAGATCATTGTGACATCTTGGATTCAATGAAATATTGCAAATAAGAGGGGAAATTTTTATTGTGATAAAATGAAACCCCTACGTCCTTTTAGTAACTTGAAGTCATAGGATCTGTTTATGTCACATCAGAACAATTCTTAGTTCTTTGGAAGCATGCAGACTCTGTCATAGCTTTGTGGTAAGCAAATGGTGCTCTGTCTTTGCAAACAGTGGGGAAACCCTATATTATGAGGATGGAAGCCAAGTATTTACTTAATGCTTTATTTCCATATCATATTCTTGTCTTAAAAGATCTTTTCTGTTGGACCATATCATTAACATTGTCTTATCTGCTAGATAACTTCCATGAGACTGGTAAAAAAAAATGAGCCAGAAAATTCAAATGGAAATTTTCTTCAAGAGTGATAACTCCCTGGAGTTATGCGCCTTCTTGCTTACTCTGGCATAAATGGCCTTGATTGCTTTTTTTCTACTAAAGGGCATAACAAAATGCTCCTTTCTCTGAATATAAAAAGGACTATATAAATGAAAAATTTGAAAGAGCAAAACCATCTTCTCTAAAAATATCACTACTGTAATATTACCATTTCTAGTTTTTATTGGGTTCATGGAAAGCCCTGCTGTGTTTTGTGAAAAGAGTTATCAACCCAATGTTGTCATCTGTGGAATGAGTATATGGGACCATAAGCTTCTAAACTACTAGTTCAGAATTTTCTTAATTCTGGGTTTCCAAATATCTGGTGGATGTCACAGAGACAAAAATGGCTAAATTCTTGACTGAATGTTTTAGTTTTTAAATGTTTGCCATCATGCAATCAACTCAAAAGCATGAGAAAATATGGTAAAAGTGATGGCTTGGAGCCAACAGCCTTTGAACTGATAATGTATAGTTTTTTAAAATAATGTATGGATATGTTTTATTTTTATCTTTTGTGGGTACACAGTAGGTATATATATTTATGGGGTACATGAGATGTTTTGATAAATGTATGGCTTTTTCCTGAGAAAATTCACATTTTACTAAAGAAAAAGGAGCTCCAATTTAGAAATCAGAAGCCCTAGATTGGTTTTCCACCTCTCACACTTGCTAGCTTTGTAAATTAAACAAGACTTTTAACCACTATGAGTCTCAGTTTCTTCACCTATACTTTAGTGATCACTCTCAATTCAAAAGTGTAAATACAATGTTATGATACCTAATTTGGTTAGGCTTTGTGTCCCCACCCAAAATATCATCTTGAATTGCAATTCCCATAATCTCCATAATCCCCATGTGTCAAGGGAAAGACCAGGTGGAGGTAATGGAATCATGGGGGTGGTTTCCCCCATGCCGTTCTTGTGACAGTGAGTCAGCTTTCATGACATCTGATGGTTGTATAAGTGTTCAGTAGTTCCTCCTGCATTCATTCTCCTTCCTGCTGCCTTGTGAAGAAGGTACCTTGCTTCCCCTTCACTTTTCACCATGACTGTAAGTTTTCTGAGGCCTCCCCAGCCATGCAGAACTGTGAGTCAATTAAACCTCTTTCCTTTGTAGATTACCCAGTCCCAGGCAGTTCCTTACAGCAATGTGAAAACGGACTAATACAATACCTGTAATATTGTTATCTGCATTACTAATGTATTATGTTACTTGTTTTCTGTTATTTGTGTTGGAGCTCAGAAAATTATATCCTAAAACATGGCATGCTGAACACTTTAGAAATAAAGGAAGCTGGAAGGCCTTAGAAGCTGCCTCAAAATCAATGACCTTCTCTTGTCTCTCCCTGCCTCCCAAATACAGGGAGGAGCTCTTTCTGGAATTTCCATATCTGAATGATGAAACCTTTTTCCAAAAGAAATGCAATTGTTTTAAACCCTTTCCCTAGGAAAGACTGACCACTGAATAAGAGAAGGAAATAGGAGAAAAGAGACTAATAGTGGTCATCATGCCCAGACAGACATTTCATCTATTCTTCTGAGGGCAGCTCCAAGAGATTACATAAGAGACTATATCTGCATAATAAGAGAACCATTGTTCACAATGCAGTTCTGCCCCTTTCATTCTTGTAACTTGTGGATCCCAATCAGTTTCCAAAGAGGATCCTTTACAAACCATTCTCTGTTTATTGGGCTGATTCATTTCCCCTAGTAACATTTACTAACCCTCAAAATTGCCCACATTTCCCAATCTCCCTCTCCCCTGTGAGGAGGTTGCTAATTAAGCTTCAGCCATCTGGCCTTTCTTTATCTCATATTTTATACAACTCCCATGTTTATGCACATTAATAAATTTATATACCTTTTTTCCTGTTAACCTGTCTGTTGTAAGTTCACTTCAGCAGACGTGAACCTTTAGAGGGTGAGGCAAAATAGTCTTCACTCCTACATCTTTCTTGTGTCCATTATTTGCTGCATTATTAATATAAATGTTACTTGCAAATATTGATATAAATAAAAGCATTATTATTTTGAACTATCTGCCTCTACTAGACAAAAGTCAAAGCAATTAACCTCTGATCAGAGGATAAAATATAAGTAAAATTTGTAAAGCTGGATTATGCGTCTATGATCTTTTCTATGATCATTATGTTATTGCAGCTTTCTGCGGGTGATATTGTGATTATACCAAGAAATATATATTTTGGTTTTTGTCACAGGTTGCTAACACAGAGCTCCTAATCCCTTGGAATTTTCCAGTTGATAGGAGCATCTTTTGTTCTAATGAGGTGACTTTTGGTGGGCTCCTGGGTAGGGGCTGCCCACCAGAAAGATAAAGCCATGATTAGAAGCTTAAAAGTTTCAGCTCCATCTTCCACTGCCATCATCCAGGAAGGGGAGAGAGGCTGAATATTGAGTTAATAATCAATCATGCCTACATGATGAAGGCTCCATAAAAGTTCCTGAACTACCAGACAAAAGAGATTCCTGGTTGTTTTAACATGGGAAGTGCTGGAAAGGTGGCACACCCAGAGAGGGTGTGGAATCTCCATGCCCCTTCCCACTAACCTTGCTCTGTATACTCCTTCAACTGACTCTTCATCTGTATCATTTGTAATATTCTTTCTAGGAAACTGGCTAATTTAAGTGTTTCTCTCAGTTCTGTCAGCCATTCATAGGCCTGTGGAAAGGGTCATGGGCACCAACAATTTATACCCAGTCAATGAGAGTAATTAAGGTCCCAACTTGTGATTGCAACCCCCAAAGAAAAGTGGGGGCAGTCTTGTAGGACTGAGCCCTTAATTGGTGGGATCTGACTCTTAACTACAGGTGAATGGTAAAAGGATTGAATTAAACTGTGGACATTCAGTTGGTATCACAGTATCAGTGTGGGAAGAAGTCCACATATTTTGGGGACCAGAAGTGCTATTCTGAGAGTATAGAAGGGGAAACAACTTGGTTTTTCCCCGGTAACAGGCACTGCAAAAACATGCCAAATTGTAAAGACCATCGAGGCTAGGAAGAAACTGCATCAACTAACGAGCAAAATAACCAGCTAACATCATAATGACAAGATCAAATTCACACATAACAATATTAACCATAATATGAATGGGCTAAATGCTCCAATTAAAAGACACAGACTGGCAAATTGGATAAAGAGTCAAGACCCATCAGTGTGCTGTATTCAGGAAAACCATCTCACATGCAGACACACATAGGCTCAAAATAAAGGGATGGAGGAAGATCTACCAAGCAAATGGAAAACAAAAAAAAGCAGGGGTTGCAATCCTAGTCTCTGATAAAACAGACTTTAAACCAACAAACATCAAAAGAGACAAAGAAGGCCATTACATAATGGTAAAGGGATCAATTCAACAAGAAGAACTAACTATCCTAAATATATATGCACCCAATACAGGAGCACCCAGATTCAAAAAGCAAGTCCTTAGAGACCTGGAACGTGACTTAGACTCCTACAGAATAATAATGGGAGACTTTAACACTCCACTGGCAACATAAGACAGATCAACAAGACAGAAAGTTAATAAGGATATCCAGGAATTGAACTCAGCTCTGCACCAAGCAGACCTAATAGACATCTACAGAACTCTCCACCCCAAATCAACAGAATATACATTCTTCTCAGCACCACACCGCATTTATTCCAAAATTGACCACATAGTTGGAAGTAAAGCACTCCTCAGCAAATGTAAAAGAAAAGAAAGCATAATAAACTGTCTCTCAGACCACAGTGCAATCAAACTAGAACTCAGCATTAAGAAACTCACTCAAAACCACTCAACTACATGGAAACTGAACAACCTGCTCCTGAATGACTACTGGGTACATAACGAAATGAAGGCAGAAATAAAGATGTTCTTTGAAACCAACGAGAACAAAGACACAACATACCAGAATCTCTGGGACACATTCAAAGCAGTGTGTAGAGGGAAATTTACAGCACTAAATGCCCACTAGAGAAAGCAGGAAATATCTAAAATGGACACCCTAACATCACAATTAAAAGAACTAGAGAAGCAAGAGCAAACACATTCAAAAGCTAGCAGAAAGCAAGAAATAATTAAGATCAGAGCAGAACTGAAGGAAATAGAGACATAAAAAACCCTTCAAAAAATCAACGAATCCAGGAGCTGGTTTTTGGAAAAGATCAACAAAATTGATAGACCGATAGCATGACTAATAAAGAAGAAAAGAAAGAAAAATCAAATAGATGCAATAAAAAATGATAAAGGGGATATCACTACCGATCCCACAGAAATACAAACTACCATCAGAGAATACTATAAACACCTCTATGCAAATAAACTAGAAAATCTAGAAGAAATGGATAAATTCCTCGACACATACACCCTCCCAAGACTAAACCAGGAAGAAGTTGACTCTCTGAATAGACCAATAACAGGATCTAAAATTGAGGCAATAATTAATAGCTTACCAACCGAAAAAAGTCCAGGACCAGATGGATTCACAGCCGAATTCTACCAGAGGTACAAGGAGGAGCTGGTACCATTCCTTCTGAAACTATTCCAATCAATAGAAAAAGAGGGAATCCTCCCTAACTCATTTTATGAGGCCAGCATCATCCTCATACCAAAGCCTGGCAGAGACACACACACAAAAAAAGAGAATTTTAGACCAATATCCCTGATGAACATCGATGCAAAAATCCTCAATAAAATACTGGCAAACTGAATCCAGCAGCACATCAAAAAGCTTATCCACCATGATCAAGTGGGCTTCAACCCTGGGATTCAAGGCTGGTTCAACATATACAAATCAATAAATGTAATCCAGCATATAAACAGAACCAACGACAAAAACCATATGATTTTCTCAATGGATGCACAAAAGGCCTTTGATAAAATTCAACAATGCTTCATGCTAAAAACTCTCAATCAATTAGGTATTGATGGGATGTATCTCAAAATAATAAGAGCTATCTATGACAAACCCACAGCCAATATCATACTGAATGGGCAGAAACTGGAAGCATTCCCTTTGAAAACTGGCACAAGACAGGGATGCCCTCTCTCACCACTCCTATTCAACATAGTGTTGGAAGTTCTAGCCAGGGCAATCAGGCAGGAGAAGGAAATAAAGGGTATTCAATTAGGAAAAGAGGAAGTCAAATTGTCCCTGTTTGCAGATGACATGATTGTATATCTAGAAAACCCCATCATCTCAGCCCAAAATCTCCTTAAGCTGATAAGCAACTTCAGCAAAGTCTCAGGATATAAAATCAATGTGCAAAAATCACAAGCATTCTTATACACCAATAACAGACAAACAGAGAACCAAATCATGAGTGAACTCCCATTCACAATTGCTTCAAAGAGAATAAAATGCCTAGGAATCCAACTTACAAGGGATGTGAAGGACCTCTTCAAGGAGAAATACAAACCACTGCTCAATGAAATAAAAGAGGATACAAACAAATGGAAGAACATTCCATGCTCATGGGTAGGAAGAATCAATATCATGAAAATGGCCATACTGCCCAAGGTAATTTATAGATTCAATGTCATTCCCATCAAGCTACCAATGACTTTCTTCACAGAATTGGAAAAAAACTACTTTAAAGTTAATATGGAACCAAAAAAAAGCCCGCATTGCCAAGTCAATCCTAAGCCAAAAGAACAAAGCTGGAGGCATCACACTACCTGACTTCAAACTATACTACAAGGCTACAGTAACCAAAACAGCATGGTACTGGTACCAAAACAGAGATATAGACCAATGGAACAGAACAGTGCCCTCAGAAATAATGCCACATATCTACTACCATCTGATCTTTGACAAACCTGACAAACACAAGAAATGGGGAAACGATTCCCTATTTCATAAATGGTGCTGGGAAAACTGGCTAGCCATAGGTAGAAAGCTGAAACTGGATCCCTTCCTTACACCTTATACAAAAATTAATTCAAGATGGATTAAAGACTTACATGATAGACCTAAAACCATAAAAACCCTAGAAGAAAACCTAGGCAATACCATTCAGGACATAGGCATGGGCAAGGACTTCATGTCTAAAACACCAAAAGCAATGGCAACAAAACCCAAAATTGACAATTGGGGTCTAATTAAACTAAAGAGCTTCTGCACAGCAAAAGAAACTACCATCAGAGTGAACAGGCAACCTACAGAATGGGAGAAAATTTGCGTAATGTACTCATCTGACAAAGGGCTAATATCCAGAATCTACAATGAACTCAAACAAATTTACAAGAAAAAAAAACCCCATCAAAAAGTGGGCGAAGGATATGAACAGACATTTCTCAAAAGAAGACATTTATGCAGCCAAAAGACACATGAAAAAATGCTCATCATCACTGGCCATCAGAGAAATGCAAATCAAAACCACAACGAGATACACCAGTTAGAATGGTGATCATTAAAAAGTCAGGAAACAACAGGTGCTGGAGAGGATGTGGAGAAATAGGAATGCTTTTACACTGTTGGGGTGGGACTGTAAACTAGTTCAACCATTGTGGAAGACAGTGTGGCAATTCCTCAGGGATCTAGAACTAGAAATACCATTTGACCCAGCCATCCCATTACTGGGTATATACCCAAAGGATTATAAATCATGCTGCTATAAAGACACATGCACATGTATGTTTATTGCGGCACTATTCACAATAGCAAAGACTTGGAACCAACTCATATGTCCAACAATAATAGACTGGATTAAGAAAATGTGGCACATATACACCATGGAATACTATGCAGCCATAAAAAATGATGAGTTCACGTCCTTTGTAGGGACATGGATGAAGCTGGAAACCATCATTCTCAGCAAACTATCACAAGGATAAAAAGTCAAACACCACATGTTCTCACTCATAGGTGGGAATTGAACAATGAGAACAGATGGACACAGGAAGGGGAACATCACGCACTGGGGCCTGTTATGGGGTGGGGGATGGGGGAAGGATAGCATTAGGAGATATACCTAATGTCCAATGAGGAGTTACTGGGTGCAGCACACCAAGATGGCACATGTATATATATGTAACAAACCTGCACATTGTGCACATGTGCCCTAGAACTTAAAGTATAATACAAAAAAAAAAAAAAAACTTGGTTTCTCCCTACTATACATGCCCATGCATGATGCTATGCCAAACCACACGCTAGCCTCCAGGAGAGGGTACTATGAAGACCTTCAATACTACCTCATTAAAGAAAAATCATAAAGAACAAAACACTGACTCCAAATGAATGCCATGGACTTTCTAAAACATATTTTTTCCTATTTAAGTGAGTGTTAAGAAAAAAATAGTGCAAATTTTACTATTACATTAATATGTCTCTTAACAAAGTTTATTAACATATGAAGGAAATATGTCACTAGAAATAATTTTTAAGCATATCTGCAAATATGTCTTTTCACAGAAATATTTTCTTCTCCCTGTGTTCTTGCACCTCCTTTTTTTTTCTAGTTCATGAGCTTCCTGTAATCCACCCTAGGAAAATCTAATTTCAAAGCTTTACTTCCTAAAAATAATAAAAACAGGAAATCAGCAGCTGTTCAATTCTCCTGAGTTAATTTTCCAACTATTCCTTCAATATGACACTTAAATCTTATTACAATATTCCTCCAAACATTATATTTCCTGCAGTGAATAATATACATAAGAAATTCTAATGCACAAAGAGAAAGGCAGAAATGAAAAACAGCTTATTGATACAGAAGATGGATATTTTGGTAGTAGCATCACATAGAGTTTCTCATCAGCAGTGAACATCTGCTTCCATTCATTATGATTTTCTTTTGCAAATTCCAGTGGCCATATGACAGCATTGCCATATATTGGAAATGCAAGAGTAGGAGCAGAAAGGGGGTGATCTTTTTTCCCCCATCATAAGGGGCGTGGCACTCCTATAACAAAAGACAGGTTAACAATAAAAAGGCACAATATATATTTTTAAATCAAAGTTCTACATGACATGGGAGCCCTCAGAATAAAGACCCAAAGATACAGGAAAAGCTATCTATTTTTATGCCTAGGTTCAATGAAGAATGGACAAGTGGGCAGACTTGTGATTGGACAAGAAGGGCACGCCCTAACGGAAACAGGCTGAGTGGTGAAACCCAGCAATGCTGTCTGTTGAGATTCTTCTTGGCCTCTCTATGCAGTATTTTCTTTCTCCCTGTATAAGGCATGACCCTATCTGGAATACAGGAATGGGGGTGTTATGGCCTACTATCAAACAAAGTAGGCCGGAAAATTTATTTATGGCCAGTTCTTACCCAAAAAGGCAGAGGTGGGTTAGAGCAACATTTTTAGGTTTTAAGGCTCACTTTGAGGGAGGGGATGCTGGTTTCTATAATTAGCTTTAGGGAAGAAGCATGCTTGTTTCTAAGACCTGTGCGGAGGAAAGTAAGGGGTAAAAGAAAGGAGAGCAGGAGAAGGTCAGAAAGAAACTGGGTTTTGTTACTGTTGTGTTTTGTTGTTGTTGTTTTAGAGCTTTTTTGAGACAGAGTCTTGCTCTGTTGTCCAGGCGGGAGTGCAGTGGCGCAATCTCAGCTTCCTGAAACCTCCACCTCCTGGGTTCAAGTGATTCTCCTGCCTCAGCCACCTGAGTAGCTGGTATTACAGGTATGTGCCATCACGCCCACTAATTTTTGTTTTCTTAATAGAGATTGGGTTTTGCCATATTCGCCAGGCTGGTCTCAAACTCCTGACTTCAAGTGATCCACCCACCTCAGCCAACCAAAGTGCTGGGATTACAGGGTTGAGCCACCACATCCAGCCCAAAAGAAACTGTGTTTTTAGGCTGCTTCTGAGTCCTTCACTTTGGGGTACTGTTTTCTAAGTCTCAACATAAATGTTCAAGAAAAATTCTGTAATACTTTCTATAAAAATACAGTACCACTACCCTATTCACAGTTTCACTTTGTGCAGTTTCAGTTATCTGTGGTCAACTGCAATCCAAAAATATTGAATGAAAAATACCGGAAATAAGTAATTCATAAATTATAAATTGTGTGCCATTCTGAGTATTGTAATAAAATCTCACACCATCCAACTCTGAGTCATCCATTTGTTTGGTGTATGCATGAGTCACCCCTTTGGTGTATGCATGAGTCACCTCTTTGTCTGGTGTATGCATGCTGAACACGCACTGCCCACCCGTTAGTCACTTGGTGGACCTCTCAGTTATCAGATTGACTGTTGGGGTATTACAGTGTTTGTATTCAAGAACCCTTATTTTACTTAATAATAGCCCCAAAGCACAAGAATAGTGATCCTGGCATATTGTTTTAATTGTTCCATTTTATTACTAGTTATTGTTGTAAATCTCTTACTGTTGCAGGACTTTCTCCTTAGTTCAGCTAAAGGTGGAGTCCTTGTCACACAGCCATGAAATATTAGGCTCGCAGACAGTTTGAAGGGTAAGAAAAATGGTATTTATTGGGTAAAAGCAAAAGAGGGGTGGGGGAAAACAGGCAGAGTCTGCAAAGCCAGAGTCCTGCTAGTGCCCTTCCCGCCTCTCAGACTGAATCCCAAGTACCACCCAAGAAGAAGAGGGGCCAGGCTCCTCCCCACTGTAAATGGCGCAAACTTCCCAAGGCTCCACCAGAGTGTACAGTCCTTCCAGTGTGCAGGTTGGTTGGAGGTTCCACCAGGGAGCCCTTCTCATCTGGCTGTCTCATTACTGTGCCTACCTTGTAAATTAAGCTTTATCACAGGTACATATGTGTAGGGAAAAAACATAGTGTACATATTATTTGGTACTATCCTTTGTTTCAGAAAGCCACTGGAAGTCTCAGTCCTGTGGATAAGGGGGGACTACTGTAAAAGTCAAGAAATAATTTAAAATATTATATGTTAAAAACAAACAATAAATGAACAATAGGGGCCCAGATTTAAGTACAACACCATTGTATATGATACATGATTTCCTTACAATAAACTTGATTACCCAGTATTTTATTTAATGATAGAATAGCAAATAATTAGTAAAATAATTTTAGCTTCTGAGAGGATATAAAACTATCTAAGTTTATTCCATTCACAAAAAGTAAAATTAATACAAGAAAGAATCTTATATTTCCTAAAAGGGTTTCCAAAGTTATATCTTCTATGTCTGAAACAATGTTGGGCATTACTTAAGGAACTTACTTGATAACTATGTATTTTTAAATCTGAAACAATTTACCTGAAGTGGTTACATAATATTGACTGTCAATTTTTTGAAGATTTTGTTTAATACTTTATTGCAGAGTACGTTGGTAGTACCATAGAAGATCAGATAATATAAATTACTCATTTTTCAATGATTCTATCAGAGAATATTAAATCCGGATCTTCCCACATTCTCCCTACCTGTACCTCCCATTACAGTCAATCCACAGTAGTCACTATTCACCTAACACCTCCCATGTGTTTCTATCTCTGTTCCCTGTTTCACATGATTTCTCTCTGGCTTAAATGTTCCTGTTATGGTTTGAATGGATATGTCCCTCCAAAATTCATATGCTGGAACCTAATACTCTTTTAGGAAGTGATTAAGTACAAATGTTCCATTTTCATAAATAAGGTTAGTGCCTTTATAAAAGAATTTGAAACGAATGCCCTAGTCCCTCTTCTCTTTTTGCCCTTTCTGCCATATAAGGACACAGTATTTATTCCCTCCAGAGGATGCAGCAATAAGGCACCATCTTGGAAGCAGTGTCCTCATGGTTGGCCATGGCTGCAGCATGACCATTTCACCTTCAGCTCATATCCACATTACAGGCCGGAAGAGGGGGCAAGGGCTGAGAAGTGTGTTCACCATGTGTGCCCCTTTTCAAAACATTCTTCTGGGGGCCCACTGGGCAAATTTGTCTTCCTTATCATTGGTCATACTGGATCACGTGGCCACTCCTGGCCACAAGGCAGTCTAGGGGAGACTTACCAGATGCTGAATCTGCTGTCGCCTTGATCTTGGACTTCCCAACCTCCAGAACTATGAAAAATAACTTATATTACCTATAAATTATCCAGTCTCTGGTATTTTCTTTAGCAGAACAAATAAACTAAGATAGTTTCCTATCTCTTTTATGACTGTTGAAAGTCTTCTCTGTCATCTAAAGACATCTCAATAATCACTTTAACACGGAGTCTTCTTAGATTTCCTCTCCTCCCCAGTTTTAACCTTATATAATCCTTCTCTTTCTCTCTCTCTTTTTTTTTTTTTTTTGAGACAGAGTCTCGCTCTGTCACCCAAGCTGGAGTGCAGTGGTGTGAACTCAGCTCACTGCAAGCTCTGCCTCCCAGGTTCACGCCATTCTCCTGCCTCAGCCTCCCGAGTAGCTGGGACTAAAGGTGCTCGCCACCACGCCTGGCTGATTTTTTGTATTTTTAGTAGAGATGGGGTTTCACTGTGGTCTCAATCTCCTGACCTCCTGATCCACCCACCTCGGCCTCCCAAAGTGATGGGATTACAGGCGTGAGCCACTGCACCTGGCCTATAATCCTTCTCTTGTTTGAACTTTCACATCACTTGAAATTTTTTAAGGCACTTATATGTTTACGTTCAAATTGTGCTATGGTTCATTGTGCGTCATTCTTATATCCATTCCCCATTACATTCATTACAGATTTGCCCTGTTACTCAACATTTAATCTTCTCTGTATAGACTATGTGCCTTCCTCTGGAGCAAGAAAGAGAATATAGCATTCTCCTATCCTCATGAAATTTATCTTAAAGCATGACCCATTCATTTTCCTTACCCTTCATATCTTGCCCAGTATTTTACATATTTTGGTCATAAAAGTACTTGTAGTTATTTGGTCATACACAAGGAAGTGATATTGTATATATTTTGGTCATATAAATATTTGTAATATTTGGAATTAATTTATTATAATGAGTATCAATAACATACAAAAATAATAAATATTGATAATTTTGCTATGCAAAACTATTCATACATGATAAGAAGTCAATGCTTCCTCTAAAAACTGATACAGTAAAAGCAATTACTTATTTCCTTAATTTGAGATGCTACCTAACATAAAGAAAAATGAAATATTACAGAGGCTTATTTAAAAAAAATAGTTTTTACATGAATGTCCCATCCTAGAGGCAAGATCAAACTTAATTAACATCAGTAGAGATTCCTTAAACACATCAAATTTTATAAAGCACCTTCTGGGTGACGTTATCTGCTATTACACAAAACAGAAGGGGAGTAAACTAAATTCATGTCTAATCATAAAAGCACCAGCAATTAAAACTGTTTTCAAATAATTTACAAATACATGTACTGCATAAATTCATTTTTGCACACAATACACAGCATTAGAATTATAAGAAAGACCAAGTGTGTGGCAAAGTTAGAGGATAATTGCAATTGTTTGTGATAATTGCAATTGTTGTATGCAAATTTCTCTCTATAATTTGCATATGATCATATACATTGGATTTATTTCAGGAGTCTCCTAAAAAATCAAGTTTACTTCTTTTTCTTTTGGCAATTAGATTATCTCCCATGTGTAGGCCAAAGAAATCATGAATATTAATAGATACGTGTGTCCAAAAAATTGCTTCACCAATGTGATGAAAGATACTTTTGCATTTGCATCCATACAGGCCATTATTTCCCCACTAAAGAGAAAGATGAAAATAATAGCAAGTTTCCTATATATCATCATTATCATCATCACCATCAGCATCAAGCTATTGAGAAAATATTTTTTTTTTTTTATAATTTATTTATTTATTTATTTATTTATTTTTTTTAATTTTTTTTATTATACTTTAAGTTTTAGGGTACATGTGCACATTGTGCAGGTTAGTTACATATGTATACATGTGCCATGCTGGTGCGCTGCACCCACTAACTCGTCATCTAGCATTAGGTATATCTCCCAATGCTATCCCTCCCCCTCCCCCCTCCCCACCACAGTCCCCAGAGTATGATATTCCCCTTCCTGTGTCCATGTGATCTCATTGTTCAATTCCCACCTATGAGTGAGAATATGCGGTGTTTGGTTTTTTGTTCTTGCGATAGTTTACTGAGAATGATGGTTTCCAATTTCATCCATGTCCCTACAAAGGATATGAACTCATCATTTTTTATGGCTGCATAGTATTCCATGGTGTATATGTGCCACATTTTCTTAATCCAGTCTATCATTGTTGGACATTTGGGTTGGTTCCAAGTCTTTGCTATTGTGAATAATGCCGCAATAAACATACGTGTGCATGTGTCTTTATAGCAGCATGATTTATAGTCATTTGGGTATATACCCAGTAATGGGATGGCTGGGTCAAATGGTATTTCTAGTTCTAGATCCCTGAGGAATCGAGAAAATATTTTTAAGGTTCTTTACATTTCCTGAATAAAACTTATAAAGAGATATTTCTACCCTATAATTTGAATGTACCTCTCAGTCAAATCTTAGGATCTTTTGCTCAAACTGCAGCTATGTTTATATCAGATAGTAACAGAAATCCACCCTCTCACCAAGAAAAACACATGTTTCTACGTACAACTGCCACTTGGTTATAGACAAAGTGTTAGCCATAATCCATTGTTTTAAACTAACATATGTAAATAAATGGAAAGATAGTAAGCGACTGTACTGATTTATTGAAATTTTATTTTTTGTAGACTAGTGTTTCCATAACTAAAACTAGAAACTAGAACAGCATTTTTCAAACCAAATAAATTCTACTACCCATTACACAAAAACAAAGAATTACTAGGAAAGGTCTATTCACTTTATTTTCAATGAAAAGGATTGTCCTGAAAATCATATCCAGCAGTTTCTGGTAGACAATAGATTAGAGTCTGTTCAGACTGTGTGTGTGTGGGGGGGGGGGGGGGGTGTACCACTCATGCACAAACATGGTAACAAAGTATCTTTTACCATTTCCTGCTACTGATTAGTCTTATGTTGGATGATTTTGCCCTGACATGGTTCCTCTAATAGTGCTATAGATCTTGCTACAAAGTTTTGAATCAGGATTAGCACATATTTTCTGGAAAGACCCAGATAGTAAATATTTTAGGATTTGTGGGCCATTTATGTTATCTGTTTTATATTCTTCTATTTTTAAATTTTCAGTAGAGATGGGGTTTTGCCATCTTGGCCAGGCTGGTCTTGAAATCCTGACCTTGCGATCCACCCACCTCAGCCTCCCAAAGTGCTGCGATTACAGGCGTGAGCCACTGCACCTGGCCATTTTTTAAACACTTTAGACAGATCAACGAGACAGAAAGTTAACAAGGACACCCAGGAATTGAACTCAGCTCTGCACCAAGCAGACCTAATAGACATCTACAGAACTCTCCACCCCATATCAAGAGAATATACATTTTTTTCAGCACCACACCACACCTATTCCAAAATTGACCACGTAGTTGGAAGAAAAGCTCTCCTCAGCAAATGTAAAAGATCAGAAATTATAACAAACTGTCTCTCAGACCACAGTGCAATCAAACTAGAACTCAGGATTAAGAAACTCACTCAAAACCACTCAACTACATGGAAACTGAACAACCTGCTCATGAATGACTACTGGGTACATAACGAAATGAAGGCAGAAATAAAGATGTTCTTTGAAACCAACGAGAACAAAGACACAACATACCAGAATCTCTGGGACACATTCAAAGCAGTGTGTAGAGGGAAATTTATAGCACTAAATGCCCACAAGAGAAACCAGGAAAGATCCAAAATTGACACCCTGACATCACAATTAAAACAACTCGAAAAGCAAGAGCACACACATTCAAAAGCTAGCAGAAGGCAAGAAATAACTAAAATCATAGCAGAACTGAAGGAAATAGAGACACAAAAAACCCTTCAAAAAATTAATGAATCCAGGAGCTGGTTTTTTCAAAGGATCAATAAAATTGATAGACTGCTAGCAAGACTAATAAAGAAGAAAAGAGAGAAGAACCGAATAGACGCAATAAAAAATGATGAAGGGGATATCACTACCGATCCCACAGAAATACAAACTACTATCAGAGAATACTATAAACACCTCTATGCAAATAAACTAGAAAATCTAGAAGAAATGGATAAATTCTTCGACACATACACTCTCCCAAGACTAAACCAGGAAGAAGTTGACTCTCTGAATAGACCAATAACAGGATCTAAAATTGAGGCAATAATCAATAGCTTACCAATCAAAAAGAGTCCAGGACCAGATGGATTCACAGCCGAATTCTACCAGAGGTACAAGGAGGAGCTGGTACCATTCCTTCTGAAACTATTCCAATCAATAGAAAAAGAGGGAATCCTCCCTAACTCATTTTATGAGGCCAGCATCATCCTGATACCAAAGCCTGGCAGAGACACAATCAAAAAAGAGAATTTTAGACCAATATCCTTGATGAACATTGATGCAAAAATCCTCAATAAAATACTGGCAAACTGAATCCAGCAGCACATCAAAAAGCTTATCCACCATGATCAAGTGGGCTTCAACCCTGGGATGCAAGGCTGGTTCAACATACGCAAATCAATAAATGTAATCCAGCATATAAACAGAACCAAAGACAAAAACCACATGATTATCTCAATAGATGCAGAAAAGGCCTTTGATAAAATTCAACAACCCTCCATGCTAAAAACTCTCAATAAATTAGGTATTGATGGGATGTATCTCAAAATAATAAGAGCTATCTATGACAAACCCACAGCCAATATCATACTGAATGGGCAAAAACTGGAAGCATTCCCTTTGAAAACTGGCACAAGACAGGGATGCCCTCTCTCACCACTCCTATTCAACATAGTGTTGGAAGTTCTGGCCAGGGCAATTAGGCAAGAGAAGGAAATAAAGGGTATTCAATTAGGAAAAGAGGAAGTCAAATTGTCCCTGTTTGCAGATGACATGATTGTATATCTAGAAAACCCCATTGTCTCAGCCCAAAATCTCCTTAAGCTGATAAGCAACTTCAGCAAAGTCTCAGGATACAAAATCAATGTACAAAAATCACAAGCATTCTTATACACCAATAACAGACAAACACAGAGCCAAATCATGAGTGAACTCCCATTCACAATTGCTTCAAAGAGAATAAAATACTTAGGAATCCAACTTACAAGGGACATGAAGGACCTTTTCAAGGAGAACTACAAACCACTGCTCAATGAAATAAAAGAGGATACAAACAAATGGAAGAACATTCCATGCTCATGGGTAGGAAGAATCAATATCATGAAAATGGCCATACTGCCCAAGGTAATTTATAGATTCAATGTCATCCCCATCAAGCTACCAATGACTATCTTCACAGAATTGGAAAAAACTACTTTAAAGTTCATATGGAACCAAAAAAGAGCCCGCATTGCCAAGTCAATCCTAAGCCAAAAGAACAAAGCTGGAGGCATCAAGCTACCTGACTTCAAACTATACTACAAGGCTACAGTAACCAAAACAGCACGGTACTAGTACCAAAACAGAGATATAGATCAATGGAACAGAACAGAGCCCTCAGAAATAACGCCACATATCTACAACTATCTGATCTTGGACAAACTTGACAAAAACAAGAAATGGGGAAAGGATTCCCTATTTAATAAATGGCGCTGGGAAAACTGTCTAGCCATATGTAGAAAGCTGAAACTGGATCCCTTCCTTACACCTTATACAAAAATTAATTCAAGATGGATTAAAGACTTAAACGTTAGACCTAACACCATAAAAACCCTAGAAGAAAACCTAGGCATTACCATTCAGGACATAGGCATGGGCAAGGACTTCATGTCTAAAACACCAAAAGCAATGGCAACAAAAGACAAAATTGACAAATGGGATCTAATTAAACTAAAGAGCTTCTGCACAGCAAAAGAAACTACCATCAGAGTGAACAGGCAACCTACAAAATGGGAGAAAATTTTCACAACCTACTCATCTGACAAAGGGCTGATATCCAGAATCTACAATGAACTCAAACAAATTTACAAGAAAAAAACAAACAACCCCATCACAAAGTGGGCGAAGGACATGAACAGATACTTCTCAAAAGAAGACATTTATGCAGCCAAAAAACACATGAAAAAATGCTCACCATCACTGGCCATCAGAAAAATGCAAATCAAAACCACAACGAGATACCATCTCACAGCAGTTAGAATGGCGATCATTAAAAAGTCAGGAAACAACAGGTGCTGGAGAGGATGTGGAGAAATAGGAACACTTTTACACTGTTGGTGGAACTGTAAACTAGTTCAACGATTGTGGAAGTCAGTGTGGGGATTCCTCAGGGATCTAGAACTAGAAATACCATTTGACCCAGCCATCCCATTACTGGGTATATACCAAAATGACTATAAATCATGCTGCTATAAAGACACATGCACACGTATGTTTATTGCGGCACTATTCACAATAGCAAAGACTTGGAACCAACCCAAATGTCCAACAATGATAGACTGGATTAAGAAAATGTGGCACATATACACCATGGAATACTATGCAGCCATAAAAAATGATGAGTTCATGTCCTTTGTAGGGACATGGATGAAATTGGAAATCATCATTCTCAGTAAACTATCATGAGAACAAAAAACCAAACACCGCATATTCTCACTCATAGGTGGGAATTGAACAATGAGAACACATGGACACAGGAAGGGGAACATCACACTCTGGGGACTATTGTGGGGTGAGGGGAGGGGGAAGGGATAGCTTTAGGAGACATACCTAATGCTAAATGATGAGTTAATGGGTGTAGCACACCAGCATGGCACATGTATACATATGTAACTAACTTGCACATTGTGCACATGTACCCGAAAACTTAAAGTATAATAATAATACAATAAAAAAATAAAAAAATGTAAAAAACATCCTTAGCTCCTGGGACTTTTAAAAACAGGACACAGACTAAATTTGATCCATGGGCATAGTTTGCCAACCCCTGCTTTGAATTATCAATAGCCATGTTGCAAGTTATTTAGTAGGTTTCAGTAAATGTTTACCAAATACAAAACTTCAGTTCTTAGGGTTTGGAAATGGAATGTAATCAGTAGACTTGGTGTTGCCTTAGGAGGAGCTTCCAAATTCTGCCTCTTACGTGAGCTCCACTTTAGATGGTACTTATCCCATCACTTTTGAGCTGCTCCACTCTGCTCAAAAAGTTCAAACCATGGAGATTTTAAAAGTTCACTAGCTCTCTGCTCTCTCTCTCTCTTCCCCCCCCCATCTCTACCTCTCTCTCTCTCACATACACAATGCACACATACACAAAACACAAGCACACCCTTTTCTGCATCAGATAAATACAAAGCAGCTGAATGGAGATTTTCTTCTACACCTGAGGAAAAAGAACATTCTTAATTTGGTGACACTTTTAAGCTATGTCTTTCTAAGTGTATCACTCCTGCCTGAAGGCAATCTATCTTATTTGCTTTCTTCTGTTCAGATTTCTTGGATAGCTATGAATTTTTCTACTTAATCCAATAAATATTTATCAAGCACCTAATATGACCACAGTAAGCTTCCCAATTTTAATGTGGATACAAGTCATCCTAGGATATGGTTAAAGTGCAGACTTTGATTCATCGGGTTTGAGTTGAGGTCTGAGACTCCACATGTCTAAGGAGTGCTACGTGATGCTGATGCTGAGGGTTTTGTCAACCATATTTTGAGAAGCAAGATAGTGAAGAATGCAGGTGAGTATAGGGTTAGTTACAATCCAGTAGTGGTGAGTACTATTTGAGGAAAATCTACTTTGGAAGCAAATAAACTCGAACAGAATACAGATGTTAAAATTCAGGAAAAAATTCCTAGAGGGTATATGAACAAAACAGCCCCTTAGGGAGAGGAAGGGTTATGCAGATTAAGCACGCAAGGAAAGGAGAAATGGGAAGAAAGCTGGAATTCCTGGCAGAAGGGGATACTGCAAAGCAGATGTTAAGTGGCTATTAGAAGAATGTATGAAACACCAGGACAGTGGGTAATCTAGAAGATAAAGAAAGGAGTATTTAAAGACAGAATGAACAACAGTAGTTCAGTTTAGAAATGAGTTTTATAGTGTCTGTTAGATTTAACAGCAAAGACGTATTTGGTGATATAGTGAAAATAATTTTAGTAGTTACATGGATGAAAAAGGCAGAGTATAGCAAGTTGAAGAATGTTTGGGAGTAAGGAAAGTAGGGCCTGTTATTTTGTGCGTTTTTGATAT
The DNA here is from genome assembly GCF_028858775.2 of Pan troglodytes. Lineage (NCBI taxonomy): Eukaryota > Metazoa > Chordata > Mammalia > Primates > Hominidae > Pan > Pan troglodytes. The sequence continues at coordinate 42,398,526 of NC_072413.2, forward strand.
AACATATTTCAGTCTGTTTAAATCCGTTTGGAAAGAAGGAAGTAGGGAGAAATTGAAGACACAAGGAAGGGGGGAAATAATCAGTGCAATATGCACCCTGAGAAAGAAAGAGATGAAACCTGGAGCCAAACTGGGAAGATTATCTCAGGAAGTTCCTAGGTATAGTTCATTGTAACAGAAGGGAAGAAATAAAAAATGAAAGACTTAGCCAAGTCTGTATGTTTGTTGGTAGAAAGTTGGAGGGTTTCCTACCTGTGCTTCCTATGATCACTGGAAATTAAGAAGTACATTTATATTCTGAGGGAAAAGACAATAAGACCAGGAGTTTCTAAAACATGAAAAAGGTTGTCCATATGGAAAATGGAAAAGAAATGTAGCTGACAGAACAGTGAAGGATTTATTTCATGAGTATGCATCCCGACTGTTTTGTGTTTTTATGATAGAAGAGACCATGGATTGATGGTGATAGCCATCTTAGACTCTTTTCACACTAGCAGGAATCATGTCTCCCTTCGCCAAGACAGAACTTCTAAGCTCAGCCAGGTCCTAGTTGTCTGGATGAATTTCATCCCACCTCCCCTGTTTTAAGTCCCAAGCCTGTTCTTTGGGACTGGACTCTCAGGTTATTAGTACAGATCTATCGTTAATTCAGAGATATTCAAAGATATACTCCATGAGACTTATTTTCTGTGTCCTCTCACTTCCCTATGGTTACTCAATTCCCTACACACACACACTTATTTGTCTAGGCTCAAAACTCTCCATTTACGTATCTTGCTTACAGTTCTTACAAACAGGGCTGCACTAAATGTCTCCTAGAGGAATTTCTAACAGTCATACACCTAAAGATATTAAATATTCCCAAATGTCCTTGACACTTTGATAAGGTCCTACTTCTCCTTATGTGCAGAATCCACATATTTCCATTTATTCACTGATGATTGATTAGTGCAGTCTCTAAACCATCACCCCCAACTTTAGAAGAATTACAGAAAATCTTATTTTCTTTATAATATCCATCTTTGATTCAAGACCAAGTTTGACAAAGATTTAATAAAATCAGTCAAAAATATATGAGTGACCTCTCTTTCTGAGTAAAAATCTGGAGCTTGATTTCTATTCACAAATGCTGTTATAAGGCTTTACATAGGATAAAGAATTTCTAGTAGAGAATCATCTGGAAGAAATTAATTGATGGAATAATCATATTTCCTCTCCCTGTATTAGTGGAAAGAAGTATGGTAGGGCAAAGGGAGTGAGGTGGGGTGTTCAATACAATTTAACATCCAAACTGTTTTAGGAAAGCAATATGATATATCTGATATGAATGTGGTTTCTGGTGGCATCACCCTGACTGATTCTATGATTTAGGCAAATTAACCTAAGCCTCAGTTTGGTCCTCTGTAAAGTGAGAATAATAATAATGCCTACCTCATATGGGTTGTTGCCAGGATTAAATGGCACATTCTATATACAGCAGCCTGGAATCAGTCTGCCCTGGTGTAGATGTGTATTTTATCAATGATATTTATAATTTCCCAAGCACTTGGTGATAAAATAACAGACTGACTTTAACTTTATTCTATAATTAGTTTTAAACTCTCTACAAACAAATCACTACCCTGTTGCTTGCCTCCTGGGGAAGACTACTCTGTTATATTTTAATAAAATGGGTTGTTGTTATATTTTAACAAAATGCATATCAAATTCTGAAGTTACATTTATCAAAGAATTAAGATAATAAATAAGGTTAATGACATCACATTTTAAGTATACATTTGTGAAAATTTACTATGTTTTATATTGTTAATTTACTTTACTTAATATTGAGTTGACTTAGGCCAGAAAATATGTGCTACATTACAGTGGAATTGAGAGTGCTGATATCCTGCAGTAGAGTTATGCCCTAATTTCTTGAAGACCCAGTTAACTCATCAATATGGATCAGCTTCAATGCTACCTGTTAGCAGTTAAAATCCCCTCACATTTTACAAAAGTTCCATAAAATTTCTGGACACTTCTTTTTTCTCCATATATATTTCACACCTAGGCATTTCCTGAGTTCTAGGACACATAGATATCCAAAGCAAACAGTAAACCCAGGCACAAGCTTCTCATTTCTACTCTTTTTGCCCAGCAAAGGAAGACAGAGCATCCCCCTTCAGAATATGAAATCATGATTCAGGATGGGTTGAGTCCTAACCCTTTGCTTCCCAAGATGGGCTTCTGCACACAGTAAAACATGCTTAAACCAAACCTGAAAGGAAATCCATCTATTTCTCTCTCCCTCTCCCCTCCAAGTCCCCTGCAAACCTTCCCTTCCTTCCTTTCTCTCTTCTTCCTTCTCCCTTCCTCCCTTTCCTCCCTTTCTTTCTTCCTCTCTCATTTTCTCTTCTTCTTCTTACCCATCCCTCCCTCTTTCCATTACTCTCATTTCATTCATACACATACTCACACATACCCATTGCTTCTGCTAAAAATAAATTTTTCTAGCAAACCTCCAAGTTTAACACCTAAAACATGAGAATGTTTCTCTAAAGTAACTTGTAGATAGCTGTGCTTTGCTTTACGGTTTTTTAACATGTGTTTTCCTGACTTATCTATTGTTTTGGAAATCTATAATTAGTAAAACATAAACCTACTATTTTTATCTTCCATCTGCCAGATGCCAAGTTGTCTTTAGAGTCCCTCAAAGAACAGAATCCAACATGGCTCTTTTCATTTGCATTCTTGTTTACAAGAGTGGGTGACAATGACAGCTGAAATAAATAGCCACAGCTTAGAGAAAATGATTTTGTTTCTTAATTGTTAGTGGGCTGTGATCAGGAAAAGCCCAGGAATGAAACAGAAGCCAGCTTCAAGAAAATGATGATTCTTTTCATTTTTAATTCTATTTCTTTTAATTTTTCTGAATCTACTCTTCTTTTAATTTTTCAGAATCAACTATGATGAATTTTAACAGTATTATCTTTAATTACTGAATCAAATTCACCTGAACTTAGGCTAGTCTTAGGTTATCATTGAGATCACTCTGAAGTTGAATAGATTCTTCCAACAATTAGCACTGTTTTTAGTAAAGAAGGTAGTCAAAAAGGATAACTTGAAAAAATATGTTCTTTATAAGAGTTATTAATGGGACAAGGATGTAACTTTGAAATACATAGAGAGGTGATGGGAATTTAAGAAAGAAATGACGTAATTTTTGAATTTGGTAAGCCTATAGTACAGTGAGTTGGCTAACAATTGAATTTCTCTATCTACCCCACCTACCTGGAATGCCCTTCTACTTATCACTTAAGACAAGAATATTATGAAGAAAAATAAATTATTTTAAAAACCAATTCCATCAGTCAAAGACAATATTATTAGAGTCCTAATCTAATGTATTCTCTGGTTAAAATAATTCTGCCTTCTACCTGTCCTAATCCTTTTGGATGGGCTGCTGGGTGGCAGCAAGGGGTGGGAAAATAATCGAGACAAGTCATCACAAATAATAACATAAGCCATTCCCAAAAGCCACCACCTTCTTGTGGTGGTTTCTTCGGAAGCCTCCAGGTATGCAATACCCAAAAATTAATGAACTCACACATTCAATACAATGTCTTTTATTTATAAGGTGTTTTTATTTATATACCAATCTTCTATTATTCATGTATAGCCCTTGTACCTCATTCTTTTCTCACAATAAAAGGTCCTTCCACACTCCCCCTTTAACTATCCTCTAATGTGTGAGCCAGTTGGAACATTATTTACTCCACCCCTAATTACAACTTACATTATTTGCTTGTAAATTGGCTCATTATAATATCATAAACAGGAGAAGGAAATCCCACATCTGGGGTAAAGAGCAAAGTTCCCCAAGTCAATCTCAGGTAGCCTGTTTCTTCATTTGGTTAAGCTCCCACCATGCTCTTGGATTTCTTCATTCTTATAATGGCAAGTTTACAACACTACACATTCAAGAAATATTTATTGAATGCGTACTAGGATCAGGCACTGTTTTAGATTCTTTGGATACTGCATTGATCAAGAGAGTAAAAACTATGACATCCCTTAAGAAGCTTGCATTCTTTTGGAAGAAGACAGATACCAAATACCAAAAATAACAAATGAGGAAATTATTTAGTATGATAGAAGTAATAAATGCTATAAAAGATAAAAAGCATGCATTGGTAAGGTGGATAAAAAAGAGATGGAATGGTAGAGCATTTGCATTTCACAAGAAGATTCTGATCAGTATTCACCAAAAAAAATGACATTAGAAGGAAGGTATGTCCTATGTTTACCCCTAGTCTTTACTATTGCTCATAATGGTACACCTCAAAAATCACCAAATAAACATGTACAAATGCTCTTTGACTTACAATGGGGTTATGTGCCAATAAGTCTATTGTAAATTGAAAATATCATAAATCAAAAATGTGTTTAATACACTAACCTGTCAAACATCAGAGTTTAGCTTAGCCTACCTTAAATGTGCTTAAAACACTTACATTAGCCTACAGTTGGGCAAAATCATCTGGCAACACAGTACACTTCAGAGTATAATTTGTTTGCCCTCGTGATCAATCACTGACTAACTGGGACCTGCAACTCGGCTTGCTACCCAACATTGCAAAACAGTGTCCTACCACATTTTGCTGGCCCAGAAAAAGATCAAAAAGATTTTAAAAAGTATGGTTTCTACTGAATGTGTATCACTCTTGTACCATCATAAAGTTGAAAATTGTAAATCAAACTGTTGTAAGTCATAAGTGGGGATTGTCTGTATATTCTCTATTGGCTAAAAATAATAAATTTCTCACTTTTAATACAATAGGTTTCACTCTCATCTACTATATTAGTTCATTTTCACACTGCTATAAAGAACTGCCTGAGACTGGGTAATTTATAAAAGAAAGAGTTTTAATTAACTCACAGTTCTGCATGGCTGCAGAGGGCTCAGAAAACTTAGAATGATGGCGGAAGGTGAAGGGGAAGCAAGGCACCTTCAACACAAGGCAGCAGGAAGGAGAATGAATGCAGAAGGAACTACCAAACACTTATAAAACCATCAGATCTCATGAGAACTCACTCACTATCACAAGAACAGCACGGGGAAATTGCCCACATGATTCAGTTACCTCCACCTGGTCTCTCCCTTGACATTAGGGAATATGGGAATTATGGAGATTACAATTCAAGATGATGTTTACATGGGGACACAGCCAAACCATATCATTTACTCTTCTACAAAAGCAGACAATTTTAGCACCTAGGTGGTCTACTTCTGAAACAGAAATTCATTAGTTACAGAATTATCTCTACAACCTGTCCTTACAACACACACATCATTACCATGTCATATGTAAAATAGAATAACCTTCTTTGTTTCTTCTAAGAATAAGTTAAATGCAAGGGCTTTAAAGCAGACCTATGCCATACACCAATGATTCTCAACTTTAGCCTGCATTAGAATTACCAGGAGGACTTATTAAAATACAGATGGCTGGGTATCTACCCAAGAGTGTCTGATTCAATAGATCTCAGGTGGAGACTGAGAATTTGCATTTCTAGTACGTTTCTGGGAGATGCTGATCAGAACATAATGAGAACGACTGCTTTGCATTAATCTTTGTAAGATTATGACTTTCCAACTCAACTTTAAAATGCCAAATGAAACTAACATTTTAAGCTCTAATTCCATGTAACTGAAGGCAAATGATATTATTTAATATTTACTACTTTACTGTTATTTTAATCTTTTCTTTCTACCATACACAAAAGAGGAGAGGAAATTATGTTTATTCTAACTCTACTATATGTCAGACATAATACAATCTACCAAACCAAATGAAACAAAATCTTTCTTTCAGAACCCCCAAAAACACCCTATTTGCCTGAAGATTGCATCACATTCCTAAACTTACTGTGTGTATTTCAAAGATGCTTATGGTCACTCAAGTAGGTTAGCTATAAACCCCCAAAAAAATTCACACTCTGCCTCACTGTTCTCATCAACTGTAGAAAATCCTTTCTTTGTTTCATAAGAAGTTAAAACACCCTAAATAAGTATAAATTGTGAGTTTATGGATAGGAAAGGCCACAATAACTCCTTCCCAAGCATGAAAGACCCTGATCTCAAATCTTAGTCTCTAAAGAACCTGGTGTTTCATAAAAAAACAAAACCATACCCCTAATTGACGGTTGAATTCAAATGGCTAGAAGCAACAAGTTGTTCAGCATTGCTTTCAGAAACCCAGTGAAATGAAGCAAAGATAGCGGCTTATGTTTTGAACAAGCTGTGAGATTGTCTCAGCTCATTTTTGTGGAACTGAAGCCTTGTCTATAAAGGTGTCTTAGGGAGAAGTGAAGCACCATGCCTATCACCACGGAAATAAGCTTTATGTGCTGTATTTGTCAAGGTCTGCTGGATATATGAGGAAAATAGCAGCAGTGACAGAGAAAATGCTTTTACCTCTTTCTAAATGAATATGGCAGATGTTGACCAGGAGTAACTAAATATTCTTCTTTCTTGGTAAAATGAGCATGTGTACTTTATAAAGACATATTCTCCAAGATATGCTTATTAAAATATGTAATTAATCATCCTCTTTAAATCTCACAAACAGAAAATATTAGAGCCAAGGCCAAAGATCTGTGTCAAAAAGCATAGCAATTCCATCTGTTGGTTAAATAAAATTATAAAGTATTCTCTGCATTCTACTGCTGTGTAACCTGGATTTTCCTAAGTACATCTGGATGTTTAAAAAGTGATCATTTTAAGAGTCATGACTGGATTACATTGATCTTGCTATTCGACTGCTTGAATTGTTCAATTCAAGATTCAAAAAATCTTGAATTACCTCAGAGACATTAGGAATGCTCTTACCTGTATTTGTGAACTGTTCCTACTGTTATCACTTGAATCTGCCATTTTTCTCCTCTTCCACTCTGTCTGCTTCAATGACAGCTTACTTTTTGGTACTTCAGCTAAAGCCTCTGCCACTGGTTAGCTGCATGAAATCACTTTAACTCTGTCTATAGTGCCCATGCCAGTAAAGTTTAGGCTTAAACTGAATCCCTTAGTATATGTAAAATTACTTTTGTAAAGGTAAAGATTGTATATAGCTGACACCACAAATGAGGGCTTGCCTGATGCATTTTGCCACTTCATTTAAAAGGCATAAAATGAGAGTTATTATACGCTGAGAAAGAAGCAGCTAACCAGATGCTAATTTAGCACAAGGATTCTGGGAAATTATTGCCCTAACTATAAGTGTTTGCCCTCTTCCCTTTTCACTGGATGCTAATTACCAGTGAATTTCCCTGAGTTTTGCATTTTGCAGCTGTTACATTTAGCAGGCAGAAAGAGACTGGAGGGCGAGGCAAAGACTAAGGTGAACAGGAAAGAGAGAGGAGCCTGTAGCTAACTCCCTTGTGTACTGTATTTGATAACTTCTGAGGATCAAAGTAGAAGATCTGGGGAATCTGCTCCTGAAAAGATGAAGTGGCTCTTTCCCACCCTTCCTACATCAGAGGCTATAGCTCTAGACTCTGTAGCTAAGAAGGCTGGTGAACTACGTAGTTTGTACAAGGACTGATAACCTGCCACCTCCTACCCCTAGTCTCCAAAGAGGCAAAGACCATTAGGTCTGCCTCCCAAGAATCAAATATTCAGCCAAGACATCCTTCACCCAGCAGGGAGAATCAAACATACTTGCATATTTGCAACATTGTACAAATATGCCAGGAACCATTTTAGAGAACATTTAAGAAAGGATTCTAACCAAACAACAATGAATCCAATTACAGACCTAAAAAAATGGGCAGGTAGAGACTTCTAGTTACAGCTTCCACATGGAAAGAGCTCCTCACTCTCATCTTTACCTTAAGAAAAAAGCTACACAGACTGGAAGCCAATGATGTTTTTTGGAGCCATAGAAGAAGAAATGAAGTGACAGGACAAAATAGCACACTGAAAATTTGAGAGACAAGTGAATACAGAGAATCAGTCAAAGTCAGCTTACCAGAAGCGGAAGTTGCTATAAACTACTAGGAGCACTTAAAAGGTAACATTGAGAACACATGGACATAGGAAGGGGAACATCACACTCTGGGGACTGTTGTGGGGTGGGGGAGGGGGGAGGGATAGCATTAGGAGATATACCTAATTGTAAATGACGAGTTAATGGGTGCAGCACACCAGCATGGCACATGTATACATATGTAACTAACCTGCACATTGTGCACATGTACCCTAAAACTTAAAGTATAATAATAATAAAATAAAAGAAAAAAAAATTCCCACAAAGGGATACCTACAATATAACTTTAATTAAAAAGTTTTGTTTACACACTTAAAAAAAAAAAAGGTAACATTGATGAATCACTGGAGACAATGTGTGGACTAAAGTGAGAATGAGAAACTTACAGGGGTTACAGTTTTGGGAGATACCCACACTTTCATGGGTTTTTCTTCCAGGAACTCCACCAGGTTCTCACGGTGAAGAGACAAGAAAAACATTCCTGTCTCTGACAGGAGGTTGGAAAAATTTACCATTTTTTAGTACCCACAGAGTATTTTCCATAACAAAGGCCAATACTCCAAATAAAAAGGACTTTACCAGAGCCTTTTCTGATGTAAGAGAAGTGAAATTACCCAACTCCAATTCTCTACAATCTCTTTCAGAAAACAGAATCAGAGGAAGTACCTCCCAACCCATTCTATAAGGCCAGAACTATCCTATTACCAAAATTATATAGACAACAGAAGAAAGCCAATCTCTCATGAACATAGACACAAGAACCCTCCACAGTATATTGACAAACTAAATCCAGCAATGTATAATAAGAATTATGCTCCACAACCAAATGGGGATTTATTACAGGTACGGAAGGTTGATTGTGCAATTGAAAATCAGTTAATCTACCACATTAACAGAGTAAAGAAGAAAAAGCATTTGAAAAAACCTAACACCCATTCATAATGAAAATTCTTAAGCCAGGAATAGAGAGCACCTTCTTCACCTTGATAAGAACATCTGCAAAATATGTATAGCTGACATTATACTTAATGGTAAGAAAATGGATACTTGCCCTCTAAGATGCAAAACAAGGGAAGCATGTCTCTTCTCATCACTCCTAGTCAACATCTTACTAGAAGTCTTAGTATAAGAAGAAATGTTCTACATACGGGGAAGAGAGAAATGAAATGGTTTAGTTTACAGATGGTACGACTTCCCATACAGAAAATTTCAGAGAATCAACAAAAGAACTCCTGATATGAATAAGTGATTATAGAAAGGCAGCAGAATAGAAGGTTAAAAGCAAGTCAGCTGATTTCTGTATGGTAGCAATAGGCAATTTGAACGTGAAATTATAAACACAATGCCATTTATGTTATCACCAAAAAAAAAAAAACCAGGTATAAATCTAACAAACTATGTACAAGATCAACACGAGGAAAGCTACATAACTCTGATTAAATAAATTTTAAAAGATAGAAATAAGTGGGATCTATAGGAAGATTCAATAGTGTTAAGATGTCATTTCTTCTCAACTTGATCTAGAGAGTCAACATAATTCCCCAAAATTCCAAAAAATTATTTTTTGGATATCAGCAATATGATTCTACAGTTTAAACAAAAAGGCAAAAGACCCAGAATAGCCCACACAATACTGAAGAAAAATAAAGTTGGGGGACGAACTCTACCTGACTTTAAGACTCACTATATCAAGAGAGTGTGGTATTGACAAAAGAATACATGAATAGATTAATGGAATAGAAGAGAAAGCCCAGAAATAGACCCAAACAAATAAAAACTTTTGCTATCCAAAATACACTGTTAAGAATATCAAAAGACAAGCCACAGACTTGGAGAACATCTTTTCAAAATACATATCTGATATAAAACTGGTAACCAAACGATTTTATAAGCACTTAAAATTCAAACATAAGAAAACAAATAACTAAATTTTTTAAATGGGCAAAAGATCCGAACATATACCTCGCCAACTGAGACACATAGCTCATGAAAAGACGCTATCTTCATTTTTCATCAGATAATTATAAACTAAAACAACAAAATAGCACTACACACCCACACCTATAGGAGAAACCCATGTTGCCTGTCCAATTGGAAATGTTTTTAAAAGCAGAAAGCACAGGGGAAAAACTTCAGGACATTTGTTTGGGCAAAGATTTCTTGAGTAAGACCTAAAAAGCATAGGCAACAAAAGCAAAAATTTACAAATGGGATTACTTCATGCCAAAAAGCTTCTGCACAGCAACCAACAAAGTGAAAAGACAACCCACATAATTGAAGAAGATATTTGCAAACTATCCATCTGACCAGGGAATAATAACCAGAATAGGTAAGGAGCTCAGACATCAATAGCAAGAGAACAAATAATCTGATTTTTAAATGGACAAAAAAATCTGAATAGACATTTCTTAAAAGAAGACATACAAATGGCCAACAGGTACATGGAAAAATGCACAACATCACTGATTATCATAGAAATGCAAATTAAAACCACAGTGAGATGTCAATTCACTCAAGTTAAAATGGCTTTTATCAAAAAGACAGGAAATAACAGATGCTGGTGAATATGTGGAGAAAAGGGAAACTTTGTATGCTATCAGTGGAAATGTAAAATAGTACAGCCATTATGGAAAGCAGTATGGAACGTCCTCAAAAAACTAAAAATAGAGCTACCATATGAACTAGCAATTCCACTACTGGGTATATATCAAAAAGAAAAGAAAAGCAATATATCAAAGAGATATCTGCATGCCCATGTTTATTGCAGCACTATTCACAATAGCCAATATATGGAATCAATCTAAGTGCTCATCAGGAAATGAATGTATTTTTTTTAAATGTGTTATAAATACACAATGGAATATTATTTGTCCATAAAAAGAACGAAATCTCATCATTTGCAGCAACATGGATCAACTGAAGGCCATTATGTTAAGTGAAACAAGCCAAGCACAGAAAGACAAATATCACATGTTCTCATTCACACGTGGGAGCTAAAAAAGTGGATCTCATGAAGATAGAGAGTACATTGGTGGTTACCAGAGGCTAGAAAAGGTGGGATGAAGGGAGATAAAGAGAGGTTGATTAATGGGTACAAATATACACTTAGATAAAAGAAATAAGACCTAGTGTTTAATAGATCAGTGAAGTGACTATAATTAATTTTAATTAATTGTGCATTTCAATAGAGGTGGAAGAGAATAATTCAAATGTTCCTAAAGATAAATATTTAAGGTGATGGATATACCAAGTACCCTGATTTAGTTATGTGAATGTATCAAATTATCACATGTACCCTGAAAATATGTACATCTAATATGTATCAACAAAATGAGTATATTAAATATAATGGTAAAAGCAGAGAACAAGTTTAACCAAGAGACAGCAGATGGCTCCTCTGATAGCAACAGCATGTCCCCTGGTTAAATTGTAAAGATCAGTGATCCAGGGAGACCCAGAAAGTGTAGATCCCTGTGAGTGAATGACTAACCAACATAACATTACTCCTAACTATACCCCTGGTGTTTCCTTAGTAGGGAAGAGTATTTTTAGGACCTATGGAGAAAAGAGGTTGGCACAGGGTGAGGAAATGCATGAAAACAGGAAGGGTTCCCTTATAAGCCCCCAGGGTGGTGGGGAGTTTTATTATCTTGGAGATGAGGGAGATAGACCAGCCTCCAATATTTCTATTGCAGTCACTGAGGCAGCTGACCACTTTTACTTTAAAACCCAGAGTTTGCAGCATTTTACACCATGGGCTGAGATATAGCAGTGCCTAAACAAGAACTTGGCTCCCTTTGAGATTACTGTCATCAGCATCTCAGGAAATATTTGAGGTATAGATTTTTTTGTTTGCATGATGAAGGAGCAATGTTTGTATCATTGAAAACAAGTACTTTTAGTACAGCATAGCTCCCACACTAGAATCACTGTTCTTCAAATAAAAATTTAAAATGTTTTATGTGTTGACTTATAATGCTGGGCAGTCATTTCTCTTCCTTTCTTGAACTGGATGCCTGGTGGACTTTGGTATACATTCTACCATCAGGGAGATTTTCTCAGAGAACATAAATATAAACTGAAATATCACCACTGTGGCTGTAGCTACTTGAGACAGCTTGCTGTGTTAGCATAATTTTGTGAGTACCTGGGTGTCATGGGAAAACTTCAAACAATGTTTTTATCTAGTAGAAAACAAACATGTGCAAACAATTCTACTATAACTCACTAGATCCTTGTTTGAAAGCTCCACTTGTAATGGAACCACTATAAAAAACACGGATACCCAAAGAAGAAATTTTTTGACACACAGAGGAGTCACTGATAACCCACAAAACTTGCACTATTTTCCAATTTTCCTATCTGTTCAACCCAAACCTCTACAAAGGGCACTCTACTGTATTTTCCTCTGCCTTGATTAATCTACAAGACCTCTATCAGGTAAATGGAACACAAATAATTCAAGGACTTTTTAAGTGATACAAATATTAGGTAGAACAGTAAAATATTATATTGTATGTCAATTTTCATTTGACCATAGCAGATGGAAAAACAAGTTGCATTGCTTAGATCAGTAACACTTGGATGGACACAAACTTGAATGCTGACTTGGCCTCAAATAGATCTATAGCTGTCTTCTATCCACAGAGATCACTATAATGACAAAGCAGCAATTCCTAATGCCTTTCTGAAAAAGGACAGTCTGGCTTATCCCTAAGGAGCAATGAAAGAAATTTACTGGTTGGGTAGCAACTCATCCAACCTTATAAAATATGTTAGGGGTTGAGGGATACTTAATAACCCTGTCTCCTCTTGTATTTCAAACACACACAAACCATTCTAGCCTTTCTTAGACTCTTTAGAGTAGTGACTCACAGTACAACTCATTTTTATGTAAGATTTGTCATTCATAAACTCTCCCAGCTTTTCCATAGCAACCTCACCACTCCACCAAAAAAATGCAGATTTTTTGTTATTGATTTGTTCATATTCCTTGGCTATTAACTCTAACCACTGTATAGTAATGGCTTTCAATTTTAAATGAAGGTATTTATGTCTGCATTAGGAAATCCTATCACTATACTGAATAGTACGTAGATTTTAAAACAGCCCTGCTGACACAGGTTCTGCCACTGCATGACAATTTTCCTTCAGTTATTTTATTCTGTGAAGTACTTTTAGTACAGCATAGCTCCCATATTAGAGTTATTATTCTTCAAATAAAAATTTAAAATGTTAAAGATATTAGCATTATTAAAAATCATTTTACTCATTCATTCCTTCAGTAAATATTTGTTGAGAATTTAACATGTGTCAATGTTCTTGATGTTAAAGCAGTGGGAAAAAAAAAAGTCCCTACTCTCCTGGGACTTACATGAGGGAGGAGATGGACAATAAACAAATCAACATGTAACATGTCAGGTGGTGATGAGTAATATGAACAAGGTCCAGGTAAGAGAGAACAGAGTATTGTGACAGATTTGGAAGGGATGAAAACATCTAGGCTTTTATTTTAGACAAGGTATTGTCTTAGTCACTTTGTACTGCTATAACAAAGTAGTATAGACAGGGTGGCCAGCACACAAAAGAAATTCCTCACAGTTCTGGAGATAGAAAATTCAGATTAGGGTGCCAGCATGGTTTTGTGTTCTGGTTAGGACCCTCATCCAGGTTGCATACTGCTGGCTTCTCATTGTATCCTAATGTGGTGGAAAGAAGTCCAGAGAGCTCTCTAGGGACTCTTTTATAGGGGCACTAATCTGATTCATGAAAGCTCCACCCTTATACCTAGCCACCTCCCAAAGACTCCGCCTCCTAATACCATTACATTGAGATAAAGATTTCAACAAATGAATTCTGGAGGGATACAAACATTCAGTCTATTGTGAGTAATGAAGAAAGACCCTAATGAATTGATGACATTTGAGCAAATATCCAAAGGAGATGAGAGAGCAGGCCATGTGGACAGAGAAAGAGAAAGAAGAAGATGGATCAGAGAGGTTGCCAGCAGGAGACAACATCTGTAGGCCCTATAGGCAATGGTAATAGTATTGGATTTTATTTTGAGCAAATAGGAAACTCGTTAGAAATTTTGAGCAGAGGAGTAACTTGACTGACAAGATGTTTCAAGAATCACCACAGCTATGGAAGAAGCTTATACTGTAGTGGGGGCTGAGATGGAAAGGGAGAAACCAGTTGGGAAACTTTAGAAACAATAATCATTCGAATGGAATATAACTAGTATTTAGGAAGCAATTAATAAGAATGTATTATTTATCTTAACAAAATTTAATTTACAGATTTTGCAGTGCAAATATTCTGTGAAGTGCACTTGTGATTCACAGAAAAAGAAAGGTCATGTAATTGAGTACGTCCACTAAGTTGCTCTAAATTGAAAAGTAAATTATTATTTCCAATTTTTCTTAAAATGCTATTACATCAAAAGGGCAAATAAGTAACAAAAGCTACAAATCAAATCAAATCACTATTAGAAAGGCCATGCTTATGCAACCTCTCATCTCACAATGCACAAACAGCTGCCAGCTCCAGTAGAATTACCTCCTTATCATTTGCCAGATTAAAAAAAAATCATTCCCATGGTTGTGATTTGACTTGTTATTCTTTCTGCAATGTATCTCTAACTCTGTTTCGCTAATTAATGCCCACAACTTCATTCAAATCCCTCTGTAAGGCTCATTTTCATCAGTACACTTTCTGTGATTAATGTCACCACATGCTGAGAATACCCCCTACTTTGCAAGTATAAGTACTAAGGAAAATGCAATTTATACAACATTATACATTAGGTGAGAGGCAGCAGAGTTGAGCCAAAAAAAAAAAAAAACTGTAGGCTGCAAAATCAGAATTCAGAATCTTAATCTACCTCAATTGTGGAAACTTATGCAAGATGTCTAACCCTTCTAACTTCCTTTCCTTGTTTATACAGTAGACAATGGGAATAATAATGCTTACACCATATGTCTGTTGTGAAAATCATTTAGATGAGAGTAATTGCTCTCATGTATGAGGCACTTATTATAGAATCTGGCTCCAGAGATCATACTTTTAATCATTACCCAGTACGGTCTGTTTGATATCATTTATAAGACATCTAGTCCAGTGTTTGATATTTAGACCTTAAAGCAAATAATAGTTGTATTTTCAGTTTTGTTCTTCCCTCATATCATTTTCTTCCAAAAAAAAAATTGACATCTTTCTTCTGCAAAAAAGGGAGTCTCAGGCCCACAGAGAGAAGATGAACTTCTTCTGGCCATTTATTTCTGGTGAGGCTCCCAGTTAATTCCCTTGTAGGTGATACCAAGCTTATCTGATGTTGGAGATTTTTTCATTTGATCTGAGGGCTGGCAGGGAGGAGGAGCATACCCGGGCTGCCTTCTGTTGCCAGTTAGGTGATCTGGAAACACCAGATCTGGATTCCATTTTCTACTGGGTGGTTGGAGGCAGGATACAAGACATCCTGCCTCTGTGCTAGTCCTCAAATCCAGAGGTCCCAAACCAGCTTGCCGCCTTCTCAACATCTTTCAGAGTTATCTTTGCATTGATTCTTGCACCATTTCAAGGTTTACAGTTGTGCTTAGGAGGGGAGGAGCAGGGGAAAAAACAGGCCTAATGCTATCCTGTCAGCACTGGAGGAAGTTCCACCATTGCTTTAAATAACTACTTAACTACTTTCATATTTTTGAAAGAAAGAACGCAATAATATGACTTCAGAATAAATAAATAATGGAAGAATTTCAAAACAGCACGAGGCTTTGCTTTGAACTATCCAATATTCTTGAGACTGCAAATTGTATAGGAATAGGGAAGAGTTTCTCTCATGAGTTTTCTTCCAATCAGGTTTATCTCATGAGTTTTCTTCCAATCAGAAAAAAAAATGAGACTTTCTTGTGGATTTCAACATATCTAATCATATACATGTTGGCAATCTAGAAGAGAAGAAATAGACAAAAAATTCATAAAGAACTTATGTACATAGTATGTTCAGCTCAATTTTTGTATTATACAAAAATTTTGAAATAAAATTTACTTTCATGTACAAATTCACATTATATTTTATAGTTTATAAATGCAGCTAACATAAATCATTGTCTAAATTACTGTCATGTTATTTTGCTTAAATGTTTTCAATATAGTGAAGTTTTTCAATTTTTTTTTTAAAAAAGAGAATAGATATCAAATATAATTGAGCATTCCGATGCTCTCAGGGACATACTCTGCCTGTCTAGTCAGTGGCCCTGGCATTATTCAGTAACTATTATTGACCATAGATGTCCATGATCATACCTAAGATATGTTCTAAAATATACTATTTGGTCAGATATTCACTGTTCTGAATTAATCAGGGGCCTAAATATTAGGTACTTGGTTATTGTAGCTTTTGAAGCAAACTTTACATCAAACTTAACTGAACTATACAAATAGTGGTTAGCTTCTAGTCTTTCAGGCTGAGTAAGATTCTGTACCTCTAATACAGTTTACTGAGTTTCAAGCACTTTTATAGACCCTAGAGATAAAGCAGTAAAGAAAACAAAAGACCCATCTCTCAATGAGTTTACATGTTATTAAGGGAAAGGCAAATAGTGAACAGGTAAACATATCAGTTGTTAGTTATTGAAAAGGATAATAAGGTGAGGGGACAGAGTATGACTGGAGAATGTAATATTTCATATTTTATATGCTCAGGAAAGACTTGTTTGAGAAGATAATTTCTGTGTGAACTAAACAATTATGAGAGAGAGAATAATTCCAGAGAAAATAAATTCAAAGTCATGAGGGGAGAATGTGTACTGCTTTCACACCATCATAAAGTTGCAAAAATTGTGAGTTGAACAATCCTAAGTCAGGGACAATCTGTACTTCATACAATATGTACTATATGTATACTTTACTTTCTTAGCTATGCATATGATATGTAAAACGCACACACAGGGACGCACATATAACAGTATACTTAAATAGGAACTTATTCAAAATGCAACAAAAATAACACTCTGAGGACTTTTATATAGAACTAATGATTTGCTTGCATTGAGGTGCCCTCTAGGGAACTGCAGGCTGCAGATTCACAAAACAACCAAATTCTGAGACCACAATCAGAAAGAACACCTTATTGACTTGAGATAAGGCATCAATATATAATGGATTGAACTAGCCATGAGAAACAGTGATACACCCGTCTAGCCAATACATAAAATGAAACTCTTCTAGAAATGAATGCTAAGGAAAAAATCAAAGATGCAAATAATAGATATTTTAAAAGAGACACTCATAGCATTATCTATAATATTAAAAATTTGGGAAGAATCTAAATGTCCATTAATAGGATATAGTGAATTATGATATCTCCATGTAGTATAATAATATGCATCAATTAAAAAACAATTCTATAATAATATTTATCGCCATAGCAAACTATAATACAATTAAAATTTAGCATATAAAATGGCATGGTCAACATATTACCATTTTTGTAAGAAGAACAATATGTAAGAAAATATTTTCAATTGTTATGTGTCTGATTTTATTTTCATTTTTAGGTTTTTGTTTTCCTGTGTTCCTGTATCCATCTTAGGCTTTCATTGTAATGGAGAAAAAATAAGTTGATAAATGGCATTTTTAAAAGATGCATTACATATCAAGAAATTATTTGTGATTTTTTTCTAATGAAAATAGAGTATATTTCTTAAGGATAAAAAATAAGTTTGTCTTTTAAATGGTATCCAATATCTAAACTTTAACTAGTATTAAGTTAAAAATGACATAATATTCTATTTGTCAAGAAGGTGTTTTCATAACAGAAAGATAGCAGTTTGTATAAAGCTGGAAAAAAAAGAGAGCCAGAGATGACCATGTTATCAGAGTCTCTCCAGGCCTATGCAGAAGGCCACTGACTGAGAAACCTTTGTGTTTCAGGCAATAGGAAAGTGTACAATGTGGGAAGAAGGTCATCAGCCTCCACATCAGTCAGTCCAGATTAAATATCCTGAAGAACTACACAAGTCCCTTTGCTCACCAAGCATACTTCCGATTAATCATTTGATTGCAGTAGTATCTTGATAAAAGAAAGCATGGGCCTATGAGATAAGAGAGCACTAATGTCCCTTGGAAAGCGCTGCTCTTCCACAGTGTCCACATCTGCCCCAGTCATAAATGTGAAAGCTGACATACATTTATAAATCATTTTCTTTTAAGGTATTTTTTTCAGTTTGTTTTTGTTTTTGTTTTTTCCTTTTTGGTACCATGAAGCTATTCTCCCTGTTCTGATAAGTAAACAGGAAAGAAAGAGTTTCCAAAGCAGAGGAATTAACCACCTGAGGTATCATTACCACGTTATACATATGTCAATAACTTTAATTTGGAAAGCCAGCCTCCTGGACTTTTTTACCAATGCCTCTAGACATTTCTACTAAAACAAAGACCACAGCTCAACTTACAAACCTCCGACATTTTAATATTTTTCCCAAGGCCTAAATTATCCTGCTTGCTACTTGATGGGACTAGCAACAAGAACTATAACTGTTGTATAGTTCCAGCTGGAATAATTTTTCATAAATTCATGGTTAGATAAAAATATAGAGAGGATATTTCTTAAGACGCCATGGTTGAGTGTCTTGGTATGATGGTATATGGAAGAGCAGATAATAAGCTATGTACACAGGGTTTTCCCTATTGCATGTCATTATGAACCTCCTTATCCCTGTTGATAAAACAAACCAAGGCTATATTAATACTTGAGATAATGTCTTTGTTCATATTGTGCTACTATAACAGAATACCACAGGACTGGGTGATTTGTATTGAACAGAATCTTATTGGCTTATGGTTCTGGGGGCTGGTTAGTCCAAAATCACGTGACCAGCATCTGGGTAGGGCCTTTTTGCTGTGTTATCCCATGGAGGAAAGGCAAAGAAAGGATAGGAGAGAACAAGAGATTGAACTTGCAGTCTCATACCCTTTTATAATCAGCATTAATCCATTAGAGAGGGTGAGCCCTCATGGTCCTAAACACCTTCCATGAGGCCCCACTTCCCAATACTGTTGCATTGAGAATTACATTTTCAATGCATGCTTTACGGGGGACATATTTAAACCAAAGGAGTTAGTATGTATGTTTGGGACTAAATTTATACTAAATTAAAGAGGTCTCAGATGTTTTGATTTCTAGGATTGCCATATCTTCTCTTAATAACTAAACACATTAATCCCACACCTCCACTTCCAATGTTGGAGAAAGGAGACCATTAAGAAGCTAGGTTTGTCTTGATGGACACCAGCTAAGAGAGAATAAAGTGGTATCTTACTAAGGGATGTTCTGTAGTCAGGAGTAAGTTCTTCACAAATCCCATCTTTACTTGATCAGGTGATACTCTTACTCAGCATTCATATCTTCCCATTAAAACCATGAAACTGAAAATCAACAGTTTCTCCCATTCTGTATCACTGCTATTATTACATCTTTTAGTATTAATATTCATATTAACTCTTTCAATTATTAAATATTTGCTATGCAGAAGCTTTTTAGCTTTATGTAGTCCTACTTGTTTATATTTGTGCTTTTGATGTCATATCAAAAAAAACCATTCCCTGGATCAATGTCAAGAAGCTTTTCTCATGTTTTCTCTAGTAATGTTATAGATTAAGGTCTTATATTTAAGTCTTTAATCTACTCACAGTTGGTTTTTTTCCATATAGTATGTATGAATTAAGTATCTAATTTGATTCTTCTGTATGTGGATATACAGTTTTCCAGGACTGTTTTTTTTTAAAGACTGTCCTTTCCCCCATTATGTGTTTTTGGCATGTTTGTCAAAAATCAATTGTCTATAAATGTGTTTCTGGGCTTTCTATCCTGCTCATTGGTTGACATGTCTGTTCTTATACTAGTACCATGCTGCTTTGATTACAGAGCTTTATAATATATTTTTAAATCAGGTACCATGACGGTTCTGGCTTTGTTCTGTTTCCTCAAGATGGCTTTGGTATTTGAGAGGATATTAGTGATTATGCAGTCAGAGGAGCAAAAAGGGAAGAGAATGAAGAAAGCCTGCAATAATTATGGGGTACCATCAAGAGATCTAACACTTGCATAATAGATTCCTTAGATTAGAAGGAAAAAAAAGGAGTCAACAAGCATATTAAAGAAACTGATGACTGAAAATTTCATAAATCTGGGGAAAGATATCAACATTCAAGTACAGAAAGCTCAGAAGTCTCTGATCAAAATCATCTGAGAGAGGAGTTACCAAGACACGTCATAAACTATCAAACATCAAACACAAAGAGAATTCTGATAGTGGCAAAAAATAATAAACATATCATAAAAAAGGAAGCCCCAATATGACTATCAGCAGAAACCCTGCACACGAGGAAACAGTGGGATGATATATTCAAAGTGCTGAAGGAAAAAAAATGCCAATCAAGAATTGTTCACACAGCAAGGCTGTCCTTTAGAAATGTAGAGAAAAATACAATTTTACAAGACAAACAAAAGCTAAGGGAATTCATCACACTACACATGCCTTACAGGAATTGCTGAAGGGAATTTTTTAAGCTGATAAAACAGACTGCTAATAAATATACATAAAACATCAGAAAGTACAAAACTCAATGGTATAACTATACATGGTCATCTTCATAATACTCTAATACTATAATGATGTTGTGCAAAGAAATTTTGTCTCCAATATGAGGACTAACAGACCAAACTATTAAAAACAACTATAGCTACAATAAATTGTTATTTTTGTAAACTACAAAAAGATGTAAATATTAACATCAAAATGATAAAATATGAGGTGGAGAGGAGTAAAAGTGTAGAGTTTTTGTATGTGATTAAAAGGTTATCATTTTCAAATAGTCTGCTATAAGTATAAAATATTTTACGTAACCACAGCAAATACCTATAGTAGTTGCAGAAAACATAAAAAGAAAGGATTCAAAGCATACCACTCCAGAAAAGCATCAAATCACAAAAGGCAGCAATAGAGAAAAAAAAGAAACAAAAGATTTACAACACAACCTCCAGGCGATTCTAATGATATTTAAAGTTTGAGAATCACTGCTTTAGGCAATAAATCAGGAATCTCAGTTAAGCTACACATACTAGAAACTCAACAAACAGTAGCTTAATCCAATGGGATAGATTTTTGACAAATAACATGAAGTATGGAGGTAGGCAGTCCAAGTAACAGCACAAAAAAGTCATTAAGGACCGAAGTCCTACGTAGCTTCCTGATCCACAATTTTTATTGTGTAGTGTTCACCTTTATGCTAACATAATGACTGCATGCCAGTTGAGTCTTTTTCTTTTATCAGTGAAACTATAACTTTTCCCAGGAACCCACTCATTAGACTATACTTACATCACAGAACTATGTTTCATATATATAATTAGCTGCAAAGACTCTTGAGAAATCACATTTTCTAGCTGGTTATTTTGTTGACTTTTGCAAAGACTGGGTTCTGGTAGTAAGAAAGTTTGGGTAGGCAACTAGCATATTTTCTTTAAGCTGGAATAATTTCTTTCTCTTGTATGGCAATAAGAAAACAAAGCAGCAGCTCATTTAAGAATCTGCTTCCAGTTTTTCCTTTCCTTATAACTTGAATCACTGTTTAGTCGATAATTAGGTCAAACAACAAAGTTCACAATGTTTAATCTTTCTTAATTTACAAAAATGACAATTTTATGAGGTTCTACCTAAAATATATATACCAGATTTGGGTGGGGACACCGAGCCAAACCAAATAAGATAGATAGATAGATAGATAGACAGATAGATAGATAGATAATTTTGTTTGGAAACATACTTAATAATTAGCATGCATATAAACTACAAAAAAGATATTTTTAGTTGTTTAATCAAAGAAAAATGAATTTTAACTGCACTCAAAAGTTGAAATCTATCATTTGAACTCTTTGGAATCAGTTACAATGTGTAATGCTATATGCTGTATCTTTTGGGGGAAGTAGACTAGGAAAAGCTATAAATCAATGCAAACCACACTGTTCAGAAGACAACTTGAAACACATGCTGACTTTTGGTAAGTCAGTACATATATGTTCACTTATGGAACTTTATTCTTAACAGTACAGACACTACAGTTCAGAATTTGGCTTGTACCAATAAGCTTGATTTTCAAAGAGTGCATTTCCAAAAGCATTCTTTGTTGTCATCAGATTGCCATGTGAAATGATGATTCTAATTGGTTTGAGAGTTATAGATAAAAGAATTTATGAAACTATTCTGGCACCAGGTCTGTATATGGAGCCCATTTTACAACACCTCATATTTTTAGCAAAGTCAGATTTTTGCCGTCATTATGCAGTGATAATAGTCAATAGGTATTTCTACATTATACCCAATTATTTATGTGGTATTTAGTATTAATTATTTGTAAAGTATACTCCTTTATAATTCCCCACATAGAGATGGAGGAAATAACACTTTTACAAAAGTATTTGAAATTGTTTTAAAGTGGAAAGAAAGTAGTCACACTTCTCTTCAGTGAAATGATTGCTAACACTATAAATCATTTATTTTAAGGACTGTTTATTTTCTTTCCTGCACATCTGTGCTCAGCATTTGGACTAAGAGTACTTTCAAGGCTAGCATTTGGATCAACTCAAGAAGTCACAAGTTGAGTAAGTGGGTCACCCAGTGAAATCACTTAGAAAATACTTTATATTTCAGGACTTTGTGAACAACGTTTAGATTTTCAGCGGTGGATTATTGTGGTCTCTGAATGTAAGAAATGATATAGTGGATATTTTTAACTTTGAAAATGAGGATTTAAAAATAAATTCTAAATATATCCAATGTAAAATAATTTAAAAATAAAGAAAATGTGAGTGAACGTTTATCTAAAGGTGAGAAATGACTTTATAAATATGAAATGTAAATGAGAATAATGAAAAAGAAAATAAACATACTATTTTAAAGTTGTAATTATCAGAATTCTGTATGGAAGAAACAAAAACAAAATTCATAGACAAAAAGTTAAAAAAATGTGCAAATATGACAAAAGATTAATATATTAAATGTGTCATCCCAAACAAGATCATCTTAATAATATTAATAACAAAGAAAAATGTCTTAATAGAAAAAAGTCAGGTAAATTAAGTGAAAGTTCTCAGGAGAAAAAGAAATTACAAAAAAGTGTAAATTACTAAATTTCACTATTACAGACATTTGAATTAAAATTAGAAAATGTATTAGTTTGCTATTGCTATTGTAATAAATTACCACAAATTAAATAGCTTGAAACAATACAAATTCACTCTTACACAGAGCTAGTGGTCAAAATTAGGACACGTCTCATTGGCTTAAAACAAAGTGTTGGCAAGGCTGCATTCCTATTTGCAGGCTCGTGGGGTAAATCAATTCCTTGCCTTTTCCAGCTTCTAGAGTCTACCCACATTTCTTGACTATAGGCCCTCTTCCAATACCCTCAAAATGAGTACTGTTGATAGGAGTGAAAAGTCGTTCAACCATTGTGTAAGACAGTGTGGCAACTCCTCAAAGGCCTAAGGACAGAAATACCATTTAACCCAGCAATCCCATTACTGGGTATATACCCAAAGGAATATAAATTGTTCTATTATAAAGACACGTGTGCAAGTTTGTTCACTGAAGCACTATTCACAATAGCAAAGACATAGAATCAACCTAAATGTCCTTCAATGACAGACTGGATAAAGAAAATTGGGTGCATATATGCCATGGAATACTATGCAGCCATAAAAAAGAATGAGGCCATGTCCTTTGCAGGGACATGGATGGAACTGGAGGCCATTATCCTTAGCAAACTAACATAGAAACAGAAAGCCAAATGCCACATGTTTTCACTTATAAGTGAGAGCAATATGATGAGAACACATAGACACATAGAAGTGAACACCACATACTGGGGACTTTCAGAGGGTTGAGGGTGGGAGGAGACAGAGGATAAGGAAAAATAACTAATGGGTACTAGGCTTAATACAAAGGTGATGAAATAATCTGTACAACAAAGCCCCAGGACACAAGTTTACCTATGTAACAAAGTTGCACATTGATATGGTTTGGCTCTGTGTCCCCATGTCCCCACCCAAATCTCATCTTGTAGCTCCCATAATTCCCATGTTCCCATAATTCCCATTACGGGAGGGACTGGTGGGAAATGACTGAATCATGGCAGTGGGTCTTTCCCTTGCTATTCTTGTGATAGTGAATGGGCCTCATGAGATCTGATGGTTTTAAAAATGGAAGTTTCTCTGCGCTAGCTCTCTCTTTGCCTGCTGCTATCCACATAAGATGTGACTTGCTCCTCCTTGCCCCAGCCATGTGGAACTGTAAGTCCATTAAACGTCTTTTTTTTTTTTTTTATAAATTGCTCAGTCTCAGGTATGCCTTTATTAGCAGTGTGAAAATGAATTAACATAGTAAATTGGTAGCAGGAGTGGGGTGCTGCTTAAAAGATACCTGAAAATGTGGAATCGACTTTGGAACTGGGTAACAGGCAGAAGTCAAAACAGTTAGGAGGGCTCAGAAGAAGACAAGAAAATATGGGAAAGTTTGGAACTTCCTAGAAGCTTATTGAATGGCTTTGACAAAAATGCTGATAGTGATATGAACAATAAGATCCAGGCTGAAGTGGTTTCAGATGGATATGAGAAACTTGTTGGAAACTGGAGCAAAAGTAACTCTTGTTATGTTTTAGCAAACAGACTGGTGGCATTTTGCCCCTGCCCTAAAGATCTGTGAAACTTCGATTGATTTAGGGTATCTGGTGGAAGAAATTTCTAAGCAGCAAAGCACTCAAGAGGTGACTTGAGTGCTGTTAAAGGCATTCAGTTTTAAAAGAGAAACAGAGCATACAAGTTTGGAAAATTTGCAGCCTGACAATGCAATAAAAAACAAAATCCCATTTTCTGAGAATACAAGCTGGCTGCATATGTTTGCATAAATAATGAGGAGCCAAATATTAATCACTAAGACAATGGAGAAAATGTCTCCAGAGCATGTCAGACACCTTTGCAGCAGCCCCTCCCATCACAGGCCTGGAGGCCTAGGAGAAGAAAGTGGTCTCATGGGCCAGGCCCCAGTGTCCTTCTGCTGTGTGCAGCCAAGGACTTGGTGTCCTGCATCCCAGGTGCTCCAGCCATGGCTGAAAGGGGTCAATGTAGAACTTGGGCTGTGGCTTCAGAGGGTGCAAGCCTCAAGCCTTGGCAGCTTCCATGTGGCACTGAGCCTGCACATGCACAGAAGTCAAAAATTCTGAACCTCCACCTGGATTTCAGAAGATGTATGGAAACGCCTGTATGCCCAGGCAGAGGTTTGCTGTAGGGGTGGGGTCCTCATAGAGAACCTCTTCTAGGTCAGTGCAGAAGGGAAATGTGGAGTCGGAGCCCCCACACAGGTTCCCTACTGGGGCACCACCTAGTGGAACTGTGAGAAAAGGGCCACTGTCCTGCAGACCCCAGAATGGCAGATCCACTGACAGCTTCCACTGTGCCCCCAGAAAAGCCACACTCAATGCCAGCCCATGAAAGCAGCCAGGATGGAGGCCATACCCTGCAAAGCCACAGAGGCAGAGCTGCCCAAGACTATGGGAACCTACCTCTTATATCAGCATGACCTGAATGTGAGGCATGGAGTCAAAGAAGATCATTTTGAAGCTTTAAGATTTGACTGCCCCACTGTATTTTGGACTTGCATGGGACCTGTAGCCCCTTTGTTTTGGCCAATTTGTCCCATTTGGAATGGCTGTATTTATGCAACACGTGTACCCCAATTGTATCTAGGAAATAACTAACTTGCTTTTGATTTTACAGGCTCATAGGCAGAAGGGGCTTGCCTTGTCTTGGATAACACTTTGGACTGTGGACTTTTGAGTTAATGCTGTAATGAGACTTTGGGAGACTGTTGGGAAGGCATGATTGGTTTTGAAATGTGAAGATATGAGATTTGAGAGGGGCCAGGGGCAAAATGATATTGTTTGGCTCTGGACCCCCACCCAAATCTCATCTTGTAGCTCAGACAAGGATAAGGCTGTGGAGAGTCAGAAACTATGGCAAGGACTTTAAAGGTATTCTAACTGCAGTAAGAAACTATTGAAGGGAAACTTTCTCAAATAATTTATTCATAGAATAAAATGAGAGTAGTCTAACATGAATTATAAAAGTAATCACATGTAAGTTATTTACTGCTATATAATAAACTTCCCCAAAACTTAGTGGCTGGAAACAACATTTGTTATCTTACAGTTTCTTTGGGTCAGATATCTGAGTGTGTCTTAATTGAGTCTTCTGGCTCAGAATCTTTCCCAAGACTAAAATCAAGGGGCCTAGTAACAACAGTCACCTCAAGACTCACCCAGAGAACAGCAAACTCCCAAGCTTTGTTGTAAGCATGTGCTGCTAGGCCTACCCTAGGATTAGTCGTTTCCAAAATTTGTACGCTTTTAGGAAGGGTTTCATTCCTCATGAGCTATTTTGACTAAAAGACTCAATTCCTCACTGGCTGTTGGCCATAGGACTCTCTCAGTTACTTGCCACATGGGCCTCTCCATAGAGCAGCTCACAGCATTCAGATGGCTTCACCAGAGTGCGCAAGCAAGACAGAACCTTAGCAAGACATAAGCTAGAGTCTTTTGTAATCTTATGTCAGAAATGGCATCCTTAAACTTGTGATGTTTTCTACTGATTATAAGTAAATACAGAATAGATTCAGACTGTACTCAAAAGGAGAGCACTTCACAAGGGCCTCAATACCAGAAAGTGGGTGTCATTGGTATCTATTTTGGAGGCCTGCTACCACAGACCCTAAATTGGCTTTCATTTATTAGTGATTAAATTCATTAAAGTCATTAAAATCATTCTTTTAATGATCGGCTCAAAAAACTCAATTACAAACTCAGTATTCTTCCTCTGTTTAAAAATCATAACTAAAATTGTCCATCTTCAATCGTCAATCCAATGATCAATTCCAGTTGCAAAATATTCTTTTAAATGGAAATCATCAAAATGTTCATGCTATACTTAACCTTAAACTTTGCAGTGTCTTTCATGAAATTGCATACATTGTATTTGAAATGTTTAGGTTATTTTAACTTTCTGTTTACTGAAATCCATGAAATATTTCGGACATTTTCCTATACTACTTCTGTTAACGTTACTTGCTTTCTTCATCCTGTGATCATAGAAATTAATGATTCACTATTTATAGAAACTTTCACATATTGCAAAGCTTTTTAAAATCTGTATTGCAGGATGTAGGTCATGTTATGTGAGTTTCAGAGTGACTTCCAGGCAAGCCTTTGAAAACCACCCACTTAGGTACTTCAGGTTGAATTTTAATTGTCAACTTCTCTGACCTTCAAAGGTAGCTCCCTTAACTTTCAGTAGAAGTTTTCTTGACATCTACTCCATGATCTCTTCCAATAATCCTGTAAAACCAAACCAGAATATATAGAGTGGCTTCTGTTTTCTTGACTGAACATAACGAAAACAATGTATGCTATACCTCTCTGCAATCCCAGAGGACCAATTGGAAGCAAATTTGAAGTCCAACATCTTCATCAACTCATTCCCTCTTTTCGTTTCACCAGAAGCTTTCTGACCTTGAATTAATGAGAATAGCGATGCTGTATTACTATAAACATTTTTAAATTTCAAATTGGATCTTATTTAAATTTATCTCTTATTTATGATTTGTTATTTTCATTTTACAAATAGAAGAATTGAAATGCCACACAGTTACATGAATGACCAAGATTTCATTACTAGGAAGGAGCAGAACAACAATTTGAACTCAGGTCTACTTATCTCAAGGCCAGGATTTTCCACTCCCATACCATTGTGAATACTATAAAGGCATACACATACATGGTGTGCTCAGTGATGTTTTCAAATAATGACGATTATAGACCCAAAGTCAAGATGAAAACCAGACTCCTTACCATGGACATATAAAGCCCTCTAAAATCTGGCTCCTCCCTGTATCTCTAGCCTTACTTCTTGCCATTCCCCTACCTGTCTCTTAAGTTTTAACCACACAGAACTGCTTTAAAGTCACATTTTCATGCATTTTCTTCCTATGCCATCTCTACCTACAACACCTTACTTCTTGCTTTTCATTCCACCTTCCTTCCATCATCATCCTATCAAGAGCAACTACTGACTGTTCACGACTCAATCTAGAAGTTACGGGCACCATGATGGCTTTTCTGCTTCCCAGTTTCCCACTTCTATTACATTTGTATCCATGTGATATCATATATTTAAATATACTTTTAGGTCACCTATAATGTTTAAATTGCATTTAATTATTTGGACTGTACATACTATAACTTACGATGAACACAGTGCTTCCACATGTTATGTCAATTAATTCTTAAAGGATGCTTACATCACCTTCATAAGTAGGGACTGCACCATAATTCTCTGTCTCCAGCATTATGACTGAAATAAAGTACTTTTTAAATAAATATTTACTGATTACATAAGGAGTAAATTAAGTAGTATAAAATAGCTACATAGTGCATTTGGGGAAAAAACACATGTCATTGAAAAACACAACAAAATCACTAACATTATTTTCACCTGGTAACTTTACTCACCACACTGAGTAAAGCAATTGTCCCACTTTCCTTCACCTGCATAGCACTTTATAAGTCTAAGTGGAAAAAATAAGTAAATTCAGATGTAGGGAGGAAGGTCTATTTATTTAATTAAAGAATGATGCTAAAGCAGGTCTAATTTTTCTGCCTCAATTGACGACGACTTTGGATATTTATGAGCACTGTTGTATAATGTAAAGAACATTAAACTCTGAGCCTTAAAACTTAGATTTATTGCTTCTTTGCCACTAATCAGCTAAGTTAAATTGAAAAACTCATTTAACCCCTCTGGCTTCAATTTTCTCTCATATAAAATGAAGACCAGAGTATTTCTGAAATCATTTGCAATGCTTAAAGATCTCATACATTTTTACATCTTCATCTTTTGATTAACATGATTATATAAAATCACTTTCATCTACCACTTAATGAAAATCGCCAGCAAGATACGGGATCTACAATGTTCCTGGGGCCTAGTAGCTTAAAGAATATTATTTTTCTATTCAACTTTCCAGGAACAGGTCACATTTGAATACAAAGCTATTATGTATAATTGAAAGTTATTTCTTTAGCTTAGGTTTTCAAAAAATAATCTTTGGAAAATTGCATTTGGTAAGAGTGACATCTACTTTTATCCTTTATACTTTATTTTATGAGGAACTTTCTCAGGCAAGCATAGGCACACACTGTCACCGTGATTATTTACAAGCATCATAAAATTGCTGAGTGCCTAGAATATATAAAGCCCTAATGCTAAGTCTTACAGGGAACCAAAGGAGTACAGCTGTTTCTGCTCTCATGAAACAAGTAATCTCTTTCATTGAGTGTTTTTATTCTAATTGACATATTAAACTTAGCCAAATCATAATCCATGTAAATTGTTAAGAAGATTGAAATGATTGCGGACAGGTCACACCTTGACAAAAAATACACATATACATAAAACTTCCCTCTGGCATTATAACTGTCTGATTTGTGTATTCTGTATTATACTTCCCACTCAGTAGAATGTGTACAGTATACAGTAACAGATGGTATTTGAAGTCATGGATGAAGATAAGATTGTCTGGGGATATATATAGGTAGAGAAAGAGATGGGGGAAAAAAGAACAAGAGAAGCCATTCTAGAATCCCGAGATTCATGAAATAACCTCAGTGAAGGGAGCCTGTGAAGGTACCTTCAAAAAAATATTCAGAATGGTAGGAAGAAAAGCAGGACAGAATGGTGACATGGAAGTTATGGAAGAAAAAAAGTATTAAGAGTGGCTAGCTAGTGTTACAGAAAGGAAAAGACAGAAAATACTTTAAATAGACTATTTGATTAAAAAGTTATCAGTGCCTCTAGGAAGAACTGCCTCAAGAAGGAAGCAGAATCAAACCTCAAATTAAAGTGGGTTGAGGTTTGAAAGGGTAATGAAAAAACAGAAACAAGAAGTATGGAACACTGTAACTTTGTTTCAAATAGCTAGAAGAAAGATACTGAATATTCCCAACACAAAGAAATGATAAATGTTTGAGATGATGGATATGCTAATTACCCTGATCTAATTACCCTGATCACTTATACATAATATGTACCAAAACATCACTCGCCATGTATCCCATGAATATGTATGGTTATTACTTGTCAATTTTAAAAGAGAAAAAAATGTTTAGTAAATATACGAATAAGTATTAAAGAAATGGCTAAGTAGAAAAATAAATAAACAAATGCACAAAAAGCTGTAGCATTTTTGGAAGGCCTTAATTCTCAGTCAGGGAAACCAATATAGAGATAAATGACAGCCTTGCTTCCTATGCTACTCTAAAGAGAAGAGCTAGGATTCAGAACAAAAAGAGCACTGGTTGAGATTAAGCATTTTGACATTTAGAGAGGCATGCGTCAGGCTTTCTTCAGAAGTACAAGAACCATAGACAAAAGGGAGTCTAAAGGCCATATTAGAAAGTATCTTTTAAAGAACTGATTTCTTCATCAAGAAATCCTGTAATGTTTTCAAGGTGATTAGCTTTAGGTCATTTTAGTAGGCCCAACAATTATAAACAAATTATCTTGGAATGATACTTCAAATTATATATTTGCAAAAATGTGCTTTTTAAAGATATTGAATTTAATTTATTTTAGGAGAATGTTTGCTTTGGGATGATGCAATAAATGCCACTGTTGGGTTTGTTGCTTGACATGCACATCTGAAAAAATGGTATAAGTATCTAAATTATTTGAATTATTTGTGAGAAGTTTACATTTAATATCCACACATACCTTGGAGATCCTGTGTGTTTAGCTCCAGACAATTTCAATAATGCAAATATTGCAACAAAATGAGTCATATGAATTTGGCCTCTCAGTGCATATAGAATTTATGTTTATATCGCAGCTTATTAGTTTATTGAGTGTGCAATAGCATTATGTCTAAGAAAACAATGTACATACCTTAATTAAAAATATGTTATTGCTAAAAAATGTTAATAATCATCTAAGCCGTGAGCAAGTTGTAATCTTTTTGCTGGTGGAGGGTCTTGCCTCAGTGTTGATGGCTGTTAACTGATCAGGATTGTGCTGCTGAAGGTTGGGGTAGCTATGGCAATTTCTTAAAATATGACAATGAAGTTTGACACATAAATTGACTATGTCTTTCAGGAAAGATTACATTGCAGCATAAGATACCTTTTGATAGCATCTTACCCACAGAATAACTACTTTCAAAATTGGAGTCAATCCTCTCAAACCTTGCCACTACTTTATCAATTAAATTTATATAATATTCTAAATTCTTTGTTGTTTTAACAGTGTTAACCAGGAGTAGATTTCAGCTCAAGAAATCCTTTTCTTTGTTCATCCCTAAGAAGTAACTCCTCATCTGTTAAATTTTTGTCGTGAGATTTCAGCAATTCAGTCACATCTTCAGGCCCCACTTCTAATTCTAGTTCTCATGTTGCATCTACCACATCTGCACTTACTTCCTCCAGTGAAGTCTTGAACCCCTCAAAGTCATCTATGAAGCTTGGAATTAACTTCTTCCAAACTCCTATTCACGTTGATATTTTGACCTCCTCTTGCTAAGCACAAATGTTCTTAATGGCATCTAGAACGGTAACTCCTTTCCTGAAGGTTTTCAGTTTACATTGCCCAGATTCATCAGAGGAATCACTATCTATGACAGTAATAGTTTTATAGAATGTATTTCTTAAATAATAAGACTAGAAAGTTGAAATTACCCCTTGGTCCATGGATGTTGTGTTTGGAAGCATGAAAACAACATAGACCTTTTGGTACATGTCCATCAGATCTCTTGGGTAACTAGGTCCATTGTCAATTAACAGTAATATTTTGAAAGGGGTCTTTTCTGAGCAGTAAGTCTTCACAGTGGGCTTAAAATATTCAGTAAACTATGCTGTAAACAGATGTGCTGTCATCGAAGCTTTGTTGTTTCATTTATAGAGCACAGGCAAAGTAGATT
The DNA here is from genome assembly GCF_028858775.2 of Pan troglodytes. Taxonomy (NCBI): domain Eukaryota; kingdom Metazoa; phylum Chordata; class Mammalia; order Primates; family Hominidae; genus Pan; species Pan troglodytes. Next base: position 42,430,630 of record NC_072413.2, read on the forward strand.
TAGCATCATTCTTAAGGTCCCTAGGTTTTCTGGAATGGTCAATGTGCACGGACTTCAACTTAAAGTCACCAGCTGCATTAGGTTTTAATAGGAGAGTCAGCCTGTCCTTTAAAGTTTTGAAGCCAAGCATCGGCTTCTCCTCTTTAGCTATGAAAGTCCTAGAAGGAACCTCTTTCTAATAGAAGGCTTGTTTCATCTACATTGAAAATATGTTTTTTTAGCATAGCCACCTTCATCAATTATCTTAGCTAGATCTTCTGGACAACTTGCATCTTCTACATCAGCACTTGCTGGTTCACCTTGCACTTTTTTATGTTATAGAGATGGCTTCTTTCATTAAACCCAATGAATCAACCTCTGCTAGCTTCAAACTTTTCTTCTGTACTTTCTTCACTGTTGTCAGCCTTCATAGAATTAAAGAGAGTTGCAGCTTCAGTTTAAAGGAATGTTTTGGCTTTGTTGATCTTCTGTACAGACCACTAAAACTTTCTCTGTATCAGCAATAAAGCTGTTTTGCTTATCATTTGTGTATTCTGGAGTACCACTTTGAATTTCCTTCAAGAACTTTTCATTTGCTTTCACAATATGGCTGTTTGGCATAAGAGGCCTGCCTATTTTGGCTTTTTATTTGCCTTCTTCACTAAGATTAATCGTATTTAATTTTTGATTGAAAGTGAGAAACATGCAATTTTTTATTCCACTTGAACCGTTAGAGGCCATTGTAGGGTTATGCATTGGCCTAATTTCAATATTGTTTTGTCTCAGAGAATAGGAAGGCCCGAGGAGAGGGAGGGAGATGAGAGAATGACTGGTTCATGGAGCAGTCAGAACACACACATTCATTGGTTAAGTTTGCTGTCTTATACGGGCATGGTTCATGAAGCCTCAAATAATTATAATAGTAACATTAATAATCATTGATCATAGATCACCATAACTGATGTAATAATAATTAAGAAAATTGAAATATTGCAAGAATTACACAATGTAAAGAGAGGCACAAAGTGAACACGTGATTCTGGAAAAATGTCACCAGTATACTTGCTGGACACAGAGTTGCTGCAAACCTTCAAGTTGTCCAAAATGCAATATCTGCAAAGTGCAACAAAATGAAGCAGAGTAAAACGAGGTATGCCTGGATACAAAATTGAGTAGCTCCCCGTGAAGCCTAGGATATAGCCTCAGTGCTATGTGAAAAGGCATCAGTTGCTATAATAAAAGCTTCAGCTACAATAATAAAAGCTCTGAAGGAAATGGGCTTGGTCTCCTAGCCACAGGAGTCTGTCACTGAAGAGCTACAGCCCAAGGGGCCACCATCACCCGAGATAAAAGCAAGTAACCAAATAACTGGTGTCTTGGAGCATCAGACAACTCGGATTGTCACTCTCTCTTCTTTCGCTGTTGCACAGATGTCATTCAGGTGGCAGAAATGTGTTGTGGGTTATGTTAAAACCCTGCCCATATCTCCTGAGGGTCTGAGCCTTCCATGTTGGGGGTGCCAACATACAGTGTGTGCCCTGAGGTCTGCCTTTTCAATTGAGCATCGTTTTATTAAATGCCACAACACAGAGAAATAGATTTATGAGGGTTCATACACAGAAGATTCATGCCTCCATTTTTCCTTACCTTTGAAAAAACAAACTCTAAAACACCAGTTTATCAAGATGACAATAGATTAAACACGATGCAGATAGTGGTAATAGTTACCCCCTTTACTAAATGCCTCAAGTGCCAGGAGAGTTATATTGATCCATTCAACAGTCGACACTACATAATTAAGAGGACAATACAGAACATATTACATCATTCAGGGCATATTAGTATGAATAAAGAAGTGGAAGCTCAGAGAGACTAAGTTGCCAGAATACAAGTTTAGGTAAGTGTCAATACAATGTTGACATTGTTTGGCTGTGTCCACACCCAAATCTCATCTTGTAGTTCTCATAATGCCTGCATGTTGTGGAAGGGACCCAGTGGAAGGTAATTCAATCATGAGGGTGGTTACCCTCATGCAGTTCTCATGATAGTGAGTTCTCACGAGATCTGATGGTTTTATAAGGAGCTTCCTACTTTGCTCAGCACTTCTCCTTCCTGCTGCCATGTGAAGAAGGATGTGTTTGTTTCCCCTTCCACCATGATTGTAAGTTTCCCGAGGTCTCCCCAGCCATGCTGAACCATGAGTCAATTAAACCTTTCCTTTATGAATTACCCAGTCTTGGGTATGTCTTTATTAGCAACATGAGAATGGACTAATACAAATGTTCACACTCAAATCTGGCTGACTCTAAGCCTGAGCTCTTCCCACACAACATACCATCAGAGTTCTCATTAACACTTCATCAAGCAGGAGCAAACTAGCATCTCTAAATTAAGTGGAATACTAAGAAAAAAAATAAAAGTCAGGTAGTTCACTCTGGAATACTCTACAGAACTCACAAAAATAGATTCTCATATGAAGCTTCCTTTAAAGTTTCAGATGGCTGTTTTAAAAGGAAAAATAAGAGAAGAAGGCAGGAAGAGTATAAATACAAGAAACAGAAATAGACTAGATGGCAGAAATAGACCACATATTATAGAGTTTAGGTTATAATTTAAAAAATAAGAAATTCACATGGAAAAGGGATAGTCAACATTTAATAGGTGCTACTGAGAGAGTAAATTGTCTTGGAAAGAAAGGAAGAGAGGGAGAGGGAATTAGATTCCTACCTCATATTAACTGAATAAATAGTAAAAATAAGTTTCTAAGTTTGATAGAGAAGAAAATACAGAACACAATCTGTTCTAGGGTGAAGAAAAATTTTGTAAGTCACAAAGAAATCAGGAAGGAAAAGATTAGTAGATATGACTGGATAAAACCTGTATATTAAAAATCAGAAAAAATAAACATGAAGAATTATAATCATATAAAGTATTGGAATTACTAAAGTGTATAGTTTAAAACAATATGCAAATATAAAATAATACAAAGGATATGAAAATCTTATAAAGAAAAATGAAGATTGCCAAAAGCACTTGAAAAAATTTAGTCTAATTAGGCATCAGCTAAAAGCTACTTTTAAGAATGCAGTACTATGTTTTAGCTATAATAATTGCAAAGATTCACAAATATGAATAAAACTAGTATAGGGGACTGTGCAGTGAAATGGAGTTTCCTTCAAAGTTTGTGGCTTTATTAGAGTTCTCCAGAACTAGTAGGATATATGTATATATGAAAGGGAGTTTATTATGGAGAATTAGCTCACATGATCACAAGGTGAAGTCCCATGATAGGCCATCTGCAAGCTGAGGAAGAAAGAAGCTGGTGGTGGCTCAGTCCGAGTCCCAAAGCCTCAAAAGCAGGGAAGCCAACAGTGCAGTCTTCTGTCTGTGGCCAAAGGCCCTAGAGCCCCTGGCAAAGCACTGGTGTAAGTCCAAGAGTCCAAAGGCCCAAGAACCTGGAGTCTGAGGTCCAAGGCCAGGAGGAATGGAATGAAGCATCCAGCATGGGAGAAAAGAAGGAACCCAGAAGGCTCAACATGCTAGTTTATCCCACTTTCTTCCACCTGGTTTGCTCTAGCTGCAGTGGCAGCCAATTGGATGGTGCCCACCCACACTGAGGCTGGGTTTTCCTCTCCCAGTCCATCAACTCAAATGTCAATTTCCTCTGGTAACACACTCACAGACACACTGAGAGACAATACCAGCTATCTAGGCATCCTTCAATCCAATCAAGTGACACCTAATATTAACCAACACAGTGGTGGTATAAATTAATACTGTCATTGAAAAAACTAAACTATATATCAAAACCCTGAAAATTATTGTACATATTGAGTCATAAATTTCACTTTTAGGAATTCATACTAAGGGAAAAAATGGTAGATGTGCACAAGCACATGTTAAAATGCTTCATCATAAAGGTATTTATAATAAAGTATATAAAGACCTGGATATTAAATAACAATAGTATTGTTCTACAAATTTTGGTGTGTCTATACAAGTGGTATATTGTACAGTCGTTTATCAATATTATAATTATGTTTTTTCAAAAATAATATTCTAAATATTTCTCAGTTAAGAACTTCCTAAAACGAAGCAGAAAATCCTTCAAATTTTTTTGCAGTAAGGTTTGCAAAATGGTTTTTTTGAGGAGGGAGGAGCAATACATATGAAAATACTAGAACTAAGCAAAAGGAAGCTTTTACTAGTTCTTAGTCTCATTGTGATATAAAGCAGCAGTCCCCAACCTTTTTGGCACCAGGGAGCAGTTTTGGTAGCAGAGAGATGGGGGGGTGCGTTAGATTCTCATAAGGAGTGCACAACCCAGATCGCTCGCATGCACAGTTTACAGTAGGGTCTCGGCTCCTATGGGAATCTAATGCTCCTGCAGATCTGACGGGAGGTGGAGCTCAGGTGGTAATGCTCACTGGGCTGCCTCTCACCTCCTGATGTGTGGCCTGGTTCCCAAAAAGCCATAGACTATGGGTCCATGGCCAGGAGATTGGGGACCCCTGCCTTAAAGGATGGGGCCTCCATACAAAACATAAGCTTATAGAATGTAGAAAAAAAAAGAGAAAGAACTTAAATGTAGCCTACCAAGACCCAGTAGCAAAGAAAAGGATGCCTAGCTGAAGAGGAGAGATAAAGAGTTACAGTTTGTCATCATTAGACAAAGTATGTGGTACATACAGACAACTGAGCCTGAATAATGGATCCATCCCTACGGTTTGCTGATCCTAGAGGAAGCTGAGTCCATTTGTTTCTGGCAAGAGTGGTAGCAGTACTTGCATTAACCACTCTCAACCAGGTGTCAAGAGGCTGCAAGGGCAGCATGTGTCCCCTTGCCCTCACTGTCCAGGAGAGACAGCCAAGGACCTTTGCATTTGACTGGCTGGTTAAAGTCCTCTCTCTGGCTGACTGTGGCCAGCCAAAAAGAGGCAAGAAGCTGAATCATATTGAGCATAACTACACAACTCGGTACTTCAGTCTGGCTGCCCAATTTTTCAATTAAACCATGTGATATTGCCAGTGTGGGACCACATTGACCTACAAAAATGGAAATTTCATATGGTTGAGACTATATATCAAAGTTGGTTATAAACTCAGACTTTGTACTCCCCCAGTAAAAATAAGACAACTGTTTCTTTAAAGAATATGGTCAAATTTTAATCCAATTTAGATTTTAAGCACAGCAACTCTTTTATTAAAAAAAAATTGATCAGCCAAGCTCTCATTACGAGCTTGAACAACTTTAGAGAAATATCTTATGACCAAAAAGAAAAAAGAAAAAGGACTTTCTCTTCGGGCACAAGTCTCTAGAGAACCTGTTGCAGGTACCTCTACCAAACAAAGGGGAACACTTAGAGAAGTTACCAAGCTAAGACTACCTCCCTCCTGGGGAGCGTTTGTCTAGGCAATACCAACATTTGCCCTCTGGCTTTCTTTTCTCTACACCTCCATTGCTAACAAAGAGCACTTCAATTGAGGTAGTAATTTTTTAGTTATTTTGATTCATTTGAAGATTTACTATATTGTCCTTTTGCTCTGGAAAACTGTCCTTTGTTTTAAGACTATGTGTATATCTGTACTCTGATGTATTGATTTTGCAGTTAAACAGTGAAGATGATCTTATTTTCAGATTCTCAGAGGATTCATCAGCAGAGTCCTCTTGCCAAGTAATAATAAAAGTAACACACTACTTACTGAGTGCTTACTGGTGCCAGGACTATATGCAGGGCCCTGTTGTACATGTGTTAGCGCATTTATTCTCATCAGTATTCCAACTAGGAGAGGCAGGACTCAAAACCAAGAAGTGTGGTTTTAGACTTCCTTAACTACCAGTTGTTTACTTTTCTTAATCATTTTTATACTAGCCTATAAGAGAAGAAAACAAAGTCTATACATTAAGTTTGTTATAATAAATACATTTAAATTTACATAAGCAGGTGATATGGTTTGGCTATGTCCCCACTCAAATCTCATCTTGAATTGTAACTCTCATAATTCCCATGTGTCATGGGAGGAACCCAGTGGAAGGTGATTGAATTATGAGGGGCCGGTCTTTCCTGCTCTGTTCTCATGATAGTGAATGAGTCTCACGAGAGCTGATGGTTTTTAAAAGGGGAGTTTCCCTGCACAAGCTCTCTTCTCTTGTCTGCTACCATGCAAAATGTGTCTTTCACTTTCCACCATGACTGTGAGGCCTGCCCAGCCATGTGGAACTGTAAGCCCAATAAATCTCTTTCTTTTATAAATTGCCTAGTCTCAGGTATGTCTTTATCAGCAGCATGAAAACAAACTAATACAGTAGGAAAAGTTATTTTTAATGGTTGTTTTATTCCTTGTTTATTATCTGTTTCTCCCTACTCCAAGTGACCAAAGCAGTCAATGTCTCTGCCCTCAAAAAAAGTTGGGAGAGACAGATAATAAACAATGGGGGCAGAAACTTTGACTGCTTTGGTCACTGCTGCATCTTTGGTGTCTGGAATAGGCATAGGAAACATTCATTAAACACAATACCTTTTTTTGGTCCCTTATTTTCTATTTTATTTCTTTTCAGGAAAAAAAAGGGCTATGATTTGCACAATAAATTATATGGTCAAGACCAACCTATCTATAAATATGTATTAAATAAATGATATGAAAAAATATTTGATCTTTTAATGATTTTATATAATTACATGGTATGCACTATCTACCCAGATACCATCAATTCCAACGGAAGCTAGGAAAAAGAAACCAAAAAGCACCTGAAGACTAAGATCCTAGGACTGAACCCTAGGACAAAATAAATTGTCCAAATAAATTGGACAAAGTTCACAAAAAATAAGCCAGCAAGAGGCAGTCCAGGAAACCTCCCCATCCCTCCTCATGTTTTAGATATTGATGGAGGCCTCTGATGCTGCCTGAAGAATACTATTTATTCCCCTGAAGTCAGTATATCACTAAACACCACAGGTGAACTATGGTGGCTGAATGCTACAAGATCAGTTGTAGATGGTAGGATCTCACAAAATTAGAAATTTGTAAAATAAAGAAAATACACATCAAATTACAGGCAAAGAGAAAAGAGTATTTAAAATGCCCTGGTCAGTAAAATAAAGAGAAAGAATCTAAATGGCTGCCAACATAAATAACATGAGGAAGAAGATTCAATTACATTCATTGGCAGATAAGTTAAGGTACCAGTTTAATCCAGCGGGATGAAGTTCTCCACTAAAATTAAAATAGACATGATCTCTCCAGTTTACAAGTCAGGTAACAGAGCCCCATTGCCCACATGATTATAATTAGAAAAGCATCACGCAAATGAAAGAAACCTTCGCAAGATGTTTACAAAGAAATTTGGAAAGATTTAAGAGATTAGTAAGATCAGAGGTGATGGTTTGGACCTTGTAAATAATTTTGGGGGGTTGCATATAATTTAATAAACCTCATGCTGGTATTTTTCTAAGTGACACAGTGATACAGATACAGTGATAATTTCATTCACTGACTTCACTAGCTAGAAAAAGTAAACTAAATGTTTTGTGTGGTCAATATCACATAATTGGAAATCCCAGGACTGGTAGAGCTCATTCTCTTGTTCTGGTGGCTTTGGGTGTTGGCTACAAAAATTGAAGAAAACTGGAAGAGCCTGATGCCTTGATATGTCTTCCTAGTCATCAAGAGAGTTTCAGCTAACCAGAAAAGGTCTGCAAGTGTCAGCAAGCTTCAACCTGCTGGTGAAATCAATCCTGCCATTTGCTTTTGTAAATAAAGTTTTACTGAAACACAGCCACATTCATTTGTTTACATATTATCTATGCTGCTTTCACACTACAAGCACAGAGTTGAGTGACTTTGTGAACATGGCCTATAAAACCAAAAATATTTAATACCTGGTCATTTACAGAAAAAGTTTGCTGATCCCCTGGAAAAAAAAAAGAAGACAAGAGATTATAAATGCCTATCATCACATACTTAAGACAGTCTCTTTCAAAAGTCTGAGTCACTTTTTGATGATATAATATTTTGAGAGATATTTTTAATTTTCCACAACTCCAGACCCAGGCACCATCCTTGCTCATGTATGCTAAGTGGTATCTAATGATCTGAAATAGTCACTCCACCTAATAACCACTGGAGAAAATCTATCTCATCTCAGAATAAAGTTTCATAAGCACAGTGATCACTCTGTTTAGTATTCCATCAAACTGTTGAATTTTATAGGACTCTCATAAAACTTTAATGTTCTTCCAGTACTGTAATCAGATGAACAAAGCCATATTTTAACACAAAACACTTTTGATTTTATGACATATTACGATTTTTAAAACATATGTTCAATCTACAATCTGAAAGCAACAGGATGGTACAGAGTGGATGGTTGTAGTTAATCTGTCATAAACTACATTATTCTTTTTAAATCTGAATAAAATTTCAACGACAAAGATAGTTTATGTTCAACCATTAATGTGAGCAGGCACTATGAGTCAACTATAATGTATTAAACAAATCACAGCTGTAAACTATTTATTAAGTAATCTATTTTATGCCATGTTTATCTCTGTTACTCATCAAAACATCTTTACCACTTAAAATGGTATTTCATTTTCTTTTATTTGAATAACTATATGCACAGATTTATAGTTTCACAATTTTTCATTTCTGCCATGGAAGAAGAAAGACTTTTTAATATTACTAGATTGTTCAAGCAAATAAAACATTTAAAATATGAGAAATCTTGCATTTTTTATAATGAAGCAAATGTCAATTCCAAATAGCTTCCTCAAAGAACAATCGAGAAACAAAAAAAGAAATTACTTTCCCTCATTCAAACATTCTAGTGTAACAAATGAATGACAAGAACAAGGCCTTGTGCTTGTACACCATGCAGCATATGCAGGTTTTTTATAAAACAGTTCATTAGAACAACATTCTAAAAGGCGTGGATAAAAATAATGTTACTTTTCTCTGGTTTGCCAGAAATGACTTATATAAATGGAAAGCATGTATTCAATAATTATCCTAAAAAAAACCTGGAAGGGTTTTGTTGACAAGGTTGACTAAGACCTTATACATTTTTTTCTATAAAATAAGCAACAATTCTTTATATATAATATGTGGTGGAAAGAGGGAAAATTTAAATGATGAAACTTCTTTTAATGCATTGTGACTCAAATAACAGTCTTGACTGCTTGAGTCCAGATTCTTGGGGCCTCTGACTGTGCTTCCTCTTCTGAGTATCCTATGCAGGTTTTCTATTTCTATAGTTTCTACATAAAGCTTTTGATCTCACTCCCCCCGACTTAGGTTGTCCATGGCTGTTCTTATTACTAGCTCTTTTTTATTCTGTACATGTTTTCTTCCATTATAAGGAAATAAATGTTTTTCTAATTGGGGTCTTGGATCTTCTTGATTTCTTCTATTACAGAGTGATATTGATATACTGTGCAATTCAATTAAGCATTTTTGAGCTGCTAAGATCATAGACAGGAGGGTCTGCTGCTTAATTATCTTGACTCAGGAATGTGAGGGCTGTATCTGTACCCCAACAGTTCACATGAATAGACTAAAGAATAAAACTAAACCATTTTATTAGAGGGGTTTTGTTTTTTAAATTAAACCCTCTCTGGTAGGGAGAGTGAAGAACTCCAAATAAATCTTATTTCTCTAAAATAACATTTTAAAAGGGACTAGAAATACACTGTCTTAAAGGAACTCTAAAGAAAAGTATTTTTTTAAAGACAGTAGAAATCCACTTTTCTCTAGTGTGCTTTTTATACAATATATTCCTAGTTTCTATTGTAGCAAGTCTAGCTGTGCCAATACTTAATTTTGAATGTCTTCTTTCATCAAGTAGCTCATTATAATCTTTCAATTTTTCAGATTTTGGTATAGTAAAACCAGCACCTCTATTAGTCAGGAATTCAACATGATTAAATGAGGAAATTTTAATGAAGAGACTATAGCGGGTTGAATGTTCCCCCCATCCACCCAAATATTCTCACCTGAAACCTCAGAATATGATCTTATTTAGAATAAGAGTTTTTGCAAATGTAATCAAAGTGAGACTCTCAAGATTAGATCAACCACATTTGGTTCTAAATTCAACAAATAGGTGTCCTTATAAGGAACAGAAAAGGAGAATACGCACATAGAAGGGAAGGCCATGTAAAGATAAAGACAGGTGTTGGAGTGATGTATCCATAAGCCAAGGAACTAGGACTCCTGACATTCACCTGAATCGCAGGGAGAGGCATGGAACAGACTCTTCCTCCTATTCTCCAGAATAAACCAACCCTGCCAAGCAACACCTTTATTTTGGGCTTCTGGGCTCCAAGACTGTGAAATAATTTCTGTTGTTTTAAGCTACCAACTTTGTGGTAATTTCTTTTGGTAGTCCTAGGAAACTAATACAGATAATATTTATCAGGGTGTAGCAGAGAAAAGAAAAACTATCTAGAGATGGAGAAGTACCCAGTTTAGTAAAACAAAAGTAGAGATCGTTACCATCCCTACGTCTGAAAAATCAAAGGAAGGAGAAGTTACCACAACCAGAGAAAAGCTGTAGCTGCAGAAGAGAGCTATCTACAGAAGCTGTGGCCTTAAACAAATAAAAGCACCCACTGGCAGCCTATGACACAGCAGGAAGAAAATGAGAGAAATAACCCTGACTTCTCCCTTCTGCACCCTGATCTACTAATGACTCTCATTGGTCAAATCAAGGAACACAAGAGAGCAAGGGAAAAGCTGTCCCCAAGGGCACAGGCAAGATGGAGAATGTAAGAGTGTAGTTTTAGAAGGCCTAATGAAGAATACATGATGACATACAATATGAGCAAATATTTCTATCCAATGTTTATATCTAAGAATAAGAAGGAATAAAGTTATAAAATAGAATAGATTTTAAAACTGCCGATTGTTTTAATTCATGGGAAATAATGGCTTCTATAGATTTCTATCAAAGACTATAGATTGCTGAAAATTATCCAACTACAATATAAGGCATTCATGTGATCAATCCGAAGAAATAATGTTTCCTCTATAAACAATTAAAACACATTTTCATGCAGCATAGATTTTGGTTTTCAAGTGTAAAACTAACATTACATTGCAAATAATATAAAGAAATTAAGTTTTGTTAAAGTACTTACAGTGTCAAAGAAATGATTAGTGTTGCTTAGAAGTTTGGATAGTTGTGCATTTTCAAGTTGTTTTGACAACTTCATCATTTTCACTATGCTGAAAATCCTTTTCTTACTGGCAATTTATTTCATTTCAAAAGTTGTGGATAAAATATTCCCTTTTATAACCAAGCTACACTGAGTCCATTTCTAATTACCGATGCATACTCACCTGTTTAGCTGGTATGTTATTTACAATCATTAAATACTCCAGCAGAGTAGTGATATTACCTGGTTCATTAAGTCAGTCCAAATTTCACAGTGCTCATTTTGTCCTCAGGTTAATAGCTAGGATTCTAAGTCAAACTTTAAAATATGTCTGCCAGAATGATGTCACTCTATTTTGAAACTTCATTTTAGCATTTTTAGTCAATTATAACCATTGTTTCTACAATCATCTGATATGATGACTTGAAACAACAAGAAGTGTGGCTAGGCAAATGTTCTATCAATTTTTTCCCAGTACTTGCCATTTCTAAGTGTAAAAACTTCCCCAGCAACACAGAGAGGTTAGAGAGTCCAAATAATGAGAGCTGTGAATAACTGGGGAAGAACTACAAAGATTTTTCCCCAGATAGCCTCTCAGCTGCAGGTCTCTGCTGAGGCAGAGCTCAGGTGAAGAAAGAGAATGTTTTATATAGGGAGTTTTGTCAGTCACAATCAGGAATTACCGTCCCTAGGCCACTATCAAGAAGGAAGAACTAAAAAGAGAAAAAGAGAAAAGTTGACAATATACCAGAGGCTTATGAATCAATACTATGTGCAATAAGGCAAAATGTAAAGGAAATGGTGTTAAAAAAACTAAAAAGCAATCCAGGAGACCACCATGAATACAAAGACTTTTAGGATTCAGCAGGAGCACCCCTGGCAGAACTAGTCAACTTTAAATATGCTGCATTTCCAAGTCAGAGTATCCTCGGCAGAAAGATAATTATAAATCAGAAGGTTCTGGAGAAAGCCAAGAACTATTCTGGGGGTCTGCTGGTATGCAGGATTACGAAACAGACTTAAGGCACTATTCCATGTCCAGTGGTAATTGAATGCCCATTCTGTTTTCCTCCATTCTAAGAAACAGTTGAACTAATCTCCAATTTATTAGTTACTAAGTAGTCTTTCTAACTCATTCTATTGTGGCTGTTTGTTTTTTTACCATTTTTGTTGCAGTAAAAAGTGAGTACAAATACTAAAAATGTTAACTAATACATAAGTCAGAAACTTAATGTTATAAGAATATGTAAGACACAGTTTAAACTTGGATAGGTAAGATTTGGGAACGCTCCTGTAAAATCAGTAGCTAATGATCACACCAACTTTAAAACCAAATTAATGTGAAAATTCTAGTTGCTTACTGTTTTAATGGTTCTGTTCCAGAAGTTTTGTTCAACTTGGTCTTATACAATTCAAAAAATTATATGTATTAACCAAGGCCTTCAAATAAACATGAATTTTCTGAATGCCAAACAAGTAATTATTTCAGTTTTCAGTGTCCTGCTATATTAACTTCAAAGACTATAAGCCAATCTTGTTCTTACAACTTAGCATTGTTTTTCTTTTTTTAAGAAAATGATTTTTTAAATAATCAAGTTTAACTTAAGTTAAATACACCTGTGCTATACTATAATTCTATTTTTTTATTTTAGGATGTAATTCAGTATTTTTCACATCAGAACAAGTAACCTCACGATTCACTTTTATAACATAAAAATTGGCATGAGATTCAAACCTATTGTACAAACCATGATTATCAATTTTGATTAGTATTACTGCATTTTTCACTAAAGCATCAAAAAAGTCTTGTTTTACTTGAATTAGCATTAGACCAGGCAGTTAACTATTGTATATCTGATCCTACATTTGCATTGTATGAAAAGAGCATGACATCAGTAGACTGATAAGTTATGGATGGATAATATAATACCTAAAGCAAACACTAAAAGATTATACAAAGAGATACACACAAAACATTACAGATAAGTAGAAAGTGAAATTTTAAAAAATGTTTAAGTATGCCACAGGAAGACAGAAAAATGATAGAGAACAAAAGAGGATAAACAGAAAAAAATTATAAACTTGAGCCAAAACATATCAAAAATTACATTAAATGCAAATTGTCAAAATATACCAGTTAAAAGAAAGTATCAGGGTAGATTTTTTATATGACTCAATGATGTGTTGTCCATAAGACATTCACCTCAAATATAATGCTATAAGCACATTAAAACTTAAAAATAGAAAAAATACACCAATCAAAAGAGTTTAAAAGACATATGAACATTTTTTTCAGTGGGCCATGTTAAACTATAGTGTCTAGGGATCTACACTTATTTGGTAAAACTAGAAAGAAATTCAAGGAAGTGATTGCTTTAAATGTCAAGATAGTGGTTGAGCTTGAAATGGGGCACTAGGTGGCAGAGGGGCTATTGTGATGGTGGCTCTATTCCTTTCTGCTATCAATTTCTGCTTCTTCCCTGGATGGTGGTTATAAGAGTGTTCATTTTATAATAGTTTATTTGGTTTTAATTTTCATGTGATTTTCTGTATTTGTTTTAAAATAAAAAGGTCAGTTTTCTTAAAAGAAAAAGAAATATAGGCTAAAGAATAATCTCATAATCAAAAGAAAATGCAAAAGATCAGGACTTTAAAAGTATAAGAATCACAGTGACTCAAGGAATTATGACACTTGAGTGACACATTTTTCATGATTAATAATCTTCAACTGTTTTCTATTATAAGATTTTATGACTCAGATTTACATTTCTGGAAGGTAGGTTCTGATTGTCTTATCTTAGGTAAAATAACAAGTCTTTTTCCAGCAGGCTAGAGGACACTTTGATTAGCAGCTACAGTAAGATTGCACAAAATGAGATATGGGTACTTCCCTAGAGAAATCATGTTTTTCTTACAAGAATAAAAGAAAATAGAAATGAACTCCATAGTATCTTATAAATTGCAGAAATTAAGTGTGAGTAAAATATTACCCAGTCTTGCAAGATTTGTAATCTAAGTTGTTAAAATCTATTGATAGCAAAATTCTTTGCGTCATCTTAATAATATCAAGGACTGTTAGAATGCCTAAAGCTATTTTATATTTATCTTCTAAACTCTCGCATTTTAAACTGAAAAACTACTAACCCTAGAACTATAGCAGTGTATCAGGCGAAACAACACTAGACAAGTGGTTGCATTTTTCTAGATTTCTCCTACCAGCAGAATAAAGATATGATTGAGATTTATTTGGAAATTGACTCCATTCTAAATCTTATGGAATGGGGAAGGTTGAGGGATAGATAAAAGTCTTTGAGTACAAAATATTATCCATAATATTACTTCAATGTAAATCCCCACATAAAATATTAAAGAAAAACCTATCTAATATCCCTGGAAAAAAACCACAAGTTATAATACTTCTATTAAAATATAGACATGAATATGTCTTCCAAACTAACCAGTTAGTATACTTTCTCCACTCTTGTTTATTTTTAAATAAGAAGGGAAATGAAACTGCATCTTAGGAATTTTAATATAAAACATGTATTCACTACGAAACTCATTGGCAAAAGTTGTTCAAAATTCTCTTTCAAAAACCACTTGGCAAATAAAACTCTTATCTGCTCTTCTCACAAAAGAAACTAAATTTCTGTTCTCTCCTGCCCTTTGAAAACAAATAATTGAATGAGAGATTCATAATGGAATTCTTTTGCAGTGTGCCTAAATATTTGGCATCAGGCCAAATTGAAAGAGCTCTAAGGACTTTTAAACTGAAAAATTAACCTTAAGTTGAAAACAGGTGACTTTTGAAATGTTTAAAACTTCCTGAGGTGCTTAATATCATTCTATTCTCAATAAGTCAATTTTCCAAATATTAAAGAAACTTTAGAATTCTAGAGTAGTCCCAAATTCATGCTGCATGAAGAGAAAAAGGGCAAGCTAAAAATCCTTTTCATGGTTAAACTACCTGATATGTCAGGACATCAAAGATCTATCTAACAGCCCTAAGGGAGAAGTGGTTAAGTTGAAAATACAAGTTCCATCTAATAAAACCAAAGGAAATAAAAAAAGAAAAGAAAAGACATTCTGAAGAAAGAGAAGCTGTGACCTGCCAGTCACTCAACAGAAACTACTGACTACTTAGCCAGCAAAAAATGGAGTCTGACTCAGAGAAAATGTGATCCTGTTAGCTTGACTGTCAGAAGAGGTGATGAAGCGCCTAGAAAAAGAAAACAATTTAATGCATTTAATTGGGAATAAAACTTATCAGCCAGTGTTCTAAAGTAATAGTATAGGCTACAAGACAGTATGTCCATCTATGAATGGATTGAGCTTTCAATGACACTCATGGAAATATCTGTACATCTGCCAAGTCATGTTTGCATATAACGAAGAGAAATTTCAAATTGACTCTAAAAATGGACTTGTAAAGAGATATAGATCTATCATAATCCTAGAAAAATCTGAACATTCTAGGCATCTGATTGACACAGCTCAGCCTATGGATTGATTTCTTTGGGGCCAAGTATCTACCCATAGTCCAATAAGCTTTGGCCAGTGGTAGACAGATTCATGTGGTAGAAACGGTACAAAGGCAGGAAGAAAGCAAAGTTTGGAGTGGATTGATCAGAAGTGGAATGAAAAAGACTGTTATGATCTGCTTATCTAGTACATTAAACCCTCTATGCCTGCCTTTCATATATACTGCTCCAAATACTCAATAATTTTCTCCCCTAATATGATCTAATGGCTACATTTGTAAGTAAAAAGACACTCTTCCCTCTGAATAGAATAGAACATAACAGACCACAGTGAATGGAACTTTATAAGGGTTAGCATTGTTTCTGGAAACTTGTTTCTGCTTACACATAAACACACCCCATACAAATGTGTGTGCTAAAGCCAAGGTAAAATGTGCTTATTATACATCAATTTCTGCAATTTCTTTTCATCAGTTTTGGTGCACCAGCTGCAGGCAGAAGGGAACTCCCGCACCATTTTTACAAAATGTGTTTCCTTTTGCTCCATAAGCCAAATATTTGGGGACCTGAGTTTATCTGTCATGCTGTAATTTACCCAGTGCTCCAAAAGGAACCATTCAACCTTACCATTCTTGTATTTTCCATCCCTTTAACTACTCTATAATAGTAAAAATGCAAGCATCAAAAGCCTGACCCTCCAGTTGGCACATGATCCTGATAAATCATCAGATCATAGTTTATCCATAAAGAGTGTTAGCTTTGCATTTTCAGATAAGAAGAGATGTTTCCTTATCCTTTCTCCCAATAAAATCCAATAATAAATCCAAACATTGGATCTTCTCTATGTCCCTTACTCCCCATGATTATTCTCTGCCTTAGTCTCTCTTCACAGAAAGATACGAGTTTCTTAGCAGCCTTGAGCAAACAGAACAACCAACCCTTAGTAAGAATGGAGCCTGAAAGGCTGCAGAGAAATCGAATCAGGATTTTGTGCACTTTCTCTTAAGAGACAGATTTAATGTTTAATATTCAATGTTTAACAAATTCTAAATTTTGAGTAGTGGTTAAAAAAAGAGGATTATCAGAAATTAGTATTAGTCATTCCAGTGCCAAATACAATTAAGCAAGACCATAAAATCCAAAACTGAAATCAGTGATCATTTCCCTCAGGAAATTTTAACCACAAATTTCCCTATGTCTTAGCAAGCAGGGACTAACAGATATTATCAGAAACACAAAGGATATAGTATTTATAGTCATTGCATGCCTCTATCATAGCACTTAACCATATTATAAAGAAATTTTCTGTATACATATTAGTAACTCCCACTAGACTGTAAATTCCTTTGGGCCTTATTCATCTTTGTTTAATAGAACACCAAGTATGTATTAGGTGCTCTGTACTGTCATTTATTCTAAATACTAAATAGCATATTCACTCTTAGGTAATCTATTTGCTGTACTTATAAGTCTTTGAACTAAAGAATTATTTCAGATACCATTATAACTACATGCCTGAAACAGGTGGACCACAATTGACAATTCAATTAAGATTCTGATGCCCACAGAAGACAAACTAAATAAGAACACTCCTATAGAATGCCTATCGCACACATCTTAAACTCCTTAGATTGACTCACACAAGTATAATAGCACCACTAATCATGTTTCATCTTCCAAAGTTCAGAAGTCTATGATCTCCAAAGCAGCACATCACAGTCAAGAGGCAGAAAAAGAAAAAACTAGGTTCGAGTTCTAATTCCTTCACTTTTCAGCTGAGATAAAAACTTGACCCTCATTCAGTTTCTTCATTTATAATAAATCAGGTATAAGTAAAGTTTATTATCATAGAATAAAATAATGTTTCATGCATGTAGCACAGTATCTAACACATAGTAAACAATCAAAGTTTATAGTTTTTATCAGTATTATTACCACCACTATTAAAAGAGAAGAAAAGGAAACAGAAGAAAAGTACCCATGTTATATTTTAAAATAGGTTAAGCAGTTTTTAAAGAACAGTCCATGACTTTAGTAACTCTACAAAAATCTTGTTGGCATTTCATTAGAAAAGTCTGTAGTTATCAACATACACTATTATGAAATTATTGGTATGAGAAAAATTGTTGCTACAAGTACTTTCTTTTCAGATTCAGTAGCAACTCATATACTGATTATAGAGTGATATTTTCTTTAAAAAAACATACAATTAGCTATTTTCTTTTTTTTTTTTTGAGATGCTGTTTTCTAATTAAACCTTTTATTAAGTCTAAAACCATGTTTTTGAAAAGTGAAGTTGTGAAACATTTATATCCAAATTGCCACAGTGACCAGAAGGCTAGTACAATAGTTTTAGAAATTATATACAGGATTTGGAGCTCTCCAATAGACCACCAAATTATGAGAAATTCTACAGATATAAGATTCTTCCCTGTACTCACAATCTTGAAACAAATAAACCTCAATTTCTTTTTGAATTCAAGGGATAAACAAACATATTTTAAGGAAGGCAATAAAATGGAAACTGAAATAGTTCTAGGAAAAAAAGCTAAATATGAGCAAAGGTTATGAATAGGTATGTCACAAAATCTTGCAAATGGTCGATTAGCTCATGAAAAGACATGAAACTCACTTGATATGGTTTGGATTTGTATCCCTGCCTAGATCTTATGGGAAATTGTAATACCCAATAATGGAGGAGAGGCCTGGTGGGAGGTGATTAGATCCTCATAGGGATGGACATCCCCTTTGCTGTTTTTGTGATAGTGAGTGAGTTCTCACAAGACCTGGTTGTTTAAAAGTGTGCAGCACTTCCCGCTTCACTCTCTGCCTCCTGTTCTGGCCGGGTAAGATGTGCCTTCTTCCTTTTCACCTTCTGCCATGATTTTAAGTTTCCTGAGGCCTCCCCAGACATGCCTCCTGTACAATGTTCCACAATGTGAGCCACTTAAACCTCTTTTCTTTATAAATTACACAGTCTCAGATATTTATAGCAATGCAATATGGCCCAACTGTCCCATAGAAGTGATGTTTATGGTTTCTTTTGAATAAATGTAGAAATTGACTCTACCAGTCTTAAAACTTGAGAAAGTTACATTTTTCTTATCTGAATTCCTTTCTCAGGAAATCAACCATCAAACTTCTTAGATACTATCAAGAAAGTGAAACTTACCACATCACCACATCTGGGCAATGAGATGCCAGACCCTTCACTAATCATGATTGCCTAACTGACTTCCTGTTCCTGCTTCCCTTCCTGCTTCCTGTTGACCAACTCCTCTTCCTTACCTCTAAGGAAGGGGTCAGAGGACTTGGTTTTTCCCATACATTATTACATTTCTTCCCTGCTGAATAAATCTCTAATTTTAGTCAGAGAGATAGATTTGAGACTGATTTCCCATCTGCTTGACTGCAGCACCCGAATAAAACCTTTTTCCCTGGCAATACTCATTGTCTCAGTGACTGGCTTTCTGTTGGGCAAGCAGCAAGACCTAGACCTAACTCTTGCTGTTTGGGTAACATATAATATCATTAATAATCAGGTAAATACAAATGAAAACTGCAATAAAATATTACTACACACACACTACAATGGTTAAAATTAAAGCTAACACCACCAAATGTTGGTGATGATCTGAGGTAACTGAAATTTTCATGCATAATTGGTAGGAAAGTAAAATGATTCAAGCACTTGGGAAAAGGTCTAGAAATTTTTTTACAAAAGTGGACATATATCTACCATATGAACTAGTAATTCCAATGCTGGGTATCTACCCAATAAAAATGGTTTTTATAAAGGTTAAAAAAAAAAAAAACCTTATTCAGGAATGCTCATAATAACTGTATTCATGATATCAAAAGATAGAAACAGCCCAGATATCCATCAATATGCAAAAGAATAAACAAATTGTTAGATATTTATACAATGGAATACTAATGATAAAAATAAACAATTTTTAATACACATAAAATATAGGTAAATCTCATAACATTATGCTGTGTAAATGAAGCCTTACCCAAAAGAGTACACACTGTATGATTTCATTTATACTACATTCCATAACAAGCAAAATTATTCTATGGTGAAAAAAAATTATAGCAATTATTAGTTTGCCAAGAGGTAGGGTGGAGTATTAGTCCATTTTCATGCTGCTGATAAAGACATACCCAAGATTGGGCAATTTACAAAAGAAATAGGTTTTTGGACTTACATTCCCACATGGCTGAGGAGGCTTCACAATCATGGTGGAGGGTAAAAGGCACATCTCACATAGCAGCAGACAGGAGAAGAGAGTTTGTGCAGGGAAACTCCCATTCTTAAAACCATCAGATCTCATGAGACTTATTCACTATCACAAGAACAGCATGGGAAAGACCCATCTCCGTGGTTCAACTATCTCTCACCAGGTCCATCCCACAACACATGGGAATTATGGGAGATACAAGATGAGATTCAGGTGGGGACAGAGGGCCAAACAATATCATTCTGTCCATGGCCCCTCCCAAATCTCATGTCTTCACATTTCAAAATCAATCCTGCTTTCCCAATGGTCCCCCAATGTTTTAACTCATTTCAGCATTAACTCAAAAGCTACAGTCCAAAGTGTCATCTGAGACAAGGCAAGTCCCTTCCACCCTTAACTCATTTCAGCATTAACTCAAAAGCCATAGTCCAAAGTGTCATCTGAGACAAGGCAAGTCCCTTCTGCCTGTAAGCCTGTAAAATAAAAAGCAAGTTAGTTACTTCCTAAATACAATGGGGGCACAGGCATTAGGTAAATACAGTATTCCAAATGGGAGAAATTGGCCAAAACAACGGGGCTACAAGCCCCAAGCACGTCTGAAATCAAGCAGGGCAGTCAAATCTTAAAGCTCCAAAATTATCTCCTTTGATTCCATGTCTCATATCCAGGTTACGATGATGCAAGAAGTGGATTTCCATGGTCTTGCGCAGCTCCTCCCCTGTGGCTTTGCAGGGTACAGCCTCCCTCCTGGCTACTTTCATTGGCTGGCATTGAATGTCTGTGGATTTTCTAGGCACATGGTGCAAGCTGTCAGTGAATCTACCATTCTGGGTTCTGGAGGATGGTGGCCCTCTTCTCACAGCTCCACTTAGGTGGTACCCCAGCAAGGACTCTGTGTGGGGGATCTGACCCCACATTTCCCTTCTGCAATGCCCTAGAAGAGGTTCTCTATGAGGGCTCCACCCCTGCAACAAACTTCTGCCTGGGCATCCAGGCACTTCCATATATCTTCTGAAATCTAGGAGGAGGTTCCCAAACCCCAATTCTTGGCTTCTGTGCATTCATAGGCTCAACACCACATGGAAGCTTCCAAGGCTTGGGGCTTGCATCCTCTGAAGCAACAGCCTTAGCTTATCTTGGCCCCTTTTAGCCATGGCTGGAGCAAGTGGGACACAGGGCACCAAGTCCCTAGGCTGTACACAGCAGGGGGGTCCTGGACCTGGCCCATAAAACCATTTTTTCCTCCTAAATCTCTGGGTCTGTGATGGGAGAGGCTGCTGTTAAGACCTATGACACGCCCTGGAGACATTTTCCCCATTACCTTGGTGATTAACATTCCACTCCTTGTTACTTATGCAAATTTCTGCAGCCAGCTTGAATTTCTCCTCAGAAAATGGAATTTTCTTTTATATTGCATTATCAGGCTGTAAATTCTCCAAACTTTTATGCTCTGTTTTCCTTTTAAAACTGAATGCCTTTAACAGCACACAAGTCACCTCTTGAATGCTTTGCTGCTTAGAAATTTCTTCCACCAGATGCCCTAAATCACCTCCCTCAAGTTCAAAGTTCCAAAAATCTCTAAGGCACGGGCAAAATGCCACCAGTCTCTTAGCTAAAGCATAACAAGAGTCACCTTTGCTCCCGTTCCCAACCAGTTCCTCATCTCCATCTGAGACCAGGTCAGCCTGGATTTCATTGTCCATATTATTGTCAGCATTGTGGTCTAAGCCATTGAACAAGTCTCTAGGGATTTCCAAACTTTCCCATATTTTCCTGCCTTCTTCTGAGCCCTCCAAACTGTTCCAACCTCTGCCTATTACCCAGTTCTAAAGTCGCATCCACATTTTAGGGTATCTTTTCAGCAGCACCCCACTCTACTGGTAATGATTTACTGTACTAGTTTGTTTTCATGCTGCTGATAAAGACATACTTGAGACTGGGCAATTTACAAAAGAAAGAGGTTTATCGGACTCACAGTTTCATATGGCTGGGGAGGCCTCACAGTCATGCTGGAGCGCAAAAGGCACATCTCACATGGCAGCAGACAAGTGAAGAGGGCTTGTGCAGGGAAACTTCCATTTTTAAAACCACCAGATCTCGTGAGACTTACTATCACGAGAACAGCATGGAAATACCCATCCCCGTGATTCAATTATCTCCCACTGGGTCCCTCCCACAACACGTGAGAATGATGGGAGCTACAAGATGAGGTTTGGTTGGACATACAGCCAAACCATATCAGGTGGAATTGACTGGGAAAAGGGATAAGGAATCTGTCTGGGATAAAAGTAATGTTTTAGGAGGAGCCAAGATGGCCGAATAGGAACAGCACTGGTCTACAGCTCCCAGCGGGAGCGATGCAGAAGACGGGTGATTTCTGCATTTCCATCTGAGGTATCGGGTTCATCTAACTGGGGAGTGCCAGACAGTGGGTGCAGGCCAGTGGGTGTGCGCACCGTGCGCGAGCCGAAGCAGGGAGAGGCATTGCCTCACCTGGGAAGCGCAAGGGGTCAGGGAGTTCCCTTTCCGAGTCAAAGAAAGGGGTGATGGACGCACCTGGAAAATCGGGTCACTCCCACCCGAATATTGCGCTTTTCAGACCGGCTTAAAAAATGGCGCACCACGAGACTATATCCCACACCTGGCTCGGAGGGTCCTACGCCCACGGAATCTCGCTGATTGCTAGCACAGCAGTCTGAGATCAAACTGCAAGGCGGCAGCGAGGCTGGCGGAGGGGCGCCCGCCATTGCCCACGCTTGATTAGGTAAACAAAGCAGCCTGGAAGCTCGAACTGGGTGGAGCCCACCACAGCTCAAGGAGGCCTGCCTGCCTCTGGAGGCTCCACCTCTGGGGGCAGGGCACAGACAAACAAAAAGACAGCAGTAACCTCTGCAGACTTAAATGTCCCTGTCTGACAGCTTTGAAGAGAGCAGTGGTTCTCCCAGCACGCAGCTGGAGATCTGAGAACAGGCAGACTGCCTCCTCAAGTGGGTCCCTGACCCCTGACCCCCGAGCAGCCTAACTGGGAGGCACCCCCCAGCAGGGGCACACTGACACCTCACACGGCAGGGTATTCCAACAGACCTGCAGCTGAGGGTCCTGTCTGTTACAAGGAAAACTAACAAACAGAAAGGACATCCACACCAAAAACCCATCTGTACATCACCATCATCAAAGACCAAAAGTAGATAAAACCACAAAGATGGGGAAAAAACACAACAGAAAAACTGGAAACTCTAAAACGCAGAGCGCCTCTCCTCCTCCAAAGGAACGCAGTTCCTCACCAGCAACGGAACAAAGCTGGATGGAGAATGATTTTGACGAGCTGAGAGAAGAAGGCTTCACACGATCAAATTACTCTGAGCTACGGGAGGATATTCAAACCAAAGGCAAAGAAGTTGAAAACTTTGAAAAAAATTTAGACGAATGTATAACTAGAATAACCAATACAGAGAAGTGCTTAAAGGAGCTGATGGAGCTGAAAACCAAGGCTCGAGAACTACGTGAAGAATGCAGAAGCCTCAGGAGCCGATGCGATCAACTGGAAGAAAGGGTGTCAGCGATGGAAGATGAAATGAATGAAATGAAGCGAGAAGGGAAGTTTAGAGAAAAAAGAATAAAAAGAAATGAGCAAACCCTCCAAGAAATATGGGACTGTGTGAAAAGACCAAATCTACGTCTGATTGGTGTACCTGAAAGTGATGCGGAGAATGGAGCCAAGTTGGAAAACACTCCGCAGGATATTATCCAGGAGAACTTCCCCAATCTAGCAAGGCAGGCCAACGTTCAGATTCAGGAAATACAGAGAATGCCACAAAGATACTCCTCGAGAAGAGCAACTCCAAGACACATAATTGTCAGATTCACCAAAGTTGAAATGAAGGAAAAAATGTTAAGGGCAGCCAGAGAGAAAGGTCGGGTTACCCTCAAAGGGAAGCCCATCAGACTAACAGCGGATCTCTCGGCAGAAACCCTACAAGCCAGAAGAGAGTGGGGGCCAATATTCAACATTCTTAAAGAAAAGAATTTTCAACCCAGAATTTCATATCCAGCCAAACTAAGCTTCATAAGTGAAGGAGAAATAAAATACTTTACAGACAAGCAAATGCTGACCGATTTTGTCACCACCAGGCCTGCCCTAAAAGAGCTCCTGAAGGAAGCGCTAAACATGGAAAGGAACAACCGGTACCAGCCGCTGCAAAATCATGCCAAAATGTAAAGACCATCGAGACTAGGAAGAAACTGCATCAACTAACGAGCAAAATCACCAGCTAACATCATAATGACACAATCAAATTCACACATAACAATATTAACTTTAAATGTAAATGGACTAAATTCTCCAATTAAAAGACACAGACTGGCAAGTTGGATAAAGAGTCAAGACCCATCAGTGTGCTGTATTCAGGAAACCCATCTCACATGCAGAGACACACATAGGCTCAAAATAAAAGGATGGAGGAAGATCTACCAAGCAAATGGAAAACAAAAAAAGGCAGGGGTTGCAATCCTAGTCTCTGATAAAACAGACTTTAAACCAACAAAGATCAAAAGAGACAAAGAAGGCCATTACATAATGGTAAAGGGATCAATTCAACAAGAGGAGCTAACTATCCTAAATATATATGCACCCAATACAGGAGCACCCAGATTCATAAAGCAAGTCCTGAGTGACCTACAAAGAGACTTAGACTCCCACACATTAATAATGGGAGACTTTAACACCCCACTGTCAACATTAGACAGATTAACGAGACAGAAAGTCAACAAGGATACCCAGGAATTGAACTCACCTCTGCACCAAGCGGACCTAATAGACATCTACAGAACTCTCCACCCCAAATCAACAGAATATACATTTTTTTCAGCACCACACCACACCTATTCCAAAATTGACCACATACTTGGAAGTAAAGCTCTCCTCAGCAAATGTAAAAGAACAGAAATTATAACAAACTATCTCTCAGACCACAGTGCAATCAAACTAGAACTCAGGATTAAGAATCTCACTCAAAGCCGCTCAACTACATGGAAACTGAACAACCTGCTCCTGAATGACTACTGGGTACATAACGAAATGAAGGCAGAAATAAAGATGTTCTTTGAAACCAACGAGAACAAAGACACAACATACCAGAATCTCTGGGACGCATTCAAAGCAGTGTGTAGAGGGAAATTTATAGCACTAAATGCCCACAAGAGAAAGCAGGAAAGATCCAAAATTGACACCCTCACATCACAATTAAAAGAACTAGAAAAGCAAGAGCAAACACATTCAAAAGCTAGCAGAAGGCAAGAAATAACTAAAATCTGAGCAGAACTGAAGGAAATAGAGACACAAAAAACCCTACAAAAAATCAACGAATCCAGGAGCTGGTTTTTTGAAAGGATCAACAAAATTGATAGACCGCTAGCAAGACTAATAAAGAAAAAAAGAGAGAAGAATCAAATAGACACGATAAAAAATGATAAAGGGGATATCACCACCGATCCCACAGAAATACAAACTACCATCAGAGAATACTACAAACACCTCTATGCAAATAAACTAGAAAATCTAGAAGAAATGGATACATTCCTCGACACATACACTCTCCCAAGACTAAACCAGTAAGAAGTTGAATCTCTGAATAGACCAATAACAGGACCTGAAATTGTGGCAATAATCAATAGTTTACCAACCAAAAAGAGTCCAGGACCAGATGGATTCACAGCCGAATTCTACCAGAGGTACAAGGAGGAACTGGTACCATTCCTTCTGAAACTATTCCAATCAATAGAAAAAGAGGGAACCCTCCCTAACTCATTTTATGAGGCCAGCATCATGCTGATACCAAAGCCGGGCAGAGACACAACCAAAAAAGAGAATTTTAGACCAATATCCTTGATGAACATTGATGCAAAAATCCTCAATAAAATACTGGCAAACCGAATCCAGCAGCACATCAAAAAGCTTATCCACCATGATCAAGTGGGCTTCATCCCTGGGATGCAAGGCTGGTTCAATATACGCAAATCAGTAAATGTAATCCAGCCTATAAACAGAGCCAAAGACAAAAACCACATGATTATCTCAATAGATGCAGAAAAAGCCTTTGACAAAATTCAACAACCCTTCATGCTAAAAACTCTCAATCAATTAGGTATTGATGGGACGTATTTCAAAATAATAAGAGCTATCTATGACAAACCCACAGCCAATATCATACTGAATGGGCAAAAACTGGAAGCATTCCCTTTGAAAACTGGCACAAGAGAGGGATGCCCTCTCTCACCACTCCTATTCAACATAGTGTTGGACGTTCTGGCCAGGGCTATCAGGCAGGAGAAGGAAATAAAGGGTATTCAATTAGGAAAAGAGGAAGTCAAATTGTCCGTTTGCAGACGACATGATTGTTTATCTAGAAAACCCCATCGTCTCAGCCCAAAATCTCCTTAAGCTGATAAGCAACTTCAGCAAAGTCTCAGGATACAAAATCAATGTACAAAAATCACAAGCATTCCTATACACCAACAACAGACAAACAGAGAGCCAAATCATGAGCGAACTCCCATTCACAATTGCTTCAAAGAGAATAAAATACCTAGGAATCCAACTTACAAGGGATGTGAAGGACCTCTTCAAGGATAACTACAAACCACTGCTCAAGGAAATAAAAGAGGATACAAACAAATGGAAGAACATTCCATGCTCATGGGTAGGAAGAATCAATATCGTGAAAATGGCCATACTGCCCAAGGTAATTTACAGATTCAATGCCATCCCCATCAAGCTACCAATGACTTTCTTCACAGAATTAGAAAAAACTACTTTAAAGTTCATATGGAACCAAAAAAGAGCCCGCATCGCCAAGTCAATCGTAAGCCAAAAGAACAAAGCTGGAGGCATCACACTACATGACTTCAAACTATACTACAAGGCTACAGTAACCAAAACAGCATGGTACTGGTACCAAAACAGAGATATAGATCAACGGAACAGAACAGAGCCCTCAGAAATAATGCCACTTACCTACAACTATCTGATCTTTGACAAACCTGAGAAAAACAAGCAATGGGGAAAGGATTCCCTATTTAATAAGTGGTGCTGGGAAAACTGGCTAGCCATATGTAGAAAGCTGAAACTGGATCCCTTCCTTACACCTTATACAAAAATCAATTCAAGATGGATTAAAGATTTAAACGTTAGACCTAAAACCATAAAAACCCTAGAAGAAAACCTAGGCATTACCATTCAGGACATAGGCGTGGGCAAGGACTTCATGTCCAAAACACCAAAAGCAGTGGCAACAAAAGCCAAAATTGACAAATGGGATCTAATTAAACTAAAGAGCTTCTGCACAGCAAAAGAAACTACCATCAGAGTGGACAGGCAACCTACAAAATGGGAGAAAATTTTCGCAACCTACTCATCTGACAAAGGCCTAATATCCAGAATCTACAATGAACTCAAACAAATTTACAAGAAAAAAACAAACAACCCCATCAAAAAGTGGGCGAAGGACATGAACAGACACTTCTCAAAAGAAGACATTTATGCAGCCAGAAAACACATGAAAAAATGCTCATCATCACTGGCCATCAGAGAAATGCAAATCAAAACCACTATGAGATATCATCTCACACCAGTTAGAATGGCGATCATTAAAAAGTCAGGAAACAACAGGTGCTGGAGAGGATGTGGAGAAATAGGAACACTTTTACACTGTTGGTGGGACTGTAAACTAGTTCAACCATTGTGGAAGTCAGTGTGGCGATTCCTCAGGGATCTAGAGCTAGAAATACCATTTGACCCAGCCATCCCATTACTGGGTATATACCCAAAGGACTATAAATCATGCTGCTATAAAGACACATGCACACGTATGTTTATTGCGGCATTATTCACAATAGCAAAGACTTGGAACCAACCCAAATGTCCAACAATGATAGACTGGATTAAGAAAATGTGGCACATATACACCATGGAATACTATGCAGCCATAAAAAATGATGAGTTCATGTCCTTTGTAGGGACATGGATGAAACTGGAAACCATCATTCTCAGTAAACTATCGCAAGAACAAAAAACCAAACACCGCATATTCTCACTCATAGGTGGGAATTGAACAATGAGATCACATGGACACAGGAAGGGGAATATCACACTCTGGGGACTGTGGTGGGGAGGGGGGAGGGGGGAGGGATAGCATTGGGAGATATACCTAATGCTAGATGACGAGTTGGTGGGTGCAGCGCACCGGCATGGCACATGTATACATATGTAACTAACCTGCACAATGTGCACATGTACCCTAAAACTTAAAGTATAATAAAAAAAAAAGAGAAAAAAAAAAGTAATGTTTTATATCTTGTTAGGGGTTTTGATTACACAAGCATACATATTTGTCACAACTTTGTTGATATGCAATTAAGACTTGTGCATATTTCATGTAACTTTGCATCAAAAGAAAAATTATAAACAAATAATGAACTGTATTTCATTATATGCATGCTGAAATATTTAGGAAAAACTGTAATAATGTTGCAATTTCCTTTTAAATGTACCCCAAAATAAGATGGATTGGTGGAAGTTTACAGTGATAGGTGGGTAAATATGCAATAAAGCAAATATTGGTAAAGTACTGATGAAAGAATCTTTGTGGTGAGAGTACAAGTCTTCCCAATAACATTTTTTAAGCTTGCTAAATGATTGACATATTTCATGGTAAAATATTGGCAAAAAAGATACTGCTTAAAGTTTAAATTTCATTCTTTTTTCTAGTAAAAATCAAATGTCAAATTGCTTGTTGTTGGCAGCAATTCACCATAAATGCACACTCACTATAACTTTACACTAATATATAATCTTAAAAAGAAAAGTAAAAGATATTTTATTTACAAATTACACCTGATCACTAATATATTATACTTTTTATGGTCAATGAAAGTAATACGTAAGTCAACAGAAGAGAAAAAACACCTTTTTTCCAATACTGAAAAGCTTTCAAATACCAACTCAACTTTCCCTTTGCCAGTACATGTTGGACTTTGTCCAATATAATTATATACAGTCTACAGGCAGATTCAAAATACTTTAAAATTATTATCATAGTTTGAAACTAAATTATAACAATTACAAAAACATGATTCTTAAAATTTTGTCTTACAGACAAAACATAAAGATGTTTTCCTCATACAGTATAAGGATCTACATAACAACTTCATGATTATAAAAATTAGTAAGCACTGACAAAACTATTTTTTTAATGTGGCAAAATTTTGCCTTGATGTTGCATTGGCATTATAATTGTGTATTTACATGCTCATAAATTCCTATGGTGGTGTTGCACGACTTATCCTTAGTTCAGCTAAAGATGGGGTTCTTTGTCGCATAGCCACAAAAATTCAGGCTCGCAGACAATTTGAATGGTGAGTGAGACAAGGTTTTATTGGGTGAAAAGGAAGAAAAGTGTGAAACAGGAACTCTCACTAGGCCAGAGTTCCTGCTAGAGTGCTTCCCTCTCACCATTCAAATCCCAAGTTCCTCACAGGAACAGGAGGTGCCAGACTCCCCCCTGCTGAAAATGTTGTGAAAGTTGTAATGCTCCACCTCAGTGGGCAGGTTGGCTGGAGTTTCTCTGGGGAACCCCTCCCATCTGGCTGTCTCATCCCTCCCTCTAAGTACATCTAACTGCCATTAGATTAGGATACAGATGAAGACCGATCTTAACTGCTTCCTGCTGACAGGGTGCAGTTTTGGGAAAATGGCAGTCAGAGCTTCCCCAGAGTCCTATTTAAGGAGCCACCATCAGAGGCTCCGGTTGCATGACTGTTTGGAGTTTGATGGCCTGAAGGCAAGAAGATAAGCCGGGTTACTAGAAAACATGTATCAAAACAAAACAAGCCAAGGTGTAAAGACAGTTCAAAAATTCTGAGGCCTTTTACCAGTTTACACAGGGAAAGGGAGGCCAAAAGCCCGACTGGTTAAAAAAAAACAAAAAACTTTACCCTTTTGCTGCTGTGTTGGGCTTCTGGGTTCCCTTCACCTGAGCTCAATCCTAAGCCAACCAGTTTAAGGTTTAGAAAATTAACTCTTTCCAGACTGAAGGATGCATCTGAGGGGAGTACCTCATAGTATGAAGACATAATTACCTATTAATGAAGAGAGAACTGAGAAGGAGAAAGGAAAAAGGTGTTCTTTCAAGGAAGTCCCAGGGGTTCAGGATGCATTTGAAAGGGGTACAGACTGAAGATGAATGGCTGCCCATCTAGAAAAAGGGGAGCAGGCATCCCTGGTTCCCGTCTCTTTCTAGCAGATACCCGGAGTACGTGAGGGAGAGAGGGAAGAGCATCCTCTTTCCTTTTTCCATTCTTGCATGCCCGAGTTCCAGCAACCTTGGCAGGCAGTGCCATGGGTATTAAAGTGGCTTGCACCCATGAAGCAGGGGGGCCTAGAGAATAGGAATTACTCACTCTCACCTATGTCTCTTTTCCACCTACTGTCAGTAGCCTTGGAGTTCCCTTTACCTCATTTATGCCATGGATATTAACGTGGTCTTTATCAATGAAACAGGAAACTTGGGGTTGGCTTAATTGGCATGAATCAGCCACGCTCACCTGTGCTGTGCTTTTTAACCTCTGTTGTCATTTGCCTCTGGACCCCTCAGTACAGTTTTCCTTCCTAGGGCTTTGACCCCGAAGCTTGGAATTGATTTTGGGACAAAAATGTGTCTCGGGTGTTGCATGGACTCCTTATCATAAACCAAACGCTAAGGTGAAACTGTGGAACTAAGGTGAAACTGTGGAACTGAGTCCTCCTCCAAAAAGGGAGAGGAAAGGATGTCTTGTGACACACCCAAATAAGTGGTGGCTATAGTTATGCTTGCTAAGATTTGGGTGCATGGTGCTTGGCTTTGGTTAGCTCCCTTGGCCTTACTTTTCCAAAAGGAAACCTCTGAGTGATGGGCATCCTATTCATTCCCATCACCTAACAGGATTTACAGGATAATTGCTCAGAGCTAGAATACTGATCAGAATTTCTACATTACCTATCCCTCCTATTCTTTCTGAGCTGCAGCCAGGGATTGCTGGTTGGTTCACAGAAGCAAGCAGGGTTAGTCTAAAATGTAGGCAAAAAACTTAAAAACAACTAGTGAGTTTAGAATTTAATGACAAATATATTGTTATACCCGAGCGAGTTAGAAAAACACCACACTTTGAGACGAATTAAGAGTCCTTTATTAGCCGGCGACCAAGAGACAGCTAACGCTCAAAGTTCTCTCGGCCCCGAAGAAGGGGCTAGATTTTCTTTTATACATTGGTTTAGAAAGGGGAGGGGGGTCTAGTTAAAACAATTTTACAGAAATAAAATAGGCAAAAAGTTAAAAGGATAAATGGTTACAGGAAAGTAAACAGTTCCAGGTGCAGGGGCTTTAAGACTATTACAAGGTGATAGACTCGGGGCTTTGGGCGTTATCAATCAGATGAATTCCTGGGAATTTCGGATATAGCTTGCCACAGTATCTTATCAGTTAATTGCATTCTTGGATGTGCTGGGAGTCAGCTTGCACAGGTTAAGTCCTTGAGGAAGGGGCTGCCAGTGAAAAGGCCAAGATGGAGTCTGTCTGGCTCTCTTAGCTAAGAGAGAGTCAATTCAGGTGGAAACAAGGCTAGGTGATTAAAGGAAAAGGGGGAGTCTAAAAACAGGGTTAGTAAAAACAAGGTTGGGCATTACAATATGACAAGTTTTGAAACATGATTTCTCTCTCTCCAGTCCTCATGTTTGTTTAAAAAAACAAATCATCGTGGGGCTGAATGGGTTTTTTTTGCAAAATAGACGTTAGTCTCATAAACTGCAGCAAGAATAATGATTTCTACATAGACCTTTTGGATTGATTGGCTTGTTGGAAGTTTGCTCCATAAGGAATCTCAGATAAGACCTTTTAAAGCCTAGCCCAGCCACGGTTTATCCTCAAATACTTGTGAGTTGGGTGATCCTCTCCTCTTAAGGTCCCAGGATAAACTTGGAGCTCCTGGACCTGTTAGAAAGTGACATTCTTTACTGACCACAGATCAGGAACCCTGTACAGGGACTGCATAGACAAGGGTATGAGGCCAGTTTCTCCCATGGGGCTTTTATCAGCTCTGCAAGTTGAGATTGACTCCTTAAAGGGGAGCATACCTTTTCAGTCAAAGCCTTGGTAAAACAACCACTTTCTCCAATTGTGTCCTGTTCCAAAAGACAATGGATTCTTATTGCACTGATGCAAACAACAATATTGTCATAGTAATACTCACAGATAGTTTCCAAATTCTAGAGGAACCAGGCAGAGAGAAACAAACATGCTCCAAATCTTGATCACAGGAGTGATACCTACTTAATTATTAAAGTCCATAAATAGTTCAAAGTTTCCTTGACTCCAAAAAACAAAACATGGATCAGCAATTTTCCAAGCAAAGGTTAAAAAGATTTGCTTCAGTTTCCTGAGTTCAATTCATTTAGTTAACTCTTGTTTTGCTTGATATTCACGAGCATTTCAGCTCTTCATGAGTCTTGTACATTTTCCGTTATTTCAGTGTTACAATCTCCAAAGTTATCAGAAGGCTGTATTTAAGAGTATCTCTTAAACTTCTACAGGTCATTATAAACCGTCTTTTAGGAAGGATTAAAATAAGAAAACAATTGTCTGTGAATAGGAAAATGTCCAGGTTACAGTTAGAAACACAACTGACAAAGAAGTTTGGTTATCTCCATGGTTTATCATAACAAAATAAAAACCTTAATTATGATTGGTAGCATATACTTAGACATTAGAATTTTAGAAATCCCATACAATTCTGCAACACATATTAGCATTATTCACCAGGATATAACCTAAAGGAGATTGAGCATCATTTTGACAACTTCATGTACCTAAATATGTCAAATAATCCTGTTTACCTCTCTTTTCTGGACATTCCAGGGGCCCTCTGGACTATCCAAAAAGCCACATGTCAGGAAAGACAGTTTTGAAACTGAAGTTTAATTTTGGGAAGGCTGTTAAATGTTCAAGGTTTAAAATACTTGATATTATGAAATAGAATTCCAGATTACCATAAGTTATTTATTTTGCCAAAAATTATGGCTCAGAAATTTAAAGAAGCAAAAACCTTTTATAACCCCTTACAAATTTTGCCAAAGAGCAGATTAGTGCCTTAGGAAAACCTTGCTATGCGTTTATTTCAATACTAAATTTACAGAAAAACCATATAATACCCTTTTTTGAATTTAGTCAGTATGTTCACACAGAGAACCTCTTCTGCAAGACTTCTTTGAACCTTTAGCTTTTTCCTAATTTAACTCATAACAATCCTTTAACTGGAGGCAAAAGTTTACATTTCCATGCCTTCTTATAACTTTTATTAAAAAACATATTTTACTGTTCTTACACACTCTGCATATAAATATATTTCTAGTAGTTCCAATTAACTCCTAGCAATTTTGAACTTTAAGGTAAAACTTGGTAAGTTGCTTTAATTGTGTGCTAACTGCAGCCAAGGTTTTCCTTATTAGTTAAGGGGTGGTTAGTTCCATATGTCCCCAGGCCTCACCACTTATGAAGCCAGCAAGTCGAATAGTTCTCAAAACCCAAAAGCAATTTGTAACCTCAAAACACTTAGCAAACCTTGCACCTGACCTGCATTTCACCAGTAGTCTTTAGCGCTCTCTTTATTTCTTAAAGTCATCAACTGAAAGTTTCCACAGCTTTTAACTTCCCTTTAAAAAATATTAGATCCAAGTGCATGTCTTTCTTTAGGCCAAATTAACTAAAGCTCTTTTGACAGAGATTACACACAGTACACACACACACAGGCAGAAGAAAACCCAGTTGCTAGGTGGGGCCCTTTAAGAGACAGGGCTAGGAAAACTTGCAGATATCAAACCAGAAAGAAATTTATTCCCTAAGGCAGGATTCCTAAACAAAGCCTTGCCAAGCAGTTACAGGCCATGCCCCCAGTGTGTAAAACAACATGGAGGCTTGCAGCACAAACCATACAGACATGCAAAGCTCACGGGATAGGCCACAGCCCAAGACTAGCCCCACAAACCCTTTTTCACAATTAAAGCTTTACAGAAAATATAAACAGTGATAGCTGGGGGGCCTGGCATAGCAAAACATCTTCTAAAAGGAAAAAAACAAAACTTGCTTAAAAACTGCTGATGGGGTGGAGAAGAGGAAAGGAAAAAAGCAGTTTAAAAATGCCTAGGGAAGAACCTCTTACTCTTATGCAAGTGGTTCCTCCACCAGGGAGACTAGTTCTATTACTGCCCAGTGGAGTAAAACCCCTTGGCAGGGGAAGGGGAAGGCTCCTGCAAAAGCAGGTGGCTGGGACTGCCAGCCTGCTGTGCCAGATCCTTGGGCCATGTATCCCAGCCCCGGCATGGAGGGGAGAGCCGTGGGGAGCTGCTGCTTGCCAGTGCAGCCCGAAAAAGGAAGGAAAAGACCATAAGGATGAAAAGGCTCAGAAGGGAGAGGGAAAAAGAATTGTTGGTTTGCATCTCACTCACCACTTCTCGAGCCCCCATGTTGCGCACCAAAAATGTTGAGGACTTTTCCTTAGTTGAGTTAAAGACGGGGTTCTTTGTCCCACTGAGAGGTGACAGCGTGCTGGCAGTCCTCACAGCCCTCGCTCGCTCTCGGCGCCTCCTCTGCCTGGGCTCCCACTTTGGCGGCACTTGAGGAGCCCTTCAGCCCACCGCTGCACTGTGGGAGCCCCTTTCTGGGCTGGCCAAGGCCGGAGCCCACTCCCCCAGCTTGCAGGGAGGTGTGGAGGGAGAGGCGCCAGCGGGAACCGGGCTGTGTGCGGTGCTTGCGGGTCAGCTGGAGTTCCGGGTGGGCGTGGGCTTGGCGGGCCCTGCACTCGGAGCAGCCAGCAGGCCCTGCCGGCCCTGGGCAATGAGGGGCTTAGCACCCCGGCCAGCGGCTGCAGAGGGTGTACTGGGTCCCCCAGCAGTGCCAGCCCACCGGCGCTGCGCTCGATTTCTCGCCAGGCCTTAGCTGCCTTCCCGTGAGGCAGGGCTTGGGACCTGCAGCCAGCCATGCCTGCACCCCCTCCGTGGGCTCCTATGCCGCCCAAGCCTCCTTGACGAGCGCCACCCCCTGCTCCACAGTGCCCAGTCCCATTGACCACCCAAGGGCTGAGGAGTGCGGGCTCACTGCGTGGGACTGGCAGGCAGCTCCACCTGTGCCCCGGTTGGGGATCCACTGGGTGAAGCCAGCCGGGCTCCTGAGTCTGGTGGGGGCCTTCCAGAACCTTTATGTCTAGCTCAGGGATTGTAAATACACCAATCGGCACTCTGTCTCTAGCTCAAGGTTTGTAAACACACCAATCAGCACCCTGTGTCTAGCTCAGGGTTTGTGAGTGCACCAGTGGACACTGTTTCTAGCTACTCTGGTGGGGCCTTGGAGAACCTTTGCCTCATACTCTGTATCTAACTAATCTGGTGGGGAGGTGGAAAACCTTTGTGTCTAGCTCAGGGATTGTAAACGCATCAACCAGCGCCCTGTCAAAACAGACCACTCGGCTCTACCAATCAGCAGGACCTGGGTGGGGCCAGATAAGAGAATAAAAGCAGGCTGCCCTAGCCAGCAGTGGCAACCCCCTCGGGTCCCCTTCCACGTTGTGGAAGCTTTGTTCTTTCACTCTTTGGGTCCACACTGCTTTTATGAGCTGTAACACTCACCGCGAAAGTCTGCAGCTTCACTCCTGAGCCAGCGAGACCACGAGCCCACCCGGAGGAACGAACAACTCCAGACACGCCGCCTTAAGAGCTGTAACACTCACTGCGAAGGTCTGCAGCTTCACTCCTGAGCCAGCGAGACCACGAACCCACCAGAAGGAAGAAACTCCGAACACATCCGAACATCAGAAGGAACAAACTCCAGACGCGCCACCTTAAGAGCTATAACACTCACCGCAAGAGTCCGCGGCTTCATTCTTGAAGTCAGCGAGACCAAGAACCCACCAATTCCGGACACACCACGGCCACGAAAATTCAGGCTCATAAACAATTTGAATGGTGAGTGAGACAGGGCTTTACTGGATGAAAAGGAAGAAAAGGGGGAAACAGGGACTCTTGCTAGGCCAGAGTTCCTGCTAAAGCACTTCCTGCTCGCATTCAAATCCTAGGTTCACACAGGAAGAGGAGGTGCCAGGCTCCTCCTTGCTGCAAATGTCTTGAACTTCCCAAGGCACCACCCCAGTGGGCAGGCTGGTTGGTGTCTCTCCAGGGACCCCCTTCCTACCAGGCTGTCTCAGTGGGAGCAGAATTTTCTTTTATTATTGGTCAGTTTCAGTTCCAGATTATAAAATCAATAACTGAAATTGGAAGGATCTGCCTCCCACATCAAGAAAATACCATAGAGAATTATACCTTACAATGAAGAATATCAGACTATTATACACAGTGAAAATTATTTATGGATAAGTTCACAGTTTACATCAGAAAGATTTAATGTGATGTATCATTTTAGGAGGGATATCTTTTCAGCTTTTTGCTTCTTACTCAGGTATTCAAAGAGACCAGCTGAGAAATGTATGTGATAATTGGACATCTTTTTTCAATAACATGTGATTTCAAATTCTGAGTAGTTCCTCCTTGCCCAGATATTTCAAAGGTTGAGGCTTAAATATGACCCATGTATTAATCAGCTTTGCTGAAGTAACAAGCAACAACCCCCAAATCCCAGTGGCTTATAAAATTATTTTTCACTCACATTGCCCCTAAATTATGAATTGGTTGTGGTTCTGCTACATGGGACTTCTAATTCCTGAATCAAAGCAGGACTAGCTCCTCTTTTAGATATGCCACAGGGAAGAGTGAGAGAGCTGGCCAAAAACGTGTGCTGCCTTTTAAAGCTTCTGCTTCAGAAGCTCTGGCATATCACATCTACTCATATGCAACACACAGAGAGAACTAAAGGACTCAAATGTGAAAGTCTTGAGGCCAATATATAATCAAAGGAATAGGCAGCCAATAGTTTTTAAAGAAAAAACAAATGTTCTGGGCTTAGGGGAGAAATCTAATATAGAAAAAGAACTGCCATGAAAGCAATTTCTGTTTTTCTGATTTTCCTGTTATATCTCTGCTAGGATGCCAATACTATAAGAAAAAATAAAATATTATTGCCCCATAACATAGAATAGAAAGCAAAACATCAATAGGAGGAGTAAAAACCAAAAAAAAAGTGAAAATAAATAAATAAAAGGAGACAGTGTTACAAGACAGAAGGTAAGTATACAAGAAAAACAAGCTGCAGGAGACAGTACATGTATGGAAGAAATGTCATTTTCTCAAGCCTTAGAGATCTCCACTAAACTAAGCTCTTTGAAGAATAGGCCAAAACTTTGATGAAAATGAGCTCAATTAACAGAAGAATGGTCTAGACTGTATTGCATAGTAAGAAACTCCAGCCCTGTTACATGCAAAATCAAAATTTTAGATTAAAAAAAAGATCAGAGAAAGGCAGTCAAAGAAAAAAATGAGTTCTTGAAATACACCTCACATAAAAATCACTGACTTTCAAAACTCCTCTCAGAAATCTATAAGAAGATATCAATTATTCTGTTAACTGAAATAATTCAGTTATATATTTTAAAATATATGTGTTAAGTACTACTGTTTTTCTTTTTCTTTTTTTTTTTTAATGTAGAGATGGGCTCTTGCTATGTTGCCCAGGCTGGTCTTGAACTCCTAGTCTCAAGGAATCCTCTGGCCTTGACTTCCTAAAGTGCTAGGATTACAAGTGTGGACCAGGGCATCCAGCCTGCTCTTTTAAATAAAGATTTTAATGCCAATAATAAAATTCTACTCTATATTTGAAGCTGAATTTGCAGCTTATCAATAAAAGAATTAAAATATAATAACTAATAAAAATGGGAGAGAAAGAGAGAGATTGAAAGAATGAAATGTTAAAAGAGTAAATGAGCCCCCTTCATTATCAATTTTAGAAAGTCTAAATACTGCTTAAATTGACAATCAAGAAATAAAGTGTAACTATATTATTTAGTGTTATAGACATAACCACCAAAAGAACTTAAAATACCATAAGTTGCTACTTCTGAGGAAGGGACTGATGGTGAGAGAAAGTAAGGAATCTAAAAATACTTTAACTTTTTATTAAATAATTTAACATTCTTATTTTATGCCATTTTGGTCGTTTACATTCTTATTTCTACACACATGTATTACTTTTCAAATAAGAAAGCATTAATTGGCACACCAGATTGGCCACAGCCCAAGACTAGCCCCACAAACCCTTTTTCACAATTAAAGCTTTACAGAAAATATAAACAGTGACAGTTGGGGGGCCTGGCATAGCAAAACATCTTCTAAAAGGAAAAAAAAAAAAACTTGCTTAAAAACTGCTGATGGGGTGGAGAAGAGGAAAGGAAAAAAACAGTTTAAAAATGCCTAGGGAAGAACCTCTTACTCTTATGCAAGTGGTTCCTCCACCAGGGAGACTAGTTCAATTACTGCCCAGTGGAGTAAAACCCCTTGGCAGGGGAAGGGGAAGGCTCCTGCAAAAGCAGGTGGTTGAGACTGCCAGCCTGCTGTGCCAGATCCTTGAGCCATGCATCCCATGCCTCTAATTGGAGGCATGAAATTTTATGATGATATTTGAACAGAATGAATGTGTGTGTCTCAAATTGGAGCAAAAATACTTCTCAGTACCTTAGACAACATCCCTTAGACAAGATACCAAAACACAATCTGAGTTTGAGCCCAGTAAATTTAAAAAAAAAAACCCTAATATCCTAATGCTTTCTCTAGTCAGAAATTAAAGTTCTGTACTTTTGTAAATTTTTCCTTTTCTTCTTGGCTGACGGGAAAGTTAGGGCAAAGATCAGTGCCCCAGTTCTATCAACTCATGTTGGGTGTCTGTTCACCTCATTCCCTCTGCTATGGTTTAGATGATATCTGTTCATTCTATTTCTAACTCTCTTATTTTGTATTATGCGTAATCTCATAAGCCACTTCAATTTTTTTTGAAAAACAGGAAGGATGTAAATTCTAAACAAAAAAGATAGAACAAAATATTTTGAAATTTTAGAAACTTTTAAGAAACTCTCTAATGAACTAAATGTAGCTGTTTTAGTTAAAAATTTGTAAAATACAGGAATTTTATATTAAAAACACAAAATGAAAAAGTAGCAGTGCTCATGTGCAATTATATAATCATTAATAAATTATAAATAATTTAATAGATACATAATTATAGATTATATAATAGATATATAGATTATAAATAAATAAACAGCAAAATCAATATCGTGTTTTCAAATACTTTTTCAAAGTCACAACAGAAAAGGCCTACACATTAATTATTTTAAAAAACAAATTAGGTTAAAATTTACTAATTCTCTCACTTCATATATGTATATACACACACATATATACACACGCACTTCTTTTCTTCACTTATTTTCTTCATTTGCCAGAGCCAATTTTTAAATGGAATTAACTATACTTGGGTTTATCTCTTTGTCATGCACACTATTAATAGCCTCACTACTGAAATAAGTTAGTTCTTTATTATTCCCTAAGGCAACAAGAGGCTGTAATTATTTTGTGAATCATTTTATCTTTAATTAATTTGTGTTGTCTCTTACATTAAAATTTAGTAGCGATAAGGTTGAATTGGAGTTTCTGTTTATAGGTTTTGTAAGCAGAGCTATTGACTCACAATTTTCTGATTAATTAAATGAAATATTATTAGGTAATGATTCACATGCTGGAAAAAATAAAATTATGTCCAAATATAACTGCTACTCTTTAAAAGTATATTGCAATTTATTATTATTGTCATTTTTCAGAAATGATAAGCTTTGATTCTCATTCACTATGTTATCTTTAAAAATATATCAGCTGACCTTAAGAAAAATTCATCATTATTCAACACCTCTTTGGCTAGAACGATTTTAGTCCTATTCAGGCAAGCTCAGAAAGCACTTCCACTGCAGGAAATTGAAACCTTAGTTTGTGTTTAAACTCAAAAACTAAATCACCCTTGTAGTAAGCATTCCAGTCTTTCCCCAATTAGTCACACAAACAACTGTATAAAAATCAACCAGTCTATGCAATGATATAATTTCATAATTTATCAAAATGATAAAATGACCAGAAGTAAATCA
This sequence comes from Pan troglodytes, assembly GCF_028858775.2. NCBI lineage: Eukaryota > Metazoa > Chordata > Mammalia > Primates > Hominidae > Pan > Pan troglodytes. Next base: position 42,470,647 of record NC_072413.2, read on the forward strand.
ACTATACATAAGGTCATTTTTAGCTAATGTAGATTCATACTATTATAAGTATTAATCTATTAAAAATAATGCAACCAAGGATATTTATAAATGTATATATTATTTACATTACCTTCAAATGTAAAACTTAGTTCTTAAAAATTCAGATATAGGCCGGGCGCAGTGGCTCACACCTGTAATCCCAACACTTTGGGAGGCCAAGGCGGGTAGGTCACCTGAGGTCAGGAGTTCAACACAAGCCTGACCAACAAGGTGAAACCTGATCTCTACTAAAAATACAAAAATTAGCTGGGCATGGTGGCGGCACCTGTAGTCCCAGCTACTCGGGAGGCTGAGACAGGATAATTGCTTGAACCTGGGAGGCGAAGGTTTCAGTGAGCCAAGATCGCGCCATTGCACTCCAGGCTGGGCGATGGGGCAAGACCCCGTCTCAAAAAAAAAAAGAAGAAGAAGAAAAAATATCAGATTACTAGAAATTAAAGAATATGTAAGTAAAACAATAAAATTTATTCTTTTATACCATTCTATTGTTTTCCTATCAAAAGTATATAATATAATATATTTAAAAATCCAATGAATATTTTTAATTAACAGGATGATTGATAGTTGTTTTGAGTCTCTCTGCAACATCTAACAAATCAGTCACCAATTGCTGCAGAAGTCCATGGTAGGAACTCAACATTTGCAACTTACCAATTACTCCTTGGCATCCTCCTAGGCCTCTCCTTCTAGCTGGGGCTACCAACCTACAACCTTCTAGTTCAACTCCAACCCAGTATCTTGAACCAATTCTGATCTTAAGCAGAATAAGCCCTATCCTAACATTCTGAAATTTAGTATAAGATTATTTGTGCCATTTATTTTGCAACTCAGAATTGTTTTAGGCTGTTCCTTATAACCCAGAATTTTAGTCTTGATTACCCTGCATGGTTTCCTGTGTTTCTGTACATTTACTCTTTGATTTGGTTAACTAGGACACTATTGATTTGATTTAGATTCTACTCCTAGTTACTGACTCTCCACCATACACCCAGTCTAGGCTCCTTTGCTCAGACTCCTCTAAGAGGGAAGAATTAGATAATAAGGAAAGCAGACAAATGAGATATTTTATCCATTATTGATAGATTCACAAAGATATCCATCCCAGGTCCTTCGCCCATCTTTCTCTTAGCAGGGAGGATTGTATAGTAAAGGAAGGAGACCTATGAATAATTTTTCATCACTCTTATTAGACTCCCAAAGATCCATGACCTTGAGTGGAAACAAGGCACTTGTTAGGTAAGCAGCATCTAGGCAGCTGCTTAGTGAGTACATTCCAAAACAGTATCTTGTTTTCTCCTGGTCATCATGTGCAAAGCAAGTCTAATTAGGTGATATAGTACTTTAGGCAGACTGTATTACCTAATGATAACAACAATAGTTCCCATTCTACATCCCCTTGTGCAATATGAACTTGGTACTCCCCCATTGAGAAGTAGAATCTATTTCTCCACCTCTTTGGGTCTGATCAGGCCCTCTGCTACTTTGGTCAATAGAATACAATGAGAGTAATACTGCTCCAGTTTCACCATAGCCCTTAATTGGTCTAAAAGGGTCCAATTTGTGTATCTTGAAAGTCAGCTACTGTGTTAGCAGTGTGAGTACCTCGTAACACCATGCAGCAAGAAGCCCAAGCCATGTGGAGAGGCCAGGAAGATGAGATACAATGTGGAAAGAGAGAGGCCAAGAAGCACCAAAGCACTAGATATGTGCATGAGAAACCTACCTTGGATGGTCCACGCAAGAAAAAGGAGTTTGCAGATGACTCTAGTTCTAGCTGCTATCTGGGTGTGACAATGAGCAACACCCTGAGAACTTACCACCTAAGCCCAGGCAATCCACAGAATCATGGGATATAGTAATGTTATTGTTTTAGGTTACTATGGGGGATGTTGTTACATAGATAACCAGAACTGTGCTATTCATATATTCAAGGTTTTATAAAGTCTTACTCTTCATTGCCAAGGCTTCATTGAATATTTATAGGTTAAAATATTTGAAATTACAATTTCCCAAATAATGTTCTAAATATAAAGCCACTGAGCAATATGTAGATGGACAGTCATCAAAAGATGATTTAGAAAAATGACATAGAACAATAAATTTTAGTGACTCTCCACCTTCTTCAGCTGGAATACATCTGAGGGATAGAGCACATTACTATCAATTGCATCAATTGCTATCAACAACAACAGGAGTTTTAGTTTAAAAAGACCCAAAGACTATTTACTGTCAGATCCTTCAGTTAATCATCATGAAAATATTAAATAAAAAATAACCATATTCACACTTTCTTGTCCATAGTGAAGAGTGCTTGGTGAGTTTAAAGAGAGACTTTTTAGTGATACTCATTTATATAATTTCTTAACAAGACGATGGTCATCTTTAAACCAAACTTAATTTTCAGACGTTTGACTAGCTCTACCCATCATGAAATGTAGTTTGTGAAATTGTGATGTTCACAATCCCAAATCCACTTCTTTCCAGCTGTATGACCTTGGATAAGTTCTTTAATCTCTTTGTGCTTTAGTTTCATCATCTGAAAAAAAAAGGAATAATAATAGTATCTACCCCCTAAAGTGGTAAGGAGGATTAAGTCAGTTAATAATGCATAATAACAGTTTCTGGAAGTAGTAAGCATCATATAAATGTTAGCTTAATTATTTTTTATCTCATTCATTACATTAGGAACACCTGATTGTAGAATGGCCATAACAAATCCTGGTATCAAATGGATTTCACTAGACAAATAGCCTAAATTCTCCTTAGAGTTAGATAAATGGAAAATACTTATTAAATAGGATTCTAAGTAATGATTACTCTTATCACTCTTTTGATCAGTCTTATCAAAAGCAAGCAGAGCACTTTAATTCCAACTTATTGTGTAACTTTTAAGGAAGATACCCTAACCCAGAAATGTCAAATCGAGCTGACTTAATGAATTAGTACATTGCCTCATCCAAAATGAACACCATGATCCCAGCTAACTTGATGAGGAGTTTTAGCTGGACTTTCAGATTCTTTTAAAGGGGAGTAAAGCTGTTCATTGAAATGTACTTTGCCTGGTCAAATATTTGATGCAGTAAAAAGCAGTCATAAAAGCTGAAACTAAGACTCAGATCCCATGCCAATCGTTCTAAAAAAGCAAGCACCAAAGACTGTTTCCTAGAATTTTACCATTTTTTAAAGAGAATATCATACAGATGCTATATTTGTAGTTTATGCTTCATGATTCAGTGCTTTTTCCTGCTAACTATTGAAGCTGAGAAGCTCAACATTCACACACACACACACACATACACACACAAATACTACTAACAATGACAGAATCGAAAGTTCTTTATCCAACATCCATTCTTCCCTTCAGCCTTAGTAATTGAATTACAGTTTAAAAAACAGCAAATATGTATGATAAACATTTATTTTCATTTAAAATGTATAAGCAAAGACTACTTATTCTACTCTCTTTTGATGTAGTGCCAAAGTCTTTTCTTTGAATGTCTCCATCGATTGCAATTCTCCATTGTCTTTCTTTCATAAATCACTCTCATAATTCATCTTCTACAATGTCCAGTTTCAGTGTCTTTGAAGAGAAAAGAAGACATTTGTTAGGGAATTAATGCATATCCTTTCATAGTTTGACAATTTTTTTTCCAGGCTTTCACAATTGCCTCCCCACATCTAATTTGGCAATATTTTTAAAAAATAAAATTTACCTTCATTGTGTATTTCCAAAGAATAAACTTTATTTTCATTTCAACTACTTTACTTTTTACTAACTTGAATATTGTGGGTTTAGATAATATTTGTAAAATCACATAATTCTATCAAAATGTCTGAAATACACAGGTTTAGGAACAAATATAACTGGATCTTACCAAGCCAAAAAAAAAAAGTACTGAATAAGTGGGAATAAAAGTGAGCAGTCACATTTGAGATGAGCCTCATAATTGTCAGGATTCAGCATGCACATTCATCATCAGAATATCTGATAGACATAATGCAGAGTTTAGGTTTATCTCTTAGTTTGGTGCAAAAGTAATTGCAGTTTTTGACTTTACATTATGGCAAAAACCGCAATTATTTTTGCACCGAACAAGTAGCAATGATTAAGTAGAAGTTGCATATGAGAGATTTCACCCCTAAAGATATTTTATGGATTTTTCAAAAAATATTCCCTACCCTCTTCTTAATCATAGAAAATATTTTTAAAATATGTATATTTCTAAAGCAGACTATCTTACTGTTTTTGATGTTGGTGTTTATAAAGAATAACAAACCCTTGAAACATATTCACATGTCTTTATTCCTAGGAGGATAATCAGCTATTAGTCACTGTTATGGGTTAAATTGTATCCCTCAAAAAGTCATATGTTGAATTTCTAATCCCAGTACCTCAGAATGTGACCTAATTTGGAAAAAAGATCATTGCAGGTATAATTAGTTAAGATGAGTTCTTAGTAGAGTAGGGTAGGCCCTGAATCCAGTATTACTGGTGTCCTCATAAAATGGGGAAACTTGAAAATAGACACACACCCAGGAAGAATACCATGTGAACATAAAGGTAGAGATAGAGGTGATGCACCTACAAGCCAAGGAATGCAAAGATTTCCATCAAACACTGGAATCCTGTTGTTTCAGCCACTCAGTTTGTGGTACTTGGTTACAGCAGTCCTAACAAACTAATACAGTCCATCTTTAGATCAATTTTTCCTTAGCTTACAGTCATATTAAGCTTAAATCTGACTTCATCTGGTTTCTATTTATGTCCTTCTCTGCAGCTTCTTACAATTTGTCAGGTCTTCTCTTTTCTAGGTAGGTAGCCTCTTGACTTGAAAATGTTTCTTCATATCATATTATTTCACTATCCTGATCTCTCTTCTAATGCATTCCTAAAAATACAGTCTTATGCATAAAATTAAAAATAGCATGTGGCCTGCCTAATGCAAAGTAAGGCAAAGAATAAATCACCTTTCTTCCAAACATGATTTTTTTGTAATGACACAGCCCAAGGTGCAATAATGGCAGCACATTAAACTGCTTACCCTCATTGAACGAAAATCTTAGTTACCACACATGCTTTCTCTAAGCCATGTCTCTTCTGTATTCTTTGTTGGAGCTGATTTTTTTGATCCAATGATAAAACTTTAATGTTTAATCCCGAGAAACTTCATTTTGCTGCTCTGCCACATCATTCTAGCACATCAAGTTTAGCTTAGAACCTGATTCCTTTAGTTAAGTCATTAGGAAAAAAAAGTTGATGTACAGGGAAAGGATAGATTCCCTAAGCCACATTACCAGAAACTTTCTCCAAGCCAAGTTTATCTGTTACGTAGCAATCTGGGATATACCTTATCAGTCAGTTTCCAAGAAATGTAGCTGTACTAACACCAAGTACATATCTCTTCAAAAGTTTAAAGAAAGGTTCTATTACTTTAATAAATACAAATAAATTATATCTCTATCCTTCCCCTGATCTACCAGCCTAACAATTCTGTCAAAAAAAGGACATGAAGCTAATTCAGCATCACTTGTTTTTGGAGAAACCAGGCTGAGTCTTAGTGATCTCTGCTAAGTAATGTAACACATTTCTTCATTTCTTAAGAAATTGACTTCCAAATTTAGCTGAAATCACATTAGAATTCATTATATGACTTTTTCTTCATAAATCTAAATGAACTGCAAAGTTTAACATTTCAATATAATCATGATAAAATTAAATCTTAGTTCATTTTAGAAAGTTAACTTGAAATTGCCTAAAGAATGAATAGAGTGCATTTTTCAATGAAAAATGTTTCCAGCTTGCAGTAATGCAGTTTTTTCAGTCATATAAATAGAAGCTACCAAATATGCTTTTGAAAAAATATGATTTATTTCAGAATCGAATTACTGACTTAGAACTTCAGTGCTGTCTTCATTATAGACATTTAGCGTACTTTATCCTAATCTTACTTCTAATCTTTCATTTATACTTTTTCCTTTGATTCATTCCCTCAGCTCCTTCTAGGACTTTGTTTAAAATATCTCCTGCCCCCTCCCTTTAAAATGCACACTCTATCATTTCCCATCCCCTTCCTTTATTTCCTTTATCACACTTATCCCTTGGCATTATTGATATTCATATATTTTCCATCTCACTTGCTAGAATTTAAACTACACAAGAATAGGAAGTTTATCTGTTGCTTTAACAGCCACATACCCAGGTTTAGAACAGTACCCGGCACATAGTGACTTCTCAACAAATACTTGTTGGAGGAGTGAATGAAGCAATGAAGAGAAGTACCAATTATACTATTAAGTAAACATTTCGCAACCAGAATACTAAGAGACGAATGTAGGCAAGAGGTGGTAACTGAAAACACCAAGTCACAGTTGAGATAAAACTCACCTATACATGCTACAGATTTAATTAAACATAATATTGTATAATTAAAATTACATCTAATATTTTAGATACATGTTTACTCTTTTAGAATTATAACCCACAACTATAAAATAATAGTTCAACAACTCTAAATATCACATAAATTTCCTAATAAAATGCAGCCAAAATGTCACTATGTTTGTAAAAATAACTTTATTTTCCCACTCAATATATAATTTCCTTCTTTAATTCAAATATTCAAATAACCTGATGAGGGAAGAAGCATAGTCTCTGCTGCCCATTCTCGCTATCTGTTTTCCCATTTACCCCTTATTCCCACTCTAATCACCCCATCTTCACTATGCTGGAATTCACTCCCTTCTATACATCTTTATTGTCTATGCTATGAATAATTATCTTTTAAAATCAGAAAAAGAAAGCAATTACTTAAATGAGTAGTTATTTAAATAAATGTCTGTTTTGTTTTGTTTTGTTTTGTTTTTTGAGACGGAGTCTCGCTCTGTTGCCCAGGCTGGAGTGCAGTGTCAGGATCTCGGCTCACTGCAAGCTCCGCCTCCCGGCTTCATGCCATTCTCCTGCCTCCGCCTTTCGAGTAGCTGGGACTACAGGTGCCTGCCACCACGCCCAGCTAATTTTTCGTTTTTTTTTTTTTTTTTTTTTTTTGAGACGGAGTCTCGCTCTGTCGCCCAGGCTGGAGTGCAGTGGCGCGATCTCGGCTCACTGCAAGCTCCGCCTCCCGGGTTCACGCCATTCTCCTACCTCAGCCTCCCGAGTAGCTGGGACTACAGGCGCCCGCTACCACGCCCGGCTAATTTTTTGTATTTTTAGTAGAGACGGGGTTTCACTGTGTTAGCCAGGATGGTCTCGATCTCCTGACCTCGTGATCCGCCCGCCTCGGCCTCCCAAAGTGCTGGGATTACAGGCGTGAGCCACCGCGCCCGGCCTATTTTTTTTTTTTTTTAGTAGAGATGGGATTTCACCATGGTAGCCAGGATGATCTTGATCTCCTGACCTCGTGATCCACCCACCTCAGCCTCCCAAAGTGCTGGGATTACAGGCGTGAGCCACCACACCTGGCCAAATGTCTGATTTTTGTTTGGTTTCAGTTTGCAACATTTTTCTTTGCTTGTATTGTTATCACTGTTTTTAATATTGATTAGAAACAAATAGTGCCTTGAACAGTAGATATTTGACTACCATTCTGCTACTGAAAAGGCCTCCCAGTGTCCAATGGTTCATTTAAAATAGAAGAAAATGTAGTTCTACTAAAGATTTCCATAAAATTATTTATAAAAAATTTAGGATGTCTTCAATGAAATGTGTGAAAATATACAGAATTTACTTTAATGCAGTGCTTAAATTGAACCAGTCAGCCAAACTGACTTCTAAATAAGCAGCTGATGGATATATATAGAGAGAGAGATAGATATGTAGATATATAAATACATAATTTATTAATCAAATGACTGCATTGTTAAGTAAACAACTAGTACTTTGCAATGTAAAAGCACATTACAGTTTACAAAATATGCCTACATGGCTTCAATTCCAGTATAAGTTACTATGTCACTAAATGCCACTTTTGGAATCCAAATTTATCCACAATTTCCCCAACCTTTGCATTAGCAAAGCAGCTCTTACAACATTGAGCCCTCAAAGAGCCTCATCTGCCACAAATAAATCAGCTCTTCAAGACAACAGAGCAATATGACTGAGCCACAGCTAGTATCATACTGAATGAAGAAAAACCGAAAGCCTTTCCTCTGAGATCTGGAACAAGACAAGTATGCCCACTTTTACCACTGGTACTGAACATAGAACTGGAAGTCCTAAGTAGGGAAATCATACAGGAGGAAAAAATGAAGGACATCAAAATTCAAAAAGAAGAATTCAAGTTATAGTTGCTTGCAAATGATATGATTTATATTTGGAAAAACCTAAAGACTCCACAAGAAAACTATTAGAACTGATAAATTCAGTAAATTTGCAGGATACAAAATCAACATACAAATATCAGTAGCATTTCTATATGCCAACAGTGAACAATCTACAAAAGAAATCATGAAAGTAATCCCATTAACAATAGCTACAAATAAAATGAAACTCCTAGGAAGAAATAAAAGAAATAAAGAAATCAAAGAAAAAAATTCTTTAATCAAAGAAATAAAGATGCCACAATGAAAACTATAAAACATTGATGCAAGAAATTGGAGAAAACACAAAAAAAGTAAAGATATTCCATCTTCATGAATTGGAAGACTGAATATTGTTAAAATGTCCATGCTACCCAAAGCAGTCTACAGATTCAATGTAATTGTTGTCAAAATACCAATGACATTCTTCACAGAAATAGAAAAAAAATTTCTAAAATTTATATGGAACTGCAAAAGACTGAGAATAGCCAAAGTTATCCTGAGCAGAAAGAACAAAACTGGAGGAATCACATTATCTGATAATATGGTTTCGCTCTGTGTCCCCACTCACATCTCATCTTGAATTGTAATCCCCATAATCGCCACATGTCCAGGGAGAGACCTGGTGGAAACGACTGGATCATAGGGGCAGTTATCTCGATGCTGTCTTCATGATAGTGAATTCTTATGAGATCTGATGGTTTTATAAGTGTTTGACAGTTCCTCCTTCACATACTCTTTCTTGCCTGCCACCATGTAAGATGTGCCTGCTTCCCCTTCTTCCATGATTGTAAGTTTCCTGAGGCCTCCCCAGCCATGCAGAACTCTGAGTCAATTAAACCTCTTTTCTTTATAAACTACCCAGTCTCGGGCAGTTCTTTATAGCTGTCTGAGAATGGACTAATACACCTGACTTCAAAGTATACTACAGAGCTAGAGTAACCAAAATGGCATAGTAATGGCATAAAAACAGACAGATAGACCAATGGAACAGAATAGGGAACCCAGAAATAAATCCATACATCTACAGTGAACTCACTTTTGACAAAGGTGCCAAGAGCATACATTACGAAAAGGATGGTCTCTTCAATAAATGGTGCTGAGAAAACTGGAGATCCATATGCAAATTAATAACATTAATCCCTAGACCCCTATCTCTTATCATTTACAAAAGTCAAATCACAATGAACTGAAGACGTAAATCTGAGACCTCAAACTATGAAACTAATGAAAGAGAACAATGGGGGAATTCTCAGGGCCATTGGTTTGGGCAAAGATTTATTGAATAACACCCCACAAGCAAAGGCAAATAAAGCAAAAATGGACAAATTAGATCACACACAGTTAAAAATCTTATGCACAGCAAAGGAAACAATCCACAAAGTTAAGAGACAATCCACAGAATGGATGAAAATATTTACAAACTATCCATCTGAAAGGGAGTAATAACAAGAATATATAAGGAGTTCAAACAACTGTACAGGAAAAAATCTAATAATCTAAAAATCTGACAATCATTAAAATAGGCAAAAGATATGAATAGATATTTCTCAAAAAAAAGACGTATGAATGGCCAACAGGTATATGAAAAGATTCTCAACATCATTGATCAGAGAAATACAAATAAAAACTACAATGTGATATCATCTCACCCTTGTTAAAGTGGCTTTTATCCAAAGGACAGGCAATAATGAAGGCCTATTGTTTGGATAAAAAGGTGTGGAGAAAAGGCAACCCTCATACACTGTTGGTGGAGATGTAAATTAGTACAGGCATTATGTAGAACAGTATAGAGTTTCCTCAAAAAACTAACAATAGAACTATAGTATGACAGCAATCTCACTTCTAGGTATATACCCAAAAGAAAGGAAATCAGTATATTGAAGCTATATGTGAACTTATGTGTTTATTACAGCACTATTCACAATGGCCAAGATTTGGTAGCAACCTAAGTGTCCATAAGCAAACTAGCGGATACAGAAAATATGGATACATATACCCAATGGAGTACTATTCAACTATAGAAAAGAATAAGATCCTGTCATTTGCAATAACATGGATGGAGGTCATTATGTTAAGTGAAATAAGCCAGGCACAGAAAGACAAACTTAGCATGTTCTCACTTATTTGTGGAAGGTAAAAATTAAAACAATTAAACTCATGGAGATGGAGAATAGAAGAATGGTTACTGGAGACTGGGAAGGGCAGCACAGGTGTGGGGGACAGTGAGGATAGTTAATGGGTACAAAAATATAGTTAGATAGAATGAACAAGGTCTAGTATTTGATAACAACAGAGTGACTACAATCAACAATAACTTATTGTATGTTTTTAAATAGCTAAAAGAATATAATTGGAATGTTTGCAACTTTAATATAAATGCTTGAGGTCATGTATGCCCCATTTACCCTGATGTGATTATGCACTGTATGCCTGTATCAAAATATTTAGTATACCCCATAAATATATATATATATATATATACCTGCAACGTACCCATATTTAAAAAAAAAAAAAGACAACAGAGCACTCACATTCTTTGCTCATTTGTATTTCATGGAAAAGGGAGATGAAGGGAAGTCTATGTCATGTGGAAAAAGTGATATAAGGTCCAGGTAATGAAGGTGATCAACTGACTGCAATGAGATAAAAATTGACCCCTGCCCCACTTCTAGTTCCTTCTCTGCCCATTTTGACTGGGAACTTAAAGAAGATATTGGCTGGTACTTGCATTTTTGACAATTCAAGGACACCAGTTGTTCATGAACCCCACTTTAAAAAACATGGTGATAAAATGGTATTGAAGAGTGACTAACTGCATTATAACCAGAGAAGATAGAGGGATGTGAATATACAAATGCCTTCACCCACAAATTTTTAAATAAATTTTATATAAAGTCATAACTCTTTTTAAAACACAGGAATCAAGTTCACATTTTCCATGCTGCAGAAAGGATTAAACATGTAGGACAGTTTATAGCTATTTATTGCCTCCTGAACATCAGCTTGATTAATGTTAGTATATTAACCCAGGTAAGCAAGTTTTAAAGCAAGGGAAAAAAAAATGGTTTTGCTATTGTCTATTTTACTCAACCACAGCAGAAAAGAGAGGGAAAAATTATTAGTATTGCAAAGTGCTGAGGAGAAAACATATTTACCCATCTATAAACCCTTTTTCAAGGTTTTTGGGTTTTTTAAATTTTAAAACAGCATTATTGATCAGGTTGTACTAACTTTGCCTTTTGGAAACTTATTTAAAAAAAGACATTTCAGTTGCCATGATCTAAAGTAATGTTTACCACTGTGGTTTACATTTAACATATTGTAGTAGTTATTTTTTAAATTATTTTATTTTGTCATGTAGAGATACTGTGTGTTTTTTTTTTTATTTGAACTGGTTAGCTCTATAAATTCCTCACTTAAGCTTTACAAATGGACCATTCTTTTTAAAAAGCCTATAAACAAATAAATAAATAAATAAATAACATAAGAATAAAATAATGAGCTCAAAGTGAAATAAGGAAATAAATATTACAGAAGGTTGGAGTAGAGCACCAGTGAAATAAAAGTATAAATTTCAGTTTCCCAGCCTAATAAAAAATTAGTATAAATGCCTATTTTATTGATCTTTAAGACTCTAAAATACTCTAGAGGAAACTGAATCCAAATTTTATTCCAAAAGTAAAAATAATAAAGAGTTAGTAAAAAATTTACCAAACATGATAGTAGAATCTCTCATTTCTATTTTTGGGAAGAGGAAAAGTTTATGGTTCATTTTAATTTTACATTGTTTCCTATCAATATGTATCTCATTTTTTTTGGAAATGATTTGTATTCTATGGATATGTTGTCATGAATGAGACTTTTCTTGATGGAAAATGAAGTCATCATGTTAGAAGAGTCCCTTTGAGGAAATCAGTTATCTCCTTACTTGCAAGTGGCATACGTTTTCTAGATTTTCTTAAAAGTTAGGCTTAAATATTTCCAGAAATAGATATTTCACCCTAGCAACCACCTCCCTTGCAATCAGTGCTGCAAAAGGGAAGAACAGACTCTTTATAGTCAAAGAGATCTGAGTGGCTGGAAGGAAAAAATATTCCAACAGGAAATAAAAGTGAAACATGTCGGAAGAGATAGGATTGAAAGAAACGAAGGTAAAGGAAAGAAGAGAGAGAGAGAATAGAAAAAGTTATGTGTTGTTATGAAATTAACAAAATCTAATTTTAATATTTATTTATATTTACATTTTTCCCAAAAGCTTTACTAGGGCCAGAATACTTAGAACTATCAATGCCTATTAAATTTTTAGGAAAAAATAACCTATTGAGATTATTACTGGCGTTTCAAATAAACCTAGACTTACATTTCATTCATATTTTAAAAGTAATGTAAACTTTTATAAAATATCTACCACTCTGTTTTAGAACTCAACAGCTTATGGATAAAGAAATGGTTTATCACATGATTTTCTTGGAGAAGGATAAGCCAAACCTTAATGCCTTATTAAAGTGATTTTCTTAACTAATTTAATTGCTGCACAGTAACTTTTTAATCTCTCACATCAGAAATTATCCACAAATCCAGTAATATAGGAATCTGCCAGTCAATTTTTACTATATTTTGACAATTTTCTCTTTTAGAAATGTGACAATAAAACTACATCCTATAAGGAAGACTGCTTCTAGTAGCATATTTTACCTACACTGGGTAAATTATTGCCTTTCCAGTAGAGAGAGAATGAAAAATCCTTTTGCTTAAAATATCACCTGCAGTCATTCAACCTTGCAAAATCCCTTCCTGAATGAGATGTATTTATTCAGGTTTTCACTGTAGTGAATTGAGTTAGGATTAAGAGTTCTACAGAAATTTCAATGACACAAAAAGGCATGGTTCCTTATCCTTGTAGAATCATGCAGTGACATGTAGTGGTGTTAGTTGTAGGACCTTGTAAACTTAATTTCTAAAATTGGTGAAGTGCTGGTTTTGTGTCCAGTGTGCTTAGGGCATAATAATAGGCTGTCTTCACCTTTCAAGAACTCTGAGCCTTTCACATTTTAGTTGTGAATGTGTAAGTGTACTTGTGCATGAAGGCTAACTACACTGCATGTCTTTATAAAAAGAGAAGTAGAAGCCAAGTAGAAAATCATTTAAATTTATTTCCTGGAGACACAGTAGGGCAGCATATAATGCCTAAAAGCTCTCCTGTCTTCTATGCTGTTGTATCACATTAAATAAATTTTAGGAGCTGACGAAGGCTTTTCAGTGCCAATCAACAATCAGAGACAGAGGCGTTGCTATTGACAACTGGGAAAGTTGTGGTGCTGAATTGCAGAAGCTGTCTTTTAAAGGGTTCCAGCTGTCATCATCACATCAGTGAAGCATATTAATCTGCTCCACATTGCTTGAAAAGGTGTAGGTAATTACCTTCTCTACTCCACAATGTTTTCACAGAAATCTTTCATGAGATGATATTGTTTAGTGGGAAACAACAGCTAACTTTTCCAACTAGGGGGGAGAAAGGATATATATGGCTCATAAAAAGCTGACATCCTTTTAGTTAGTGGTTTCCAGAATTTGAATAATCACCAAATATGTAACTCATGTGCCTTATGCAGTAAACAACCTGAACAACCATACTTGCCAGCCCTAGAGACTAACTTGTTATGATTACTGTTGTTGTTATTATTATTTAACAATAGGAGGCAATTTTTAAAAAATACGTTACAATTTCATAAAGACAATTTGGCCATGAACACACAAAATAGGAAGTACATAATCTCAGAATGAAACACAGACTTACTTTTAAATTAAATAATTTTAGATTCAAGAAAAACTCACTGCATTACCCTTATAGCACATTGTCATTACATGACAAACTAGTAAAAGAAAGTTCTTATTATCTTTCATAAATTCGAGTTTGGAAAATAAAATTTGCTTTTAATTATTATTTTATAGAAAGCAAAAAGGCCTTTTAACATTTGATGAAAATCAAAGTTTATCATTTCTGTAGCATGTGGCTATGTCCCTAAAAGAGTGACTTAACCTGCGGCTGCCAAAATCAGTGACAGATTTTGACACAAGCTGTGAAAGAAGCAACTGTGTGACTAATGGCCTGGCTCATACATTCACTTGGTGGCCGGGTGCCAGTATTTTATCTGGATGGTTTGCTTCAGACTCAGATGCTTCTACTTTAATAACTCCTGAATGAGACTCTGAAAACAAAGTAATTCCTGTGGATTATATATCCTTATCATCTCCAGAATGTATCTCCTTCTCACTCATCCCATTGACAAATGCTTCTCTTTTCAATTCCCCAGAAAGACTCTTTCCTTAGTGGAGGCCCAGAAGAAATAAAAAGTGGGTCACCAGAGGTGGAATGTCTGAGCCCCAGACAGACAATGACAAAAGAGTGAGACATGATAATATGACCTGGATTTCTATGAAATGTCATTTAAGCGTGGATTTAACTGTGGACCCAAAGCATTATGCTCTACAAATCGAGTGAGTTCCTCTTCTTTTTCCAGGAACTACTGTCCTTCCAGACTCGACTGATCAGCTTTCCTTTGAAGATTTTCCTTATCTTTCTCCATCCAACTCAGAACAAAGGGTAAATCAGGTAAAATCAAACAAGGTGAAGCCAGGCATGTAATTAGCTCTCAAAATATATGTTGTAAACTCCTGCATGCTTTCCAGAAATGGTTTACAACTTTAGTTTTATACTTGCTAGCAAATAAAGGCATTGGCAGGATCAGTAATGGTTCAGTGTCTACATGCTTATAAATATACAAGTTGCAAAGAAGAACACGCTCATGGCTGGTACTCACATGAGAGAGAAGTTTCTCCTGTGGGCCCTCTTAAAGAAAAAAGTGTGAATATAGTGAAGAATCATTAAATGACAGTCTCATAGTAAACACAGTGGCTTTCAAAAATCTGTTTCTTCTAACATCACTCAGCATAAGCTTATGGCAAAATGCCACTCCACAATTTAGTAAGCACATTCCCACAGGAACCAGAACAGTGTTACAGAATTTTTGCTTGCCTGGCTTAGATAGGATAGATTTAAGAGGAGCTAGGTGAATGGACAGACACCACGTCCTTCAGGCAATCTTTCATAAATATTGTTTCTCCCAGCTGAGCTTCTGATAAATGTTGAATGGCAGTGAGTTGAAGATTATATTCCCTGACAAGTACCTGGAGTGAAGCTATTCTGTTTTTCCGGTTAAGTGCAAAGCCATATGTTTTAACAGCTCCTCAACCCAGAGGCCGGATTGACATTTTCTTATGAAAGTTGACAAGTCTGACAAGAACAAATGCTTGAAGAGAAAGCCACTCCATCTGCACATAGAGATAAACAAGGGAGTACCTATGGGAAGGGCCAAGATTCTTTTCAAAAAGCAATTACTCTCCTGCTCACAAAAAAAGGAATCATCAGAGTGCCGAAGATCGTTGCCATATGATAAGAGCATAATAATTTTAAGCTAGATTAATTTTAACGTTTTAACAAAATACCATGCACATTTGCCAAAGACAAATTTTGTTTCACCCTACTATGGCCATCTGCGTCCAAAAATATTTTATATCAATTTGTTCCAAAGCGAGGAGAGTGTTCCTCAAACAAACAAAAAAATAGATTTTTTGTCAATTCTTCTAATGAGTGGGGCGTTCATCATGATAAGGAAGTGAAGACCAGAAAAATGGCTGACTGTCTTCTTATACATGCTTACTTAGGTTGCATATTACCCTTCTGAGAGAATCCCACCATTCCTCTCTCTTTTCCTTCTAAGTCTTTCTCCCATACACCTGAGGTAGGAGGATCTGAGAGAATTCTGGCTAGTATTGTTGCCACCATAAAAATCCTGGTACAGGCAGATTAAGCTGGCTCTTCTCTTGCTTTAAGAAAAATATATTTTACTCTTCCTACTGTCACTATAAACGGGCCAAAGGAGCTATCCATTTGTCAAGTCTAAGTCATCAAGTTCAACCAGGGATTTGGAACAAAAGCCTTTGCTGGGGGGCTGGCCCTTTACATACTTATTGCCCACAGAGCCTTAAAGACAATATATAGAGATATACCTGGGAAAATACAATCATAATAGTGTTTGGCAGTGGTGAATAGTGAAATAACAGTGCCTAGGACTTGTAACCCCTTGGGAAAAGGCAAACTTACAATAAACGTATCAAGAAATAAAGTAATATAATTATCTATAATTTGAATGGAGTAAACAATTGTCCTCAATAAGAATGAAGTGATGCCCTGCTTTCAATAATGGACAGAACATTCAGACAGAAAATCAATAAGGAAACAATGAACTTGAACACCACTATAGACCAAATGAGCCTAACAGACATACAAAACATTCTACCCAGCATAAGCAGAATACACATTATTCTCAAGCGCATATGGAATATTCTCCAGGACAGACCACAAAACAAGTCCTAACAATTTTAAGTAAATATATTTTAAGAGATTGAAATTATATCAACATATTTTCCAACCACAATAATATTAAACTAGCATGTAATAACATCAGGAAAATTATAAAATTTACAAATACCTGGAAATTACACATTACACACGTAAACAACAAATAGGTCAAAGAAGAAAACAAAAAGAAAATCTGAAAAGATCCTGAAATAAATGGAAATAAAAATACAGCATACTATTACTTACTTAATAAAAGCAGTTTTAAGAGAGTTTATAGCAATAAACAAAAAACAAACAAAAAAACTATAGTTAGATACCACTTCACACTGTTATGATGACTGTTATCAAAACCAAACAAAGATAATAAAGGTTGGGGAGAATGTGAAGAAATTGAAGCACTTTTATGCAGTTAGTGGGCATGTTAAATGGTGCAGCAGCTATTTAGTGCAGTATGGAGGTTCCTCAAAACATTAAAAATAAATCTATCATATGATCCAGCCATTCCACTTCTGGGTATATATTCAAAAGAATTGAAATCAGGATCTCAAAGAGATACCTACACATCCATGTTCATTGCAGCATTATTCATAATAGCCAAAATATGAAAACCACCCCAAGTGGACATGGACAGAAGAATGGAAAAAGAAAATGTGGTATATGTATACAACGGAAACTTATTCAGTCTTTAAAAAGACAGAAATCTTGCCATTTACAACAACCTGGATAAACCTGGTGGCTATTACCCTAAGGGAAATAAGCCAGGCACGGAAGGACAAATAGTGCATGATTCCACTTCTGAGTTATCTGTAACAGTCAAACTCATAGAAGCAAAGAGTACAATAGTGGTTGGCAGGGGCTAGGAAGTGGAGAAAACGAGGTGTTCATTAGATATAAAGTTACACTTACGCCAGATAAATAAGTTCTAGAGTTCTTCTGTATTACGTATTGCCTGTAGTTAATAAGATGGTATTGTGCACCTCAAAATTTGTTGAGTGTAGATTTCTTATTAAATGTTCTTAACACACGCACATGCGCACACACACACACAAGGGACGTTAGGAAACTGAGAGGTGTTGAATATGTCTATTACCTTGATTATGGTGGTGGTATCAGGAGTACTTTCATATATCCATACCTATTAAAGTATACACATTAAATATGTGCAGTTCTCTGTATATCAATCATACCTCAATAAAGCTGTTTTTAAAATGAAGGAATGGAACAGATATTAAATCCCATCAGATGAGATCTACTCAGACCGTTGATAAAGTTTATCTAATTTCTCTATACCTCAATAAAGCTGTTTTTAAAATGAAGGAATGGAACAGAGATTAAATCCCATCAGATGGGCTCTACTCAGACAGTTGATAAAGTTTCTCTAATTGGCAAGACTATTAGGATTTATGAAAGCTTGGTCAGAAAAACTTTCACTGAGGTTATGTTTAGCTTGGGGTTTTAATTACTTATGCAATATGAAGTATTATGAAGACATAACCAGAAAAGAAGCTGGGGTATATAAAGTCTGACACCATTCAATTTGGTTGGAAAAGCAGGGGGTAGGGAAGTTTCCTATTTTTTACAAATAAATTAATTTTAGAATCTCCCCCAGTAGACTCACAAACAGAAAACCCATGTTCTAGAATTTGTCTACAGTACCAGTTTCATCAGCTAAACTCAGGTCTTACCACATAAATTTATCATACCAAAGTATTAGAAGAAAAGAGAATTTATAAAAAAAGATGTTTATACATATATAACTTACCACTTCTGAAAAGATGCACAAAAAAATGGTACCACTAATGGAAACTAGGAAACTCTGGCTAATGATGCTTAATTTTAGTGATGTTTAATTTTTGGCAATATTTAGTATTTATAGCATGCAAATATGACCTCCAATATTATTTGAGATTTTACAACAGGAATTAAATTTGAGGCTAAAAATTTTGGTTCCTCCGTCTAATTTTAATTTCACAAATGACCACACTAATCAAACCAGAGTTGAGTGGGGTTTTGTGCATGGTTGTTATTGTTTGTGGTTCTTATTTTGATACACAATCTTTATCAATTTAGAGATTAGGATGCCACATTTCAAATTTCCTTCGCCACAGTATGGAAAGAATTAGTTTACCTTTATTGACAGTCTGTCAATAAAGAGGGAAATAAAAGTCTACTCTTCATAGGGGCCAGACGCGGTGGCTCACGCCTGTAATCCCAGCACTTTGGGGGGCCGAGGCGGGCGGATCACGAGGTCAGTAGATCGAGACCATCCTGGCTAACACGGTGAAACCCCGTCTCTACTAAAAAAAAATACAAAAAATTAGCCGGGCATGGTGGCAGGCGCCTGTAGTCCCAGCTACTCGGGAGGCTGAGGCAGGAGAATGGCGTGAACCTGGGAGGTGGAGCTTGCAGTGAGCCGAGATCGCGCCACTGCACTCCAGCCTGGGCGACAGAGCGAAACTCCGTCTCAAAAATAAAAAATAAAAAATAAAAAAATCTACTCTTCACAATACCCAAGACAGTTTAAAAATTCCTCCCTGGTCTCCAACTCTCTACCTTTGGGAACACTATCTAAAGTCTTCAATAGAGATTTTCTCAATGTCTCCTTGGGAACACAAAGTACGTTCAGTTTGGTGGTATATGCAAAATGAAACATGTAGGAAAAAGTCTGTTTATTGACGGGGAAGATTACAACCCATGGGCTGGGCTGGGGAAATAGTAAGCCCCTCCCATGCTACCTCCCTTTATTTAAATTTTTACATGAAGCCACACACTGTAGGACGAAAAAAAAGAAAGAAAGAACTTTTACATGGATCATACCATCACAGCTGAGTGAGGCGAGGTCAAAAATCAACAGGCAAGGTCAAAATCCCAGATTTTTTTTTTTTACTTCTGTTTAGCATATTTATGATTTAGATCTAGAAATCTCTGAACTTGCTTGGAATAATTGACTGATGTGACAAAGTGAATCCACACACAAGGCTCTACATTATAGATCAGTCTTCTCTACATCAAAAGAAAACCCCCAAATTTACATACTTTATAAATAAATGTGTGTACATGCATATCTCTATATGTGTGTGTGTATTACAACATATTTTGTCTGCCTTTAAATTTGGTCATAATCATATCAAAATGTTCATTCTATCCTTCTTTTTCACTTTCCATAGGATTAAGTTATTCATCTTTTCTGCATCTTATCTCATTTTCTAAGTTACTAGAAAATTTGATCCATGGGTAAAATTTTAAAAGACAGGGAAATAGCTGCAAATTTCTATAAGCACTAGAATAATTTGCAGTCACTTTGTCAGTGATAGATCAGTTGTAGTCAGTTACCTCATGCTAAGGCATAAGGTAGGCTGTGTTAAACTGGGCTGTGGAATATGCACAATACCTGAGTTTCCAACTGTGGTTCCACTCGTTTCTTTACCATTCAAGAAACAATGTGCAATGCAAGTAAGGAACATGACATCTGCTTATTTGAAGACTTCAGAATTAAGTTCACATCAAAACTATGTAGAACTTCCCTCCCTGCAAAGACTATTGCGTACCATTCCTTTCCTGGCTCTTGGCATGCTATTGGCACGTTACATTTTAGAAACTCCAAAAAAATAGATTTTAAGCATCTGCCATGTACATTTAACTTTTTACTTGAGTTTACTGACTATGAGAAACAGCATGTAGAAATAAGTTATACTACAGAATATGTTGTTTATATACCATGCAATGCAAGAGAGTAATTTCTATGTTTCAAAAGTAGTTCATGTTACTGGAAGAACATAATGACATGTTGTCCTAAGAGCATCTCCATTTAACTAAGATGTGATAAGAAAATCACCTTATAATGTGCGCCTACTGCTAACTGGAATACTCATCATTTAATGCCCACCACTAGCTTGAAAGAAGGAATTTTACTCACTGTAAGAGTCAACCTATCCATTCTTCATTCAGTTATTCTCTATAATTATTACAAGGCATCCATAAAAATTAAAGTGCTTCTAAGTCACTAAAAAAATGCATGTTATGATGAACTTCTTGGAAAATTCATTAAGTAAAGGATATAATTAAATTTACTAAAAGATTGTTTTATATATTATAAATATAAGTAGCCAAAGTGGTATTAATCAGAATATTTGTTTCCTTTAAGAGTTATGTCACGTATAAAAATGTGGTAAGAGAAAGGTTTGCTTTTCTCACCAGAACCAAAAATACTCTAAAATGTTTTGTCAATTAAGTATCAGCACATAATCAGCCAGAGGTCAGGTATCTCTAAATCCACATAGAAGCACAGAATTGGAAGAATTTATCTCAGTGCATCAGCTTTGCTTTTCCTAATGCTCTCAAGAAGGAAAAATTGTATCTTCTTTAAAAATAATGTTAGAAAATAATCCAAACATAAATTAGTTATGGGAATTAATAAACATAGATTAGTTACAGGGATTACCCCTGGTGATAAAGTAGCATAGATGGAAGCAAAGAAATGAGGTAGGAAGGTTGCCCCCAAAAGAGACTTACTCTTCATCACTGTCACTTGGATTTTTTTATTAGATGTACTTTTGTATTACTTGTATAACTGAAAGTAAACTTAATTGGGAAATATTAAATGAGCATATACAGATACATGTATGAAGGAAAGAAAGATGGGAGAAGGAGAAAAGTGTGAACGTGTACTTCAGGCAAAGACCCAGGATGAAAGAATAGGGCAGAATTCTTAATGAGAATTATGTGATGATGTTACAGCAATTTTTAATAAAATCCATAACACCATTATACATTTATCCAAATAGAGAAATAAAATACAAAAGACAATCTTGTCTAAATGTGGTCACTTTTCTCAAATAACCTTTCTGGACAGGTGTTCAGCTTCCTTTTATTTTCTCTTCCAAGTTTTTAATTACCCCCCCACTTTAATATCTCTCCTAATCTACGGAACCTTTTAAAAATCTTATTCTTCATTATCCCTAATGAGTAATCACTCTATAGCCATGTGGATCAGCCTATACTATTTATCTCACACTTAATTATAAGTTTATGTGTCTCCTCCAATGTTAATGATTGTAAAAGAAATAGACCCCTAGGACTCAGCTCCCATTGTAACTGGTGTATTATGCAGGAATAAGGAACAACTTTCTAACCAGGTTGCTTAGATAAGGCTTCAGATTTCACATATCAATTTAATGTGGACAACTTTCATCTCTTGGAATGCTTAATAAAGATTTTATAGGTGCCTTTTAACTAAGACTTAAATTTAATAAGTTTTTTGGAGTTAGGACCATTCGTCTCTGGCTTAAAGAGCAAGTGATCTTTTTTGTTTACAGATATAACATCCCACTTCTAAATCTTATTTCTAAATTGTTTATTGGTCAGATTCAGAGGTATTAACTATAAAGGACAATTTTGCTCATTTGGAAAACATTTTGAAGGTTATTTTAATTAACGGATAACTGTATCCATAATAAAATAAGGAAAAGTGTTTTTTATTGGTGTATCCTTGGAGACACATTTAAATGCTCTATAGATTAAGGAATACAAAGAATCCAGAATATTCATGTCATTCACTCCTGAAATCATAAAGCTCCATATAATTTGCATGATGCATTCTAGCAATAAAACATTTAACATTTACTAAGTATTTAATATATGCCAGGCACTGAGCCATGGAGGAGGGATTCCAAAAAGCAAATTACAACCATAAGAATTCTTCCAAGTGGATTTTAGGTAAAATCAGCAGAGGGCATGAGCTTTCTAACCTGCCAGGCTAGAAAGAATTAGCCTAGAAGAAAATATGAATCTTGGGATTTACCTTACCATTTGTCCATGGCAGCCCTTCTGGCTGACACAGATATTTTTGTTAGCTAGTCTACCGCTTTTATCTCCTTTCCATTCATTTCTCTTTAACATAGAAAGATTATATTGAGCCTCTAATAGACCCTAAAAATAAACAAACAAAACAGTTTCACGATATTTCTGTACTGCTAAATGTTGCTCTCATATCACTTAATCTTATTATATTTTACACTTTGAAAAGAAAAACCACCTTCATTAAATCCTTTTAGGACCAAATAAGAGTATAAATGAAATAAATATTGTGAATTTGCAATCACTGTTGTTTTCCAATTCTTGTACTTCTCTCTTTGCAGTTGTTATATCTAAAAGTTTTGGGTGTTCAGTGTTCTGCAGGATTACACAAATTAAAATAGAATTAATAGTATAAGAATAAGAGAAATCAGGCAGAGTAAGACGGCCAAATAGAAGCCTACACCAATCATCCCCTCCCCCACAAGAACACCAAATTGAACTAGTATGCACACAATTAGAGCACCTTCATAAGAACCAAAGATCAGGTGAGTGATCACAGAGCCTAGTTTTAACTTCATGTCACTGAAAGAGGCACTGAAGAGAGTAGAAAAGATAGTCTTGAATTGCTGATGCCACCCCTCCCCCATCCTACAGCAGTGGGCCCCATGGAGTGTAGAGATAAACTGTGCACTTAGGGAAGGGAGAGCACAGTGATTGTGAGACTTTGCATTGGAACTCAGTGCTACCCTGTCACAGCAGAAAGAAATATCAGGCAGAACTCAGTCAATGCCCATGGAGGTTGCATTGAGACCAGTCCTACACAGAGAGGAATCACTGATCTCAGTGGTCAGAACCTAAGTTCTGGCAATCCTCATCACTGCAAGCTAAAATGCTCTAGGTTCTAAGTAAACTTAAAAAGGCAGTCTAGGCCAAAAGGACAGCAGTTCCTTGGCAAGTATTGGTACTGTGCTGATCTCAAAGCCAGTATACTTGTGGGGCATGTGACCTGTAAGACACAAGCTGGGGCAGCCAAGGTAGTGCTTAGTGCCACCCCTTCCCTAACCTCAGGCAGTGCAGCTCCCAACTCTGGGCTAGACTCCTTTCTGCTTGACGAGAGGACAGAAAAGAGTAATGAGAACTTTGTCTTACAACTTAAATATCAACTCAGCAACAATAGGATAGGGCACCAAGCAGAGTTTTGAAGCCCTTATTCCAGGCCCTAGCTCCCAGATGACATTTGTAGACACTCTCTGGGCCAGAAGAGAACCCATTGCCTCAAAAGGAAGGGCCCAGTTCTGACATAATTTATTACTTGCTGACTGAAGAAACTTTGTCTGTGAATAATCACAGCAGTAGCCAGGTAGTACTTGCTGTGGGCCCTGTGTGAGCTGGTTCATCCTCTCCCAGCTCCAGGAAGCTCAGCACAGAGAGAGAGAGAGAGATAGAGAGAGAGAGACAGAGACAGAGAGACAGAGAGAGACTCTGTTTGAGAGAAAGTAGTGGAAGACTTTGCCTGGTAATCAAGAGAATTCTTCCAGATTTTATACAAGACCTCAAGGGCAGACATCTGTGAGTCTTTAAGAACCACAGCATTACTGGGCTTGTGATGCCTGCTAATACAAATATGGCTGCAGTGACAAAAATTTAGATTATAACACCCAAGCCCCTTTGAATAACTGGAAAGCACTGCCAAGAACAATGAGTACAGTCAAACCCAGCTGTGAATACTACAATAAATACTTAACTCTTCAATGCCCAGACAGTGGTCAAACATCCACAAGCATCAAGTCAATCTAGGAAAACATGACCTTACCAAAAAAACTAATAAGGCACCAGTGACCAATCCTGGAGAGAAAGAGATATGAGGTCTTTCAGAGAATTCAGAATATTTAAAATAGCTGTTTTGAGGAAATTCAATGAAATTCAAGATAACAGAGAAGGAATTCAGAATCCTATCTGATATATTTAACAAAAAGATTGAAATAATTAAAAAGAATCAAGCAGGAATTCTAGTGCTGAAGAGTTCAAGTGACATACTGAAGAATGCAACAGATTCTCTTAAAAGTAGAATGGATAAAGCAGAAAGAATTACTGAGCTTAAAGACAGGCTGTTTGAAAATAAACAATCAGAAAGAGAGAGTGGTAGAATATTTATTCAAAGAGATAATTAAAGAGCACTTCCCAAACACAGAGAAAGATCTCAATATTCAAGTACAAGGTTATAGAACATCAAGTAGATTTAACCCAGAGAAGATTACTTCAAGATATTTAATAATCAAACTGTCAAAGGTCAAGGATTAAAAAAGGATATTAAAAGCAGCAAGAGAAAAGAAACAAAATATAATTGAGTTCTAATATATCTGGCAGCAGACTTCTCACTGGAAACCATTCAGACTATGACATACTTAAATTGCTAAAAGAAAAAACTTTTTTATCCTAGAATAATATATCCAAGGAAAGTATTCTTCAAACATAAAGGACAAATAAAAACTTCCCCAAAACAAACAAACAAACAAACAAAAAAGTGAAGG
Organism: Pan troglodytes; assembly: GCF_028858775.2. Taxonomy (NCBI): domain Eukaryota; kingdom Metazoa; phylum Chordata; class Mammalia; order Primates; family Hominidae; genus Pan; species Pan troglodytes. Next base: position 42,495,736 of record NC_072413.2, read on the forward strand.
AGTTCATCAACACCAGACCTGTCCTACAAGAAATGCTAAAGGGAGTTCTTAAATCTGAAAGAAAAAGACATTACGAGCAACAATAAAATATCTGGAGGCCAGGTGTGGCAGCTCACATCTGTCATCCCAGCACTTTGGGAGGCTGAGGTGGGTGGATTGCTGGAGCTCAGGAATTTGAGACCAGCCTTAGTAACATGGTGAAACTCCATCTCTACTAAAAATACATATATTACCCAGGTGTTGTGGCACACACCTGTGGTCCCAGCTACTGGGGAGGCTGAGGTGGGGGGATCACTTGAGCCCAGGGAGGTCGAGGCTGCAGTGAGCAGTAATCATGCCACTGCACTCCAGCCTGGGCAACACAGTGAGATCCTGTCTCAAAAAAAAAAATTATCTTGAGGTACAAAACTCACTGGAAATAGTAATTACACAGACAATCATAGAATATTGTAACACTGTAATTGTGATACATATACTACTCTTATCCTGGGTAGAAAAACTAAATGATGAACTGATCCAAAATAATATGTAGAAGTTCGGTTAGGGTGGTGGGAAAAGTTGAAACAAAAAAAGTTATAGGGAAAGATGCAAATCTTCTTGGAAGGCCGGGAGGTTTTGCAAAAGCTTCAGGAGAGGATTATGGCTGAAGGCAGCCAAGTTCTCTCATCTGGGGACTGAGAGCAAAGGGCAGATAACAAAGGGATGTGTGTAACATCTGTTTGCCATAACTGATTAGGCTATAGTCCCCTAGGGTTAACACCTGTTGAAGGAAGGGATGTGCTTGTGAGCTGGCAATCTGGGCATTTCAGGATAATTTATTTAGCTAGTCTTTGGGTAAGTTGAAATTGTTTAGTTAAGTTCCTCCAATTTTGGTGGAAAAATTGATGAGATTGAGTGGCTTGGTCAAGCAGTGACGTCATAACTTGCAGGTCTTCCTGTTCATTGCCATAAGCCAAAGTGCCAGGCAGTGAGCTGTGGGCTAAATATGTGTGATAAAAATAGAAGAATAAGTGCACACAGGGTGGGCTTGAGAGTGGACTTAATGAGGGCTGTTTCAAGGTTCTGCAATAAATAAACAGAGCAAGCAGAGCACTAACAATATTGATAGGCTGAGCAGAAAAGGTATCCATGGCCAATATTAAGGCTCCAACTTCAGCTCTCTGAGGACTAGTAAATCTCTACCTCCTCTTTAAGACCAATAACTCTAAGATTTGCCCCTTTGAGACTATTTTCTAGATTCTGTGAGGAACGCTGCAACAGATCACAACAGAACCCTCAAAAATGAAGGTGAAGAGACTGCGCAGTCAGTAAGTCATTGATGCCCGCTCGGGATTTCTAAGTTTGAGGGAATTGTTCAGGCTAGGGTTTCACCAAGGGACAACAGTTATCAGCTCAACAGCAACAGTATATAAAAGTATTGAAACAGCTGCTTAAAGCTAGCTGAGCCTCGGTTTTGCAGGCTCAATTAAGGGACCTAAAGCAAACTGTTGTTTCCCATAACCCATAGTTTCCAAAAGAAGGTACACTAGACATAGAGCTCTGGGAACAAGTGGGGAGAAATCTTAAACAACATCATGTGCAAGGGCAATGGGTCCCAGTAACATCTTCAATGTTATGGGCTTTCGTTAGGGCTGCTTTGGTCTCACTCTACACAGAAGAGCCTAAAAAGGTAAGGGAGGAGGAATTGTGCCTACTTTACCACCACCTCCTTCTCCCTCAGCCCCGCCATTAAGGGGGAAAAATAACCAAGTGGAAATGGAGGTTTTGTCTGAGCCCTCTCAAATAAATTGGAAAAAAGACAAGGGATATGCTACAACTATGGGACCTTGTCTTAGGCAAGTGGCATTAGAAGAAGAGCTCTTAGCCTGCCCAGTAATGCAAGATTGACAAGCCAATCAGGTGTATGAACCCATTTCTTTTGATGCTTATAAAGAGATAAGAAAAAGCATTAGAGAAAATGGAGCCACTAGCTCATTTACAAAAGGGTTAATTGAGGTAACTCTGCAGACCTCTTTCTAATTTTGGCCACTGTTATTATCCCTCCTCTACCTCTGATATGGCTCTCTCAAGATCCAATTTGGGTAGAACAGTGGCCTTTAAAGGGAAAGAAATTGCAAAAAGCTCATGAATTAGCTGAAGAGTAATTAAAAGCTGGCCATGTAGAACCACCAAACAGCCCTTGGAATTCACCCACTTTTGTCATTCCCAAAAGATCTGGCAAATGGAGGCTTTTGAATGACCTATGGGCTATCAATGCTAATTTGCAACCAATAGGGCCCCTTCAACAGGGCCTCCCTTCCCCCATGGCGATTCCTCAAGATTGGCCTGTAGTCATTATTGACTTAACTATTCTCCTTGCAGAACATGACAGAGAAAAAATTTGCATTTACAATACCAGCTATCAATAATGAAAGGCCAGCTCAATGATTTCACTGTAAAGTACTTCCTCAAGGGATGCTGAACAGTCCTACCATGTGTCAGGATCATGTAAGTCAGGCTTTGCTCCCCAGTAGAGAAGAATTTCCTAATTGCAAGATTATTCATTTTATGGATGATATTTTACTAGCACCCCCAACAGAGCCAGTACTTTTAAGTTTATATGCCTCTGTCATAATGAATACACAGTTAAGAGGTTTAATCATAGCACCTGAAAAAGTAGCATTGTCCTCTCCTTGGAAATATCTTGGATACATACTAACTTCCTGGTCAGTAAGACCTCAAAAGGTTAAATACTAACAACTTACACACCTTAAATGATTATCAAAAATTACTGGGCAATATTAATTGGCTTCACTCCACCTTGGGCATAACTACTGATAAGTTACAAAACCTGTTTTCTACCCTAAAGGGCAAAATAGCCCTACACTGTCCCAGGTATTTAACTCCTGCAGCAAAAAGGGAAATTGAGGAAGTAGAGCAAGCTCTTTCTCGAGGTAACTAGATCGCATAGACCCATGATATTCAGTTCAATAGTTTGTTTTTCTTAGTAAACATTCCCCAACAGGATTAATAAGATAGATGGCCCCAGGGCTATGCTTCCTAGAATGGGTTTTTGGCTCACATACCAGGACTAAAACACTATATCCCTACATCCAGCTAGTTAGCAAACTTATCTATACAGGCCACAGATGATGCCATCAGTTGCTAGGTTATGACCCTGAGGTCATAAGAATTCCTTTAGTAAAAAGTAATTCGAAGCAGTATTGCCCTTATCTCTAGACATGCAAATAGCACTCTCTGATTACACAGGCCATATAGAGCATGCTCTTCCTGCTGACAAACTAGTTCAGTTGTTATGTCATACTCCTGTAGGTGCGCCTACAAAAGTAGTTCACTCCCCCATACCTAACGCTTTAACACTTTTTACTGATGGCTCTGGTAAAAATGGAAAAGTGGCTGTTTGGTGGAGACCAAATAATTCCCTCACTTGTTCTGGATTTACTAGTCCTCAGAGAGCTGAAGTTGGAGCCTTAATATTGGCCATGGATACCTTTTCTGCTCAGCCTATCAATATTGTTAGTGCTCTGCTTGCTCTGTTTATTTATTGCAGAACCTTGAAACAGCCCTCATTAAGTCCACTCTCAAGCCCACCCTGTGTGCACTTATTCTTCTATTTTTATCACACATATTTAGCCCACAGCTCACTGCCTGGCACTTTGGCTTATGGCAATGAACAGGAAGACCTGCAAGTTATGACGTCACTGCTTGACCAAGCCACTCAATCTCATCAATTTTTCCACCAAAATTGGAGGAACTTAACTAAACAATTTCAACTTACCCAAAGACTAGCTAAATAAATTATCCTGAAATGCCCAGATTGCCAGCTCACAAGCACATCCCTTCCTTCAACAGGTGTTAACCCTAGGGGACTATAGCCTAATCAGTTATGGCAAACAGATGTTACGCACATCCCTGAATTTGTAAAACTAAGATATGTAACATGTATCTGTTGATACCAAGTCTCACCTAATTAGTGCACATGCTCTTCCTGGCGAGTCCACCTGACAGCCACTTTTCCATTTTTACCAGAGCTTTATTAACCTTTTTAAATTCCCTCATTCTACCTGCAACTGGTACCTGCTACAGTCTATTGGGACCGTCTTCTAAATTCGCCTTTCTTCCGCACTGCTACCTGGGTAGGCACCACCTTCCTAGCCTCTAATAATGTAACTGCTTGGCTGGAAGGGGTTAACATACCCCCAGTGGGGTTCCTTAGTAATGGCACACATTGAACTGAGATGCCAAGTAACACTCTTTGATTGGAAAAGAATGTTACTGATTATACTCATGTTTGTCTTAAGTTATTTACTAACTCTAGGATGCAAAGCCAGAATACAAACAGTGACTACAACGCCAGACAAACCTGTTGTTGCACACATCTGTACTCTTATATCAACAAAACCCGATGCAAAAAAACAGAAAAGGGGGAGAAGTAGGAGTTCGGTTAGGGTGGTGGGAAAAGTAAGAAAAAAAGCTATAGGAAAAGATGCAGACCTTCTTGGAAGGCCAGGAGGTTTTGCAAAAGCTTCAGGAGAGGATTATGGCTGAAGGCAGCCAAATTCTCTTATCTGGGGGCTGAGAGCAAAGGGCAGATAACAAGGGAATGTAAAGGAACTTATCTAGATAAATCTGTTTACTTATGTGTCCAGAAACCAACCTTTGATCATTCGTGCGCAGGACTTTTACTCTGGGGGTCGACAATGTTTATTACCTACAAATTGTGTTTGCTCCAAGCTTTTGTCACTAAATTTGTACTAAATAAATGTGAGCGTTGCCAGCTTAGGGGGACTGCTAACTCTTTTTGGCCCCTAGTGCCGGCAGTCCCCTAGCCCGTTCTTTCACTGGATATCTGTGTCTGAGTACTCCTCTCAACCATCACTCGGCCAGAGTCTGCAGGACAGACTTGGCAGCAATAATAACCACAGCTTTTCAAGATATAGACAGTACAATAAGATATAAACAGAAACAATAAGAAGTTAAAAATCAGCCAAGCACAGTGGCTCACACATGTAATCCCAGCACTTTGGGAGGCTGAGGCAGGCAGATCACAAGGTCAGGAGTTCAAGACCAGCCTGGCCAACACAGTGAAACCCCATCTCTACTAAAAATAGAAAAATTAGCTTGGCATGGTGGCACACACTTGTATTCCCAGCTACTCAGGAGGCTGAGGCAGGAGAATCACTTGAATCTGGGAGATGGAGGTTGCAGTGAGCTGAGATCACACCACTGCACTCCAGCTTGGGCAATAGAGTGAGGCTTCATCTCAAAAAAAAAAAAAAAAAAAGTTAAAAAGCAATGGGATAAATTTGTAAGTAGAGTTTTTATAAGTTTTCTCTGTGCTTCTTTGTTAATTAGTTTGTTTCTGCAATCTAGGCTAAGTTGTCATCAGATTAAAAGAATGAATTATAAGGTATTACTTGCAAACCTCATGGTAACCACAAATCGAAAAAATATACAACAGATACACAAAAAATAATAGGGAATAAATTAAAACACACCACCAGAGTAAATTCCCCTTACTAAAAGTAAGACATGAAGGAAGGAAAGAAGGAATAGTAGACCACAAAACAACCAGAAAACAAACAAAATGGCAGAAGTAAGTCTTATCAATAATAACACTGAAGGTACATGGACTAACCTCTCCAATAAAAAAACATAGAGTGGTTGAATAAATAAGTTAAAAAAGAACCAACAATTTATAAGGAAATGCATAGACTAAAAGTAAGGGGATGGAAAAAAATATTCGATGCAAATGGAAACCAAAAAAGAAAAGATGTAGCTATACTTACATCAGAAAAAAAGAGATTTCAGACAAAAACTACAAAAAGAGACAAGGAAGGTCATTATAATGACAAAAAGGTAAATTCCACAAGAGGATAAAACAGTTTTAAATATATATACCCCCAACACTGGAGCACCCAGATATGTAAACAAAATATTAATAGAACTAAAAAGAGAGATACACCATAATACAATAATAGCTGGAGTCATCAACACCCTTCTTTCAGCATTGGACAGATCATCCATACAGAACATCAACAAAGAAACATTGAATTTAATCTGCACTATAGACCAAATGGACCTCATAGGTTTTTTACAGACTATTTCATCATCCAACAGCTGCCAAATACACATTCTTGTCCTCAGCACAGGGAGTATTCTCAAGAATAGACCATATGTTAGGCCACAAAACTAATCTGTAAGATTTCCAAAAAAATGAAATCATATCAAGTATTTTCTCTGACCACAATGGAATAAAATTAGAAATCAATCGCAAGAGGAATCTTGGAAACTGTACATATACATGGATATTAAACAATATGCTTCAGAATGACCAGTGGGTCAATAAAGAAATTAGGAAGGAAATTTAAATGTTTTAAAACAAATAATAATGGGAACACAATATGTCAAAACTTGTGGAATACAGTGAAAGCAGTACTAAGAGGAAAGTTTAGATCTACAATGGCCTATATCAAAACAGTAGAAAAACTTTAAATAAACTACCTAACAATCTTAAAGAACTAGAAAAGCAAGAGCAAGCCAACCCTAAAATGATTAGAAGAAATTATAAAGACCAGAGCAGAAATAAATGAAATACAAATGAAGAAAAATACACATGATCAATAAAATAAAAAGTAGTTTTTGAAAAGTTAAACAAAATTGACATATTTTTAGCCAGGCTAAGAAAAAAAAGATAGATGCCTAAAATAAATGAAATTTGAGATAAAAAGAGGAGACATTACAACTGATACCATAGAAATTCAAAGCATAATTAGAGGCTACTATGAGCAACAATATGTCAATAAATTGGAAAATGTAGAAGAAATAAATACATTTCTAGACACATACAACCTATCAAGATTGAACTATGAAGAAATTCAAAATATGAATAGGCAAATAGCAAGAAATAAGATCAAGGCCATAATAAAAAGCCACCTGGTAAAAAAAAAAAAAGGCTGGGAAATGATGGCTTCACTGCTGATTTCTACCAAACATTTACAGAATTAATACCAATCCTACCTACATTATTCCAAAAAATAGAGGAGGAGGGAATACCTCCAAAACTCATTCTACAAGCCCAGTATTATCCAGATACTAAAATAAAAGGCATATCAAAAAACAAAAATTACAAGCCAATATCCCTGATGAATATTGATGCAAAAATCCTCAACAAAATACTAGCAAACTGAATTCAACAACACATTTAAAAGATCATTCATTATTACCAAGAGGGATTTATCCTAGGGTGCAAGGATGGTTCAACATAAGCAAAGCAATATGATACATCATATCAACAGAATGAAACACAAAAATATATGATCACGACAAATGATATTGAAAAAGCATTTGATAAAATTCAACATCCCTTCATGATAAAAATCTTCAAACAACTGAGTATAGAAGGAATGTATCTGTATTAGTCCATTTTCATAATGCTATAAAGAACTGCCCAAGACAGTGTAATGCATAAAGAGGTATAATTGACTCAATTTCCACATGATTGAGGAGGCCTCAGGAAACTTACAATCATGGTGGAAGGAAAAGCAAACATGTCCTTCTTAAAATGGTTGAAGGAGACAGAAGTGCCAAGCAAAGGGGAAAAAGCCCCTTATAAAACCATCAGATAATATGAGAACTCACTCACTATCATGAGAATATGGGGGGAACTGCCTTCAATGATTCAATTATCTTCCACCAGTTCCCTCCCATGACATATAGGAATTATGGAAATTAGAATTGAAGATGAAATTTGGGTGGGGACACAGTCAAACCACATCATTCCAACCTGGCCCTTCCCAAATCTCATGTCCTCACATTTCAAAACACAACTATGCCTTTCCAATAGTTCCCCAAAGTCTTAGCTCATTCCAGCACTAACTTAAAAGACCAAGTCCAAAGTCTCATCTGAGACAAGGCAAGTCCCTTCTGCCTATGAGCCTGTAAAATCAAAAGCAAGTTAGTTACTTCCTAGATACAATGGAGGATACAGGAATTAGATAAATACACCCATTTCAAATGAGAGAAATTGGCCAAAATGAAGGGGCTACAGGCCTCATGCAAAATCAAAATCCAGCAGGCAGTCATTAAACCATAACAAAATTATCTCCTTTGACTCCATGTCTCACACCCAGGTCACACCAATGCAAGAAGTGAGCTCCCATGGTCCTGGGCAGCTCCACTCCTCTAACTTTTCAGGGTACAGCCCCCTTCCAGGCTGCATTCATGGCTGGCGTTGAGTGTCTGTGACTTTTCCAGGCACACGGTGCAAGCTGTTGGTGGATCTACTATTCTGGGGTCTGGAAGATGGTGGCCCTCTCCTCACAGCTGCACCAGGTAGTGCCCTAGTGAAGACTCTGTGTGGGGGCTCCAACCCCATATTTCCCTGCTGCACTGCCCTAGCAAAGGTTCTCCACAAGGGTCCCACCCCTGCAGCAAACTTCTGCCTGTACATCCATATATTTCCATATATCCTCTGAAATCTAGGCTGAGGTTCCCAAACCTCAATTTTTTACTTCCGTGCACCTGCAGGCTCAAAACCACGTGGAAGCCGCCAAAGCCTGGGGCTTGCACCCTCTGAAGCCATGGCCCGAGCTGTACCTTGCCCCCTTTTAGCCATGACTGGAGTGGCTGGGATGCAGGGCACCAGGTCCCTTGGCTCACACAGCAGAGGTGGGCCTGGGTCTGGCCCAGGAAACAAATTTTTCCTACTAGGCCTCCAGGTCTGTGATGGGAGGGGCTGTTTGAAGGTTTCTGACATGTCCTGGAGACATTTTCCCCATTGTCTTGGTGATTAACATTTGGCTCCTTGTTACTTACACAAATTTCCACAGTCATTTTGAATTTCTCCCCAGAAAATAGTTTTTTCTTTCCTATTGCATCATCAGGCTGCAAATTTTCCAAACTTTTATGCTCTGTTACCTCTTGAATGCTTTGTTGCTTAGAAATTTCTTCCACCAGATATCCTAAATCATCTATCTCAAGTTCAAATTTCCATAGATCTCTAGGGCAGGGACAAAAAGCTGCCAGTCTCTTTGCTAAAGCATAGCAAGAGTCACCTTTACTCCAGTTCCCAACAGTTTCTCCATCTGAGACTACTTCAGCCTGGACTTCATTGTCCATATCACTATCAGCATTTTGGTCAAAGCCATTCAACAAGTCTCTAGGAAGTTCCAGGCCTTTCCACATCTTCCTGTATTCTGAGCCCTCCAAGTTTCTAGAAAGTTTCAAACTTTCCCACATTTCCTATCTTCTTCTGAGCCCTCCAAACTGTTCCAACCTCTGCCTGTTACGAGTTCCAAAGTCACTTCCATATTTTTGGGTATTCTTACAGCAGCACCCCACTCTCAATACCAATTTGCTGTATAAGTCTGTTCTCACATTGCTATATAGAACTGCCTGAGACTGGGTAATTTATAAAGGAAATAAATTTAATTGACTCACAGTTCTGCATAGTGTGGAAGGCCTCAGGAAACTTATAATCATGGCAGAAGGGGAAGGAAACACATCCTTCTTCACATGGCAACTGGAGACATAAGTGCTGAGCAAAGAGGGAAAAGCCCTTCATAAAACCATCAGATCTCATGAGAACTCGCTCACTATCATGAGAACACCATGGGGGAAATTTCCTGCCACCAGCTTCTTCCCTCAACACGTGGGAATTACGGAAACTACAAAATGAGATTTGGGTGGGTACACAGCCAAACTATATCAAAACTTCAGCACAATAAAAGCCATATAAAACAGACTCACAGCTAGTATCACATTGAATGTAGAAAAACTGAAAGCCTTTCCTCTAAAATCTGAAATATGACAAGGCTGCTCACTTTCATCCTTGGTATGCAACACTATACTGGAAGTCCTAGCTAGAGCAATCAGACAAGAGAAAGAAATAAAGGGCACCCAAATTAAAAGGAGAAGTCAAATTATCCTTGTTGGCAGATGATCTTTTATTTGGAAAATCTTAAAGACTGCACCAAAAAAAACCTATTAGACCTGATAGATTTAGTAAAGTTGCAGGATACAAAATCAACATGCAAATATCAGTAGTATTTCCTATGTCAACTGAACAATGTGAAAAAGTAATCAAGAAAGTAATCTCATTTATAACAACTACAAAGACAATAAAGTACCTAAGAATCACCATAAGCAAAGAAATAAAAGATCTCTACAATGAAAACTAAAACATTCATGAAAGAAACTGAAGATGACACACAAAAAATAGAAATCTAACTCCATGTTCATGGATTAGAAGAGTCAATATTGTTGATATGTCCATAGTATGCAAAACAATCTACAGATTCAATGTAACTCCTATTAAAATACTGGTGACATTCATCATAGAAGTAAAAAAAAATCTAAAATGTATATGGAACAATAAAAGACCCAGAATAGCCAAAGCTGTAAGGATAAAACTAGAGGAATCACATTACCTGACTTCAGATTATACTATAGAGCCATAGTAACCAAACAACACGATACTGGCATAAAAACAGACACGTAGACTGATGGAACAGAATAGAGAACCAATAAATAAATCATTCATTCATAGTAAACAAATTTTTGACAAAGGTGCCAAAGACATACATTGGGGAAAGGACAGTCTTCTCCACAAATAGAGCTGAGTAAACTGAATATTCATTTGCAAAAGAATAACACTAGACCCCTATCTCCCACCATATGCAAAAATCAAATCAAAATAGACTAAAGATGTAAATCTAAGACCTCAAACTATGAAACTACTAAAAGAGAACATTAGAGAAACTCTCCTGGACACAGGTCTGGCCAAAGATTTCTTAAGTCACACTCCACAAGCACAGGCAAATAAAGAAAAAATGGACAAGTGTTATCATGTCAAGTTAAAAAGTTTCTGAATAGCAAAGGAAACAATCAACAAAGTGAAGAAATAATCCACAGAATAGGAGAAATTATTTGCAAACTAACTATCTGACAAGGGATTAATAACCACAATATGTAAGGAACTCAACTCTATGGGAAAAAAATCAAACAGATTATTAAATGGGCCAAAGATCTGAATAGACATTTTTCAAAAGAACTAATACAGATGGCAAACAGGCATATGAAAAGGAGCTCAACACCAGTGATCATCAGAGAAATGCAAATCAAACCACAATGAGATATCATCTCACCCCAGTTAAAATGGGTTCTGTCCAAAAGACAGTCAATAACAAATGCTAGTGAGGATGTGGAGAAAAGAGAACCCTCATAATACTGTTGGTGGGAATGTAAATTTCTGCAACCACTATAGAGAAGAGTATGGAGGTTCCTCAACAAACTGAAAATAGAACTACCTATGATCCAGCAATCCCATTGCTAGGTATATACCCAAAGGGAAGGAAATCAATATATCAAAGAGATATCTGTAATCTCATATTTATTGCAGCACTATTCACAATAGCCAAGATTTGGAAGCAACCTACGTGTTCAACAACAAAGAAATGATGAAGAAAATGTGGTACATACACACAATGGAGTATTATTCAGGCATAGGAAAGCATGAAAGCCTATCATATGCAACAACATGAAGGGAGCTGGAGGACATTATGTTAAGTGAAACAAGCCAGGCACAGAAAGACAAACTTCATGTTCTCACTTGTTTTTGGAAGCTAAAAATTAAAAACAATTGAACTCGGAAATTGAGAGTAGAAGGATGGTTTTCAAAGGCTGGGCAGTATAGTTGTGTGGTCTGGGAGGGGGAGGAGTGGAGACGGTTAGTGGGTACAAAAATATAGTTAAATAGAATGAATAAATTCTAGTATTTGATAGCAAAACAGGGTGACTACAGTGAACAATAATTTCTTGTATATTATAAAATATCTAAAAGAGTATAATTGGATTGATCATGACACAAAGAGGATAAATGCTTGAGGTGATGAATACCTCATTTACACTCATGCAATTATTATGCATTGTATACCATATCTAGCTGTCTCATGTTCCCAATAAACATGTACACCTACTATGTAACCACAAAAATTAAAAATTAAAAAAAATTAAAGTTAATAAAAAATCAATGTATTTAAGAAAAGACTAACAGAAACCAAATTTAGCAGAGTCTAGTAATGAATCAAGATACAGAACAGTGAAAGTGAATCTCCAAACAGATTTCATTTCCTTCCTAGCCATGAAAGTCTTTTTTAATAAAGATTAGTGTTTGGTTGCAGCTGTAGTTTGGCAGCTTAAAATTTCTCTCTTCCTGAATTTTGCAATTTACATAGGAACCTTCTTTCAGAAAATATTGTCAGTGGAATTGAATGGACATTAATTTTCAATTAAACTAACATGAATTTCCACTTGTCTATTGACAGTTTTCTAGCAAATAGAAGATTCCAGAGTGGGGAAAAAACTTTTTCAAGTTTATTACTGACAAAACCATCAATGTCAGTTATGGCCCAGAAAATGCAATTTAGGATTTGTCTGAAAGGAAGATACTGTCTCCTCCTCAGAAAAAGGTGAGCCCCGTGGTGTAATTCATGATGCATACCAATGGCTGAAGCAAAAATACATATGAATAATGCACTGTGTGCTGCCATCCATCGCAGGAAAATCTCTTAATTGAAAGGGGCCACAAGGTTTTATAGGGACTGTTAAGCCAATCTATTTTTAGCTGAGTAACTCTTCATCTGCCCATGCTAGGAAATTACAGCTTTGACATTAATTATGGCTATGGAAGTGTTACCTGAAAAATTAATTTTATGCTGTGCAAACAGTTAGGTAGAAAATCCATGAAGAAAGTGCCACTGATAAGACAAGTAGTTCCTCTAGTGTCCAATGAGACCATCTGTGCCTTTTCCCAAGCTTTTTCCTTTGGTTACATTTGAGCTGCTACATCCACTAGTGGAAAATGTTCTTATTTCAAAAAGGAACACCAGGGAAGAATGAAATAAAGTATTTTTACCTTGCGACTGTCCTTATTAGTATGTATGCCCAAATGCATCAAACTAATGAGGCAGTGTCATTATATGGAAAAGCTGTATTGGGTGTTCTGAAAGTTTTAGCACATTGGAAGGATAAAACAAAATAAAAGCTATTAAACACATGTGGTCATAAAGTAATAATGAAGATAGTCACACAATATGTTGACTTCACTAATAACTACTGCATGTAGTGTAAAGGGTAGAATTTTAAGATATTCAATTTTTCCCCAAAAGCATAAAGTACCGAAAGCTATATTCCAAACACAGTACATGGTATAGAAACTTTTTACAATACAAATTGTGATTCCAGCACATTTAAGTTCTCCATTTTTATTTATAAGAGGGCAAAATAAATATGAATTTCAATATTACCTGTATGATGCTTAATTCATTTGCTTAATCTAAAGGTTAAAATAAATAATATCACCATTTTGCACATTTAAGTAAAAATCTACTGAAAAATAACAAACGTTGGAGAAAATAAAACAAAAATCCTTAATCTTTATCCTCAGAATATGATGGTAGTAAAATTAAACATATTAAATCATACCATGAGCATTCTAAAATTAAGCAGAAAAGACAATTGTATAATTAGAAATGGGAAACAAGAAACATTTAAATCCTTCTTGGCATTGTAGCTTAATATATTCCATTATTAGTTGAGTTTTTAAATTGAAATAATCATACAATCCCTTCTGGTCCCTGTAAACACAGCCTACCTAGTATAACATTAGACACAGCTCAGTAAAATCTCAACACCAAAACTATCCAAATCTACCAAACATGTGGGAATAAGAACAGTATCTTTTCATTCCACAGACTTGAAATTTTATAGAGTTTCACCCTTAATCACAGAGGATTGGAAGCCTCTCTCAGTGGAACTTTCCCTGATATAGATAGAATATGCTGAGGGTTATTTCTCCAGAAACTGTGTCTATATCTACTATCTGAATATTTAAGGAACAAAATACCCATTTCCAACCTATGCAATACAATGTACTACTTCAGATCCTCTAAATATGCTAATCTCCAGCTTTATCATGATGTCTCTAGTTTTTTTCCTAAAAGTTCAGCATGGGCAGGTCTAGACAAAACTGTGAAGTTGGTAATTTATTGATAGTACCTGCACCTAAATTCCTCTTTTGTATCTCACTTTCACTTTCCACTACTACCCTACCCAACTCCCTCTAAACCTTTGAACCCTCATACTCTTCCCTGAATGTGAGAGTTGTCTTATCACAGATTTTATATCACAGTTTGTTAACTTATTCAATATTGATCAAGCACTTACTAACAGAGCAGGAGCATCACCATCTTGGACAAGCCCCTCATTCTAAAGTTCACCTTAATAAAAAACCACCTAAATCCAAAGGGCATCAGTGTAATGGCTAAGGTCAGCATAACTATAAACCACAAATAACATCTCCAACCAGACACATTCCAAACTCCTCCCCAACCAGACATGCTGGCCCCTAGATAAGCCCCTCCAGCTGGGAAGATGCTAGCCTCGAGATAACCCCTCTTAGGACCCGAAAGATGTCTGCCCCAGATAACCTCCCTTCCTCCCAGAGAGATTCCAACCCCACTATAAACTTCTTTACACACATAAACATTCCAAGCTTATGATAAACCCCCCTCACCCTAAAATCAATATATACTCTTAGTCTGTAAGAGAAAGCACTCCTGACCTCAATCGGCCAGGAGCACCTCTCAGGTTTTAACTAAAGAAAACCTGTCTTTGACTGCCAAGCCATGTTTCGTGTTTCTTTCTTTTTTTTTTTTTTTTTAGTTCATCAAAGAGTGTTTATTTAACATTTTCTTTTTTTTTTAAATTATACTTTAAGTTTTAGGGTACATGTGCACAACGTGCAGGTTTGTTACATATATATACATGTGCCATGTTGGTGTGCTGCACCCATTAACTTGTCATTTAACATTAGGTATATCTCCTAATGCTATCCCTCCCCCTCCGCCCACCCCATAACAGGCCCCGGTGTGCGATGTTCCCCTTCCTGTGTCCATGTGTTCTTATTGTTCAATTCCCACCTACGAGTGAGAACATGCGGCGTTTGGTTTTTTGTCCTTGCGATAGTTTGCTGAGAATGATGGTTTCCAGCTTCAGCCATGTCCCACAAAGGACATGAACTCATCCTTTTTTATGGCTGCATAGTATTCCATGGTGTATATGTGCCACATTTTCTTAACCCGCAGGATTATAAATCATGCTGCTATAAAGACACATGCACATGTATGTTTATTGTGGCACTATTCACAATAGCAAAGACTTTGAACCAACCCAAATGTCCAACAATGATAGACTGGATTAAGAAAATGTGGCACGTTTCGTGTTTCTTACCTCTTTCTTTAACTCTTACATTTGGTGCCAAAACCTGGGACGAGTGCTGGGGGCAGAGGCTCCCTTGCAACCCAGGAAGCAGTGGGCAATGGCCGCTCATCCTAAGTTCACTCCTGGATCCTGAGGGTCTCTGGCCACCTGCCCTGTCTTTTCTCTCACTTCACTTTTCCCTCATCCTCCCTTTCTCTCTCTCTTTCTCTCTTTTTCTCTCTCTCCGTCGTGCAGCTGCAGTCCAAGAGGTCCTTTGCTGATTCCAACTGGAACACCCAACATCGGACACTAATCCAGCTGACTGGTAAGATCTGCCCTCCCCTGGTTTTCTCACGGTACCCGGGAAAAGTCAGGTCCACTGTCCACGTCCTCGGAGGACCAGCGAGACTAAGCTAGAAGAAATCTTGGGGATGCCCAGTGTTCTTCTCAGTTTGACCATCCTCTTTAGAAAGAGGATTCTGGGTCTCTGTCTTTTGTCTGGGGATGCCTAGAACAAAAACAGACACCCTGGGCTGCTTCTCACGAATCCACATGGATGCTAAATAATCCCACATTCCTATACCCTCTCCACTGTGCTGTCTCCTTCATGACCTCACCAAACTTGGCTTAAGTGTTTAGTCTTTTACTGTAACACGGCCTGGCACCAAAACACATTAGATAATGACAGCCAATGGCCTGAAAATGGCACCTTTAACTTGCAAATTCTCAGGAATTGAACAACTTTATAACCAGGAATGGCAAATGGCAAGAGGTTCTCTATATTCAGGCCTTCTTCTACTTTTACCTTAAATATCAACCCTCCCTGTGTCAAGCTTGCACCTCTCACAAAATCTTTCTTCTTAATAAAAACCCTCCCCAGGTCTCTCCTTCCTCCAAAACTCCTTTTGACCCTGCAGATAAACCCCCTCTGTATTCTTATCCCCCTGCATCCACTCCTTACCAATCCAAATCCTCCACCCTGGTGGCCCCTCCTGCTTCCAAGCATTCAGCCCCAAACCCCACTCCTCCTCCTTCTCCACCTGTTACCCATTCAAAAACCACCTCTGCCATTCATTCACTAGGACTGAAATCAGGCTGGAATACAGAGGTGAGGTCAATACTCTGAGGACTGACTCAGCTGCAGAGAAAAGTATGTGAACCCAGAAAATCTGAGACAGGTCTCAGTTAATTTAGAAAGTTTATTTTTCCAAGGTTGAGGACGCACCCATAACGCAGCCTCAGGAAGTCCTGACGACATGTGCCCAAGGTAGCTGGGGCACAGCTTGGCTTTATACATTTTATACATTTTAGGAAGACATGAGACAATATATGTAAGAAGTACATTGGTTCAGTCTGGAAAGGTGGGACAACTTGAAACAAAGGCAGGAAGACTGGAAACAGGGAGGTAGCTTCTAGGGCACAGATGGGTGAGACACAAGTGGCTGCATTCTTTTGAGTTTCTGATTAGCCATTCCAAAGGAGAAAGAGACATGAACATGAGCAATGCGTTTAACCCCAGCCACTTCCCAGAGAGGGAGAACAGTTCTACTTGGATGTTATAGCATTTATGGTCCTGATAAGAACAAGAAGGCAGGCCAAATTTAGAAGATTTGAGGAAGGTTTGTTTACAAAGTGACTATTTACAAAGTTGTAGGGAGGGGATGGGGGATCGAGGGTAGTTAGTACAATGACTCTGGGTCAGCAGCAACAGAGCCGTTAAGACCTGCAGGTCCAAAACAGTAAGGGGAAAAGGCAGTTACTAAAAACTGGAAGGAGAGAATCATATAGATGAGGCCACCAGGAGAATAGTGGTAACATGTGCTCGGGTAAGTAATACAGAGAACCCGAGAAAAAAATAGGACCGTGAGGAAGCCAGGAGAATAGATCTAAAAACCTCACTTTCCTTCCCTCTCCCATCTGTGCGCTCCCCATTGACTGAATATAATCGGGAGCCAAAGGGCATAGAGATCTACCAATGAAATGAACATAGATCAGTCTATTGGAGAATAGGGTAAAGGAGAAGAGTAGAAGAGGATGCTGGAAAACAAAGAGAAGTTATTCACTGATGTGTAATAGGTATCTCAAAATGAACATTTCTATTACTATCACACTAGTCTTTAAGTAAAAAAAAAAATAACATCTCTGAAATTCAATATTTGCCTGAAAAAATGCTTCATCTTTAGTCTTCCTCTCTCACAGGATGGTGACTCCATCTTTCCAGTTGCTTAGGCCAAAATTCTTAGGGCCATTCTTGATGCCTGTATTTTTTGTAAACTTAATCCAATTGTCAGGAAATCCTGTGGTCTGTATGTTCAGAATGTATCTGGAATGCTACCACTTCCCAGCACCTTTGCAAAACCATTACCTCCTAAGACTGAATTTCTGCAACAACAACAGAAAAGTAATATTGTACAAAACTTTTTGTCTCTAATTTTCCAAAACACCTGATGACTTACCTATGTAGGCATATAAATGTGATCCCTAGTTTCAATACTTACGGTAAAAATTACGTGCAATTCTGCCTTTTGCATGGGATTCCTGCACCAATCTATTACATATCCTTTCTTTAAACACACACGTAGAATTAATACAAGCGAGAGACTGAAAACTGCCCTCAATTACATACTTACAAGTTCACATAAAGATTTGAAAAGGTCCAGAGAAATTACATGTCTGCCTCAGCAAGTTCATAATAGCAAATGAGGAATTGGGGCAGATTACTAAAAATAAATTTAAATAATCCTCTTTTGTAAACCATACTAAGCTTTGCCTGTTTAAGTCAATTTTGGCAAAGAAATTCTGACTATCACAGTGAAAATATGTGAATTTATTTTGAAACTGTTCCAACCCCAGAAAATGCCAAGATAATTAACAAGTTTACAAACTTTAGAAAAGGTACCACGTTTTCAAAAACAATACGGTAAACGTAACAAAAATCCTTTCCACCTTACTGCTTGTCTATTTTTGGAAAGCAAGTTGCTGTAACTCTTAACACAAATTTAAGTGAAATAATCAATTTCTTCATAAGAAACAGTTATCACTTCAACTGCACAATAAATTGGAGGTGTGTAAAATAAAGACAAAATTAATACTATTCAGAAAAAAATCAACAGCCTATATATATTTGGTGTATTACATTAAATATAAACTTAGCAGCTTTATGTATACTTATTAAGCTTTTAAACACATACTTAAGCTGAAACTGAAGTTAAGAAAGGAAATGGCCTTTAAAAGCCAGCTACCAAAATCAGTCCTCCTTGGGCTTTAAAACAGAAAATAAAAATACTACATTATAGGAAGGTGCCCAGTATGTCAACTAGTGGCAGGCCAGGTCTCACTAATGCAGGCCTCCATTACAACTGTTTCAGCACTGACTGAGTAGTTAGATTAAATGTTAACAGCTGATAGAGCCAGTGCCCTCATACAAAGGCTGGAATGTAACAAAAGCCCACCAAGAGTTTGGCTTTGGCCTTTCCTGGGCCTTGAAACATGACAAGATAACAAAGGAATTCTTAATAGAACTCGTTTAGGATTTTAAAAATTTTATTGGTGATCTGAAGGAATTCCCCAGACCTCCACAAACAAGCTTTATTGGGGACTGAAGGAACTCCCCAAACCTCCATGATTTAGAAGGAGACAAGATAAGGGTAATCACCCCTGGCGCCTGGATCCATCTAGATTAAGTAAACTTACTGGGGCTCCAGAGGAAGGTCTTCAGGACTCAGATCTTAGTTATAGATTAAAAGAAGTTAATCACTTATGTCTTTAGATTAATGCACACTTACATGTAGACATGAAGCTTAGAAGATATACAAGCTCTGGAAAACTTTGTAATTTTGAGTTGGTCTGGTAATAATTTCCAGGCCTTCTCCCTGTAACCAGTTACAGAAATGAAAACCTCCCTTCTTTCCCAGTTCATCTGCATCTCGTTATTGGGCTGTGAGAATAAGCAGCCTGACCCTCGGTTTGGTCCGGGAACAAACTTACTTCTTCACTATGATACATCAAACTCCTTTTGCACTCATGCATTCATTAACAGTGATATGATAGCTCCTTTCTTGTCAACTATCTGTTTTCTATTCAAAATTCATCAAATTTAATTGATTTAAAAGAAATGTACAAAATAAAAACAGGTTGATCCTTCACGTTTATGACTGCAATTTTAGGGCTGACTTACAGTAAGATTATTGCTCTCTCCCTAGGCTCTCTGGAAATTTAGTTAAATAATTAGCAGTTTATTTATGTTACATATGAACTTATTACTATAAAAATATTAAAAATAAGCTTTATTAATTGCCTGTTATTTCTCTGCCATAATGCAAACCAATTTAAATACATTAGCCACTTAATAGCTATAACAACCCAGTGAGGTAGATATTAATACCCCCATTTATGTCAAAAGGACTTTAAATTGGAGTTATCTACCAACAGGCTATTTGAGAAAAGTGTTGGTTATGTTCATGAGGGCATGGTTAAAATAATGATTTATTAACTAAGAATTTCTGTTACACTTCTTTCTGCAAAGAAGCTACTTGCCCAAGGGGTATACACTATTTCTAAGTGAATGACAGAATGGTGAAATGTCCACATTTTAACAAGTGAGCCATAACTGACAGATGCTCTGAGAAAGAGCAAGTTCAGAAGAGTGTGGTGTTCTCAGTCTCCTCGGGGAGTGATGCCTCCACTCGGAATTCTAATTTCAGTTTCTGTTACTAAGGAAGAAGAGCAAAACCTGACAGCACAGCCATGGAGGAGAATGAAGGAGAAACAGGGCTGCGAATTCTTAATTAACGGGGATGTTCAGGGATGCCAATGCAAGCTTTATAAAAGCACTGTGGAAGGTTGCGTTTAGAATAGATACAGAAGCTACTCACTGCTATCACTAACTTCGGGAGGTAAAATGGCAGTTTCCAAAGTTCTACTCAGTGGTGAGAAGGGAAATTATTTTCTCTGGATCTATCTCCCTGAAAACACTTTCATACTGCTAAATGACTTGGTTAATAGCATGGCTCAGAGGTTCCAAAACTCAGTTTCTGAAACTAATTCAAAATGTGCACTCAAGAAATGAAAAGAAACAATCATAAGCAAAAATACTAAAGTCCTAATGATTTCAACTAATGTTACATTCCCAGAAGAATCAGGGAGCTTCCTAAATATTTCAGGAAAAGTAAAAGTAATGTAGGGTCTCCTTTTTTCTATGAAAAAATGTTTAATAATTTAGTGACATTTTCATTTTATTATTCATCCATGGAAACATATTGAAAATTTTAACAGTGCTAGGCACTGTGTTAGGCACAAGAGCTCCTAAAAAACAAAGGCATATCTCTGAAATTAAATATATCATAGCCTATTTGGAATGAATACCAAAACCTCCTATGGTTTTGTAAGGTTAGCCAAAGAAGCCAGAAGGCTTTACAATAATGATTTAAGGAGGTAAGCAGCACATGTAATCAACAGTGTTATGACTCTCTCAAGATGTACACAAACTGGAACAAGCATAAAATACCAATACTTAAAGAAAGAGAACAATCAAATTTTTAAAAATATACACCAAGATATATTTTCACAAATAACATTTTTTGTAAGGTGGATAAAAATTGCTGGAGACTAGTTTGCAGTCACAGTTGTCCTCAAAGTTTTGATGACTTGTCAAAGATCAGTCTTGGTCAGTGTAATTGTGATACGTTAACATTACTGGGGCAAGTAAGCAATTATGGTAATTGCCAGGATAGATATACGATCAAGCTGCGATGAGAGCCTGTCTTAGTCCATTTGGCTTACTCACTGCTATAAAAAAAATTCCTATATACAAACTGGATGGCTTATGCACAACAGAATTTTTTTTCTCAGAGTTCTAGGAGGCTGGAAAGTCCAAGATCAACGATCAGCAGATGCGGTGTCTGATGAGAGGCTGCTTTCTTGTTCATAGATGGTGCCTTCACATTGTGCCCTCACAGGGTGGAAGGGGCTAGCAAGCCCCCTTGGGCCTTTTTTTATAAGGGTATTAATCTCATTTATGAGGACTCTACCCTCATGACCTAATCACTTTCCAAAAGTCCACCTCTTAATACCATCACCTTTGGGGTTATGCTTTCAACATATAAATAAATTTCTGGGGAGACAAACATTCAGACCATAGCAGAGGGAAAAGAAGAAACTCTACAACTAGGAGTATAAATAATGAGGAGACTATCAGTAGCTGAAAGTTAAAATGCCTTGCTGTATATCAGAACTGTTCAAAAGAGGAATCATTAATCCTGCTGTACAGGGATCCATTAGAGCTCAAGAGATGTTAAGGCAGAGGCCAACTGTCAACACATTGTAGAAAAATTCTAAAAGATGAAACTAGGAAATAATCAAGACTTTCCAAATGGATCTAATCCAGAATTTCCAATTCTGGTTTCCAGGCTTCAGTACAGACTTGCCCACAAAGAATGTAAAAGTCTCCATCGTGGAACAATCTATACTGGGACAGCTGGGCCCTATATCATCACATACCAGGCAGCTCCATGGCAGTCATCAAGGTGACCTTCCCTTTTGTAACATGACTTTCCTAAAGATGAGAATTTTCATCATCCTCATAAACTCTGCATACTTTTCCAGCCACATTAATTTTAGATGCATCCTAACAATTGGTCTTTACTCTTCAATACTGATGTCTGGCACAGTTGGCAATTTCTTTCCTACTGTTCGCCCTATCATAAGTTTTCTTTAATCACAACCTAAACCTTTTGTTTTTCAGAAAGTCATCCCAATTTATTACATTTATTCCTGGCCTCCCACAGCAAATACTGACCACAAAGATGTGAAATCCTAAAAGTGTGGACAGGGACATGCTTTTATCTTCAAAATCAAAAGTAGAAGAGGGAGATCTTTTTCCAAGCCTGCCTGCTCATCTTTAGTGGTAATAAAACATCATTTATCAAGTGGTCTCTCTATGCCTAATACCCTTCTATACACTTTACAGGAATAACCTCATTTAATCTGCTCCACTGAGTGTGAGTCAAATGCTGTCAATATTTCCTTTTGACATAGGAAACAGAAAGGCAAATGACTTGCCTGCAACTGTCCATCTATGTAACAGAGCAAGGGTTTAAACCTAGGCAATGTGGATTTAAAGACTTAACCATTACTCTATTCTCTCTCCAGTATATGACAGTTCTTACTATTATGATCCCTATGGGCACATAAACAAGGTAATTTATTCATTAACTAGCTCTGGTTATAGGAAATAAATCAGAGAAGATGGAGGAGAGGAAGGACTAGTTGCTAGATTAGCAATGATAATCCCATAAATTAGATGCTAGAGCCAGTCCAGACATGGATCTACTTGGAGAGAGAATGAAAAACACATAAAGTAGATCCACTCTGATGCCACAGATTTAAGAGAACTAAGCAGAATAACTGTAATCCCAAAGAGACTGACAGAGAATAATAACTAAGCAGATAAGATACGTGGATTCTTTCTGATATGAAGATGGCATGCGAGAGAGAGCGAAGCCCTCCACATGTGAACGATGACCACCTTTTAAAACTACACAAAAATAAACTGCTAATGCTTTCACAGCAGTATATTTTGTCTACACTATTATTATGACCTACTTATATAATGTAACATGGATGCTGTTCTACTCTATTAATATCCACCCATCTATCATTGTTCCCAAATTTTATAACTAGCAAAAATTTACATATAACTAACATAAAAAATCTGAGGAGAGTCCATGTTTTGTCCTTTCCTTTTATCTCCCAAAATCTCCTGGAACAGCACCTTGGCAATAATAAGCATTGAATATGCTGAAGTT
The DNA here is from genome assembly GCF_028858775.2 of Pan troglodytes. Lineage (NCBI taxonomy): Eukaryota > Metazoa > Chordata > Mammalia > Primates > Hominidae > Pan > Pan troglodytes. The sequence continues at coordinate 42,518,802 of NC_072413.2, forward strand.
AAATCTATTAAAAATGTAGATACCTTTCATGGGAGGAAATATTTTCCCAGAACTTTTGGAAGAAATTAGATGAAACAGGGAATGGAAAAGTTTATTTTAATTAACTCAGAAAAATGGCATACAGCAAAGAAATGAAAGATATTAATAATTCTAAAAATATTAAAAGAAAGTTTTAGAAAGGAAAAGTATCATCATGAAATAGGAAATGAATCAGCGAGTGCAAAATTTATTTCAGATGGATACAAAAGAGATGGATCTTTAAAAAGCAAAGGTGCTTTAGAAACAAAGTGACTTTTTATAAAGCTTCTAATATTTTATTTTTTAATTTATTTTATTTTATTGCATTGTATTTTTGAGATGGAGTCTCACTCTGTCACCCAGGCTGGAATTCAGTAGCACGATCTCAGCTCACTGCAACCTCTGCCTCCCAGGTTCAAGTGATTCTCCTGCCTCACCCTCCCGAGTAGCTGGAATTACAGGCATGCACCACCATGCCGGGCTTTTTGTATTTCTAGTAGAGACAGGGTTTTGCCATGTTGGCTAGGCTGGTCTCCAAGTCCTGACCCCAGGTGATTCGCCCACCTCGGCCTCCCAAATTGCTGTGATTACAGGCGTGAGCCACTGCACCTGGCCTAAAGCTTCTAATATTTAACCCCTGGCACAAAATCAAACTGGAGGCTGGCTTTTGGGAGAGGATATCTCTTGGTGTCTATGCTGTTGTATTTTAACATTTTTAGAGCTACCTGTTGTATCATGCACCTGTCTGCTCTCAAGTGATTTACTAAAATCAAGAGTTTGTGTGTATTTTCCAGCTGCCTGAACTTAGCCTTCTCTTCTCAAAAGATTTGAGAGAGAGGAGAGAGAGCTCTTCATTCCCATTCCACGCCCCATGCCCTCAACAATGATTGCTTTCTCAATTTCATCCTACAAATTTGAAAGTAGCCAATGTAACTAGCACGATACAGTGTTAGCAGTCTGTTCTCTGAAGAGAAAAATTGCCTAGCCAGATAAGTTGGCAATACTTGGTTGGCTTTTGTTCCATCATCACATAATAATTACACCATGTATCTCTAAGAGCTTACTTTGCAAAATGAACTTCTTATCATTGCACAGCAAGCATAGGCTACCAATTGAGAGAAAACAAGACTTTTCTGGAAAACAGTGACACTTCCTTTGCTTTGAAAGGAAATGGAGGATATGGGAAATAATTACAAGTAAAATTACAAGTAGAGTATGGATTATTTATATCCTTACAGAGAAAATATAGGCCCACCCCACCCTTCTCAAAATTATTATTAGCATTTGTTAAGTAAGGATATATATCAAGCTAAAAAACTATGTTACAAATTATTTTCAAATGACTTTTTAAGAATTAAAACATCGTGATACCAATGCTTATATTTTAAAAGGACAGCTTGAAACTATTTCAGGGCTCATCTTAGGAAATTGCTGTTTCTAGTTTATGAATCGTAAAGGCTGACCAAACATATGGCCCACAAGGACCAGCAGAGTTCCAAAGTGTGGGATTTATTGATTTAAAGAAGGAATTTGCAAATGCCTGTAAAAGACCAGAGAATCTCTCAATGATTACTACAACTATACTAGTTAACGTTTCTGAAAAAGAATGTATTTTAGGCTTTATAGGTCACAAATTCTCTGTTGCAAGTACTGAACTCTGCTACTATAGCACAAAAGCAGCCATAGATAATACATAAACAAATGGGTGTGCCTGTGTTTCAAGTAAAGTTTTATCACAAAAATAGATGGTGAGTCAAGTGTGGCTCATGGATTATAGTTTGCCGATCTCTGATTTAGAGTCACAAAGACAGCTGACAGAAATTGGACATCAATATCACCATACATGGCAACAGAGAGGATATTCCCTCTGAAAATAATAAAGGGAAAAAAAGTGGCACATAGAGTTTCTAAGCTGAAGTTAATATATAAGTGGTATCCTTGGTACATTTCTTAGATTTTACTTAATGCTATCTAGATAGGCAATAGTTAAATGATTTATTAAAGGTCAAAGTAATTTATTTATATGAAATGCCATCACCACAACAAAAATTCAATAGGCATGGTATTTGCATATAATGCCACTCACTAAAAAATATTTGGAGGGAGGGGGATCCTGGGAGGAATCTCTCAATGATTACTACCACCATAACATTTCTGAAAAAGAAAAATTTATTTTTATTTATTATAAGGACATAACCAATTATGTAATATAAGCTAAACTATTTAACATAGTCCCATCAGTCTTCTAAGCAACATAACAAAACCAAAAGTGTGTATGTGTATACATATATATACATATATTATATATATATATATATATACCCCTATCCACACACACACATATTCTTTGTAACAAAGCAACCAATTACAATGATGCTGCTAATGATGATGATAGTGATGAAGGTCCTAACCATGTAGTTATCAGTAAGAGTACTTTCCTACCACATTTTGGGAATTATACTAGACCATTTTACACAATTATTTCTAATCACTGGTATTTCTATGAAGTAGGCACTATCACCCCAACTTACACAGACAAGGAAATGCCAACTCTAGGTTACAAATAATAATAAGTTAACCAGGCATGGTAGCATGCACTTGTGGTCCCAGCTGCTCAGGAGACTGAAATAGAAGGATCCTTGAGTCTGGGAGGTTAAGGCTGCAGTGAGTCATGATTGTGCTACTAACCTCTAGTCTGATTGAAAGAGCAAGACTCTGTCTCAAAAGAAAAAAAAATACTAAACATAAAAAGATGCAGAAAAATGTAACATATAAGTAAAAGAAAACAAGTCAATAGAAATAGACCTAGTAATGACAGAGCTTATGGAATTAGTAGACAAAAGGTTTTGAAAAGCTATCACAAATATGTTCAGAATTTTTTTTAATGTGAAGATAATGAGGAGACAAAGGGAAGATTAAAAAAAGACATCTAGAGATGAAAACCATAATTTTGAAATTTAAAAACTACTGCATTTGCTTGACAACAGATTGTATACTGCACAGAAAAGATAAATACAAAACACTGCTGAAAGAAATTACATATGACACAAATGGAAAAACATTCCACACTCATGGATTGAAAGAATCAATATCATTATAATGGCCATACTTCCAAAGCAACCTACTTATTCAAAGCTATCCCAATCAAACTACCAATGGCCTTTTTCACAGAACTGGAAAAACTATGCTAAAATTCATATGGAACAAAAATAAGTACAAGTAGCCAAGGAAATCCTAAGCAAAAAGAACAAAGCTGGAGGCATCACATTACATATATATATATATGTATATAACTTCAAACTATGCTAATGAAGCTACAGTAACCAAAACAGTATGGTACTGGTATAAAAACATACATACCAATGGAACAGAATGGAGAACCTAGAAACAAAGCCACCCACCTACAATCATCTGATCTTCAAGAAAGTTGACAAAATAAACAAAGAGGAAAGGACTCTGTATTCAATAAATGGTGCTGGGATAGCTGGCTAGCCATATGCAGAATAAAGCTGGACCTCTATCTTTCACCATATACAAAAATTAACTCAAGATGGATTACACAATTAAATGTAAGACCTCAAATTATGGGAATCCTAGAAGAAAACCTAGGAAACATCATTCTGGATGTCAGCCTTGGGAAAGAATTTATGACTAAGTCTTCAAAAGCAATTGCAACAAAAACAAAAATGGACAAAAGGGACCTAACTAAATTAAAGGACTTCTTCACAGAAATAAAAACTATTAACAGAGTAAACATATAAGCTACAGAACAGGAGAAAATATTTGCGAACTATGAATCCAACAAAAAACTAATACCCATAATCTATAAGGAACTTAAACAACTCAACAAGCAAAAGTCAAACAACCCCATTAAAAAGTGGGCAAAGGACATGAAACGACACTTCTCAAAAAAAGACATATGAGCAGCCAACAAACCTGAGAAAATGCTCAATGTTACTCATCGTTAGAGCAATGCAAATCAAACCCACACTGAGATACTATCTCATGTAAGTCAGAAAGGCTTTTGTTAAAAAGTCAAAAAATAATAGATGCTGATGAGGCTGCAGAGAAAAAGGAACACTTATACACTGTTGATGGGAATGTAAATCAGTTCAGCCAGTGTGGAAATCAGTTTGAAGATTTCTCATAGAACTTAAAACAACTATCATTTGACTCAGCAATTCCATCACTGGGTATATACCCAAAAGAAAATAAATCACTCTACAAAAAAAATACATGCACTCATGTATTAGTCAGGGTTCTCTGGAGAGACAGAACTACAACTGTGTATATATATGTATACATATATATATAAGTATACATATATATATACCCTTTTCTATATACATATATATATATATGCCCATATATATATATATATATATATATATATATGAAGGGGAGTTTATGGCTGTCATATGTAATATATAGATATATTTTATATATATAAAGAGGAGTTTATTAAGTATTAACTTACATGATCACAAGATCCTACAATAGGCTGCCTACAAGCTTGAGGAGCAAGGAGAGCCAGTCCAAGTCTCAAAACTGAAGAACTTGAAATATGATGTTCGAGGGCAGGAAGCATCCAGCACAGGAGAAAGATGTAGGCTGGGAGGCTAGGCCAGTCTCTCTTCTTCACTTTTTTTTGCCTGCTTTATATTCACTGGCAGCTGATTAGATGGTGCCCACCCAATTAAGGATGGGTCTGCCTTCTCCAGCCCATTGACTCAAATGTTAATCTCCTTTGGCTAATCTCACAGACACACCCAGGATCAATACTGCATCCTTCAATCCAACCAAATTGACACTCAGTGTTAACTATCACAACTCATGTTCATTGAACCACCATCACAATAGCAAAGACAGGGAATCAACTTAAATGGCTATCAATGGCAGATTGGATAAAGAAAAAATGCGGTAGTTATAACAAAATCATGCCCTTCACAGCAACATGAACGCAATTAGGGGTCCTCACAACTAGTCAAGGTTCTCCTACCGAAAAAGACATTGGTAGTTTGATTGTGATAGCTTTGAATCAGTAGGTTGCTTTGGGAAGTATGGCCATTTTAATGATATTGAGTCTTTCAATCCATTATCCTAAGTGACTTAATGGAGGAACAGAAAAACAAATACTGCATGTTTTCACTTAGAAGTGGGAGCTAAACATTGGGTACACATGTGCATAAAGATAGAAGCAACAGACACAGGGACTACTGGAAGCGGGAGGGAAGGAGGAGTGCAGGGACTGCAAAACTAACTATTGAGTACTATATAGTACTCACTACTTGGGTGATGGAATCATTTATACCTCAAACCTGAGTATCATGCAATAAACCCATGTAACAAACCTGCACATATACCCTCTAAATCTAAAATAAAAGTTGATATTATAGTACTCTAATGTACACTCATGACAATCCTAAGGCATAAGTGATTATAAATAAAAATAAATAAATAAACATGAAAGCAATAAAAAATAAAATACATAAGCCCTAAAAAAAACCCTATAAACCCACAGACCCTCAAATATCAGCAAACCTCAAGCTGGATAAAGAGACAATCTTAAGGAGCCAGAGAAAAAAAGACACTTCAAATACAGGGAATAAATATAAGAATTTATTTAAACAATATAAGTTGGAAGAAAATAGAATAACACCTTTCATACACTAAAGGAAAAAAAAGTCGGTAAGCCAGTTTAAAAAATAAAAACTCTGGAAATTAAGGCAAATAAAGATATTTTAAAACAAATAAAGACAGAGAATTCATTGCCACCACACCTGCACCATCATTAATGTTAAAGAAAGTTCTTCTGGCTGGTGGAAAATTATACCAGATAGAAATTTAAATGTGCACAAGGAATAAAGAGTGCTGAAAGTGGTAAGTATGTGAGTAAATATAAAATATATTACTCATTTTAAAATTTACTTAAGTGATAACTGTTTAAAGAAAAATCTATAAATTATGTTTATAACTTGTGTAGAAATAAAACACTTGATAATAATAGCACAAAGGACAGGAGGTAAGAATGAAAACATACTGTTCTTATACTATGAAGTGCTAAAATATCATGTGAAAAGTTAATATTACATTATGATAACTTAAAGATGTATATTATAACCCCATAGAAACTACTAAAACAAATAAGTATAGCTAATAGACCAACAGTTGCTATAAAATAAAGTAGTAGAAGATACTGAATCCAAGAGAAAGCAGGATAATATGGGGGAAAGGAGATAATGTTGGACAAATCAAAGCTACTGGCAAGATCAAAACTTTATCCCCACTATTTTGATCATCCAATTAAATGTAAATGGTCTAAACATCCCAGTTTAAAAAGCAGATTGTCAGGCTGTGGAACAAAGCAGGACCAACAAACTACATGCTATCTACAAAACAAACAAACAAACAAAAAACCCATACAAACACACACATTTTTAAAATAAGCAAATAATAAGGTCTAATGATATTAAACAGTCACCTCCAGAAACCCTAAAACCAAGGAAAGGACTCCATCCTTAATACTCTGTTCCTCTAAAACCACCCCTGCAACCAAAATCTGTATTAGTCAAGGTTCTCTAGAGAGGGTTATCTAGTTCTCTAGTTCTCTAGTCAGGGTTCTCATAATTAGTCTGTGTAAAGTAAATTTGAACATTCATTTTACAAATGAAGATATACAACTGGCCAATAAGCCATGAAAATATACTCAACATCATTAGTCACCAGGAAAATGTAAATTAAAACAATAATGAAATAACAGTACACACTTATTTTAAAAGACTGACAATACCAATTGATAGAACTAAAATTCTGATACATTGCTAAGTAGAATGTAAAATAGTAGTATAACCACTGTAGAAAACAGTTTGCCAGTTTCTTAATAATGTTGAAAATATACAAACCATATGACCTAGCACTTTCATTCTAAATATTTCCCTGAGAAAAATGAAAATCTATTCCCATAGAAATACCTTACCACTAGGCCTGGCACGTTGGCTCATGCCTGTAATCCCAGCACTTTGGGGGGCCGAGGCAGGCAGATCACGAGGTCAGGAGATCGAGACCATCCTGGCTAATACAGTGAAACCCCATCTCTACTAAAAATACAAAAAATTAGCCGGGCGTTGTGGCGGGCGCCTGTGGTCCCAGCTACTGCGGAGGTTGAGGCAGGAGAATGGCATGAACCCGGGAGGCGGAGCTTGCAGTGAGCCAAGATCGCACCACTGCACTCCAGCCTGAGCGATAGAGCAAGACTCCGTCTCCAAAAAAAAAAAAAAGAAAGACCTCAGCACTAATGTTTGTAGCAGCTTTATTAATAATAGCCTAAAATTATAAGCAACCCAAATTATCATCGGCAGGTAAATAAATTAGCAAACTATCATATATTCCTACAATGGAATATCACTCCATAAATAAAAAATAAAAATGTACACACTACTGATACTTACAAAAATATGGAAGAATCTTAAAACATACTTAATGAAAAAGCTATATACAAAAGGTTACATACTGTATTATTTCAGACAGGCAGGATGATTTATAGTGACAGCTGATTTGCAGTTGCCTAGGGTTGGGTAGGGAGTGAAGATCAAAGCAAAGGAGCATGAGGAAACTTACTGAACTGATGAAGCTGTTATACATCTTGATTAGAGTGGTGGTTGTAAGGGTACAGTTGTTCCCTTTTATTCACAGTTTTCTGCAGTTTCAGTTATCTACACCAACTGCTTTCTGAAAATTTTTAAGAATGTATAAGATATTTTGAGAGACATAAACCACGTAATATAGTATATTGTTATAATTGTTCTTTTTTAAGTTATTGTTAACCTCTCACTGTGGCTAATTTATAAATTAAACTTTATCATAGTAAGTATGTATAGCGAAGAAATATAGTATTTATATGGTTTGGTTATATCTGCACTTTCAGGCATACACTGGGGGTCTTGGAACATATTTCCTGTGGGTGAGGGGGGAGTACTGCATACTTTCATTAAAACTAATCTACTGCACACTTAAATATCTTGGCTGTATGCAAATTATAGTAATAAAGTTGATTTTAAGAGAAAAAAGAGATACCATTATTATAGAAATCCATCTGCTTGCTAAATATACACAACCTTGGAAAAGTTTTGTATTACTGTAAGTACCCTCTTATGTAGTATTATGTAAAATAGGTCCAATAATAATGCCTAATTCTTATATTCTCCCTCTACCAGTTGTTAGTTCTCATCATGGTTATACTTTGTACTTTTTGATGAATGCAAGACAGGTGGAAGTAATTGCCAAATTCATAAAAAGCTGATATACATCCTAACCATCCCCCACTTCAGAGCTTTTTTTTTGAGACACAGTCTTGCTCTGTCGCCAGGCTGGAGTGCAATGGCATGATCTTGGCTCACTGCAACCTCTGCCTCCCGGGTTCAAGTGATTCTCCTGCCTCAGCCTCCTGAGTAGCTAGGATTACAGGCATGCGCCACCACACCCAGCTAATTTTGTATTTTTAGTAGAGACAGGGTTTCACCATGTTGGTCAGGCTGGTCTTGAACTCCCGACCTCAGGTGATCCACCCACTTCAGCCTCCCAAAGTGCTGGGATTACAGGCATAAGTCACCACACCCAGCCTAGAGCTGTTAACTATAGGGATCTCATACTAATAGTAGGATCCAAAAAAGTAATGTAATGTATGATGGGACCCAAAATTAGACAATAGAAATAGATTGGGGACCGATATCAAGATAACTTTTCAAAAATTTAAAAATAACTTACATGCTTTCCAAAATAAGCAAGTTTTTTTTCAAATGCTAATAAGAAATTTAATATATAAATTCTATTTTAAAGCCAGATTTTCAGGAATGATTAGTACAGAGAAAATGCATATATGTAAAGTAACTAAAAAGATTCCCTACAGGCTACATTAAATTATGGATTTATAAGTTATTAATAAAAAAATTTGAATATTTATGCGATTATGAGAAGGAAATGAAGTCAGGTGACACTAAGGAAAATAAGGCTTCAGTCAGCCTATATTTGAGTTCTTCATAAAAGCAAAGTGAGGAATAGAAGAGAGACAAAATGTAGATGAAAAATACAAAACAAAAAAGAGACATTTTAAGCTGGGCATGGTGGCTCACAACTGTAATTCCAGCCCTTTGGGAGGCCAAGGCAGGAGTCACTTGAGGCTAGTTCAAGACCAACCTGGACAACATAGTAGGACCCCATCTCTACAAAAATTTAAAAAATAAAAAATTATCTGGGCATGATGGCACACAAGGCTAGTCCCACATAATTGGGACACTGAGGCAGGAGGATCACATGAGCCCAGGGTGTCCAGGCTGCAGTGAGCCATGATGATGTCACTGTACTACAGCCTGGGTGACAGAGTGAGACACTGACTCAAAAAAAAGAGAGAGAGAGAGCCATTTTTGTCCTAATTTTGAACTTGGTCTAAATGATTTGGACGGCCCATCTCTCTTATCTCATGTCTCTTTTATACCACTGCAGGAAGTATTCATACAAAAAAAACAATAATAGTAACTCATCCTTCCAAGTATACCATGAGTCTAGACTTCAATTTTCCTGTGATCTCTGATTCCCTGCTGCTGACAATGGCCACATCCCAAAGTCCTGTTTCATCCACAATAGGAGGGCTTAAGTTGCATTGCTTTGTTTTCAGAAACTGTAGTGCCTTTGTAGAAGCAACTAACACAGAAAAATTAAGTAGAAGTTCAAGGTTACAGAAAAAATAGGTGGGTGCTCTGGAAAAAAAATACTGATCCATTAATAACTGAGAACAAAACACTGCAGGTAAAAGAGAAATCTTTGTTAAACACCCCAGGTCAAAAAACTAGCTTCCTTAAAAATAACAGAAAATTACATTTGTGTTTGCTCCTAAGTAATCTTTCTTGTACCTAGATCTTATTTATTTTGCACTATGAATCTTTTTGGAATTCATTTATTTGGCACAATTATGAAGCCATTTGCTAAACATTTCAATTTTAGGCACTGTAGTAGACATAGGTAAAAAAGAAATGAATATGAAACTGTGGCTTCTGTGGCTTTTGTGGCTTTTGCCATTGAGAAGCTAGAAATAACCATTGGCAGCCCTGCTTACCCAGTGCAAATTCCACATGCTAACATTATCAGTATGACTTAGGAACAATGAAATTAGTCTTTTCAGTTTACAAGATTTGGGAGCTGCCAGAATATCCTGTTACACCTAAGGCTGGTGACTGTGAAAGAGCACAAAACCCATTGCACATGGGTAGGAATTAGGAATAATTAAGGTGCCTTTTCAGACCCTAGCAGGAAACATTGATACGACCTTAAGGATAAATACCCACCAACTCCTGCTGACATACAAAAAAGCACAATATGTTTTAGGCAAGGCATCAGCACTCAGCTATTGTTACAGGCACATACTCCTAACTTAGGTATTCAGTCTTGTCTGCCTATTAAGCTAAGTTGCAGTTCATTCACAAGGACTCAAATATGGAAGTATGGAGTCCTTCTCAGGCCGTATTTAGTTTGCTTTAACAGTGGATTCAAAGATTTTCTGATTGGCAATTGTCTGAAAAAGTTAAATTATTATCTAAAGACCTGATTCAATAGAAAGGAGTGTCTGGGTTAAGACCATGGGTTGTGGGCTGGGTGCGGTGGCTCACGTCTGTAATCCCAGCACTTTGGGAGGCTGAGGTGGGCAGATCACCTGAGGTCAAGAGTTCGAGATCAGCCTGGCCAACATGGTGAAACCCCGTCTCTACTAAAAATACAAAAATTGGCTGGGCGTGGTGGAAGACACCTGTAATCCCAGCTACTCGGGAGGCTGAGGCAGGGAAGCAGAAGTTGCAGTGAGCCAAGATCGTGCCATTGCACTCCAACCTGGGTGACAAGAGTGCAACTCTGTCTCAAAACAAAGAAAAAAAATAGATAAGGGATTGTAGAGACCAAAGTCTTTATTATAAAGTCTCACAGGTGGCTGCCTTAGAGGCAAGAGATACCAAAAGTTTCCTATTCTGACCTTTAAAAAGTGTTAGACTCTCAGCTAATCTCTTTGGGATCAGAAAAAGACCTGGGAAGGGGATTCTCTACAGAGCATAAATATCCCCCACAAGAGAGTTTTGTGAGGCCATTTCAAAATATGTCAAAGAAATAAATTTTAGGGTAAAATACTTTGATTTATTTCAGGGCCTGCTATCTGTCATGTGATGCTATACTACAGTCAGATTGGAATTTTTTATCTTCTTACTACAAACAGTCAGTTTTGTCAGTCTAAAGATCCGTTTTAATGTTAGTGCTGGTTGGTTGTGTCTGAATTCCAAAGGGAGGAGAGTATAATGAGGCATGTCCAACCTCTTTCCCATCATGGCCTGAAATACTTTTTCAGATTTCTTGGGAATTCCATTTGCCAAGAGAGGAGTCCATTCAGTCTGTTGGAGGGCTTAGAAATTGATTTTTGGTTTGCAGAAGAATGGAGAGAAGCTGAGTTCTCAGTTAAAGGAGGGGATGGAAGGCGTTGGGGAGTGTGTGACAGGAAATACAAAGATAGGCTTCTGGATAAGTTAATACATGCAGCAAGTTAAGAGTAACTACTACTCATGTTGTAGAAAATCAGGAGGGCAAGGGAGACCTCAGGATATAGCAGGAGAATCTTTTATTGAGTGCACTCCAGCCCAGCTGACTCAACGTCCAAAAAACTGGGCCCAGAACAAAAACAATGTTTTGCTTATATACCTACTCCTAAGTGGCGCAAATGCGAATTTACAGAGGCAAGACAAAGGCCGTTAATCAAACTAAGACAAGCTTATAACTCAGGTTTAGTATACTCATTACTATGCAGCCCAAATGGTCGTTATCTGGTTAGTTCAAAGGAGTTTCACAAAGACTCTGCTTGCGACCCCTACCACGGTGCCTAGCTGGCTACAAGCTAGACCTGCTCAGGCTATACTGCTTAGATGAAGAAGCAGGAAGCTACAATCATTAACTATAGAAAAAACAGAAACTCATAAAACTTACAGAGCAAGGAGCAAGGTATAGTTTACATAGCAGAGGGGATGGGATTCGAGGGGGAAGTTTACTTACACTAAAGGAGAGATAGGAAAACTTATCTTTTCACATCCTTATGTTGAGGGAGTGTTGGGAGAGTCTTCGGAGCACATTCCTCTGAGCTGTGGCTCTTAGATAACGTTATCGAAACTTTGCCTGTTACTGCCTTTGAAATGAATCAGCCTAACACAGGCAGCTTGTTTTTTTCTCTTTTTTAATCTCTATTTTCTTTCTTTCTTTAATTTTTTTCCCTTTTTTCCCTCCTCACTTATTAAATATTTCTGACACTGCTGGAAATGCAAAATGCTTGCTCTTCAGTGCCGTGAAGAAATAGCACTTGAATGTAAATTTAATTCTCTCAGCAAGGCAATTTTTACTTCTATAGAAGGGTGTGACTCACAAATGGAGTAATGGCGAGAACACACCTGGACAGGGGAGGGGAAGGAGTTCTTATTCCTGACACAGGTAGCCCCTACTGCTGTGTTGTTCCCCTACTGGCTAGGGCTGGATTGCACAGTCTTAGCTAATTCCGATTGGCTATTTTAAAGAGGGCAGGGGTATAAGCCAGAGTGGTGGGGTAAGTAGTTTGGAGGGAAGGATGGTTAGGAACAGGTAACTAGAGGTGACTTAGGTTAGAGCAGGTGACCAGGAATGACTTGGGTCAAAGCAGGTGACTGGGATGAGTCAGGACAGGGCAGGTGACCGGGGTGACTTAGGTGAAAGCAGGTGACCGGGATGAGTCAGGACAGAGCAGGTAACCAGGGAACAGATGTGAACTACTGATTAGGACTGGCAGGAAAGTTGTTTACTGAAACTGGAAGCAAGGGAGGTAAGAGAACCAGGAAGTTAAACTTTAAAATGGGGAATCAAAGAATAAGAGAGCTGAACATACTGACATACTGATTCTTTGAAGAGAAACTTGAGATTCATTATATTTAACTGTCATGCGCATCCATGTGAAGAGACCACCAAATAGGCTTTGTGTGAGCAATAAAGCTTTTTAATCACCTGTCTGCAGGCAGGCTGAGTCTGAAAAGAAAGTCAGCAAAGGGTGGTGGGATTATCGTTAGTTTTTATAGGTATGGGATAGGTGGTGGAGTTAGGAGCAATTTTTTCGTGGGCAGGGGCTGGATCTTACAAAGTATATTCCCAAGGGCAGGGAGAATATTACAAAGTACCTTCTTAAGGGCGGGGCAGAATATTACAAAGTACCTTCTTAAGGGCTGGGGGAGGATATTACAAAGTACCTTCTCAAGGGTGGGGAGGGTGTATCATGTAAAGTACATTCACAAGGGCAGGGGAATATCACAAAGTACATTATCACATTATCACAAGGGCCTGGAGGGTGTATTGTCACAAAGTCAATTGACAGTTAGGGTGGGGCAGGAACAAATCACAGTGGTGGAATGTCATCAGTTAAGGCAGGAACTGGCTATTTTCACTTCTTTGGTGGACCTACAGTTGCTTCAGGCCATCTGGATGTATACGTGCAGGTCACAGGGGATATGATGGCTTAGCTTGGGCTCAGAGGCCTGACATTAATGACACTGTGTTTGCTGAGCGTTATATGCTCAATACATCCCCTGAGGAAGGCACTTTTAATTATTACTATTGTCAAAGAAACAAAGCTTCTATCATGTTTGGATTTGAATCCACTGGAAGTACTTTATGTTGTTATTGCTATTGCTCGCTGAAGGCCCTCAGGGAAACTCAGGTTGGAGCCCATTCTGCTTACCCAAGGCTGGTAAGTTCATTTACAGCTCAAAGGAAGAAATGTCGTCTCCTAAACCAAATCTATTTGATAAATTAAATGAAAATATAAGGCTTCCCAGTGCTTGCCTATGAAGGTTAAGTTCCAGAAAAATTAAACAGGGAATTTTAAATGTCTTAAGAAGAATTTGTCTTGTCTTCTTAAAAAGGAAGCATCTGCATTCCTTCTCAGGGTTATATTAAGAGATGGAGTCCATATATATTTAAAGTTAAGTATGGCCTTTTCCCCACATGTCTGCTCTTACGGGAGTAATCATCTTTGATTGTGTACCCCTGTGATATTTGAAATACTTGTTTGGTCTGCATCCATGTTTCCTGGTATACAACTTTAAAAATCCTTGGAATTTCCAAAGTGCTATCTTCTTGCATGCTAATGTTGTCTGATAGCTTCAGGGTGGGGATGATCACCTGAGACAAAGGCATAATTAAAGTGTTGGGACTTTCAGCCCCAACCCCCAGACTCCTGAGAAAGGTAAGGACTGAAGGTCAAGTTGATCAGCAATGGCCAATGGTTTAATTATTTAGGCCTACTTAGTGAAGTCTCTATAAAAACCCAAGAGGACACAGTTCAAAGAGCCTCTGGATAGGTGAACATATGGAGGTTTCTGGAGGAGGGTAGGCCCAGGGAGGACATGGAAGCTCTGTGCCCCTTTTCACATACTTCATCCTATGAGTCTCTTCATCTGTATCCTTTGTAATATCCTTGACAATAAATGATAAACCTAAGTGTTCCCTGATTTTTGTGAGCCAATCCAGCAAATTAATTGAAACCAAAGAGAGGGTCATGGAAACCCCAAATTGAAGACCATCAATCAGAAGTTGCAGGCCAGGCGTGGTGGCTCACACCTGTAATCCTAGCACTTTGGGAGGCCAAGGCAGGTGGATTTCCTGAGCTCAGGAGTTCGAGACCAGCATGGGCAACATGGTGAAACCTCATCTCAACAAAAAATTAACCGGGTGTGGCAGCATACACCTGTAGTCCCAGCTACTCGGGAGGCTGAGGCAGGAGAATTGTTGAACCCAGGAGGTGGAGGTTGCAGTGAGCCATGATCATGCCACTACACTCCAGCCTGGGTGGCAGAGTGAGACTCCGCCTCTAAAAGAAAAAGAAGTTCCAGAGGCCAGAGGCCTAGACTTGTGACTGATGTCTAAAGGGCAGTCCTGGGGACTGAGCCCTCAACCTGTGGGATCTGACACTATTTCCATGTAGATAGTGTTGAAACTGACTTGGAGGACACCCAGTTAGTGTCTGTTGTAGAATTAGTTACTAGCTTGGTGGTGGGGAAAAAACCACATATTTGGTCACAAAAGTCTTCTTCTGTGTTGATGCTTATTGTTATGGTGGTGTGACAGGAGAAGAAAAGCAAGGATTGAGATTTTTTCTGAAACTACCTGTGATCACAGAATATAATTATTTTTCCACCCCTTGTTCCACCCCTTGTGGGATGGGGAGCACAGGTGAGCAGGTGCAGGAGTGAGGGCAAGCACTTTTGGGCTCTGGCAGGGGCAAAACTCCGTGTGTGCCCTGCAGCAGCATCTAGTGGGTTGCTCACGACCCCTGAAGCCCTAGAAGGAGTGTTACAGTGACTCTTTCGCTTTACTGTCCACAGACAGCTTAAGTGTTAACAGCTCGGTGGAGGGTTAGTGTGACAGCCTTTTGCACCTGCACTTGTGGCACCCAAGTTCTTGTGCAGTGTCCAGGAGGAATGAGGTCGCATGAATAAACTGAAGATGGTAAACACGGGATTTTATTGCTGATGAGAGTGGCTCTCAATGGGAAGAACAGAGCAGGAAGGTAATCTTCCTCTGGAGTCTGGCCATCCCTGGACTCCTCTCTGAAGCTGCACCAGACTCATCTCTGAAGCTGCACTGTCAAGCTGCCCCTCTGAAGTCAAACTGCTTCTCTCCAATGTCCAACCATAGTTTCTGTCATCCAGCTGCTTCTCCTCTCTCCTGGCTGAGTTCTGGGATTTTTATAGGCACATGATGGGGGCAGAGTGGGCTATGGGTGGTATCAGAAAAGACAACATTCAAGCAGGAAAACAGGGATGTACCTTCTCACTTTGGGCCGCAGTATCAGGCTTTTTGGCTTAAGGGTGGGGCCCTTGTCCGGGACCAGCCCTATTGTGCCCAGAATTTCCCTGCCTCCTGTCTCTATCATTATCTCATCAGCACATTATTTGTATTTCCAAAATTATTTCCTCCTAAACCTTATTCATTAGCATTATTTGTGAAATCTGGTTTCTTTTCTTTTTAGCCAATACTGAATCAAGTTTTCTGTTTCATAAATCTATTTTCTCAGCACATTACATAAGAAAAAATTGAAGCACAGAGAAGGTGAATATACCAAAATTCACACATATCTTAACTACCAGGTTAGAACTGCAACCGAGACCTGAGTCCCAAGTGATTCCCTGTCCCATTATATGACTCTGCCTCCCTCAAGTGCTGGTAGAACAGCTGAAGCAATGGGAAGTTTAATGTGAGAAAGAAGTGCAAAAGAGCCAATAGGCTAGATACGTTTCTACACGGGAGCTGGCTGTTCAATTCCAAGCTCTGGAACACAGGATATGCTAAAGACTCCAAGTTTGTTTCTGTACCTAGAAGGTACATGAAAAGTTTCAGCAGCTCCGCAAAAATATCTGGCATGAGAAAGCTGTGCCACTATGACTCATCTGAATAATGAAAGCCCATTAACAGTATAGTCAGAGCGCCATCTGGCAAGGTGAGGAAATGATCAAGAATAAATATATTGAGTGTCCGTCAGAGGCAGCATTGTGTAGTTGTTAGGAAAGCAGATCTTGAAATCAAACTACCTGGGTAAGAATTCACTGTTCACATCATTGTATTCTTGTGACCCTGAGAAAATTATCTAATATCTCTCCGCTTCAAATTATTTACAAGTAAAATAATAAGAAGAATAGTATCTACCTCACAGCTTTGTATGAGGATAAGTTAATATATCTAAATTGTTAATAAACCTGCTTACTATTTAGCAAGCCCTCAGTGTGAGTTATTCTTATCATCAATGAGGAAAATGAAACTAGAGATTCATCTACTTTCTATTCTGCTTTTACCATCTTAGACTATCATGCTTGAGGCACTGTAAATGGGTACATTGAATAATCAATAAAGTAGTTAGCAAAAAGAAATGGTTGTAAAAATGCACAGATGCTATATAGCAGGTAAGATAAGTATGGAAAGGCAGATGCCCACAACCAACATCTTTACTCAAAGCCTGGAAAACCTGACAGGTAATCTACCTAACTTTAAAAAAAAAAAAAAAAAAAACAGGCAAATTCTGAATGTATTTCCATAACGGATTAGGGTCAGAATGGTTCAGTGGTCACACAGGTACTTATGCTGAACAAGCTGAATACTTGGATTCAAGGCAGCAAGACTCATCTAGTGTAGACTGATCGCATTGAGGACACTGAGAATCACTCAGACTCATTTAGGATATGCTTAGTTCAATGCACATTTGGTATATTTCCTACCAAGCTTTTACTGGCGTTATTTAGGGTACCACACCCTGAATTTCTTTAGAAAACGACACCCAACTGATTCTCAATCTATCTGGTTCCAGTGGTGATCCAACCTCAAAAAGGGGCAGAAACCCATGCCCTACTAGTTCTTTAGTTCAAGGTTAGACATGTACCCAGGTTGTTCCAATCAGAATGAAGGCCAAGATTTGATCAGAATACTCAGAAAAAGACACTTTCACTTCTATGGGATTGTAACCCAGGAAAATGTAGGTTTAAAACTTCTATGTGACAACTTTCTTCTCCCACCCCTGAAGACTAAGAATGAAACCAACAGGGAAAAAGATAAGAAATAAAGAGGAGAATAAAATCTTGATCACATTGTTTGAGCCTATAACCAGGCCACACTTAAAATGAAACTATCCTCTGGATTTTCAAGTTATATAAGACAATAAATCCCCCATATTTTTAAAATCAGTTAGTTAGTATTCTGTCTTGTGCAACAGAAAGAATCTTAGCTGATACACTTAGGAACTGAAAGGGAAGACTTAGATGAAGACTGATTTCTGTAGCTGGCAAAAACTGGAATAGAAAAGTCATGGAGTGACATCAGTGAAATGCCAACTAGAGTTACCTGGCTCTCCCCACCTCAACAAAAAGGGACCAAAACAATAAAAAAAAAAAAACCAACTATTTTGAGTGGAGTGACTAATCAAGTACCCTAGAGAACACCAAGGAGTGGTAAAAACCCTGTGGACCACAGACAATTAGGATACCACCATAGAGAGAGGTGCAAGCTACCCTGCCACTTTACAATGTCTCCCCCACCAGGATAAGCTCAGAGATGGAGGGATTTCTTCTTACAGGAAAAAGAAAAGTTGAACCAGGAGTCCCATTATCATCACAGATGCCGGTGGTCCTTTCTATAGAAGAATCCCCTAGCCCTCACAGGACCCAAACTCACTTTGGAGAGTTGCTAGAAGTTGGCACAGCTGCATTGCTCTGGAATAGGAACCCACATTGTGAATCCCCCACTCTTGTGATGTAAACTGTACTACATAGCACCGTCTTAACACCAGACCAACTGCTAGAATGTGTTCTGCCCTGGGGGCCAGAACACACTGCCTTTATCCATTGCCTAGGTCCCAACATCATTCTTTCATGTTCACATGCATGCCTGAAACACTATGACCCTGGGTACTAGCAGTATAGGCTGGACAAAATGATTAAAACCCAAGTGTTTGAAACCATATGGCAACCAGCTCCTCTGGGAAATAAGCAGACTTAAACAACAGGGACACCACCAAACTACCAGCCAGGTTACTGCTCCGACATGTGCCCCCGTCAGGCAGCCAGGCAGTGTACAGTACATGTGAGAGCCTGTGGACAGCTTAACAGCCACTTCAGCAGAGCCCTGCTTTGCCAGAGGGTCCATCACTAACAATGGCCTGACACATCTGTGCCCACACTGACAGCCAGTCTGCTGGTAATCCAGCTCTGGGAGAGACTGCCACACTGCTGGCCGACCAACCATGCCTGCATATGTCTGGCCCTGCAACCAGCTTGGCAGCCCTTCCCCCAGCAAAAATGCACCCTGGCTGTCACAAACTCCCACAGCTAAGGCACCAAGGCAAACACAAATATCGGCTGATGAGAAATATTGTTGAAGAAACTACACAGAGACCACACTACTGAGTCCACACAGACACAAAGCCAAGGCACCATACCCAACTGACACCCAGGATCCTCTCCGGAAAAAAAAAAAAAAATGTTCCCCCTACAAAACCATTCCATAAAATTGGAAAAAGCAACCTGTTCCACTAGATGTGTAGATATCAGTAGATGTGAGAAACAAACAAACAAAAAACTCCAGGAAACAGGACGCCCCCAAAAGAACACAATAATTCATGAGTAGTAAAACCCCCACAAAGGATATTTACAAAATGCCTGAAAAGAAATTCAAAATAATTATCTTCATGAAACTTAGCAAGACACAAGAGAATACTGACAAACAATTCAATGAAATCAGAAAAGCAATTCATGATATGAATGAGAAATTCAATAGAAAGAAAAAAGAAAACAAAAATATTAGAGCTGAGGAATTCAAAAAGTAAATTAAAAATACAGTAATACAATTAAGACCTTCAACAACAGACTAGATCAAGCAGAAAAAAAGAATTTCTGAACTTGAAAACAGCTCTTTTGAAATAACCCAGTCAGAGGGAAAACAGAAATAAGAATAAAAAAGAATAAAGAAAGCTTATGGGACTTTGGGAACACCATTTACAAACATATGTTCACATTATAGGAGTTCCAGGGGAAAAGAGATGAAAAAAAGGCACAGAAAACTTATTTAATAAAATAATAGCTTAAAACTTCCTAATCTTGTAATAGATATGAATATCTAGATCTCAGAAACCCAAAAGTCCTCAGTTAGACTCAACCCTTTCCAAGGCACATAATAATTAAACTTTCAAAAATAGAGAATTCGAAATGCTGCAAGACAAAAGTGTTAAGTTACATATAAGGGAATTGTCATTAGACTATCAGAACATTTCTCAGCAGAAGACTTACAAGCCAGGAGAGAATGGGATGATATATTCAAAGTGCTGAAAGACATAATCGTCAACTAATAATACCATATTCAGCAAAACCATCTTTCCAAAATAAGAAGAAAATAAAGGCCTTCACAGATAAGCAAAAGCTGAAGGAATTCATCACCACTAGACTGGCCTTATAAGAAATGATTAAGGGGCCAGGCATTGTGGCTCATGCTTATAATTCCAGGACTTTGGGAGGCCAAGGTGGAAGGATTGCTGAAAACCAGGAGTTCAAGACCAGCTTGGAAAACAGAGTGAGACCCTGTATCTACAAACAATAATAATAATAACCTGGGCATGGTGGCATATGGCTGCAGTTTCAGCTACTCATTAGGCAGAGGTGGAAGGATTGCCTGAGTCCAGGAGGTCAAGCCTACAATAAGCCATGATCACACACCACTGCACTCCACTGTACACTCCTGGGTGGCACAGTGAGATCCTGTCTCAAAAAGAGAGACAGAAAAACAGAAAGAATGAAATGCTTAAGGGAGTTCTACAACTGTAAGCAAAACAACAATAATTACTATCATGAAAACATGTGAAGGTATAAAACTCACCAGTAGAGGAAAATTCATATTCAAACTCAGAATACTACAGTACTGTAATGATGCTTTATAAATCTTCCAATTTACTAGTATGAAAGGCTAAAGACACAATATTAAAAAAAATAGCCAGCAGCTAAAAATGTAAATTTAAAAATTTTAGGGCAACAAAAATATAAACTGTGGGGCAGAGGAAAAAATTCTAAAGTATTTTCATGCAACCAAAGTCAAGTTGTTATCAGTGTAAAATAGCCTATTATAATTACAAGACTATGTTAGTCCATGGTAACTACAAATAAAAAAATTATAACTGATGCACAAATCAGAAAGAGAAAGAAAACAAAGTGTAGCATCACAGAAAACCTATAAACCAGAGGTAAACAATGAGAGAGAGAAAAGAACAAAGGATTTTTTTTTCTTGTTTCTTTCATTTTATTAATAAAAAAAAATTTTTTTTTATTATACTTTAAGTTTTAGGGTACATGTGCACATTGTGCAGGTTAGTTACATATGTATACATGTGCCATGCTGGTGCGCTGCACCCACTAACTCATCATCTAGCATTAGGTATATCTCCCAATGCTATCCCTTCCCCCTCCCCCCTCCCCACCACAGTCCCCAGAGTGTGATATTCCCCTTCCTGTGTCCATGTGATCTCATTGTTCAATTCCCACCTATGAGTGAGACTATGCGGTGTTTGGTTTTTTGTTCTTGCGATAGTTTACTGAGAATGATGGTTTCCAGTTTCATCCATGTCCCTACAAAGGACATGAACTCATCATTTTTTATGGCTGCATAGTATTCCATGGTGTATATGTGCCACATTTTTTTAATCCAGTCTATCATTGTTGGACATTTGGGTTGGTTCCAAGTCTTTGCTATTGTGAATAATGCCACAATAAACATACGTGTGCATGTGTCTTTATAGCAGCATGATTTATAGTCATTTGGGTATATACCCAGTAATGGGATGGCTGGGTCAAATGGTATTTCTAGCTCTAGATTCCTGAGGAATCGCCACACTGACTTCCACAATGGTTGAACTAGTTTACAGTCCCACCAACAGTGTAAAAGTGTTCCTATTTCTCCACATCCTCTCCAGCACCTGTTGTTTCCTGACTTTTTAATGATTGCCATTCTAACTGGTGTGAGATGATATCTCATAGTGGTTTTGATTTGCATTTCTCTGATGGCCAGTGATGATGAGCATTTTTTCATGTGTTTTTTGGCTGCATAAATGTCTTCTTTTGAGAAGTGTCTGTTCATGTCCTTCGCCCACTTTTTGATGGGGTTGTTTGTTTTTTTCTTGTAAATTTGTTTGAGTTCATTGTAGATTCTGGATATTAGCCCTTTGTCAGATGAGTAGGTTGCGAAAATTTTCTCCCATGTTGTAGGTTGCCTGTTCACTCTGATGGTAGTTTCTTTTGCTGTGCAGAAGCTCTTTAGTTTAATTAGATCCCATTTGTCAATTTTGGCTTTTGTTGCCATTGCTTTTGGTGTTTTGGACATGAAGTCCTTGCCCACGCCTATGTCCTGAATGGTAATGCCTAGGTTTTCTTCTAGGGTTTTTATGGTTTTAGGTCTAACGTTTAAATCTTTAATCCATCTTGAATTGATTTTTGTATAAGGTGTAAGGAAGGGATCCAGTTTCAGCTTTCTACATATGGCTAGCCAGTTTTCCCAGCACCATTTATTAAATAGGGAATCCTTTCCACATTGCTTGTTTTTCTCAAGTTTTTCAAAGATCAGATAGTTGTAGGTAAGTGGCATTATTTCTGAGGGCTCTGTTCTGTTCCATTGATCTATGTCTCTGTTTTGGTACCAGTACCATGCTGTTTTGGTTACTGTAGCCTTGTAGTATAGTTTGAAGTCACGTAGTGTGATGCCTCCAGCTTTGTTCTTTTGGCTTAGGATTGACTTGGCGATGCAGGCTCTTTTTTGGTTCCATATGAACTTTGAAGTAGTTTTTTCTAATTCTGTGAAGAAAGTCATTGGTAGCTTGATGGGGATGGCACTGAATCTGTAAATTACCTTGGGCAGTATGGCCATTTTCACGATATTGATTCTTCCTACCCATGAGCATGGAATGTTCTTCCATTTGTTTGTATCCTCTTTAAACCAACAAAGATCAAAAGAGACAAAGAAGGCCATTACATAATGGTAAAGGGATCAATTCAACAAGAGGAGCTAACTATCCTAAATATATATGCACCCAATACAGGAGCACCCAGATTCATAAAGCAAGTCCTGAGTGACCTACAAAGAGACTTAGACTCCCACACATTAATAATGGGAGACTTTAACACCCCACTGTCAACATTAGACAGATCAACGAGACAGAAAGTCAACAAGGATACCCAGGAATTGAACTCAGCTCTGCACCAAGCGGACCTAATAGACATCTACAGAACTCTCCACCCCATATCAACAGAATATACATTTTTTTCAGCACCACACCACACCTATTCCAAAATTGACCACATACTTGGAAGTAAAGCTCTCCTCAGCAAATGTAAAAGAACAGAAATTATAACAAACTATCTCGCAGACCACAGTGCAATCAAACTAGAACTCAGGATTAAGAATCTCACTCAAAACCGCTCAACTACATGGAAACTGAACAACCTGCTCCTGAATGACTACTGGGTACATAACGAAATGAAGGCAGAAATAAAGATGTTCTTTGAAACCAACGAGAACAAAGACACAACATACCAGAATCTCTGGGACGCATTCAAAGCAGTGTGTAGAGGGAAATTTATAGCACTAAATGCCCACAAGAGAAAGCAGGAAAGATCCAAAATTGACACCCTAACATCACAATTAAAAGAACTAGAAAAGCAAGAGCAAACACATTCAAAAGCTAGCAGAAGGCAAGAAATAACTAAAATCATAGCAGAACTGAAGGAAATAGAGACACAAAAAACCCTTCAAAAAATCAATGAATCCAGGAGCTGGTTTTTTGAAAGGATCAACAAAATTGATAGACCGCTAGCAAGACTAATAAAGAAAAAAAGAGAGAAGAATCAAATAGACACAATAAAAAATGATAAAGGGGATATCACCACCGATCCCACAGAAATACAAACTACCATCAGAGAATACTACAAACACCTCTATGCAAATAAACTAGAAAATCTAGAAGAAATGGATACATTCCTCGACACATACACTCTCCCAAGACTAAACCAGGAAGAAGTTGAATCTCTGAATAGACCAATAACAGGAGCTGAAATTGTGGCAATAATCAATAGTTTACCAACCAAAAAGAGTCCAGGACCAGATGGATTCACAGCCGAATTCTACCAGAGGTACAAGGAGGAACTGGTACCATTCCTTCTGAAACTATTCCAATCAATAGAAAAAGAGGGAATCCTCCCTAACTCATTTTATGAGGCCAGCATCATTCTGATACCAAAGCCGGGCAGAGACACAACCAAAAAAGAGAATTTTAGACCAATATCCTTGATGAACATGGATGCAAAAATCCTCAATAAAATACTGGCAAACAGAATCCAGCAGCACATCAAAAAGCTTATCCACCATGATCAAGTGGGCTTCATCCCTGGGATGCAAGGCTGGTTCAATATACGCAAATCAATAAATGTAATCCAGCATATAAACAGAGCCAAAGACAAAAAACACATGATTATCTCAATAGATGCAGAAAAAGCCTTTGACAAAATTCAACAACCTTCATGCTAAAAACTCTCAATAAATTAGGTATTGATGGGACGTATTTCAAAATAATAAGAGCTATCTATGACAAACCCACAGCCAATATCATACTGAATGGGCAAAAACTGGAAGCATTCCCTTTGAAAACTGGCACAAGACAGGGATGCCCTCTCTCACCGCTCCTATTCAACATAGTGTTGGAAGTTCTGGCCAGGGCAATTAGGCAGGAGAAGGAAATAAAGGGTATTCAATTAGGAAAAGAGGAAGTCAAATTGTCCCTGTTTGCAGACGACATGATTGTTTATCTAGAAAACCCCATCGTCTCAGCCCAAAATCTCCTTAAGCTGATAAGCAACTTCAGCAAAGTCTCAGGATACAAAATCAATGTACAAAAATCACAAGCATTCTTAAACACCAACAACAGACAAACAGAGAGCCAAATCATGAGTGAACTCCCATTCACAATTGCTTCAAAGAGAATAAAATACCTAGGAATCCAACTTACAAGGGATGTGAAGGACCTCTTCAAGGAGAACTACAAACCACTGCTCAAGGAAGAACAAAGGATTTTAAAACAACCAGAAAACAATGACGTTGGAGAAGTCTTTACCTACCAATATGTTTCTAAATGAAAATGAATTAAATTCACCAATTAGAGGAGCCAGGCACGGTGGCTCATGCTTGTAATCCCAGCACTTTGGGAGGCCGAGGGGGGTGGATCACGAGGTCAGGAGGTCGAGACCAGCCTAGCCAACACAGTGAAACCCTGTCCCTACTAAAAATACAAAAATTAGCTGGGCGTGGTGGCAGGCATCCGTAATCCCAGCTACTTGGGAGGCTGAGGCAAGAGAATCGCTTGAACCCAGGAGGCGGAGGTTGCAGTGAGCTGAGATTGCACCACTGCACTCCAGCCTGGGCAACAGAGCTAGAATCCATCTCAAAAAAAAAAAAAAAAAAACAGTGGCTAAATTTTTTAAATGCCCAACTACATGCTGCCTACAAGAGACTCACCTCGTTCTTAAAAACAAACAGTGAAAGTGAAGAGATGGAAAAAAGACATTTGTCATACATGAAAACCAAAACTAAGCAGGAGTGACCGTAACAGATAAAATGAATTTTAACTAAAATACTGTAAAAATAGGCAAAGTCATTTCATAATTATATAAGGATTTATTTAATAAGAGGATATAACAAATGCAAATATATATGCACCCAACACTGGAGCATGCAAATATGTAAAGCAAATATTCTTATACTGCAAATGTAAGGTATTAGGTTCAGCTTAGTGCCTCAGAACTGTTTTTTCCCTAGCTGAAGCATATGCCAGTCCATTTAAATAATGGACAGATCATCCAGACAGAAAATCAACAAAGAAAGACTGGACTTACACTGCACCATAGATCAAAGGGACCTAATAGACATTTACAGAACATTCCATCCAACAGCTACAGAATACACATTCTTCTCAACTTCACATGTAATGTCCTCCCATATAGATCATATGTTAGGTCACGAAACACTCTTAACAAATTAAGAAGACAGAGATCATCTCTGATATGATTTGTCTCTGTGTCCCAACCCACATCTCATCTCAAATTGTAATCCCCATGTGTCGGGGTAGGGGGCTGGTGGAAGGTGACTGACTCATGGAAGTGGCCTTCCCCCTTGCTGTTCTCATGACAGTGAGTTCTCATGAGATCTGGTTGTTTGAATGTGTGTGGCACTTCCCCCTTCACACTCTCTCATTCTCTGCTGCCACCACGTGAAGAAGCTCCCTGCTTCCTCTCCACCTTCCACCATGACTATAAGTTTCCTGAGGCCTCTCAGTCATGCTTCTCATTAAGCCTGTGGAACTGAGTCAATTAAACTTCTTTTCTTCATAAATTACCCAGTCTCAGGTAGTAGTTCTTTTATAGCAGTGTGAAAATGGACTAACACAATTTCTTCTTTTCTGAGTAAAACCACATACATCTGGAAATCAACAAGATAAATTTCAAAAACTTTGCAAATACATTAAAATTGAACAACATGCTCCTTAATAAGCAATGGGTCAATACAGGAATTATAAGAGAAATTTAAAACTTCCTAGAGAAGTGAAATGAAAACACAACATACCAAAACTTACAGGACACAGCAAATTCAGTTGTAAAAAGAAAGTTTATACCAACAAATGCCTACATATAAAAAAAATTATAGTAAAAAAACCTAAAGATGCACTTCAAGGAACTAGAAAAACAAGAACAAACTAAGCCCAAATGGTAAAAGGAAATAAATAATGAAGCTCAGAGAAGACAAAAACAAAATAGAGACTTAAAAATTCAAAAGATCAATGAAATAAAGAGTTGGTTTTTGGAAAGATAAAAAGAATAAATTTTTATCTAGGTGAAAAAAAAGAAGGTGCAAAGAAATAAAATCAAAGATGAAAAGGAGACATTAGAACTGATATGACAGAAATACAAAGGATCGTAAGATACTGTTATGAAAAACTATACACAAACAAATTTGATAACGTAGAAGAAATGAGTTAATTCCTGGACACATACAGCCTACCAAAATTAAATTATGAAGAAATAGAAAATATGCACAGACTAATAACAAGTAAGGAGATTGAATCAGTAATAAAAAGCCACCCTTCAGAGAAAAGCCCTGGACCTGATGTCTTTACTGCTAAATTCTTCAGGAACCTGTAAAGAACTCAGCAATTCTCCTCAAACTATTTCAGAAAACTGAAGAGGAGGAAATTATTCCAAACTCACTTTACAAGAATAGCATTACCCTGATTCCAAAACCAGACAAAGACATAACAAAGAAACAAAACTACAGGTGAATATCCTTGATAAAACATAAATGCAAAAATTCTCAGCAAGATATTAACAAACCATATTTAATAGCACATTAAAAAGATCATTCATATGATAAAGTGGGATTCATCCCAGGGAGTCAAGGATGGTTCACCATACACAGATCAATAAGTGTTATATATTACCTTAACAGAAAGAAAGGCAAAAACCATGTGATCATTGCAACAGATGCAGAAAAAGTGTGTGACAAAATTCAACAACCCCAACAACACTTCATGATAAAAACTCTCAACAAACTGGGTATAGAAGAAATATACCTCAACACAATAGGGCTATATTTGACAAACCCACAGTCAATACCATACTGAACATAGAAAAATTGAAAACTTTAAGATTAGAAACAAAACAAGGATGCCCACATTGCTATTCAACGTTGTACTGGAAGTCCTAGACAGAGCAATTGGGCAAAAGAAGGAAATAAAAGAAACAAACTGTACATCAGAAAAGGGGTAAGTTTCCAAAATATATAAAGAATTTAAACAGTTCAACAGCCAAAAAGAAAACTCATTAAAAAATGGTTGAAATACTTTATGAGACATTTCTCCAAAGAAGACATACTAATGGCCAACAGCTGTATGAAAAAAATGCTCAATATCACTAATCATTAGGAAAACGCAAATCAAAACTACAATTAGATAATCACGAATCACTGGGATGTTGTCACATAGTACATTCTTGTTTAATTATGCATAATCAAGTTTTCCTTTATTTTATTATAGTGTAGTTTAATATCTCATTTATGGATACTTATAAGAAGAAATTTTTTTCTAATCTCCCCAAAGCCTTGCAGTGATAGCACTGAGGGAAGCCGGTAGACCTAGAGGCCACTACCCAGTTCCCCTCCATGTGATTTGTTGAATTCCAGGTGGGTGCTCTAACTTTTGGACCATACTCTGAGATTGGCATCTTACAAGGCCAAGATGGTAGTGCCTGTCTTTGTGCCTGATATAGACTTTGGTTTTGCTATTTTATATCAATTATTTTAGACAATTAAATATTGCAAGATATGTAATCTGTCCGAAATCTTTTCTTTTTTTTTTTTCTTTTTTTTTTTTTTTTTTTGAGATGGAGTCTTTCTCTGTTGCCCAGGCTGGAGTGCAGTGGCGTGATCTCTACTCACAGCAACCTCCACCTCCCGGGTTCAAGCGATTCTCCTGCCTCAGCCTCCCAAGTAGCTGGGATTACAGGCATGCGCCACCATGCCCAGCTAATTTTTGTATTTTTAGTAGAGACGGGATTTCACTGTGTTGGCCAGGCTTGTCTCAAACTCCTGACCTCAGGTAATCTGCCTGCCTTGCCTCCCAAAGTGCTGGGATTACAGGCGTGAGCCACCACGCCCAGCCTGCAATCTTTATATGTCATAGGATGTTATATTCACAAGACTATTGAATTTGATAATAATTTATGATTCTGAAATTTCTAAATCAATACAGCTAAAAGAATCAAAATGCAACCTTGTCCAGAGATAGGAGGCAGTTCCAAATTTGAAAAATCCTCAAAAAGTAGACAAATGTGCTTCTCAGTCTGAAATTTAGATAAGACATATTGAGGCAGGCAAATAGGGTCTTCAGGCAGGGAACATAAGGCCAATTCACACTTCAGATATGACAGGAAAATATCTTCTCCATAGGGTGTAGGCCAAGTAACTAACTTTGTAACTTTACTTCATCCTCATTTACATTTACTGCATATCCCAAGTAACCAATGGAATCCTCTGGAGGGTACTTAATCTCCCCAAAATTCTGTAACAGGGCCCTTGAGCCCCTATGCTTGAGCCCGCTCCCACATTGTGGAGTGTACTTTCATTTTCAATAAATCTCTTCATTCCTTCCTTGCTTTGTGTGTGTGTTTTGTCCAATTCTTTGTTTAAGATGCCAAGAACCTGGACACCCTTCACTGGAGACAATATGATGTGCAGAGTTTGAAAGTCAGCATATTAGCTTTTATTGAAGCATGGGATCGCCTAGAGAAAGCTTTAAGGAGAGATCAAAATGATCACCTTATGTTGGGTTCCCTAGAAACAGTGTCCGAAATGTAAATTTTTGTTCAAGTTATTTATTGAAGGAGTGCTGTCAGGAGATGGGGAGTGAGGAAAAGGTAATGCAGGAAAAAAGCTATGCAAGTATGTGGTCTTAGACAAAGCCTAGCTCCATGAGGATCTCTGAATCTGCAAGATATTACAGAGTTGGCCCCACCTTAAGCAAGGAGGCCAACCTTTTAGAGCCCCTCTCCCATCAGAGAAGTGTTAGCTGCAGGCTGCACTGGGAAGGAAGCAGGTCATGGATCCCAGGGGAGGTGGCTCCTTATTCAGACAAATATTTAGAGAATATTTGCTCAGTTGTGAGGCATTGGCAGCAAACATCAACAGCAGCTGTTGAATTGAGTGCACTGGCAGTTAAAGAGGACCTGGATAGAGCATGAACTGTATCCACGACAAAAATTTAAAAATAAACTTTGGAGAATTCAAATGGAAAAACGTCATATGAATGAGGGACACCAATGTCCACCATATGAATGAGGGATGCCAAGAAGTCTAAGAAAGATGTCAATAATGAAAGAGAATGGTATTAGTAGCCATCCATAATAGGTGTTTCTGACCATTGCAACAGAAACGACAAAACTGAAAATAGAGCAAGGTGGAGTAGTTACAAACAGTGTGGTCAATTTATTGTCAGATATATAAATAGAATACAGAAGTCCCCATTTATCCACAGGGGATACATTCCAAGACCCCCAGTGGATGCCTGAAAACTCAGTACCAAACCCTCTATATGCTGTGTTTTTTCTTAAACATACCTATCTATGATAAAGTTTAGTTAGTAAATTAGGTAAACTAAGACATTAACAACAATAACTAATAATAAAATAGAATGGTTTAGTAAAATAAACACTGTAAGAATTAAAGAAAGAGGAGAGAAACACGAAGGGTGGCTTTTTAGTCAACAGGGACAGGATTATTTTAAATCAACCTGAGAGGGGCGGCTAGCCAAGTTAGATCAGAGCCACACTCTTACAGATTAAGAGTTTTTAAGGATTCAGGGTGGGAGAGTTTAGCAGAGGCTTGGACTGCTTCTGTGTCTCTTTGTTGTGCTTATCTGGGAGGGAGAGTTGTGTGTCTGTTCCCACACATCTTTCTGCAGCTGCAGGCATATCCCTCAGTCTGCTTTTGGCCTCCCTATCTTAGTGCACCTGAAGGGAAAGGAATGTGCTTATTAAGGCCCACTGTTTTACTTGGGCCCATTGTATGAGGGTGAAGTTTGGCAGTTACCCAAGGGACTTTCCCCCCACCTCCCTCTGTGCCCCAGCTGTCTTATCTGTGTTTTACTGTCTGCTCTTTCTGGCTGCTTGTAATAAGAGAAGTGATTTCCTTGAAATGCATGACGCTAGAAAGGGAGCTGGAACTTAAATAGGCAGTGTTTGTCCAAGGTGATGGTGCTCCTGGTCTGTCGAACAGAAGCACTGTGATATCACAGCAGTCAAGTCAATTTGATAACTGAGAAGGCTACTAAGAGACTAATGGATGTTTAGCATACACAGCATGGATATGCT
Source organism: Pan troglodytes (assembly GCF_028858775.2). Classification (NCBI taxonomy): domain Eukaryota; kingdom Metazoa; phylum Chordata; class Mammalia; order Primates; family Hominidae; genus Pan; species Pan troglodytes. Next base: position 42,549,341 of record NC_072413.2, read on the forward strand.
GGACAAAAAGATGATTCATGTCTCAGGCAGACAGAATGAGACATGTGAAATTTCAACATACTACTAAGAATGGCATACGACTTAAAATTTATTATTATTTCTGGAATTTTCCACTTAACATTTTCAGATCATGGTTGACCATGGGTAACCATAACCAGGAAAAGCAAAATCATGGATAAGGAGAGACTACTTTCCTTTTTTAAGACTACATATCTTGCAATATTTAATTGTCTAAAATAATTGATATAAAATAGCAAAACCAAAGTCTATATCAGGCACAAAGACAGGCACTACCATCTTGGCTTTGTAAGATGCCAATCTCAGAGTATAGTCCAAAAGTTAGAGCACCCACCTGGAATTCAACAAATCACATGGAGGGGAACTGGGTAGTGGCCTCTAGGTCTACCGGCTTCCCTCAGTGCTATCACTGCAAGGCTTTGGGGAGATTAGAAAAAAATTTCTTCTTATAAGTATCTATAAATGAGATATTAAACTACACTATAATAAAATAAAGGAAAACTTGATTATGCATAATTAAGCAAGAATGTACTATGTGACAACATCCCAGTGATTTGTGATTATCTAACCTTGAAAAAAGTCATAAGTATTTGTGTTTAGAATGTAATACTTTATTACATGAACTAGATAAAGAAAGGTACTGATTGAAAATTAAGGCTTTCAATTTCCAGTTTCACTAAATGTTGTTTCCTTATTAAGATTACAGCAATTGAGCCAATAATAATTATTAACCTTTAGTTATTTAAGGAGGTCTTGGGACTTACACACATAGTATCTTACCAAGTAGAATTCATGGAATATAATCAGAACACATTATGCTTTTGCCTCGAATGCCCTCTAAATGTATTATCTGGGGATAGTTTTCCTCTCCCTTTGGCAAAAACTCAGTCAGGTCCCACAGTTTCCTCAGTGCTTGTTGATTACACAGCCCTAAACTGATTTCCCACACTCTTGATCCAGCAGATATTTACAGCTGGCTTTATCTGATGCGGTGAATTTTGGAGTTCCTCAGAGATGTCCAGCAATAGTGTTGACTTTCACATGCAGCTCCTTGACCCAAACAAATTCACTCCTTCCTAGTGGTTTTTTACTCCTTCCTAAGTCTCTATAAATTTTGCAGTCACTTCTATCTTCTCTTGAATGTCCCATAGATCACCCTAGCCCTACTTAAGCTCCCTTGAGCCTGACCCACTCCAGTCTGGGATAACCTTTCCTTGGATGTGGCCTTCACAACCTGTAGGTGTGTAGTCTGAGCCCAATGTCCCCTTCAGCCCATTTTTCAGCAGATATCCAAATTAAGCTTCCTGAATCCCCCCTCTCTTGCTTAAAAATGAGGGAAGACATGACCCATGGGAAGAGAGTTACTGTGCAATTTTTAAAAATCCACTCTATTTTAATTTTTTTGTAGAGATGGGAGTCTCACACTGTTGCCCAGGCTGGTCTTGCTTAAACTTCCTACAGCATCATCTGTTTCATGACCGACATTGGTGTTTGATATATGGGTGTCTCTTTTAAAACCTCCAATTTAGCATCCTTTTATATTTAAAAAAAATGAGAATTAAGCCCTGCATCTTATATAAAAGCTTTGGAAGTTGCAACAGTGAGAACACCCCAATATTAATAAACTAAAGTAGAGGAGAGGATGATAGAAGCACAGGGATGAACCTTGGTGACAAGAAACAATCATGTAATGGTTCGCAGGAGAACCATGAAATCCTTTTAGCTCCATTCCATCTGTGCAGGAGAACTCTTAGAATGTGTGAGTAACCTGTCTCACAGCCTGGAGACAGGGGAGCTAGCGGGCATAGGGAGCTGTCCACTAACTAGAAAGTCAGCTTTCTTCTACTTCTCTGTCCACTATCTCTTATAGAGGGCCCCTTTCCTTTTTTTTTTTTTTTCCAAAAATATATTTGCATTAGGTACTAAATTTGGTTCACTACTGTAGGTGGGTTAGGGAAGACTGGCTCAGAGGTTACCCAAAAGAACATTTTTAGCCTCATTAAACTTAATATTTAAGGAGAATCACTTTCTCACTTGAAGTATTCTGGTAATTATTTTAACTCTCTTTTTTTATTGTTACCAGTATGAAACTATCCTAAGTCAACTAGAAATAAAGAAATCTGTGATGGAAATATATCCAATCTTAATAAAATTTGGATAATTAGCCTATAGGATTGAGCCAATATACTTCCCCCAAATGAACTAACTTTTGCATTCAACCGCAACACTTAAGATTTCTTTATAATTCACGTTTCCTTGTTTTTAAAACTCAACAATATACTCAAAACTTCACAGATTATAAACCAAGAGGCTGAGCTAATGTTTTATATTCTTTCATTGGTGCAAAAGACTATCATGGGGACCTATAAGGATATGAAATTTTTCTTCCAAAGTAATGACCTTATATTGCACCAGATAGCTAAAATACCACACTCATACATTTCATATTGCATCAAACTCCATATATACTTAAAGTTTTTCACTTTCTTCTAGAATAGTTATGAACAAATAAAATCATTCTGAGTAGAAATAATTTAGTCCTCACTAGTCTATTTTTACACTTGTCACTTTAAAGAAATTTTAAAAAGGAAAAATCTAATCAATCTAATGCAAGAGAAGATTATAGTATTTACCAAAAATGCCTTCTCCATTTACTAGTAAGCTTATGGAAGAAATGGTTGGTCATTTCTATATCACCTGGTCAGACCCTAAACTTTTAACATGTGATAAATTCCAGCCGTTTTAAAGGCTTAGATGAAAAACAGCCTTTTTTCAGGCAAATTTAAATGTTCCCACCCAAAATAATTATGTTCTATTATAGAAATCAATAATCAAACTTGTCTCCAGTGTGAATTACATAAAAATTATCTTTGAAGTATTAACAAAATAATTTCATTGAGGTAGCAATAACCAATTTCACTTTTTTCCACAACTGTCAAAACTGTAACATAAACACATAAATGTTTTATACATTTTTTTAAGTTACCTTTTACATAATGGAAAAAGTAATAAAAGTAGAGCTCAAGTTTCAAGAAGAAAAGTTTTGTAGGAAAGGATTAGGCAGGGTGATGAGAGACACCCAGGGAAACTAGAAAAATGAAAGAACAGGAATAGAATTTTTAAATTTTTATTGATGTTCTTACAAGGCTTACAGCTGAATGAAGTTAAGCATTCTGCATTTCAATTATTTTTATAGCAGTAAGAAGAATGTAGAAAACAGTTACACATTCATCTTAACTTGTTGTCAGCCTACTGAGAGCAGTCTTCAGAGATTCTCCTCCAATACCACCTAGCTTCATTTTTCTGGCCTCAACACTCACATCAGTATTCCAAAAAGCCTGTATATCTAAAATCAGAAAAGTTTATCATTTCTAGGTGTCTATATATTTACTCTATAGTAATACTTATCAAATGTTAAAGTGCATAAATCTCATCATGTAAATGTGTTTAAAATACAGTCTAGCATACAGATTATCACCATAACCATCTCTAAAGATTCTAAATCAATTAATCTAAATTTTAATAAAAGTATAACTTGTTCAAGGTTTGAACCACACTAGAGAAACACTGATCTAATTTTGGGTTCACATTCAAATTATTTAAGAGCTTTTAATATTATGACAACTACAATCAACTTTAACCTGTTACATCTTGGAGGATTTGATATAAGAATCAAATTAAATACACAGAAATAGCTAGATGATAGGTGGATGGATGGATACATACATACATACATACATACATACAATGAGAAGTGGGAACAAGAGATGAGGAGGGAATAAGGGGAGATGAAAATAAGTTTTTTTAAAAAAAAAGGTAGCTAAGACTAAGTCTGCAAAATGCAAAACAACAATTTTAATTAAGTTTTACACTTAATTCATTGGTTGTTTAGCAATGTGTAGACACTTCCTTTAGCTACTTTAGAACCAGAACATAGTTTTGAGGGTTCTGTCTGTCTGTCTCTCTCTCTCTCTCTTTTTTTTTTTTTTTTTTTTTGAGACGGAGTTTCGCTCTTGCTGCCCAGGCTGGAATACAATGGAACGATCTTGGCTCACTGCAACCTCCGCTTCCCAGGTTCAAGCAATTCTCCTGCCTCAGCCTCCCGAGCAGTTGGGATTACAGGCACCCGCCACCACACCCAGCTAATTTTTGTATTTTTAATGGAGATGGGGTTTTGCCATGTTGGCTAGGCTGCTATTGAACTCCTGACCTCAGGTGGTCCGCCCACCTTGGCCTCCCAAAGTGCTGGGATTACAGGCGTGAACCACCGTGCCCAACGCTCTGTCTCTTTTTTAGTCCTTCTGCATCTTCATGTCTCACTCATAACCAGATTCTCTCTCTCTCTGCTCAGCTTTCTTATCCTTTTGTGATTTCTTTCACTCTTCCCATTTTCTTAGACACTTTATCAATTTACTATTTTACTGTCTCTTGTTCCTATGTTCACCTTTATTACGGGTGGTCTCCTATATATGGTTGAAAGTACTTCTGCTATTATTATGTCTTCCCCATGCCTTCTGGCCCCACTCTTGAAATCTTAGAACTCCTATCTTTTAGGTTAAGAATTGCCCTATTCACCAACTTCTCTTTTAAAATCTATGTGCTTCTGGAAGAGATATATACTTTTGAAAGTAATAAAGCTGGAGACCCTTTATTTCTGTCAGTCATGAACCACTAGGCTTAAATGGCTTTGGACTTCTAACTGACATGGACAAAAGATGTCTCAGCCTTCCTTAAAATCTGCAGACATCTCACAATATGTACATACACACATTGCAACTTATTTTTCCATCTTCACTTAATTGCTTTGGACACAATTTTGATTGCTAGAAATAGCAAATTTTAACATTAAAACATTTTACTAGACTTACAGAGTCAGAAAAATTAAAGAAATAAACTAAAAAGATCAACAATCCATCCTTGAACTTCCTCCCCACCCCCATATTTCATAAAAAGAATTAAGCAATCTCTCAAAAATACAGTCTTAAAATACATGTACACATACATACACTCACACACTCAGGCTAGGGACATTAATAGTCACATATGCCTATATCTTCACCTCTTTTCTTGTCTAAAAATGTTCCACAACCTGCATTAATTGCCCAATCTAGCATTGCATTAGGCAATGATCATTGTTGAGAAATCTTTCCCATTATCAACTAAAAATTTCTTACAGTTTTTTTCCTTTTATTATGCCCATAGTGAGGGTGAATAGCTAATCATTGTCCTTTAACATTTTTCCATACTCTGTGCTTAAAGACAAAGGTTATACCTATCTTTATTTGCCCTTTTATAATGTATTAAACACTTCAGCAGAGGTCCTGCTAAGGATTTTTATTGTCTCTCCTTCCTCACAACCACCCACAACTAGAATCATTATTAAAGCTCATTTTCATATATTGCTTATATTATCAAGAGATGCCTTCAGCATTTAAAAAATATTTTTAACACTCAACACTTAAGAAATAGCATTCTTCAATATAAATGAAAAGAGAAAATGATTAAAGTTTAAATTCATTAGGCACTCAATAAATGTTTATTGAATTTAGCTGAAATGTCATATTTTTCTACTTTTAATATTCATTATGATTTATTTTCTATTTTCATTTATTATGAGAAAACTTTCCATATTCCAAAAGATTAATTATATTTAATTTCTTCTCCCTTGAATAATTCTTTATTCCCCTGCTATTATGTGTAATATTTCAAAGTAAAGTATTCTTACTACAAGTCTCCTGTCTTCATGTGTCTTTTTCTTGCAACAAATAAACATATTAAATTTCTTCTCTTCTTACTAGTAATTCTTGCCACCTACCTGACTTACAGGAATATTTTGAAGATTGATGGGGCTATCAATAAAACACCTGAAATTCCTTGATGTTGTTTAAAAAAAAAAACAGGAGTGTATAAGGGAAGACAGTAATGCTGTATTTGGGGGAGTGTTTGTTTTTCTAAACATCCTACAGTAATTCCTTAGAGGATCCTTCTCTCCCCTTTGTCCTTGTAATAAAATTATGAGTAAACATGAACTTGATAGAATATGGATCCCCTTAATAGGAGCTCATTCATTTCTATTTGTTACAGAAGATAGGTTCACCATTGTCCATTCAAATAACAACTGAATGGGGCATGACCAGACCAACAGATTTCAAATTAAGATATAGCAATTTAATAGTATATCACAGCAGTTGGCTTCTTTATAGCCTATCAACTAACAGAAGAATGCTCTCTCTTAAAAATCAAGAACTATAAGGTTCCACTGTCAGGAAATTAAAGATTTTCAGGTAAATTCTTTACTGCTCTCTTTGTTAATTCTCCTCTCATAGTATTAATCTGTTACAACGGGTACATCTCTGTCATTTTGCATGAGTGGCATAGACTAAACCTGACACCAGAAAACCTGGGTACAAATCCCTTTCCACCACTTACCAATTAAGTAACCTTGGCAAGTGTTTGTAAATCTAAATTGCCACGAAGGGATAGAATATTTTCTCTCACCAATTTATAAAGTTTTTGAGAGAATGGAATTAGAAGATTCTGTGAAGGCACGGAATAAATTTTTGATTGCTGTTATGTATAAGACATTACGATGCCAGCCTACCTAGCTTTTTGGCACTCTACCCCTCAGTTCTATCAGTTGTGAATAGAATTGTGATTCTATTCAATCACATCATAATTCTCACATAAGAAACAAGTAGGAAGAAATCATTGGCACATTTAATCATGTCTTCGTATTTACTCAGAGCTGATCTACATGTCAATGTAAAGAGACTGTGATTTTACAAGGGGCTTAAAACACCTCTCAGTATTTTGCATGCTCCTTCCAACTTCCTGACCAACAGTCCTGTCTGTACCCTTAGCCAGCCCTGGCCTTTCCACCTGGAATAGCTTTCCTCTTGTACTTATTGGAATGATACTAACCTTTGAAAGTCCAGCTTAAAAGTCACCTCCATTAAATAGTCTTCACTCTCTCAATCAGAAGTATTTTTAATCTATTTTTGTTATTCTAGCACCTACTTTTATAGTCCATGTACTTCAGACTCCTCTCTATGAGCAAAGTGAGTCATAATATTTATCATATTTGGTCATATTTATTTATCACTAAATATTAGTACCAAATAGAGGAAGTTTAACATGAAATTTACTAAACAAATATCTGTTACTTTTACTCATGTCTCACACAAAATTACGAAATTAGTCTTTCATTTGTTTTTCCCACATATGATGCACAAAAATATCTGTAAATATACAATTTTACATCACCTATGACTCTAATATAATGTCTCAGTCCTAAACTCAAAGCCTTACATTTCTGTTCACTTCCCCCTCCATCTTTCCTTTTTTTTTTTAAATTTTATTATTATACTTAAAGTTTTAGGGTACATGTGCACAATGTGCAGGTTTGTTACATATGTATACATGTGCCATGTTGGTGTGTTGCACCCATTAACTTGTCATTTAGCATTAGGTATATCTCCTAATGCTATCCCTCCACCCTACCCCCACCCCACAACAGTCCCTGGTGTGTGATGATCCCCTTCCTGTGTCCATGTGTTCTCATTGTTCAATTCCCACCTATGAGGGAGAACATGCAGTGTTTGGTTTTTTGTCCTTGCAATAGTTTGCTGAGAATAATGGTTTCCAGCTTCATCCATGTCCCTACAAAGGACAGGAACTCATCATTTTTTATGGCTGCATAGTATTCCGTGGTGTATATGTGCCACATTTTCTTAATCCAGTCTATCATTGTTGGACATTTGGGTTGGTTCCAAGTCTTTGCTATTGTGAATAATGCCGCAATAAACATACATGTGCATGTGTCTTTTTAGCAGCATGAATTATAATCCTTTGGGTATATACCCAGTAATGGGATGGCTGGGTCAAATGGTATTTCTAGTTCTACATCCCTGAGGAATCGCCACACTGACTTCCACAATGGTTGAACTAGTTTACAGTCCCAACAACAATGTAGAAGTGTTCCTATTTCTCCACATCCTCTCCAGCACCTGTTGTTTCCTGACTTTTTAATGATCGCCATTCTAACTGGTGTGAGATGGTATCTCACTGTGGTTTTGATTTGCATTTCTCTGATGGCCAGTGATGATGAGCATTTTTTCATGTGTTTTCTGGCTGCATAAATGTCTTCTTTTGAGAAGTGTCTGTTCATATCCTTCACCCACTTTTTGATGGGGTTGTTTTTTTCTTGTAAATTTGTTTGAGTTCACTGTAGATTCCGGATATTAGCCCTTTGTCAGATGAGTAGGTTGCAAAAATTTTCGCCCATTCTCTAGGTTGCCTGTTCACTCTGATGGTAGTTTCTTATGCTGTGCAGAAGCTCTTTAATTTAATTGGATCCCATTTGTCAATGTTGGGTTTTGTTGCCATTGCTTTTGGTGTTTTAGACATGAAGTCCTTGCCCATGCCTAGTCCTGAATGGTATTGTCTAGCTTTTCTTCTTGGGTTTTTATGGTTTTAGGTCTAACATGTAAGACTTTAATCCATCATGAATTAATTTTTGTGTAAGGTGTAAGGAAGGGATCCAGTTTCAGCTTTCTACATATGGCTAGCCAGTTTTCCCAGCACCATTTATTAAATAGGGAATCCTTTCCCCATCTCTTGTTTTTGTCAGGTTTGTCAAAGATCAGATGGTTGTAGATATGCAGCGTTATTTCTGAGGGCTCTGTTCTGTCCCATTTATCTATCTCTGTTTTGGTACCAGTACCATGCTGTTTTGGTTACTGTAGCCTTATAGTGTAGTTTGAAGTCAGGTAGCATGATGCCTCCGGCTTTGTTCTTTTGGCTTACGATTGACTTGGCAATGTGGGCTCTTTTTTGGTTCCATATGAACTTTAAAGTAGTTTTTTCCAATTCTGTGAAGAAAGTCATTGGTAGCTTGATGGAGATGGCATTGAATCTATAAATTACCTTGGGCAGTATGGCCATTTTCACGATATTGATTCTTCCTACCCATGAGCATGGAATGTTCTTCCATTTGTTTGTATCCTCTTTTATTTCATTGAGCAGTGGTTTGTAGTTCTCCTTGAAAAGGTACTTCATGTCCCTTGTAAGTTGGATTCCTAGGTATTTTATTCTCTTTGAAGCAATTGTGAATGGGAGTTCACTATGATTTGGCTCTCTGTTTGTCTCTTATTGGTGTATAAGAATGCTTGTGATTTTTGCACATTGATTTTGTATCCTGAGACTTTGCTGAAGTTGCTTATCAGCTTAAGGAGATTTTGGGCTGAGACGATGGGGTTTTCTAGATATATAATCATGTCATCTGCAAACAGGGACAATTTGACTTCCTCTTTTACTTATTGAATACACTTTATTTCCTTCTCCTGCCTGATTGCCCTGGCCAGAGCTTCCAACACTATGTTGAATAGGAGTAGTGAGAGAGGGCATCCACATCTTGTGCCAGTTTTCAAAGGGAATGCTTCCAGTATGATATTGGCTGTGGGTGTGTCATAGATAGCTCTTATTATTTTGAGATATGTCCCATCAATACCTAATTGATTGAGAGTTTTTAGCACGAAGGGTTGTTGAATTTTGTCAAAGGCCTTTTCCGCATCTTGAGATAATCATGTGGTTTTTGTCTTTGGTTCTGTGCATATGCTGGATTACATTTATTGATTTGCGTATGTTGAACCAGCCTTGCATCCCAGGGATGAAGCCCACTTGATCATGGTGGATAAGCTTTTTGATGTGTTGCTGGATTCAGTTTGCCAGTATTTTATTGAGGATTTTTGCATCCATGTTCATCAAGGATATTGGTCTAAAATTCTCTTTTTTTTTGTTGTGTCTCTGCCAGGCTTTGGTATCAGCATGATGCTGGCCTCATAAAATGAGTTAGGGAGGATTCCCTCTTTTTCTATTGATTGGAATAGTTTCAGAAGGAATGGTACCAGCTCCTCCTTGTACCTCTGGTGGAATTCGGCTGTGAATCCATCTGGTCCTGGACTTTTTTTTGGTTGGTAAGCTATTAATTATTGCCTCAATTTCAGAGCCTGTTATTGGTCTATTCAGAGATTCAACTTCTTCCTGATTTAGTCTTGGGAGGGTGTATGTGTCCAGGAATTTATCCATTTCTTCTAGATTTTCTAGTTTATTTGCATAGAGGTGTTTATAGTATTCTCTGATGGTAGTTTGTATTTCTGTGGGATCGGTGATGATAACCCCTTCATAATCTTTTATTGCATCTATTTGATTCTTCTCTCTTTTCTTCTTTATTAGTCTTGCTGGCGGTCTATCAATTTTGTTGATCTTTTCAAAAAACCAGCTCCTGGATTCATTGATTTTTTTAAAGGGATTTTTGTGTCTCTATTTCCTTCCGTTCTGCTCTGATCTTCGTTATTTCTCGCCTTCTGCTAGCTTTTGGATTTGTTTACTCTTGCTTCTCTAGTTATTTTAATTGTGATGTTAGGGTGTCCATTTTAGATCTTTCCTGCTTTCTCTGTGGTATTCAGTGCTATAAATTTCCCTCTATAAACTGCTTTGAATGTGTCCCAGAGATTCTCGTATGTTGTGTCTTTGTTCTCGTTGGTTTCAAACAACATCTTTATTTCTGCCTTCATTTCGTTATGTACCCAGTAGTCATTCAGGAGCCGGTTGTTCAGTTTCCATGCAGTTGAGCGGTTTTGAGTGAGTTTCGTAATGCTGAGTTCTAGTTTGATTGCACTGTGGTCTGAGAGACAGTTTCTTATAATTTCTGTTCTTTTACATTTGCTGAGGAGTGCTTTACTTTCAACTACGTGGTCAATTTTGGAATAAGTGCCACGTGGTGCTGAGAAGAATATATATTCTGTTGATTTGGGGTGGAGAGTTCTCTAGATGTCTATTAGGTCTGCTTGGTGCAGAGCTGAGTTCAAGTCCTGGATATCCTTGTTAATCTTCTGTCTCATTGATCTCATATTGATACAGGGGTGTTTAAGTCTCCCATTATTATTGTGTGGGAGTCTAAGTCTCTTTGTAGGTCACTAAGGACTTGCTTTATGAATATGGGTACTCCTGTATTGGGTGCATATATATTTAGGATAGTTCGTTTTTCTTGTTGAATTGATCACTTTACCATTATATAATGGCCTTCTTTGTCTCTTTTGATCTTTGTTGGTTTAAAGTCTGTTTTATCCAAGACTAGGATTGCAACCCCTGCCTTTTCTTGTTTTCCATTTGCTTGGTAGATCTTCCTCCATCCCTTTATTTTGAGCCTATGTGTGTCTCTGCACGTGAGATGGGTTTCCTGAATACAGCACACTGATGGGTCTTGAGTCTTTATCCAATTTGCCAGTCTGTGTCTTTTAATTGGAGCATTTAGCCCATTTACCTTTAAGGTTAATATTGTTATGTGTGAATTTGATCCTGTCATTATGAAGTTAGCTGGTTATTTTGCTCGTTAGTTGATGCAGTTTCTTCCTAGCCTCGATGGTCTTTACAATTTGGAATGTTTTTGCAGTGGCTGGTACCGGTTGTTCCTTTCCATGTTTAGTGCTTCCTTCAGGAGCTCTTTTAGGGCAGGCCCGGTGGTGACAAAATCTCTCAGCATTTGCTTGTCTGTAAAGTATTTTATTTCTCCTTCACTTATGAAGCTTAGTTTGGCTGGATATGAAATTCTGGGTTGAAAATTCTTTTCTTTAAGAATGTTGAATATTGGCCCCCACTCTCTTCTGGCTTGTAGAGTTGCTGCCGAGAGATCAGCTGTTAGTCTGATGGGCTTCCCTTTGTGGGTAACCCGACCTTTCTCTCTGGCTGCCCTTAACATTTTTTCCTTCATTTCAATTTTGGTGAATCTGACAATTATGTGTCTTGGAGTTGCTCTTCTCGAGGAGTATCTTTGTGGCATTCTTTATATTTCCTGAATTTGAATGTTGGCCTGCCTTGCTAGATTGGGGAAGTTCTCCTGGATAATATCCTGCAGAGTGTTTTCCAACTTGGCTCCATTCTCCCCGTCACTTTCAGGTACACCAATCAGACGTAGATTTGGTCTTTTCACATAGTCCCATATTTCTTGGAGGCTTTGTTTGTTTCTTTTTATTCTTTTTTTGCTAAACTTCTCTTCTCGCTTCATTTCATTCATTTTGTGTTCCATCACTGATACCCCTTCTTCCAATTGATCGCATCGGCTACTGAGGCTTCTGCATTTGTCACGTAGTTCTTGTGCTGTGGTTTTCAGCTCCATCAGGTCCTTTAAGGACTTCTCTGCATTGGTTATTCTAGTTAGCCATTCGTCTATTTTTTTTTCAAGGTTTTTAACTTCTTTGCCATTGGTTCGATCTTCCTCCTTTAGCTCGGAGTAGTTTGATCTTCTGAAGCCTTCTTTTCTCAACTCGTCAAAGTCATTCTCTGTCCAGCTTTGTTCCATTGCTGGTAAGGAGCTGTGTTCCTTTGGAGGAGGAGAGGCACTCTGATTTTTAGAGTTTCTGGTTTTTCTGCTCTGTTTTTTCCCCATCTTTGTGGTTTTATCTACCTTTGGTCTTTGATGATGGTGATGTACAGATGGGTTTTTGGTGTGGATGTCCTTTCTGTTTGTTAGTTTTCCTTCTAACCATCAGGACCCTCAGCTGCAGGTCTGCTGGAGTTTGCTGGAGGTCCACTCCAGACCCTGTTTGCCTGGGTATCAGCAGTGGTGGCTGCAGAAAAGCAGATATTGGTGAACCGCAAATGCTGCTGCCTGATCATTCCTCTGGAAGTTTTGTCTCAGAGGAGTACCCGGCTGTGTGAGGTGTCAGTCTGCCCCTACTGGGGGGTGCCTCCCAGTTAGGCTACTTGGGGGTCAGGGACCCACTTGAGGCGGCAGTCTGCCCGTTCTCAGATCTCAAGCTGCATGCTGGGAGAACCACTACTCTCTTCAAAGCTCAGTTGGAAACGCAGAAATCACTCATCTTCTGCGTCACTCACACTGGGAGCTGTAGACTGGAGCTGTTCCTGTTCAGCCATCTTCCATCTTTCTTAATTTCCTGTATATCATGTACCCAGTGTTCCTCCTCCTTAGCATCCTGGTGTTTTAAATTGCTATCTCCATTTTCCTATATTCTTTGTCCTTATAGAATAGTCTATTTTATTAATTATTTACAATCTAGTATAAAAGTTAGCTCTTCCAAAAGACCTCACCTGATTAACCCTTTTATATAGATCTTTTATAAACTCTAAGCTCTCAGACACCAGGACAGTTTCCTTATAAAGTGAAAAAGAGCATATGACTTCATATTAGAAATGCATTAGGATAAATGGCCTAAAAGCATAATTGCCTTAAGGCAACTTATCAGTACCCTTCAGGGTTTGTTTCTACAGCATGAAACCAACAACAGCAGAGAATAATTTTTAACAGTATATACGGACAAATATTTTTCATCCTTACATTTTTGTGTGCATAAATAGCATTTCTTGAGATCAGAGCATTTTGCACTATCCCAAGGTTTACACTATGAAGACAAAATGTACAAGTAATTCCTGCTTATTTATCATATCTTTCTGGAAATTATTTTGTGAATAAGATTTTCAAGAGTGAATCAAAGTTGCCCATTGAAAGACTACCATACCAATAGTGAACCTGACAAAGACTCCAGCATCAAATAAGTCATAGATATAACTAACAGTACTTTGAAGACATAGTAAGAAGTTTAAGGTTTTTTAACATTAAAATAATATTTTAATTTAAACAATAAAATATAATTCATGTTCTATAAAATTATTTAAAATCTCTAAATAATACTCTAATCATTAAGGATTCTAAATGACATGGAAAATATTTCTGAAAAACTGAATCTACTCTGCTGGATATAATAATATTTAACCGTTATGTTTCAAGAAATTTGGTGGGTGGCTCCCATGCAGGGACAATGGCTAAGCCTTGGGCCTGGCAACACATTCCCTCCATGCTAAATAGCAAATGGCCCTTAATTTGAACTCTGTTATGAGATCTATAATCTGTAGGTCAGATGGTGAAATGCAAAGATGAAAAGGCAAATGTTGTTCTTTCCAAATAGAAAAGAACACAGACTTTCCTATTTCCACCTGGGTGTACATTCTACCTTGTAGCTGTGCAAATGTAAGTAAGCTCTTTAAACTCTAAACTCTTGTCTCTGTAGCTGCAAATTGAAAACAATTATACTTAATAATAACTAAATGAATATCAAAAATTAAATGAAATAAAGTGCATAATGTGCTTAGCAAGTATCAAGTATATGTAGTAAATATTCAGTAAAATCACTATTATGATATCCTTATCATTATCATCACATAGGGTACACTCGCCCACTGACACAGTGTAGATTACCTAATACATGTAGTCCATTCCTACCTCACACCTAGGAGAACAATTAAGTGCTCTCCTCAATACTAGGGATATGATCTAATAGACTCACACTGGTCTCAAGAGACAAAGGGCCTGATGAGCTAACAGCAGAAGGAATGCTGACTCTCATAAATTTTGACAGATATTTTTCATATGAATTGACAGAAAACCTCCTTTAGTTACTGAGGAGTAATTTAAGCTATGTATCACTGGCCAGCCACTATAATTAAAGTTAGATATCCTGAGTAAGATTTTTTTATGGCCTAATGATCAATTAATTATTTCTGCATGGGAAATTTTCCAAACTACGATAGTCTCAAAGATGCTCTAAGGGTTTAAACTATGAGGATTCAGTCTTTAATTTGTTCAAGTGTTGGAGCCAACACAAAAATGAGTCTAGTTTTAGGAATGTTTTACTTTGCCTACGGTTGGAACTATAGACTGCTATCTCTTCAATACAGAGTCTTAAACTCCTTTATTTTAATAAAAGTATGAGAACTTTATCCTGTACTTGGTAAATATTTAAGACTTATGAATCTTCCCACCATCACTAACATAGAATAACAATACTGAAAGATTTGCCAGAAATTACCCAGGGTACCTCTCTGCTGCATCCTGAGAGGCCCGTGTAGAGCATGGCCTGCTGCATGCATGGTACAATTCTGCCGCGCTCTTGTTCCTCTGTGTTTATCCAATCAATCCAGACTATATTGTCTAGGCCTTCCTAGACAATAAAAGGATCACTTTTTAAAAATTGTGCTTTTGTTTCATGACGTATCCTATATTGAAAAATGCTATAAAAATGCTGTAAGAAAATCTTGTTGCATACTGTTTCATTCTGTCTCCCTTGCAACAACTATGGGGGAACTTCCTTTAGACTTCAAGGCCACAGCCTCCCCTCAAGCTGGTATATGTTATCATATGGACAATTTGAATGTTGCAACTTGTCCTGATTCCCTCTTGGTTTTGGCTCATTAGGAAATTCAAAATTGATGTGGTGTCCCACCTTCAGACACTGTGAGAATTTTATAGCACATATCTCTAGTTCTCTCTCATAGCCCCATTTTATTATTCTTCCTTATTTTCCTTTCACCTTGTCTTTTATATTTTTTTCAGTCATTATGGCTTATGCACTATACTTTTGCTTGTCTCTTTAGAACTTAGGAGAGGTATTTGTAAGAGTGTCATGATGTTTTTAAAAAAAGAAAAAAAGGCTCTCCAGGGAAATGTTTCCCAGATTCTCAAATATATTTGCCAATGAACCTCCTCTAACAGTACAGAACCATTGACCCCAATTCCTGCACCAATTCTTACCAAGCTAAATATATCACTTGTCTACCTGGATTTACATTGCGAATGAGTCCTAGGTTCTCTTATGGTATGTATAGCTTGTAAGCTTTTTCTTCATCATCATTTTTACCACCAAGCCCTTGCCACTCCTATCAGGCTACCACTGGGTGGCATTCTGCCTTGAATGGACAGATCATCTAAATAAAAAAATGTCATTACCTATCTTATTTCAACCACCTGAATATTTTCTGTTGCTTGGCTAGTACCAGCCAGATTTCAAGTAGCTATCAGGATGTTACCATAGAAAACACAATACACACCTGGTCTTGCTGCACACATTATGCATTGTGCATTGAACTACCCTGTGCCTTGTGACAAATGGCTTGTAAAGGCCAATTAATTTTCTCAGCACCTATCTTATCTGGTTCCTGCTTTATCCTTCTACACAGGAATCAAATCCCCGCACAACTGGCACTAAAAACCTCTACCACCACCAAAATTCAGAAACATGAAATTGACCACCCAAGCGCTCCATTCAGAGATTATAACTGACATTTTAAAAACAGCCTATAGTTCCCTTATGTCAACACTAGATAGAGATTGGATTCCTGGACTGAATACAAAGATGACCTTTGTTAGAAAACTGAAAACAAAATCTAAAAAGCAACGAAGCAGAAGTGGATTACTCCTATATATTCATATCTATGAAATGTATCCATATTTTCATATACGGTATAAATACACAGTTATAATTTTAAGGGCCCATCCTAATGTCAACAGTAAAGAGAAAGAATAGTAAGTTCATAATATTTCTTTCATTGTGTTTCCAAAGCTGTTGAGTAAGTTATAATGCCATAATTCTGGCAGAATTGTCTATTTTATATAAAATTTTTAAGATTTCCCCACAAAGAGCCAGGTTCAGACAATATATTAATGTAATAAAAATGTCTCCTAGAAATAGGAATGCTTTTTAAAGATACTACTAATCCACAAAAATTACTCAACATTTCATTTTCAGCCATAAAACATATTTACACATACTTATACAATACTAACTATGGAATTTAACCCAACAGTTTCCAATTACTTACATTAAGAGACACAAGAAATCACTACAAACTAAAACTAGCCCAATCCTTGAAGATAATTCTTAAAGTGTGGTCTACAGACCACCTGTTTCAGAGTTACCTAGGAAGTCTGCTTAGAGTGCAAATTCATGGGACATAGTCAGACTTCTAGAATTAGAATTTCTGGGGTTGGAACCCTGGAATCTGATTTCTTTATAAGTAAGTTCCCTTGATTCTTGAGTGCAGTAAAGTTGAAGAATCACAGCACATGGAGAAGGCAAGTGAAATAAAAAAGTCAGACTTGTAGTGAGAGTCCTTGTAACAGGCACTGCATAGCACACAAGGAGTGCAACAAGTTACTGTAGTCCACATAGGCAGCTGGCAAAATGAGGTAGGGTATCCACAACTGCATCAATGCAACTGGGTTTGAAGCTTCACTACATGCTAGCTATGTGAATTACAAGGTTTTTCTTTTAACTCAATGACTTCTGCATTTGTAAAACAAGAATAATAATCTAACTTAGGCGTGGTTGTAAGGATTAAATAATTTAACACACGTAAAGCACTTAGAGCAGTGATCTGGGAGAATATCACATAGGAAAGAATCATTCTAAAATGACTGTCATTACCTATCAATACTACACTGCTAGAGGTAAGTAACCAAGATTATCCATATTCTGGGCTATTAAAGCAAAACTGTGAGATGAAGTTCATCTTCATATCATCCCCTTCCTTTTGGATATCTTCCATTCTTAGTATAAAGATCTGCCCTTCCTAACCTATACACTGTGTTTGTTCTCACCCGCCCACAATGGTGGTTGTTACAATTTTACCCCACTGGAAATTATCTGTTGTATATTACATTATCTTATGACTTTGTGTTTCAATAATGGAGCTAAAATGATGTACTACGTTTTTAGAGGGACCGTTGCCAGGTATACATATCTAACGGATGTTTGAGGAGACTAATCCTTTCCCCCATAGTTTTCTAATGAACTAAAGAGTGTAATGGTGAAAAGTAAAGGA
The DNA here is from genome assembly GCF_028858775.2 of Pan troglodytes. Lineage (NCBI taxonomy): Eukaryota > Metazoa > Chordata > Mammalia > Primates > Hominidae > Pan > Pan troglodytes. The sequence continues at coordinate 42,567,032 of NC_072413.2, forward strand.
AGGTGAAAAAGATATTTCAGAGTAAGCATATCTCTTAGCAACCATCCACGAACCAGGCATTTCATACCTGCAAATAAAACCTTGCAAAGAACAGTACACTAGGAGAAAAGCTACTTATACCAGATTAATTTTACCATGAAGAGTTTATCTTTTATCAGCTTTCCCACTCCCATTCAACTCAGGGATTAGGCATACTTTTCCTTTCCTCCTGAATTTCACTCCTTCACTCTGAGTACATGATATTAAGAGTTACCAAGTAACATATATTTCACCTTCCTGCTCTGCAACCTTAGAAGCTACCTGTGCTGCTCCCAGCTATTTCTCTTTTCCTTAAACCTCGGGGTAAAACATCTTCCTCCTTTTGAAAGTTGTTTCCACTTAGACTCTGAGTCCGATGTATTTTGATCTAACTTGGAGCTTTTTAAATTTAATTCCTTCTCTCTCTTCCTTGTCTTCAGATGACTCCTTCCCCTTATGCTATGTTCAATCTTAAAAATTCCCTGGATTTTTCAACCATTCATACCTTCTTTCCCACAGCTTTCCTTACCTTCTATCAGATTTTCAAATTCCCAACATCCTGTTTTTGCTTTTATCATTCTACACACACACACACACACACACACACACACACACACACAAACCCCATGACACTTAAACTTCATTGGCAATGGCCACCACTGACTTTCACATTGCCAAACCCAACTGACTGAAAATTCCAGCATTTGACACTGTTCACTAGTGTTTCCTTCTAAAAACATTGTTCTCCCTTGACTTCTCTAACATCATCCAAAAATAAAGATATTTATTTCCCATCTCTTTTACTAGATCTTTTGACTCTGCTCATCCTTAAAATGTTTGTGCCCACCTGTCTTTTCACCTTACAATTCTTCCTTAATGTTTAAATTTAGTCTCATAAATTTACATCTATAAATGTATGACTCTCAAATCAGCACCTCTAGCATCAGATACTTCTGAACTCCACAACCAAATATCTAGTAACCTACTGTCATTTCTACCTTGATATCTTTTGTCCTGTGGGTCATATCTTGATAAAAGGAATTATCTATGTAATCACTCATGCCAGAAATCGGGGAATTATTTTTGAACCCTCATAATTCATCACTTCCCATGTCTCATCAGAGCACTAGGTCTCATCAGTACAAAGCCTGTACACTAGGTCTTGTCAGTACAAAGCCAGTACACTAGGTTTTGTCAGTACAAAGTCAGTATAAAGCACTCTCTACTTTATTGCCTTCCCGCCATCTGCGTGTGCTACCACTGCCTTCATAGGAAGCACATTGTCTCTTCACTTAGGACAGACAAGTTAAAAAAAATTTAAGGTAGCATGATAACTTTCATACAACTATAAAATAAACATGTGTCATAGATTTTATTTAACTAATTAATGAATGAGGGAGCAAGTAAGATGTTACAATGAGTTCAAAGGAGAAGTTAAAGTACCACACTTACATAGGTTAATAAGGGATGCTGAGAAGAATTTACCAATATATTCAAGCCTGGCTTTTTCCACAGTAGGGAGGAAAATTAATTTTCCATTCTCCAGACAATTCATTTGCACATCTATGGACAAGAGTCATTTGCATCGACATGATCTGCAATTTACAGAATTTTAAATAGCTCAAAGACAATGAAAGATGCAAACTCCATAGAATCAAATAATTCAGAAGGGTGTGCTCTGTCCTTTAGACAACATATATTTCGATTGAAGACACCTAGTACAGTTTTTTGTCTATTTCAAAGTCTTTCACAACTTTTTCTGAAAGACTTTCTCATCGTTTGTAAAACTAAAGTCTAATAAAATCTCTCCCCCGTCTCCCTACCAACACAAAATATCTAGCCTAGCTCTAACTGGCCATTCTGATCTCCTGCCTCACCACCCCACCCCACCCCACTTCACCCCCACTTTATATCAGTTAGAGAAATAACAAAATGCTCATTCTTTCCCTAATACACTTTGCTGTTTTATACTCATTTTATTTCACATGCCAGATTTTTCCTGGAATGTACTTTTGTCCAACTAATAAAGCCTCATTATTGTATCTTTTATGAATTTTTTTATTTTTAATTTTTATGGGTATATAGTATATGTATATATTTGTGGAGTGCATGAGATGCTTTGATACAGGCATGTGGCCAGGCATGGTGGTTCACGCTTATAATCCCAGCACTTTGGGAGGCCAAGGTAGGCTGATCACCTGAGGTCAGGCATTCGAGACCAGTCTATCCAACATGGCAAAACCCCATCTCTACTAAAAATACAAAAAAAATTAGCCAGGTGTGGTGGCGGGTGCCTGTAATCCCAGCTACTTGGGAGGGGGAACAATATACAGGCAGGCAATGTGAGATGAGCACATCATGGAGAATGGGGTATCCATCCCCTCAAGCATTTATCCTTCGTGTTACAAACAATCCAGTTATACTCTTTTAGTTTATTTTAAAATGTACAATTAAATTATTATTGACTATAGTCACACTGTGCCATCAAATATTAGGTCTTACTCATTCTATTTTTTGCACCCATTAACCATCCCCACCACTCCCCCAAGTCCCCATTCCCCTGCCCAGCTTCTAGTAATGATACTTCTACACTCTTTACTCATGTGTTCAATTGTTTTGACTTTTAGATTCCACAAGTAAGTGAGAATACATGATATTTGTCTTTTGTGCCTGGCTTATTTCACTTAACATAATGATCTCCAGTTCCATCTATGTTGTTGCAAATGACAGGATCTCATTCTTTTTTATGGATGAATAGTACTCCATTGTGTATAAATACCAGATTTTCTTTATCCATTCATCTGTTGACGTTCACTTAGGTAGTCTCCAAATCATGGCTATTGTGAACAGTGCTGCAATAAACATGGGGGTACAGATATCTCTTCAATATACTCATTTCCTTTCTTTTGGGTATATACCTAGCAGTGGGATTGCTGGATCATACAGTAGCTCAATTTTTAGTTTTTTGAGGAACCGCCAAACTGTTTTCCATAGTGGTTATACTAATTTGCATTTCCACAAAAAGTGTACACGGGTTCTCTTTTCTCCACATCTCACCAACATTTGTTATTGCCTGACTTTTAGTTATAAGCCATTTTAACTGGGGTGAGAGGCTATCTCATTTTAATTTTGATTTGCATTTCTCTGATGATCAATTATGTTGGGCACCTTTTCATATGCCTGTTTGCCATTTGTGTTTTGAAAACTGACTATTCACATCTTTTGCCCATTTTTTGATAAGATTATTAATTGTTTTCCTATGGAGTTGTTTGAGCCCTTTGTATATTCTGACTATTAGTCCCTTGTCAAATGGGGTCAAATGGGTAGTTTGCAAATATTTTCTCCGATTCTGTGGATTGTCTTCTCACTTTGTTGATTGTTTTCATTTATATGCAGAAGGTTTTTAACTTGAGATGATCCCTTTTGTCCATTTTGCTTTGGTCGTCTTCACTGGTGTGATATTAGTCAAGAAAGTTTTGCCCAGACCAATGTTCTAGAGAGTTTCCCCAATGTTTTCTTGCAGTAGTTTAATAGTTTGAGGTCTTAGATTTAAGTATTTCATCCATTTTGATTTGATTTTTGCATATGGTGAGAGATAGGGGTCTAGTTTAATTCTTTTGTATATGGCTATCCAGTTTTCCCAGCACCATTTATTGAAGAGACTGTCTTTTCTCCAGTGTATGTTCTTGGCAACTTTGTTGAAAATAAGTTCACTGTAGGTGTGTGGACTTTTGTTTCTTGGTTCTCTCTTCTGTTTCATTGGTCTGTGTATCTGTTTTTATGCCAGTACCATGTTATTTTGGTTACTACCACTCTGTAGTATAATTTAAAGTCAGGTAATGTGAATCCTCTGGTTTTGTTCTTTTCACTTAAGATAGTTTTGGCTAGTCTAGCTCTGTTGTGGTTCCATATAAATTTTATAATTTTTTTCTATTTCTGTGAAAAATATCATTGGTATTTAGATAGGGATTGGATTGAATCGGTAGATTGCTTTGGGTAGTGTGAACATTTTAACAATGTCGATTTTTCCAATTCATGAACATGGAATATCTTTCCATTTCATGGTGTCTTCTTCAATCTGACTATTTACAAAGCCAAGTTCAGAGGCCATATTTTTCAGGAAGACTCCAGTCTCTCCAAATAATCATTTCCTAACAATGCCAATTATTCATTTTCATATCTTACTTTTCTAACAGACTGAGAGCTGCCTAGGGACAGAGACTGAAAAGGTTTATTGTATGGTGAGTAACAACAGAGACTTTACAATCAGATATGGATTCAAATTCTGAATCCATCACCTACTGGTTGAGTGGCACGGGCAAGTTACTTAATCTCAATTTGCCTAAATTTCTTCCCCTGGAAGTGAAAGCATTATTGTTCAGAATATTGGTTTGAATTAGAACAACTGTTTGAATGTCTTTCACTCTTTACAATTACTCTCCTCCAAGGCAAAACACTTATCCTCGTTCCCTCAATTTCTTAATCTGTAAAACGCAGTTGATAATAATACCTCACAGAGTTCCTAAGATACAATATATGTAAAGCAGTGTGGTGATTAACCTTATGTGTCAACTTGGCTAGGCCGTAGTACCTAGATATTTTGTTAAACACCAGTCTACCTATTACTATGCAATCTGTCTTTGGATAAAATTAACATTTAAATCAGTAGCCTTTTAGTGAAAGCAGATTACCCTCCATGGCAAGAGTGGCCACATCCAATCAATTCAAGACCATAAGAGCAAAAGATTTAATCCTCCTGCTTCCCCCACAGAGGAAGAGGGATTTCTGCCTTTGGACTTGAGCTGTAATGTCAACTCTTTTCTAGGTCTCCAGCCTGCTTCTTTCTCTGCAGATTTCAGACTTGCCAATTTCCATGACCTCATAAGCCAATTTTTAAAAATAAATTTCCCTCTCCCTCTCTTTCTCTAACTCTATCTTAATACACACACATACATGCACACACACACTGTCATCCTTCAATATCCATGAGGAATTGATTTCAGGACCTCTCACAGATACCAAAATCTGCAAGTACTCAAGTCTCTGATATTAAATTATACAGCATTCATATAACCTATGCATATCTTCTTGTATACTTTAAATCATCTCTATATTACTTATAATGCCTTACAAATGTAAATGCTATGTAAATCATTGTTATGCTTTATTGTTTAGGAAGTGACAAAAAAACTACACATGTTCAGTATAGACACAATTTTTTAAAAAATATTTTCAGTGTGAGGTTGGTTGAATGCATGGATGCAGAATCCATGTAGGGCCAACTACACACATACACACACACACACACACACACACACACACACCCACGTAGGGCCAACTACATACACACACACACACATACATTCAGTTGGTTGTTTATCTAAATAACTATTTTATACAATCAGTCATGCAATATCTAGTGCATTGGAAGCACTTAATACATGTAATTTTTATTATTTGAGCTTTCCAGAATAAATGAATTAATGTATACAAAACACAGCACGTCTGGAACATGAGTCAATAGATATTATATATTCATAGTTCTTTATCATTTTTTATTTCCAGGGCCTAAAATAGTACTTAGTATAATTAATTATTGGAAGTTTGTTCACTGAGCAAATAGATGAATGAAAAAAATAAAATAGGCAAAATATAACAGTCACTTTTTTAAAGCTCACATATATAGTATATATTTTCGTGTTTATTATATGGCATTTAATGTTAAATACTAAAGGTTTGTGTATTAGTCCATTCTCACACTGCTATAAAGATACTACTTGAGACTGTAATTTATAAAGAAAGGAGGTTTAATTGATTCACAGTTCTGCATGGCTGGGAGGCCTCAGGAAACTTACAATCTTAGTGGAAAGGGAAGCAGGCACATCTTACATGGCAGCAGGAGAGAGACAAGAGAGTAAGAGAGAGCAGGAAAAATTACCACTTATAAACCATCAGATCTCGTGAGAATTCACTCACTATTACTAAAACAGCATGGTAGAAATCGCTGTTCCAATCACTTCCCTCCCTCAACACATGGGGATTACACTTCAAGATGAGATTTGTGTGGGGACACATAGCCAAATCATATCAGTTTTATTCAGCATATTCTCCCTGTGGAGTATAAGAAACTCAAAGAGATGAAGTCCTTGCAGAGAGGTCAAAAGGTCAATTGTACTTTGTAAAGAGGACTGGGCTGGGGTTAGAAATAAGCTATGCAAGTACATTATATTTTAATTATTTTTTTATTGTAGATTCCAGGGGTACATGTGCAGGTTTTTTTTACGTGGTTATATTGCATAATGCTGGAGTTTGGGCTTCCAGTGAACCCATCCCCCAAATAGTGAACAATGTAACCCATAGGTACTTTTTCAATACTCTTGCCCCTCTCATCCCCTTTATGGATTTCCCAGTGTCTATTATTTCCATCTTTATGTCCACATATACCCATTGTTTAGCTCCCACTAATAAATGAGAACATGTGGTATTTGATTTTGTTTCTGAATAAAAAATATTTAAATATTGGCTCTAACTCCATCCATATTTCTGTGAATGACGTGAATTGAATAAAAATACATGAATATTAATGAAAGATTTTATTTTCTGTGTCCATGCAGTATTCCATGGTGTATATATACACCACATTCTCCTTATCCAATCCATCACTGATGGATACTTAACTTGATTCCATGACTCCACTATTGTGAACAGCCCTGTAATAAATATGTAAGTGCAGGTGTCTTTTTGTAAAATTATTTATTTTCCTTTGGGTATATATAGTGGATTGCTGGGTCAAGTGGCAGTTCTATTTTTAGTTCTTTGAGAAACTTTCATACTGTTTTACACAGGGATTGAACTAACTTACATTCCCTCCAAAAGTGTGTACGTGCTCCCTTTTCTCCATATCCTCGCCAATATCCGTTTATTTTTTGACTTTTTAATAATAGCCATTCTGACTGATGTGAGATGGTATCTTATGATGTTAATTTACATTTATCTAATAATTAGCGATTTTTTTCATACATTTGTTGGCCACCTGTATGTCTTTTTTGAGAAGTATTTGTTCATGTACTTTGCCCATTTGTAATGAGGTTATTTGTTTTGTTCTTGTTTTTTTATGTTCTTTATAGCCTCTGGATATTAGTTCTTTGTTAGATGCATAGTTTGCAAATATTTTCTCCCATTCTGCAGGTTGTCTGTTTATTCTGTTGTTTATTTTGCTGTACAGAAGCTCTTTAGTTTAATTAAGCCCCATTTGTTATTTTTGTTTTTGTTGTATTTGCTTTTGAGGTCTTAGTCATAAATTATTTGCCTAGGACACTGTGTAGAATTTTGCCTAGGTTTTCTTCTAGGATTATAGTTTCAGGTCTTACATTTAAGTCCTTAATCCACGTTGAGTTATTTTTTGTATATAGTGAAAGGTAGGGATCTCATTTTGATCTTCTGCTTGTGGCTAGTCACTTTTCCCAGCACTGTTCATTGAATAGGGTATCCATTCCCCATTGTTTATTTTTTGTCAGTTTTGTCAAAGATCAGTTGGTTGTAACTATGGCTTTATTTCTGGGTTCTCTATCCTGTTACATTGATCTATGTGTCCATTTTTGTATCAATATCATGTTGCTTTGGTTACTATGGCCTTGTAGTATATATAGTTTGAAGTCAGATAATGTCATGCCTCCAGCTTTATTACTTTTGCTTAGGATCGCTTTGGGCATTCAGGCTATTTTTCAATTCCATATGAATTTTACAATTGTTTTTTCTAATTTTGTCAAAAATGATATGGTAATTTGATAGGAATTGTATGCAATCTGTAGATTTGGGCAGTATAGTTCATTTTAATGATATTGATTCTCCCTACCCATGAACATGGGAGGTTTTTCCAATTATTTTTGTCATGTACGATGTCTTTCAACTGTGTTTTGTAGTTCTTCTTGTAGAGGTCTTTCACCTCCTTGGTTAAATGTATTCCAATGTAGATCTGCCAATTTCTTCTTCTAGCCATGGCCCTCTGTTACGCAGGAAGTATATAGTTCTTTTGGGATATGCTTGATCTCAACATTGGTAACCTCCGTGTTCTATATCTCCTTATATTAATATCAATTATTCCCAATCCTTACACTATCTACCTCTTAATTTAAGTTCTTCACCATTTGTAGATACTTGCTCCCTAAAGAGAACTCTCAGGTTATCTGCTTCACCGATACTGTGGTTCCGAAATCTGAGTGAATCTGAGAATCACCTAGAACCACTTGCTAAAAATAAAATTTCTTGAGTTCCATGTCTGGAGATTCTATACTTTCAATAAATACTCAAGATAATTCCAATGGATCTGATCCTAGAACTAGAATTTTAGAACTACTTCTAAGGGAAAGATTCTACTTTGACTACTTTTTCATTTTGTCACTGATATTGTTAGCTATATATTTATTTCCACTCTTTTTTCTTACTGGTGATAGACAAGTAAACTTCAGATAAGTTCTGCAATTTGAGTTACAAAGCCCAAGTTTTCTGGTTGTAAAATTATAATACATATGTCTTCAGGAGCCCAAACACATTTTTCTCTGAAATGTTTCCGTGTTGAAACTGCAGGACATTGAAAAAGGCATCAAAGAAAACTAGCTAAAAATCTGCATGAGATTTCTTTTTTTCAACTTAATACAGAAAAGCTATCTGCCCATTAAACTTTGTGAATGTATTAAAACTATCTGAGTCACTCAATAGCTACTAGAACTGATAGCCCAGAAAATTTTTAATAATTTTAACTACAAACTGCACAAGAAGATAGCAATCAGTTTAAGTGGGATAGCAGAGGAGGACAATGGTCTTGGAAAATGACATGAATTTTGGTCTGACAAGTAATAGACAAAGTTTGTTTCTGTGTAAACATTAAGACCAAGTTTTTTGTTGTTGTTGTTTTTTCAGACGAAGTCTCACTCTGTTGCCTAAGCTGAAGTGCAGTGGCGCGATCTCTACTCACTGCAACCTCCGCCTCCCGGGATCAAACGATTCTCCTGCCTTAGCCCCCCGAGTAGCTGGGACTGCAGACATGCGCCACTATCCCTGGCTAATTTTTGTATTTTTAGTAGAGATGGAGTTTTATTATGTTGGCCAGGTTAGTCTTGAACTCCTGACCTCGTGATTCGCCCACCTCGGCCTCCCAAAGTTCTGGGATTACAGGCATGAACCACCGTGCCCGGCCAGGACCAAGTTTTAAAATAGAAAGTCATGAGTGATTCTCTAAGTCACAATAACTTTAGATTCAGAAGGAATGTGCTGTAATAGTGATGTAAACTAGGATAATTACCCTAACGCTATTGTGTCCAAGATTCAGTGGAGGCATAGAAACACATCTTTAGCAGTTAAGTAGTCAGTAAGATTGTGCTGCTTTGTGAAGGTACCATCACGACCCAAATTTTATTCAGTCTCTGAGAAGACAAAACCAGTCTGTCCAATGACAAATACAATCACAAACCAAAACTATGTAGGCCTGGGCACTAGCCAAAACAAATTTTCTGATTCGCCATATGGACATTCATTTTAGGCACATAAACAAAATGCTTCTCAATTGCCTTTATCATGTCAGGCTAACAGAAGCCTTTCTAAGCATCTATTGAGTCCCAACAAATCACTGGCAATATTTTCCAAAGGCTGGTCATGTGTTCTCAGCTGATTCCAGGGTCTTGTGAATAATGCCTTTCATGATGTTTGTACAGCTTTGAGATCAAAAGAATCCATGGAACTTAAAAAGCTAGGTTCAAATTCTGGCTCATCTGTTACTAGCTGTGTGATTTTGATCATGGGTACTTATGATAATTTAAAGTTTCATGTTAAATTTAAATATTTTAAAACTATGATGAATATAATTTATGTGAAACATTGGTCTTGAAAAATGGAAAACTGGTCTGACAACTCATTGTAATAATGGGAGACATTCTACCACTATTTAAATACAACAGCTGATTTAAGTTTAAATTTTAAAAAAATAGTAATAATAATGCTAGTTGAGCATGTATAATCTGAAAATGTAATATCTGAAATGCTTCAAAATCTGAAACCTTTTGAGTAGTGACATGACACCACAAGTGGAAATTTCTACATATGACCTCATGTGAGGGATCACATTTAAAATACAGTCAAAACTTCTTTCATGCACAAAATTATTAAAAATATTATATCAAATTACCTTCAGGCTATGTATATAAGGTGCATATAAAATGTAAATGAATTGACTGTTTAGACTTGGATCTCATCGTCAAGATATCTCATTATTTATATGCAAATATTGCAAAATCTGAAAAAAACCTGAAAAAAATCTGAAACCCAAAACACTTCTTGTCCTAAGCATTTCAGATAAAGGATATTCAACTTGTACAACACATGAGATAAGATTGTTATACTTGCGGCCTCTAATACTATGGCTTATCTTATAAATAGATGTAGGATTTCAGGAATAGTATGTGTGGAAATATCTGAAGCATAATGGATTCTTAAAAATTACATACATATGTATCATACTTAGGCTCTATAAATAAGTTTGTATTGCTCAAATCTGCAGTAAAGAATTCAACCTTGCCCAAAGAAAGGCCTGGCTTTTGCCTTCAATTTTTGGGATGTAATGTATGTCATAACTGAGAGAAGTATCTTTGCTTGGGGTAGGGGCTGGCCACACCCTGAATTTTACACCCTAAAATATGGTTGTCTTTGGAGTGTGAAATTTGGGTCATGCATCTGTCAACCTGGCAACTGAAATCAAACACAAGGGCAATGAATCAATCAGTCATGCCTATGTAATGAAGCCCTAGTAAAAACTCTGCACACTAAGGCTTGGGTGGGCTTCCCTGGTTAACAGTACTCTGTGCATATGGTCACACATCAATGCTAAGAGAGTAACACATCCTGAAGACACCAGAGGTTTCACATCTATAACTGTCCCAGACTTTGCCCTATTTGTCTCTTCCTTTGGCTGAATTTGATTTGTGTCCTTTATCTGTAATAACCCATAATCATGAGTATAATAGCTTTCAATGAGTTCTGTGAGTAATTCTGGTGAATTCAAAACTGAGGGTGGTTTTGGGAGTTCCCCAAAGATGCAATTGGTGTCAGAAGTAAGGACAGTCTTGGGGACTGTATCCTTAAAGCTCACATTTTGCTAACTCTGAGTAAAATGATATTGTATCATTTAAGTTCATGTAAATGACAACCCTCGACACAAACTTTACCATTTGTTGTAAAGCCTTAAACAAAGATAAAATAAGTGAATTACTGAACATTTCTTAAACATTACTATTCTACCAATTATACATTTTTATTATAACTATAAGTTAACCAATAAAAAGATAAACCTCTAATAACAATCTTTGGTTGGCTGAAGATATGTTTATTTAATTGTGTCTGAAGGCCATTCCCATAGGATCAATCCAAATATTCAAGTTTTTGCATAATTAAAAAAGAGTTAAGCCAACAGCAAAATTTTGTCTTTCTATAGAATCATGATGAATTAGTCAAAGTTGCCATATCCAGGCCACAGTCTGTGACACCTCGCAGATTTTTTATATTCAGGAAACTACATGCTATCTACTTCTTTTCTGTATTTGGAAAGCATTTATATCCCACCAAGGTCAAGCTTCACAGTCTATATAATGTCCTGGAACTATCTAGAGGGGTAACAAGCTAAAAGACCAGATGATTACTACAGTTTTTTTTTTTAATTTTCGGTATAAAGATTGTTGAAGTTTTATTAAATTACAATCAATGCTGTAGCATTTCTCTAGAGTAGTGGTACTCAAATGAGTGTGATTTTTCCCCCAAGGACATTTGGCAAATCTAGAGATATTTTTGGTTGTAAAAATTAGGTGGTGGGTTCTACTGTCATCCAGTGGATAGAGGCCTGAGATGCCACTAAACATTTACAATGCCCCAGATCACCCCTCCACAACGAAGAATTGTCCAGCCCCAAATGTCAGTAATGCTAGGTTTGAGAAACCTTGCTCTTAAGATAAGTCTTAGTTTCAAACTGAACTTTCATCGCCAAGATTAGTACAAAGGAATTTTATCATGGTTCTTTCTGAATATATCACTCTTCCCTTATTTAAAGGGGGCAATTTTATCTACAGACCCAAATCAAATATTCTTCCTTATTTGAAATAAAATTCTGAAGTATTTAAGCTTCACAGGGGCCACACATCAGTATCTGCTGAGAAAATTGAAACTAGATTTCTTGGCCTGGGCTCAGTGGCTCTCGCCTGTAACCCCAACACTTTGGGAGGCCAATGCAGGTGGAATATATATATATATATATATATATATATATATATATGCAGCCAAATTTGGCCCATCAAATCCCAGAGGAGCTGGGACCATTAATGTTTTGGTTACAAAAATAAATTGAAGTCTGAAGTCTGATAGGACTCCACAGGATAAAATGCTTGACCTCTCCTCTTTGGAGGTATTGTCCCTGGTTCTGTTATAAATGTACTTTATACAGAGAAGTGTCATCAGTAACTTTTCCTTCTTATGGATATTGTCAGGAGAATATTTAGCCACTACTTTGGATTCTATAACTAGAATTGTATATATTAACATAATGGTCAGTAAAGACAATTAAGAAAATCAGACAAGGGCTCATGACATGCTCAACTCTGCCAGTGTTGAAGCCCTTCAAAATTAGAATTCCCAAGTGAGCTTATTAGACATGGGTGCAATAACTCAGCCTTGAAGTATACTTCTGCTAATATTTCTTACTCAAGCACTTCAGACACAGCTCAGTACTGATGAGTATCTAGACAGCTCACTTGTGTCAGGCTTCCTACCATCTGATTAAGATCCTATAAATGAGTCATATTTCATAAGCAGTGGCCATATCCAGTACTGGGCAGCAATAGAAAATAAACTAATCATCCAGAGGCCAGCTGTTCCATAAAGCTATAAGAAGCAGACAGTACTCATTGAAAACTACTGCTGTTGATCTTCAGTATATGGTCAACTGCAGACACACAATATCAGCTTGAAAAGAATATGAGCTATCATCTAATTCAGCCACCAGATGTTCAAATATTCACTATATGAACCAGCTCAGTGGTCCCAAATCTGGCTATGTGGCAGATTTTGTTTTTGTTTTGTTTTTATTTTTAAAGATTTACCTTATTTTTAATTGATGAATAATTTTGCATCTTTATGGAGCACAAGGTAATATTTTGGTACATGCATGCATTGTGAAATGATCAAATCAGACTAATTTACATATCTATTATCTCAAATACGTATGATTTATTTCTGGTGAGAACATTTAAAATCTATTTTTTAGCCATTTTAAAATATAGAATACATTATTATTAACTATAGTCACCATGCTGTGTAATCACCTGAACCTATTCCACCTAACTGAAACTTTGTATCTTTTGATACACATTCTCCAGCCTCACCAGCTCTGCTGCACTAAAAATCTCCAGAGGTGGTAGAATATCTAGCTTAAGGCTGCACTTTCTATCTTTAGGCAGCTTTTTAAAATGCCTCATTATATAGTCATAAAATGGTTCTGCACAATTTCCAATCATTGGTAGATGTTCAATCACCTGAGGCCTGTTCTGTTTTCCTTTCTCTCAACCAAATGTTGCCAATCTTTCCACTATTCAATATGTGACATAATATTGAGTCAAGTTCTTAACATCTTCTTGGTCTCCCATGAATGTTTTCTAGTTAGAGTATTATAGCCCAGAAGAAATGAACATTCTAGTACAGAGTGGGGCAGGATAGGCACCTCCCTCACACTTCTATTAGCACAACCCAGCTGTTCCATTTAGTTATCACATTGACCTTACCTTAGCTACAGCTGAATGTCTCTTTGCAATCATTTTACATTTTCTTCTTTCCCATTTCACAATGCACACTAGTCAAAGTCTTTAACATTCTATTTAAGTCCCACCTCCAATCCCTTTCTCTTAGCTGAGGGCACGGTTTTCACAATCTGTGGAGAAAATACATGTATCCCAACCCACCAAATTAAAATACCCTATCCTAATCCACCCAGTTAACATCTGAGCACCACAATGAGTATCAAATTACAAAATCAGAACCACACATATGAGAGACCTTACCTAACAGCAAGTTTTATTAACAATGTCAAGCACATAAGCAATCAAGAGGCACAGACAAAGGGAGAAATCAAGAACATCCTGCGTGATTTCTCAGGTCCTTTCTTTCCACATTGGACAGGAGTCATCTGGCCGAGAAGAATAGATAAGGTCTCTAAGTGAGGCTTGGTGGTCACTTTCCACATTTGGGGGAATATGATTACAAACCATTTCTATTTTATGCCCTCAGAGAGTTGTAGAACATATGCGATAGTTTTCATGCCTTACAAATCCGTAAACTATAGATGTATTTATTATAAGTAATCTGAAGTCAGAGACAACCTGTAAAGGACATTCCACAGGTAAGAACTCTTCTCCTAACAAATGTTAGTCTATTTACCCAAAATATAGTTACCATGTTTACATGGAGATTTGACTGGCTCAAGAGCCTTCTTTGCTTTCCCTCAAAAGCATCACTCTTGGTAATCAGGGCAGAAATGAATCATAGGTCTACAGCTTTAACTCCATCCTCCCCAAAATCTATACTTATCCATATTTGTTCTTGTCATAAGGGAAGAAGTCCTGCTTTACACTAATCAGGTGCTCTGAATACAATTCCCTCAGCTATTCGCCTTCATTATACCTTCTGATATAATTTTGTTTTCATTTTTATTATGTGCTCTTTCTCTTTTACTGTGCCCTCTGATATAGCTTTAATGTATTCCTACCTACAAACATCTTTTCCTTACCATATAAATATATTAATTATCTCTCGCTTAAAAATGATTCCTTAATGGTTATTATTCCAGAGACATCTAACATCTCTCTGTCTTTACTATTACAACTAAAATTGTTGATACTTGCTTAGACCTAAATGTGACTGTTATCCCTAATATGGAACATTTATTTATGTGTTACTTAAACCACAGAAGACATTTTTAACTGCCTACTGAATACAGTCATCCCTCAGTATCCTTGGGAGATTGGTTCCAGAACCCCATGGAAATGAAAATCCATGAATGCTCAAGTCCCTTAAATAAAATGGTGTAGTATTTGCATATAACCTAGGCACATCCTCCCCTATACTTTAAATCATCTCTAAATTACTTATACCTAACACAATGTAATGCTATGTAATAGCTGTTCTACTCTATTTTTTACTTGTATTATTTTTATTGACAATGAGTACATGTCAAAGAAGGTGGCCACTTGATTCAAGGTAGTTCTCATAGAGAAGATACTGGCTGAACTAAGAGTTGAAGGATAAATGGGATCACATAAGTTGGAGATAATGTTGACAAAAGCATTTAAAATAAGAAAGACAAGACTTTTAGTTCTAACAAGATTTCTCTCTGTTTTACCACGCTAAGTACAACGATAAACACTGGAAATAAAATGAGACAACCAAAAGATAACTTTGAAAGGTAGAGAGTGAAAGGCAAACTGGTTAGCCACCCCAGGACTAAAGGAAAAACACAGTGGCAGAGCATCTCTTACCCCCACCCAACTGAAGAAGGTGATGTGATGCAAGCCCAATGTTTCCCAACTTCCCACATAGCAACAGAAGGCAGCCCAGGTAGGGTCCTTCCTCCCCTGGATGGAAAAAGAGTTCTACCCACAAGACCAGGCAAGTCCTGCAGGCCCCACCCCAGCCCCAGCAGTGCAGATCAATCAGAAGCCCCAGTGATAATGAGGAGCCAGAGGAAGCATTCTCTGTCCAATCTACACACACACATTTCCCTACCTAGAAACAGTACTGAAACTGACAAGGGGGAATCCTGCTACAGAATTGGCTAGCCCAGAAGCCTCTTTGTCCCCAGAGGCCTCCTCACACAATAAGAGACATAGGGTGGATGTACCCATATAGGAAGCTTCTTCTTTTTGGTGGAAATGAAACTTCCCTCCCCAACTTATAGGTTCCAGGCAGCCTGACCAAGGGATGCTCCTTCTGCCCCCTCAGATGGCACTAGTAGGAAACAGTAGGAGTCTCAGGTAAATTAAGCAGACCAAAATAACACCACAAAGGCTCTGATAATTAAATTTTCATTGGAACCACTGTCCACAAAAGATGGCCAAGACCTGTCTGCTAAAACTAAGCATGTCTGCTAAAATCAAAAATTTAAATAGGACCCAGTGTGTCCTAACATACTAATAGCAAAATGTCCAGGATACAAATGACTAAAAGACAATGAACAAAGAAGAGGCCTGGGAGTATGAAAACCATTGTCAAGTACAGCAAGAATAGAAAAAGGATATCACAAGAAAGAAAGTATCCAGGTAATAATAATGAGAGCTAAAGCCACATTTGTTGCTGATAGTGTACTAGACACTGTTCTAGGAACTTAAAATGAATGAACTCTTCTGTTAAAACCATTCTATTGATTAGGTATTGCTCTTATTATTTCTGTTTTTGCATGGATAAACTGAGGCATAGGGAGGTTAATTAACTTGAACTAGCCAAACAGCTCATAAGTGATGGAATCAGGATTTACAAACTTTCAGTCATACTCTCAGCTTCCACTCTATACTTAGAGTGACATAAAGTAGGATAGAGTAGATTGTGAATGGCCATGACTGTCTTTTTAAGGGATCTAGATTGTATTTTGTAGGCAAATGACTACATGAGCAAATCTGTGTGTTAAAAAAAATAACTCTGGAAATAACAAAAAGGATTAATTAGAAGAAGAAACACTAAAATAGAAAAAGCAGATAATGGCCATAAGTAAGCAAAGGAAAGGATATTAAGAATCTAAACTAAACAAGTAACAATATCACTGAGGAGAGGCTATTAACAGGGATAAAACAAAACTTTAACAGGAAGACATACTAACTCTAAACATTTATACAGCTAATATCAAAGGTTCAAGACACCTGAAGCAAAAACTGATAGAACTTCAAGGTGAAATAGATGAATACATATTATAGTCAAGAATTTTTTTTTTTTTTGAGACGGAGTCTCGCTCTGTTGCCCAGGCTGGAGTGCAGTGGCACGATCTCGGCTCACTGCAACCTGCGCCTCCTGGGTTCAGGCCATTCTCCTGCCTCAGCCTCCCGAGCAGCTGGGACTACAGGCGCCTGCCACCATGCCCGGCTAATTTTTTTTGTGTGTGTATTTTTAATAGAGATGGGGTTTCACCATGTTAGCCAGGATGGTCTCGATCTCCTGACCTTATGATCTGCCCGCCTCAGCCTCCCAAAGTGCTGGGATTACAGGCATGAGCCACCGTGCCCGGCCTATAGTCAAGGATTTCAACACACCTCTCTCAATGATCTATAGAGCAGATAGATAGAAGTCAGTAATGATATAGAAGAACTGAACAACCCTATCAACCAATTGTTGATTCTAAAGTTGATATTTATAAAACCTTTCAACTAAAACCAGCAGAATATTTTAGAACACAGAGCACTTACCAAGAGAGGTCACGAGTTAAACCATAAAACAAGTCTCAATAAGTTAAAAAGGTACAAATTAGACAAGTATTTTATGACAAAGAAGTAATTAAATGGAAAACTAATAGCAAAAAGAAATATAGAAAACCCCAAAATATTCTGGAATAAAATATACCCTCTTAAGTAACACATCTGTCAAAGAATAAATCAAACACACAATTACCAACTCTTAACTGAATGAAAATGAAAATACAAAGAATTGGAATGTGTAGAATACAAATAAAACATGCCCAAAGAAAAATTAAGACCTATATTAGAAAAGAAGTAAATGTTAAATTATTAACCACAGATTTACCTGAAGAAATTATAAAAAGAGGACATAAGTAGAAGTAAGTAGAAAAATAGAAATAATAAAGAGTGGAAGTTAATCAATAAGGGAAAAAATAAATAGCAAAACCAATAAAACCAAAAGCCAGTTCTTTGACAAGATCAATAAAACTAGTAAATTTCAACCCATACTAATTTGGGAAGAAAGAGAGACAGAAAGGCAGAGACAGAGAAAATAGAAGTTACCAATATTTATCCATATAAGATATGAATAATTATACCATAACTAGAAATAAAACATCATTACAGATCCTATAGACGTAAGAAGGATAAAAGGAAATAACAAACAACACAAAAACCCTATTTTTATTAAAGAAATCAAATTTTTAGTTAAAAATTCTCCCAGAAATAAAACTCCAGGCCAAGATGGCTTCCCTGCTGAATTCTGTAAAATATTTAGCAGAGAACACATACCAATTCTGCATAATACCTATCAGAAAAATAAAGCAGAGGAAACACTTCTCACTTCATCATGTGAGACCAGCATTATATTGATACCCAAACTAGACAAAGACATTCAAAGGAAAAGAAAAAAACTATAGATCTATTCCTCATGAACATAGTTGTAAAAATTACTAACAAAATTTTAGCCCAATTAAATCCCCAAATATATAAAACAAATAGCGCATTATGACTGTATTAGTTTGTTTTCACACTGCTGATAAAGCATACCCAAGACTGGGAAGAAAAAAAAGATCTAATTGAACTTACAGTTCCACATGGCTGAGGAGGCCTCAGAATCATGGTGGGAGGTGAAAGAAACTTCTTACATGGCAGCGGCAAGAGAAAAATGAGGAAGAAGCAAAAGCAGAAACCCTTGATAAACCCATCAGATTTCATGAGACTTAATTCACTATCATGAAAATAGCACAGGAAAGACCAGCCCCCATGATTCAATTACCTCTCCCTGCATCCCTCCCACAACACGTGGGAATTCTGGGAGATACAATTCAAGTTGAGATTTGGGTGGGGACACAGCCAAACCATATCCATGACCAAGTAGGAATTTTCCAGGGAATGAAAGGTTGTTTTAACATTTGAAAATCAATCAACAAAATTCACTGTATTAACAGACCAAAAATGGAAACCATATGGTGATCTTAATAGATCCATAAAAAGCATTTGCCAAAATTCTACATTCATTTCGAATGAAAAAACTCTCAGCTAAGTAGAAATAGAAGGAAATTTCCTCAACCAGAGGAAAAAGGCATCTATGAAAAACTTACAGCTAACATCATACTTAAAAAGTCCTAATGATTTCCCCTAAGATCAGGAACAAGGCAAACTGTTTGCTCTCACCACTTGTATTAAGAGTTCTAGCCAGTACAGTAAGACAAGGGAAAGTATTTAAATAAGAAAGGAAAAATTAAAACATGTATTTGCAGGTGATATGATTGTCTATATAGAAAATTCTGAGTAATCGGCCTGGCTCGGTGGCTCATGCCTGTAATCCCAGCACTTTGGGAGGTAGAGGCGGACAGATCACAAGGTCAGAAGTTCGAGACCAGCCTGACCAAGATGGTGAAACCCTGTCTCTACTAAAATTATGAAAATTAGCCAGGCATGGTGGCACACACCTGTAATCCCAGCTACTTGGGAGGCTGAGGCAGAGGAATCGCTTGAACCCGGGAGGGGGAGGTTGCAGTGAGCCGAGATTGTGCCATTGCACTCCAGCCTGGGCAACAAGAGCAAAACTCCGTCTTAAAAAAAAAAAAAAAAAAAAAAAATTAAAAGAAAATTCTGAGTAATCTACAAAAAAAGCCACAAGAGCTAATAAATGAGATTGGGAAAATCTCAGTATTCAAAGCCAATACAAAAAGTCAATTGTATTTCTATATGATAGCAACAAAAAATTGGAAGGTAAAATTTTAAAAAATTTAATAGCATCAAAAAAATAGAATGCCTAATAAATTTTATAAAATCAAAAGCTACAAGTCATCTCAGAGAAACTAAAGAAAGCCTAAATAAATGTGGATATATACTAATAAGTGTATTCATGAATCAGAAAATTTGTTATTAGTAGGATATCATTTCTTTCCAAGTTGGTCTTTAGATTCAGTGCAATCCCAGCAAGCGGTTTTGTGGAAATAAACTAATTCAAAAATTTGCACGAAAGTACAAAAGACCTAGAATGGTTAAAACAACTTTTAAAAAGAAGAAAAATATTGGAAAACTAACACTACCTGATTTCAAGATTATAAATCTACTGGTTTCAAACAATGTTAATTGATGTAGAGACAGACATAAAGATCAATGGAACAATAGTGTACAAAAATATACACCTACATATACGATCAATTAATTTTCAACAAAGGCTCCAAGGCAGTTCAATGAGGACAAGATAATCACTTAAATAGTGTTGGGAGAAGGGGCTACCTGTACATCCAAAAAAAATAAAAGTTAACCTCATATCTCTTCTCACACCACATAAAAAGATTACTGATGACAGATCTTAGAATTAAGTATAAGATACAGAAAAATAGCATTTTTAGAAGAAAACTTAGGAAGAAATCTTAGTAATACTCAGTTTGGCAAAGATTTCTTAAATTTGACACATAAAAAAGAAAAAGCATGGGCTTCACCAAAGAAGATATGCAGATGGCAAATAAGCATATAAAAGGATGCCCCAAATTATTAGTCATTAGAGAAACGCACATTAAAATTACAAGGAGATAGCACTATCCTCCTAGTAAAGTGGCTAAAATGAAAAAGACCAACCAGCCCAAGTGTTGATGAGGATGTAGAACAGCTTTAACTCCAACAGCTGTTGGTCAGAAAGTAAATGGTTTGTCACTTTGGAAAACAGTTTGGCAGTATTTTAAAGTCAGACATACACCTATCACACAGCCTGACCATTCTATACCCAGGTATTTTCTCTAGAGAAATAAAAGCATATGTCCACACAAAGACTCATACGTGAATGTTCATAGCAGCTTTATGTAGAATAGCAAAAACTGGAAACAACCCAAATGTGTATCAAATGAATTTTAAAATTTTGCAATATTCATATAATGGAATACAACTTCTCAATAAAAGTAAAAATATATTTTTACTATTTATATAACAGTCTAGAAAAATGCATAAAAATTTCCAGTGACAGAAAACAGATCAGAAATTGCTTGTATATATGGGGTGGAGGGGTGGAAGCAGGGAAAGAGAAGTTACAAATGATCAGAGTGGGAACTTTTGGCTTATGGCCATCTTCATTGTTTTCATTGTGGTGATGGTTTCACAGGTGTATACATGATGTCAAAACTCATCGAATTGTACAATTTAAGTAAATGTTATTTATTTTATGTAGGTTATATCTCAGGAAAGCTATCTTTAAAATACCTCACATTTAAGAAAAAAAATTTAATGGTTAGCAGCCTGACATCATTCTTCCATTTGGTAGAGACTATCACCTGTATGTGTTTCTATTCACACGAATTTTTGCCAATGTTCAGTGTATTCAGATTTTCTTACTTATACCTGTCTCTTAGAAGCATCAAATCAATGTCTCTTGCCCTAAATTTTCACAGCTACTCCTGTCGGAACTTATATTTGCCGCACTTTTTAACTTGATCTCCAGAATCTTACGAATATATTTGTTTACTATTTATACAGTGTACTATATATATGTTCAGATAAATATAAGCTCCACCTCAGCTCCAGAAACATCCAACTTTTAAGTGTTGAAAGCTTTCTCATGTTGCCAGTTGATAGATCCCATCTTTATTAAACATATTCTCATTCTAGTATAATTCTGTACTCTCATGTGGCTTCTGAATTTAAAAAGAAAAGAAGCCACAACAGAAAATCCAAAATAGAAACAAAAAGACCTAATTTAGAAAACCAAGTTTAACTGGATTTAAGTATCTCAGAAAACATAAAATGGAGGACTTGTACATTGCAAAAAAACAGCCCTCATTCTACATAGTCTAGAATAACATTTTCAACCTCAAGTTTGGCACATACAAGAAAGAATGTTCTTGCAATAATTTTTATAAAATTCTCAAAAACTTACTTAAAATATCATATACTCTTGATTACTGAGGTAATGAAGAATGTGACAAAAATCCAACGATAGGACATCAAAGCTTAATGAGGTCTGAAATCATCAACCTAGAGTTCTCACTAAATAGAGAAATACACTGACAAAATTTTAAAATTTTTGAGAAAATTATCTCAATATTTCAGCACATTGTAATTAATTTGTAGCTAGAGAAAATATTTTCCCAACGTTGTTATAACCATGGAAAACTAGATACCCTTTAATAACAGACATCTTAGAATACGTATTATTAAGGCTTGATGCCCTTTAAAAACTTCAATAGCTTTTACTACAGTAATTTGATTTTATTCTAAGTTGCTCTTCATTACCAGTTCATAGAGCAAAAAGCATAAGCCAAACTTCCCAAGGACTCATCACATTCTCAGTTGAAATCAAATTAAAAACTAAACACAGGGATGTGCCCTCAAGGCCATCTAAATATATTTTTCTTTATTTGCACACTTTTTAGTACTTTATCTATGACCATCTTCATTTCATTGAACTGAAGATTTTTACAAAAGAAATAAGGTTTTCTATCCAGACATTGAAATGTAAAACGTGCAAGAAGATAAAGAAGAACACTTAGGCTAAAACCAGAAAAGTAATGCTTGTCTCAGAAGGAATTGAATGAAAAGAGAATAAGAGATACAATGAATTATAATAAGGAGAAAGAGAACATCACATAACTTTAGATGTGTGACTAAGACTCAAGGAATTTAAAGTAGATGACAGATCTGCAGAAAAGACACTGGCTTTTCCACTAGAAACTATATTTACTTATAAAGGGAAGGCAAAGACAAGAAAAGATGGATGCAGATTAAACTTTACTCGTGTCAACAAGTTTACTGTAGGAAGGATATTTTAAGCAATTTTTTTCAATTATAAACTTACTTTCAAAATAGGAATTTTTCATGCCATAAATTTGAATGAAAGTAACACAAGTAATTTTATGCTGCTACAGTTTTTATTGTTCATTTTCCAACCTGTATTCCAAGTCTTGGGGTCCCCTTTAATTTGCCTTATTGACAAAGCTACTTCCCGCTGCCCACCCTTTTCTAAAGTATGTTCTTCCAAAACCATGTAGCTTCTGATTGCTAGCTTAGGTACAACCTGACTACAGTTCAGGAGGACGTTGTTTTAATTCTATATGAAAAACACTTTCCATTTCAAGAGTGGGAGCCTGTCCATCATTGGTATTAGACAAATCTTTAAGGACAGAATTGATTTTTGAAACCTCTTCAAATTTTGCTTCACCTTCCAAAACAACCGATCCTAATTTTACTGCTGGAATTCCTGCCACCTGCGGTGACTGAAATTCTGTAGACACATTCTCTACCAGAGCCTCATCTTCAGGGGTTTGTTCAGATGGTGGAGGTGAAACTTCAGCAGAGGCCTCTCCTATAGGAAACTCCTCAGAAGCAAATCAGCTGGTGGGGAATGTTTGTCAACGGAGGCCTCTTCTGCAGGGACATCATCAGCTGGGGGAGAGTGTACTGCAGCAAGGGTCTCTTCTATAGGAGTCTCCTCAGCTGGTAGAGACTGAACTTCAGCAGGGGCCTCCTCAGCTGGTGGAGGCTGAACTTCAGCGGGGGCCTCCTCAGCTGGTGGAGGCTGAACTTCAGCGGGGGCCTCCTCAGCTGGTGGAGGCTGAACTTCAGCGGGGGCCTCCTCAGCTGGTGGAGGCTGAACTTCAGCGGGGGCCTCCTCAGCTGGTGGAGGCTGAACTTCAGCAGGAGCCTCTTCTGCAGAAGCCTCTGTAGCTGCTAGAAGCTGAATTGCAGCAGAGGGCTCTTCTGCAGTGGTCTCTTCACCTGATGGAGGCTGAAGCTCAAGAGGGGCCTCTTCTATAGAAACTCCCTTAGCTGATGGAGAGTGAACTTCAGCAGGAGCCTCTTCTGCAGAAGTCTCCTCAGATAGTGGAGACTGAGCTTCAGCAGGAGTTTCATCTGCAGGAGCCTCTATAGCTGCTAGAAGCTGAATTTCAGCAGAGGCCTCTTCTGCAGTGGTCTCTTCAGCTAATGGAGATTGAACTTCAGCATGAGCCTCCTCTGCAGAAGTCTCCTCAGATAGTGGAGACCGAGCTTCGGCAGGAGTTTCATCTGCAGGAGGCTCCGTAGCTGCTAGAAGCTGAATTTCAGCAGAGGCCTCTTCTGCAGTGGTCTCTTTAGCTAATGGAGACTGATATTCAGTAGGAGCCTCTTCTGCAGGGGTCTCCATAGCTGTTGAAAGCTGAAGTTCTCGAGCCTCTTCTCTAGGAGCCTCTTCAGGTAATAGAGGCTGAACTTCAGCAAGGGTCTCTTCAACAGTGGGAGGCTCTACTTTAGCTGGGGCCTCTTCAAGGGCGCCCTCAGCTGGTAAAGGCTGTACTTCAATGGGAGCCTTTTCTGCTGAGGGAGACCGAATTTCACCAGGAAGCTCTACTGAAGGAGACTCTTCAGCTGATGGAGGCAGAATTTCAGCAAGAAGCTCTACAGAAGGAGACTCTTCAGCTGATGGAGGCTGAATTTCAGCAGGAAACTCCACTAAAGGGGCCTCTTCAGCAGGTGGAGGCTGAACTTTAACAGAATTCTCCGCAACTGCAGTGGCTGCCTCAGCATCAGGAGTCTCTTCAGTTGATGGCTGTACTTGGACATGGGTCTCTTCAGCAGGTCTGGGCTCCGCTTTAGCAGTGGCCTCTTCAACTAATGGAGGCTGTATTTTAGCTGGGAATTTTTCTGTTGATGGAGGCTCTATTTCAGCAGAAGCCACTTTTTTAACAGCAGAACCTTCTTGTACAACAGGTACAGTTACTTCTTCCCTAAGCTCATCTTCTAAAAGTACCGGGGGACCTTTTTTAGTCTCCTGAGTAAATGAAGTTCTGCTGATACTTTTCTGCCCAATTTCTTCATTGCTGTTTGTTGCTGGTTGAAATTCAGGGTGTTCACTAGCAAAAATCTTTCCCGACGATTTATGTTTCAGGGCATCTTCCTTTGACTTTGTAGAAGAACTATCTGGCCTGGAAATAACCACTATTTCTGATTCATTAAAGTATGTCTGTTGTTCCTTGTCCACTTTTTCTACAGGGGGGATGTTCATCATGGTCCAGTATCCTGTACGGCTGGTCTGCTGAGATCTGTCCATTTTTAGTTGAACTGAAGGTATGTTTGGTGGAATTTCTACATCCTGAACACTCTCTGGCAATTCAATAGCAGCTTCTCTAACATCAGCTGACTTTTCTTCAGGTACCACGGTTTCCTCAACTAACTTGACTTCTTTTTTCTCTTCTACAATGGTGTCTGTCTGGAGAGACTTACTAGTCATTTCCTGTCCATGCTTTCTCTTTGTCCAAATTTGCTGAAGCTCAGAAGATACTCTAATAGACTCATAGGCTTTGGCAGAGTAGCTGCCTTTGCTTCCAGAAGTATTACCAATACGATGGGTAGCTTTGGGGCTAGATGATTTTGGTATGGCCATGTGTTTCTTTTTCTCTATTACATCAGTTTGCTGGGATTTGCCTACCATTGGTTTGCTGGGTCATCTTCTCTTTCGAATTTCTTGCCTACACGCTGAGATAGGCTGATTAGAGTCATCACTTTCTTCCATTTCTAAGAGTAGTGATTTCAAACTTATTAATTTTCAAGTAATGACCAAAAATCACAAACGTACCAAGTGTCAAAGACTTTCCCTTTCTTAGGTGTCATTCTGTTGAGCTCCCTCAGAAAAAAAGTAATTCATAAGCTATTGCATTCCATACTACACTCTTGTTGGATCCCACCTTATTCAGTAAGCGTCTTTCTTCTTTAGTCTCTGTTATAACTAAATATCACTTTTAGAAGTTTCCTTCAAGGGTCTATGACATCATAGCCAGTTCTGCCTTCAGGATTCCATCAGTGGTATTCCTAGGACTTTTAAACTTAGTATACATCCATAGGTAATGGCTGCAAGTGAGAATCTACTTTTTGAAACAAGTTGAAAAAAAGCATGTGTCTACAAAAGAACATCAGGTAAATTCCAGTAATGCCACTTTCTAATTGCTGAAATTGATGCTTGTTTGAACTTTCAATTCTGTTCTTTTCATCCTATTATCAAAGACAGTAATGAAGAACTCAGAATGCTGCAGCCTATTTTCAATTGTACAAAACAACCCATAACATGCGTGAGGATGTTCTATCAATGTATTTTATATGACTTGAAAGGAAGTTACTACTGTTTGAAAAACTTGAATTCTGAAGTTCATCTTCATATAAGCTGCTTTTCTACATCCTTAGCCTTCAGTAACACAACAGCCTATTATCAAAATATAGAAGGCAGGTTTATCTTCTAAAACATCATGAGATATTTTAATTTTTATTTAACTATTTTAGAGTGTAGTTGCATCCAAAATTTGCCAACGAAAAGAATGAGTCTAAATACATGCCAAGTGAGATAAAATGCACCTTTTGAAGTAGTCACATTAGACTCTGCTGAGTACCTACATGGGAATGAATGCCCCAATGTAGATAAAAACTTTATTTTTATCTTTGTCTTGTTTTTTGAGATAGGCTCTCACTGTGTCACCCAGGCTGGAGTGCCGTGGTGCAATCATAGCTCACTGCAGCCTCAATCTTCTGGGCTTAAGCAATACTCCTACCCCTGCGTCCCCAGTAGCTGAGATTACAGGCATGAGCCACTGCACCAGCTGAAGATAAAAACATTAAATTGAAGCTATGAAAAGGAGGAATTCCAGTCAAGCAGATTGTAGATGACATTGTATTAGATTTGGAATACAGATAAAATTTTAACTCATATCACTCAAGAATTTTACTAGAAAGATGAATATTGATCAAACAGTATGCAAAAACATTGTGCATTAGTCTGAGGAAAATCAAGAAGAGAAAATAGACTTTTAAAATACAGTTATAGGAGACAATGTAATAACCATATGCCAAATAATAATTATGACTGCATTAATCTGGGAATATTTTTAAATTTCTTTATGCCATATTGCCCCTAGAAAACATAGTGAATTGAAT
Organism: Pan troglodytes; assembly: GCF_028858775.2. Taxonomy (NCBI): domain Eukaryota; kingdom Metazoa; phylum Chordata; class Mammalia; order Primates; family Hominidae; genus Pan; species Pan troglodytes. Next base: position 42,593,917 of record NC_072413.2, read on the forward strand.
AATTCCCCTTTTTTTCACATGCATTGGTGTTATGAGCTGAATGTTTGTGGCCCTGTCTCCTTACCCACAAATTCATATGTTGGAACCCCCAAAGTTATGGTATTTAAAGATGGGATCTTTGGGAGTTACAGGCATACCTCATTTTATTACACTTTGCTTTTTTGTGTTTCACAGATACTGCACTTTTTACAAATTGAATGTTTGTGGCAAGCCTGCATCGAGAAAGTCCATTGATGCCATTTTTTTCAAACAGTATGTGCTCATTTCATTTCTTTGTGTCACATTTTGGTAATTCTTGCAATATTTCAAACTTTTTCATTATTATACTATCTGCTGTGGTGATCTATGATCAGTGATCTTTAATGTTACTACTGTAAATATTTTGCAGCATCATACCCTATATATAACATATTTAATAGATAAATGTTGTACGTGTTCTGACTAATCCACCAGCCAGCTGTTCCCCCATCTCTCTCTCTCTCTCTCCTCAGGCCTTTCTATTGCTTGAGACACAACAATATTGAAATTAGGCAAATTGATAGCCCTACAATGGCCTCTAAGTGTTCACGTGAAAAGAAGAGTCACAGACCTCTCATTTGAAATTCATGTTGTTTTCATGCCTGCTAACACAACATCCATTCTGCAGCGCATGGATCAAGGGGTAATTTTGATTTTCAATTTTATTATTTAAATATATTTCATAATGCTATGGCTGCCATAGATAGTGATTCCATTAATGTATCTGAAATTGAAGGTAAATTTAAACCCTCTGTAAAGGATTTACCACTTTAGATGCCATTAAGAATATTTATGAATAATGGTAATAAGTCTAAATATCAACATTAACAGGAGCCTGGAAGAAGCTGATTCCAACCCTCATAGATCACTTTGAGGGCTTCAAGATTTCAGTGGAGAGAGTAACTGCAGATGTGGTAGAAATAGCAAGAAAATTTAAATTTTATGTAGAGCCTGAAGACATGACTGAATTGCTGCAATCTAATGGTAAAACTTTAATGGATGAAGGGCTGCTTCTTATGGATAAGCAAAGAAAGTAGTTTCTTGAGATGGAATCTGCTCCTAGTGAGGTGCTGTGAACATTGTTACAATAACAAAGGATTTAGACTATTCCACAAACTTCACTGATAAAGCAATGGTACGGTTTGAGAGGATTGACTCCGATTTTGAAAAAAACCTATGACACTATAAAATAGTATTGCATGCTACAGAGAAACATTTCATAAAAGGGTCCATTGGTGGGGCAATCTCCATTGGGTTGTTTATCAACATCTTTGTGATCACAAAGAGAGAGCCTGATGTTTCTCTCAATTATATCTGACAAATATTGCAGGTGTGTTTTGTAATCAAGTTTCTGAAATTTCATGTAATATCTTCAAAGTCTATTTTGGGTCAATTCACAACAAGAAATAAATGTCAAAGCCAACATTGCACTAATTGGGTTAATATAAGATTACACGTATTGGATTAGTTTTGCTTCTTTAACTTAAATAAGACTTTTCCAAATTTCCTTAAACTGAATTGTCCATTTCAATGAAATTGAATTCTCAATTTCCAGTCCTCATATCTTTATGTTTTCCTCTCTTGTCTGTCTTTTTCATACAAGCCATTTTGACAGGGGTGAGATGATACCTCACTGTGGTTTTGATTTGCATTTCTCTGATTAGTGATGTTGAGCATTTTCTCATATCACTGTTTACCATTTCTATGCCATCTTTTAAGCAATGTCTATTCAGATATTTTGCCCATTTTTTGTATAAATTTATGTGGTACAAGTATAATTTTGTTACATAGGTATATTGCATGTGGTGGAGTCAGAGATTTTAGTGTTACAATTACCTGAATAATATAAATTGTACCCATTAGGTAATTTCTTATCATCCCCCACTTCCATCTCCCACACACTTCTGAGTCTCCATTGTTACATCATTCAACACTCTGCATCCATGTGGATGCTTTATTTAGCTCCCACTTATAAGTGAGAAGATGCATTGCCTTTCTGTTTCTGAGTTGTTTCTGTTAAAATAATGGCCTCCAGTTCCATTCACGTTGCAGCAAAAGACATGATTTTACTTTTTAAAATTTTCTACCAGGTTAAGTTTTATTATTTTTTAATTTTAATTATACTTTAGGTTCTAGGGTACATGTGCACAACGTGCAAGTTTGTTACATTGGCATACATGTGCCATGTTGGTTTGCTGCACCCATTAACTCGTCATTCACATTAGGTATTTCTCCTAATGCTATCCCTCCCCTTTTTCCACACCCCATGACAGGACCTGGGGTGGGATATTCCCTGCACTGTGTCCAAGTGTTCTATTTTGTTCAATGCTCACCTATAAGTGAGAACATGCGGTGTTTGCTTTTCTGTCCTTGTAATAGTTTGCTCAGAATGATGGTTTCCAGCTTCATCCATATCCCTGCAGAGGTCATGAACTCATCCTTTTTTATGACTGCATATTCCATGGTGTATATGTGCCACATTTTCTTAATCCAGTCTGTCATTGATGGACATTTGGGTTAGTTCCAAGTCTTTGCTATTGTGGATAGTGCCGCAATAAACGTATGTGTGCATGTGTCTTTACAGTAGCATGATTTCTGATCCTTTGGGTATCTACCCAGTAATGGGATTGATGGGTCAAATGATATTTCTAGTTCTAGATCATTGAGGAATCGCCACACTGTCTTCCACAATGGTTGAACTAGTTCACACTCCCACCAGCAGTGTAAAAGCATTCCTATTTCTCCACATCCTCTCTAGCATCTGTTGTTTCCTGACTTTTTAATGATCACCATTCTAACTGGTGTGAGATGGTATCTCATTGTGGTTTTGATTTGCATTTCTCTGATGACCAGTGATGATGAGCATTTTTTCATGGTCTGTTGTCTGCATAAATGTCTTCTTTTGAGAAGTGTCTGTTCATATCCTTTGTCCACTATTTCATGGGGTTGTTTTTTTCTTGTAAATGTGTTTAAGTTCTTTGTAAAAGATCAGATGGTTGTAGATGTGTGGTGTTATTTCTGAGGCCTCTGTTCTGTTGCATTGGTCTACACATATGTTTTGGTACCAGTACCTTGCTGTTTTGGTTACTGTAACCTTGTAGTATAGTTTGAAGTCAGGTAGCAGGATGCCTCCAGCTTAGTTCTTTTGGCTTAGGAGAGTCTTGGCAATGTGGGCTCTTCTTTGGTTCCACATGAACTTTAAAGCAGTTTTTTCCAATTCTGTGAAGAAAGTCATTGGTAGCTTGATGGAGATGGCATTGAATCTATAAATTAACTTTGGCAGTATGGCCATTTTCACAATATTGATTCTTCCTATCTATAAGCATGGAGTGTTCTTCCATTTGTTTGTGTCCTCTTTTATTTTGTTGAGCAGTGGTTTGTAGTACTCCTTGAAGAGGTCCTTCACATCCCTTGTAAGTTGGATTCCTAGGTATTTTATTCTCTTTGTAGCAATTGTGAATGGGCATTCACTCATGATTTGGCTCTCTATTTGTCTGTTATTGGTGTATAGGAATGCTTGTGATTTTTGCATATTGGTTTTGTATCCTGAGACTTTGCTGAAGTTGCTTATGAGCTTAAGGAGATTTTGGGCTGAGACAATGGGGTCTTCTAAATATACAATCATGTCATTTGCAAACAGGGACAATTTGACTTCCTCTTTTCCTAATTGAATACCTTTATTTCTTTCTCTTGCCTGATTGCCCTGGGCAGAACTTCAAACACTATGTTGAATAGCAGTGGTGAGAGAGGGCATCCCTGTCTTGTGCCAGTTTTCTAAGGGAATGCTTCCAGTTTTTGCCCATTCACAATAATATTGGCTGTGGGTTTGTCATAAATAGCTCTTATTATTTTGAGATACATTCCATCAATACCTAGTTTATTGAGAGATTTTAACATGAAGGCTGTTGAATTTTGTCGAAGGCCTTTTCTGCATCTATTGAGATAATCATGTGGTTTTTGTCGTTGCTTCTGTTTATGTAATAAATTAAGTTTATTGATTTGCATATGTTGAACCAACCTTGCATCCCAGGAATGAAGCCGACTTGATTGTGGTGGATAAGCTTTTTGATGTGCTGCTGGATTTGGTTTGCCAGTATTTTATTGAGGATTTTCACATCAATGTTCATCAAGGATATTGGCATAAAATTCTCTTGTTTTGTTGTGTCTCTGCCAGGCTTTGGTATCAGGATGACGCTGGCCTCATAAAATGAGTTAGGGAGTATTCCCTCTTTTTCTATTGATTGGAATAGTTTCAGAAGGAGTGGTACCAGCTCCTCTTTGTACCTCTGGTAGAATTTGGCTGTGACTCCGTCTGGTCCTGGACTTTTTTGGTTGGTAGGCTCTTAATTTTTTCCTCAATTTCAGAGCCTGTTATTGGTCTATTCAGAGATTCAACTTCCTCCTGGTTTAGTCTTGGGAGGGTGTATGTCTCCAGGAATTTATCCATTTCTTCTAGATTTTATAGTTTACTTGTGTAGAGGTGTTTATATTATTCTCTGATGGTAGTTCGTATTTCTGTGGGATCAGTGGTTATATCCCCTTTATCATTTTTTATTGGGACTATTTGATTCTTTTCTCTTTTCTTCTTTATTAGTCTTGCTAGCGGTCTATCAATTTTGCTATCTTTTCAAAAAACAAGCTCCTGGATTCATTGATTTTTTGAAGGTTTTTTTGTGTCTCTATCTCCTTCAGTTCTGCTCTGATCTTCGTTATTTCTTGCCTTCTGCTAGCTTTTGAATTTGTTTACTCTTGCTTCTTTAGTTCTTTTAATTGTGATGTTAGGGTGTCAATTTTAGATCTTTCCTGCTTTCTCTGTGGCATTTAGTTCTATAAATTTCCCTCTACAAACTCCTTTACATGTGTCCCAGAGATTCTGGTACGTTGTGTCTTTGTTCTCATTGGTTTCAAAGAACATTTTTATCTCTGCCTTCATTTCGTTATTTACCCGATAGTCATTCAGGAACAGGTTGTTCAGCTTCCATGTAGTTATGCGGTTTCAAGTGAGTTTCTTAATCCTGAGTTCTAGTTTGATTGCACTGTGGTCTGAGAGACAGTTTGTTATAATTTCTGTTCCTTTACATTTGCTGAGGAGTGCTTTACTTTCAACTATGTGGTCAATTTTGGAATAAGTGCCACGTGGTGCTGAGAAGAATGTATATTCTGTTGATTTGGGGTGGAGAGTTCTCTAGATGTCTATTAGGTCGGCTTGGTGCAGAGCTGAGTTCAAGTCCTGGATATCCTTGTTAATCTTCTATCTCATTGATCTCATATTGATACTGGGGTGTTAAAGTCTCCCATTATTATTGTGGGGGAGTCTAAGTCTCTTTGTAGGTCTCTAAGGGCTTGCTTTATGAATCTGGGTCCTCCTGTATTGGGTGCATATATATTTAGGATAGTTAGCTCTTCTTTTTGAATTGATCCCTTTACCATTATGTAATGGTTTTCTTTGTCTCCTTTGATCTTTGTTGGTTTAAAGTCTTTTTATCAGAGACTAAGATTGCAACCTCTGCTTTTTTTTTTTTTTTTTTTTTTTTTTTTTTTTTTTTTTGCTTTCCATTTGCTTGGTAGATCTTCCTGCATCCCTTTATTTGTGTGTGTCTGCATGTGAGATGGGTCTCCTGAATACAACACACCGATGGGTCTTGACTCTTCATCCAATTTGCCAGTCTGTGCCTTTTAACTGGGGCATTTAGCCTATTTACATTTAAGGTTAATATTGTTATGTGTCAATTTGGTCCCATCATTATGATGTTAGCTGGTTATTTTGCCCATTAGTTGATGCAGTTTCTTCCTAGTATTGATGGTCTTTACAATTTGGAATGTTTTTTGCAGTGGCTGGTACCAGTTGTTCCTTTCCATGTGCTTCCCTCAGGAGCTCTTGTAAGGCAGGCCTGGTGGTGACAAAATCTGTCAGCATTTGCTTGTCTGTAAAGGATTTTATTTCTCCTTCACTTATGAAGCTTAGTTTGGCTGGGTATGAAATTCTGGGTTGAAAATTATTTTCTTTAAGAATGTTGAATATTGGCCCCCACTCTCTTCTGGCTTGTAGAGTTTTTGCTGAGAGATCCACTGTTAGTCTGATGTGCTTCTCTTTGTGGGTAACCTGACCTTTCTCTCTGGCTGCCCTTAACATTTTTTCCTTAATTTCAACCTTGGTGAATCTGACAATTATGTGTCTTGGGGTTGCTCTTCTCAAGGAGTATCTTTGTGGTGTTCTCTGTATTTCTTGAATTTGAATGTTGGCCAGCCTTCCTAGGTTAGGGAAGTTCTCCTGGATAATATCCTGAGGAGTGTTTTCCAACTTGGTTCCATTCTCCCTGTCACTTTCAGGTACATCAATCAAACGTAGATTTGGTCTTTTCACATAGTCCCATATTTCTTGGAGGTTTTGTTTGTTTATTTTTACTCTTTTTTCTCTAAACTTCTCTTCTCCCTTTATTTCATTTATTTCATCTTCAGTTACTGATACCCCTTCTTCCACTTGATTGATCAGCTATTGAAGCTTGTGCATGCATCACATAGTTCTTGTACCATGGTTTTCAGCTCCATCAGGTCATTTAAGGTCTTCTCTACACTGTTTATTCTAGTTAACCATTCATCTAATCTTTTTTAAAGGTTTTTAGCTTCCTTGCAATGGGTTAGAACATCTTCCTTTAGCTCAGAGAAGTTTGTTATTATCAACCTTCTGAAGCCTGCTTCTGTCAGCTCATCAAAGTCATTCTCCATCCAGCTTTGTTCTGTTGCTGGTGAAGAGCTGCGATCCTTTGGAGGAGTAGAGGTGCTCTGGTTTTTAGAATTTTCAGCTTTTCTGCTCTGGTTTCTCCCCATCTTTGTGGTTTTATCTACCTTTGGTCTTTGATGTTGGTGACCTACAGATGGGGTTTTGGTGTGGATGTCCTTTTTGTTGATGTTGATGCTATTCCTTTTCGTTTGTTGTTTTTCCTTCTAACAGTCAGGTCCTTCAGCTGCAGGTCTGTTGGAGTTTGCTGGAGCTCTACTCCAGACTCTTTTTGCTTGGGTATCACCAGCAGAGGCTGCAGAACAGCAAATATTGCTGCCTGATCCTTCCTCTGGAAGCTTCATCCCAGAGAGGCACCCACCTGTATGCGAAGTCAGTTGGCCCCTACTGGGAGATCTCTCCCAGTTAGGCTACACGGGGGTCAGGGACCCACTTGAGGAGGCAGTCTGTCCATTCTCAGAGCTCAAACACCATGCTGGGAGAACTGCTGCTCTCTTCAGAGCTGTCAGACAAGGACGTTTAAGTCTGCAGAAGTTTCTGCTGCCTTTTATTCAGAGGCAGTAGGCCTTGCTGAGCTGCGGTGGGCTCTGCCCAGTTTGAGCTTCCCAGGCTGCTTTGTTTACCTACTCAAGCCTCAGCAATGGCACATGCCCCTCCCCTGCCAGGCTGTCACCTCGCAGGTCAATCTCAGACTGCTGCGCTAGTGGTGAGCAAGGCTCCGTGGGCATGGGACCTGCCAAGCCATGTGCGAGATATAATCTCCCGGTGTGCCATTTGCTCAGACCATTGGAAAAGTGCAGTATTTGGGCGGGAGTGTCCCATTTTTTTCCAGGTACAGCCTGTCACGGCTTCCCTTGGCTAGGAAAGGGAAATCCCCCAACCCCATGCGCTTCCTGGGTGAGGCAATGCCCCGCCCTGCTTCAGCTGACCCTCCATGGACTGCACCCACTGTCCAACCAGTCCCAGTGAGATGAATCAGGTACTTCAGTTGGAAATGCAGAAATCACCCATCTTCTGTGTTGATCACACTGGGAGCTGCAGACTGGAGCTGTTCTTATTCTGCCATTTTGAAACTCCTAGCAATTTTATCATTTTTTATGGCTGAAAAGCATTCTAACATGTATATACGCTACATTGGCTTTATCCAGTCATCCAATGACGGACACTTAAGCTGATTCCTTATCTTTGCTACTGTGAATATTGCTGTGGTAAACATACTAGTATAGGTATCTTTTTGGAACAATGATTGCCCGTTCTTTAATTTGATAATTTGGGTTTGTTTTTTTTTCTAGTGAGTTGTTTGAGCTCCTTGTATATTCTGGTTATCAATCTCTTGTCAGATGATTAGTTTGCAAATGATTTCTCCAATGCTATGGTTGTCTTTTCACTTTGTTGGCTGTTTCCTTTGCTGTGCAGAAGATTTTTAGCTTCATGGCGATCCCATTTGTCTGTTTTTGCTTTGGTTGCCTGTGCTTGCCCAGACCAATGTCCTGGAGTATTTTCACTAGTTTCATAGTGTTATATCTTAGATTTAAGTCTTTAATCCATTTTAATTTGATTCTTGTGTATGGTGAGAGATAGGAGTCTACTTTCATTCTTTTGCATATAGTGATCCAGTTTTCCCAACACCATTCATTGAAAAGACTATCTTTTCCCCCACTGTGTGTTCCTGTTGTCTTTCTCAAAAATGATTTGATTGTATGTAAATTCTTGGATTTATATCAAGGTTCTCTATTCTGTTTTACTGGCCTATGTGTCTGTTTTTATGCCAGTACTGTGTTATTTGGTTACTATACTTTGTGGTAAATTTTGAAGTCAGGTAGTATGATGCCTCCTGTTTTGTTCTTTTTGCTCAGGACTGCTTTAGCTATTCAGGGTCTTTTGTGGTTTCGTACAAATTTTAGAATTTTTTTTTCTATTTCTGTAAAGAATATCATTGGTATTTTGTTAGGGATAGCATTGAATCTATAAATTGCTGAGTAGAATTGTAATTTTAATAATGTTAATTATTCCACTCCATGAGCATGGAATATCTTTCCATTTTTTGTATTATCTTCTATTTCTTTTATTAAAGTTGTATAGTTTTCCTTGTCTAGATCTTACACTTCATTGTCTAGATTGACTCCAAGGTATTTTGTATTTGTGCAGCTACTGTAAATGGGATTGCTTTCTTGATTTCTTTTTCAGATTGTCCACTACTGGCATATAAAAATGTGGCTGATTTTTATATATTTATTTTGTTTCTGCACCTTTACTGAATTTATCAGTTTAAACAGTTTTTTGGTGGAGTCCTTAGGTTTTTTTATGTATAAGATCATGTTATCTGTGAACAAGGCTAATTTGACTTCTTCCTTTCCAATGTGGATGCTTTCTGCTTCTTTTTCTTGCCTAATTGATCTATCTAGGACACCCAGTTTTATGTTGAATAATGGTGGCAAAAGTGGGCATGCTTGTCTTGTTCCAGTTTTTCCCCATTCAACACAATGCTAGATGTGGGTTTGTCATATGTGGTCTTTATTATTTTAAGGTATGTCCTTTCTATATCCACTTTGATGAGGGTTTTTATCATAAAGAAATGTTAAATTTTATCAAGTGCTTTTTTGGCATCTATTGAAATGATCATGTAATTTTTGTTCCTGATTCAGTTAAGGTGATATACCACGTTCATTGATTTACATATGTTGAACCATCCTTACATCCCTGGGATGAATTCCACTTGATCATGCTGAATGATCTTTTTAATGTGTTGTTGCATTCAGTTTGCTAGTATTTTGTTGAGGATTTTTGCATCTTGTTCATCAGTGATATTGGCCTGTAGTTTTCTTTTTTGCTGTGTCCTTCTCTGGTTTTGGAATTAGATTAACGCTGGCCTTGTAAAATGACCTTGGAAGTCCTCCCTCCTCTTCTATTTTCTGGAATAGTTTAAAGAGAATTGATATTAATTCTTGTTTAAAGGTTTGGTAAAATTCAACAGTGAAGCCCTCAGGTCCTGGGCTTTTATTTGATGAGAGACTTTTTATTACAGCTTCACTATCATTACTTGTTACTGGTTTGTTGAGGTTCTATATTTCTTCATGGTTCAATCTTGGCAGGTTTTATGTGTCCAGTAATTTATCTGTTTTTTCAGGTCTTCAAATTGGTTGGCATATAGTTTTTCATAATAGTCTCTAAGAATTATTTGTATTGCTGATGTTTTGGATGTCGGGTCTCCTTTCTTGCTTCTGATTTTATTTATTTCAATCATCTCCTTTTTTTAAGTCTAGCCAAAGGTTTGTTGATTTTATTTTTCAAAAAACCCTTTTTGGTTTTGCTGATCTGTATTGTTTTTTAGTCTCCATTTTATTTATTTCTGCGCTGATATTTATTATTTCTTTCCTTGTACTAATTTTGGGTTTTGTTTGTTCTTGCCTTTCTAATTCCTTGCAGTGCATCATTAGGTTGTTTATTTGAAGGCTTTCTACTTTTATCATACAGGCATTATTGCTATAAACTTCCTTCTTAGTACTGCTTTGCCATATCCCATAGATTCTGATGTGTTGTATTTTCATTTACATTTGTTTCAAGAAATTTTAAATTTCTTAATTTCTTCATTGATTCCTTGGTTGTTCCGGAACATGTTGTTTAATTTCCAAGTGTTTGTGTATTTTCGAAGGTTCCTCTTGTTACTGATGTCTAATTTGATTCCATTGTGGCCAGAAAAGGTACTTGATATGGTTTTTATCTTTTTAAATTGATTCAGACTTGCTTTGTAGCCTGGTCTATTCTAAAGAATGTTCCATATGCTAATGAAAAGAATGTGTATTCTGCAGCAGTTAGGTTAAAAGTTCTTTAAATATCAGTTAGGCCTATTAAATCTAGTATATTGTTTAACTCTGTTTCTTTGTTGCTTTTCTGTCTGGATGATCGGTCTGTTACTGAAAGTGGAGTATTAATGTCCTCTACTATTTTTGTATTGCAGTCTGTCTCTCCCTTTAGATCTATTAACGTTTGCTTTATACACTTGGGATCTCCAGTGTCAAATGCATAGATATTTAGGATTTGTATACTGTCTTGCTGAATTGACCTCTTTATAGTGACTTTCTTTGTCATTGTTACAGTCTTAGATTTGTATACTATTTTATCTGATATGAGTAGCTACCCTTGTTCATTTTTGGTTTCCAGTTACATGGCATATCTTTTCCACCACTTCACTTTCAGTTTATGTGTATCTCTATAGGTAAAGTGGTTTTCTTGAAGTCAGCACTTAGGTGGGTCTTGTTTCTTAATCCATGCAGCCACTCTACCCCTTTTAATTAAAGAATTGTAACTATTTACATTCAGTGTTATTACTGATAAGACTTACTGTTGCCATTTTTTGGCTTGTTTTCTGATTTTAAGATTCCTCTCTTCCTTTTCTCCTTCCTTTCTTTCTGTCTTCCTTTGTGGTTAAGTGGTTGTATCTGGTAGTATGTTTTAATTTTCTTTATTTTTAGTGAATCTAGTGTAGGTTTTTCACTGTAGTTACCATGAGGCTTACAAAGAACATCTTATTTACATAACAAGTTATTTTAAGGAGGCGACAACTTATCTTACATCACAAGCAAAATAATAGAAACAAAAGTAAAAAAACCCACACAAAAAAATTCTACACTTTAACTCTACCTTCTCCCCAACCACACTGTGACTTTTAGTTGTCTCAATGTACACATTTTTATATTATCTATCTCTTAGCAGGTTGCTATAGCATTATTGTTCTTTGTCTGTTTGTCTTTTGGGCTTCATGCTAGATTTATGGGTGGATTTCACACTACAAATACAGTAATAGAGTACTCTAGATTTTCCCATTTACTTAATTTAACCAATGGATTTTATACCTTAAAGTTTTCTTTTACACATTAGTGCTTTTTTCTTTCAGACTGATGAACTCCCTTTAGCGTTTCTTGCAAGACAAGTCTGGTGTTGGTGAATTCTCTCAGTTTTTGTTTGTCTGAGAAAAAAATATATATGTCTCTCCTTCGTAGTTAAATGTTAATTTTGCTGGTTGCAGTATTCTTTGATGACAGTTTTTTTTTTCCTTTGGGCACAGTGAAAATGTCATTCTAGTCCCTCCTGCCTATATGGTTTGAGGAGTCTGCTGCCAGATGAATTTGGAACTTCTTCCTATGTTGTTTCTTTTCTCTTGCTGCTCTTGACATCTGTTTGTCTTTGACCTTTGAGAGTTTAATTATTATATGCTTTATGATAAGTAGCCATATTTGGGTTGAATCTGTTTGGTGCCCTAAGACCTTTCTGTACGTAGCATTTCTTTCTTTCTCAAGTTTTGGAAAGTTTTCTGTTCTTATTTACTTGAATAAACTTTCTACACCCTTCTTGCTCAGCCCCCTCTTGAACACCAATAATTCTTAGATTTGGTCTTTTGAAATAATTTTCTATGTCTTGTAGGTGGCCTTCATTCCTTTTATTCATTTTCTTTTTCCTCCTCTGTGTATTTTCAAATAGCTGGCCTTCAAGCTCACTGATTTTTTTCATTGGTTGGTTCATTCTGCTGTTGAGAGCCTCTAAAGAGTGCTTCAATTCAGCAAATGTATTCATTTCAGCAATGTCTTATTATTTTAATCTTTTTGTTAAATTTCTCTGCTAGATTTCTGAATTTCTTTTCTGTGTTACCTTGGAGCTCATTGAGTTTTCTTAATATTGGTATTTCAAATTCTTGGTCAGAGAGCTCACATATCACCATCTTGTTAGAATCAGTCATTTAATTTTTACTTTGTCCTCATGGGGAGGTAATGGTTTTCTGTTTGCTGTTGTTTCTTGAGGGCATATGTCTATGTCTTTCTATTGAATGATTAATTATTTATTCTAGTTTACTCTGTCTGGCTTGTTTGGGCTTTTACTGAATATGTTTGCTTAGCAAATCTTGTAGGTCACTGCCTCCTTGTTGATGCTGAGTGACATCTTAGACCCAGGTTCACTTCAGCTATAATAAATGGTCAGAGTGCTGCCTGTCCCAAGTGGGGGATGTTCCAAAGGGATTATACCAGCAGTGTGGGAAGAGTGACTAGGGGTTTTTGTCCAGTGGATCCAAAGAACATACCTTCTACAGTGTGCTGCTGCTGAACAGTCATTCTGATTTGGCATCTCCTTTGGCCAAGTTACACAGCAGAGTTTCTAGGATTAGGAAATGGTAGTACCAGCTCCCCTCATTGTCTCTGCCTGTCCTCAAAGATATTTCTCTATTCAGGCAGTCATGATGCTTCCTATGAGAACTCAAGAAGGTGGAGAAGCTGGTCAAGAACCTCAATTTCACTTCTTCCACTGTATAAATCATGAGTTCTGGGGAGATTTTTTTATATGCTTGGTGCCAGGCAGAATGGGGGTGGAGGGGCATTATGGATGTGGAAGATCAATTCTCCTACCATCTACTCAGAGTTTTTCCACTTTTCTGAAGCCCCAGCAACTGTCTCTCATCTTTACACTTGAGCTCTGCGTTGTTGATGGTGAAAATCTTAGTGTTCCATGTTTGTTTTTGGTTTTCTGTATGGAGGAGAGGGAGGGGAAGCCAGCTTGCCTCTACACTGCCATTTTGGAACTGGAAGTCAGAACTTGATCTTTCTTAATCATGTACCAAACTGTCATAGTAAACTGCCTTTTGCTACTAGTATTAGCTTGTTCATAAAAATACCATGCATAGATAATTTTTAAAATTACCTAAGATTTCAAGTAGAATAATGAGATTTCATGGAGCAGTTTCTCATTCCATTCTTAAGACATACATATGTTTCTTTTGCTCGAATCATCTACATGACCCCACTAATCATTACACAAACTCCCTTTCAATTTAGGACTTGGCATTTTATCTTTTGTTCTAGAAATCCCAGATGATTCAGCTCTTTCTCCCTCACTTGGTTCACATCTGTTATGGATTGAATTGTATTTCCCCAAAAGATACGTTGAAGTCCTACTGCCAGTACCTGTGAATATGACCTTCTTTGGAAATAGGGTCTTTACAGATGTAATTAGGTTAAAATGGTATCCTTATAAGAAGAAAAATATTGGGGCTGGGTGCAGTGGCTCACACCTGTAATCTCAGCACTTTGGGAGGCTGAAGCAGGTGGATCACTTCAGGTCAGGAGTTTGAGACCAGCCTGGACAACATGGCAAAATCCTGTCTCTACTAAAAATATAAAAATTAGTCAGGCATGGTATTGTGTGCCTATCGTTCCAGCTACTCAGGAGACTGAGAAACAAGAATTGCTTGAACCTGGGAGGTGGAGTTTGCAGTGAGCCAAGACTGTGCAACTGCTCTCCAGCTTGGCTGATGGAGTATGTCTCCTTAAAAAAAAGAGAGAGAGAGAAAGAAAAATTTGGGCACGGACACAGAAGGAAGATGGGCATGTAAAGATTGAGAGATGAGAGTTATGCTGCCACACAGTAAGGAATATCTGGGACTACAAGAGGCTTCAGAGGGACCATGGTCCTGCTGCCACCTTAATTTGGGATTTCTAGCCTCCAGACTTTGAGGTAATAAATTTGTTATCATAACTCAATTTGTGGTACTTTCTTGTTGCAGCCCTAGGAAACTATTACAACATCATTTTGTAGCCCCATGTTTCTGACTCTTGCCTGACACACTATACTTCTGACTCTCACTCTCTGGTGTTTGTTTCTTTATTTTTTATTCAGGCTTGTCATTACCATGTTTGACCCATTTCTATAATCATAAAACCACAGAGATTTGCTGAAAGGCCTCCTCCTGATGATTTAATTTTATCAAAACAAGTTCGCTGAGTAGCATTTAATTTTACTTATAATTCTAATGACTTTGAAAGCTATGATTTAGTGATGGCAGAGATGCTACGAATTAATATACGGCAAATATCTAAACTGTGACCTATATTGCCTTATTTTTAACCGAATAGAACAAGTAGGATGAAGCCTGAAAAAATGCCCATTTGATATAACAATGAAGAGGTTATTGGTAATTTTATTAATAGTAAGAGCAACTTCAGTAGAAGGGTGAGGACAGAAGTCATAAAATTTTAAAATCTCTGTACATTAAAAATAAAATGCAATATGAGAAACTAAGAAAAATAAGTGTGAAATTTCACATATTTAGCCTTAATATCCAAAATCAATATAAAAATAACACAATAGAAAAATTAACAAAAGGCATAAATAGAAAACTTGAAGAAGAAAAATAAGACCAATAAATACATGAAAGAGATCAAATTCACTTCTGAAATAAAAATTAAAATAATTCCAATGTAAAAGTAGCAAAGATTTATTTTAAAGATACCCAAAAAATAAAGTGCTAGTAAACGGATAATCTCCCACATTTCTGGCTAGAGTTTGACTCGATATAATCTTTATTCTGGATAATTTGAAAATACATATCAAATTTCTAAATTCTGTAGATTTAATGTACAAGGTAAGTATAGTTAATAATGTATTATATACTTGAAATTGCTAAGGGAGTAGATTTTAAATGCATTTACCACAAAAAAATAGTAACTATATGAGGTGATGAATATGTTAATTGTGATAATCACTTCATAATACATATATCAAAACATTACATTGGGCTGGACACAATGGCTCATACCTGTAATCCCAGCACTTTGGGTAACTGAGGCAAGTGGATGGCTTGAGCTCAGGAGTTTGAGACCAGCCTGGGCAACATGGTGAAACCCTGTCTCTACAAAAAAATTTAAAAATAAGCCAGGCATGGTGGCTCATGCCTGTAGTCTCAGCTACATGGGAGGCTGAGATGGGAGGATCGCTTGAGCTCAGGAGGCAGAGATCACAGGAGTCAAGATTGCACCACTGCACACCAGCCTGGGTGACAGAGGGAGACCCTGTCTCAAAAACAAAACCCAAAAAACAAAAAACACATCACATTGTGCAACTTACATGTATACAATTTTTATGTGTAGAATATATAAAGTTTCTAAAATATGCACACAACTTACCAACAATTCTACTTTCAAGAAACTTGAATTTTTGAAATAATTATTTCCTGAAGAAATATTTTTGAGCACCTATATATTCCAATGACTGCTGCTAGGTATTAGGGAAACAAAAAAACTAGACATTGCTTCTTGCCTTCATGTACCTTACAGTTTAGTGGGAGAAACTGAATATATAAACAAGTTTAAAATCAAGTTTAAAAAGTATATTAAGTAGTGAAGAGAGCATATACCTTACCTAGGTTAATAGGAGCTGAAGGGGTTTGTAAGAGAGAGCTTCTATTAGAGAAAGCAAAAAAGAGTCATATTAGGAGGCAAATGCCATGTTCTAGAAACTGTAAGAAAACTGCTGTGGCTGGAGGGAAGGCCAAGTAAGGAAAGCATGCATGAGATATGCTTGAAGAAGTAGACAGGAGCCTGATGATGCAGCGACTTACAGATTCTACCAAGAATTGTTATTTTGTTTTAAATACCACATAAAAACATTGAAGAGTTTTAAGTTTCCTCTGTCCTCTGTGTTTATAATGATTGTAGGAACAAGGAGGAAGTGTATTAATGCCTATGCTGCAAAACAAATGACCACAAATAGCCCATCTTAAAACAATCCAATTTTATTCTGTTTCTGTGGGTCAAGGATCATGGTACTGGTGAAATGAGTCCTCTGATCTGGATCTCGCCAGGCTGGAATCAATGTCAGCTGCACCTTCAGTTAAAGCAGAGATGGATGTAGCAGGCCATCAGTATATTGACAATGTCTGAAATCTTTTGTGAGGGTTAGGGAAATGCCCAAAGTAAAAGGATTGAATGGGATGGGATCAATGAAAGATTAGAAAAGGAATCAAATGAGTATGAGAGTTGACCAAGATGGCCTATGTCGCCCTCAGCTTGACTAAATTTCAGATAGGCTTCTTCTCTGGGACCTGTTTTCTTAGAGCATTTATTTAAAAAATAAACTCGCAATTGTAAATTCTTTCCCTGCTCCTCTAAGATATAAATCTTTCTTTCTAAAAGCAAATCTTTCTAAAAGCGTCCTGCCAGTTTTACAATCCAGGACTGCTTTCTCAAGGACCTGGGAGCCATCCTTTTGAAATGCAGTCACCTAAGAAGATAGTGCCCCTATCTTCCATTCTCTGTGGGATGATAGAAGACTACATTCAGCTCCAAACTGTAAAACTACCTTCTGTCATGAAGACATGAGAAAATTTACTTTTCCTTTCGGTAAGGCCAATTAGCAAGCACAGATGATCTAAGCTTTGCCCCACCCCAGGTCTTTGTCTCTCAAAAATCCTCCCGTCATTTGTTTTAGTGAAGTTGAGTTCAGACAATGTGTTCATCTCTCTTTTATTACAATAGCATTGAACAAAGTCTTCCTTGCTGGTTTAGCTTGCTTCGATGCAATTTTTTGCTTTGACAGAACAAAAGAATAGATTTTTTTTCAGGCAAAGTTTAGCATGTGTAGTAGCAAAGGAACAAAGACATGAAGCATCCTGAGATAGTGTAGTCTCAATGTTACCAAATATCTCAGACTAAAAAGTGTTTTACTGTAAGTGTAGGCTGCAATGTCTTATTCTGGTAACCCTTGTTTAATCACAGGCTACAGAACTATTTTTGTCCCACCCTTCTTTCTATTGTTTATGGCAAAAGATATATATATATATATGTGTGTGTGTGTGTGTGTGTGTGTGTGTGTGTGTATGTGTGTATATATATATGTGTATATGTGTGTATATATGTGTATATATATACGTATATATATACATATATGGCAGAGTTTTTTTTAGATATTGTTTTGGTCTTTTTTTTTTTACTAAAAGAAACATCTAGAAAATGCAAATAAGTCTGGGATAGAAGGATATTGGTTTTTTTGTGTGTGGATGATTTTACAATTCCTCACTTTACCTCTATAACAAGATGCCAGGGGTGTCTGTATGTGTGTGTGTTTATTAATTCAATAAAGTTAGTTCCAGAATACATCAGTAAGTTAGTACATATTCAGAATAATTTCAAAAAAGTATACAATTCAAATCAATATTCATATGATTATTCACAAACATTCAGAAATATTTGAGCGCTTCTGAATCTTCAAGTTTTAAATTAAATATTATTCTGTCTTCTATTTATTATTATAGATCTTCTCTTCACTCTTTTCCCTACATTTTACCCCAGGAGTATGGGCCAAATGGACCTCAACAATGAGTGGCAGTGCTCTCTGACTTTGATTGGATTCAGCAAATGAGGTGCACTTAGCAGAGATCTGATGGAGGCAGAATAGTGAAGTTCTCCCAGCTCCTTTACTGAAGAGTTGCTTCGAGCTGGCTGAGTCTCTCAGACAAACATCACAGCTTTTATAAGATCCCTCTCACTTTGCTTTCTCCATACAGCATTCCCACTTTTTCTTGCCTCCAAACCAATATTCTCCTTCCCCTTTCAGCCTAGGGATAATGATGTTACTAGCCTCAAGGTAACCTTTGTGATTTCCCTATACTCTGCTCAGACATCTATAACTAGTTCTCATTAAACTCTTCTTAAATTACACAAATAGAGCATTTTCCTGCAAAGCCAGTGAATGATGCACTTATCATATTTAGGGATCTGAGGGTGTTATTATGTCATAAACTTTGAAGTCACTGGTATATGATTTAAATTATAACTCCCAGATAAGAATGTACAGTTACCAGTACTCTTTGTCTAAGTGTTTTAGATTAATAGTATTTCTTTCAGATTAAATCAGAATTTAGCTAGAGAAATAAAGGAGGTGAAAAGGAAGTTTATGTCAGTTCTTTTTAATGCACCATATGGGAAAATCAAATTGACTATTAGTTCTATTACATCAATGTAATAGATGTAGCCTTTTATTACGCTACATTACAGGAGTCAGACAGCGGGAGCTTAGTGACAACAGTCAATCATCTCCCTTTCCTAACCTAACCCTGCTTCAACAATCCAGGAAGTCTCTTTTAGGATGGATATTGCTTAGCAATAGAGACAAATGTAGTACATTCATTTGGGCTATGCCATAGTTGCCAATGGGCCCTCAGGTTAGTCTTTTTTACAAAGAATATGAGTTATGTGAACAAAGAAGGATACACACCAAATAGTCCTGGATTGTGACCAGAATTCAACTGCTTACAGAGTAATTTTTTTTTTTTTTTGAAACAGAGTTTTGCTGTATTGCCCAGGCTGGATTGCAGTGGGACGATCTCAGCTCACTGCAACTTCTGCTTCCCAGGTTCAAGAGATTCTCCTGCCTCAGCTCCCAAGTAACTGGGATTACAGGTGCAAGCTACCACTCCCAGCTAATTTTTAGTAGGGACAGGCTTTCCCCATGTTGGCCAGGCTGGTCACGAACTCCTAACCTCAAGTAAACCACCAACCTCAGCCTCCCAAACTGCTGGAATTACAGGCGTGAGCCACCATGCCTGGCCACAGAGTAATTTTTTTACCTAGGTAGGTTCTGCTCCTCCTTAGTTCAAACCACCAAGTTATGACATTAGAATCAGAACCTACTTCTAATCCAAAAAAAAAAAAAAGCCCAACACAAAGGACTAAAACATTCTTGTATGCAGCAACTAATAATCAATATAAGGTCTTAACATTTCTATTTTTATCTAAAGACTTACAATCCCTATATAGATTTAACATTTTTTCTCTTTTCCATTTCTCCTGAGAAAATTAAAGAGAATTTAACAAAATCCCATATGTAGATTTAAAGCTCAACATATATAAAACCACTCAAGTGGTTTTGTCAACAAAATGGATATATAATAAAACATTAAATTACTCCTCCAGATTATCTCTAAGTCTAAAACATTGTCTCTCCCGGTTGAGAGAATATCAGACTTAATCAAACCTATTAATGAAAATTTTCATACCTGTTTGGGTAACTTATTGAACTCCTCCTAACTCCAGTTTCTCCTTAGACAAATGATATATGGACAGGCTCAAATATTCCATGTATAGCAATTTGAAAGAACACTTTGGATGAAAATTTCTGTTTAGTCCAACACACTTTTTAAAACTTTTTATTTAACATTATATAGTTTTAAATAGAACATTGTTTTGACAGAAATTTGAAAAGTATAAGCTCTACTTTGAATTTTTCTAATTATATAGAAGCAGAAATGCTCAAGCAGAAAACTATTGAAAATGCAAATTCAGCAATTTGAAAGGCTATTAAAAATTCTTTATTAAAAAAGAAGACCAGAGTTTTTAAACATGCTCAGAAAAAAAAAATGCTTAGAAAAAATCCCCCAGGGACAAATTATGAACTTGCTGAGAAAGAACTTTAAAAGTATATAGTTATCCCTTCTATTAATTCTGACTTTAGATTGTGGATGACTACAGATCATTTTCATAAATATATCTACCAGAAGTTTCTATAAAAACAATATTAGAGTTAGATTATACTTATGAAAAATCCACTGCCCCATCCAGAATAAACCCACCTTCCGACTCCTCTGCCCTGCATAAGTCTTCACTGAAGAGAAGGCTAAAGGAGGCAGTCTTGGACTAGAATTTTTGCAATAGGATGGTAAAATCTGAGGTACAGCTGTGTTTTATGCAAATTACATGTGACCCCAAAACTTGAGTACCCTTTGACGATTTGCCCACAGAAACAGCACCCCTCAATTAACTTCCAGCATTTGCTTGCTTTAAATAGCCCCAACGTGTTAAGTAGGTTAAAAAATATCCACATCAACTCTTCGTGAAAATACACAGCCTCACATACACATAACAAAGGTAGCATTAGAGCAATTGAGAAAAAAATATACTCCTACCACATGAAGGCATTTGAAATAATCCTTTGTTTAAGGGATTGAATGTACAATGGATTAAAGTTCTAGCTCAGCTGAACAACATAAGTCCTTATGTTGGGCATGCTCAGCTCTTGCTGAAAGGTCAAAGCTCTCCATGGACAATAGAGGCTACTGCACACACAAATGGGGCATAGCACATGACTCTGGAGATTCATTCTAAAAGTATGACTTGTCAGCTCTAGCATTACAAAGCATTAAAACCCAAACACTGTTCTCTGATGATAACATTGTTCCTAACTACTTGGCACCAGGAGTCACAGTGAAAACCACTGACAGCAATAAAAGGCAGACTAAGGAAATAGGATCCCCACTTCTCTGAATTTCAACATGACATTACACTATATTGCATTCAGTGCACGGCTAGATCTTTTTAAGTGTGAAGCCCATGGGACTTGAGAGAAAATTTTGATGATGCATTTGGAAAAACTGGAAAGCATCCTCACCTCAACACTACATATAAGCTTTCTGCTTCAATCATACAAATAAGCAACTATACCACCACCCTTCTGGTGTGTGTTCTGTTGTTTTAAAAGAGTTATGTAAAACAAATTTTTCCAATTCCAGCCTCAGAATGAATGCCAAATCAATTAACAGAGATCAAATCACAACAAGCTCAACCCGCAGAGATTTCAAGTAGGCATTACTTGAAATCAAGTATTTTGATGCAGACTGAATATTAATGTTGCACCAAATAAGATAGAATAGAAATTTCTAAGTTTCCAAAAATGGGATTGAATCCAGATTGTGAAAATCAGAGAGTGTACACAGATCTGTATGGTGGATTAGTTCTACACATATATTTATGTGACTGTAAACATAAAAGCCTTCTCCTAATTCTGATGCTGAAAGTTTCTTTAATAAGAAGCAAAGGCATTACATAAGAGATGCAGTCTAACATGCAAATATCCTTCAGAGAAGAAAAACATTTGTAATAAGCTTATAAATGACATTTCTGTGGATTTTCCTTTTTTCAGAGCAGACTTTGATAGTGAAAAGAAGGAAGAAAACATGTAGGCCCTGAAGATCCTTAAAAGAGGGAAAGAGGTGACACAAGGTAAAAAGGGGTAGAAGATCCTGCAAATAAACATAGCCTCATAGCTTACTGCACAATTTTTTCAAGGTTTTATTATACCATAGAAAATTGCCCCAAAACATACTGACATACTGAGACCTCTAATATTTTATATATGTATATATATTTTTTAAAATATTAAACCAACATACGAGTTTCCAGTATGTAACAATAAGAAACATAGATAATAAGGAAAACATAATTTTGCCAGACCAACTTAAGTGTTTTTTTAGAGAGCAATTTCTCAGTTTAAGCAGATCAGATATCTGCAAGAACATTAAGAGGCAGGATTAGCAATAACAAATAAATGCTTAACATTTATATTCAACCAGACAAATATCAAATGATGTATACGTCATTTGATGTATACAAATATCAAAATGATGTATACCTGGTGGAACTTTAAAAAATGACAACATATTTACTGATTTTGTTAAAAAGTCGGCTTCTTTTTGTTAAAAAGAAGGCTCAAAGGATAGGGGCTGTCCCATGTGAGATAATTCAGATAAAGCTTGGAAAAGGAGAGAGTCCAAGATCAGCCCCAGGGACGATCCGTAGGTGACTAATGCTCTCCTCATCCAGTAATAAATGGATTCATCCATACACTAGTCATCATCTGCATAAATCTCCCAGATTGCTCATGTTCTTTTTTCCAATTATCTAAAGAAATATTTTAGAACTTTGGGCAGTACTAAAAAAATAAATCTCTATTAATGACCTACTATGTGTCAGGAACAGTACTAAGCACATCATATAAATTATTTAACAAATATTTGAGTGTGGTGGACAGAATAATGGCCCTCCCAAATATGTCCATGTCCTAATACTCAGAATCTGTGAATATGTTAGTGTATATGGCAAAGGAGTATTAGGGCTCCTAATCAGATGACCTCGATATGAGGGGATTATCCTCAATTATCTGGCTGGGCCAAATGTCCTTATAAGTAGGAAAGGGAGGCACAAGAGTGAGAGATTTGAAGATGCTATGGTGTTGGCTATTCTCTGTTGGCCTTGAAGGTGGATGAAG
Organism: Pan troglodytes; assembly: GCF_028858775.2. Taxonomy (NCBI): domain Eukaryota; kingdom Metazoa; phylum Chordata; class Mammalia; order Primates; family Hominidae; genus Pan; species Pan troglodytes. The sequence continues at coordinate 42,616,535 of NC_072413.2, forward strand.
GAGCCATGAGCCAAGGAAAACACAGGTGGCCTCTAGAATCTAGAAAAGTAAATGAATTCTCCCATAGAACCTCCAGAAGTAATGCAGCCCTGCTGATACCTTGATTTTAGCCAAGATCCATTTCAGACCTCTGACCTTTGGAACTGTCAGAGAACACAGCTGTGCTGTTTTAAGCCATGAAATCTGTGGTAGTTTGGTAAAGCAGCAATAGGAAACCACTACATTGACTGTTCCATTATTTCATTTAATCCTTATGAAATTCTATAAATGTATTATTATTGCTATTTTACAGATAAAGAAACTGAGTCCGAGAGTTTAGTTAACTTGCCCAAATTTACCCAGCTAGTGGGTACCTAAACCAGGTTTCAAAACTATTCTAATTCCAAGGTCTATCCATTTAATTATTATAATTCTTCTCTCATGGGTTGATATTACCATACACTCAACATTACAACTCCCCACCACGTATTTATTCCAAGAAAAGATTTCATCACTGGGGCCTTATTCTGTACCTGCACATGAAGCAGCTGGTGCAGACTGTGGCTCTTCCAACTCAGAATGAATGAGAATGTGGTATAAAACAGTAAAACGGTGACTTATTGGAGGAGCAAAACTAGGAGTTTTACACATATAGATGTGAGCAATGAAGCAGGGAGGCATTCTGACAGCTGCTGATGACAAGCAGATTGGCTGCTATAGCACGTCAGACGCCATGAATCACAAGAGAGCTTTCAGTAATGGTTCCCACCAGTAAAGCCCACTGACACCATTTTTCAGTTGACAGACTCAAACATTCCCATTTCCAGTGACTCATTGGGCAGAGACAATTTGACATATGGACTGACCACTCCTGGATAGAGATCCCTCTACTAAAGAACATTAATGTATATTGCAGTTTTACTATTAATCATTTAAAGTACTATTGTTTTGCCTTCTGATTTATATTAGTTTTCATGGAAATAGCCATTGACTAAACCTCATGCTAAGTATGAATCCACTCAGATGTCTCTACTCCAAGTCTCAAGGTTTCACTCTTTTCCAATCAATTCTCTATCACATAAGAGATCTGGCAAGATTGCAACTTATGTTGTAATTCTTCAACCCGCACAATTAAATTTTGTGCCTGATTTTCAGTAAGCTATAAGAAACAAGGAATTTTTTAAGCAGCTCTCTGGTTCTCTGATAATGACTTTGGCTGGGAGCTTAAAGACCTGGGTTTGAATTTCTTCTCTGAGTGCTCCAGTGCATTCAAAGAAAAGCATTCCATACCACAGTGCTTGTAGTCGTCATCACTTCCATAATGGTCAGCACTACCAATGCACTTGATTATTAGGCACTTCCACACAATTAACAGCAGATGAAAATTTTATTAATCCTGATGACACTATATACCATATATTACTAATATCTCATTACACATTTGCACAGAACTCAGTACTGTATTCAAGCTCAAGCATACAACCAATGCAATCCCCAAATCTCATCTTTGAAGGTCTGTTTCCTGAGACTACTCCTAATACCAGCTTTGTATTGGTTGGGAGACAGGAGAGAAAACCCATACCAGTTATTAACACAGAGAATATAACATAAAAAATTATTAAGGATAATTTTTTATCCTTAATTGGAAAACTGAAAAGACAAAAAGGAATATTAAGAAATCATTGAGATAGTCATACAAAGAGCAGCTACCACCTCCAGGAGCTGGGAATAAAAAGGGGGAAAGGTTGTAATGATAAAACTCAGATGCTTGGAGAAGGGACCCATGGAACTGAACTCAGATCTCTGAGGAAGGGGCAGTGTTCAGCTAGCTCTGGTGTCCCTGAGTAGTCATAATAAGGCTGGTTACATGAGTGTTAGAAAAACTGCAATCTGATATCCACAGCAGCTATGGAAAGAACTGACACTGCTTCTGAGATAAAGAAGCTTTGCTGGGGAAATGCTGAAGGGAGCAGGCATGAGTACCCCTACCTCCTCTATCTCTGCAAACTTCTAGTTGCCCCTATTGGCAAACCCTAACAGAGAACCAGCCTGCCTGCAAAGCAGAAAGGTGGGTTTGCAGTGTCTCAGTTCAAGCAAAGAAACACATGGTATACTGTTTAGCTCATTCATTCACTCACCAAACATTTTTAAATGCCTACTATATTCTGGGCACTGGTGACCACTGAACAAAATAACAAAGTCTCCACTTTTGAGGTTGACATTTTGGTAGGGTGAGGCCAATAATAAATAAATAGACAAATATTTAATATTTGAGGTGGTAAAAAATGCTTTGAAGGAAAATAAATCAGTGATGGGGTGGAGAGAAATGGGTGCAGAAGCAGTAGAGATGGAGGCTGTGTAGATAAAGCATGAGCAGTAGAGCCACACTGCCAGCACCTGAGTCCTATCTCTGCTTCTTACTAAACCTATGATCTCAGGCAAGTTACTTAGCCTCTCTGTACCTCAGTTACTTTACGCGTCAGATGCAGATAATGGTGACAAAAATATCAACTTCATGGAATTGCTGTAAAGATTAAATAAACGGGTATCTATAAAGTGCTTAGAATAATATGTGGTGTATAATAAGTTCCATATTGTTAAAGAGTGGTATCATATAATGACAAAGACTACAATGAGCCTAGATTGGGAGGAGGGAGAGTGTGGTTACGGTAAAAGAAGACATAAAAGGTTTGGAAACGGTAATGAGGAACAAAGAAGACCTGAACTCCAGGCCAGTGATATGAGGGATATAAAAGAGAAAACAGCTAACTGTGAGAAGTCTGAGAGGGAGGCAAAGTCTTCAAAGGAGAGTCAGGTTTAAGCCACATTCAGAAAAGAGGCTGAGAATACTGCACTGTAGATGATAGTGGATGCAATTTAGAGAAAGACATAGAAGTGTGAAAGAAGTATTTGCCACTTATTACCTTACTTTTACTAAAAGTAAAAATGCTATGATTAGAATGATAAGGCCGGGCGCGGTGGCTCACGCCTGTAATGCCACCACTTTGTGGGGCCAAGGCGGGCAGATCACCTGAGGTCGGGAGTTCAAGATCAGCCTAACCAACATGGAGAAACCCCGTCTCTACTGAAAATACAAAATTAGCCAGGCATGATGGCACATGCCTGTAATCCCAGCTTCTCAGGAGGCTGAGGCAGGAGAATTGCTTGAACCTGGAAGGCGGAGGTTGCTGTGAGCCAAGATCACGCCACTGCACTCTAGCCTGGGCAACAAGAGCGAAACTCCGTCTCAAAAAACAAATAAACAAACAAACAAAAAAAACAATGATAATAGTTTTCTGATGGTAAAAACACCAAAACATTTATTATGAGCAATAATATAATTTCTATAACACTGTCTAGTTTACAAAATGTTTTCACATCTACTGTGTTATTGCTCATAATAAAATTGTGAAACTGAGACAATATACATTCACAATGAGAGTGAAGACATGGGCAAACCTAGTATTAGTCCAGTAATTCTCAAACATTTGACAGTTGCTAAGAGGGTGAATATATCTACTGAAAACTAAAATAAGGCTTTAGGGAAAATATGTTGTAGACACTAAGATGTTTTCACATTGTATATGTAAAACAGTAGATGGATTCTGAGCTTCTGGTGTTTCCAAATAAAAAAAGGCTTTTTGGTAGAGCAATATACTAGTTAAACCACAAAGTACCTAGATAGTGGATCCCTAATGGCCCAATCACAAGGCCACTTTTCAGAGGTCCTACCATATTGGAAAACAGCCCTTAAAATGTGGCCATTCTGCATACTTGTCAACACACTGAAACCTCAAGGTGACCCACACTAAAAGGTCTGTCTCTGCTGTCTTACTCAGCTGTCATTCCCAGCATAATTTCAAGGGACTTCAGGGACTTCCAACATGTACTTTATATAGATCACGTAGAAGTCCAAAATGCCACAATAGTATCAAAAACTAGATTTTTAGGATAACAGAATCAAAATTAGTTTCCTAGTATGACACAAGATCTTAAAGAACCCTCATCTAATCTCTCACGTTATTGATTTGAACAATGAAGTAGAGTGAAAGAAAGTGACTTTACTCAAGGGCGCACAGATTCACAGCTACATAGTAACAGTATAGGGCTAAATTTCTGGTTTCCTAGATACTGAGTTCAACATTCTCATTCAGCTCTACATTCTGCCTTAATATTATTGGGAGAATGATACAGGAAAGGGAAGCAACCTGGAATTAAAACTGATATAGGAAAAGAAATATTGGTGGGGAGGACATGTCTTACAGATGCATATGACTAACCTTACAGAAGAGAAAAAAGTGGCTCATCAGTGTATTTAATCACTGTGTAACATGCACACATATTCTGCAGATTTCTCAAGTGACAGGACTTAAAAATTTAATTTCTACAGCTTATTATTTCTACATTTGAACTGATTTGTAAAAACCTTGAAGACAACTCCATTTTCCAAGTCTTGGTAGTCCCTCAAGCGCATCACAAACTGGGCCCACAATAGTTACTCAATAACTGCTTCCTATGTATGTACCTGATTATAATACTTGACAAAATATTCACCCTTTGGTTATGAAAATTATTTTTAATTTTTTCTTCTTTGTTTAGCAAAGCAACATTTAGAGTTATTCTAAAACTGTCTACTGATATATAGATTTTATTTAGAAAACATTTGTTTTATTCAGTTAGTCATTTTTTAGCAAAATTCACAAATCAAAATTATGATTTAGATTAATATAAAGTAACATATTTGAAGCTATGAAGCTTTGCTTCATGAAAGATTTAAGAAAACAAAGATTATTCTACATGAAATGCCACATAAAGCAATTTAGCAGACTTGAAAAACAAGAAAGGGGAGGGAATATGTGCAAAGAACTACATAGGAATGGAGCACTTTTAGTTTCTATAGTAACCAACATAAATGAATACTGTTTTGGAAAATGTACTAGCAAAGTCAGTGAGACGTAAATTTATGAACACAAAAACCAAAGACCCAATTCAATCCTATGGTATAAACCCACACTTTTCCTCTAAATGGAGCTGAAATTTTTTTAAAAGCCCTATTGCTAACTGGTCTGTTCAAAGGATTTTTTTCTTAATTTGCTATTCTGCCTTCTGGGTATTTGTCTACTACACAAACATTTATCAATAACTAGAAATGACTTTTTTATTGCCTGCTGGATCGTTTATTAAAACTCTAGTGGAGAAGCCAGTGAGAACATAATTGTCTAACAATCCCTTCTTCCCAACTGTGTGTGGTAAATTGACTCCAGAGACCAGGACACACAACATGATAACTTTTTCAAAATCAATTGAAATATTAATCATAAAACAAAAAAAGAAAAATATGTATATATTATTTACTTTTATCTAAGCGAGTAAATCTCCTTTGTTATAAAAACTATACTAAATGTATGTTTTCAGTTTTTTAGATAAAGAGAGAGGACTATGTGAAGTTATTTTCAGAGACAGAGCAAAATCCATTGCCCAGGCGCCCTGTTGTTCTTCTGACTTGTGTATGCTTAGCCTACTCAGTATAATAAAGATGGTCAAGGATTATACAATTTACACCCATTTAAACATATAAACTTTTCTCCTAAAGTAAATGACTAAAACAAGACATTTATCTGAAGAAGAAACTTCCTGTAATCACGTAAGTGTTACAGTGATGAAGAGAGCCGAACAGTTATTTCAACATTTCATGTAAAATTGTCATGAAAAGGAAAAAATTTCACAATGTACAATGCAAAACACTTTCATTTAATACTTGTTTTATTAATATCATTGAGTTGTCTAGAAATCAGTGTCTTTAAGCATATTGAGTTTGATTTTCAACATGCCAATTATCTTACTCCAAGTGTTTATTCCAATGCTTTAAAAAGAAGGAATTACATCTAAATGCCTTGTGTCTGTATATTGACCTAGCTTGATGAACTGGTGATGCTGCTTCCTTCAGCCTCATATTGTAAAGTGTTCTTCCTACATCCTTCACAGTTACAATGTAATCAGATTGTCTAAATATCTAATTGTTAATACTCATCTTATTCCATAATGATGCTACTGATAGAGACTATGTGCAGACTAATAAGATCAAAGTCAAAATGACTGATCTTGCCAAAAGATCTTTTTTATTTTCTATTATGTATTAAGAAACACTATAGGAGGCGCTGGAAATGTAAGAATGAGTAAGATGCCCTGCTGTCCAGGATATCACAAGCTAGCCAGAAAAAGAAACAACAAAAAAAATGGCTATAAAAATATTGTGGTTGCATAAGAATTCAGTAATGCAAAGGAAAAATTCAAATTAAAACAAGTTTTCAACATTTGTTATAATGCCTACTACTTTGTTTTGAAATATTTCTAGACTTGAAATTCCTAATTTTCCAAAATTGATATTTGTGAGAAAGTAATCACTAATACTCTGAAAGGTTAATATGATCTATATTTAGAAGAAAACCTTCAGACAAATTAAATTCAGCAGAGTTTATTTAAGCAAAGCTCATGAATCAAGCAGCACATTGAACAAGGTGAAGATCATTTAGCTCCACCCGTCAGTGTAGGCAGGCAATATTTGTAGACAGAAAAAGGAAGTAATGTACATAAAGAGCTTGGTTGATTATAGCTCCACATTTGGGCCTGGGGTGATGAGGCATTTGCTTTATATGGACATGGTCTGATCAGTTGGCAGTCTGTGATTGGCTGTTGGCAGTCTGTGATTGGCTGAAGCTCAGCTGCTATGATTGGCTAAGACTCACCTACTTGTTACAAGAATATATTCTTAAGTTAGGTTACAGTTTGTTCACATACTAAGATAGGTTGCTTTTTGCTACTTAGAGAGGCAGCTCTAAGCCAAATTTAATTTAACAGGACAGTTTCAAATATATGTGAGGCAATATATGTGGAATTGCTTTCCATGAAGTATTTTGAATGAGCCTTTTTCAAATGTCTGAAGAACTGTATACCATGTTAGTATAATTAAATTTTACACAACTGAAAATTTTTATATAAAAAATAAATACTAATTATTCATATATGTTAAGATTTAGAAAGCGTATCCTTTTCTTCAATAAATACATTAACTTTACTCTAAAGAAAATTTGTTGCCTTACACGATCATCTATAATTTTAGTATTTCAAAGATGACATTATTTATTTTGTTATATTAAGTAAAAGTAAAGATGTTTCTGGAAGGCACCAGGAGTCCTGTCTGCACAGAGCACCATGAAGTTCACCTGCATTGAGTTCTTTCCCTTTGTACAACACTTACTCCCAGACCAAAAAATAACTCCTTCTCTCCAATCTGTGTTCCAGGCAAACCAATAGACTCCAATTGTCTCCCGAAATGCTTAAAGTGCTTTTCCAATATCCACTATGTTTGGGCAACATATTAAAAATATACAACAAAAAGTTTTTGCTGTGTTTTTCTTCTTAAGCATGTAGGACACAGGGCTCAAAAGTAATGAATATTTCAATGTTACCAAATTCTTCAACTTCAGTTTTCATTATTGTTGATCTTGTCCTTCTGGGTGGGCATGGATAGTATTAAAACACTTTGTAGATATGAAGATTGGTTTGAAAATTTTGGCTACTTTAGTGCAATGCAATCTGTCAGTTTTCCTAAAGACTTGTTAGGCATGACCTAACATCACACCTAGAGGAACTGGAGTAACAAGAATAAACTAATCCCACAGCTAGCAGAAGAAAGTAAATAACGAAAATCAGAACAGAACTGAATGAAATTGAGACCCAAAAAAATGATACAAGAATCAACAAAACCAAAAGTGGAAAAGATAAACAAGATGAATAGACCACTTGCTAGATTAACAAAGAAAAAAAGAGAGACTAGATCCAAATAAGCACCATCAGAAATAACAAAAGTGACATTGCAACTGATCCCACAAAAATACAAAAGATTTGTAGAAACTATTACGAACACCTCTATGCACACAAACTAAAAAATCTAGAGGAAATGAAAAAATACCTGGAAACACAGTCTCCCAAGATTGAATCAGGAAGAAATTGAAATGCTGAACAGACCAATATCGAGTTCCAAAATTGAATCAGTAATTTAAAAACCTATCAATGAAAACAAGCCCTGGACCAGATGGATTCACAGCTGAATTCTACCAGACATACAAAAAAGAGGTAGTACTGATTCTACTGAAACTATTTTTAAAAAAAATTGAGGAGGAGAGACTCCTCCCTAACTCATTCTACAAAGTCAGCATCACCAGGATAAAAAAAACCTGGAAAAAACACAACAAAAAAGGAAAACTACAGGTCGGTCAATATCCTTGATAAACATAGACACAAAAATCCTCAACAAAATAATAGCAAACTGAATTCAATAGCACATCAAAAAGTTAATTCATCATGACAAAGCAGGCATCATTCCTGAGATGCAAAGTTGGCTCAACATATGCAAATCAATAAATATAATTCACCACATGAACTAAAATAAAAACAAAACCCATATGATTATCTCAATAGATACAGAAAACCCTTTCAAAAAGATCCAACATCCTTAATGATAAAAACCCCTAAGGAACTAGGCATCAAAGAAACGTACCTCAAAATAATAAGAGCCATCTATGACAAACCCACAGGCAACATCATACTGACTGAACCAAAAGTAGAAGCATTCTCCCAGAGAACTAGAAATAAGACAAGGGTGTCCACTCTCACCACTCCTAATCAACATAGTACTGGAAGTGCTAGCAAGACAATCAGGCAAGAGGAAGAAATAAAAGGCATCCAAATAGAAAAAGAAGTCAAATTATCTCTCTTCACTGATGATATAATTCTATACAGAGAAAACCCAAAGGACTCTGACAAAAGGCTATTATAACTGATAAATGATTTTATGAAGATTTCAGATGCAAAATCAATGTACAAAAAGCTGTAGCATTTCTATACACTAATATAGTTCAAGCTGAGAGCCAAATCAAGAATGCAATTTCATTTAAAATAGACAGAAAAAATAAAATAAAATACCTAGGAATACATCTAACCTAGGAGGTGAAAGATCTTTATAAAGGGAACTACAGAACACTGCTAAAAGAAATTGTAGAAAACAGAAACAAATGGAAAAACATCCCATGTGCATGGATTAAAATAATCATTAAAATACCCATACTGCCCAAATCAATATACAGATTCAATGTTATTCGTATCGAACTACCAATGTCATTTTTCACAGAACTGCTAAAAACTATGCTAAAATGTATATGGAATCAAAAGAAAAAAGAAGAACCTGAAAAGCCAAAGCAATCCTAATCAAAAAGAACAAACCCAGAGGCATCACACTTGACTTCATACTACTCCATAACCCAAACAGCATGGTATTGGTACAAAAACAGACACATAGACCAATGGAACAGAATGTGGAACTCAGAAATAAAGCCATACACCTACAGTCATCTGATCTTTGACGAAGCTGACAAAAATAAGTAATGGGGAAAGAATTCCCTATTCAATAAATGGTGCTGGGATAGCTGGCTAGCCATATATAGAATGAAACTAAAGCCCTACATTTTACCATATACAAAAATTAACTCAAGATGGATTAAAGACTTAAAATGTAAGACATCAAATCATAAGAATACTAGAAGAAAAACCTAAGAAACACCATTCTGGACATCGACCTTGGGAAAGAATTTATGACTAGGTCCTTAAAAGCAATTGCAACAGAAACAAAAATTGACAAGTGGGACCTAATTAAACTAAAGAGCTTCTGCACAGAAAAAGAAATTATCAACAGAGTGAACAGAAAACTTACAGAATGGGAGAAAATATTCACAAACTATGCATCTGACAAAGATCTAATATCCAGAATGCATAAGAAACTTTAATAATTGAACAAGCACAAAACAAATAACCCCATTAAAAATGGGCAAAAGACATGAACAGACACTTCTCAAAATAAGAAATACAAGCAGCGAACAAACATAAAAGAAAAAATTGTCAACGTAACTAATTATCAGAGAAACGTGAATCAAAACCATAATGAGATACAATCTCGTACCATTCAGAATGGCTATTAATAAAAAGTCAAAAACAATAGATGTCGGTGAGGCTGCAGAGAAAAAGGAAGACTTACATACTGTCAGTGGGAAGATAAATTAGTTCAGCCACTGTTGAAAGAAGTTTGGAGATTTCTCACAGAACTACCATTTGACCCAGCAATCCTATTACTAGGTATACATCCAAAAGAAAACAAATCGTTCGACCAAAAAGACACATGCACTCTCACGTCCATTGCGGTACTATTCACAATATCAAAGACATGGAATCAACCTAGGTGCCCTTCAGTGGTGGACTGGATAAAAAAATGTGGTACAGATGGATTAAAGACTTAAATGTTAGACCTAAAACCATAAAAACCCTAGAAGAAAACCTAGACAATACCATTCAGGACATAGGCATGCTCAAGGACTTCATGACTAAAACACCAAAAGCAATAGCAACAAAAGCCAAAATAGACAAATGGGTTCTAACTAAACTAAAGAGCTTCTGCACAGCAAAAGAAACTACCATCAGAGTGAACAGGCAACCTAGAGAATGGGAGAAAATTTTTGCAATCTACTCATCTGACAAAGGGCTAATATCCAGAAACTACAAAGAACTTAAACAAATCTGCAAGAAAAAAATGAACAACCCCATCAAAAAGTGGGCAAAGGATATGAACAGGCAATTCTCAAAAGAAGACATTTATGCAGCCAACAGACACATGAAAAAATGCTCATCATCACTGGCCATCAGAGAAATGCAAATCAAAACCACAATGAAGATACCATCTCACAACAGTTTAGAATGGCGATCATTAAAAAGTCAGGAAACGGCCGGGCGTGGTGGCTCACGCCTATAATCCCAGCACTTTGGGAGGCCGAGGCGGGTGGATCATGAGGTCAGGAGATCGAGACCATCCTGGCTAACACAGTGAAACCCCGTCTCTACTAAAAATACAAAAAATTAGCCGGGAGCGGTGGCGGGCTCCTGTAGTCCCAGCTACTTGAGAGGCTGAGGCAGGAGAATGGCGTGAACCCAGGAGGCGGAGCTTGCAGTGAGCCGAGATCGCGCCACTGCACTCCAGCCTGGGCGACAGAGCCAGACGCTGTCTCAAAAAAAAAAAAAAAAAAAAGTCAGGAAACAACAGATGCTGGAGAGGATGTGGAGAAATACGAACACTTTTACACTGTTGGTGGGAGTGTAAACTAGTTCAACCATTGTGGAAGACAGTGTGGTCATTCCTCAAGGATCTAGAACTAGAAATACTATTTGATCCAGCAATCCCATTACTGGGTATATACCCAAAGGATTATAAATCATGCTACTATAAAGACACATGCACATGTATGTTTATTGTGGCACTATTCACAATAGCAAAAACTTAGAACCATCCCACATGTTCATCAATGATAGACTGGATTAAGAAAATGTGGCACATATATACCATGGAATACTATGCAGCCATAAAAAAGGATGAGTCCATGTCCTTTGCAGGGACATGGATGAAGCTGGAAACCATCATTCTGAGCAAACTATCACAAAGACAGAAAACGAAACACCACATGTTCTCACTCATAAGTGGGAATTGAACAATGAGAACACTTGGACAGAGGGTGGGGAACATCACACATGGGGGCCTGTCATGGGGCGGGGGGCAGGGGAGGGATAGCATTAGGAGAAATAACTAATGTAAATGACGAGTTAATAGGTGCCACAAACCAACATGGCATATGTATACCTATGTAACAAACCTGCACGTTGTGCACATGTACCCTAGAACTTAAACTATAAATTAAAAAAAAAAAGTGGCACATATACACCAAGGAATACTATGCATCCATAGTATTTGCGGCAACATGGACGCAGCTGGAGACCATTATCCTAAGTGAATTAATGCATGAACAGAAAACCAAATACCACATGTTCTCACTTATAAGTGGTAGCTAAACATTGGGTACTCATGAACATAAGGATGGCAACAATAAACACTGGGGAGGTCTAGAGGTGAGAGAGAAGGAAGGGGGCAAGGATTGAAAAACTAACTTGGGCACTATGCTCAGTACCTGGATGACACAATTATTCCTGACCCAAACTTCGGCATCACACTGCATGCCCAGGTAACAAACCTGCACGTGTACTCCCTGAATCTAAAATAAAAGTTGAAAGATAAGGAAAAAACAAAAACAACAAAGAACAGTTTTTAGCATGGTTCTTTCCTTCTTTGTTAATCACTGCATCCCTATGTACTGCGCTTAAGTGAGTTTGGGGATAGCTTTCAACTCTGCTATGCTTGCCCATATATTCACAATTTCTCCTGCTCTTTATTCCTCTCTTTAGATCTGTATTTCCATCTGATATCATTGTACTTCAGCCTGAAGAATTCCTTCGACATGTCTTATAATGCTCATGTGTTCATGATTAATTTTTTCAGCTTTTGCTATAGCCTGGAAACTCAAGATAATATACTGAGGCATGGAGTTCAGCTTTTCCCTTCTCACCATTTGTTTCCCTTTTCTCAGGAGTTTCTGTCCTATGTTGCTTATTGTTAAAGGTCTGGAAACAGTTGTTTGACGTATTTTGTCTGTTTTTGTTTTTGTTATTCAAGGCAGGAGGGTAAATCTGGTCCCTGTTACTCTATCATGGCTAGAAGCAGAAATCTTACCCTTTCATAGACAAAAAATGGATCTGACTCTTTTTTCCAGCTTTATTGAGGTGTAATTTAAAAATAACAATTATATATATTAAAGATGTATGATGTCATGTTTTAACATACATACGCATTGTATAACGATTACTATAATCAGATTAAGACATCCTCACCACACAGTTACGCTTTTTTGTGTGGCAGGGGGGTGGGGTGTGAAGACACTTCAGATCTACTCTCTTCACAAATTTCAAGTAAACAGTACAGTAGTATTAACTATAGTCACCATGTTTCGACCCTAGCAACTACCGTTCTACTCTCTGCTTCTATGAGTTCAACTCTTCTAGATTCCACATATAAGTGAGATCATACAGTATTTGTCTTTCTATGTCTGGTGTATTTCACTTAGCATAATTGCCTCCAGTTACATCAATGTTGTCAAAAATGGCAGGATTTCCTTCTTTTATATGAATAATGTTATATTAGTCTTTCATATGAATAATATTTCATTATATATGTGTATAGTATATGTACATATATGTATGTGTATATATTATATATGTATGTATATAATATATATGTATATATGTATGTATGTGTGTTTATATACATACACATACAAATATATGTATATACACACACACATACACATATACACACACAAACACACAACAGTTTCTTTATCCATTCATCTATTGATGGATACATAGGTTATTTTTGTATCTTGGCTATTGTGAACTTGGGGGTACAGATATCCTTTAGAGACACTAATTTCATTTCTTTCGGATATATACCCTGAAGTAGGATTGCTCGATCGTATGGTAGTTCTATTTTTAATTTTTTGGAGGAACTTCCATACTTTTTTCCAAAACAGTTGTTAACAATTTACCTTCCCACCAACAGTATTAAAGGTCATTTCTCCATACTCTTGCCATCACTTGTTATCTCTTGTCTTTTTTATAATAATCATCATAATGGGTGTGAGGTGAGATCTCATTGTGGCTTTGATTTATATTTATATTTCTGATTTATATTTATATTTCTCTGATGATCCATGATTTTGAACATTTCTTCCTATACTTGTTGGCCATTTGTAAGACTTTTTAGAAAAAATATATCTATTCAGGTTCTTTGCCCATTTTTAATAGGATTATTTGGTTTTATTGCTACTGAGTTGCATGAGTTCTTTATATATTTGGACATTAACCTTTTACTCAGTACATGGTTTTGCAAATATTTCCCCCCATTCTGTTTTCTTTTTATTGATTGTTTCTTTTTCTGTACAGAAACTGTTTAGTTTGTTGTAGTCCCACCAACTTTCGATAAAACCTATGTCATAGAATATGTTGTTTTCATCTTTGTGTTAAGTGCCTTTTATGATTTATTAAGAATGTTATAAAAATAAATGTAACAGGATGCAAAGAAAAGAATTTTTGTCTGTACAAAAGACCACAGGTACATCCCAAAGGGTATGCTAGAACATATGCATGATTTACAAAGAATTTCACAGTTCAAACCCCTCATTCATATTGAGGTTACAAAAGGATTTGAATTTGAAGGATATGAAAGAAAGCATTTCTCTAAAGAGAACTGAAGCTCTACTGCTCTGGGGAGAAAATGGGCTTTCATCTTGGCAGAAGGATTTCAGTGAGGTACCTCACAGTACTTAACGTGTCATTTGCAATTGGAGGACCTAGTGGTCTGTTGTCTATTTATACCTGTGCAATCTACATCATGATTTACTCTGGCTAGCTGTTCTAATGGCAAAGCAAGGAAGAATTTCCTGAGTTGCACATGGCTTGTACCCTCAGAGAATGCATGAATTTCCCTTCAAAAACCAGGAGGAAAAAGCTGGCTTTATTGATCTTAGGCCCTGTCCAAAAAACTAACTAGAGGTACAAAATAGATCTCAGTAAAAACAATCTGAAGGTACTGCTGGGTTACACGGTGCTAAAAAAAATAAGTAAATGACTTAGTATAAATTAGATATGCTGTCCTCTATAAGGAAACTTGTCTTAGGTGAAACATCACCAGCATTTACAAGAAATAGACTTGTTTTTAAACACCTATTGAACCCAGAAGAGAGCACAGGTGCCAGACAAGGATGACAATGCCAATTGAAAGAGAACTCTTTTCCTACCTCCTCTCTACCTGAAGGGCCACAAAAAGGGTTTATGAGATGAGAAAGAAAAGGATTTAGGAATGCTAATTAGAAGCCTCAATTTTAAAGCAAGTTTGGATATTTGATAATTACAAAGAAAAGATCACATCAATTGCTATATTGAGATGCTGTGATCTCTAGTGACTATTGAAACTTTTAAGTTACCTAAAAGAGACCACAGATGTTATAGGGTCTGCCCAAGTTTTCATTCAGGGGCAGGGGAAGAACTAACTCCATAGTTTAGATTTAGAGGACAGTCAATATGAGAGGAGTCAAAAATAGGGTGGCCTGGTATTACATCCCATAGATTGTTCTTGTTCAGTATAAAGGTTTTGTATATTTTTGTATACAAAACACACAACTTCTACTTCTTCACTGAAGTTAATATTAGATATGGAAAGCTAAATCATAATTCTGCTGTATAAGAAATACACCATAATGATTAAGGAAATAATAATGTTTATTTACAATCATATAAATATGTAGAATAGCTTTTTAGTTATGTAAATTTACCCAAGAAGGTAGTTGAAATGAAAGTAAGAGAAAAGCCTATTATGAGCTCTTTTTTAAACCTCTTCATGATGTCCTTTTAAGTTGTTTAATTTTAACAACTCTATTCCCTTCGGTGTAAACATTTTGATTTCAGCAACATTTCTTAATTTATCCAACATGTAAAATCACATTAATGCAATGTTTGACTAAATTTGATTTTTTTAAAAAAATTTGTTCATTTTAGACAAGAAAATGTACTTCAAAGAAATCAGAAATTATTATCACATTATGTATTACAGCCATTTATTTGTGGAAATGGAGCATGAAATAAACTATTTAGTTCATTAGCTCGAGTAGGAGAGCACTGTTCAAGCATGTCGTCCATTAATCATTGATAACCAGTGTTTAGTGTGCAGACATGCAAGACTGCTAATCTGGCTAAATAATATAGAATCCTCTTTATCAACATCATAGTATGTGCAACTTTTATGTGTCATTTATCACAGTCCCCTTGGCAGAGCCCATGGAAAAAAAGCTTTGAATTGAGATTAATTAAATAGTAAAGCTTTATGTATTTTCAGAAAACAGATATTGAAATTTTCAAATATTTTCCTTGTTCTTTTTTTTTCTTATGATATCTCAAACGAAATTTGGCAAGACATCTGTGTGACCAGTTCAATCTCTAACTCCCTTTTGAAATCATGGTCTACCCTGTTCTTATAACAAATGATTGATATCCTGTCAATAATCAACTCCTGATGAATGCTGCTGAATAATCATCAGTAATATTGAATGGGAGGAAATCCAAATGAAATCTTGTACACAGTGAATTCAAATAATCATTTTCCTCGGCATCGAAATACTAGAGGTAGATTGATTATACTTTAGAGATAGAGCAGTGGATATTTTCTTCCCAAGGTTATCAATAAAATCACTTTTAAAATTAACTCTGCCACTTTCCAAATATACTGCCCACCCTTAATAGCAAAAACTTTAAATTCTCTTTAAAACAAAATAGCAGCAGTATTCAAAATTGTGATACTATGGAAATGTCAAAGTTCCTATGACAGCTTAATAATAAGCTGGTATAGTCACATAATGGAGCACATAGAGCAATGAGAATAAACACCCTGCAACTCAACAATATAGATGAATCTCACAAACACGTTAAGCAAAAGAATCAAGACCTCAAAGCTATATACTGTATGATTACACTAGTATAGAGTACAAAAAAGCAACAAAATTGAATTGTGCTATTAGAAGTCAGGGTGTGGTTACTTTTGATGGAGGCATCAGTGGTGAGGAATGGTTAGTGACTAGCAAGGAATGTATGAGAGTTTTCTGGGCTGCTGGTGATATCTGTTTTGTGAGCGGGGTGCTTCTTGATCACACATGTTGACGTTGTAAAAATCCAGTGAGCTGTATACTTATGGTGTGGGCTGTTTTCTTTTCTTTTTTTTTTTTTTTTTGAGACGAAGTCTGCTCTGTCGCCCAGGTTGGAGTGCAGTGGCGCGATCTCGGCTCACTGCAAGCTCTGCCTCCTGGGTTCACACCATTCTCCTGTCTCAGCCTCCCGAGTAGCTGGGACTACAGGCACCCACCACCATGCCCAGCTAATTTTTTGTATTTTTTAGTAGAGATGGGGTTTCATCATGTTAGCCAGGATGGTCTCGATCTCCTGACCTCGTGACCCACATGCCTTGGCCTCCCAAAGTGCTGTGATTAAAGGCATGAGCCACCGTGCGATATGGGCTGTTTTCTGTAGGTAGGTTATACCTCAATAGAATGTTAAAAAATGATTCTACATGGATGTAGAACAAAATATATAGGTCTCTTTCTTTTCATAGACAGAGGATCTGGGTGAAGAGAGACTGAGACACAGGTGTCCTAAAGCAGAGGACAACAGTGCAGAAAGAGGACCTGTGCCATCTGAAGGCATGCCTCACAGCAGAGAAACATCAACTCACCTGAAAGGGAAGCAATGGACAGTTGCATTAATGAAATTGGATCATGCTTTCTGCTTGTTATTAAATTTTACTTTCTGATAGTTAAGGAATGCTTGTAACTGAGGAAGTACCGACTTTTCTGGAAGGCATATTTCCCAGATTTGTGAGAAGAGTTAGAACCACAAAAAACATGGTAGCAAAAAAGGTAACTCACCATGTCTTTTGGGCTTCGGGTACCCCAGCCTGAAAATTTGGTTCTATTTCAGCAATCAGGTAATTTAGTAGTATTTGTCTTTTTATATTCCCATTTAAATAAATCTAGACTGTATTACATCTGCTCTTTCTGAATATGTATAAACCACATCCTAAGATCTGCTGGCTGTGGAATTTAAATATTTGCCCAAATTGGCCACTTCACTTTCTCTGGGCTGGAAGTCCTGTAACACCAAGTCAATCCCATATATAAGCTCCTTTTATTTCCTCTTACACGACCAGGCTTGGACATGTTTTTGGCTTGCCTTCAACACTCTCCTTCAAGACTTAATTTTTAGCATCTTCCATTGGCAGATAAGGGTCCCTTTCACATCCAGGTCTTCAGATACAGCTTCCAAACACCAAGTGGCCACAGATCCCATCTTCTATCACACCATCCTATCAGGGGAACCAGACTAGACAAAGAAAAACTTAAAGGCAGTGCTAGTCCTGTCAAACTCAGAGGATGCTTTAATAGCATTTGCTCTGAATTTTGAATTGAATTAATTCAATTTGAAATTTGAATTGAATTAATTCCCCAATTTGTACAGACTCACAAGATGGAGAAAGAAGTAATCATTGTTAATTGTAATAATAATAATATTGACTAACATTTAATCAGCCTTTATAATGTGCTAAGGACTGATTTACTGTGGTTATATGAATATCTTCTTTAAGCCTCACTACTGACAAAGATTTTCTCCTTGATTAAATTTTGGTCAGGTTACCATGAGCCCTCTTCTGAACTGGGACCTTGGCCCAGCCTATCTCAGCCTAGCCCAGTTAAGCAAGAATCTTGTTAACTCCATTTAACAAGAATCTCCCAACCCTTAATACACGATCTCCCTTAATGTCTGATCAAATTCATTATCCCCTACCTTTGATGTATAAATCCCTGGCCTACCTTTAACAAAAATTCTTTTAGAACATTAAGCAAGAATGCCCCTACCCTTGATCTCTCCTCTTAGTAATTTTCCATTCACTGTCCCCTACACTCTGTTCTTTGGCTATAAAATCCCAGCTGCTTTTGCGGTAGTCAGAGGGAGCTCAGTTGCTCCCCACTATTGTGACAGTCATGACCCCTATTGCAATAGTCTTGAATAAAGTCTTCCTTACAGTTTTAACAAGCATGAGAATAATTTTTCTTTAATACAACCACTCCATGAGGCATGTAATGCCTGCATCTCCTTTCTACCAAGATAAAACAAAGACAGAAATTTCAAATAAAACATTTAAGTACACACAATAATACCCAGGATTGGAAGCCAGGCACTGTGACTTCAGAGGCTAAGCTCTTAGCTATTTTCCTTTGTAGGAAAATACTATTCTGCTTCAAATTGTGTTTTAGCCACACACACACACACACACACACACACACACACACAAACAAAAGTTCAATTGTGGTGATGTTAGACTAGGCTTTTATGGCTTATGAAGACGTAGGTTAGCAGGAGAGAAAAACAGACTAAGTTAATCTTTCTCAGACAACCTCTTTTAAAGAAAATGATGCTACATGAACTTCAATGGAAATAGAATTTAGTGCAATGAAAACTTAGCAAGTGAGAATAAAGTGGAGAAAATGCTGTTTTGACAATACCCAGAGATAGTAAAACCTTCAAGTTCACTGTTTTTTGTTGTTGTTGTTGTTGTTGTTGTTGTTGCTGTTATTGACAAAATGTAGACTCTGCTACTGAGAAGTTTAATAAAAGAAAATATATTAGCTAGCTTTTAGGTATAGGTCAGTGAAATCCACATTAGGGACCACTTTTGTTACATATCAGAAATCTTTTTATTAGGTACAATGCAGTTCTCTCACTCTCTGTGCCAGACAATCTGGCTGGTTAAAACAATTTCATGTTTTGGAAGGTCATGCTTGAGGTGGGAGTAACAGGTTTAAGAGCTCAACTACCCACAAGAAGAATAGGAAAAATTTTACTCCTACTCAAGCAGCCAACCACTGTCAAAACTGAAAGAAGCATCAGTAAAATAAGAATACACTTACTGTAGTATCAGCTGTGAAGAAATTGGGCCACCTAATGGGGAAGTCTGAGGCAGAGAGAGGAAAAGAAGAGGAAGTAGCAGGAGGATAGAGAAAATCAGTGTTTTGGGCCCACACTGTCATGGCAAACAAGCTAAGTCTGTGGGTCTGAGGACTCCCAGGAACCTACATGTACTCAGGGCATCTCATATCCTGTGAGAACTGCTCTGAACCTACAAAAGGTGTCCTACCTCCACGTTCTAGGGCATAGGAGGACATATGAATGCATATCCACATATGTGAGCTGGGATAGGTAAAGACCATTCTTTCTCCCCTTCTCCCCATTGGTAATAGAGTCCCCATGTTTTAGGTGGCGTCATGACCTGCCAGCTTAAAGCTACATTTCCTTGGCTCCCTTGCAGATAGTTGGATTAGAAAGATCTTGCCAAATGAATGTGAGCTAAAGAGATATGCACAACATCTGGGACTTGTCCTAAAGTCTTGCTCTTTTTAACTAGGAGACTGACAACAAGAAGCTTAAAGTAAAATTAAAAACTGGATGGCAGTAATAGGATTCACAATGGAAGCAAGCAAATAAATGTTTTTGTATTCGTCCATTTTCATGCTGCTGATAAGGACATACCCAAGACTGGGCAATTTACAAAAGAAAGAGGTTTAATGGACTCACAGTTCCACGTAGCTCACGAGGCTTTATAATCATGGTGGAAGGTGAAAGACATGTCTCAAATGGTGGCAGACAAGAGAGCTTGTGCAGGGAAACTCCCCTTCATAAAACCATCAGATCTCCTGAGACTTATTCACTATCATGAGAACAGCATGGGAAAGACCTGCCCTGATGATTCAATTACCTATCACCAGGTTTCTCCCACAACAGGAATTGTGGGAGCTACAATTCAAGATGAGATTTGGGTGGGGACAGGGCCATATCATATCAGTTATCATGTTACATAAATGGTATAAATAAATACTACCATGTCACCAATAAATAGATGCTACCATGTTAACTGAGATGGAAAAACAAGATATGCCTGAAACTAAACATGTCAATGGCA
Organism: Pan troglodytes; assembly: GCF_028858775.2. NCBI lineage: Eukaryota > Metazoa > Chordata > Mammalia > Primates > Hominidae > Pan > Pan troglodytes. The sequence goes on from NC_072413.2 coordinate 42,637,059, forward strand.
GTGGGGGAAACAGGTCAGATTTAAGAAATAATTACAATTAAGGCCAGGCGTGGTGGCTCACGCCTGTGATCCCAGCACTTAGGGAGTCCAAGGCAGGCAAATCACCTGAGGTCAGGAGTTTAAAACCAGCCTGGCAAACATGGTGAAACCCCACCTCTATTAAAACTGTACAAAAATTGGCCAGACGAGATGACGCATGCCTGTAATCCCAGCTACTCAGGAGGCTGAGGCAGGAGGGTCGCTTGAACCCGCGAGGCCGAGGTTACAGTGAGCTGAGATCACGCTACTGCATTCCCACCTGGGTGGCAGAGCGAGGCTCCATCTCCACAAAATAAATAAATGAATAAATAAATAAATAAATGATTAAAAATCAAACTCTTTTTTTTAATTTTATTATTATTATACTTTAAGTTTTAGGGTACATGTGCAAAATGTGCAGGTTTGTTACATATGTATACATGTGCCATGTTGGTGTGCTGCACCCATTAACTCGTCATTTAGCATTAGGCATATCACCTAATGCTATCCCTCCCCACTCCCACCACCCCACAACAGTCCCCAGAGTGTGATGTTCCCCTTCCTGTGTCCATGTGTTCTCATTGTTCAATTCCCACCTGTGAGTGAGAACATGTGGTGTTTGGTTTTTGGTCCTTGCAATAGTTTGCTGAGAATGATGGTTTCCATTTCATCCATGTCCCTACAAAGGACATGAACTCATCATTTTTTATGGCTGCATAGTATTCCATGGTGTATATGTGCCACATTTTCTTAATCCAGTCTATTGTTGTTGGACATTTGGGTTGGTTCCAAGTCTTTCCTATTGTGAATAGTGCCACAATAAACATACGTGTGCATGTGTCTTTATAGCAGCATGATTTATAGTCCTTTGGGTATATACCCAGTAATGGGATGGCTGGGTCAAATGGTATTTCTAGTTCTAGATCCCCAAGGAATCGCCAACCTGACTTCCACAATGGTTGAACTAGTTTACAGTCCCACCAACAGTGTAAAAGTGTTCCTATTTCTCCACATCCTCTCCAGCACCTGTTGTTTCCTGACTTTTTAATGATCGCCATTCTAACTGGTGTGAGATGGTGTCTCATTGTGGTTTTGATTTGCATTTCTCTGATGGCCAGTGATGATGAGCATTTTCTCATGTATTTTCTGGCTGCATAAATGTCTTCTTTTGAGAAGTGTCTGTTCATATCCTTTGCCCACTTTTTGATGGGGTTGTTTGTTTTTTTTCTTGTAAATTTGTTTGAGTTCATTGTAGATTCTGGATATCAGCCCTTTGTCAGATGAGTAGGTTGCAAAAATTTTCGCCCATTCTCTAGGTTGCCTGTTCACTCTGATGGTAGTTTCTTTTGCTGTGCAGAAGCTCTTTAGTTTAATTAGATCCCATTTGTCAATTTTGGCTTTTGTTGCCATTGCTTTTGGTGTCTTAGACATGAAGTCCTTGCCCATGCCTATGTCCTGAATGGTAATGCCTAGGTTTTCTTCTAGGGTTTTTATGGTTTTAGGTCTAACATGTAAGTCTTTAATCCATCTTGAATTAATTTTTGTATAAGGTGTAAGGAAGGGATCCAGTTTCAGCTTTCTACATATGGCTAGCCAGTTTTCCCAGCACCACTTATTAAATAGGGAATCCTTTCCCCATTGCTTATTTTTGTCAGGTTTGTCAAAGATCAGATAGTTGTAGATACGCAGCATTATTTCTGAGGGCTCTGTTCTGTCCCATTGATCTATATCTCTGTTTTGGTACCAGTACCATGCTGTTTTGATTACTGTAGCCTTGTAGTATAGTTTGAAGTCAGGTAGTGTGATGCCTCTGGCTTTGTTCTTTTGGCTTAGGATTGACTTGGCGATGCGGGCTCTTTTTTGGTTCCATATGAACTTTAAAGTAGTTTTTTCCAATTCTGTGAAGAAAGTCATTAGTACCTTGATGGGGATGGCATTGGATCTATAAATTACCTTCGGTAGTATGGCCATTTTCACGATATTGATTCTTCCTACCCATGAGCATGGAATGTTCTTCCATTTGTTTGTATCCTCTTTTATTTCATTGAGCAGTGGTTTGTAGTTCTCCTTGAAAAGGTCCTTCGCATCCCTTGTAAGTTGGATTCCTAGGTATTTTATTGTCTTTGAAGCAATTGTGAATGGGAGTTCACTCATGATTTGGCTCTCTGTTTGGCTGTTATTGGTGTATAAGAATGCTTGTGATTTTGGCACATTGATTTTGTATCCTTAGACTTTGCTGAAGTTGCTTATCAGCTTAAGGAGATTTTGGGCTGAGACAATGGGGTTTTCTAGATATACAATCATGTCATCTGCAAACAGGGACAATTTGACTTCCTTTTTTCCTAATTGAATACCCTTTATTTCCTTCTCCTGCCTGGTTGCCCTGGCCAGAACTTCCAACACTATGTTGAATAGGAGTGGTGAGAGAGGGCATCCCTGTCTTGTGCCAGTTTTCAAAGGGAATGCTTCCAGTTTTTGCCCATTCAGTATGATATTGGCTGTGGGTTTGTCATAGATAGCTCTTATTATTTTGAGATACGTCCCATCAATACCTAATTTATTGAGAGTTTTTAGCATGAAGGGTTGTTGAATTTTGTCAAAGGCCTTTTCTGCATCTATTGAGATAATCATGTGGTTTTTCTCTTTGGTTCTGTTTATATGCTGGATTACATTTATTGATTTGCATATGTTGAACCAGTCTCGCATCCCAGGGATGAAGCCCACTTGATCATGGTGGATAAGCTTTTTGATGTGCTGCTGGATTCGGTTTGCCAGTATTTTATTGAGGATTTTTGCATCAATGTTCATCAAGGATATTGGTCTAAAATTCTCTTTTTTGGTTGTGTCTCTGCCTGGCTTTCCTATCAGGATCATGCTGGCCTCATAAAATGAGTTAGGGAGGAGTCCCTCTTTTTCTATTGATTGGAATAGTTTCAGAAGGAATGGTACCAGCTCCTCCTTGTACCTCTGGTAGAATTCGGCTGTGAATTCATCTGGTCCCCGACTTTTTTTGGTTGGTAAGCTATTGATTATTGCCACAATTTCAGAGCCTGTTATTGGTCTATTCAGAGATTCAGCTTCTTCCTGGTTTAGTCTTGGGAGAGTGTATGTGTCGAGGAATTTATCCGTTTCTTCTGGATTTTCTAGTTTATTTGCATAGAGGTGTTTGTAGTATTCTCTGATGGTACTTTGTATTTCTCTGGGATCGGTGGTGATATCCCCTTTATCATTTTTTATCGTGTCTATTTGATTCTTCTCTCTTTTCTTCTTTATTAGTCTTGCTAGCGGTCTATCAATTTTGTTGATCCTTTCAAAAAACCAGCTCCTGGATTCATTAATTTTTTGAAGGGTTTTTTTGGTCTCTATTTCCTTCAGTTCTGCTATGATTTTAGTTATTTCTTGCCTTCTGCTAGCTTTTGAATGTGTTTGCTCTTGCTTTTCTAGTTCTTTTAATTGTGATGTCAGGGTGTCAATTTTGGATCTTTCCTGGTTTCTCTTGTGGGCATTTAGTGCTATAAATTTCCCTCTACACACTGCTTTGAATGTGTCCCAGAGATTCTGGTATGTTGTGTCTTTGTTCTCATTGGTTTCAAAGAACATCTTTATTTCTGCCTTCATTTTGTTATGTACTCAGTAGTCACTCGGGAGGAGGTTGTTCAGTTTCCATGTAGTTGAGCAGTTTTGAGTGAGTTTCTTAATTCGGAGTTCTAGTCTGATCACACAGCGGTCTGAGAGACAGTTTGTTATAATTTCTGTTCTTTTACATTTGCTGAGGAGTGCTTTACTTCCAACTGTGTGGTCGATTTTGGAATAGGTGTGGTGTGGTGCTGAAAAGAATGTATGTTCTGTTGATTTGGGGTGGAGAGTTCTGTAGATGTCTATTAGGTCCGCTTGGTGCAGAGCTGAGTTCAATTCCTGGGTATCCTTGTTAACTTTCTGTCTCGTTGATCTGTCTAATGTTGACAGTGGGGTGTTAAAGTCTCCCATTATTATTGTGTGGGAGTCTAATTCTCTTTGTAGGTCACTAAGGACTTGCTTTATGAATCTGGGTGCTCCTGTATTGGGTGCATATATATTTAGGATAGTTAGCTCTTCTTGTTGAATTGATCCCTTTACCATTACGTAATGGCCTTCTTTGTCTCTTTTGATCCTTGTTGGTTTAAAGTCTGTTTTATCAGAGACTAGGATTGCAACCCCTGCCTTTTTTTGTTTTCCATTTGCTTGGTAGATCTTCCTCCATCCCTTTATTTTGAGCCTATGTGTGTCTCTGCATGTAAGATGGGTTTCCTGAATACAGCACACTGATGGATCTTGACTCTTTATCCAATTTGCCAGTCTGTGTCTTTTAATTGGAGCATTTAGCCCATTTACATTTAAAGTTAATATTGTTATGTGTGAATTTGGTCCTGTCATTATGATGTTAGCTGGTTATTTTGCTCTTTAGTTGATCCAGTTTCTTCCTAGCTTTGACGGTCTTTACATTTTGGCATGTTTTTGCAGTGGCTGGTACCAGTTGTTCCTTTCCATGTTTAGTGCTTCCTTCAAGAGCTCTTTTAGGGCAGGCCTGGTGGTGACAAAATCTCTCAGCATTTGCTTGTCTGTAAAGTATTTTATTTCTCCTTCACTTATGAAGCTTAGTTTGGCTGGATATGAAATTCTGGGTTGAAAATTCTTTTCTTTAAGAATGTTGAATATTGGCCCCCACTTTCTTCTGGCTTGTAGAGTTTCTGCTGAGAGATCCGCTGTTAGTTTGATGGGCTTCCCTTTGAGGGTAACCCGACCTTTCTCTCTGGCTGCCCTTAACATTTTTTCCTTCATTTCAACTTTGGTGTATCTGACAATTATGTGTCTTGCAGTTGCTCTTCTCGAGGAGTATCTTTGTGGTTTTCTTTGTATTTCCTGAATCTGAATGTTGGCCTGCCTTGCTAGATTGGGGAAGTTCTCCTGGATAATATCCTGCAGAGTGTTTTTCAACTTGGTTCCATTCTCCCCGTCACTTTCAGGTACACCAATCAGACATAGATTTGGTCTTTTCACATAGTCCCATAATTCTTGGAGGCTTTGTTCATTTCTTTTTATTCTTTTTTCTCTAAACTTCCCTTCTCCCTTTATTTCATTCATTTCGTCTTCCATCACTGATACTCTTTCTTCCAGTTGATCGCATTGGCTCCTGAGGCCTCTGCATTCTTCATGTAATTCTCGAGCCTTGGCTTTCAGCTCCATCAGCTCCTTTAAGGACTTCTCTGCATTGGTTATTCTAGTTATCCATTCATCTAACTTTTTTTCAAAGTTTTTAACTTCTTTCCCTTTGGTTTGAATTTCCTCCTGTAGCTCGGAGTAGTTTCATCATCTGAAACCTTCTTCTCTCAACTTGTCAAAGTCATTCTCCATCCAGCTTTGTTCTGTTGCTGGTGAGGAGCTGCATTCCTCTGGAGGAGGAGAGGCACTCTGCTTTTTAGAGTTTCCAGTTTTTCTGCTCTGTTTTTTCCCCATCTTTGTGGTTTTATCTAGTTTTGGTCTTTGATGATGATGACGTACGGATGGGTTTTTGGTGTGGATGTCCTTTCTGTTTGTTAGTTTTCCTTCTAACAGACAGGACCCTCAGCTGCAGATCTGTTGGAGTTTGCTAGACGTCCACTCCAGACCCTGTTTGCCTGGGTATCAGCAGCGGTGGCTGCAGAACAATGGTGGCTGTAGAACAGCAGATATTGGTGACCTGCAAATGTTGCTGCCTAATCGTTCCTCTGGTAGTTTTGTCTCAGAGGAGTACCCCACCGTGTGAGGTGTCAGTCTGCCTTTACTGGGGGGTGCCTCCCAGTTAGGCTGCTTGGGGGTCAGGGACCCAGTTGAGGAGGCAGTCTGCCCATTCTCAGATCTCCAGCTGCATGCTGGGAGAACCACTCCTCTCTTCAGAGCTGTCAGACAGGGACATTTAAGTCCGCAGAGGTTACTGCTGTCTTTTTGTTTGTCTGTGCCCTGCCCCGAGAGGTTGAGCCTACAGAGGCAGGCAGGCCTCCTTGAGCTGTGGTGGGCTCCACCCAGTTTGAGCTTCCTGGCTGCTTTGTTTACCTAATCAAGCCTGGGCAATGGCAGGCACCCCTCCCCCAGGCTCGCTGCCGCCTTGCAGTTTGATCTCAGACTGCCGTGCTAGCAATCAGCGAGATTCCGTGGGCGTAGGACCCTCCGAGCCATGTGTGGGATATAATCTCCTGGTGTGCCGTTTTTTAAGCCCCTTGGAAAAGTGCAGTATTAGGGTGGGAGTGACCCGATTTTCCGGGTGCCGTCTGTCACCCCTTTCTTTGACTAGGAAAGGGAACTCCCTGACCCCTCGCACTTCCTGAGTGAGGCAATGCCTCGCCATGCTTCGGCTCATGCACGGTGCGCTGCACCCACTGTCCTGCACCCACTGTCTGGCACTCCCTAGTGAGATGAACCCAGTACCTCAGATGGAAATGCAGAAATCACCCGTCTTCTGCATCCCTCAGGCTGGGAGCTGTAGACTGGAGCTGTTCCTATTCGGCCATCTTGGCTCCACCCCCGAAACTCTTAAGATTTAGTGAATATGGCTTAAGGGATAAGTGATAGCCAAGATGTCTCAGCACATATATCTAGCTGACTGGGTGGTGGTGCCATTCAGTGAGATAGAGAATACATAGAAAAAAGCAATTTTAAGGGATTGACTAGAAATCTTGGTTAGTTACCACAACAAAGCTGATGCATCTGACACAGGAATGGAGCCAAATTTTCCCTTCTTTGCAAAGAGTACCAGCGCCCTGAAAATACAGAGAAAAGACCTCATGCACCCCTTCTTCCACAGGTTGGAGGATGATCTCATGCTTAAAATGAAAGAACTATTCATTAATGGCAAAAACAGAGGCACCCGCCTCCAGGAAGCATATTAATTGTACAGTCACTGTCATAATATGAGAGACTTTGCCTTCTGCATCTGAAAATGCCTCTCCATGTGGGGACTCAAAATCCAGTATGACAGGTGGAGTAGAACCCAAAAGCACACACAATGGAATTGAGACATAAAAGGGAGGCATGAAAATTTTATGCCATGGAAGCTCCAGTAAAGAAAGAGTAATAGCAATCAAAGATCACTATATAAGATGATTAAACAGCCACTCATTATTTTCTCCCATTTGTATTAGAAAAGGGTGCTGATCTTCATGCTTTTCACTGTCATCAATAAACCTCTCTCTTTTTCTTGTTTTCTATAATGAACTTGTGCTGCAAGTGTAATCACTGCCATTTGAATAAAAAATATGGCCACACCCTCAATAGGAATTACCTGTGGGTGGTGGTCACTGTGTGGAGTTGAATGGGAAAATGAGCTTGATAAACAGCTGGGCCTGCTGGACCAATGCCTCGTCTGTGACACTGCCATAGCCCAGCAGTATTTGTTTTTTTAATCTGTTCAGAGGAATATATTAGTCCAAGTCCCACTTGGAAATAGAAAACATCCTTCCTGTGGTTGAAGTAGATATAAGGGAAAATATTATGTAGAGTATGGCACCTGACAAGACAGACACCTTCAGAAAAGTTGCCTGCAACTTTCACAAGCACAAAACAAAATACAAGCACAGTTCCCAGCTTGGTGGGTGCAGAAAACTTGCATCACATCATCCCCTGGGTGTCTTGAGTTTGCCAGAGCCCTAAGATTATCCAACAAGAAGCACTGAAATATATTAATTAAAAACACTAACTCTGGAGCCAGACAACCTGGTTCAATTTCCAATACTGCTACTCAACTTAGACAAATTCCATATGTTCTTTGTGCCTCAGTTTCCTAATCTTTAAAAATGGAGATATAATAATCTACAAGACTAACAGGCTTCTGGGTTAAATGATTTAAAATGTAAAATGTGGCCGGGCACGGTGGCTCATGCCTGTAATCCCAGCACTTCGGGAGGCCGAGGCAGGTGGATCACGAGGTCAGGAGATCGAGACCGTCCTGGCTAACACGGTGAAACCCCGTCTCTACTAAAAATACAAAAAATTAGCTGGGCACGGTGGCAGACGCCTGTAGTCCCAGCTACTCGGGAAGCTAAGGCAGGAGAATGGTGTGAACCCGGGAGTTGGAGCTTGCAGTGAGCCAAGATAGCGCCACTGCACTCCGGCTTGGGCGAAAGAGTGAGACTCCGTCTCAAAAATAAATAAATAAATAATAAAAAATAAAATGTAAAATGTAAAACAGAACACTCCCAGGTACTCAGTGAGAGTTGTTTACACATTCCTGCTACTGGAAAAGGAGGTGGGGGACCCGAAAGGACCTGTTTAAAAATCAGCAGCAACACTGTCATCTAGAGTCCATCCTGAAGGGTTGTCATATGAACACACCATAGCCCAGGATCAGCCTCCTTCACCTGAAATCAACAATAGCAGTATAGAAATCCGAGGCATGGTGCACAGTCTCCCACTAAGCTGAATAAACATTTTCCTTACCAAAAAGTTACCTAGTTGGGGGATTTTTTTCTCTATATTCTGGCCATGAGCAGTCACTCTTATAACTTCTTTACCTGCCAGAAGGCTGCATCTCTTTTGGCCTGTTTAAAATTTTGAATTCTGGAACCTAAAACTTTTGGATACCTCAAGTTGTGGAGAACATAAAGCATCACATTAAAATGTGTGGGGTATGGGACTAAACCTAAACTCAGACATGGAAACATAAAGTGTTTCTCTACTGCCTGCTGAATTTGGGGCCACTGTAGGTTTCTAACATAATAAATGGTATCTGGGAATTCCTTGCAATACAGGGCTACAATTTGATCTCCCTGGTCATTAGCAAAGTCTAAAAAAATGGCTCACAACTTGGACCTCTCTGAAAACTTGTGCTGTCTGTGAGTTTGCTCTGAGCATATGCTGTCTCCGCAAGCTTCATACCCAGATGACTTTGTGGCATGAGAGCTACTTTGTTTCCTACTTTGGAAAGTTTTTTTCTTTTTTTCCTGGTGAAAGTGCATTTATTACTATAATTTTTCAAGGGCAAACACATCCATGGCACCATGGAAGCTACCTGTGGTCCTATGTCACATACTCCTCCTCCCCACTAAGTTTACCATATTTGATTTAATGTAACGCCTCCTCCACCCAAATTAAGGTTTCTAACCAAGGTGTTTAGGTTTTTCCTCTCCTCCATCTTCCTCAGCAACAAATACTTTGGGGAAACTTCAAGAAACACATCTTTAATAGGACAAAAGACCACAAGATATGATCTAAAAAACAAGGGCTTTTGAGGAATTCTCAACATAAAGAAGGGAAATCTGATTATTAAACAAATATCTCCATTCCATTCAATCCTCTAAAAGAATAATTCCTAGTCCTCAATATGCTTATCCATAAAATCTGGAGACCTGTAAAATGCAAAGCCTGCCACATGACCCAAATCTTTTCATTGATTTTCCCTTCCAGACTTGACAATCACGAACTATTATATACTCCCCTTCTTGACTAGTGAACAATAGAGTGTGAAAATTATACCATCCTGTATGTCCTGCATCACTAGAGGTGGCTCCAGTACCTCACTGATGGAAGGTAATTGGGTCCAAAGTACATCCTTAAGTTAGTGAAGGCATTCTCCGAAACTCAGATTAGCACCACACCACGTACATAAACTGGGGCAAGGACCATGGGCACATGTCAGAGCCCACAAACAACTCCTTTGGTCATCATAGCTGGAACAGCATCTGCCAGTCTCCAAAGTCAGCTTGGTCCACACCCAAAATTTTGACTACAGTTTGTTAATATATCTCACTGAACTAATTCCCCATCTATTGTTTCAAACACACACACACAACCCACAGAGGGAAAAACCTCTCCACTCCATTTAGGCAAGTAGAGATAATTTTTCTTTTTTTTTTGTCATGCCATCGCTACAAGTTGGTCCTATACACAACACTCTCACCATAACCATTCTCTTTATTAATACCTCTCAGGTCTCCCTTTTCCCACTTTATTCACTTTAGTTCTTGCATTAACAGAACCTATGCTTCATTTTTTTTAAGGAAGTCATAATGAATAATTCAGGAAATATTCCAGGAACACAACTATCATAAAAATCAAGAATTATCTTTGAAGTTCTCCTCCAGAAAGAGTAGTAGCTAGAGAAGCAGTGTAGTATCATGGTGAACTGCAAGGACTGTGGGGCCACATTCATGGTTTCAAATTTCAGCTCTGGCACTTATTAGCTGTTTGACATTGGGAAAATTACTTAACTTCCTTATGGCTGTTTCTTCATCCATCACATGGGGATATTAATGAGACTGCATCATAGATTTTTTTATGAGAATTATGAGTCTCGTTATATCTAAAGTGCCTAAAACAATGCCTGACACACAGAGAACATGATATAAGTGCTAGCTCATATTGTTGCTGACAACCACTGTGTTATGCTATCTCCTAAGGTAGAGAAGGTAGGCTCTAGAGAAACAGACTTGGGTTTGAATCCTGACTCTGCCTCTCTCTAGCTGAACAGCCTCGGACAGGTTACTTATGAATATGATGACACCCACCTTATAGGATTTTAATAGGATTAAACAAACAAACAAAAAAAAAACAAGTATACACTCCTCAAAAACTACTAGCAATTATTAGTATTAAAAAGTTTTCCCAAGATATAAGAGAAAGAAGGGCTAAACTAAAGCAAATAAAAATTTAAAAACTGAAACTGAAACCCACACAGTTTCTAACTTTGCAATTGCTTAAACTAGGGAGTTAACACTTAGAAAGAAAGCTAGGAATGGAGGAGAATGGGATAAGTAGTTATTAATGAAGTACAATGACAGCATTTCTAAAATCTCAGCCTCTTCCCCCATGCCTTCTAAGTAAATCCAAGCTATTCTCCTGTTCCAATATTCAAAATTGCCTGCTTATCACTATGCACCAAGAAAAACGCAATTGTGAATCCCAAATGGCAATTCCAATACAAAGGTCCTGATTCTCAAAATGAGCTTTTTAAAGTTATTCAGTCATTTAAAAAGTTTTACGTTGATACCATAGTGTAAAACTAAGTTAGGTTATCTAAGTCACCTCTTTAATTTTACAGATGATGTCATTGAGAGCAATAGAGGTTGAAAAACTTACCTAAAGTTATATGACTAATAAATAGTGGAACTAAAGTTAAATTAACACAGATTTCTAATTCCTAATTTCACTGTGTATGTAGGGTGCTTGCTTCTTTCTGTCTCTTTTTTTAATCATGTACCGGAAAGATGTTTCTCCTCTTTTATTGATTCATCTCTTTGGAATGTACATGTCTCTGTATCCCTGGGAAGGTGAAACAAGTACATACAGAAAGTAGAATTAAATGCAGGAACACAGAAAGTGGCCATGCTTCATTAAGAGCAAATGGAGTAAACCTATGTGTAGCAGAGCAGCGATTTTGCCATAGCTATCTGATTTTCCATCTTACAGAATCTGTGTATTCCTTGCTCATGCCTCATTAAAAGTTGCTGTTGGTTTGCTGGGGTAATTTTAAAAGTTTTGAAGATGAACTAAAGTTATTGCCCTACACATGAGGACTTAACTGCACTTGAGGTTCGTTGATCTATTTACTTTCCTCAAACATTTTGTGCCTATGATAATGAGAACTTGAAATAGACCCATAGTCAGTAGGAAAGACAGCATCATCTGCTTTTCAATTAAATTATCCAGCTCAACAATTTCTTATTTACACCAATGCTACAACCAGATGGAGGGGAGGACCTCTCACATCTATAGTTGACATTTTATTTTCTTTTCCAGATTCTAAGCTCTTACAATTTTCCTCATTTCAATCTGCTGGGGGAAAATGTTCATTTTCTTATTTGAGAGACATAATTTTCCGGTAGGGGTAAAATATAAAGCCTTACTAAAGTAGACATCATTCTAAATGCTGTTTTTGAAACAAGCAACCTTAAAGATTTCATTATGACTCCTTTTCAGAGCAACTGAAATGCCTAATATACAAATTGCATTTTATCCATGCTATAAGCAAGGAAATAAAACTGTAAATGCAATGTTTTGTTTTCAAAATATACAGTTTAGAATCATGCAATTTTTTTACTAACAGAGACAATGCATTTTTTCATTGTTAAATTAGTATAGGCCATAGTGAGAACCAAATTCTCCTAACAGTCTTATCTTTGTAATGTTAATATTGTGATACCTGCTAACCACCAGATGTGAGTACCATAGCACCATCTTGCTTATATTAAGGGGTCCTCAACTGGCTTTCATGTCATGGCTCAAAGATGAAGGTACACGCTAATCAAAGGACTCTAAATTCCAGCCAAATAAAAAACCTATATCCTCTTATTGACTAAAAACTTGAAAAAAATGGAAACCAAAGAAAAAGAAGAATTTAGATAAAGGATGACCCAAGAAAACACCTTTAGTGAGACTCACTTGAGAAGGCTTAATCTCGACTCAGATACTTTCCAGAACTTATTCTAGACTCCTCGCAGGATGCTAAGAGACTCTGGGATATCAGGAAGTATTACTTCAATGAAAGCTCAAAGAAATTGCCTTTCTATCCTCAGATAGAATGTTTAGGCCCATTCAAACAGACAGGAAGGAAGAGGCAGAACAATATAGAACTGCCAGTATAACTTAGTTTCAGATCCTCAACTTCATAAAGGATCTCAGTGGGTCTGAAGGCTCTCTAGATTTCTCAGGCCAATTCCATGACCAGAACAATCTTATAGATATTTCAAATCCCATGTGCCTCCAATATAGCATCGTCTTTGCTGCTACAAGCTGCCCCATTTTAACAATAAATGATATAAACCCCACATCTTTGGGACATCAAGATGGCCTGCTTTTTTATTACTGACTATTCTTTGAATGTCCAAGTCACTGGGGCTCATTAGGAGGAACTCCAATTAATGTGTGCAATTAAAAGGAACCAGCTAGACAAGAGCAAACAAATTCTATGAAACCTTCATCTGATCAAAAGATCGCCTTCACAATGGTTCCTCAATAGTCTATCCAGTAGCAGTCACCCAGGAGACATAACCCTCTTCATCCTATAATAACAGGAATAGGTTTAAAGGGCATCAGGCAAAAGTCTCCTAGCCCTCAGTGGTGTCAAAATTTTGAAGTCTTCCAGGGACTTCATCGCCTAATCTGAGACTGACTGACTGACTGACTGACTGACTGACTATACATACACATACTGACTACATATCTGACTACATATACTGACTATATATACATACTATACTGACAATATACACACTATACTGACTATACATACACACTGACTATAATTGACTATATATGCACACACAAATACACACGCATATATATATTCATTATAATTTAGATATATAGAAAGATTTATGAAGTTGTATTAGATATTTATCATATTTTCCTGCCCTACATCAAATCCCTCTTATTCACATAATAGCAGTTGGGGATATCTTGTCTTTCCCCATTCTCAGTTCATATAAATGGATCTACCCCTGGCTCTGAGCTTCCATATGCCTCAGGCCTTGTCCATTAGAGCATAACACCTGATGACCAGAGGGATTTAATTTAGTAATGAGCATAACCCAAGCTACAGGGCCAAAGAAACTCAATCCCAGGGAAATTTAATTATAATTTTAGAAAAGAAATTTTTGCCTTTAAAAGTAGGGAAAGTGGTAGTGGAGGAAAGTGGCTGGTTGATCCACCTGAAATGAAGCTGATGCGGAAGGAAGGAAAAAAAAAAAAAAAGCTGAGAGGTAAAGATAAACTAAACTTCGAGGACTTTGTTTTAGTTTTAAAATACAGCTCTGCCAGAAGACTGACCTATGCCTAGAATTTTCTATTATATGAGTCAGCAAACTCTTTTTTTCCCTTTAAGTCAGATCATATTACATGCAATGAAGAGTCCTCACTACGAGATTTTATTAAACCTCTTTAGCTTCATTCAAGCCTTACTTTTCAGATGAATCATAGTGCAAGCTTTTCAAAGAAACCTAACTTTATTAATGAGTATCTTGTAAATAGGTACACACAGACATACACCGTAAGTGTGGGTAATCTATCTTTCTTCCCAAGAAAGAAATGGAGTAATAATATGAATATCAGTTAGAGAATTGGATTTTTTAATGTCTTAAATTCAACCAAAAAGGGTACTTTGAAACAAATCTGAAAATTTTCAAAATATCTTTAAAATTTTTGATATCAAGCCATAGAATATCTTTCTGATGATAATAAGGCACATCTGAATTTTGGTAGAAAAACATAAAAAATCAGAAGACTATACATTAAACAATAACAGCTTTATTCAAAACATGTAAGACTTCCACAAGGGCTGTTTTGCTTTATAGTATGACAAGTGCTACCTTGTTGGCATTCTAAAGTGAACGGTGATGTGGAGAAAGGCAGTCCTTTCCACTCTAAAAAGGAAAATATTTGCATCTACTCTAATAATTTTCTGTCAAGTTAAGAAAAAGGACTGTTTTTTGTGTTCTTTGTGTTCATTCTTTGTGTTCTCCCCAAAGCAGGCACAGAATATGTAGGAAATGAAAAAAAAAAATGTTTAGAAGAGCTCGTTTTCATGCACTACGGATTCAACCTTGTCTCCAAGAGCCAAGGTTGATGCATCCCATGCCAAATTAAATATAAGATGTATGCAGTAATGAAAAGGGTAGCGTTCCATGAAAAATTCCACTTTTCAGTTAAAGTACCTAGCATTTATAAATATGCAAAAATTACAATGTCAATATAACTGCACAAATTAGGGTTTTCTTTTTAAATGTTTAAGCACTGCAAAGAATGAAACAGCTGAAGACTTTCACAGCTTGTTGCCTGTATCTTTTTCTCAAAAAACCTGCACTAATAAATAGGCCATACACTTCCCAAAGATAAGGGATTGTTGTTCATATCCCAGTGAGCAGTTTATTGAATACATTTGAACAAATTGTCTTTGTTCAATGACCCTGACTAATTCTCCTGCTAGTTGGATCAGTGTTACAAACCTTGGTACCCTGTGATTCATAAGCATTCATATTTTTGAGCTGGTATATCCTCTCCATGCAGCTGATCATTGAGCACAAAGATGTTTTATATTAGAATAACATGTACCTTATTTTTTAAAACTGAGATCTGCAAAGGCTTAAGGAAGCTGAGGCAACAATATAAAAGATCTGAAATAAACATGTATTTGAATACTGTACCAATAACTGATTTTTTTTCTTCTTAAATTACTTTTTCTGATAACAGTCAATAAGTTTCAGTAGGAAAATGCAGAAAACACAGAAAAATATACAGAATAAAAATCACCTGTAATTCCTACAGGTGATTTTGAGAATTAATTTTAGAATTAATTCCAAAAATATTAAAGTTCTAAAAACTTCAAATTCTTCCAAAAATTTTTAAATCTAGGGTGAAGAAATCTTTCCAGGCCTTTTTTTATTGTTCCTTTTTTTCTTCCAAATTTTATTTTAACTTCAGGAGTACATGGGCAGGATGTGCAGTTTGGTACTTAGGTTAATGTGTGCCATGGTGGTTTGCTGCACAGATCATCCCGTCACCTAGGTACTAAACCCAGCATCCATTAGCTCTTTTTCCTTATGCTCTCTCTCCTTCCAGCCCTGACCCTCCAACAGGCAAAATATGGAAATAAATAAAGACCCTTTTTTTGAAAATTTAGATTATATGCTAAATACTATTTTGTACTCTTTGAGGTTTTTTTTTTGTAATTCATGTCAGACAGGTAATGTGCAGACATGGTAACAGAGTTTGAAGGAGGCACATCTCACACATGAAAATCCAATCATCATGCTTAACATTCTTTGTTTTTTATAGTACATGTATCATGAACATTTCTTTACATCATTAATTATAAAATACGATCACTAACAACCTATAAGAATTTACTGACCTTTTCATTTAAAAATTCTTTTATTGGTTTACTAGGGGAAGATATCAGGAGACAAGGCTGATGTGTAGCTTCCACTTGGACAGAAAGAACAGCGTGTGGAGACTCACACCATGGACTTTTACTCCAGAAACAGCAGCAGGAGCATACCAGGAAGACTGAAAGAAATAACAGATCCTTTGAAAGAAGCAGCAGGCCACTGCAAATGCTGCAAGATAGGCAAAAAACGGAGTTCACAAAGTGTGAAAGGGGAATACCTGCCTCTAAACACATCCCCACTGGGGAACCTGAAAATCCAGATTACGGGAGAAGGATTTAACCTTACCTGGAGCTGCAATGGATTTAGTGTGAAATACAAAAGTAGAAGCAGCAGTGGAAAGAGCATCGTATGCACTCCCATTCTCCAGCTCGAGCCCAGGGAAGCCATCCCTGACTGTATTTCACAGGAGCCCTTGGGGAAGGCAGCCAACAGAATGTGGGAGGGGTCACAGGGTAAAAGAAGCTTCCAACTGAACTTTGTAATAATTTTGGCTGGGCGCAAACTCTTGTGAGCAAAATCCGGAGGTGAGGGGAACTGCTGCAGAAAGAAGAGCAGGAGTCTAGCAGACAAGGTGGGCAGATGGGCAGGGGCATGGCCTGAAAGCCATGCTGCTTTCTCAGTGGGGAAACTTACAGCCTGGGGCTAGCTCTGAGTCCCACTCCGCAGGCTGCCTGGAGATAAGCTTGTGTCTGTTAGAGGTGGGAGCAAGACCGGCCATGCCAATTGTGTGAGAGCTGGGTGAGGCCTAGTGCTACCAGCTTTCCCCACTTCCCTGGTGACAGAGGCAGCCATAATCCCCCTTCATAATAACCCCATTGGCCTGAGAATCACTCCCCATTCCTTGTAGTGGCCATGGCAAGCCCTACCCAAGGAGAATCTGCCTAACCCCGCCCCCCGCTGATGATATTTCTCTACTTGCCCTGATAGATCACAGAAGACATAAACTCCTGAGAGCTTTATGACCTTGCCTGTCACCTGAGAAACCCAAATTCTTATCCTTGCCAACTTAGGGCAAGCTTATATTCCTCTTCTACTATCAAGCTAGTGCTTTCTCAAAAGCTCCACCTCCTGGCAGGAGGCCAACCAACTCAGGAACTCAGGACATTACTGAAACTCATGACAAAAAACCCCCGCTCCAAGGAAGGAGAAAACAAAAAATTAGGAGAAAGCTAATTTCACTGCCTGCAACATCCTGGGTAACCAGTGGTCCTAGTTTGTCCACGAGACAACTTCATTGATAGCATAACCAGCATTCAAGAAAACCAGCACACTATCTACACACATATCCACAACCAAGGACTCTCACAGAGTCTACTTTGTTCCCTTGCCACCTCCACCAGAGCAGGTGCTGGTATCCATGGCTGGAAGACCTGAAGACAGATCACATCACAGGACTCTTTGCAGACATTCTCCAGCACCAGCCCAGAGCCTCGTAGCCCCACTGGATGACTATACCCAGAAGAACAACAACAATCACTGCATCTGGCTTGCAGGAAGTCCCATCCTCAGGCGGAGTGTACCATATCAAGGGATCACTCCATAAGACAAAAGAATCTGAACAGCAGCCTTTGAGTTCCAGGTTTTTCCACTGAAATAATCTACCCAAATAAGAGGGAATCAGAAAAGTAATTCTGATATGACAAAACAAGTTTATATAACACCCCCAAAAGACCACATTGGCTCCCCAGCAATGGATTCCCACCAAGAAGAAATCTCTAAACTGCCAGATAAAGAATTCAGAAAGTTATTAAGCTTCTCAAGAAGATACCAGAGAAAGGTGAAAAATAAAAAAGTTTTAAAAAATACAAGATATGGATTAAAAATGTTTCAGATAAATAGATATTATAAAGAAAAAACAATCACAACTTCTGCAAATAAAACACTTAGAGAAGTACAAAATGCACTGGAAAGTTTCAACCATAGAATCAAACAAGCAGAAGAAAGAACTTCAGAGCTTGAAGATAAGGCTTTTGAATTAACCCTGCAGAAAAAGACAAAGAAAAAATAATTTAAAAAAATGAGAAGACTCCAAGAAATTTGGGATATGTTAAATGACCAATTCTAAGAAGAATTGGTGTTCCTGAGGAAGAAGACAAATCTAAAAGTTTGGAAAACATATTTGAGGGAATAATCAAGTTAAACTTCCCTGGCCTTGCTAGACATCTAGGCATCCAAATATAGAAGCTCAAAGAACATCTGGCAAATTCATTGCAAAAAGTTCATCACCCAAGCACATAGTTATCAGGTTATCTAAAGTCAAGACAAAGGAAAGAATCTAAAGAGCTATGAGGCAAAAACATCAGATAACCTATAAGGGAAGACATAGCAGACTAACAGCAGATTTCTTAGCAGAAACCCTACAAGCCAGAAGGGACTGAAGTCCTATCTTTAGCCTCCTCAAACAAAATAATTGCCAGACAAGAATTTTGTATCCAGCAAAACTAAGCTTCATAAACGAAGAAGAGGTAGTCTTCTTCAGACAAATAAATGCAGAGACAATTTGTCACTACCAAAACAGAACTACTAGCAATGCTAAAAGGAGTTCTAAACCTTGAAACAGAACCTCAAAATACACCAAATTAGAACCTCCTTAAAGCATAAATCTCATTAGGCCTATAAAACAATAACACAATGAAAAAACCAAGGTATTCAGGCAACAACTAGCATGATGAATAAAACAGTACCTCATATCTCAATTCTAACGTTGAATGTAAACAGCCTAAATGCTCCACTTCAAAGACACAGAATAACAGAATGGATAAAAATCCACCAACCAAGTATCTGCTGTTTTCAAGAGACTCACCTAACACATAAGGACTCACATAAACTTAAGTTAAAGATTAGCAAAAGGTAGTCCATGAAAATAAAAGCCAAAAATGAGCAGGAGTAGCTAATTCTTATATGAGACAAAACAGACTTTAAAGCAATAACAGTTAGAAAAGACAAAGAGGGACATTATGTAATGATAAAACGATAAGTCATACAGGAAATATCAGAATCCTAAATATATATGCACTTAACATGGGAGCTCCCAAATTTATAAAACAATTATTACTAGACATAAGAAATGAGAAGGATGACAACACAACAATAGGGGGTACTTCAATACTCCACTGACAGTGCTAGACAGGTCATCAATACAGAAAGTCAGCAAAGAAAGAATGGACTTAAACTATACCCTAGAACAAATGAACGTAACAGGTATTTACAGAATATTCTACCCAACAATTGCAGAATATGCATTCTTTTCATCAGTACGTGGCACATTCTCCAAAATAGACCACATGATAGGACACAAAACAAGTCTCAATAAATTTAAGTGAATCAAAATTATATCAAGTACTCTCTCAGACCACAGTGAAATAAAATTAAAAATTAACTCCAAAAGGAACCTCAAGACTATACAAATACATGGAAATTAAATAATCTGCTCCTGAATGATCTTTGGGTCAATAATAAAATTAAGATAGTAATTTAAAAATTATTTGAACTGAACCATAATAGTGACATAACTTACCAAAACCCCTGAGACACAGAAAAAGCAGAGCTAAGCGAAAAGTTCATAGCATTAAATGTTTACATGAAAAAGTCTGAAAGAATACAAATAGAAAATCTAAGGTCACACCTCAAGGAACTAGAGAAACAGGAACAAACCAAACCCAAACCCAGCAGAAGAAAAGAAATAACAAAGCTCAGAGCAGAACTAAATGAAATTGAAACAAACAAAAAATACAAAAGACAAATGAAACAAAAAGTTGGTCCTTCGAAAAGATAAACAAAATTGATAGACCATTAGCAAGATTAACCAAGAAAAGAAGAGAGAAGATCCAAATAAGCTCAATTAGAAATGAAACAAGATATATCACAACTGATACTGCAGAAATATAAAAGATCATTCAAGGCTACTATGAACACTTTTACGTACACAAACTAGAAAATATAGAGGAGATAGATAAATTCCTGGAAATACTCAACCCTCCTAGATTAAATCAGGAAGAAATAGAAACTCTGAACAGACCAATAACAAGCAGCAAGATTAAAATGGTAATTTAAAAAATTGCTAACAAAAAACGTCCAAGGCCAGATGGAATCACAGCTGAATTACATTAGGCATTCAAAGAATTGGTATCAATCTTATTGAAACTATTCCAAAAGATAAAGAAAGAGGGAATCCTTCCTAAATCATTCTATGAAGCCAATATCACCCCAATATCAAAACCAGGAAAGAACATAACAAAAAAAGAAAAGGAAAGAAAACTACAGATCAATATCCCAGTTGAACATAGATGCAAAAATCCTCAACAAAATACTAGTTGACCAAATCCAGCAGCATATCAAAAAGATAACACACCATGATCAAGTGGGTTCATACCAGGGATAGAAAGATGACTTAACATCCAGAAGTCAATAAATGTGACACATCACATAAACAGAATTAAAAACAAAAATCATATGATCGTCTCAATAGATGCAGAAAAAGCATTTGACAAAATCTAGCATCCCTTTATCATTAAAACCCTCAGCACATTCGGCATAGAAGAGACATACCTCAAGGTAATAAAAGGCTTCTATGACAAACCCACAGGCAACATTATACTGAATGGAGAAAATTTCCATTCCTCCTGAGAACTGGAACAAGATAAGGATGCCCACTTTCACCACTTCTATTCAACATAGTACTGGAAGTCCTACCCAGAGCAATCAGACAAGAGAAAGAAATAAAGTGCATCCAAATTGGTAAAGAGAAAGTAAAACTGTTACTGTTCACCAATTATATGATTATATACCTAGAAAACCCTAAAGACTCATCCAAAAAGCTCCTAGATCTGATAAATGAATTTAGTAAAGTTTCAGGATACAAAATCAATGTACACAAATCAGTAGCATTGCTATACAGCAACAGTGACAAAGCTAAGAATCAAATCAAGAACTCAGCCCCTCTTACAACAGCTGCAAAAAATAAAATAAGATACTTAGGCATATACCTAACCAAGGAGGTGAAAGATCTCTACAAGGAAAACTACAAAACACTGCTGAAAAAAATCATAGATGACACAAACAAATGGAAACACATCCCATACTCATGGATGGGTACAATCAATATTTTGAAAACGATCATACTGCCAAAAGCAATCTATAAATTCAATGCAATTCCCATCAAAATACCACCATCATTTTTCATAGAGCTAGAAAAAAAATCCTAAAATTCATATGGAACCAAAAAAAAGCTCACATAGAAAAAGCAAGACTAAGCAAAAATAACAAATCCGAAGGCATCACATTACCTGACTTCAAACTATACTACAAGGCTATAGTTACCAAAACAGCATGGTAGTGGTATAAAAAATAGGCACATAGACCAATGGAACAGCATAGAGAACCCAGAAATAAAGCCAAATACGTACAGCCAACTGATCTGTGACAAAGCAAACAAAAACATAAACTGGGAAAAGGACACACTACTCAGCAAATGATGCTGAGAAAATTGGCAAGCAAGCCACATGTAGAAGAATGAAGCTGGATCCTCATCTCTCATCAACTCAAAATGGATCAAAGACTTAAATCTAAGACCTGAAATCATAAAAATTCTAGAGGATGGCTGGATGCAGCAGCTCACGCCTGTAATCCCAGCACTTTGGGAGGCTGAGGTGGGTGGATCACAACATCAGGAGATCGAGACTATCCTGGCTAACACCCCCATCTCTACTAAAACACAAAAAATTAGCCGGGCGTGGTGGCAGACGCCTGTAGTCCCAGCTACTCGGGAGGCTGAGGCAGGAGAATGGCATGAACCTGGGAGGCGGAGCTTGCAGTGAGCCGAGATCGCGCCACTGCACTCCAGCCTGGGCAACAGAGCAAGACACTATCTCAAAAAAAAAAAGAATTCTAGAGGATAACATCAGAAAAACTCTTATAGATACCGGCTTATGCAAATACTTTATGACCAAGAACCCAAAAGCAAATGCAACAAAAACAAAGATAAATAGATGGGACCTAACTAAACTAAAAAGTTTCTGCACAGTAAAAGAAATAATCAGCAAAGTAAACAGATGATGACAACCCACAGAGTTGGAGAAAATATTTGCAAACTGTGCATTCCACAAAACACTAATATCCAGAATCTACAAGGAACTCAAAGAAGCCAGCAAGAAGAAAAAAAATAATCCCATCAAAAAGGGGGCAAAGGACATCAATAGACAATTCTCAAAAGAAGATATACAAATGGGCAAGAAACATATGAGGAACCACTAAACATCACTAATTATCAGGGAAATGAAAATCCAAACCACAATGAAATACCACCTAACTCCTGCAAGAATGACTGTAATTAAAAAGCAGAAACATAACAGATGGTAGTATGGATGTGATGAAAATGGAACACTTTTATACTGCTGGTGGGAATGTAAACTAGAACAACCACTATGGAAAACAGTAGGGACCTTCCTTAAAGAACTAAAAGTAGAACTACCATTTGATGCAGCAATCCCACTACTGGGTATCTACCCAGAGGAAAAGAAGTCATTATATGAAAAAGACACTTGTATATATGTTTATAGCAGCACAACTCACAATTCACAATTGCAAAAATATGGAACCAGCCTAAATGCCCATCAACCAATGAGTGGATAAAGGAAATATGATATAGCTATATCTATCTATACCTATATCTATATCTATATCTATATCTATACACACCATGGAATACTACTCAGCCATAAAAAGGAATGGAATAATGGCATTAGCAGCAAGCTGGATGGAGTTGGAGACCATTATTCTAAGTGATGTAACTCAGGAATGAAAAACCAAACATTATACGTTCTCACTTATAAGTGGGAGCTAAGCTATGAAGATGCAAAGGCATAAGAATGATATAGTGGACTTTGGGGACTAAGGGGGAAGGCTGGGAGGAGGGTGATGGATAAAAGACTACACATTGGGTACAGTGTACACTGCTCAAGTGGTGGGTGCACCAAAATCTGAGAAATCACCATTAAAGCACTTATCCATGTAACGAAACACTACCTGTTCCTCCAAAACTAATGAAATAAAATTTAAAATTATATATATTTTTATTGAGAGCCGAATGTCTACTAAGCACTATGCTAAACGTTTAGTGAGGAGAAGTGAATGGACGGACCCTTATGGAGATACAAACATTAAACCATTAATTACATACTTGTGTACTCTGATCACTATTTTTTAAAGACACAGACAAGGTACTATAAGAGCAAATAATATAGGCGCTCAGCCTAATCTGAAAAAATTGGAAAGGCTTCCCTGCAAAAGCACAATTAAAGATGATGCCTTATGGAGGAGTAGGTGTTAAGTCAAACGAAGAGAAGAGGGGAAAGTAAGAAAACCAAACAAGATGTATGAAGTCCCTGGACTGAGAAAAGTTTTCAGAGTGTGTGAGAACGGAAAAGTCAGAGTGGTAGGAGTGTATAACACTGGCACAGGGGGTGGGAGTTCAGCAGGATATTAGGCCGACAGAGTAGTCAGGCACAGAGCCCTCAAGGTCTTTTAGGACATATTTTAAAATGTAACTTTTATAAACTAAAAGCAATGAGAAACCAAATAAAGGGATTTATGCCAGGGAGTGATATTATCAGATTTGCATTTTAAAAAGACCTCTTTGGCTGCTAGGCAGATGATGAATTATAGGAGAGCAAAGTGGAAGGTAAGAGACAATAAGAGAGCAATTGTAATAATTTAGGCTAGGTTATTGGTTAGGACCAAAACAAAGTAGTGGAAAGAGAGTGAAATATAATCAAAATATATTTTGGGAGTAGAATCAATGGGACTTGGCTGTACATTCAATGTGAGAGATAAGCAGCTGATGTCAGGATAATTCATAAGTTTCTAACATGAAAAACTGAGCAATTAAGACCCCATTTACTAAATTGGGAAAGACTGGTGGAGGAAAAAATGTGAAAGGGACAATCAAGAGTTCAACTGAAAAGACAACAAATTTGAGCTGACTATGAGACACCAGAGTGAAAAAAGTCAAATTAAAAGTTGGATATTGGCTGTGCATGGTGGCTCATGCCTGTAATCCCAGCACTTTGGGAGGCCAAGGCAGGCGGATCACCTGAGGTCAGGAGTTCGAGACCAGCCTGGCCAACATGGCGAAACCCTGTCTTTACTAAAAATACAAAAAAAAAAAAAAAATAGCTGGGCGTGGTGGTGTGTGCCTGTAATCCTAGCTATTCAGGAGGCTGAGGCAGGAGAATTGCTTGAACCCGGGAGGCAGAGGTTGCAGCGAGCAGAGATCACGCCACTGCACTCCAGCCTGGGTGACAAGAGCAAGACTCCATCTGAAAAACAAAACAAAAAAAAAAAACAGTTGGATATGCAGAGAAATTTGGTCCTCAGAAAAGGACCTAGGTAGGAGATTAGATTTTGAAGTCATTAACAAATTTATGGTATCTAATGTCTTTCCTAATTAGCAATATATTTTAGGAAGGGTATGTAGAATAAGCAAAGAGGTACAGTGGGAACTCAAACAGATATCAAAAAGACACGAAGTCTACGCAAAAATATTATTCAAAAGGAATGGTCATATTGGTAAGAGCAAAACCAGAATAATGTAGTGTCAAGGAAACCCAAAAAAGGAGAATGTTTCAAAGACAGAAAATTATCCATGTGAATGAGAGTTAATAATAATGACTGAAAATGATCCCCTGGAATTAACAATGTACAATCCGCAATGATCTCAATGAGAGAAGTTTAGGTAAGAGGTGGCAGTAGGGGAGAAGCAAAAGTTAAATGAGAATAGTATAAGAGTGGCAAGAGATGAAGTGCTGAAGACAGTATATGTACACCTTTTTGAGAATCTTGGCTGTAAAGAGCATTACAGAAAAAAATAGGTGAGTTCAAGGAAAGGTGTGTTCATTTAATTGCTTATTTGTTTTTTGTTTTAGAGAAGGAGAAATCCAAAAGCATGTCTGAATGCTGAACATGATCCAGTACCTAGCAGAGGTTAAAGGGAGAAGACACAAAATAACTACTTGAATAAGGTCTTAGGGAAGATAAGATAGGATGGGATCCAGAGCACCCATGAAGGATTTCATCTTTCATAGGAGATGGGTCCCTCACCTACTACCACAGAAAGAAAATAGGAAAGGCAGCTGTGCAAATATAAACAGTAGATTTGGAGTGACTATGCAGCAGCTTCCACTTTTTTCTATACAATATGTGGCAGTGTCATCATCTGGAACCCCAGCAGGGAGAAAGGAGTGTGAGAAATAAAGAGAATGGAGATTTGAAAAGACTGGAGAAAAGGTGTGCAAGTATGAAATAACTTTTGTTTAGCACAAGAGAATGGATTTGTCAGTGCTGAGGGCCTAGATGAAGTGAAAGCTAACTTAAAAGATGCATGATTTTCTCCAATAATTCTTAGTTGCAATAATACAAGCATGGGAAAAGCTAGTAGTTGAGTTTTTCCAGAGCTGGAATTTTGCCTGGAAGTGAAGCAAGAAGAGAACCAACCTGCAGAAGAGTTTGCAGGAAAGTGATTATAATGAAAAATGGACTGTAAGCTGAATACAGTGAGACCAGGAAGAGAAGGTAGAGCCAGTCTCCTAATTTAATGAACCTACTGGTTGCACATTCAACTTACTCAAAATTTTTCATTATTATTATTATGTAAAGTTATGAACATCTTTGAAAATAATTATCCAATAAAAACATTATTTTATTTAGAGTGATTTCTAAATGAAGTTTCTGGGTCAAAGTTAATAAACATTTTAGGAGTCTTAATACACAGATCCAAATTGCTTTCTATTAGAGTACACATATTTTTAAAAGTATATGAGGATTCTCATCACATTCACTAGCACTGAATATTATTACTTTTAATTTTTCCCTGTTTGATAGCAAAATAATGGAAGAACTAATTATTAGAAAGGAGATATTGAGATACACAATCAAAATACATTTTTCAGAGAGTAATCTACAATCTTTATTTTGCCTTTATCAACTCAATTTTTTAAAAGTAAATATTTTATTAATATTAATACTTTTTGAATGCACATAAATAATAGAACATAATGTTAAAATGTATCAACATTCCTAAACTATATTTTATCTTCTAATAATCCCTCTATAGCCACATTTTTCCATGTTTTTTGTTTTAATTTCATTTTTTATTTAATGGGAGTTGGAATGGATGTTTGGCGAACCATGTCTGCCATTAAAGGCTTACATAATTCATGGGAAAATTAATGATAACTTGGCTGTAAATATTTATTTCTACTGTATCAGGATTTCACTAGAGGCCTAAGAAGAATACCAAAGGGGAAAAAATAAAAGGAGTTTGCCCTCACGTCATTTACAATCCCGTGTGAAAGACAATTGTATTAATGAAAATTTCTTAAGAGCAATGGATAAAGCAATATTTTTGTGAACATAAATTATTAAAGTTCAGCCAGAATGATCCCCAAATATATGTGAAGAAAAACGAGAGAAGTGTAGGTGAGTCAGCTGACTGGATCAACTTGTTAAATACCAAACTCCTCTTCCCTTACCCCAAACCTTGTCCCTCTATGTACTCTGTGTCTAATTTATACATCCAGTTGCCTAAACCAGAAACCTCAACAGTCTCTCTGATATATTCAACCATCTATCAAGTTCTATCCACTCAAGTTCTATCCACAAGATCTAAAACTTCTTGTATTTGTAACTTCCTCTCTAACTCCACTGCTGTCTTAATTTGGGCAGGAAGATTGTTTCTTGCCAGGAGGATTGGATTACCATTCTTGCCAGCACAACCACTATGAAAGAATTGTGAATTGAATGGAATTTTATTTCATCAAACCATATTAAATGGGAAAGGGCCATGAACTTCAGCCACTCAAACCTCACTCATATATGATACCAATTGTTCAAGTAGACATCCAAATTTTACTAGTATAGCTCAAAAAACAATTGAAAGTTTGATGTAGCTATGTGATTGATACAGTTCTGTCACTAATTTTCCTTTCATTACTTTACAGATATTTGCTGAATCTCTATTTAGTACCTATGTATGTGGTATTTTTCCTTTAAACATCATCGTTTTGATACATTCTCATACAAGTCTACATATCATAAATTCCTCTGTAAGTAATTTTGGTTTCATTAAAAGAAAAATAAGGGATTGGAGGTGGAGCAAGATAGTGGAATAGAAGACTCCACTGATCATCCCCCTGCAAGGACCCCAGTTTAACAACTATCTACAAAGAAAAAAAAACACCTTCATAAGAACCAAAAATCAGGCAAGCACTCATTTAATTGCTCATTTGTTTTTTGGTTTCAACTTCATGTTGCTGAAAGAGGCACTGAAGAGATAGAAAAAACAGTCTTGAATTGCTGACACCGCCCCTCCTCCCCGACTCCCACAGTGGTGACATGGTGCAGAGAGCATCTCTGGGTGCTGGGGGAAGAAGAACACAGAAATTGTGAGGCATTGAACTCAGTGCTGTCCTGTTAGAGCAGAAAGGAAAACAACCAAACTCAGCTGACACCCACTCATGGAGACAGCATTTAAACCAGGCCTCGACAGAGGAAAACTGCAGATCCCAGTGGGTCTGAACTTGAGTTCCCACAAACCTCATCACTGAAGGCTCCAGTGCTCTGTGTCTCCAAGTAAATCTGAAAGGCAGTCTAGGCCATAAGGATTGCAACTCTTAGGCAAATCCTAGTGCTAAACTAGGCTGAGACAGTGGACTGGAGGGGCATGCGACATACTGAGACACCAACTGGGGCAGCCAAGGGAGTGCTGCTATCACCTCTTCCCTAGCCCCAGGCTGCACAGCTCCCAGCTGCAAAAGAGACCTCTTCCTTCTGCTTGAGGGAACCAGAGGGAAGAGTTGGGAGGACTTTATTGCCCATCTTGGATACCAGCTCAAACACAGCAGGATAAGTCACTGATCAGAGCCATGAGGCCCCCGTTCCAGGTCCCAGCTTCCAGATAACATTTCTAAACACGCCTTAAAACAGAAGGGAACTCCCTGCCCTGAAGGAAAGATCTTGGTCCGGGCAGCATTCATCACCTGCTAACTGAAGGCCCTGAATAACCAGCAGTGATACCCAGGTATGATATTAAGAGCTTTGGATGAGCATCTAACACTTGCTTGCTTCAGGTGAGACTCATGACATTACCAGAAATGGTGGCTACTGGGAAAAACAACTTCTGCTTCAGAAAAGCAGAGAGAAAAGTAAAGGGGACTTTGTTTTGTACCTTAGGTACCAGCAAAGCCACAGAGTGGGCAGAGTACCAAACAGACTCTTTCTTGGGGTCCCTGATTCCAGGACTTGAGTCCTGGATGGCATTTCTGGACCTTCCCCGGGGCAGAGTGGAGCTCACTGTCATGAAGGATGGGTCCCAGGCCATGCAGCCTTCATTGCAAATTGACTTAAGAGCCCTTGACCCTTAGGGGAACATCTGTGGTAGTCTGGCAGTACTCCTTGTGGCCTGGAGTAGTAGTGGCTTCAAGGTGAGGCTCCTCTGCCTTTGGAAAGGAGAGGGAAGAGTGGGAAGGACTGGATCTTGTGGACTGAGTGCCAGCTCAGCCACAGAACAACAGGATACCAAGTTGACTTCTGGGTCTTTGACTCTAGTCCCTGACTCCTGGATTGTACCTCTGGACCCACATGAGGCCTAGAGGACCTCACTGCCCTGAAAGAAAGGACAAAGGCCTGGCTGGCTTTGCCACCTGCTGATTGTAGAGCACCAGGGCCTTGAGTAAACACAGGCAGTAGCCACAGAGGGGTTACTGCAGGCCTTGAGTGAAACTCAGTGCTGTGCTGGCTTCAGGTCTGACCCAGCACAGTCAAAGTGGTAGTGGCCATAGGAGTGCTTGTGTCACTCCACCCCTAGCTTTACGTGGCTCAGAACAGAGTGAGAAACTGTCTCTTTGGGAAAAAAGTAAAGGAAGAGAACCAGAGTCTCTGCCTGGTAATTCAGAGAATTCTTCTAGATTTTGTCCAAGACCGTGAAGGCAATACTTCCATGAGTCTGCAAGAACCATGGTGTTACTGAACTTGGGGTGCCCCCCTAAAGCAGATACAGCTTAGATCACAACACCAAAGTCCTTTCAAATATCTGGAAAGCCTTTGCAAGAAGGACAGCTATAAATAAGCCCAGAGAGTTAAGGCTACAGTAATACTCCTCAAGGAGAGCAAGCCCAAGATACATAATCATCAGATTCGCCAAGATTGAAATGAAGACAAAAATGTTAAAGGCAGCCAGAGAGAAAGATCAGGTTTCCCACAAAGGGAAGCCCATCAGACTAACAGCAGATCTCTCGGCAGAAACCCTAGAGAGAGAAGCCAGAAGAGAGTGGGGGTCAATATTCAACATTCTTAAAGAAAAGAATTTTCAACCCAGAATTTTATATCCAGCAAACTATAAGCAAAGGAGAAATAAAATCCTTTACAGACAAGCAAATGTTGAGGGATTTTGTCACCATCAGGTCTGCCTTACAAGAGCTCCTGAAGGAAGCACTAAATATGGAAAGGAAAAACTGGTACCAGCCACTGCAAAAACATACCCAATTGTAAGGACCACTGACACTATGAAGAAACTGTGTCAACTAACGGGCAAAATAACTAGCTAGCATAATAATGACAGGATCAAATTCCAGATAACAATATTAACCTTAAATGTAAATGGGCTAAATGCCCCAGTTAAAAGGCACAGACTGGGCCTGGCACGGTGGCTTACGCCTGTAATCCCAGCACTTTGGGAGGCCTAGGTGGGTGGATCACAAGGTCAGGAGTTTGAGACCAGCCTGACCAACATGGTGAAACCCCATCTCTACTAAAAACACAAAAATTCACCGGGCATGGTGGCACATGCCTGTAATCCCAGCTACTCAGGAGGCCGAGACAGGAGAATCTCTTGAACCTGGGAGGCGGAGGTTACAGTGAGCTGAGATAAGGCCATTGTACTCCAGCCTGGGTGACAGAGTGAGACTCTGTCTCAAAAAAAAAAAAAAAAAAAAGCACAGACTGGCAAATTGGATAAAGAGTCAAGACCCATCGGTGTGCTGTATTCAAGAGACCCATCTCATGTGCAAAGACACACATAGGCTCAAAATAAAGGGATGGAGGAATATTTACCAAGCAAATGGAAAGCAAAAAAATCAATCGTGGGTTGCAAGCCTCGTCTCTGACAAAACAGACTTTTAAACAACAAAGATCAAAAAAGACAAAGAAGGACAATTCATAATCGTAAAGAGATCAATGCAACAAGAAGAGCTAACTATTCGAAATATATATGCACCCAATACAGGAGCACCCAGATTCATAAAGCAAGTCCTTAGAGACCTACAAAGACACTTAGACTCCCACACAATAATAGTGGGAGACTTTAACACCCTACTGTCAATATCAGACAGATCAACAAGACAGAAAATTAACAAGGATATTCAGAACTTGAACTCAGCTCTGGACCAAGCAGATCTTACGGACATCTACAGAACTCTCCACCCCAAATCAACAGAAGAGAAAGCCAAATCATGAGTGAACTTCCATTCACAATTGCTGCAAAGATAATAAAATGCCTATGAATACAACTTAGAAGGGATGTGAAGGACCTCTTCAAGGAGAACTACAAACCACTGCTCAACAAAATTAAAGGGGACACAAACAAATGGAAAAACATTCTATGCTCATGGACAGGAAGAATCAATGTGAAAATGGCCATACTTCCCGAAGTAATTTACAGATTTAATGCTATACCAATCAAGCTACTATTGACTTTCTTCACAGAATTAGAAAAAAACTACTTTAAATTTCATATGGAACCAAAAAAGAGCCCATATAGCCAAGACAATCCTAAGCAAAAAGAACAAAGCTGAAGGCATCACACTACCTGATGTCAAGCTATACTACAAGACTACAGTAACCAAAACAGCATGGTATTGGTACCAAAACAGATATATAAACCAACGGAACAGAACAGAGGCCTCAGAAATAACACCACATATCTGCAACCATCTGATTTTTGAAAAACCTGACAAAAAACAAAAACAATGGGGAAATGATTCCCTATTTAATAAATGGTGTTGGGAAAACTGGCTAGCCATATGCGGAAAACTGAAACTGGACCCCTTCTTTACACCTTATACAAAAATTAACTCAAGATGCATTAAAGACTTAAATATAAGACCTAAATCCATAAAAACACTAGAAGAAAACCTAGGAAATGCAATTCAGAACACAGGCATGGGCAATGACTTCAGGACTAAAACACCAAAAGCAATTGCCACAAAATCCAAAATTGACAAATGGGATATAATTAAACTAAAGAGCTTCTGCACAGCAAAAGCAACTATCATCAGCGTGAACAGGCAACATACAGAATGAGAGAAAATTTTTGCAATCTATCCATCTGACAAAGGGCTAATATCCAGAATCTACAAGGAACTTAAAGAAATTTACAAGAAGAAAACAAACAACCCCATCAAAAAGTGGGCAAAGGATATGAACAGACGCTTCCCAAAATAAGACATTTATGTGGCCAACAAACACATGAAAAAATGCTCATGATGACTAGCCATTAGAGAAATGCAACTCAAAACCACAATGAGATATCATCTCACACCAGTTAGAATGGCAATCATTAAAAAGTCAGGAAACAACAGATGCTGGAGAGGATGTGGAAAAATAGGAATGCTTTTACACTGCTGGTGAGAACATAAATTAGCTCAACCATTGTGGACGACAGTGTGGTGATTCCTCAAGGATCTAGAACCAGAAATACCATTTGACCCAGCAATCCCATTACTGGATATCTACCCAAAGGATTATAAATCATTCCACTGTAAAAACACATGTACACATACGTTTATTGCAGCACTATTTACAACAGCAAACTTGGAACCAACCCAAATGCCCAATAATAGACTGGATAAGGAAAATGCGGCACATATACACCATGGAATACTATGCAGCCATAAAAAATAATGAGTTCATGTCCTTTGCAGGGACATGAATGGAGCATGAAACCACCATTCTCCACAAACTAACACAGGAACAGAAAGCCAACCACATGTTCTCACTCATAAGTGGGAGTTGAACAATGAGAACACATGGACACAGGGAGGGGAACATCACATATTGGGTCCTGTCAGGGGGTAGGGGATAAGGGGAGGGATAGTATTAGGAGAAATACGTAGTGTAGATGATGGGTTGATGGGTGCAGCAAACCACCATGGGACATGTATACCTATGTAACAAACCTGCATGTTCTGCACACGTATCCTGAACTTAAAGTATAATAATAATAAAAAAAGAAAACATGGTATATATACACAATGGAGTAGTATTCAGCCTTCAGCCATAAAAAAGAATGAGATCCAGTCATTTGCAACAACATGGATGCAACTGGAGATCACTATGTTAAGTAAAATAAGCCAGGCACAGAAAGACAAACATCACATGTTCTCACTTATCTGTGGGATCCAAAAATCAAACAATTGAACTCATGCACATAGAGGATAGAAGAATGGCTACCATAGGCTGGGAAGGGTCATGGGGGGCTAGAGGAGAGGTGGGGATGGTTAATAGGTACCAGAAAAAATGGAAAGAATGAATAAGACTTCCTATTTGATAGCACAACAGGGTGACTATAGTCAATAAAAACTTAATTGTACATTTTAAAATAAAGAGTGTAACTGAATTGTCTGTAACTCAAAGGATAAATGTTTGAGGGGATGGATACCTCATTCCCCATGATGAGCTTATTTCACATTGCGCACATGTAACAAAACATATTGGGTACCTCATAATACATACACCTACTATGGACCCACACAAATTTTCTAAATTTAGAAAAATCATGAATACTGTTTTCAACATCATTCGATTCCAACTTTCTTGGTGTGTTTTC
This sequence comes from Pan troglodytes, assembly GCF_028858775.2. Lineage (NCBI taxonomy): Eukaryota > Metazoa > Chordata > Mammalia > Primates > Hominidae > Pan > Pan troglodytes. The sequence goes on from NC_072413.2 coordinate 42,669,843, forward strand.
TGAATTTTTTTTTAATTAATTAATTTATTTTTTATTATACTTTAAGTTTTAGGGTACATGTGCACATTGTGCAGGTTAGTTACATATGTATACATGTGCTGTGCTGGTGCGCTGCACCCACTAACTCGTCATCTAGCATTAGGTATATCTCCCAATGCTATCCCTCCCCCCTCCCCCCACCCCACCACAGTCCCCAGAGTGTGATATTCCCCTTCCTGTGTCCATGTGATCTCATTGTTCAATTCCCACTTATGAGTGAGAATATGCGGTGTTTGGTTTTTTGTTCTTGTGATAGTTTACTGAGAATGATGATTTCCAATTTCATCCATGTCCCTACAAAGGACATGAACTCATCATTTTTTATGGCTGCATAGTATTCCATGGTGTATATGTGCCACATTTTCTTAATCCAGTCTATCATTGTTGGACATTTGGGTTGGTTCCAAGTCTTTGCTATTGTGAATAATGCCGCAACAAACATACGGGTGCATGTGTCTTTATAGCAGCATGATTTATAGTCATTTGGGTATATACCCAGTAATGGGATGGCTGGGTCAAATGGTATTTCTAGTTCTAGATCCCTGAGGAATCGCCACACTGACTTCCACAATGGTTGAACTAGTTTACAGTCCCACCAACAGTGTAAAAGTGTTCCTTTTTCTCCACATCCTCTCCAGCACCTGTTGTTTCCTGACTTTTTAATGATTGCCATTCTAACTGGTGTGAGATGGTATCTCATAGTGGTTTTGATTTGCATTTCTCTGATGGCCAGTGATGATGAGCATTTTTTCATGTGTTTTTTGGCTGCATAAATGTCTTCTTTTGAGAAGTGTCTGTTCATGTCCTTCGCCCACTTTTTGATGGGGTTGTTTGTTTTTTTCTTGTAAATTTGTTTGAGTTCATTGTAGATTCTGGATATTAGCCCTTTGTCAGATGAGTAGGTTGCAAAAATTTTCTCCCATTTTGTAGGTTGCCTGTTCACTCTGATGGTAGTTTCTTTTGCTGTAAAGTTCATATGGAACCAAAAAAGAGCCCGCATCACCAAGTCAATCCTAAGCCAAAAGAACAAAGCTGGAGGCATCATGCTACCTGACTTCAAACTATACTACAAGGCTACAGTAACCAAAACAGCATGGTACTGGTACCAAAACAGAGATATAGATCAATGGAACAGAACAGAGCCCTCAGAAATAACACCACATACCTACAACTATCTGATCTTTGACAAACCTGAGAAAAACAAGCAATGGGGAAAGGATTCCCTATTTAATAAATGGTGCTGGGAAAACTGGCTAGCCATATGTAGAAAGCTGAAACTGGATCCCTTATACAAAATCATTATATTTTGTACACCTTATACAAAAATCAATTCAAGATGGATTAAAGATTTAAACGTTAGACCTAAAACCATAAAAACCCTAGAAGAAAACCTAGGCATTACCATTCAGGACATAGGCGTGGGCAAGGACTTCATGTCCAAAACACCAAAAGCAATGGCAACAAAAGACAAAATTGACAAATGGGATCTAATTAAAATAAAGAGCTTCTGCACAGCAAAAGAAACTACCATCAGAGTGAATTTTTAACCATATACCCTCTTCCTCTTCATGCAGATATCAAAAACCAGTGGAACAAAAAGAAAATGAGAGAAGGTTAAACAATATATTTAGTTCCTCCACTCTTGGTGCAACAACTTTTGCTTTTTTATCCATAACTTCCTCTCTTCCCAATTAGTTATACAGAAATCATTCTCTCTATCTAAGTAGAAAAAGAAAATGAATAAAGATTAATTAACTATACCATATGCTTACGTTTGATATAAAACATGACCCAAAATAGTATTTTTAAATTATACAGGATCTTAATTATCTCTTACACAAAACCTGTATTTCATAACTAATTGAAAGTTAAATTCTAATATTTGGCACTGGAGTGTATAAATGTTGGCAACACATAGATATAGAGCCTTCGGTTTTGGCTAATTTGAGCCATTATTCTGACTCACATAAACCTTAATATTTCAGTTAGCCTCACTAGGCTCCCTATTCCATTTGGAAAGAGCAGGACAAACAATTCACTTTCAGACAAGATCTTTGCTTCTCTTGATATATAAAAATGGTCTGCTTTCCCTTCCAGAGGGGAAAAAAAGATTTATAATAAGAAAAACCACTACGTTTTTACCTTAAGGACAAAATCCAGAACATCCTAACCTAAATTATCTCTCCTCTTCTGGTATCATATGTGCATGCTTGTATTAGTATTCAACATTTAATTTGATTAAATACTCTATTTACATATCTAATAGTTGCACTGCATGATTATACTCCTTTTGTAGAATGGGAATATTTTTTAAATCCCCTTCATAGAGTCTGATTAATGCATTTAGTAAAATTTATCATTAACTTGCTACTAATTACTGAAATAATAAGGGAGAGGTGTTTGTTTGTTTGTTTGAGACAGAGTCTCACTCTGTTGCCCAGGCTGGAGTGCAGTGGTGCCATCTCGGCTCACTGCAACTTCCACCACCTAGGTTTAAGTGATTCTCCTGCCTCAGCCTCCTGAGTAGCATGGATTACAAGCGCCCGACACCACGCCTGGCTAATTTTTGTATTTTTCATAGAGATGGGGTTTCACCATGTTGGCCAGGCTGGTCTTGAACTGCTGACCTCAAGTGATCTGCCCAGCTCAGCCTCCCAAAGTGCTGGGATTACAGGCACGAGCCACCACGCCCAGCCAGGGAGAAGTTTTTATTTAAGGGAACAGTGATCAGATTACTAAGAGAGGAAGATGGGAAGGAGAAATAGACAAGAAACAAATGAAAAAAATGTGGTTTTAAAATGTTTTGGAAACAATACAGTATCTGTTCACATAGAAACTAGAAAGCCTGACCATCAAACGGAATAAATAAGCCATTTGGGTTCTTTTTTTCAAGAGTGGTTGCTTATCTAGATATTTAGCTGAAGCCATGCTTGCTGGCTACAATTATTGGCTGCATACACCTGGCTCAGGTATTATTCTTTAATAATGCCTAAGATGATTGTCTGATTGTCTGTTTACCTTGGTACTTAAACTGGTCAACAAAACTATTAACTGGGAAAAACCAAAGGCATAGAATGGAAAGAACTGCCTTTGTTTAAACAGTAGGTAGTCCCTATAAATAACACACCAAATTACAAATTGCATACAGATGTGGTTCATTTAACCTTCATTCAACTGTTATTGAATTTCCACTCTGTGTCAGGTGTTACAAAGTTCCTGTCTCCAACTTGGTGTTGATCCAACTCTCCATTTTTCACTGTTCTCTGTCTCCAAGCCTTCTTCTCTTCTGAATTGCACACCAGTAGCAATCTAATAAACTAAATGCAAAGAGAAATCCTTGAAAGTTCTCTCCTTGAAATAGACAGGCACCATGGCCTACTGGAAAGAACACAGACTTTAGGCAAAAACAGATTGATTTTTAAATCTGAAATTTGACTCTTAATAATGTTGTGTCTTCAACTTCTTTAGCTATGAGAATAAGAATTGTGCCCTCCTCATAGAATTCTTATAAGGATTAAACGTGATAATACACGTGAAATACATAGAACATAGTACGTATGTGATAAACAAGGCAATTTTTTAAATATAAACATTATCTTTCAAGGTTCTGGGATTTTATTCCCAGTTCTGGTCTAACAGCCGAAAGTCCATGTTCCATGGGTACTTTGGAATGTATGTACATTGTATGCAGTTCCCTTCATGTGTCAACCACTAGTTTTAAGTGGGAAAAAAATAATGTTTTTCAAGTGCAGTTCCTGGCTTTTTCCCAATGCTCCAACAACCTATCTACTGTATTTATTTCCTGTCTCTCACTGTGTTTCTATCCCCCACCACCACCTTTTCCCATTCCAGTTTACCAAACAGAAATTCCAAAAAAGAAAATACCTGAATCTGGAACTGAGTTTAGACTCACCTAACCAGCTCACCTGCAGGTTAACTGTTTTATAATCACCACATGAAGCACACATAATAAACAAAACAATATACCCTCTTACAGAGATGCACACTCACATGAGACACCACACAGCATTTGCTGCTTTCTCACATATCTATTCTCAGACATTTCCCTGCCCTCCCTCAGCAAGTCTATCAAAAGCTCAAATTTTCTGCAAGGAAGCAATTCTCTAGACATATATACATAGGAACATTATTTTGAATAAAAAGTATAAAAATTGGGAAAATGTACATAGCTCTTCACATGTAACATTTAAGTAAATTTAAAAATACGCACAACACAATAAATCATATTTTGTAAGGGTACATACATATTCAACGGCATACAAAAAACACATCAGAATGAGTGCCTACAGGGAAGAAGGTATTGGAAACATGAATCAAAAATTAAAAGAAAAAAATAAAACAAAAGAGTAGACTTGCACAGATGAATTATGGTTAAGTGCCATTAAGTAGGGCTATTTTAACTACTGGGATTTAAGAAAGATAATTCAAGCAAATGTTTTATTGTATTAGAAATGTTAGGCTAAGCTCTGCTGTAGTAACATACAAACTCTAAAGATAAACGTATTACTTGTATTATTATTATTACAAAGCTGATATTCTTGAATATGATTTAACTCTGAAAGCTTTCAGGCTCTTTAAAACCTGAACCACAGAATTAGACAGGCTTAGTCATTGATAGTACTGAATTCATCAGACTTTCTAACACTGGAGACTACAACTCTAAAACAATACAGAGGCATAGGCCTGAATGTGTGCCTCCTTTCTGTGGGCAGCTAGCTCGCAAAGAGAATGGGGAGAGAAAGAGGGTTTAATCTTCAAATGTTCAGTTTGTCCTTCCAAATTCACCAAATTGCTACTTGTTTCCCTTTATGGAAGTGGAGTAAGGGAGTGGGGAGAGCACAGGAATATTAACCTAACGGAACTCTCTTTACATGGGAGGAAGCATTAGGAGTAGAGAAGTTTCCCATCCTACCTTAAATACTGACTAAACCACAGTGAAAGTTTAAATAAATCTTTTGCCACATTTTTAGTCAGCTTAAAAAATTATACTACCACTATTGAATTAAGACCCTTAAATACAGTCATGCATTGTTTAGCAACAGGGATATATTCTGAGAAATGTGTCATTAGGCAACTTCATCATTGTGTGGGCATCACAGAGTGTACTCACACAAACCTAAATGGTCTACTACTGCACCTTTAGGCTATATGATATAGCTTATTGCTCCTAGACTACAAAGCTGTGCAGCATGTTACCGTACTGAGTGCTGTAGGCAAGCATAACACAATGTTAAGTATTTGCATATCTAAACATAGAAAGCATACAGTAAAAATACAATATAGGAAATTTTTTAAAAGTTACACCTGTTTAGGGCACTTACCATGAATGGGGCTTGCACCACTGGAAGCTGCTTTATGTGAGTCAGTGAGTGAGTAAGTGGTGAGTGAATGTGATGGCCTAGGATACTACTGTATGCAACTGTAGACTACAAACACTGTACACATACTCTACACTGAATTTATTTTTAAAAAATTCTTTTCTCAATAATAAACTAACCTTAGCTTGCTGTAACTATTTCGCTTTATAAACTTTTTGATTTTTTTTAACTTTTTGACTCTTTTGTAATAACACTTAGCTTAAACACAAACACATCCTAAAAATGTACAAAAAATATTTTCTTTCTTCATATCCTTATTCCATGAGTTTTTTTTCTATTTAATTTTTTTTTTACTTTTTAAACTTTATTGTTAAAAACTAAAACCCAGGCTAGGTGCAGTAGCTCATGCCTGTAATCCCAGCACTGTGGGAGGCTGAGGAGTGTAGATCATTTGAGGCAAGAATTCAAAACCAGCTTGGTCAACATAGCAAGACCCCGTCCCTACTAAAAAATTAAATTAAATTAAAAATTCACTGGGCATAGTGGCACATTTCTATAGTCCCAGCTGCTCAGGAGGCTGAGGCAAGAAAATCACTTGAGCATAGGAGTTTGATGTGCAGTCAGCAATGATCATGCCACTGCACTCCAGCCTGGGTGACAGAGCAAGACCCCGACTCAAAAAAAAAAAAAAAAAAAAGCTAAAACACAAACACCCACATTAGCCTAGACCTACACAGGGTCGTGATCAACAGTATCACTCTCTTCCAACTCCACATCTTATTCCACTGGAAACTCATCAGGTACAATAACATATGTAAAGCTGTCATCTCCTATGCCTTCTTCTGGAATACCTCCTGCAGGACCTGCCTGAAGCTGTTTTACAGCATATTATCTATATATCTATATCTCTATATCTATATGTCTATATATAGATATAGAGATATAGATAAAAGAGCATGCTGTAAACTAACAATTAAAAGTATGGTATAGCACATATACCAGTAACTTATTAATAGTATTTTATGGTCATTATCAAGTATTATGTCCTATACAATAATTGTATATGCTATACTCTTGTATGCCTGGCAGCACAGTAGGTTTGTTTACACCAGCATCACCACAAACATGTGAGTAATGTCTTGCACTATGATGTCACTACAGCTACTGTGTCACTAGGCAATAGGAATTTTTCAGTTCCATTATAATTTTATAGGACTACCATTATATACACAGTCCATCATTGACTGAAATATTGTTATACAGTGCCTGGTTATAGCTAATTTTATTTGAACAAACTTTAGATATTCTTACTTCTAAATAATATTCTTTGTATTCTACCAATATTATAGCTTAAGTGAAACTAATTTTTTCTCTTGTTTACTGAAATGTAAAAACCAGTTCAGGACACCATTACTAGTCCTCTAATAGCTTACTAAGTCACGTAATTCATTCCCATACAATGAAATAGAAAATAATTTAGGCTATTATGAGGTCTGTAATTGGTTACTTCTAATGCTATTTTAAGCTATACCAGATTCAACACATTTTATAGAAAATATTGAACAACATCCTAAATTCATATATACTTTTTGAACTATTTTGATTTCTATTCACTTGTCTTTTCAAAGGGGAAATTGAATCTCTTCTCATAAGTCATACTATCTAAAGGAATAACTTAAAGCAAATATTTTTAGATATGTTTTGGGCAAGAAATACAGGACTTGAAATAATACCTTTTAGATAGTATACACCATACATTTTCTGACCACTATATAGTTCAGATTGCTTAAATTCACAGACATCTTTTTTAAAATCTGCACATATTCCACCACATATCTCAAACTATTCCTTATCATTAGTTCTTGTTCTCTTTAAGAAAGATACTATGATAAATTTGGCGTTATTGTCAGGTACTTCTGATGCTGAAGAAGCCAATGATTATATAGTGCATATTTGATGTGTTATGAATGCACAATTTATATTTAAAACGGAGAATTCTTTTCCTTTACATTTATTTAGTGGGTATCACCATGGTAACTGAGCACTTTCACAAAGCCTAATTTATGACACAAAAAACATAAAGAAAAGAAAGAGCTTATACTTTCCATATTTTGCATATTGATAGAAAAACTTCTTGGTTGACACATATTTAGGGAGGAAAGAAAGAGATGCAGGAGATGATATGGACAAAAGCAATCTCTTTTAATATGTAAAGATTCTGACTTCTCAAACCTATGTTGTAAGAAAAACTTCCCCAGGAAAAAAGCTTTTTCACAAAGAATAATTCAATCTCACGATAGAAAGGGCCACAGAAATAATCTCTCCTAACCCTCTTGTTTTAAAGATGAGATCCCTGAAGCTTAGTCCATTGGTCTGAACTCTTCAAGATCACACACCCAGTTTGTAACAGAACTCAGTTTCAACCCCAAGCCAGTTGCCTTCTAGTCCTGTGTTCTTTCTATACAATCACATTTCAAATATTCCATTTCTACCTCTTGTCCTCATTAAAACACAACTACTTGGAGAAGTCTGATCTGATCAGAACACATTATTATTTTCCTTAATAGCTAGTTTTTAAAAAGCTTATAGTGCCAATCAAAAAAAGATAAATTGTAGTATAAAAACACATAAAATGTTAGGATGTAGTCTTTTTTTAAGTTTGTTTATGACAAATGTCAAGAACCATGAAGTATCAGATTTTACCCTAGTTGCAAGCTAACAAATTAGCTCATTAGAGACAAAAAAATAGATTATTTCTCACGGCAATAGCAGTAGCTAGAGTATCAACATTTGCAACATGTCCCCAAGAGTAATGCAAAGAGGGCCAATGATGCTTGCACATGCAATGGGATGTTACAAAAGAAGAACCCTAAACTTAGAGAGTAGAAATATTTTTATTACAGACAGTGAGCCGACCTGATCTTTCCGTAGAAGGGATACTAATTTTGTTATACTGGACGGTAAGCTAATATGTTCTTTACTCCAGAGAAAAATATTATCTCTATTTTTCAAGGCTATTTTTATACAAATATCCTTAAATAGTCCAGAAAAAAAATCAGCCTCTATTTGCAGAAGCACAAGAGACCTTTTGAGAATTGTCTTGAAACTATAACCACCTCTCATTGTTACATTTTCTTAGCCTCTGAAAATTTTTCACATGAGTACAACACTCCATCAGTTATGATGATTAATCTGAACAATAGCGGTCAAATCCTGCCTGCCGTCAATTCTTTAAAAAGTTTTATTAAAACACAGCCATTCATATATGTATTGTCTCTGACTGTTTTCATTCTTTAATAGCAGAGTTCACTATACCTTGACTATCAGCCTATTGCTGAGTAGCTTTTGTGATGAAAAGCACATCACTGTCAGACTTCAAATGGTCTAGAAAAACACATATTAATATATAACACAAAATACTTTCAAAGGCCCCAATAGTGTGGCCAGAGTCAGCTAATCAGACAGGAAAAGCAATTTCATAATCTGAAAAAGTGTTAATGGAAGGGAGGCAACATTATATACCTCCAAGATGTAGGCAGCCTGCCAGAAATGGGTGAGGGCTCCAATCCCATGTGATGTGTCTTCCATTTCTGGAGGACAAATGGGTTAACTTTTGGCAGGAGTTGCAAGTCTTCTATGCAGAAATATCCTCTGCATCAGAAACATAGAGTCCTTTACTTTGTGCCCAATCTGTGATGGTGAATGTGTTGCCATGCCCAGGGTAAGGATGGAACCAGGAAGCACTGACAGCAATCTGGGCAGAGCAAACTTGATCAATAGTGTAATTCCAGCTGTTCATATCAGAGAATGAGCCCATATCATGGGCACCTAGAGAGTGACCCAGACAGTTTCATCAGCAGCTACAATTTGTTTCCATAATTTCCCAGGCCCAAAGAGGTGTGTCTTGAATTTGCCAGCCATAATTTTTCCACACCAGCAGCTAGGACATTGGTTACAACCTACAGTCGGTAAATATATAAGGTTAGTCAAGGGGAGTATCATCCAGAGGCAAGAGAAAAGCCTTGAGTTCTGCCCACTGTGCAGAATATTTATGTCCATTCTCAGTTCTATTATAGCTGGTGCTCAGGCTGAACAGCTGAGGGCCCATCCCACAAAGGGATAGCTGCCACTTTTTCACATGAAGCCAAGATGTTATCTGGACTGACTGCAGTCCTGAAAATATCATTTCCTTTAGACAAATGAGACTTGTGAAACCCTTCTCACCTTAATAGTTGTTGATCCTGAGTTCACTCACCCAAAAATTGGAATATCAGGATAGAGAGTCAAAAGCCCTCCAAGGTTCAGGCCTTCAGTTTCAATAAAAGCACAGTAGCAAGCCAACAGGTGCTTTCAAAAAGAGTGTGCATGGTGTCAATATAAGGAAAGTGATGCATCTAAAGTAAAGCCCCAGGGGTGCCTCAGGTGGAAGCTGCCTCCCTTTGCCAGAGGCTCAAGATGGAAAAATCATTAGTCACTGAGACTATAGCTTGAGGAGGTCATCCAGTTTGTGGGATCCCAAAAGTATTATTACTTTCCTACGGATAGCTCTTCTTGATCAGAATTCCCTTTGGTACTTACGGAATGGAAGGTACAAGCATATTCACATCAATTTCTACTATATATTCAAATATAGAAGCAACAAAAGCAGTACATTGAATTGTTCCAAAGGGCCCTACCAACTACAAACTTACATTAGTGTCTCTTACCCCACTGTAAACTTTGCCCAGTCAGATAAGTTGAACCTGGGCTTCCTTCCCGACTCAAGACCAGGTAGAATAATGACATGGACGCCTGCATCCAATAAGGTCATACGAGTTTGAGTCTTTCTCCCTGAAGTTCTCTAGCATACTTAACTAGGTGAATATGTCCTTTGATCCCTCTTAAGGATGGGGAGACCTCAGCCTCACCCCTATTCATCTTTCTCCATAATGAAGCTACAGAGGAGGCAGGAGGTGGCAAGAAGTGACATAGGGGCTTTATGAAAAGATGCAAAGGGAAAAAGTGGGGTAGCACAGCTCATAGCTCATGACTCAACCAAACGAACTTCTAATGTTCTCATTCTGACCAAAATTCTATATCAATTGGCAAGATTCTTATGGCTAGCAGCATCAATTTCAGTATTACAGACCCCTGCATATAACATAACACCCACAACCACATCACATTCTCACTGGGGGTGCAAGGGTTATGCCCTTTGCCCAACTCAAGCCTGACACAGCAACAACTTTTTTAAGGAATTCACCTAAATCTGGAGCGTCTGCAAGCACCACTACCAAAATAACATTCTCTTAAATTCTTTCAAGTTTCAATATAAAAAATAGGGGAGTGTTCCAGGGCTGCAGCACTAACCATAAAATTGATCTAAGAATTTGGTTTAGTTTCTCATTCTTCAGTGGATCACCTTCATCAGCATCATAAACCCAATTTGGATCAGGAAAACCTCAAGTACTTGTTAATCCCTCATCTATGATTTGCCACAGTAGTTTGTCTCCAAAAAATCTCAAAGAAGCTCAAGAATCTCTTATAACAACCATGAATAATTTTTTTAAAAAAAGAAAGAAAAGTCAGAAGACTTTATTTTCATCTCTAAACGGGTCTAAGATTCAGATGATAGACTGCAGGAGGCACAAAGTCATATGATGGCATTTTGGTTGCCATTCTTTTTAAACAAGCATTATATAACCTACCCCTCATCTCTTGAGTAAATCAAGCAAGTGCTAGCCATTTGCCTGGTTTCTGTCTATGTGGTTTCAAATTTTCCTCCTTGACACTCAGTAGTAGTTTTTCTATAAATAGTATCACACAGAGGTAAGAACCTTCTGGTCTCCCCAGGGCAAATTTTAATAATACTTGTTACCATAGGGTGGACCTGAGCCTGACCACCAGATTGAAAAGATAGTCTTCCTGCCCAGAGGAGAATTAGATACAATCAGGGCACCATTCAGACAGCTGCCTTTGAATTTACTTCTGAGTTCTCAGGCTGCAACACCCTCCCAAATTCATCCTCATTAACACCCATTAAAGTAGAAGATTATTAATTGTCCTGTTGACCATATAGTTTGGTCAAATGTCTGCTATCAACACATGGCATTGCCTTAAATCAGCCATAAGGATCTCATTCTTCCTCTTCCAAAAACTCATGTCTCTTTCAGCATCCCATGCTCATCATCAAAACTATCAAGGACTTAGAAGGGTCTGAAATTTTACCATATATGAAAGCTAACAAGAAAAGCAGCCATAGTTTCATGGAGACTGATTAGAAATGTGAGACTCCTGCCTCAGAGACAACGTTCAGTCTATTCCTCAAAGCTATTGCCGATATCGAAGTATCTACAGTATGAGCACTTGCATCACATTCCTACACCTCAGTTCTTAAGGGTATCATCAAGAAGGCACATGCTATGAGTTGCATTTTGCATTACAGGAGAGAAACTCCAAGCTTAGGAAACCCAGATCTTTTTTAAAATATATATATATTTATTTATTTATTGAGATGGAGTCTCACTTAGTTGCCATGCTGGAGTGTAGTGGCACAATCTCAGCTCACTGCAACCTCCGCCTCCCAGGTTCACGCGATTCTCCTGCCTCAGCCTCCCCAGTAGCTGGGACTACAGGTGCTTGCACCACGCCTGGCTAATTTTTTGTATTTTTAGTAGAGACAGGTTTTCACCGTGTTAGCCAGGATGGTCTTGATCTCCTGACCTCATGATCCACCGGCCTCAGCCTCTCAATGTGCTGGGATTACAGACATGAGCCACTGCGCCCGGCCAGGAAATCTGGATCTTTTAAAATGGACAATAAAGCATGCTTGCTCCAAAAGGAGACATTATATTTTTCGTACCAGACAGTAAATAAATCTGCCCTTTGTTTAAGAAGGAGGTATTATCTCTATCTTCCAAGGCTTTTCACTATATAATCATCATTGATAAGATAGCCTGGAATAAAGGCAGTCAGGGCCTCTGCTCAGAAAATGAGCAGAAATGTGAAAGACCCATGAATTGTCTCTCAATTATGTAAACAATTAGTGATGTAGTATTAAAAGGTATATGTCTATATAAGCTTGTTATTGTTATGCTGATATTTTTATTTTTAACACATTTATTGAGGTATTACTGTCATGCAAGAAACTGCACATATTTAGGGTAGAAATTTTGCTAAGTTTTGATGTATGTATATATACATGGAGCCTGACCACCATATTGACAAGATAGTCTTCCTGCTCAAAGGAGAGTTAAATACAACCAGGGCACCAGGAGCATAATCAAGTTAATGAACATAGGCATCATCTTAAAAAGTTTCTTAATGTCTTTTTTAAAAAAATTCCTTTTTTAAAACATCAGATGACTTTTATCCAAAGCAGATGAAATTAATTGAATTGCCAATATCTCCTTTAAGGTAAAAATTATATTTCTACCAGACAAGGCATGATAAATGATTCCTGGTGGAGGTAAGGATATGTCTTAGGGCATAGTTTGAGCTAAATGGTTGCACTAAAAGAAATTACGAAAGTTTTCTATCATTACTCTCAATGTCATGCAGATAGGACATTTAAAATTGCCACTGAGTTTCACTTTAGTCAATGGAGATTTTCATTCTGAAAACTTACCCATCAAACATGATCTTCTTGCAGGATTTAAGTAATTGCTGAAATATAATGCTTTCATTTTCTTTCAACAGGTTTCCTGCCTACTTCTTTCCTTAGAGTTGATTTCTAAAAAAGACAAGTGGTTCCATTATATCATTTTGAGGTAAATGAGGATAACTCAAACGTTCTTCTCATCTTTTAAAGAAAGATGCCCTTTTTATGTTTTTCAGTTTTCCAAAGTAAAGATTTTATTTCCATAGTCTTTGGAATATGGAAATAAATTATATGGAACATTATTACAGTTACATGTTACATTAAGATTACATGAAACCATAGCTAAACAAAATAAAATTCTTATATACATGTTTCATCATATTATAAATCAAGTTTTACTTTACTTAAATAGTAAAGAACTAATAGGCTATACCTTGCATCATTCACCATGAAGTAAAGCAGATCTTACCGAAAAATTGATGCCTAAAAATTATTTAAACTGGAATTTCGTTTGCAATGCTCCTTGAAATAAATTCCTATACAGGAGAAAAACTTCAGTAGCAATATGTAAACATCTTCAGCTTGGTGCCCCAATGGGAATCAATAGGATCATAATTAAAGAATAATAAAGAGCACACAAGTTACATATTGTAACATCTCGTGTCTGTTTTTAACATGCAAACTACACAGCAAATAAAATCTGTTTTTACATTCATATTTATCACAGAGTTAATATTTTTGTTGGTATTTTGGTGGACTCATAAAACAAAGTAATTTTAAAACATTAGATCTTTTTTAAGTATGCCTTAAAAGTTAGAGATATATTCCAGGAACTTAGACCTCGCTGCCTTTGACATATACCACAAAGATGCATTAATGAAAGAAATATTAATACATTTTTACACAATGTCCTGAAAAATGGTTAGAAATGCAGGAAATAAATGATAAATATTCATTATTTTGCTATCTTAAGCAATAACAGTTTGATAAGAAAAACTGATTTTCTGAAATTAGAATAATATTTCAATAGGTTACATAAATATCACTATCGAGAATGTGTTTGAGCAGGCATAAAAATATTTTATTGGCCATAGAAAATTTAATGAAATTCCCATGCTTGAAAACTAGCAATTTGTAAGCAGGTCATCATGGAAGAGGATATTGGGGGATGACCAAAATCTTCCTACAATACTCTGGCATTCTGAGCCCCTTTTAAATCACATTCTTTTTCCTCTCTATTCTTTATTTGCTATCTTTATTAGTCCATTTTCACACTGCTATAAAGAACTACCTGAGACTGGGTAATTTACAAATAAAAGAGGCTTAATTGACTCACAGTTCCACATGGCCAGGAAGGCCTCAGGAAACTTAACAATCATTGTAGAAGGTGTAGGGCAACAAGGCACCTCTTACATGGCAGCAAGAGAGAAAGAATGAGGAGGGAGAACTGCCAATCACTTTTAAACCATCAGATCTCCTGAGAACTCACTATCATGAGACCAGCATGGGGGAAACCACCCCCATGATACAATCACCTCCAACCAGGTTCCTCCCTCAACACCTGGGGATTACAATTCAAGATGTGATTTGGGTGGGAACATAGAGCCAAACCATATCACTATCTTACTTCATTAAGAGCAATACGTGTTAATTAAACACTATGGAGAATTTTCAAACTCCTTGGTGAAATCTGTGGCATTACTCGCTCTATGCCTATGTATTTTATGGGTCTGCCCACATATTATACTCTTCTGACATCTCTATTACCATTATTGTTCTACTTATAAATCCTCAGCAGACACTATTATAATCATGAGAGTTGGGCTTACTCCCCCAACCAGTCCTTTTCCATCCTCTTAAATTATTTATCCCACCCAATTTACATCCCACAGTTCGATCTTTAAACTAGGACTCAGCACAGAATGTTGAACCAGCAAAATCCTTCTTTAAGGAAATATGCCTGGAGATACATTTCTCTACCTGTATCCTAACTATGAATTCAGAAATCAGAGAGAGAAAAAGGGAACACAAGAGGAGATAGACAGTGGCGATGGTTACACAACATTATGAATATATTCAATACCTCTCAACTATACACTTAACTAATATAGTACATTTTATGTTATGTGTATTTCACAACAAAAAAATTGAAAATATTGTGGCAGGGACATTGGATTTGTAGTCGATCAGAATTTAATTCAAATAGTTGGCTCTATCCATTTCTGATTTATATAGCAAATTATTTAAGTTCACTGGGCATAGTATTTCTCAACTATAAAACACAGATAACAATTTTATCTACCCCACATGGTTCTTGTGAGAATTAAATTATAAAATGCAAGTTATGACATTTGTTCATAGTAAATATCAAATAAATGTTAGTTATTAATCCAAACTTAAATCCATTTTATTGATCATTAATTATTGCCTATGTTTGGTGTGCTTTAGGATTTTATTAGTTTTTTTTTTCTTAATCTGAAGCCAAGTTTTCTCTAGTGTGCAAATGTTATACAGTTGCAAAGGTGGTCTTTCTAAACCAGAATCATTACCATATTCAAAATTCTTTAGTTGTTTTCTGTTTCCATCCTTTCTAACCTCATTTCCCAGCTCTCAATCTTACATCAAGCCAGACTGGGACTGAGACCAACAAGCAATTCCCTGAAAAAGCCTCATCTTTCTCTCCTCCCCAACCTGACACAGTGTCATCCCTGATCAGACTGCCTCCTTGGCCCTCTTTCTTTTCTACTTGAACAAGTCTTATTCATCCCTAAAGCTTCAGCTCAATGACCCTACCTTAGAAATCCTTCCAGGACTTCTGCAAATATCAGTGTTCCCATATCATTTAATTCATATGGCTATTATAAGGTCTGTCTAGTTGCTGTATTTCTTCAGGTATCTGTTCACACACTTGGCTGTGGTCCACTGCTAAGCAAAAGGCTATTGATTTCTTTGTTTCCCCACTACCTGACACATATTTGGCATTCAACATATGAAAAATGAATGAGTGAAAGGATTGGATTCTATTGGGAACATGAACAAACAAACCTGTAAGTGATGATCACAACCACACAGAGAAGATATTGCCCAACAAATTTTCCACTTTTGAACTGACATAAATTAAGACACTTTCTCCAGAAAACCTCCATTCAAAGGTAAATGCATTACATTGGAGGGAAAATGTACTAAACTATTACTATATTTACATGAATTTGTTTAACCAAACAGCAAGTCTTAGAACAGGATTCTAAGAGTTTGAAACAAAACTTTTTATGGGGCATATGTTGCCACAGAAGAATCCAAAGCAGACACTGCTGCTTAGGGAGAGAAAGAAAAAACGCAGGTGGACAGTCATAGTGGGTGGCTCTAGATAGGTCATATCTGAATTGGTGTAAAATCAGAAATGACAAGAGGAGAAATCTGAGGAAAAACTGTTCAGTCAACAATTTGTCACAGAGCAGACCTGCACCTACAACAATACACAGCCTCCTCTGGGAAGACAAACTAATTTTTTTTTTTTTTTTTTTTTTTTTTGAGATGGAGTCTCGCTTTGTCACCCAGGCTGGAGTGCAGTGGCGTGATCTCAGCTCACTGCAAGCTCTGCCTCCCGGGTTCACACCGTTCCCCTGCCTCAGCCTCCCGAGTAGCTGGGACTACAGGCACCCGCCACCATGCCAGGCTAATTTTTTGCATTTTTTAGTAGAGACGGGATTTCACAGTGTTAGCCAGGATGGTCTCGATCTCCTGACCTCGTGATCCGCCCGCCTCGGCTTCCCAAAGTGCTGAGATTACAGGTGTGAGCCACCGCGCCCGGCCAAGACAAACTAATTTTAACTCTAGTAACATCAAATTTTGTTAAGAAAGTAAATGCACTAAAAATAAAAATCATTTAGAAGATTAAATATAAATTATTCTCCCTCTCCCTCTCCCTCTCTCCACGGTCTCCCTCTCCCTCTCTTTCCACGGTCTCCCTCTGATGCCGAGCTGAAGCTGGACTGTACTGCTGCCATCTCGGCTCACTGCAACCTCCCTGCCTGATTCTCCTGCTTCGGCCTGCCTGGTTTTCGTATCTTTTTGGTAGAGACAGGGTTTCGCTGTGTTGGCCGGGCTGGTCTCCAGCTCCTAACCGCGAGTGATCCGCCAGCCTTGGCCTCCCGAGGTGCCGGGATTGCAGACGGAGTCTCCCTCACTCAGTGCTCAATGTTGCCCAGGCTGGAGTGCAGTGGCATGATCTCGGCTCGCTACAACCTCCACCTCCCAGCCGCCTGCCTTGGCCTCCCAAAGTGCCGAGATTGCAGCCTCTGCCCGGCCGCCACCCCGTCTGTCAAGTGAGGAGCGTCTCCGCCTGGCCGCCCATCATCTGGGATATGAGGAGCCCCTCTGCCCGGCTGCCCAGTCTGGGAAGTGAGGAGCACCTCTTCCCGGCTGCCATCCCATCTAGGAAGCGAGGAGCACCTCTGCCCGGCCGCCCATCGTCTGAGATGTGGGGAGCGCCTCTGCCCTGCCGCGACCCCGTCTGGGAGGTGAGGAGCATCTCTGCCCGGCCGCCCTGTCTGAGAAGTGAGGAGCCCCTCCGCCCGGCAGCCGCCCCGGCTGAGAAGTGAGGGGCCCCTCCGCCCGGCAGCCGCCCCGTCTGGGAAGTGAGGAGCGTCTCCGCCCAGCAGCCACCCCGTCCGGGAGGGAGGTGGGGGGTCAGCCCCCGCCCGGCCAGCCGCCCCATCCGGGAGGGAGGTGGGGGTTCAGCCCCCACCCCGCCAGCCGCCCCGTCCAGGAGGGAGGTGGGGGGTCAGCCCCCGCCCGGCCAGCCACCCCGTCCGGGAGGGAGGTGGGGGGGCGCCTCCGCCCGGCCGCCGCCCCGTCCAGGAGGTGGGGGGCGCCTCTGCCCGGCCGCCCCCTCTGGGAAGTGAGGAGCCCCTCTGCCTGGCCACCACCCCGTCTGGGAGGTGTACCCAACAGCTCATTGAGAACGGGCCATGATGACGATGGCGGTTTTGTGGAATAGAAAAGGGGGAAAGGTGGGGAAAAGATAGAGAAATCAGATTGTTGCTGTGTCTGTGTAGAAAGAAGTAGACATGGGAGACTTCATTTTGTTCTGTACTGGGAGGGGTTCTTCTGCCTTGGGATGCTGTTGATCTGTGACCTTGCCCCCAGCTCTGTGCTCTCTCGGGCATGTGCTGTGTCCACTCAGGGTTAAATGGATTAAGGGCGGTGCAAGATGTGCTTTGTTAAACAGATGCTTGAAGGCAGCATGCTCGTTAAGACTCATCACCACTCTCTAATCTCAAGTACCCAGGGACACAAACACTGCGGAAGGCCGCAGGGTCCTCTGCCTAGGAAAACCAGAGACCTTTGTTCACTTGTTTATCTGCTGACCTTCCCTCCGCTATTGTCCTACGACCCTGCCAAATCCCCCTCTGCGAGAAACACCCAAGAATGATCAATAAAAAATAAATAAATAAATAAATATAAATTATGCTTTGGATTTTCCATGCTATTGCTTCCCATATGTAGCATGAATAGCTCAGAGCTAGTACAGGACTTTCACACCAAATGAAAAGCTAAGAAACCCGCCAAGTCCTGAGAGAACCACAGCTAAGTAACATGTCAAGCACTCTTTCACTGCTCTTACCAAAAACGCATACAAAAAAAAAGGTTACTCCCATTTATAAAAACAGAATTCTTACAGAAAGAAAACTGCATGAAAAATTGACTCTTTTATGTTAAACCAGTGTTATTTATCTTCATTGCTCATAGTGAGGGCTAGGTTAGGACAAAGGAACTGAGACCAACAAGACCCAGTGGCCTCACAGGCAGAGATATATTGGCACTGCTATCCCGCAGTGCTCAGGGACGGAAGCTGAGAAGTTAACTCTGACACCAGGGCAAAAAAGGAGTCACTGAGAGAAGCAGACCCAGACATGCAGTAAGGAATCACACTGCTCCCATAACCATACTTGAGGGAAATTGCTTTACAATAGAGTACAGACATATTTCTCAGAGCGTGAGTTTCTTTTCCATCATTGTTTTGATATAACTTTATGTGAGTAAAATGCCTGACTCTCAGCTTTAAAGTATTCCTCCCAAGAATGCTTATAAAAAGTGTAACAGTTTTGATGCTGTGGTAGATTGCATAACTATTCACAAAAATGTACTGCCCTTCCTGTGGGGAATTAAACATTCTTACCCTGTTAAATGCATGGGCAGCATGTGACTTGCTTTAGGCAACGGAAACATGGGAAGGAACAGGTATTCAAGCTGAAGCTTTAAGAGCAATGCATGTTTTGTCATTCTGTCTCTCCTGCTTCCATAACAATTGCCAATTTTCAAGCGAAAAGTTTCTCCATTAGCCAATATCCTGGGGTGAAGGTGACATGGAACAGCACTGTGGCCAACCAGTGATTGACATGCAACATGAATAAGAGATAAGTTTTTGGTTTTTCTTTAAGATGCTGAGACTTGGAGGACTGTTTGAGATTACTGCATAACCCAGCTCATCCTAACTAGTAGAGCCATTTCTCAGACTGCAATGTGGCAGGCCAAAGGGAAGACTGCTTGGTTTATAGGTTTGTAATACTCTACTGCCATATGGGTGACAGCACCATCAGGAAATGGAGTCATTAAGAATGGAGGGATATGCATTTTGTTCTTAAATAGCTAGGATTCCTAAAACTAAAGCTGATATCCATTTAAATTAAAGTTAATTCTCAACATAAAAATAAGTTGTATCCCAAAAGATAATTTTAGGTCAGAATGCCTCTCACAAAGGAACCTGCTATAAATGGAAATTAAAATCCTATGTTAGTCCTTTATTACTTAGTTTCTAAAAGTTAATATTGAGTTGCTTTAAGATTAAAAAGGTAAGTCTAAGTCTTAGACTTAGCCTCCATAATCATGTGAACCAAGTCCTTACATCTCTTCATTATATAATTATATAATAAAGATTATAATAAATAAATAATTTCTTTATAATAGATTATATAATATATAAGAAAGAAATTATTATTATATAATAGTTAGGGTTTATATCATGTTTAACCAAATAATTATGATATAATAATACTATTACATAATAATCTCTTTTTTATATAAAGAGATGAAAGGAATTGGCTTACATGATTATGGAGGCTAAATCTAAGGCCCACGGTCAGCAAACTAGGAACCTAGGAATGCTGATGGTACAAGTTCCAGTCTAAGTCTGAGTTCAAGTCTGAAGGCAGGAGATCTATGTTCCAGCTCAAATACAGTCAGGCAGAGAGAAAGAATTCTTTCTTACTCAGCCTTTTATTCCATCCAGGCCCTCAATAGATTGTCTCAGCCCACTCACATTGGAGAGGGCTATCTGCTTTACTCAGCCTGCCAATTCAAATGTTAATCTCATTCAGAAATATGCTCACAAACAACCCAGAAATAATGTTTAACCAAATATCTGGGTACCCCATGGCTCAGTCAAGTCAACATATAAAATTAACCTTCACAACTTGTAACATTGTTTCTTGAGATCAACTAGAAATTACAGCTTAAAAGCCAGAACACCAACACATACGTCCCAAATATCACTGGGTCAGTAACAGGAAACATGTTTTTATTTAATGTTTGTTTATATGTTTTATTCTATATTTTCATAGGTATTTATTTTGTTTATAGATTTCATTTCATATTTTTTTCTGTCTGTGTTTTGGCCCTGGAACAAGAGCAGAGACTCCCTGTGTACAAATCCTCATCTGCTTATGGGAGTATCAACTTTTTTGGTTTCACAGATTCTAATAGTGTCAGCACGCAGTGACAATTTAATTGGAAAAGTAAAGAGGAATACAACGTTTCCCTGATAACATTGCATTAGGTATCTATTTCTATATAACAAATTACCCCAAAGCTTAACAGCATACAATGATAAACACGTATTATTTCACACAGTTTCTCTGGGTCAACAATCCATTTTAGCTGGGTGGTTTTGGCTCAGAATCTTTCATGAAGTTGCAGTCAACTTGTCAGCCCAGGTTACCGTGATGTGAAGGATTGACTGGGCTGGAGGATCTACTTTCAGGTGGCTCACTCACATGCCTGAAAAATTAGTGCTAGTTGTTTGACCCTTGGTTTTTTGGCACATGGTTCTCTTCATGGGGACCCTTGAATGTCCTACTCAATCTGGCTTGAGTAGCCTGCTTTCCTCACAAGTAATACAAGAAATATCAAGCCATGATTTTTAAGACTTTGCCTCTAAACTCACATACTGTTATTTCCACATGGTCTTGTTAATTACACAGATCAGCCCCATTCAGTAGATGGAGTAGGTGACATCCACTGTGAATATCAGGATGCAGGGATTCTTAGAAGTCATCTTGGAGGTTAGCTACCATATTTACATTTTCCCCACAACTTAGAGAATATCCTGGTCACTGGCTTTTATCATTTATTAAATTCAAGTCTATAACTTTAGCTCATATAAAATTCTGACCAACATAATTCCAGATTTTACAGATGTCAAGATGTCTATCAAGATATCTGTAAAATCAAAGAAAGAGATCATATTTTAAAATTCAGCACATTTAAATGACAGGTAATACAATAATTATTACAATTTATTTAATATATTTAGCTTTGTCATTTTCCCTGTGGTATGATTCACTTAGTACCAAAAATAAATATCCAAAAGGTATTACCATAATGTAAATCTTATTTTCTCAATTTCAATATATTCTTTCTCATTCATATCCAGTAGGGTCATACAGGTAAGGCCTAAGAGTAATAAAAGGGCAGTGTAAGAAAAATTCTATTATTTTAATGCCAACAAAACAGATGTTATTACATTGAAAATGTGATCCTAGAAACATTTTAAGAATAAGCTTTTGTTCAAAAGCCTAAATAAAGCTTTCAAAGATTTAATTCCAAGTGCTAAGGTTTATTTGCAGATTTTCACATTGTCTTTTATATTAATTGTTTCAAGTCTTGACAAACCTAAATGAGAAGTATTTGCCAACATCCTTCACACCATTCTTTCAGTCAACAAGTATTACCAACCATGTCAAGTAAGATATAGTCTCTGCATTCAGGACCATACAGTGTAATAGAGGGAGACAGATATATAAGTAAATATACTTCTAATGCACCCCAAGCATGATCAAGAGCTTAAGTGTCACACTAGCTTTAATACATAAATCTTGCTAGTTCCAAGTCCCACTTGTTCACAAAGTAAATTTAGTCCCTTGAGAATCCCTTCCTCCATCCTTACCAGCAATAAAATTTGTCTGTGAAAGCCAGGAGTTTGCTTCATGTACTCATATGTGGAGGTTCTTCCTGCCACAGGCCTCTGCTGCCCTTAGCTGTTCCATCTGGGTTGGCCTTAAGTGCTACAAGTTCTGATCTTCCACTTCCTCTAGCCTTCCCTCTTCTGGGTTTCACCCACCACCCCATGTTAACTCAGAGTTCTCATTCCTCACAGATCTCTGTGCAGAAGGCACAGATCCATCTCAATTCACCCCGGTCCCCATGGTATCCAACATTTTGGCAATTTCCTGTAAAGGGGGAGGGTGGTTTGCAACCTGTGTTACTCTCTATCATTCTTAATAAAAGACTCCATTTCCAAGTCCCTTTAGTCCAAAGCACCACAGGCTCTTCTCAGGACCTTGCTATGTCACACCTCACTCTATGCCACCTCAGCCCACCTTCTGAAACTTTCCACAACTCCCTCTATACCGGCTCCTTCCATTTGCATATAGGCATGCCAAAGCGTCTTCAGTGTTCCCTGTACCTGACTCTCTGTAGGAAAAGCATAGTCTCTATTTCTTGAGAAAGATAACTACACTCAGTGTGCCTAACTCCTCCTTTTACCCTCATTTACCCTTTCATTCTATTCTTGTATTTGCATCTGCAATTCCATGAAACTACTAAGGTTAAGGTCATCAGTAGACCCCTTGTTGTTAAATCCAATGGAAACATATTTCTCATTGTCCAGTGGTTCTGCGTCGAGTGCTTCCTCACCTACTCCACCCACTGGGCCTCCGTTCCAAACCAGGTCTTCTAATGACCTATTGTGATATGGAGATATTTCCATACAATAAGGAAAGCTGTGTGGGACTTGGTTTAGTTCCTGGCTGCAAAGCAGGAACTTTGATTGTTTTCTCATGAGGCACCCTGCTTGCTATGAGCCACAGCTTCAAGCAGCAATTGTAGCCATTTGGATATTTTGGCCATTTGGGTTTTTTAGCTTCTATGAGCAGAGTGCTGTACTCCAGTCCCTAGTTTTATGCTGTCAGTCTGGTTTTAGTCCCCTGTCTCACATAAAAACATGTAAGACTATTATCCACAGAGGCCAAGTTCCTGCTGCCACTTTCCTGCTACTGGGTCCATAGCTCAGCAGCCCTGTGGCATTTTCCCCATGTTACATATGTACTCTGTGTCTGGTCTGTAAAAATATCCATCTCCTTTTTGACCTGAGCCTTGACTTTCTGGTATTGTCCTTTAATATATGATTAGCATTAGTGTATAATTTTATCAGAAAGGGTGTAGAAGCATGATATGTTATGAAGACATCTCCCACCATTTCTTAACTTCACAGGATTGTAGTGTGGATAAAACCCTACAAAGGAGAAATCGTTTGTGAGCAGTAAGGTCTATACAAATGTTATTTAGTAATAGTAAGCACAGATACTCAAGGAAGCAGGAAGACAGTTTATTAAAACACACTGGTTTCTCCCCTTTCGCACTGATCTAAGACGCAGGGAGGAGATCCTAGAGGAAGGGGCCACAGGCACTGAGGGGCTGCCTAAGGGAAAGCTTAATGGACAACTGCCAGCATTAACCTAGTGCCAGATATTTTTAAAGCTCTTTACAAATACTACCTGATTTAGTTCATTATTATTCTTCCCATTTTATAGATGGGGTACAGAATACTTGAGCTACTTGCTCAGGATGACCCAGCTAATAAAAATCAGACTGCTGGAATGTGAGCTCCTAGCTCATGCAAGAAGTTGTTTCTACAGCAAGAAGGGGTAGGTCTTAGGTAATGGTGGGTGGAATGAAACACTGTATTTCCTTTTCACACAGCCCTTTCAATTAGCCCCTTCTCTTAAAATATCCCTGGGTGCTTGAGAAGTGAGCAGAATCTGCTTACTTGGCAAACTTTTGTATCAGCGAAGAAGATAGGTTGATGGTAACTCTATAGTAATGGGGATCCAAAGAGTTTCCTTTGTTTTTAATAATTGCTAATTTACTCTAGTACAGATAATTGAGTCAACCATTCTCATTTGCTTGACCTCCTTTAAAACATCTGATGAGCTGTTTTCAAGGAGAAAAGAGAATACTGACAAGTAAACCATCCTCTTTCCTACTTAAAGAGCTGATGCCTAGAGTATAGTCAGGGGGAAATGAAAACTGTGAACTCACACTACTGTTTGAACAGCCATTCCAATTAAAAAGCGCCCTAGGATGGGTGTGGATCTGGTCACCATGCATGGTGGACATAAGACCTCTGCTGGGAGTGCCTGTAGAGTCATTTTGGCAAGGCATCCTCCCAGAGCCAACCGATCAATAGGCATCTCTCACCTTTTTCAAAGTACAGCAGGAACTGAAGACACTGAAAAACAGCATCCTTCTCAACAAGACCACATTAACCCAAACCACAACAGCACTGGTGCCAGCTCCAGAGAAGGCAGCCCTCATGAGGGGACATCAGTGATGAGCAATGTGATGGAGAGGTTTGGAATTGCTTCAGCCACAATCTAGAGGAGCACTTCAGGGACCCGCCGGCCCAGCCATTGTCTCTATTTTTCAGAGATCCTTTATGTGGCTCAGTGGGTCATCAGACACATCTCATGCCAGGTATAAACAAAAGGCACGGAAGTATAAGGGAGGGAGAGACTTCACAAAGTGCCCAGCTTTACATCGAAGCTCTGTCCTCAGGTAGAGGGCTAAATCAAAGGCTTTCAAGTAAAGCTAATATGTGAAACCTTCATTTAATAGAAGTGCAAATTTGAAAGAAAAAAAACTAGAAAAGAATCAAAAGTTAAACAGAGTAGAGGGAGGAATAATGAGGGGCCATAAGCCACTCATAAGTAGTGATTGTCAATATAAGACACGACTCAGTAGCTCCCTCTTAAGAGATTAAACTTTGCATCCTTTCAAAGCATTGAGAGAGAACAACATCCCCCTACCTCCATTCTCTGTCTTGTTCCTTTGTCTCCTCATTCCACACATCATTTCTAAGCTACAAGTCCCCCATATTCGCACCTGCAACCATGTTCTAGCACCACATTTTTTAAAGGGTAGTAACTTCTACATTTGCTTACTAAGTGCTTGAAGTATCCCAACACCACCCAACATAAAAAATATTAAAGCCATGTAATGCATTGGTGGGAAGAGAAGGTAGTCTGTATTTATGATAGTTCCTAGACAAGTGGGGCTAAGTAAATATTTACCAAATTCACTTTAATTTGTTTGCTCATTTCATACACATACCCCCACAATGCCCATTTGGCTGGGATAATGTTTTGAAATACTGGTTTGCTATTACTTTTTCTCCTTGTACTTTTCTTTTTGTTCTCTCTTTAATTCAAGTAGGCAACTAGATTGTGCTCTTTACTCAAGATAAATATGGAACAAAGAGGACAGTAGCTTACAATTTTTCTATTATCTTCCAAAGCCTGATCTCTGGAGTTTTATAGAGGGGATTAAAAGTAGAGGATCCCCAAACATTGACAGTGTATTAGTCAGAAACATGAAAAGAAAAAGATTTCCTCCCAGGAGAAAAAAATACAAGGGATTTCTTCTGGGTGGAGAAAAGAGAGAGAGAAAGACAGAGACAGAGAGAGAGACAAAGAGAGAAAAAGAATTCTGTGGGTCTACAGAATATGGAAGAGCCCATCAGTAAAACCATCAGGGTAGGCAGCAAAGCCCCTGAAAGGTAAGAACTGTAGGCAGTAGAAAGGCAGACAGGAACACAGAGAGCCTTGCTGAAGATTGTGGAGGCTTAATAAGCCTCTGGACTGACAAGCTTTGTAAACAAGGATGATAAATATCTCATTGACAATCAGTGTAAGAAAAGGCTGTGGATCCTGGAGGCTCACTCCTTTCCACCCTCTGTGATGTGGCTGGAACTATGGCAGACACTGGAGGACTCTCTCTCTGTCTCTCTAGTTTGAGGTGAACTCCTGCTCTCCTTCCTCTTGGATGAGACGCTGTCTATATCTGCAAATCGTCTCTGGACTCTGGGGTTAAATCTTGAGGGAATAAGTGAAAGGAAATGTTAGGCATGCGACTTTCCGCTGGTTATTCTGCTACATCCATCCCCTGAGACTACAAATACAAAAGAGCACATTATTCATTAGACAACTTGGAAAGAAAAATGGAAAATACAAGAAGAATAAAAGATAAATATCTCCATATGTTATCTCAGCCATATTCTTTCCTAAATAAACATCTTATGTCTTTCAAAATCAAATGTACTTTTCCTAAACGTTACTCCTGCCAGCTCCAGTACTCCCAAGCCTCCGCTTCTTACATCCTCAGCATCTGGGGTAGGGGGGTATCTGCTCCAGGCTCCCTAAGGTCAGGTTGGTGAGCCTAATGTGGCACATTTCTCTCCTTTCCAGAATGTGTATGCATGTTTGTGTGTGTGTTGGGGATAGAGAGGGGGCCATGCGATCCCTACTCGCGAGATTCTTCTCCCTGCCAGCACTGATTCCATACAACAGAGAGTTCAGCCACAGGTAATGGAGGCCCAGACCCTGACTGCATATTCCTCTCATGGACCTAGATAAATTAAGTGCTGACCAGCTATCTTTGGCAAAAAACAAAACAAAACAAAACAAAACAAAAAAAAAACAACCTGCTCTGCTCAGATTGGTTAGAGATGGAGAGCTGATTCGCCAACATGAGTTGGAGTCTCTTCTTTACCACTATGGCCATCTCCCCCCAGCTTTACTTTTGCCTCTATGATGAGGTAAAGTGGTAATAAATGAATGAAGAAAATTCTCCCCTGTCTAACCTCAGCACCCTACTAAAAATGTCAGAGGTCCCAGTAGGAAGTAATCCCCTTGGGTTTGTTTGGAATCTCACTGGGTGCCAGAGGAGAAAATTCCTGACTATTTAGGATTCCTTCAATGTCCAAAACACACCCATTTCTTCAGTCTTACAACAATCACTAAAAATTTCAGAGAAAAAAAATCCCTGCCTTCGTAGAAAAATTCTCCATCTTCTCCAGTATCTCTTATGACAAGTCCCATGCAATTAAATGTATGATTAACATTAAATTAATCCACTATTAAGTTCAAAAGGGCTAGACATCAGAATCGTAAATATGTTAGCTAAGATGTTTAGTTATTAATCTTTATGATTATAAAGGAAAAGTATTCTTAAGTGATAGCACTCAGACTGCCAGATAATTTCAAACTAGTGCTTTAAAGTCAGAAAAAATCTGATTTAGAGCTAAAACTTAAAGGGGAAAAAAGAAAAAGGAAAATCTTCCTCAGACATTCTCCAACCTTCTCTCCCCAAGCTTCTACTTTAATTGCAAACACTGCTGTGAGAACTATCAATTTCAGTCTTTCTTTCTCAACCAAAAACACTTTTAAGCCAAAGTAAAGTTAACTCAAGCGAGAGGGGAAAGGTTAAAAACATTCCTTCTAATATTAAAAGCCATGTTGAGAACATACTTGCAAAACAACTCCTACCTAAACTCACTTGTCTCAACCAACAGAAAAAAAAAAAGTTTGATTTTGAAGCGCTACAAGCAAAATGCACTTCCTCTCATGTTTCTTGTTTGTATGTGTGCACACATACCCTGCCTTATACCAGCAAGGATGTGGAGACATTCCACAAAAAAATTTATTCAGTACAAGTCCACAAAATGTAATAAAACCAAATTTCAAAATAGGAATAAATTGGGGGGAAACAGAAACATGAAAGTAAGAAATATAAGATGAACCCATAAATGAGATTAGCCTTAAAAGATAAAAAGGCATATCAAAAGCCTGTTCATTTGTCAAAAATAAGCCAAACACTGGGAATTACATAAGTCATACCAAATAGGAAAACATGAACAATTGCTGTACATGCTTCTCGGTGTTCAGAAGATGAAATCCACCAATTCCATAGAAGAATAAAAAAAGATAGTTTCATGTAGATCTGAGAGATAGTAAATTGCGTAAGATGGTAAACAGCACCATTAACAACAGCCTAACAAATGTGGCAGTGTGTCTTATAGGACTGTTTCCTTTAACACCTTCAAAGTAATCCAGTGATGTAATGTCAAAGTGCAACTTAGCAAAAGCATTTCTACAGGGGAGACCAGGAATGGAATGAGGTTCCCAGCTCTCTGCTTCCCTGGTATGAGCCAGGGACTGATTTTTGGAAGGAACACTAAATCCTTTCGGCAAACCTGCATATATACTCTTTCTCTCAACCAAGTTTTCAGTATTGTGCAATGATGAGCTCAGATAATGCCTCTTTCAAGTACCTATACTGTTATTATTCTATGTTACAGGCTAACCACAGCTCCTTTGACTTTAACAGCCAGCCAAGCCAGGGTAAGTTGCCATCCTCTAATGGAACTGAGGCGCTTAAAAAAGATTTGACCCGAAGGCAATGCCACTTCTGAACAGTTGCGGCCAAAGGAGTAGCTAAGTGCCCTCCCTTGAGAACTAAGTGCCCTCCCTTGATTTCTAAGTACTGCTTAGAACTACCTTTGTTTCAACCAGGAGTTTTGGAGCCTCTGATTATATCATAACCAAATTATCCTACAACAAAAACTATCATCTTCATTTATAAGTTGGAAGAAAACAAAATCCTCTTAGAAATATAAACATATATGCCAAGGAGCACTGCTGCATATCTACAAAAAGAGAAGCTGACACATGTATACAAAAGTTACAAAATCCTTAGTGAATATCAGGATTCCAATATCCATGACTCAGTGCAATGAATTTTCCAGGGAGCCTAAATTAAATTGAGGGTCATCTTAGGCATCAGTCTTCCAAAAAGCCTGCTCTGAACCCAAATGACAAGACTATCCTGAGATGTTAAAACAGCACCTGTAAATACCCTCTCACAGAATTTATTACCCTGTACGTAATTGCCCACTTACTCTTTGTATTAGTTAGGATGCATTCAACTTGAAGTAACAAAGACTTTAACCAATAGTGATTCAAGTAATAGGAGTTTATTTTTCTCAAATAAAAGTAAGTTTGCAGATAAGAGACTGCAGGTATTAGTTCAGTAACTCAATAGTATCTCCAATTATCTGGGCATTTCCTTCATAGTCACTAGGTCCCTGCCAATGATTTACGTCCACATTTAAGACAGAAACAAAGGGGTAAAGGAGAGGAGAATGGATGGTGCTATCAGTGCCTGTTTCATTTACCAAGGCAACAAAATGTTTCCAGAAATCCTCCCAGAAATTTATTTCATCTTATTTCTCATTCGCCGTAATTGAGTCAGGTGGCCAGCCCTCACTTCAAGGAAGGCCGGATAAGTAGGTGGCAGCATGACCATAAATGGCTTAGAGTCTCAGCCTTAGACTAATCATGATACACCATGATACACCATCTGGAACTGGGCACAGGATGGGACAAGAAAGAAATGCAAAGTAAATATTGACTTTAAAACTAAAAGGCTTATTATGTTTCTCTATTTCTTAAATTAAATGTAAGCTTCTTGAGATTATATCTATTTCACTATTTTATTCCCCCAGAGCCTGGCACAGTGCCTAGCTCACAGCAAGCACTCAGTGAGTAACAAAGGAAAAAAGGAAGGAAGGAAGAAAGGAAGGAAGGAAGGAAGGAAATTTTAACTTGCCAGCTATCTATCAACACAGTTAACACTTGTGTAAGGATATGAGATCAATATTTATGCATAGTCTGAACACACCAGCATTCTGAAATGAAAATATTCTACTCTTTATTCCCAATTTAGGCATTCAGTAAATAGTGTTACTGATTATGATAATGCTGAAAGTCTCTACAAGACACTTCTGTGCAGAAAATAACAGGGCTGATATCAAAATATTAATAAATGTTAAAAGTAGGTAGATTTATTGGCTCGATGAATACACAAAGGCTTGTCCATTAAATAGGAAACTGATAAGAAGAACCTTGTCCTTCTGAGCCCAAAGAGGCATATGATCATTAAAGTTCATGTAATCAGGCCTTGTAAACTCAATTCTCTAAATAAATTGTTTAGAAAAAACTCCAAACCAAAGAATGATCATTTGTCTCTGAAAAAGTGGGGAAAAAAAAGTATGACTGTGAGGCACATAATTTGTAGAAGCAATCAACAAAATGCAAGCTTTATATTGGATTTAAACAAGAGCTTGCATCGAAGTTAAAGGAGTGTTCTTTATGGATTTAATTAAAATGTTGCATATAAGACCTTTCTAATCTTACTGTGCTGCAACTGTATTAAGACACTCACATCAAAATATTTACATTTAAATATTTTATAACATCACACTTTAAAATATTAATGATGCCACAAGTAATCAGTGACATTTCTATAGCCTTTTCTGTAGTAAGTTTGCAAGAAAATAGCAGTCTAACTGTGTTATCTCTAGTCAGCTATTTGAAATTCAGCTTAGGAAAAACACCAGCTTGCCCATTTCTACAATTCTAATGAAAACTCCTCTAAGAGCTTAACTTCTTGCTATTACAATTTGTTCTGATTCTGGTCTAGATAGTGGCACCAAAGGGAGGAAAAAAAACTGCTCTTGCATTGTTAAGTGCCACTACTGAGTTTAAATGCACTCCTTTTCAAAGAGATAGTTTTATTGAAAGGTTTCATTAAAAATATAAGAAAGGTAGCTATAAAACATAGCAAGTGAACAAGTCAATGTTATTGGTGTGTTCCTTACAGTGAAGGGATCTTTACAGATACCCAAGTGCTATTTAGAGACAGATGATATTGCAAATATTGCATTTGTATATAATAACAGCCTTTGTAATTATAAGATTCATTTCTTAATTTTTTTTACTTGAAGGCACCAGAGAACTGCTACTGCTCTATAGTCACAGCTATAACCTTTTTTCTGCTTTCTTTTTTCTTGTCACTGGCCAAAAGAGGCAACTGAGGAAGACATGACTCAAACTCTCATCTCTATAAAATATCAAGCACAAGTTTTGCAGTGATGATAAATATAGCACAGACAATAAAAGTTGGCAGCATCACCTTCGAATATGAAAGATGATTATTCCATTCTTTGTTCCTTAGAGAAGCTAATTATTAGGGCTAATCATAAAGGAAGTTAATGACTAGAGGAATGGCAGCCAGGTGACAGAGACTCCAAAACCTGCAAACTCCAGCATAAATTTGCTAAGGGATTTCAGATGCATCCAGCTATCAATTTCCCTACTGAAAAAAAAAAAGCCATCATACTTACACAATACTTTGAGAAGTACTGAAGATACATTATTATGATACCTTCATGTGGAGTTAATTATGGAGGGATAAAATAGTGATAGTCCTAGGTTTGGGGTTGAGATAGGAAACATACAGTTATGTGATGAAATAAATTCCTTGTGGCAGGGGATTTTCTGACTTGCAAATAAAGATCATATAAAATAATGATGACTCACTCAGATATTTTTTTAAAAATTGAAATCTCTTCTGAGCAATCTATACCAATGATGAAGCAGAAACTTGTTTTCTTTCTGATCATCCTAAGTCAGTTCTCAATGCTGTTTCTAATTGCTAAAAGAATTAACCCTTCTGATACTTCTGCCCATGTATTGTAAGTTTTTTCTCTTTTTCTCCTTGAAGAATATGTTTCTTAAAGAAAATTTCTTTTTCCTTTCTTGGAATTCAAAAGTTTTATCACACAGCTAACTGTCCTGATGATACCAGAGGTCAGGTCAGCATGCATATGTTCCTTCCTATAGAAGAGAAATGTCTACTGCATTTCTTTAAAATATACTTAATTCATATTTATTTGATATGGTTTGGCTCTGTATCCCCACCAAAATCTCATGCCAAAATGTAATTCCCAGTGTTGGAGGAGGGGCCTAGTGGGAGGTGATTACATCATCGGGGCGGTTTCTATTGTTTTAGCCCCTAGTGCTGGTTGTTTAAAAGTGTGTAGCACCTACCCCTACTCTCTCTCTTCCTCCTTCTCTGGCCATGAAAAGACGTGCTTTGCTTCCCCTTCACTTTCAGCCATGATTGTAAGTTTCCTGAGGCCTCCCCAATCATGCAGAACTTTGAGTCGATTAAGCTTCTTTTCTTCATAAATTATCCAGTCTCGGGTAGTTTTTTATGGCAATGTGAGAATGAACTAATACAATATTTAGTGTGTTAAAACATATTTTACTGAACTTAAAGTAGCAGGATTTTTAGTTTTTTTCTAAACATATCATTCAAAAAATTGGGAAGATAGGCTTGACTTTTCGAATCACATAATCTAGTGATTCTAGTAAGATAAAAAGCAGAGACACCAATACGATAAAACACATAAACCTGTTCTTTTACCCCAATCCACCTTTATTCATTGAGCCTCAACAGTAGATGACATTTTACAGAACATGCATGACTTTCTTCTCTGTATTTCAGAAATTTGCATTCTAAAGCCCAATGTCCCACAGCAATCACTGTCGAAGCACAAAAACAAATTGCCTGAAATAACTGGACAGTTTAGCTGGATCAGTGTGAATACTTTTAGACAGTTGAGTGACATTTCACTTAGCTTTAGATCTGGAGATCCAAATTTAATAAATAAAAAGCTTTCAAGACAATAGGCACATTTTATTCTTCTCCCTCCAGCAAAAAGCAATTTAATTCAAGAAGTATTTAACAAGAATGTACTGTTATAAATGCTGTGGGGAGCTTTAGCAAAGTAGGAGATGGCATCCTATCTTCAAGTGGCTTACAATCAAATCGTATGGAGAAAGCATGCCTATTCATGAAATCGCTAAATGACAATACTGTAATTGTGATAGGCAGAATTCTGAGATGACTTCCATTACCTCCCATACCTGATTCAGAAGGAGATGAAGTTTAGCAATTTGTGTGATGGGGAAAAAAATAACCTTCATTTGGTTTAAGTAAGGTTAATGCAAAAATTCACAAATTGTATTCAACACTTTCTCTACAGAGTATTCAGGGCATATTTTAATCAGTCAGATGTTTAATATTAATTTAACTATTTGAGAGCACAAAAAGAGAACTGAGCTTACAAGCTTAGGGGTTGAGACAGGAGAATACATAAAACAATGAAATTACTGAGAAAATTTTCAGAAATAACTCCCATAATGCTATCTCTTGTCAACAGTAGTTCATTGACAAGAGATAGCATAATAAGATACAAATGTCAAGAAAGCTTCTGTGAAGAGGTTGGTCTTGTTTAGATTCACTGTTAATAGAGAAAGTGAAGGCCACTGGAGGAAAGAAGGATAGAATGTATAAAGGCCCTGGAGGTAGGAAAAAGCACAACACTTCCATTTCAGCCACATTAATCTTTCCTTCCTTTAAGTTTTCATATGCTTTCTCATTCCTGTAACTAATCTGACACTAATTATATACTGTTATACTGGTTTTCTATTGCTTTGTAACAAATAACCACAAATTTAGCAGCTTCAAAAAACATCACTGTAAAATATATATATATATATAGTTCTGTAGTTCAGAAATCCAGGTGGGCTCAAATGTGTTCTCTGGTTAAGGCTGAACTATATCAGGGTGCTGTTTTTAGCACTGCTATTATTGCTTCTTGAGAAATTATTTCAGCGGCCTTTACTTCTCAGAATGTAAAGGCCTTAATGTAGAAATATTATATTTATATACTGTTGATATGCTTCTGGTTGGGCAGCAATCAGTTTGTTTACGGTCATCTGAAATCATTGTTTGTCCTGAAAAACGTTTTTTGCCTCTCCCTTTGTTGCAGCTCTGTCCTGAAGTGATTGAGTATTTTGTTTTCCCCTTTTAGTTCTTCCCAAGATAAATATCTGCAGAAAAACAATTGTCTCAAAAAATTGTTGTTGCTACAAAGCAGAGAATAGTTAAAAATAACAATTAATATTCCTTCAAAAATCTTCAGAAGTTTAGACTTATATGACACAAATACATTCTTGAAAATTTGTCTGTGCCTCTGAAAGACTTCTACTCATTTCCCAAAAAGCACTTTTTAAGGCCATTTTTTCTGCTTTATGTTTTTCCTACCTCTGCCATCTTTCCTCCAGGAAGTTAAGGCTATGCCAAAAGAGTTTTCAGTAGTTGCCATATTCATAAATATAAATCAGTAAAAACAATCAAGAATAGGTGACTTCAATGTATATTTACAGAGGAAAACCATGGGTCATAAAAAATTTAGGTTTTAGTTCAATTCTTCCACTTACTGACAGTTCCATCTTTTCTCTTTCCTAATCCCCAATTACCATATCTATAAAATGGAGGTAATCACCTACCCAGCAAAGGTCACAGAATAAAATTATGCCAAATGCATTAAAGTTATTTTAAAAGCAGCAAAGCGCTTTATAAATGCAATGCACTTAATTATTAGCAAATTGAGATGATAAATTATATACTATGTGCTTGAATAACAGGGGCTCAAAATCTTATATTACTGCAAAGTCTAAGTCAAAATTGATTTCAAATCAATAAGCATTTATTGACTAACCAAATATAATGTATCTGACTCAACACGATCAGCCCAAGATAAAAAAATTTATTTATTTTGTTTTATTTTTTATTGTAAATCTATTATGATTAATTGCATACAGTATTAATATTATGTATGCTAATTAGCATTGAGTTGCTATGATAAGTGCTTCACATGTACTATGTCATTTAATTCTCAAAACAACCATAACCATAAGAGATAGAACTCATTCTCTTCATTCTACAGAGAATAAGTCAGGCATTCAAGGTTCAGAGAATGCCAAATACCTGCTAAAGTCACACGACTAATAAGTAGAAAGCCCGAGATTAACACATAGTTTGTACAGTCTCCAAAACCCCTGTAATTTACTCCTTCATATACATTAGAATACAACAAAGAATGGTATATAACAAAACAAAATGATGTGGTACCTTACTAACTGCAATAAGAGAAAGGATCTGGACCAAGAAGGAAAGGCTACATGGAAGCAGTGATGTCGAATTGGAATATGAAGTGTAAACTTGTAGTTTGATTATTATTCCATGCAGCACTGAGTGTAGACTATGCGCAGAATGGATACTTAATAAATGCTTCTGAAAAAATAAAATAAAAGCAATTTTCCTAGACCTGATACAGAGCATTTAATTTCAGAAGTCTACCTTCTAAGTTCATTGTTCTATCTTTTCCTTGATGAAATAAACTTTCTTCTCTAATTTACATGCCCTGTTTGACATTTAGTTTGTATCACCCAGACATACATAGGAACAGATACTCTGAGTTCCTATTGATGTTATCATCACTCTGAACCATGTTCATATCGAGAATCCATTTGAAAATCAGCCATGTAAAACTCTCTAAATGAAGATTTATTAAATAGTTATGAGTTCCTAAAAGATTCAGAATATGCAAAAGGATTTACTCTAAAGGAATACTTTCAAAACAAGACTTCATAAATAATAAAGAGAAATTTCCAATTGGTTTAATGACAAACAATTAGCCCTTTAATGCTGACTATTATATTCTTCCATCTGGCAAGCTATTCATTTTTGTCTTTTAATTTGAACTAAAAGACCACTGGGCAAGATTTTATTTCCTTATTCTATATTCTAGGTTTCATTCAGTGTATTGTTGAGGATATCATGCAAAATGAAAGTTTTGTATTTTACTCTTTGCTAAATATTAAAATTGAGCAATCAAAATAATTAAAGCAATTTCTTTCTACAGTCCTTCCAAAACTATCATTCTGCATCAGTCTAGACCCCTCATTTTATAAGTAATGAGAAACTCAGTTCAAACTGGTTTAAAAACTATAAAGAGGATTTATTGACTCTGGTAACTGGAAGGTTCAGAGGAATGGAAGACTTCAGCATGGTTTGATTTATCAACTCAACAACAATATCAAGGCCCTGATTTCTTTCCCTTTCCCCTCTGCCTTTATTTCAACCAGCACCATCCAATATTTTTTCTTCTCTGGTAGTGACAAAAAAACATTTCCTGCATCATTTCCACATATTGAAATCACACTGTCCAGAAGGAGTGAAAGTACTGATTTTTCAGATCCCAGCAAACATCCCTTTCCCCCAAATTTCCTAAGCCACTGTAGAAAGCACTGACTGATTGGCTTACACTTTTATACTCTGAATACAGGGGCAAGAAGATGGGATTCACATGTCAGGGTTTAAAAAATTAGAACCCACCTTGGAATTGTGGATACAGTCATTTTCTAGCCCTCTCATTATACCCCAACTGCACGGATAATACAAAATGAGAGCAAGAAATAAGAGATAGTGAGGACACAACCACAGTATCCACTATACAATCCTAACTGGCTAGTCTTTTTCTACATTTCAATAAATTGTTGTAAGTCTACATCATCCTTTAATCCACAAAATGTTCTAGGATCTTTCCAACAGCTACTCCCCCAGATTCCTCCTCTACATTCCATGAACATAAGCAGACTTGTAGTCCTTCCTCATATTTCACGGAGTAAGCAGACTGTGAAAGCAGGCTTCAAACTGTAAATCAAAGTTAAAGTAAGAAAAGGCACCACCAATTATAACCAAGTATTTCATATACTAGCTTATCAAACATAGATTCCTGGACTCATACACTGACATGCTACAACACTGGCATTCCAAAAGGGATACACAGATAGTGAGAGAGGGAAAAATAAGTGGCTCCACATTTCTGAGCACAGCCAGCCTGTCCAGACCCTGTGGGCATTTTCCTTGGGGGCAGGTACCTGAGCAGCAGAGCATAATTCCGCCTTTTTCATAAACTGGTAGCAATATTCATCTGTGTGGTGCCAACCTGTCCAGATACATGCTCAGTGGAAGACTGTGACACTAATGATTATTACATTAATACAAAAAAATGCTTTGGCTCATATCCTCAAGGAGACATTATTTTCTGGAAGAGGGCAAATTAATAGTACATATTTTAGTTGCTATGTGTCTAATGTACATTTTGCCAACTAAAACAAACTGCATAAAAACCCTACCCTGGAAACAAAAGATCTATAAAGGAAGAAAACAAAGAAAATGCCTATTTAAGAACAGAATATGGTTCAGTTTGAGCAATTCATTTCAAAAAGAGAAAATCATCATCAAAATAAGCAGTCATCTACACACATAACCATGACATTCAACTAAATATCCTTTTATCTTTGTTTATGTGACAACACTTATTTTCACTTTCAAATGGACTTCTGTGTTTTGAACCCTGATTTATAAATGATACATGTAGCAAAGTTTCATAAAAGTCATAAACCAGCAAAGCTTTTAAAATCTCATTAAAACATGATTTGTTTGTCTAGTAACCAAAATACATTTTCTAATTTAAACTCAAAAAGCTTAATTAATTTAAATGCCACCTTGATTACCTCTACTAGTGATCCAATGAAAGAATTTACTAACATGCTGAAAGAGTTGAATGCTAGCCTGTTTGCTTTTTTGTTATTTAGCACACTATAAAAATCACTGGATAATGTAAGAATCATGGTTTTGTGCTCCAAGCTAGAAAATTTCTCACATAGCCATTATTACTGGGTAAAATTATAGAATCTTGTCAACTTTCATTCACAAATTTTTGCTAATAAACATGTTGTCTTTTAAGAAGAAATTGTTTTCACTCTCAAAATATTTTTCCCTCTAGTCTCCCTCGCAAAGGTCAAAGAAAAGTCTTAGATAAAAGAGGCAACAGCTTGGAAGTCTTAGTATATTCTCTCTCTTGCAGACCTCTTGTTTCTCATTTCTTATGAGAACTTATACTTTCAGTGAAAACATGCTTTCCAAAAATGAATTTTGCTAAATGGTGCAAAGAAAAGTCATAGTTTGAGTAAATTTGTTTTCTAATTATGAAAGGCAGCTGATAGCATAGGACAATTGAGGCAATTATAGTGATTTTTATTAATTTGCTATTACTATTAGCACTTTAGTAAACATCCTTCTTTGAGAAATGAAGATATTTTTCAGTTACCATAAATAATGGCTGATATTTCAAGTAATTTGGTTACTGATCTGAGTTGGAGGCTGGAGGCCTAGGTCAGGCTGAAAGTAGAGTATACTGACCAGAGGTCCAGAGTATAGACACAAGGTTTATCAAGACACTATGTCTACGCAGTCTAGTGGAGGCATTACAATATGGGGACTAGGCACAGAGACAGAGGCCATGTGTGAGCTGGAAATGTTAGACAAGAATATATGGCAGAGATGAAGAGAATTTGAAATGGAATGGTCCCCTAAACCTCATTGCAATTCCAAGATGCCCTTTTAAGAACACCTGAGACTGCTGGCAGTAGATAGGGAGGGCCTATTTAGAGTGGCAAGCTGCCTCAGATATACATAAGAAGCTCACAGGAGTCTCTGCTTGGATTACAGGTTGAGTATCCATTATCCAAAATGCTTGGGGCCAGAAGTGTTTTGAAGTTCAGATTTTTTTAGGATTTTGGAATATGTGCATTATACTTACTGGTTCAGCATCCCTAATCCAAAAATCTGAAATCTGAAATGCTCCAGTGAACATTTCCTCTGAGTGCCACATCAACACTCAAAAAATTTTGGATTTTGGAGCATTTGGAATTTTGGATTTTCAGAATGTGATGGCTTTAGGCTGTCTTGAATAGGAAGAGAGGGCCTAGAAACAGTTACTGGAATCCCAATTCCTATCTGCAAATTCATAAATAGGTGTTTTCAGTGTGAATCTCTTAAAAAAAAAAAAACTTAGATTGGTCATTCTCATCTTCTGGGAGAGAAAGGTGCTTTTCATGATCTCATAAAGAAGCCTCTAATGAAGTTCACTTTCCTCCTATTAGGTATTGGGAAAAATATATTAAACTTATAACAATAAAGACTTATTCTTTAGAGAAAATTTATCATTTTGACAAAGGTATTAAACTCTTTCAGTGAAAAGAAAGTTGCCTTAGGTATAGGTTCAGAAGACTGAAAAAAATTCAAAGTTCAGGTTGAGTATCCCTACTTTACGGTTTTCCTACAGATTCAAGCAAAAATGACTCTCTGCTCTTTTAAATACAACCAACTCTTTCCCTGTAGACCCAAGTAGGTAAATAACATAATAATTAGTTGATCATCATCATTTCTTTTTTTAAAAAAAAAACATAGTATTTATGAAATCAAATAGCCTTTGCTTCAAGTTTCAAACATCTTTGAAAACATAGTTAAATTTGATGATCACATTCTCTTTGAAATATAAACCAGCTTTTTAAAATCCCTTCCTTTTGAAATGCAATAAAAATCTGAAAATGCATTTTTCATCAGAAAGAAATTTTCATTAAAAGTGCAGATGGACTACATCTTACAGAACACTGGCATTTCTGGAAAAATAATCTAGGAAATACAGGCATCTACTATACTTACTGACTTTATTCATAATATTCAAAGACATAGGACATTGAGGTGATTGCAGCTCTTGCAGCTAAAAGGGAAGAAATTAATTTACTCGGATTCCTGACTTTAGCAAATAAAAACAAAAGAAGTGACTCTCTCAAGGTCACAGTTAGTAAATTGAGGAAATAACATTAGAATCCAAATTCTATGCTTCCTAATGAAGTATTTCTTCTAAAATGTTACTTTTAAATTGGTTGTAGATAACTGAAAATAAGGTTTATGATCACCACAAATATTTTTGAATTACTTATTTTAGAGAATTGTCTATTTCAAATCAAATAATATATATTATACTCAAAAAAAGTTGCAATGGTATCTGTGGGACTTCAAAAATTAAAGAAGAAGGGGTTGCTAAGGAGTCATTCTGCTTATATCACATCCCCTTTCTGCTACTCTCCTGCAGAACGGAATGTGTATCAGTAGATACAGAATAAGACCAAAATGAATCAAATCCAAAAATTTAAGATCAAACGTGGCTTAAGCAAAAGAAAAATAAAAACAAGAAAAAAAACTGGAAAGTAGAATGGATACAAGAAATGGGCACCTTCATGATGTAAGGTAGCAACAATTAACAACACAAGCATACCTAGGAGACACTGCAGGTTGGGTTCCAGACCACTGCAGTAAACTGAATATCACAATGAAACAATTTGTATGAATTTTCTGGCTTCCCAGTACATATAAAAGTTATGTTTACACTATACTGTAGTGTGAAATAGCATAATGTCTAAAAAATATACAAATAGCTTAATTTAAAAATATTTTATTCCTTAAAAATGCTAACAATCATCTGAGGCTTCAGCAAGTCATCTATTTGCTTGTAGAATATCCTGTCTCAATGTTGGTGGCTGCTGACTGATCAGAGTGGTGGTTGATAAAGGCTGGTGTGGCTGTGGCAATAAGAAAAATGATGGGTAAAATATTTCAAGATGCCAACTCAAGGTATGAAAGAATTACCAGGGCCCCCACTTGACTACCCCTAAACATCTATTTTTGTCCTCC
The DNA here is from genome assembly GCF_028858775.2 of Pan troglodytes. Lineage (NCBI taxonomy): Eukaryota > Metazoa > Chordata > Mammalia > Primates > Hominidae > Pan > Pan troglodytes. Next base: position 42,710,277 of record NC_072413.2, read on the forward strand.
TTTCTCTGGGAAACTATCAAAACTGCTGCCTCATCTATCTCTTCCTGAATAACCAAAGGCCCCCTAAGGGAAAAGTTGTCCCATACTTACTTGCCTATCTGGGTTTCCATCTTCTGCCAGATCTTAGTCTCATAATTAATTCTTCTCAATCCTTGTTAGATTTTTAAGTATACATATAAAACTGGGTAGCAGGGCTGATACTTTACTATTCCCCAATGGGAGGGCTGTTCCAGAGAACCAGGCCTACCATAACTGGAACTAGAAGTCAACAGAAAAATTTCTTAAAATTTCATTTCCCTAGCCCTCATGCTCTCCTGGCTACAGATAGCAGTTTCCCTCAAAGTCTCTTTCCCATCCACCCTGCAAACTTTTCAGCAAAACATTTTCAAATTCTTCTGGAAACAAGCTAGTTTTCCCTTCTTTCATGTCTCTTATTTTTCCTCACCAACAACTCTCTGTTTAAATAAGCTAGCCTCTCTATTTCCTTGAGCTCGCCCTTTCAACCATCACTTTGATCATCACAAAAAACAAGGACAAGAAGCAGATTCTCTGCCTGGTGGGAATATGGGTAGTTTTTATATCTTTATTGTTATCTGTATTTTCTAAAGTTTCTGCAACAAATGTGAATTTTTTAAATAATCATTTTTAATGTTGCAATGCTTAACAGATCTCAAAGCATATGCTATTATTTCCTACCTATGCATAATTTGGTATTTACTTGTGCTAAATCAAGTCAGCATGATCTATTTGTACAAGTGAATTCCCTGTTTCCTTAGGACTTTAAAACTCTGCAGCTGCTGTCATGTAGAAAACGAATTCCCATACAGGTATCCTTGCTTTAATAACAGACTCACAATTCTGTTTCCAGGCTTCCCTCTTAGCTTTCACTTTTATTTATTCGGCACTCCTTTTCCCTTTTCTCAGTAGTGTAATGGAGATATCATTTTTTAAAATATTTTCAGATGCATTTTGATATCATGTAAATAACATTGTCCTGTGACTCACTGCCCACTCCTTGACCTAGAAAGGACTGACACCAACTGGAACAGTATACTTACTGCTCAGCACTGACTGAGAAATTAGATTTTTAAAAAATCCCTAAGAAGATAATGGTCTAGAAAGCAAGCCTTGACAGAAAAAGAAACTCTTTTTTTTTTTTTTTTTTTTTTAACAGTGTCTTGCTGTGTGGCCCAGGCTGAATTGCATCATGGCTCACCACAGCCTAGAACTCCTAAACTCAAGCCATCTTCCTGCCTCAGCCTCCCCAGTAGCTGGACTATGGGCAGGTGCCACCACACCTGGCTAATTTTTTAATTTTTCTTCTGTAGATACAGGGTCATGATATGTTGCCCAGGATGGTCTCGAACTCTTGGCCTCATGCAATCCTTCCACCTAGGCCTCCCAAGTGCTGGGATTACAAGCATGAGCCACTGCACCTAGCTTTTGTAATTTATTTAGTTTTTTAGAGATAGGATCTCACTCTGTCACCCGGAAGTGCAGTGGTGCAATTATGAATCACTACAGCCTCAAACTTCTGGGCTCAAGTGGTCCTCCTACTTCATCCTCCTGAGTAGCTGGGACTAAAGGTGTGTACCACATAGCCATGCTAATTTTTAAAAGTTTTTTAGAGATGAGGTCTTGCTATGTTACCCAGGCTGGTCACAAATTCCCAGCCTCAAGTGATCCTCCTGCCTAGGCCTCCCAAGGTGCTGGGATCATAGGCATGAGCCTCCCCACCTGGCCTGTTTTATAAATTCTTAAAGCTCCAATTAACATATCAAGAGCTAAGCCTCAGTCTCTGGATATGAGGAGAGATAGCTTGGGCTGTGATATTAAGCTGTTCCTGCCACACCAAAAGCAGGAGACCCTGCCCATTGAGGCCCCATAGACTGCAGAAGGGAGAGGGAGACAGAAATAAATGAAAACATAAAGACATACACCTGGCATAAAATTTCAGGGAGGAGGTATATAAGAGAAATTGAGAAATCTTGTGTGACATACCCCATTTGGAACTCTGGAAACTAGAACACAGGATAGCCCCACACAAATGCAAGATGCTACATCAAAGCGATGTCAGTGACATGACATAAACAGGTAGAGAGAGGACTAGAATAAGCACTCCTTAGCCTCCCTTCACTGTTAGGTGATATAGAAGGGACCTTAAAGTCACTGCAAGCCCAGGGAAAGGAGCTGAGATGAAGGCCTGTGGAACTCTCATGGAACCATACTGGTGATGAGCAATGACTGTTCCAGCAGCTGTAAACTTGATAGTCACAGGCTGGGTGGAGAGCATGGTTTAGACTCAAAGAGCACTACAGTTCAGTGACAACCATTGTAAGGTACATGGCTGTGCTTTGGTCAAAGAATAGGCCCAGGTAAACATCCTGCATGACTCAGTGAGTTTATAACATAGGCGCACAATTCCATGTAAAATGTAAACACAGCTATGTAGTCATAACATGGGAAGGCCATCACTTGGCTCTAGGCCACTATTGTCTGTAAAAGGTATAATTGCCCTGCTGACATGGTACAGAGGCATACTCACACCCAAAGAGAGAAAGAGATAGAGGGCCAAAACGGTCCATCTTTGAAGACGGACAGTGGGGAGCCAGGACACAGCTCGGCTTATTTGCACCCAGAGGGAAAGATTTAAGCTGCTGACCCTGAAGTCAAGAGAGAGCCAGCTGTGCAGCTGTGCATGAGAGTGGCCAGAGCAGGCAGCCACAGAGACAGGGACAGACAGACAGCGTAAGAGGGCTACTAAATAAAGCCATATTTCACCTACCTCTGGACCCCCGAGTGTTCTTTCAGCTATCTGTCACTCATCCACCCATTTCCTTCCAGACCTCAGCATGAGCTGGAACCCGACCCTGGACCTGACAACCATGGTGGTGCCAAATCTACAAGGGTGACCAAGCTCTGCCTGATGCAAGAAAATAAAGTGCGATTTTGTCTGCCACACTTTGGCAGACCCCACTCCAAGGGGCCAAAACCTATATCATGATGTATATACTGCAGTAGGAACCAAAAAGGCGCAAAGGAAAGCAAAAAACCTCCTGGTAGATTCAAGGTTCTCCCTACCCAGCTCCACAAGGTGCTTTCATTGTCCCCACATACCAGGCACCATCCATCTCAAAGTGGTATCTACACCCCCATGTTCATAACAGCATTATTCACAATAGCCAAGATGTGGAAACAACCTAAGTGTCTGTTGAATGAATGAACAAAGAAAATGTGGTATATACACACAATGGAATATTATTCAGACTTAAAGGAGGAGAAAAAAGAGGAATGGGAATATGAATCTCTGAGCATTTACAAAAAGAGAATGAATTTTTAAAAAGATACTATTTAAACTGGCAGAGACTCAGACTCAATTGATTCAAAAGTTAGGTTTCTTCCTTTTTATCTCCACGAGCTAGGATAACGGGGTTCATGAGAAAAACTGTACCTGTTGTAGAAAATAAACATTTATTAAGCCCAAAAATATACCTACTCATATATAAACATTTGATTTATGACAAAGATGGCACTGCAAAGTGGTGGGAAAAGATCTTCTTTTCAATTTATATAGCTGAAACAATTAGATTATCTTATGAGGAAAAACAGAGCTTGACCCCTACATTGTTCCATACACACATATCAATTTTAGATGGTGAAACAAGATGTCTTTTAGAACTGTGTTGCTCAATTTGATAGCCACTAGCCACATGTGGCTATTAAACACTTGAAATTGACAAGTATGAATTCTACTGTGGCTATAAATGTGAAATGCACATCAGATTTCAAAGTCTCAGTATGATTTATAAAATGTAAAATACTGATAATTTTTACATTGAATAAATGTTGAAATGCTAATATTTTGGGTACATTGGGTAAAATAAAATACATTGTTTAAATTCACTTGATTCTACTTTTTTAAGTATGAAAAATTTTAAGCTAAATATGTGGTTCTCACTATATTTCTCTTGGACAGCTCTAAGATATAAGGTATTATTGGAGAATATCTTCTTAACTCAAGTTAGGAAAAGATTATTTAAATGGGACAGAAAATTCACTAATCATAGTGAAAAAGAATGATAAATTTTACTACACTAAAATTAAAACTCTTGTTCATCAAAATGCACTATTAGGAAAATTAAAGGTAAGCCACAGAGGGGGAAAATATTTTGGCAACACAAAAAACTAGCAAAGGGTCAGTAGACAAAATGTTTTTTAAAAAGTCTGCTACAAATCAGTAAGAAAAAGAAAGACAATACAATTTTTAATAGACAAGATAATTTAACAGGAAATTTATAAAGAGCAAATCTGAATGGTCAATAAGCATATGAAAAAATACTCAGCCTTATTATAATCATAAGAATACAAATTTAAACCACAATGAGATATGACTACACATCTACCAGATATGCATAAAACGGAAAAACTTGACAATGCCGTATTTTGGTCAAGATATTAAATCACAGGAAATCTTCATACAGATTTCAGATTGGTGCAATCAATTTGAAAATTAATTTGCCATTATCAACCAAAAGTTGAAGAAAAACACTAAGCAATTTCCTCACCTAGGTATGCACTTAGAAATATACAGATCAAAACCTCAATGAGATAACACCTCTCACCTGTGAGATGGCTCTTATCAAAAAAAAAAACAAAAGATAAGTGTTGGCAAGGATGTGAAAGATTGGGGTATTTATACACTGTTGGTGAGAATGTAGAATGGTGTAGTCACTATGGAAAATAGTACGGAAGTTTCTCAGAATGTTAAAAATAAAGCTACTATATGATCCAGCATCTCACTTCTGAGTATATAACCAAGAGAATTGAAATCAGGATCTCAAAGAGCTAACTACACCCCCATGTTCATTACAGCATTATTCACAGTAGTCAAAATAGGGAAACAACCTGAATGTCTGTTGGATGAATGGATAAAAAAAAAGTGGCATGTACATACAATGGAATATTATTGACACTTAAGGAAGAAAGTTCTGCCATTTGTGGCAACATGGATAAAACGGGAGGGCATTATGCTAAATAAGATAAGCCAGTCCAGTCACAGAAGGACAAATATGCATGATTCCACTTTTAGGAGGTCTCAGAAATAGTCAAAGTTAGAGGAAGAAAATATGATGGTGATTGCCAGGGACTGGAGGAAGGAGAAGTGTGGAATTTTTGCTCATTGAGTATAGTTTTAGTTACATAAGATGAATAAGTTCTAGAGAACAGCTGTAAGACATTGTGCCTAAAGTTAAAAATATGGTATTGAGAACTTTAACAGACATTAAAAGGATAGATCTTATGTTAAATGTTCTTACCATAAACACACACACACCACAAGAAAAGTTTTGGAATGGACAGATATGTTTAGTGTCTTGATTGTGGCAATGGCATCACATGTGCATGAATATGTCCAAACGCATCAAAATGTATACATTAAATATGTGCAGTTTTATGTAAATCAGTTATATCTCAATAAAGCATTAAAAATGCTATGGCATACTTACTAGATTTGGAAGTTTTCTATGCAGCAAGAATTCTTTGACATTTATTTGTCTTAACCATTACTTAAAGGGTATGCCACAGTCATATTTATAAAGTTTCTCTCTAGTTTTATTTTTCTAATGAGAATTAAGAATTTAGTATTTGCTAAGGGGCCTCCCAAATTTATTCTATTTTAAAATTTTCTATTAAATATGAATCCTAAGATGTTGAATAAGGCTTGGACTATCTGAAGTACTTGTTACTCCTATATTTATAAGATTTACTTCCGGTATGATTTTCTGCTGTTTGTTACATAAGTATTACTTAAAGTTCATGACAATGCTAAAATAATTTGTTAAGCCTTTATCTACACTTAATACATTTTTCTGTATTTATGTTATAGTCTATAATTAAAAACACTAGAAAAAAGAGCTACCATTTTCCTTGCATATTTAAGTAATAGTGTGTTAAGTTTGCCACCCTGCTATAAGTTATTATATAGCCTACTTCTTTCTTGCAACCATTTCAGCTATGACATCCTGCTCCCTTTACTCTGGGACAAGCTTTCAAGAGATACAAATTTTTGTTATCACTATGTCCATCCAAATAATTCTCAACAATCCAGCCCAACTGTATGTTAATATTTAAATACCTAGATATAACCATGATGTTATCAATTAATTTTTAGTCTCTGCATATACGAGCACTATTTCCTCTGCATTCAGGTTGAATATTGCTAATTAAAATACTACTTTGAGAATGCATTAAAAAGAAGTTTTAAACTCTCTAAAACTCACAAAAATGTTTGGTATTCAGTTAATTTTTTTAATCAGTAAAATATATCAGAGGAATTACTCTCAACCGAAAACCTTAGATTGGGCTCTCACCTGTTGTATTACTGTTCTGAGGCTTCCTTAAAACAGTACTACAAACTTAGTGACTTAAAACAGCAGAAATTTATTCTCTCACAGTTCTGGAGGACAGAAGTCCAAAAGCAAGATGTTGGCAGAACCACACTCCCTCCAGAAGATATAGAGGAGAAAACTTCCTTGCCTCTTCCAGGTTCTAGTGGCTGTGGCAATTCTTGGCTTTTTTGGTTTGTAGCCATATCACTCCAATGTTCATCTTTACATAGTATTTTCCTTTGTATGTCTATGGCTTCTCCTCATCTATCTCTTATAAGGACATTTGTCATTAGAATTAGGGGCCACTCAGGTAATCTAAGACGATTTCATCTGAAAACCTTTAACTTAATTACATCTGCAAAGACATTTTTTCTAAATAAGGTCAAATTAGGTCAAATTCACAGTTCAAGAAGGAGATCACCCATTCAATGTTGTTAGGTCTATTATGAAGGAAAAAAGAAAAATGAAGAAGGAAAGAAGGGAAAAGGGAGAGAAGGAGGGAGAAAGGAAAGAAAGATTATAGGAAATTAAATGGATACAAGTACAATAGGAGTAATGACATTGTTTTGCATGGGCTTCTATAGTTAAGTTTCTAACAAAAGTTATATATATATATACACATATATATGCATATACACATTGTCATATCCCACACATTTATTACAGACTTCTAGGAGAACAGTATCTAGGTTTTATTTAACTTTGAATCCCAAGCCCTAACCTAGTTATACTTGACATAGTAAACAAGCAGGAAATAATGCAAAAACACTTAATACATATTATATAAAATAAGTCTATAGCTGCTTATGGATATAAAATCATTCTGTAGCTACTTGCAGACCACTAGTTTTGCCTGGGCTCAGGACTGGCTTCAGCAACATCAGTTGTAATTAGTTACAACTGATGTTGTTGACAGATGTTCCTGCTTTATTTTGCTTAGTTGCCTGATGTTCTTAAAAACATATTATTTTCCTATAAGACACCTGAAAACCAATCATTGTGTTAAACACTGACAACAAAAAAAACAGAAAATTGAGATCTAGGGAGAGAAAGGAAAAAGTGAAGTAAATGATAAAACAAGATGTGGGTGTTTTTGCTTCAGGAAACGTAAAGGGAAAGTACAAAGGTAAAGAGAGAAATTGACGAAGTGCTAGTCAAAGCATTCTGACATGTCCTAGAGGATTTTATAAGAAATCCACATGAATAGCACCAACCCATGAATGGTAGAGAAAAGAGTGGAGACCCTCAAGGAATTGACCACAAGATGGACAAAAAAAATTCTCTTACGTAAAGGTAGAATTGGAATGGTTTATCTTACAAAGAGAAAATAGCCCACCTACATACAACTTCTTAAAGGAAAAAGAAATTGTAATGTCAGAGATATAAAATCAGGCCGGCGCGGTGGCTCATGCCCGTAATCCCCACACTTTGGAAGGCCGCAGCGGGTTTCGAGAACAGCCTGCCCAACATGGCGAAACCCCCGTCTCTACCAAAAATACAAAAAGTAGCTGGGCGTGGTGGGCACGCCTGTAATCCCAGCTACTCAGGAGGCTGAGGCGGGAGAATCACTTGAACCCGGGAGGCGGAGGTTGCAGTGAGCCAAGATCGTGCACTCCAGCCTGGGCGACAGAGCCAGACTTCGTCTCAAGAAGAAAGGAGAAAAAAAGCCCGGCACGGTGACTCATGCCTGTAATCCCAGCACTTTGGCAGACCGAGGTGGGAGGATATCCTGATGTCAGGAGTTCAAAACCAGCCTAGCCAAAATGGTGAAGCCCCGTCTCTACCAAAATATACAAAAAATTAGCCGGGTGTGGTGGCACATGCCTGTAATCCCAGCTACTCGGGAGGCTGAAGCCGGAGAATCGCTTGAACCCAGGAGGCAGAGCTTGCAGTGAACCAAGACCACGCCATTGCACTCCAGCCTGGGCGACAGAGTGAAGACTCTGTCTCAAAAAAAAGAAATATAAAATCACTGTCAAAGGTATACAAAGCCAACTCTGTAAGTTGTAAAATAAGTCATAAGTCTATCCTTAGACATGATAAAAAGCACACTTTGAATAAAAATTCAAAACATGATCATTTTGTTATCATTCAAGTGCCAATCACTATCCAGCTAGTATTATGCCTGCTCATTTGCTCACAGAAATGTGTGTTTGTGCATGTGTGCATGCGTGTGGGTACTGAGTGAACAAAATCATTTCACTCTGTTTCAGTGGCTTGAGATTCCAGTTAGAAACAACTGTAGTTTCTTTCTTGGTGTGTGTGATTATCTGAAAATTATGTCAATACACAACTTGCTATCATTTTTAGAAAAATTCCTGAGAGATTATCCAGTGAGTTAAGAAGGATAAAATTTGCATAAGAATATTGTCACCATCGAAACACTTAATCTTCTGGTAAGAATCAAAACCCATATATATATGCTATCCAGCCCAGGCTGGAGTGCAATGGTGTGGTCTCGGCTCACTGCAACCTCTGCCTCCTGGGTTCAAGCGATTCTCCTGCCTCAGCCTCCTGAGTAGATGGGATTACAGGCACGTGCCACCACGCCCGGCTAATTTTTTGTATTCTTTAGTAGAGACGGGGCTTCACCATTTTGACTAGGCTGGTCTCAAACTTCTGACATATATATATATATATACATATATGTGTATATACATATATGACAAAAAAAAACCTCAGAGCAGTAATTATGGGAAAAGGAATGTTCACTGAGCAGAGATCTTAATGATTTTTTCAGAAAGGTGGAAAGGAAGCAGCAAACTATTATATAAAGCTTCCAGCAAGGCCTGATGTGTAGGTGGTGGCTGATCCATCTAAATGGCCCAGAAGAAGCACGAGAGTCAAGCCAGAGGTATAAAGAATGGTAATGGAAAGAGGAGCTGAAATCGGTGTAAGGCTTATAAAATCAGCCATCCTATTAATGGGTATATACCCAAAGGACTATAAATCATGCTGCTATAAAGACACATGCACACGTATGTTTATTGTGGCATTATTCACAATAGCAAAGACTTGGAACCAACCCAAATGTCCAACAATGATAGACTGGATTAAGAAAATGTGGCACATATACACCATGGAATACTATGCAGCCATAAAAAATGATGAGTTCATGTCCTTTGTAGGGACATGGAGGAAATTGGAAATCATCATTCTTAGTAAACTATCACAAGAACAAAAAACCAAACACCGCATATTCTCACTCATAGGTGGGAATTGAACAGTGAGATCACATGGACACAGGAAGGGGAATATCACATTCTGGGGACTGTTGTGGGGGGGGGGGGAGGGGGGAGGGATAGCATTGGGAGATATACCTAATGCTAGATGACGAGTTAGTGGGTGCAGTGCACCAGCATGGCACATGTATACATATGTAACTAACCTGCACAAGGTGCACATGTACCCTAAAATTTAAAGTATAATAATAATAATAATAATAATAATAAAAAGAAAATGTGGCACATACACACCATGGAATACTATGCAGCCATAAAAAATGATGAGTTCATGTCCTTTGTAGGGACATGGATGAAGCTGGAAACCATCATTCTCAGCAAACTATCGCAAGGACAAAAAACCAAACACCGCATGTTCTCACTCATAGGTGTGAATTGAACAATGAGAACACATGGACACAGGAAGGGGAACATCACACACCGGGGCCTGTTGTGGGGTGGGGAGAGGGGGGAGGGATAGCATTAGGAGATATACCTAATGTTAAATGACGAGTTAATGGGTGCAGCACACCAACATGGCACATGTATACATATGTAACTAATCTGCACGTTGTGCACATGTACCCTACAACTTAAAGTATAATTAAAAAGAAAAGGAAAGAAAAAAAAAGTTTTTCAAATACCTCTGGCCACTTTATATACACAAATTTGTGAATGGCTTCAATCATTTTGCTATGCAAAAAGGGGAGTTGTTGGACACTTTGCATATTACAAAAAATTTCTGAGATAAAGACATTAAATGCATCCAAATCTGTACTGATATTAAAAAAAAAAAAAGTCTGCCTGTAGAATTACACCCTTCCCGTTTTCTCTCTTTGCTCCCCATTCTGGCTCTCGACTGAGAGGTGCTGTGTTTACTTCCATTCACAAGCCATGCCATCTGCTTTAAAGAAATTGATCTTCTACCTCTGGCCCATCAGAGTAAACCCTTTATCCTTTCGGAAATAATTCCTGCAGCTTCCCTGCAGGCTGCTCCTCTCTGCCTTATACAAAAAAAATCGTAGTCAGCACTTCCAGATGCAACACCTTCTCCATGAATATGAACAGAAAATCAACACTCATTAATATTTCAGAGAAAGACACACACAAGTGAAAAACTAAAGCAACAAACTGAATTTACCCAAAAGCATTGATAATTCAGAAAAACAGAGAACAACTTAATTTTTGTCCTAATGAGGATTCTCAGGATGGAAAACATACTGTAACCATAAGATTAGAATAGGATTCTATGCCAATGGAGCAATTACAGAACTTTTAATATTGCCTTGGAAAGCTAAAATATGTTTGCTGAAATTTAGGAGATAAAAAACAGAAGAGCTAAAGTTGAAAAAAAACGAGAATGAAAATGTGAAAGAAAAAAAAATGAGAGACAGACCAGTGCTTCTCAAATATTAATGTGAATACAAGTTACCTAGAGATCATGTTAAATGCAAATTCTGATTTCATAGATGTGAGATGCTGCATTTCTAACAAGCTCCCGAGTGATGCCATTTCTGTTGGTCCACCAACCACATTTCAAGTAGTAAAGACTTCAAAGATACGTGCTTGTGAAATTTCAGAACAGCCAAAGAAAATTAAAAAAAAAAGAAGGAACGACTAAGAGTACAGTCCAATGTCAGTCTCAAACCATTATTTGAAGAAATTAAAAAAGAAATCAAAGTGGGTCCCGTCAGTGAGGACCCAGGCTCAGTCCTCATAATGTTCTCCCTCCTGGCCTCTCTCCAGCAACTCCAAGTTTCTCCAAGCAACTTGAAGACTATTGCATTTCAAGACAGGATTTGTTCTCTTCAGCTTGTTTACTTTTCAGACCAGTTCAGAGAATCATGATTAATTCAGTGCTTTGTCTTTCAGGAAGACAAAATTTCATAATGGTAGAATTAAGACTAGGTCATACTAACCTGTACCAAATTACCTCTAATTTATTATTCAATCTAGACAAGGGAATACTCAGTTTCTACACCTAAACATCTTGAATGTAGTTCTCATATTAAAAGAGAGACAATCATAGCACTATTCTAATATATATTGTCCTTTCCTTGTCCTCAAGGTAATATAATCACAGGCAAATTTTTTAAATCTAAACAGGAGCGAAGTCACTCTATGCATGAAGCTACATAGGTTGAATTTATAGATTTTGAACTACATCTTATGCATTATTAGCTGTGATTTTAAAAGTTATGAAGAGTAAGAAAACATTACATACTTTAGCAAATGGTACTTAAATATATTCAGGTAGCAGAAGAATAAAGAGGCTTGCTAACCTTGTTTTCCAAATTTGAATTTATCTTTTGTTTAAAACATCTTTATTACATACTAATTGTTTCAGGAATTTGAATTTATCTCTTATTTAAAAATCCTTTATCACATACTAATTGTTCAAAGAAATCTTTCTAGAGAGCTTCAAAGTGAAACTATTGACCATTTTCTTTGTCTTCTAATGTAAAATCAATGTAATACTTTCATATTTATCATTGAGAGAAACAATTAGTGTTTATAAGACCATTTGGGAAAGAATGTTGGATTTAAGTCAAAAATTATCTCTAAATATTTCTAAGTTTTTTCAAATGCCATCTTTTTGGAGGAAAATATAAATTCTGATCCTCCAAATAGTTCCTGGCAGCTCTAAACACAGACCATAAAAACAATATTTGTGAGATAAACACTGTAATATTAGAAATACTTGGAGGTAATTATAGCAGTTTGTACATTACAATAGTAAATTTAAAGTTACACTTTTGGCAGATTGGCTAAGAAACAGCAAAGTGAAAGGAAATTTAGAAAATTTTTAATGGAATGAACCACTATATGAAGGAATAGCCTAACATATGGAAAATTTTAAAGACTTGACATAAACTTTTGCTAGAATTTTTATTTTAGTGGAAATAGTGAAAAATTCAAGGTTCTCTATGAGCATATCAATTTAATCCATCTTAGCTATTCATTTATCCAGCATGCTATTACAATACTGCCCTTTCTGTTAACTACCTATACTGCATAATTCTTTGATCTAGTCACTCACTATGGTAAGTGCTGAATGTTTCTGATCTATTTTAAAACAAAAAGGAAACACAGTGGCCTGAGAGCCTATGAAGAATTCAGTAATATTGTAGATATTTTTACATTAGCTAAAAAATAGCTACTGCCTTACTGATTGAATCTTAACTATTAGAATACCATATTTTGATGAATGTGATAACTTTACACTCCAAATTTTAATATACAGGCCCTAAATCTTTTTGCTAAATATATAAATTGGACATTGCAGCAGACATTGTGCACTGCCCATATCTCCTTGTCCTTCCTACCTAAGCACACATCAATACAATTCCCAACTGAAGACATAAAGGTCTTCTCTGGACATGGATGTCTACTCTGCCAACCCATGCAGCAGGCCAGAAATGCTGGAGAATTAATTATCCACTGGCTCCAGAAACTCTCAATCAATGACTGAAAGCAGTTGGTGTAGCTCCTCTGGTGAGATAACCCTGAGGCATGTGCCTACAATGGCCCCAGAGTTTCCCCAAGGGAGTTAAGTTCAATTACCCCAATGGTAACTGGCTTGCTGATGTGCACTTATTGGCAGCTGTCCCTTCCCTGTCTCAGTATTTCCTTCATATTCCAAATAAATCACCTACACAAGGATTCCTGTCTTGGCATGTGCTTCTGATAGAACCCAATCAAGAAAATGGTCCTAGGAAGCAATCTTCAGGATGACATTCTGGAACCCAATTGCTTGCCTGCCAAATGGCAACAACGATTGCATTTCTAGGCGTAAGTAAGATGGCAATAACCTTTGACATAACCACATCTGTGGATCTAGAGCAAGGCTATGCTGTCTGCAACAGAAAATGGTTCTGTATTTGAAAGGTAGTTTCCAGCATGATAAAAAAAAACCCTAATATACTCTGAGTGCCTGAGTAGCATATATCAAGCCACTAAGCAATTGGAGATGCTCATAATAAACTGGATATTGTCAGCCACCAAGTGATCAGGCTGTAACATCACCTTTACTAGGGCTCTGACTTGGGGTGAATTGAAAGGAATAAGGTATAAACGGAGACCAAGTCCATTTGAGGAAGAACCCTGAACAAGTATATAAGAAGTATATAAAATGGTAAAGGATAAGTAACCAAACAAAAAAAGTAATTAGTTACAGCATCTTTCTTCCCTGTTGCTAATAAATAAGCACAGTACTTAGTATATATCATATATCTTAAGTTTTTTTTTAGATACTGGGGGTCTCACTATGTTACTCAGGCTGGACTTTAACTCCTGGGCTCCAGGGATCCTCCTAACTCAGCCTCCTGAGTAGCTGGGATTACAGGCACATGCCATTGCACCTGGCTTATACCTTTAGCTTATAGAGACTACATCACACACTTAAAATTGTTCCTAATACTTATCTAGGAGGCCGCCAGTTTTGAGTAGTCCCAGAACAATAGCTGACTCTGCAGTAGATTCAAATTATGGTACAAGCAGCCCTGCCCCTTGGGCTATGTGACTTAGAAGCTCCAAAGGTGCTAGAGGTGCCCATGATCTATAAAGATGCCCTGTGGATTTCTGGTCAACTTCAACAGGAGAAACACAGTGCAGACACCTGTGGTTCTAGAGCACGGTTACGTTGTCTGCAGGCAGAAAATCATTCTCTATTTGAAAGGTAGTTCCTGGCATGATACGGAACCCCAATATACTATGAGTGCCTGAGTAGCATATATCAAGCCACTATGCAATTGGAGATGTTCATAATAAACTGGATATTGTCAGCCACCAAGTGATCCACCAAATGAAATGACACAGCAGCAAGTCATATGATAAAAACCCGTATCTCAAGATCAGGCCTGAGCAATAAGTTACACAGGCACAAGTAAGTTATACAGATAGGCCCAGACCTTGATGTTGCCTAGCTCCACTGCAGTGATTACAACCTCTCAACCCATTCCTGTAGCTTTGTAGGGGTTCTTTAGATGAGATTATAAAGAAGGGAAAAACCTGAGCCTGATTCACAAATTTAATCAACCCAGTTCATTAGTTTTTGCTGAAGACATTGCTGCCATAATACAGTCTCACTCAAGAATAATTCTGAAAACAGTGCCAAGTGGAAATCCCTGCAGCAGGCTCAAATTGGTGGATGAGTTTTAATGAAGATACCGGGAAGATTTGGCTTCAGTGATAGAACACCAGGAAGGCTGAAATACTGAAAATAAACTTTACCTCTTCATAATTTCTCCTACAGCCAGGCCAAACTGTCTAACCTGAGAACTACTGATCTAAGAGACACATTACAAAAAATAGCATCTGAACCCAGACATTTCTTAGGGGCCACAACATTCCATCATTTATCCAGGAAAATACTTACCAAGGACTTAAATACAAATAGCAAAGAGTAAAAAATTAGATCTCTCTTAAAAACACAATCTTTGCCCATAAAGGACTCCCATGTTAAAATCTCCATCGTCCTCCATTATCTAACACTAAGCATGAATGCATAACTCTGGGAAAGCTTGTTTTCTGGATTCACTTTAGGGACTGGAGCTTCCCTAAGTGAATGTAAACACACACATACAGACATGCACACACATCCACATACAGAAAACCTGTTCAAACTTCAAACTTAGCATTTCTGGATTTATAAGGAGACAACTGAAGTACATGACATAAAATCCTTGCCACTGTCATTGTTATCACCACCCTTACTTCTGATTTATTCCGGTCTTTTACCTCCTCTTTCTTTTCTTCTGTCACCTGTCATTTCTCCTCTGACTCTCAGATTTCACACAGGAAAGTCTGCTTTCTACTAACATCTCTGTGCTCTATAGTCCCCCTTGCCTCCTGTTTAGGCAGAGAATGGACTAATCATTAGAGTTGCAAGGTTTCAGTTTCCTTACTCATTGCATAAACGGGTTTAGAATATTTTTCCAAACAAAGATAGATTTATCTTTTATTTTTCTTACTTCTGGGCTCAGTGCCACTCAGACGCTTGAGAGTACAAGATAACCAAAGTTGTTTGTAAATGAATGTAATAATTCCAAGTTTGTTTATCATAGTTCCAACACTGATGAATTTGCAAGTCTACGCTTTTATTAAGAGTAGATATAAGAAATGGTGTTTGGTGAACATGTCTTGATTCAGCAGAATCATTTGTCTAGACACTGTCGCTATTCGTGTTGCTAATAAGACACTTTGATTTACTCATTTATTTAATGAGCATTTGCCAAGTTCCTACTATCTTTGGATGATAGGAAATATAAAGATAAGTAAGTTATAGTTTTGTCTCCTAAGGAAACCCACAGTCTACAGAGGAAATGTACAAGTACACAAGTAATTTTTATATGATTCAACAAGTGCTATAGCAGAAACAAACACAAAGTGCAATTGAAACTCAGAGGAAGGCAGATCTAACTCTCCCTCGTGGGGTCTGGAAAGTTCTCAGAAGAAGTGTGACATCTGAGCCACATCCTGAAGAAAGAATACAAATTTGCCAAGCTGAAAAATCTATGAGCTGGAGAGAAAAGAAACTATGTATACCATGGCATGGAAGAACAGCTTAACAATAGATCTAGAGAACAAGGTGCACATAATTAAGTGAAGGAAATAAGGTTCAGGAGAAATGCAAGGATGCAATTCATAATGATCTTGTATACCATACTAGAGATTGGCTTTTAACCTGAGGAATAAATGGAAATCATTGAAGCATGAGAGCACGCATGCTTCAATGATTCTTACGCATGAGAGTAGCATGATCAGATTTGCACTTAACAAAATCACTTTGATCATAATAGGGGAAAAATTGGAGAAAGATAATATGAGAAACCAGATGACCAACTAAAAGAAATAATAAGAACCTAATCCTAGTAGTGGCCAGAGGGTGACTGCAGAGGAGACAGACTAGAGAGACATTTAGGAGATAAGATAAACAGAATCAGGTGATTAATTTGTATGTGAAGGAGGAGGAAGGGCAGAGGAGAAAGTAACAAAACAGGAAAGAGTCTAGCATAATGCCCAGATTTCCGACATGAAAAGCTGGATGATGGCTTTGGCTTCACTGAGCTAAACAATTTAGGGGAAGGAAAGTTTGGAGGTCAAGAGGAAGAGTTGTTTTGGAAATGTTGAATTTGAATAGTCTATGAGATAGCCTAATAGAGATAAACAGGTGGTTGTTATACATAAGTCAGCATCTCAGCAGAAAGGCTAGACAGGTAAGACATCAGAGCTAGACGAATAAGACATATAGGTAGCAGTTTTTTGTTTGTTTTAGTTTTTATTATATAAATTTAAGGTGTTTAGCAGAATATTTATATACATATATTTACTGTGTGTGTGTGTGTGTGTATATATATATATATACATATATGGTAAAGTAATTACTACAATCAAGCTAATTATATAGGGTGAAGCAGAAACCAAATCCAAAAGGATCAGACTTAGAAATTAATATGCAGAAATCCTGCCCAAATGGAGACTAACATTAACAATCATTTAGTCACTCAGACAGTTGGCTCTGTTTTCTAAGACAAACCAATACAATTCCTTCAAGAAAAATGATGATATCTTTCTTAACCTTGCCATTTATCAAAAGCAAACTCTCTCTTCTCTTGAGTTTTAGACATTTGTGCATTACACTTATTATGTATTTCCTAATTCATGTAACCTAAATATCAATGGCCTTACGTGTTTATTCCTGACTTTACTCTTTTTTTTTTTAGTATTTTTTCATTTTAATTCTTACCAATCCATTTAACTATATTATTCAACATCTACCAGTTAGTGGAATGAAATATTATTTGCTCTGTTAACTCTTGTTTATTACATTAGCAAATCTGCTACCTTAACATCCTCTGCATCCTTTTTTTTTTTATTATTATACTTTAAGTTTTAGGGTACATGTGCACATTGTGCAGGTTAGTTACATATGTATACATGTGCCATGCTGGTGCGCTGCACCCACTAACTCGTCATCTAGCATTAGGTATATCTCCCAATGCTATCCCTCCCCCCTCCCCCCACCCCACCACAGTCCCCAGAGTGTGATATTCCCCTTCCTGTGTCCATGTGATCTCATTGTTCAATTCCTACCTATGAGTGAGAATATGCGGTGTTTGGTTTTTTTATCTTGTGATAGTTTACTGAGAATGATGATTTCCAATTTCCTCCATGTCCCTACAAAGGACATGAACTCATCATTTTTTATGGCTGCATAGTATTCCATGGTGTATATGTGCCACATTTTCTTAATCCAGTCTATCATTGTTGGACATTTGGGTTGGTTCCAAGTCTTTACTATTGTGAATAATGCCACAATAAACATACGTGTGCATGTGTCTTTATAGCAGCATGATTTATAGTCCTTTGGGTATATACCCAGTAATGGGATGGCTGGGTCAAATGGTATTTCTAGTTCTAGATCCCTGAGGAATCGCCACACTGACTTCCACAATGGTTGAACTAGTTTACAGTCCCACCAACAGTGTAAAAGTGTTCCTATTTCTCCACATCCTCTCCAGCACCTGTTGTTTCCTGACTTCTTAATGATTGCCATTTTAACTGGTGTGAGATGGTATCTCATAGTGGTTTTGATTTGCATTTCTCTGATGGCCAGTGATGATGAGCATTTTTTCATGTGTTTTTTGGCTGCATAAATGTCTTCTTTTGAGAAGTGTCTGTTCATGTCCTTGGCCCACTTTTTGATGGGGTTGTTTGTTTTTTTTCTTGTAAATTTGTTTGAGTTCACTGTAGATTCTGGATATTAGCCCTTTGTCAGATGAGTAGGTTGCGAAAATTTTCTCCCATGTTGTAGGTTGCCTGTTCACTCTGATGGTAGTTTCTTTTGCTGTGCAGAAGCTCTTTAGTTTAATTAGATCCCATTTGTCAATTTTGGCTTTTGTTGCCATTGCTTTTGGTGTTTTGGACATGAAGTCCTTGCCCATGCCTATGTCCTGAATGGTAATGCCTAGGTTTTCTTCTAGGGTTTTTATGCTTTTAGGTCTAACGTTTAAATCTTTAATCCATCTTGAATTGATTTTTGTATAAGGTGTAAGGAAGGGATCCAGTTTCAGCTTCCTACATATGGCTAGCCAGTTTTCCCAGCACCATTTATTAAATAGGGAATCCATTCCCCATTGCTTGTTTTTCTCAGGTTTGTCAAAGATCAGATAGTTGTAGGTATGTGGCGTTATTTCTGAGGGCTCTGTTCTGTTCCATTGATCTATATCTCTGTTTTGGTACTAGTACCATGCTGTTTTGGTTACTGTAGCCTTGTAGTATAGTTTGAAGTCAGGTAGTGTGATTCCTCCAGCTTTGTTCTTTTGGCTTAGGATTGACTTGGCAATGCGGGCTCTTTTTTGGTTCCATATGAACTTTAAAGTAGTTTTTTCCAATTCTGTGAAGAAAGTCATTGGTAGCTTGATGGGGATGGCATTGAATCTATAAATTACCTTGGGCAGTATGGCCATTTTCACGATATTGATTCTTCCTACCCATGAGCATGGAATGTTCTTCCATTTGTTTGTATCCTCTTTTTTATTTCATTGAGCAGTGGTTTGTAGTTCTCCTTGAAGAGGTGCTTCACATCCCTTGTAAGTTGGATTCCTAGGTATTTTATTCTCTTTGAAGCAATTGTGAATGGGAGTTCACTCATGATTTGGCTCTCTGTTTGTCTGTTGTTGGTGTATAAGAATGCTTGTGATTTTTGTACATTGATTTTGTATCCTGAGACTTCGCTGAGGTTGCTTATCAGCTTAAGGAGATTTTGGGCTGAGACAATGGGGTTTTCTAGATATACAATCATGTCATCTGCAAACAGGGACAATTTGACTTCCTCTTTTCCTAATTGAATACCCTTTATTTCCTTCTCCTGTCTAATTGCCCTGGCCAGAACTTCCAACACTATGTTGAATAGGAGTGGTGAGAGAGGGCATCCCTGTCTTGTGCCAGTTTTCAAAGGGAATGCTTCCAGTTTTTGCCCATTCAGTATGATATTGGCTTTGGGTTTGTCATAGATAGCTCTTATTATTTTGAAATACGTCCCATCAATACCTAATTTATTGAGAGTTTTTAGCATGAAGGGTTGTTGAATTTTGTCAAAGGCTTTTTCTGCATCTATTGAGATAATCATGTGGTTTTTCTCTTTGGTTCTGTTTATATGCTGGATTACATTTATTGATTTGCGTATATTGAACCAGCCTTGCATCCCAGGGATGAAGCCCACTTGATCATGGTGGATAAGCTTTTTGATGTGCTGCTGGATTTGGTTTGCCAGTATTTTATTGAGGATTTTTGCATCAATGTTCATCAAGGATATTGGTCTAAAATTCTCTTTTTTGGTTGTGTCTCTGCCCGGCTTTGGTATCAGGATGATGCTGGCCTCATAAAATGAGGTAGGGAGGATTCCCTCTTTTTCTATTGATTGGAATAGTTTCAGAAGGAATGGTACCAGTTCCTCCTTGTACCTCTGGTAGAATTCGGCTGTGAATCCATCTGGTCCTGGACTCTTTTTGGTTGGTAAACTATTGATTATTGCCACAATTTCAGCTCCTGTTATTGGTCTATTCAGAGATTCAACTTCTTCCTGGTTTAGTCTTGGGAGAGTGTATGTGTCGAGGAATTTATCTATTTCTTCTAGATTTTCTAGTTTATTTGCATAGAGGTGTTTGTAGTATTCTCTGATGGTAGTTTGTATTTCTGTGGGATCGGTGGTGATATCCCCTTTATCATTTTTTATCGTGTCTATTTGATTCTTCTCTCTTTTTTTCTTTATTAGTCTTGCTAGCGGTCTATCAATTTTGTTGATCCTTTCAAAAAACCAGCTCCTGGATTCATTAATTTTTTGAAGGGTTTTTTGTGTCTCTATTTCCTTCAGTTCTGCTCTGATTTTAGTTATTTCTTGCCTTCTGCTAGCTTTTGAATGTGTTTGCTCTTGCTTTTCTAGTTCTTTTAATTGTGATGTTAGGGTGTCAATTTTGGATCTTTCCTGCTTTCTCTTGTGGGCATTTAGTGCTATAAATTTCCCTCTACACACTGCTTTGAATGCGTCCCAGAGATTCTGGTATGTTGTGTCTTTGTTCTCGTTGGTTTCAAAGAACATCTTTATTTCTGCCTTCATTTCGTTATGTACCCAGTAGTCATTCAGGAGCAGGTTGTTCAGTTTCCATGTAGTTGAGTGGCTTTGAGTGGGATTCTTAATCCTGAGTTCTAGTTTTATTGCACTGTTGTCTGAGAGATAGTTTGTTATAATTTCTGTTCTTTTACATTTGCTGAGGAGAGCTTTACTTCCAACTATGTGGTCAATTTTGGAATAGGTGTGGTGTGGTGCTGAAAAAAATGTATATTCTGTTGATATGGGGTGGAGAGTTCTGTAGATGTCTATTAGGTCCGCTTGGTGCAGAGCTGAGTTCAATTCCTGGGTTTACTCTTGAGATCCTGGACAAGAGAGACCTTCCACAGATCTGGGGTATCTCTTTTCAGTCTAATGTGTGTTGTTCTACTCCAGATTTTTAAAAATTACTTACTAGAAATGAAATAATTATGTCAAACATTGAAATAAATAATATTGAAACCTTATAGTTATTCCAACTTTTAAAGTATTCTAAATATTTCCTTCAAACAATAAATGCTGACCTCTAAAAAATCAATACAATGGCTTCCTGATATGATCAGCTTCCTACTTCCTAAGGTATTCATCATCATCTCATTCAAATTCTACGGTTCAAATAATTTCTTTTAAAAACAAGAACAAAAAAAATTAGTAAAAGTTAAAAATTATTCCTGAATCTCACTTCAGTATAGTTAGATTTTGCGGCACAATCAGGTTCTAATCACACCCCGATTGGTACAGATTTATGCAAAGAGTTTATACAAGAATTAATGGACATTAAGAAAATCATTCCATGCATACTGATATGTGATTATGCCTGAAGACATGTAGAGTCACCCACAGCTGGAAACATGCTAAAATAATAAAGCTACAGTCGGAAATGCTGTTTTAATTATGAGTTTCTTTTCTATTTTTAGACAGTACTGATCTTCACTTGTATTAGAGATACATTATTTTTATTTAAACTTTTGTTCCTTACAACTCTATATATAGAAAATTTAAAAAACATATCACTGACATATATCCAGAAAATAACTAAGAGGAGTTTTTATTTTCAGGTCAAAGAGAAAAAATAATAATAAAGTCACAAATAAATGTATGAACTTAATTAAATTAGATAAGTGAGGTTTAAGATATGTTTCTATGATACAAGTAAAGTTATAATGAATATAGGAAGGAAAAAAGACATACTTTGAGGCCACCCAAAAGAACTACACTGTCCTAGCATTCATCTCTTAGCTTTGAGATTATCCCTGAATTATCAAGGAAGGAAATTATTATTTATTGAGTAGGCACTTAGCCAGTTATATATTAATGCACACTTTACCTAATTTACTTTTCAGTGTACAACTTCTTTTTTCTTTATGAAATGGAGAGAATAATACTTTCCAGTAATATTTGCTGCATTTCATAAAGGAAAAAGAAGTTTATATAAAGGCCTTGTGATGGTTTTAAAATATCATGAAATCCATTGCAAAGGTGAGGTCTAATTCTCTTTTCCTTAAGTGTGGGTGGATTTAGTGACTTAGAATATGGCAGAAGTATCAGCTTGTATCTCCTGAGACTGGATCATAAAAGACAGCCTTCCTACTTGTTCTCTCTCTTCCTTGGATGGCTCATTCTGAGGAACACTAACTGCTATGTCATGAAAATATAGCCTGTATTAATCAGCTTGGTCTCTCACACCATAGGCTGTGTGACTTAAAAAACAGAAATTGATTTTTCACAGTTCTGGAGACTGGGAAGTTCAAGAGCAAGGTGCTAACCTATTAAGTTCCTGGTGAGAGTTCTTTTCCTGGCTTACAGACAGCCACCTTCTTGCTGTGTCCTCTCATGGGAGAGCTCTGTTGTCTCTTCCTCTTTTTATAAGAGCATCAGCCTGATCATATTAGGGACCCATCCTTAAGACTTCATTTAACCTTTTTCACCTCCTCACAGGCCCTGTCTCTAAATACAGTCATATTTGGGGTTAGTATTTCAACATATAAATTTCAGGGGGACACAAAGATGCAGTCTATAACACAACCCTGTGGAAAGGTTAATGTGGTAGGAGACTAAGGCCCCTGCCAACAGCCATGTGAGTGAACCAGCTTGCAGGCAGTTCTTCTAGCTCCAGTCAAGCCTTCGGATTACTGTACCCCTAGTCAATATCTTGAATGCAACCTCATAAGAAATCTTGAGGCAGAGTCACCCAGCTAAGTTGATCCTATATATCTTACTCTAAGTATCTAAATATCTTACAATGTGAGAAAATAAATACTTATTGTTTAAGTTGCTATTTTGGGGGAAAATTTGGCAGCGATAGATAGTAAGTGGTAAAACAGGAATTAGAAGCCAAATTTTTCTAACTGTTGAAGTGTATAGGCTCTTTCCACTACCCACACTGCTTCTCCAATATTTATTTAAAAGCTCATTCATTTATTGTGAGAGTTCACACATACTAACTCAGTTAATCCTTATAACAACTTTGAGATAATGTTTTATAATACTACACACAAAATATATTTTTGTAATTAAAAATGATTTTTAAATAAATTACTTTGACATTATGAAATTGGTTGTACCTCCAAAGAATGTTCCAATCAATCCACTTCTCTCCATCTCCACTATGACTAGCCTGATCTATATGCCACATCATCTGTAGCCTAGATGACCTCAGTGGCCTAACTAGTTCCTTGCTTTTACAGTTTTCTTCCCCATAGCAGGAGGAGTGAATTTTAAAGATGTAAATCAAACTATGATAATCTCCTACTTAAAACCTTTCCATGACTTCGTGTGATTCCTTTTGCTGGTTAATTGATGGCAATTCATTGCAACTACAATGTAATACATATGCATAATGTTTCTTCATTCATTTCCTTTCATTTCCCCACACTGCTCTTTTTTCTGTCCCATGAAACCCATTCAGTCCTCAATCTGGGCTCAGGATCTTTGCAACTTATAACCAAGAAAGAAGATGAGCTCGATGGAATAAAATATGAGCTCATAAGTTTAAAAAATAATTGACTAGCTAAAAGAGTATAAACACTAAGAAATAAAGACAGGATACTGAACATTTTAGACCATAGGTAAGAATATAAATAAAACTTATCGAACACTTAAATAAAACATTTCACACTCATTATAAAGATAGAAAAATCTATATTTATAAGTAACCTAAACAAATCTGAATTTATTCACATTCCTCATTCTCTAGCCAAATTACAATAACCACCAGTATCTAGGTCAATAAGTGAATTTGCCTCTCTGTTCTCTGTTCTGTATATCTATGCAGTAGAAATGAAAATAACTATAGTAGACTTACCTCCTTAGTTAGGCTTTAGGTTTTTATATTTCATAAGACAAAAAGTCAAATATGGTCAAAATTATTATTGAAAGCCTCTTAAAAGACCTACATAGAAAACCAATATACCATTTCTCAATAAGTCAATCATACCTTTCCTTCCAGAAGTAGATTAAACCTTCTGGTTTAACATCCAATAAATGTTGAACGTTTGAATCACAATTTCACATTACGATCTCATTCTATGAGAAGCATGAAAGAACTGAGAGCACCTGAGGAAGAACAGCAGCTTACACCTTCCCTCTCACACTTACTTTGAGGTCATAGACACACTGAGTAGAATGATGAAATCACCTCTGTTATTTCTCTGTCTCTTCTCACTCTCTCTTCTTAACCCCCTCATGTTAAGGTTGCTTAAATTGAGACAATAGTAACAGGAGGAAGCAGAGCTAAATGGAAAACTCTCCAGCAATCATCCTCCCAAAAAGAATACCAAATTAAACAACTATCCATACAAGAAAGCACCTTCATAAGAACCAAAAATCAGATGAGCAATCACAGTACCTGGTTTAAACATCATATCAAGGAAAGAGACATTGAAGAGGGTAGGAAAGGCAGTCTTGAATTGCCGACATCACCCCTCCCCAATCCTGCAACAGTGGTCCCATGGTGTGGAGAGAGAATCTGTGTGCTTGAGAAAGGGAGAGTTCAGTGATTATGGGACTTTGCATTGGAACTCAGTGCTGCCCTGTCAGAGCAGAAAGCAACATCAGGCAGAATTCAGCCAGTGCCCACAGAGGGAGCATTTAGACCAGCCATAGACTGAGAGGAATTATCCACTCCAGTGGTTGGAACCTGAGTTTTGGCAAGCACCCTCACATAGCTAAAGTGTTCTGGGGTCCTAAATAAATTTGAAAGGCATCCCATGTCACAAGGACTGTAATTCCTGGGCAAGTCTTTGTGCTGTGCTGGGCTCAGAGCCAGTAAACTTGGGTGCACAACCTAGTGAGACACCAGCCAGGACAGCAAGGGAGTGCTTGCATCACTCTTCCTTTAATCCCAGGTAGCAGCTCTGAGAGAGACTTCTTCATTCTCCTTGAGGAAAGTAAAGAGGACTTTGTCTTGCAACTTGGATACCAGCTCAGTCATGGCAGAATAGGGCACTAGGCAGTCCCGAGGCCCCCTTTCTAGGCCCTATCACTCAGGAAACATTTCTAGACACAGCCTGGGGCAAGAGGGAGCCTGCTGCCTTGAAGGGAAAGAGCCAGTTTTGGCAGGATTCATCACCTGCTGACTAAAGAGCCCTTGGGCCTTGCATAAACAACAGTGGTACCCAGGGAATGCTCACACAGGCCTTGGATGAGACCCAGGCCCATGCTGGCTTCACGGGTGACCCAGTGTATTCCTGGCTGTAACAGCCACAAGGAGAGGCTCCTTCTGCTTGAGGAAAGGAGAGAGAAGAATAAAGGGGACTTTATCTTGCAGCTTAGGCACCAGCTCAGCCAGAGGGGGGTAGAGAATCAAGCACGCTTCTGGGGTCCCTAATTCCATACCTTAGCTCTTGTATGGCATTTATGGACCCATCCTGGGCCAGAGGAGAGCTTGCTGCCCTGAAAAGAGAGACTCATGCCTGGAAGAATTCACCATAAGCTGACTGAAGAGTGCTTGGACCTTCAGTGAACATCAGTGGAGCCCAAGCAGTACTCACCATAGGCATCACATGGTGGTGGCCACAGGGAGAGACTTCTTCTGCATGAGGAAAGGAAAGGAAAGAGTGGGAAGGACTTTATCTTGGGGCTTGGGTGCCAGGTCAGCTGCAGTAAAATAGAGCACCAGGCAAATTCCTAAGTTTTCCAACTCTAGGCCCTGGCTCCTGGGTGACATTCGTGGGCCTGCCCTGGGCTGGGGTGTGGCTCACTGCCCTAAGGGAAGGGCATAATAAGCCTGGCTGAATTCATCACCTGCTCTCTGAAGAGCCCTTGGACGTTGGGCCAGGCAGTGGTCACTGTCGGACTCAGGCGAAACCCAGCAATGTACTGATTTCAGGTCTTACCGGGTATAGGCCCAGTGGTGGTGGCCAGAGGGGTGCTTGTGTCATCCTTCCCCAAGTTCCAGGCAGCTCAGCACAAACAGAAAGACTCCAGTATTTTGGAGGAAAGTAAGGGAAGAGAACAATAGTCTCTGCCTGGTAATCTGGTAAATTCTCTTGGATCTTACCCAGGACCACCAAAGCAGTACCTCTACAAGTCTGAAAGAGCCATAATGTTACTTGGCTTGGGGTGCCCACTAATGAATATATGGCCTCGGTGACCAATAATTTAAATCACAACACTCAATTCCTTTTGAAAACTCAGAAAGCCTTCCCAAGAAGTATAGATACAAACAAACTCATACTGGAAAGACCTACAATACTTAACTCTTCAATGCCCAGACATCAACGAACAACACAAGCATTAAGACCATCCAAGAAAACATGACTTCACCAACCAAACTAAATAAAGCACAATTACCAATCTCAAAGTGACAGAGATAGGTGACCTTTCAGATAGAAAATTCAAACTAGCTGTTTTGCAAAAGCTCAGTGAAACCACAAAAGACACAGAATAACCAAATCTATGCTGAGCAAAAAGAACAAAACTGGAAGAATCACATTATCTGACTTCAAATTATACTACAGAGCTCTAGTAACCAAAACAACATAGTACTGGGATAAAAACAGACATATAGAAGAATGGAACAGAATAAGGAATCCAGAGATAAATCTATACATCAACAGTGAACTCATTTTCAACAAAGGTGCCAAGAACATTGGGGAAAGAACAGTCTCTTCAATAAATGGTGCTGGGAAAACTGGATTTCCATATGCAGAAAAATCAAACTAGATCCCTCTCTCTCACCATATACAAAAATCAAATCAAAATGGATTAAAGATTAAATCTGAGACCTCAAACTGTGAAACTACTAAACAAAAACATTGAGGAAACTCTCTGGGACATTGGTCTGGGCAAAGATTTATCAAGTAATACCCCAAAGGCACAGGCAACCAAACCAAAAATGCACAAATGGGATCACATTAAGTTAAAAAGCTTCTGCACAGCAAAGGAAACAATCAACAACGTGAAGAGAAAACCCACAAATGTGGAGAAAATATTTGCAAACTATCCATCTGACAAGGAATTAATAACCAGAATATATAAGGAGCTCAAACAATTAAATAGGAAAAAATCTAATAATCTGATTTTAAAATGGGCAAAAGACCTGAATAGACATTTCTCAAAAGAAGACATACAAATAACAGACATATAAAAAGGTGCTCATCATCACTGATGATCAGAGAAATGCAAATCAAGACTACAATGAGATATCATCTCACCCTAGTAAAAAATGGCTTATATACAAAAACAGCAGGCAATAACAAATGCTGGTGAGGAGGTAGAGGAAAGAGAACCCCCATGCACTGTTGA
Source organism: Pan troglodytes (assembly GCF_028858775.2). Taxonomy (NCBI): domain Eukaryota; kingdom Metazoa; phylum Chordata; class Mammalia; order Primates; family Hominidae; genus Pan; species Pan troglodytes. The sequence continues at coordinate 42,737,741 of NC_072413.2, forward strand.
AGGGAATGTAAATTAGTACAACCACTATGGAGAACAGCATGGAGGTTCCTCAAAAAATTAAAGACAGAACTACCATAGAATCCAGCAATCCACTGCTAGGTATATTCCCAAAAGAAAGGACATCAGTATGTCAAAGCAATATCTGAACGCCTATGTTTACTGTAGCACTAGTCATAATAGGCAAGATTTGGAAGCAACCTAAGTGTCCATCAACAGATGAATGGATAAAGAAAATGTGGTACGTGCAAACCATGGAATACTATTCAGCCATATAAAAGAATGAGATCCTGTCATTTGCAACAACATGGATGGAACTGGAGTCATTATATTAAGTGAAAGAAGCCAGGCACAGAAAGACAAACATCACACATTCTCACTTATTTGTGGAAGCTAAAAATTAAGACAATTGAACTAATGGAGAGAGACAGTAGAAGGATGGTTACCAGAGACTGGGAAGGATGGGGTCGGGGAAGGTGGGGATGGCTAATAGATACAAAAAAATAGATAGAATGACTAAGATCTAGCATTTATAGCACATCAGGGTAACTACAGTCAACAATAATGTATTGTACATTTAAAAATAATTAAAAGCATAATTAGATTGTTTATAACACAGAAAAATTATAAATGCTTGAGGTTATACATTCTACAAATTTTGCCTAAATTAAATCCACAGATGATGTGACTCCAGAGCATTTATATAAGACCACTACCTGCCCCAGCTGAATGATGGCTGACAGGAGATGGGGGAAGACACCTTGTCCTTGCTTTTAGCCATATGTAGTCCCTACACATGACTTACTCTAGGTTATAAAGGCTGACCACTGAGTCAGGAAACACAAATACAGAATAAATACTTTATTGGCAACACATTATAATATACATTAAAATAATAGTATCTGTATTTCCAAATGCTATGGCCACCCTGTACATAAAACAGTGTGAATAATTATAGTCCCTATGCTCTGAGAGTCGATAAACTAAAATAAATAAATACTTGTTGCAGATAAAAGCACAAAATTGGCAAGAAAATTTAGCCAAAATAACCATGTCAAACTCATAGATAAAAATTCAAAAGAAAAATGTATGTGTCAGCAAATATGTCCAGTTTTTCTTCAACTGGTAAGAAAGGAGATAGTCTCATGACACACAATTTTGTCTCGGTTTCTATCCTTAAAACTGTTACTTTACACTTACACACCCAGCCAATCAAGAAATTAGAAATATATGTTTGAATTATTTACCCACTACTTAGTAGATTTTTGAACAAAACCTTTTTCTTTTCAATTTTTAATTGACAAATAACAATTATATATATATTTATCATGTACAACATATTTTGAAATATGTATAGATGGTGGATTGGCTAAATTGAGCTAATTAACATATGTATTATCTCACACAGTTATCATATTTGGGGAGAGAACACATAAAACCTACTCCCTTAGCATTTTTCAATACAATAAATCATACGAAACGTTTCTTTACAAATTCCAAGCCAATGCCTAGAAAGTAAAAGTTGGAAAAACTTTCTACCTGTTAGTTTTAGCAAACTTCACCTTCTCCTTGGAAGAAAAGCAAATATATGTTAACTGGAAAGTTGAAAGGAAAACCTGCTGATTTCCAGGCAAACTGGATATGCTGGTTTAGAAAAAAGAATGTTCTCATTGATTTAGATTGGACACCTGGTAAGCCCTTTAGAAGACTCTGTACCTGTCTCAGAAAAGAGCAATGTAGGCCCAAAATGACCAACCAGATATGTAGAATCATATTGATTCCATTTTCTGCCAAGAGTTTTGTAAAAACTACAGGCATAAAAAATTAAAGGTTTTATTGCAGGACAGATGGGCATGCATGCTGGGAAGCCATATAGCTGGCCCACACAAAACGGATGAACAATCCCTGATTTTCATAACACTTCACTTGAAGACACAGCATATTTCCTGCCTGAGCAATGAAGCCAAGGGAATAGGAAAGACTCCTTTCTAATATTTTTCCAGATAGTTAAATGTGATTGTCTAGAGAATTTCCATTTGCAGTTAGCTTGGCATGCCTTTTACCAGAATTCATTATTCCACTCAGCTTTATAAGCCTGGGGGAGGTGGGGAAGAAGGGTTGTGTCCACACAGTCTTGATTTCTGCTATCTGTTAATCCTGTCTAACTAGGGCAGCCGCTGAGTTACATGATTTCTTCTCTGGGGCTATTTATATTTAACACAAGATTCAAGAAACGGTCTCAAACCCTAGTCTGGGAAACATTAAAAAGACAGATTCTTTTATACAATTTAGCAAGTTTGGATGGGAGGAGGTGTTGTTAGAAAACTGTATTTTGTCCAGTATTCCCAATAAACAGACTCCCATTTGGTCATCACTACTTACAAGATCAAAAATTATTAGAACTCAGACTAATAAATCACTAAAGTAGAATTTAATGCATGGGCAATGGAAAGAAACATTGTGGAAGGGAAATCATACACTAGCAGCTGCCTATTAACCTTTGCATAAATTTAACTGGGTTGAGTGGTTTTAAGTTTTCATCTAGTCAATATCTGAATACAGAAAGTTTAGACTAAATGACTCCCAACTTCACTTCAAGAACTGTATGCAGTGATGAGCTTGTAAATTAACCACATCTCCAGGAAAAGATGTCTGCATATATATATCTCATATACATATACGTATATACATGCACACGTTTATAAGAAATTGTGCTGATGTAAAACATGTAACCTACAATTCACGAAAATAATAAAATATACAATATTCTTTATTGTAAACTTCATATGCATTTAACTTCAGTGTGACTTGCTATTTCTTAAAAACACTATCAGTTTTTATAATTATATGCCAACAATAGTGTCACAAAATCAGACTATGAATATATGCTTGATTACTATCCAATTCAGCACGGAAATCACTCACATCATTAAGAAATGAGTGTAGTTATGACAAAATGTTGGTTGATAATTTTGTTTACATTAAGGAATAAGATGAAAGTGAAATAAGCCATGTGCTAGAAATTCACTCATTCATCAATAAAGTGAGTGACTTCTTTGCTAAATTAGATAACAGTTTGTAAATACTGGCAGAAATTTCTTCATGTTTTTTATGCTATTCGCAATATCATTGCCACAGACAGGACACACTTTTAAGTTTATTCAGCATTTAACATTTTCTCCATCATTTCTAAAATGTAGGCAATCAACAAAACATTAAATCAAGCCCTGATTTGCACCATTTGCTGATTGCTGTAGTATAAAGACTCCCACCTGGCCGATTTCAAGCTACCAACATGAAGTCTCTGAGGGCCAAGTTTGAAAGAGATGCAAAGAATATCTCTTTCACCAGACAATTGATATATAACCTCAAGAGCAGAGATAATAGTTAAAAGTGATAAAGGAATTAGGAAGTAATAAGTTTTGAATGTTGAGTTATTTTATATTAATATAAATTAATTGTTTTATATATTTTAATTTTTTAACAATGATTGTGTTGGCCGGGGGTGGTGGCTCATGCCTGTAACCCCAGCACTTTGGGAGGCCGAGGCGGGTGGATCACCTGAGGTCGGGAGTTCGAGACCAGCCTGACCAACATGGAGAAACCCCGTCTCTACTAAAAATACAAAATTAGCCAGGCGTGGTGGCATGTGCCTGTAATCCCAGCTACTTGGGAGGCTGAGGGAGGAGAATCGCTTGAACCCAGGAGGCAGAGGTTGCTGTGAACTGAGATCGCACCATCGCACTCCAGCCTGGGCAACAAGAGCAAAAGGATGTTTCAAAAAATAAATAAATAAATATAATCATTGTGTTTAACAACTACTTCACAAAATTTCTGAAAATCTTACATTTGACTCAAGCCAATTAGCACCACTTAGAGCCATTGTTATATGTTTGCTTGCAAATATTCAGATGGGAAGAGGCAAGGCAAAATAGATAAGTTAGCCAATGTTATGGGAGGAGGTTAGGAGAGGAAGAGTATGTGGAATAAAAATGTAGAAAAAACTGTTCTTACCTGTTTGCAACCTTAACTCCCAGAGATTACCATTTCAATTTTGTAATAGGAACTCACCAGCAGGATCCTCCACAGAAGAATGGAAATCAACCAATGGATAGTGGACCTTTGTCTCTGGCCATGGCACCATCTCTAAAAGCAATGGTCCAGTGGTTTTCAATCCTGATGCCCATAAGAATCACCTATGTTGCTGTTGTTGTTGTTGTTTTTAATACAGGCATCAGGGCCACCTAAACCAGAATTTCCTATGGTGAGTCCACTTTCCAATCTACTTTGAAATTTTAACCCAGAATGTTCACTGTTAATAGCATCTATTTGGCTTAAGTTCATATTGGTGAGAGTCAATTTCTAAAAGCTCACCCTGAAACTAGGTAACTACTCATGTCAATTTCAACAAGTATATAAAATAATTAATTTCTGTGTTTAAATGGGAAATTATATGCAATGTGTTCTTTTTAGAATCAGCTATAATAAAAAGAGACATTTCATTTATAAAATTTCTTACAAATTTTTTCTAATAACCAGTCATAAATTCCCCATGAGTGAAAAGTTTATGTTCACAATATTCTGTTGCCTTTCTGTATTTTCAAAATTGAAAGATGAAGAAGAAACAAACTTTGATCTGACTGACATTATGATGACAGGAACAGAGAGAGACATTTTTAGGACATATTTTCAAAACTGTGCACATGAAATGACATTTCAAGTTTGGGAAATCATATTACTTTAAATGGGATTTACATGGTTACATTCCAAACTACTTTGAAATTTTAACCTAGAATGTTCACTTTTGACGCTGTCTATTTGACTTAAGCTTATGCTGGATAACTTAAAAGTTGCCATTTTAACACTCAAGTATTTCAAAATTTTGAAATAACTATCTAACATTTGTAAGCTTCTGATCAACTTTAACAAAAAATAATTAGCAAGCTAGGTAAAAATTATTTTAAAAGTAAAATTCAAAACTATCTCCAAAAAATGTTTATGTAATCAAAACAGTGTAAAAACAAGATTTAAAAGGATTGCAATTCTGAGCATGAATTTAGAAATATTAGTAATCACCTTATGTTCTAATGCTTAGCATTACAACAAAAGCATCATATCAGGCCATTTATTTTCACTGCTTAAATTGCTAACTTTGAATGTTGTCACATTTTAACCATTTTCCTAGATGACACTCTCTAATTTGGAGGTCAGCATTCTCATAACATATAAGCAGTTTTGCCAAAACCCCTCCCTGAGTCTCTATTTTTTCCATTTACATTTGTCTTCTCCTCCACCTCCACACCTCATAATAGTAGTGTCAGTATTGGTAACAGTGTTCCCAAAAGTATGAATCATTTTGCATGATAATCACTTAAAGTTAGTAGCACAACTGCAAGCCAATCTATGGACCAGTTTAGGGTTCAATTATCCATGTGTCCCTAAATTAAAACCAAATTTTACAGATTAATTCACTGCCATGGTATAGGTAGAAAACTGTGGGTACAAACCATAAAATGCCTCTATCCACAGTGCTAGCTTTCCAATTCATCTTTGTTCATTTTTTTCCATGTTTATTGCTGACAAACTCTGCCAGTGTATATATTAGTCAGATACCACCTAATGTTCTTTGGCACTTATTACATTTCCCATTAAGCTAAAATCCTAAAATAGCTTTTTAAATACTGAATTTGTATCTCTGCCAATATGAAATTGTGAAACCTTCCTTATCCATTTATTGCATCAAATACTTGATTTCCCCAGATGCTAAATCATTAATCTTGTCTGGATGTATTTCAAGATCAAAGCTCCCATTTTAATAAATTTACATGACAACCAACAATAAATCTTCAGAGGCCCATCTTTCTGGCTCATGACCTGTCTTAAATCCTCTACCTGAAGCTGATACCTATACTACTTCCAGATTTGGAAACAAAGAACATATTTAGGAGATTACATTTAGACAGAGGCAGCAAGAAATCTTCCTTTTATACATTTTTCTCCTTTCCAAGCACACGCAATAAATTTATACCTCTGCAGGTTAACAGAAAACATGGATGTTATTATACATACTGCTTTGTTCCCTCTGGCTGTCTTCAAAATATCTAAGACCAGGGACTCAAAGAATTTTCTGTAACAGAACTTTGCTGCCACCAACTGAACACATTCACCCAATGCAAGTAGGTTTTGTTTTTTGGTTTGGGGTTTTTTTCACAAATTAGTGCTGAAAAAGGAGATGAAGGGAAGACACATATTCTCTTGGCCCACATCCCAAACCCCAGCCATAACTCCATCTTTAATCAGTAATACCACGTGAGCACTGAAAGAGAGCTGAGAATTCATATCTTGACATTAGCAATGGCAGCCCTCCCTTTGCAACTCTAAACCACTTCATATTAATAGAAAACTCCTCCTTTATTTGTAAGCAAAGGGCATCTGTTTTATTCATACAAACAAGCATAAATCAAAGAGTTTGTGCCAGGAGTAAGTGGCATGTCATGAAATGGTAATGTTGACCTGGCCATTGAGCTGGGCTAAGTGAAAGTCTTTTGAATCAATAATGGTTACCAGGTCAGAAAAGCAAACTCCTCTAATCTCATTTCCACCGGTGAATTCTTGCAAAAAAATTCAAAGTAGTCTTCACAGGTGGCCCTAATTTCTTGTTCTGAAGCCAAATCCACTTTGATCTTTTAAAGGGGTAAGAGACTATTTAGTCAGTTTGTCCTAGACCTTTGCAACACATTAGAATCACCCGGTAAAATACAACGTTCAAGGCCCCTCCTCAGAACTCCCAATTAGAGCCTCTCAGAAGGGAATTTGGGCAACAGCATATTTTTTAGTCCACAGGAAATCCTGAAATACAGCCAGAGTTGAAGAGCACTAGCTTAGGCCTATTCTCTCATTTCCTAAATGGGGGAACAGGTTCAGAAGAGTAAAAGCAGTCAACAAAAATATATGCACACACCCTTAAGGAAAACCTTGAGGAGGCCTAGAACATTGGGTTTGGAGAGTGTGATGCCTGGCTTCACTAGGGAGGCTTATCCAAAAGGAAGCACATCCTAACATGTTGATCTTTGCCAAATTCCTTTGGTCTCTTGAACAATTCAACATAAGCAGGATAAAAATGCTTTAACGGTTAAAAAAAAAAAAAAACACAGTCTTTGGAAGATAATAAGAAAAATAACCTCACTTTATTTTCATTTCATACCTGTCCCATTTAGCTTGAAATTTTTGCCCTCTTGAACCTTATGAGTGCTGAAAATATATTTACTGTGAGTCAAATATGATCTAATTTGTTAATTCCCATGACCCTGATATTTTCCTTTAACATAGCTCAAACATGGAATGTTTTAAGTAAAATTAATATATATTTAAAGTTTTTCATTTATTCGACTTAATGTTTCTAGTATATAGAAGGAAACAATTTAATACATGGTATGCTGATTTTTTTTCTACAGTTTTCTAGTTTTCTTACCTCTGTCTTTGGAAGATTCATTTTAGATTACTTCTAGTGCCTTATGAAGAAGGTCTACCCACCATCACTACCCAAGAAAGCAAGTTAATGCTTTATGCTTCTCCTACTTCTTGGACCTTCCCAACTCTACCAGCCCCTGCCCCAACCAAACACAGCCCTAGCTCACCCAGTAGTAATTTTGCTTCAAGTCAAACCCTGATTCACCTGCCTTTTTGCTTAGTAGTGTCTTTAACCTGCTCTCCTAGTGAGCACTCAAGAATCTTTGACATTAAATGGGTACTGCACCCCTACCTGATTGAAATGGCTTTGACCTTGACAACAAAAAGCTGATTTCACCCAATAGGGCTTCCTATTTTTGGAAATTCAATTCACACTGACTTATCAGGGGTGAGGGGGAGAAAAGCAAGCAAGACAGAGGTTGGTGGTGGAAGTAACTTGAGTCCAAGATGGAGACTTATAGCTCTATACATGGCAAGACACCCACTGGAAATCTGTTGGGATGAAGAAATGGTACACCTTCTGGGAGAAGTTAGCCCAAAGTAATAAAGTGGTCAGGCAAACAAGTTTCTTTCAGCTACAAAGCATCAGTAGTTGGAACAGAATAGGGGCACAAGCAAGACTGCTTTGGTACCCATGTGGGAAAGTGTAAAGCTAAAAACAAGAGCATGTTTTCTTCCTGCTTGTTAACAATACAGAATGGAATTGGGAAGTCTGAGGACACTGGAGAAAACAAATATGATTTTGACCCTTAAAAGACCTCAGAATATAAATGAAAGACAGGGAAATCCAATGAATATGGTTACCCAAATGCCAGAGGACAGATCACAAGAAAGAGGCCAAATCGAAAAAAAAAAAAAAAAAAAGAAGAAGAAGAAGAAAGAAAGAGAGAGAGAGAGAAAGAAAGAAAGAGAGAAAGAAAATGAAAGAAAAAAATAAAAAAATATTGGGGTTTATGCTGTCTATGCTGTCGTTGGAAGAAGCGTATGCTAAGGAGTATACATGAAATATTTCTAGAAGTTTCCAATAAATAACTTAGGATCCACCGTATTGGGGGATAAAGGTGCTGAAATCACAGAAGGAACTGCTATTGACCACCTCCTAGGTTTCACATGCTAGTGATAGCAATTAGCTGCTTCTACCCCCAAGACGTTCACTTCCCCACCTCCCACCTGTCCAGATATTGCATGTCTTGGAAATAATGATATGCCTTCTCCTCAGTCCTGATGTATTCTTATTATTCCAAATAAGAAATTCCTGCAAGAAGTGGCTAGTTGGGGAATGGAGTAGTAGGCAATATCTTGGCTAATTATTGTCATAAAAATAAATGACATCAAACCTAAATGTATTACATTTGTCAGACATTATCCTCTAATTAAATAAACACAACCAAAATAATTCCATCCAATAAGGCTACTCTTACAAGAACTAATTTCACAGTTAATTCATTCTGGTAGTGCCAATAATACAGCTTTTTATAAAAATTCAATCATCTACAGAGATTGTACTAAAGTTCTATTACAGCAAGGTAATTCTTGGCCTTGAATATTTTCAGGCTGAGATAATATGTTTGATGCTTTAAGGTGTAAAAATTCTGTGCTCACAACCAAAAACTTGTCTAAGTTCTTAAAGATATAAAACTTTTTTATATAAAAATGTAGTTCTTTTCACTAATGCCTTAGAGCTGACACTTGCAAAGGTTAGGAATTGCATTCCACCAAAAAAAGCACAAAGAAACAAACATTTAGTGGTGTTCATATGGACACTATATGTAACATCAGCAATGACTCCTCAGAGTCTCTTGAGTCCCACGGTGATATACTTAGCCAACAGACCCTGACGACAGCAGGCTGCTTGAAGTGGGTTTTGATGAGTCTGTGAAGCCTGTCATTGTAGCTCTCCTACCCTATCGATTATAATTGGCTGCCATTTGGTATTATGTGGGAAAGTTTACCGGCCACAGACTGCTGTATCATTCTACCAGGGCACTTCTCTGCTGCTCTAAAAATTCTCATGCACCTTTGTTCTGGAAAGGAAGTATAATCACAATTATAATCACAAAATAAAATCACCAAAATGTTCCAAGTGAAATGCTAGTTTTACTATCTGAAATATTTTAATTACCAATTTATCATCAAAGTTTTGAGAATTTTGTAGAAACTTCTTTATTTGATGTAATCTAACACTGCCACACAGGACTAGTGGTATAGAGTTCCACCCACTCCACAGAAATAAAGAATATGAAACCCAAACTCAAAGCATTCACATTCAGTGATTGTCAACGATTCACTGTACATAAAAGCGACTTTAAATTACATGGGACAGGCCAGGCGCAGTGGCTCATGCCTGTAATCCCAGCACTTTGGGAGGCCGAGGCGGGCGGATCACGAGGTCAGGAGATCAAGACCATGCTGGCTAACGTGGTGAAACCCCGTCTCTACTAAAAATACAAAAAAATTAGCCAGGCGTGGCGGGCGCCTGTAATCCCTGCTACTCGGGAGGCTGAGGCAGGAGATGGCGTGAACCGGGGAAGTGGAGCTTGCAGTGAGCCGAGATAGCACCACTGCACTTCAGCCTGGGTGACAGAGCAAGCCTCCATCTAAAAAAAAAAAAATTACATGGGATATATACCAAGTACCCAAGAAATATGGTGCAATGGAGGACAGTCTCCATCATACTCCCGCTGTTGTATCCGTATTATTGTAAAATATATCCTGCAGTCCCAACAACTGGGACATATTCCAGTGAAAGACTAGTGGTCACAAACATTTAGCTGATATGCTTATAAACATATGATATACCAGCTGGTAACTGCTGAATGATGAGCTAGCTTTTTGGGTAAAGAGTGGCAATCACCTCTGTTTTGAGATTTGAGGTCTCCAGGTAATCCTTAGTATCAAAAACTGTCTTTCTGACTTAAAAACCTCAATTTCTGGGAATCCACCCTCTAGAACATTTTTAAATGGAAAATATTTTCCCCAAATGCACATATTTTATTATCCCATACTAAAAAGATAATTATTTATCAGAACTAAACTTTTCAGTTGAGACTTCAGACACCATGGCCTGAAACAGGAGAGACAGTTATAAAAGAGGGAACTAGCAAAGAAATGATAAGTAGAGTACTGAAAAGAACTTGCCTGCTTTCCAAGCTGAGTAGTTTCCTGGCCCACAAAGGTATTTTGGCTGACCAGTATGCTGCTTTTATCTCAAAGGTGGCAGAAAAGGAAAGTTGGCACTGGAGATGAGACAGAACCATGGGAAAACCTGGTAGTAACAGATACTATTTAATAGGAAGTATCAACAATGAGAAGACAGAAAACTGTAATAGAAAGGGAGACAAATAGATTACATTGCTGAACTTCAGTTTCCTTACCTATAAAGTGTTGGAAATATACCAACCAAAGCCTACCTGAATCCCAGTGAGGCTCAGATGAGAAAATGAAAGTGAAAGCATTTTAAATATTCTAAGTGTTATACAAAGGTAAAATATATTGCACATGTCAGATCCTTTTCACATGTAACAACAAATAAGGGAAAGTTTTCTGGATTTCTGACTGGTTGTCAAAATGTGAGCCCCTGATAAGTTCTTATGGACCAAAGACTGACTTGAATAAATTCATAATACCTCCTCTACCATATTCATTTCCTTTTCTTTTTCCCTTCAGGTTGGTATAAAGAAGAAAAATGGGAAGAAAGGATGCTGCCTATTTCTGATTTCTCAGTCTATCTGAAGCAGGGAACCCTCTTAGGGGCCTGTGCCTGGTCTCCAAAGCATGAAAATAAAGAAAAATCTTGAGTTCTTTAAAGGGAAACTCCAGGCACCTAGCTAGCCATGAGAAGTAAATGATCAACTTGATATGTCATAAGCAAGAAGGTAATAGTAGCTTAAAACAATAGCTAAGAAAGTTAGAGACACGAGATGGGTGGTTCCCTATGGAAACTATAAATAATATGTTAACATATGTCCCAGAGTTGTTTTTCAAAACTCAGACCACCACCAAACAGATCTGCTGGCCCATAGACCTCAGATAAGGAGGAACTGAGGGCTAACTCTGACCACTGTTCTTTGTTCTGAAGTTCTTCCTTGGAGGCATAGAGGAAGTCATACCCATAAGCCAGCTAACATTCCTTTCTACTGACCCCAAATTTTCAACAGGGTTTCTCTTCCTTAACCAATTACAACTCAAAAAAAAAAAAAAATACTTTTAATCTACCTATGATCTGAAAGCCCCTACTTTAAGATATCTTGTCTCTTTAAGCCAAACCAATGTATAACCTCCATGTATTGATTTACAATTTTGCCTATAACTTCTGGTTTCATAAATTTTCTCCTGCCTTTAAAAACTCTCATTTACAAGCTGTCAGAGAGGTCAGGACTTAAGCATGAGCTGCCTGATTCTCCTTGTTGGTGCCTTACAAATAAATACACTCCTTTCTCCCACTACAAGCTTCAATGTGGCTGTTTGCCCCTTACTACACCAGACAAGTGGGCCCCACTTCAGTTCAGTGACATGTTTTGATTGTTGTTCCCGTCTCTTCTATCAGCACATCTTTAATTGAAACTGTAGAAGCTGGGGGCACCAAAATACTATGTGAAGTAAATGAATTCAGAGAGAAAACGTCCACAGAAAAAAAAAATCCTTGATATGAAAGTTGCTATAAGCTGCACTGGTAAAATAACTTTCATAGTTAGAGCAACTGTTAACCATTCATTTAACACAGTGATACACTATATTGAATAGACTAGTGAATGCAGACAACAAACAACTCTATTAATATGCAAAGATACTGAGAAACTTATTCTGGGAAGTGGTTGGTTTGGTAACGCAAAATGAGAAGGCAGACCTTTAAAAAAATAAGTAAGATAGACAAAAATCCTGTTGAATCCACACCACTTCCTTTAGGAACATTGACTATTAAATCCAGTGGTCACAACAGACACTAAATTTGTTCTGGGGTACAAGTTCTAGAAGTGAATATTGATCAAGGCTTCTAAATGATTTTTATTTACTTTCAAATGTAGATCAATGGAATAGAATAGCTATTCTATCCCATCTCTTTGACTAATAACAGACATAGATTCTGACAATCACCACTGTTTTAGTCAATAATTACAGGGAAACTGAAATATGGCTCCAAGTTTATATAATGTAGCATAAATTTGAAAGCAATATAAAATAAGACATTCAGAAGAAAACGGGCAGAACACAATAAATCAGGAAAAGGAATAATAACAACAGTTAATCAAAGAAATATTTGTTGAACACTTTCTATATTCAAAAGCTACATGTTAACTTTTTAAGTACGTTATTTATGTTATTCCTCTCAACAATGTAAGAGAGATGGCATTAGCCTTACCTCATTGGAGATTAAAAAAAGAAGAAAAAAAGCTTAGAGATATTTTCCATTGTTATGCGGCTAGAAAACTAGGTAGTAGGCAATTAAACTGACTCTAATTCCAAGTTCTTTCAATATAATAACTTAACTTTAATGTAATAGTTTTCTTATTCTATTTAATATAGAAACAATAGGTTCAACAATTATAGCCCAGGGTGCCTATGATGGATAATATTGAGTGTCAACTTGATTTAATTGAAGGATGCAAAGTATTGTTCCCGGGTGTGTCTGGGAGGGTGTTGCCAAAGGAGATAAACATTTGAGTCAGTGGGCTAGGAGAGGCAGACCCACCTGCAATCTGGGTGGGCACCATCTAATCAGCTGCCAGTGCAGCCAGGATAAAAGCAGGCAGAGGAACTTGAAAAGACTAGACTGGCTGAGTCTTCCACCCTCCATCTTTCTCCCATATTGGATGCTTTCTGCTCTCAAATGTCAGACTCCAAGTTCTTCAGCCTTTGCACTCTTGGACTTACAGCAGAGGTTTGCTAGGGGCTCTCAGGCCTTTGGCCACAGACTGAAGGCTGCACTATTGGCTTCCCTACTTTTGAGATTTTGGGACTTGGACTGGCTTCCTTGCTTCTCAGTATGCAGATGGCCTATTGTGGGACTTCACCTTGTGATCGTGTGAGTCAATACTCCTTAATAAACTCCCCTTCATATATATATATATGTGTGTGTATATATATATATGTGTGTGTGTGTGTGTGTATATATATATAGAGAGAGAGAGAGAGAGAGAACCCTGATTAGTACTGATTTTGGTACCAGAAGTGAGGTATTAGTCCATTCTCATGCTGCTATAAAGAACTGCCCAAGACTGAGTAAATTATGAAGGAAAGAGGTTTAATTGACTCACAGCTCCGCAAGGCTGGGGAGGCCACAGGAAACTTAAGACTGTGGCAGAAGGGGAATGTGATGATTAATACTGAATGTCAACTTGATTGAAAAATGCAATGTATTGATCCTGGGTGTGTCTGTGAGGCTGTTCCCAAAGGAGATTAACATTTGAGTCAATGGGCTGGAGAAGGAAAACCCACCCTTAATCTGGGTGGGCACCATCTAATCAGCTGCCAGTGCTGCCAAAATATAAAGCAGACAGAAAAAAAAAAAAAAATTTGAAAAGGCTAGACTGGCTTAGCCTCCCAGCCTACATCTTTCTCTCATGCTGGATGCTTCCTGCCCTCAAGCATCAGACTCCAAGTTCTTCGACTTTGGGACTCGAACTGGCTTCCTTGATCCTCAGCTTGCAGATGGAGTATTGTGGGAGCTTGTGATTGTGTGAGTTAATACTACTTAATAAACGCTCATATACACGTATATATCCTATTAGTTCTTTCCCTCTAGAGAACCCTGATTAATACAGCTTTTGGTATTGGGAGTGGTTTTAGAGGAACAGAATATTAAGGATGGAGTTCTTTCGTTGGTTGTGGGGTTTCTGGAGTTGGCTGCTTAACATGATTAGACCAAAATATGCTAAGGACTATATTTCTAATAGTATGGAGAACACTGATAGTCCTTGGCATGAACTGTTTAGAGAGTTATGCAAAATAAATGCATTTGACACTCCTGATTCACTGCTCACGAGAGGCAAAGAGTTCAGCGATTCTATACACAATAACTTTGACTTATGTGGAGAACCAAGGAATATAACGAAGTTTGTTGGTTGCTCCTAAGTTCACCGGACCAAAGTGGTGAAAGGAAATTATGAACTCAGGCATTCTAACTCCCAACTTCAGAAGCAGATACTGAGCTTCAAATCTGCTAAGACTGCCCTGAGGGACAGTCTTATCTCCTGTAGAGAAAGAGCTGAAATTGTGGAAAAACAGACACAAGCTCTTATTATGCTAGTGGCTGACCTGCAATGAAAGGTGCATGCACAGCCTCGCCAGGTGTCTACTGTTAAACTGAGGGCATTGATTGAAAAAGAATGGAACCCTGCAACTTGGAATGGGGATGACGTAGGAGCACCCTGATAAAGCTGGGGACACTGAGCTTGTAAACTCTGATAAGCCCTTTTTTTCCCAGAAGAAACAGCTTCCCCATCCCCAGTAGTGGCAACATTCTCTCCCCAATCCATGCTGCCATCAGCCTTTCCACCTTTGTCTGAGAAGATAAACCCTGTGCTGCCTGAGGCAACAGTGATAGCCTCCCCTGAGGCAGTTGCCAGGCAAGATAATATTTATTCTCCTAAGGAGCCACCCCCAACACCCCTGTTTGCTTCTAGACCTATAACTAAAGTCCCATTAGGCCCCTAGAGGTGAAGTTCAGAGTGTGACCCTCATGGGTCACACTCTACAATTGAAAAGAACTGCTTGAGTTTTCTAATTTATATAAGCAGAAATCTGGAGAAGAGGCATGAGAATGGATATTAACTGTGTGGGGTAATGGTGGAAGAAACATAGAGTTAGATCAGGCTGAATTTACGGATTTGGGACCACTAAGTAGGGACTCTGCTTTTAATGTTGCAGCTCAGAGAGTTAAAAAATGTTCTGATAGTTTATTTGCTTGCTTAGCTGAAATATGGATTAAAAGATGGCCCACTGTGAGCAAGCTGGAAATGCCTCATCTCCCCTGGTTTAATGCAGAGAAAGGAATCCAAAGGCTTAGGGAGATTGGGGATGGTGGAGTGGATTATTCACTTTAGACCTATTCATCCCAGCTGGGAGGGTCCAGAAGACATACCCTTGACCAATGATTTGCAAAATAGGTTTGTGAAGGCAGCACCTGCATCTTTGAAGAGCTGTGTAATTGCTCTTCTCTGCATGTCAGATCTAACCGTGGGAACTGCAGTCATTCACTATTAAATTTAAATACAATGGGAATAATCGGATCCCAAGGTGGCAGGGGCCAAGTGGAGGCACTCAGCTATCAAAGATAAGGTGGGCATAGCTACCATAATGGACATCAGAGGCAAAGCAGCAATCAGAATAGTCTGACTCATGTAGAGCTCTGGCATTGGCTAATTAATCATGGTGTTCCTGGAAGTGAAATTGATAGGAAGCCTACTGCATTCCTACTAAATTTATATAAGCAGAAACCTTCCTGGACAAATGGACAAAAGACTAACTAGAATTATAAAAACAGAGAATAATGGCCCCTCAATCAGTTTCTAGACTTGAGCCAGTTTACAGACCCAGAACCTCTTGAATTAAGGGGAGGCCGGGTCCCCTTAAAGAAGGACCCCATTACATTACCGACAATTTATGCCATTAATCTTTCTCCCATCCTTCCCCAAGCAGACCTCTGGCCTTTTACCCAGGTAATTGTTCACTAGGGAAACAGAAATGATAAGACATTTCAGGGACTACTGAACACTGGCTCTGAGCTGACATTGATTCCAGGGGACTCAAAATGTCATTGTGGTCCTCCAGTTAAAGTAGGGGCTTATGGAGGTCAGGTAATTAATGGAGTTTTAGCTCAGGTCTGGCTTACAGTGAGTCCAATGGGTCCCCAGACTCATCCTGTGGTCATTTTTCCAATGCCAGAATACATAATTGGTACGGACACACTCAGCAGCTGGCAGAACCCCCACATTAGCTCCCTCACTGGTAGGGTGAGAGCTACTATGCTAGGAAAAGCCAAATGGAAACCATTAGAGCTGCCTCTACCTAGAAAAATAGTAAATTAAAAACAACATCACACTCCTGGAGGGATTGCAGAGATTAGTGTCACCATCAAGGACTTGAAAGATTTCTACCACATCCCCATTCAACTCTGCCGTTTTGCCTTTGCAGAAGACAGATGGATCTTGCAGAATGACAGTGGATTATTTTAAGCTTAAACAAGTGGTGATTCCAATTGCAGCTGCTGTATCATATGTGGTTTCATTGCTTGAGCAAATTAACACATCTCTTGGTACCTGGTATGCAGCCACTGACTTGGAAAATGCCTTTTTCTCCATTCCTGTACATAAGGCCCACCAGAAGCAATTTGCCTTCAGCTGGCAAGGCCACCAATATACCATGACTGTCCTACCTTTGGGATACATCAACTATCCGGCTTTGTGTAATAATCTTATTTGGAGAGAACTTGATCGCTTTTCACTTCTGCAAGATATCACACTGGTCCATTACATTGATGATATTATGCTGATTGGATCCAGTGAGTGAGAAATAGCAAACACACTGGACTTATTGGTGAGACATTTGCATGCCAGAGGATGGGAAATAAATTCGACTAAAGTTCAGGGACTCTCTACCTCACTAAAATTTCTAGGAGTTCAGAGGTGTGGGGCCTGTCAAAATATTCCTTCTAAGGTGAAGGATAAGTTGCTGCATTTGGCCCCTCCTACAGCCAAGAAAGAGGCCCAATGCCTAGTGGGCCTGTTCGGATTTTGGAGGCAACACATTCCTTATTTGGGTGTGTTACTCCAGCCCATTTATCAAGTGACCCGAAAGGATGCCAGTTTTGAGTGGGGTCCAGAACAGGAGAAGGCTCTGCAACAGGTCCAGGCTGCTGTGCAAGCTACTCTACCACTTGGGCCACATGACCCAGCAGATCCAATGGTGCTTGAGGTGTCAGTGGCAGATAGGGCTGCTGTTTGGAGCCTTTGGCAGGCCCCTATACGTGAATCACAGCAAAGACCTCTAGGAATTTGGAGCAAGTCCCTGCCATCTTCTGCAAATAACTACTCTCCTTCTGAGAGACAACTCGGCCTGTTGCTGGGCTTTGCTGGAAACCGAATGTTTGACTACGGGCCATCAAGTCACCATGTGATCTGAACTGCCTATCATGAACTGGGTGCTTTCTGGCCCATTGAGCCATAAAGTGGGTCATGCACAGCAACATTCCATCATCAAATGGAAGTGGTATATACATGATGGACTTGAGCAGGTCCTGAAGGCACAAGTTAAGTTACGTGAGGAAGTGGCTCAAATGCCCATGGTCTCCACTCCAGCCACCCTGCCTTCTCTCTTCCAGCTGGGGAGTTCTTTATGATCAGTTGACAGAGGAAGAGAAGGCTAGGGACTGGTTTACAGATGGTTCTGCGTGATATGAAGGCACCACCCAAAAGCGGACAGCTGCAGCACAACAGCCCCTTTCTAGGATATCCCTGAAGAACAGTCATGACAAGAAATCTTCCCAGTGGGCAGAACTGTGAGCAATGCACCTGTTTGTGCACTTTGCATAGAAAGAAAAATGCCCAGGTGTGCAATTATATACTGATTCATGGGCTGTAGCCAATGGTTTGCCTGGATGGTCAGGAACTTGAAAGAAGCATGATTGGAAAATTGGTGACAAAGAAATCTGGGGAATAGGTATGTGGATAAATTTCTCTGAGTGGTCAAAAACTGTGAAGATATTTGTATCCCATGTGAGTGCTCACCAATGGGTGACCTCAGCAGAGGAGGATTTTAATAATCAAGTGGACAGGATGACCCATTCTGTGGATACCACTCAGCCTTTTTTCCCAGCCACCTCTGCATCCACCCAATGGGCCCATGAACAAAGTGGCCATGGTGGCAGGGATGAAGGTTTCGCATGGGCTCATCAATATGGACTTCCACTCACCAAGGCTGACCTGGCTACAGCCACTGCTGAGTGCCCAATTTCCCATCAGCAGAGACCAACACTGAGGCCTCAATATGGCACCATTCCTCGGGGTGATCAGCCAGCTACGTGGTGGCTGGTTGATTATATTGGACCTCTTCATGGAAAGGGCAGAGGTTTGTTCTCACTGGAACAGATATTTACTCCAGATATGAGTTTGTCAATCCTGCATGCAATGATTCTGCCAAGACTACCACCCATGGACTCACGGAATGCCTTATCCACCGTCATGGTATTCCACACAGCATTGCTTCTGACCAAGGCACTCACTTTATGGCTAAAGAAGTGCAGCAGTGGGCTCATGGTCACGGGATTCACTAGTCTTACCATGTTCTCCACCATCCTGAAGCATCTGGATGCATCTGATTGTGCACTTTGCATAGAAGGAAAAACGCCCAGATGTGCGATCTGATAGATCTGATAAGCATCTGATAGAACGGTGGAATGGCCTTTTGAAGTCACAATTACAAAGCCAACTAGGAGACAATAATTTGCAGGGCTGGGGCAAAGTTCTCCAGAAGGCCGTGTATGCTCTGAATCAGCATCCAGTATATGGTACTGTTCCTCCCATAGCCAGGATTCATGGGTTCAGGAATCTAGGGGTGGAAGTGAAAGTGGCATTACTCACCATCACCCCTAGTGATCCACTAGCAAAATTTTTGCTTCCTGTTCCCACAACATTATGTTCTGCTGGCCTAGACGTCTTAGTTCCAGAGGGAGGAATACTGCCACCGGGAGACACAACAATGATTCCATTAAACTGGAAGTTAAGATTGCCACCTGGACACTTTGGGCTCCTCCTACCCTTAAGTTAGCAGGCTAAGAAGGAAGTTACAGTGTTGGCTGGGGTGATTGACCCAAACCATCAAGATAAAATCTGTCTACTATTCCACAATGGAGGTAAGGAAGAGTACGCGTGGAATAAAGGAGATCCATTAGGGTGTCTCTTAGTATTATCATGCCCTGTGATTAAGGTCATTGGGAAACTACAAGAGTCCAATCCAGGCAGGACTACAAATGCCCCAGACCCTTTAGGAATGAAGGTTCGGTTCACTCCACCAGGAAAAAAACCATGACCTTCTGTGGTGCTTGCTGAAGGAAAAGGGAATACAGAATAAGTAGTAGAAGAAGGTAGTCATCAATACCAGCTATGACCACGTGACCAGTTGCAGAAACGAGGACTGTAATTGTCATGAATATTTCCTACTTCTTTTGTTTAAAACATGTTTGTTCAAGTAAATACTTGTACTAAGAAAATATCTTCATTTTATTTCCTTTTCTTATCATGTGACATAATATTTGTTGACTTCATATCAGGATTTCAGTATTGTTAACTCTATGTAACAGCATTTGGGTTGGGGATTGGTGCATTTCCAGTTGTATGAAGGATAGCTGTATTATGTTAGGCATACCCATGAACTTATTATTGTCTTTATTTGAAGATTATATACGCTCTCAGGAGATGTGTATGGGTTCAGGTTGACAAGGGGTGGATTCGTGATGGTTAATACTGAATACACACACACACACACACACACACACACACACACATATATATATATATATATATCCTATGAGTTCTCTCTAGAGAACCCTGACTAATACAGGGAAGCAAACACATTCTTCTTCACATGGTGGCAGGAAGGAGGAGTGCTGAGCAAAAGGGGAAAAGCCCCTTATAAAACCATCATATCTCATGAGAACTCACTCACTATCACAAGAACAGCAGCATGTGGTTAATCACCCCCATGATTCAATTACCTCCCCCCAGGTCCCTCCCATGACACATGGGGATTATGGGAACTACAATTCAAGATGAGATTTGGGTGGGGACACAGCCAAACCATATTATTCCACTCTTGGCCCCTCCCAAATCTCATGTCCTCACATTTCAAAACACAATCATGCCTTTCCAACAGTCCCCCAAAGTCTTAATTCATTCCAGCATTAACCCAAAGTCCAAATCCAAAGTCTTATCTGAGACAAGGCAAGTCCTTTCCATGTATGAACCTGTAAAATCAAAAGCAAGTTAGTTACTTCCTAGATATAATGGAAGTACAGACATTGGGTAAATACACCTGTTACAAATGGGAGAAATTGGCCAAAACAAAAGGGCTACAGGCCCATGCAAGTCCAAAATCCAGCAGGGCAGTCAAATCTTAAAGCTCTGAAATGATCTCCTTTGATTCCATGTCTCACATCCAGGTCGCACTGAGACAAGAAGTGGGTTCCCATGGCCTTGGTCAGCTGTGCCCCTGTGGCTTTGCAGGGTACATCCCTCTTCCCGGCTGCTTTCATGAGCTGGTATTGAGTGTCTGCAACTTTTCCAGGTGCACAGTGCAAGCTATCGGTGATCTACCATTCTGGGGTCTGGAGGACAGTGGCCCTCTTCTCATAGCTCCAGTAGGCAGTGCCCCAGTGGGGACTCCATGTTGGGGCTCCAACCCCACATTTCCCCTCTGCACTGCCCTAGCAGAGGTTCTCAATTAGGACCACACCCCTGCAGCAAAATTCTGCCTGGACATCCAAGCTTTTCCATACATCCTCTGAAATCTAGACAGAGGCTCCCAAACCTCAATTCTTGACTTCTGGGCACCTGCAGGGTCAACACCACATAGAAGCTGCCAAGGCTTGGGGCTTGCACCCTCTTGAGCCATGGCCTGAGCTACACCTTGGCTGCTTTTAGCCATGGCTGGAGCTGCTGGGACACAAGGTACCAAGTCCCTAGATTGCACACATGGGCCTGGCCCATGAAATGATTTTTATTCTCCTAGGCCTCCAGGCCAGTGATGGGAGGAGCTGCCCACAAAGGTCTCTGACATGCTCTCGAGACATTTTCCCCATTATCTTGGAGAAGAACATTTGGCTCCTTGTTACTTGTGCAAATTTCTACAGTAGGCTTGAATTTCTCCTCAGAAAATGGGTTTTTCTTTTCTATCGCATTGTTAGGCGGCAAATTTTCCAAACTTTTACGCTTCGCTTCCCTTTTAAACATAAGTTCTAATTCCAAACCATATCTTTGTGAATACATGAAACTGAATGCTTTTACTAGCACCCAACTCACATCTTGAATGCTTTGCTGCTTAGAAATTTCTTCTGCCAGATATCCTAAATTATGTCTCTTCAGTAATCTATAGGGCAGGGGTAAAACACTGCCAGTCTCTTTACTAAAACATAGCAAAAGTCACCTTTATTTCAGTTCCTTATCTCCATCTGAGACCACCTCACCCTGGACTTCATCATCCATATCATTATCAGCCTTTTAGTCAAAGCCATTCAGTAAGTCTCTAGGAAGTTCCAAACTTTCTCACATCTTTCTGTTGTCTTCAGAGCTTTCCAAACTGTTCCAACCTCTGCCTGTTACCCAGTTCCGGTCACCTCCAAGTTTGGGGTATCTTTACAGTAGTGCCCCACTCCCAGTACCAATTTACTGTACTAGTCCATTCTGATGCTGCTACAAGAACTGCCTGAGACTACGTAAGCTATAAAGGAAAGAGGTTTAACTGACTCACAGTCCTGCAGGGCTTGGAAGGCCTCAGGAAGCAAACATGTTCTTCTTCACTTGATGGCAGGAAGGGGAAGTGCTGAGCAAAGGGACAAAAGTCCCTAATACATCCATGATCTCCTGAGACCTCACTCGCTAACATGAGAACAGCAGCATGGGAGTAATCAGCCCCATAATACAATTACCTCCCACTGGTTCCTTCCACAACACCTGGGGTTTATGGAAACTACAATGCAAAACGAGATTTTGGTGGGGACACAGCCAAACTGTATTAGTGCCCAATGCCACAAAAGCTAGACAGTATTTGGAGCAAATGCTAAATTGTCTTCCTAGCAATTATAGGGAAATGAGTAATATGGTTATTTCAGGGATACATAAAGAAAAGATTAAAGTAGGGATCATTTAACACCTTTAATGAACACTTTTCATGAAATAAGGAAAGATAATTACCAAGTCTACTAACGTCTCAAACAAATAGAAAAAAAGTTATAAACAATTATCAGGTAACTGAAGAGTCAAAGTACCCTAGGCCAATAGGAAGAAGTACAAAAATATAACTGAACAAAGAGAAATATATATTCACTACAGAAGCAAGTAATCTCTGTTTAAAACATTTCTCATTTTCTAAGATTTCAATCATATTACTTTCACACTTAGAAACAATTTTGACATTTTATAATAAGAAAAACAAGGCAGTAATCAAAACAAAGTGGAAGACTAGAGTGGAAAGAAGTTACTACTCTAGAAATCTCCTAGATTTAATGGAACAATCACAAAACCACTTTGAGTATGGTAATAATTTAAGTATGATAATAATAGAAAGAATATTATTTTTGTGGTTTTAAAAGAGGTATATAGAAACAGAACCAAAGAAAAAAACCACGTCATTATCTCAACAGATGCAGAAAAGGCCTTTGACAAAATTCAACTACCCTTCGTGCTAAAAACTCTCAATAAATTAGGTATTGATGGGACGTATCTCAAAATAATAAGAGCTATCTATGACAAACCCACAGCCAATATCATACTGAATGGGCAAAAACTGGAAGCATTCCCTTTGAAAACTGGCACAAGACAGGGATGCCCTCTCTCACCACTCCTATTCAACATAGTGTTGGAAGTTCTGGCCAGGGTAATTAGGCAGGAGAAGGAAATAAAGGGTATTCAATTAGGAAAAGAGGAAGTCAAATTGTCCCTGTTTGCAGATGACATGATTGCATATCTAGAAAACCCCATTGTCTCAGCCCAAAATCTCCTTAAGCTGATAAGCAACTTCAGCAAAGTCTCAGGATAAAAAATCAATGTACAAAAATCACAAGCATTCCTATAAACCAATAACAGACAAACAGAGAGCCAAATCATGAGTGAACTCCCATTCACAATTGCTTCAAAGAAAATAAAATACCTAGGAATCCAACTTACAAGGGATGTGAAGGACCTCTTCAAGGAGAACTACAAACCACTGCTCAGTGAAATAAAAGAGGATACAAACAAATGGAAGAATATTCCATGCTCATGGGTAGGAAGAATCAATATCGTGAAAATGGCCATACTACTCAAAGTAATTTATAGATTCAATGCCATCCCCATCAAGCTACCAATCACTTTCTTCGCAGAATTGGAAAAAACTACTTTAAAGTTCATATGGAACCAAAAAACAGCCCGAATCGCCAAGTCAATCCTAAGCCAAAAGAACAAAGCTGGAGGCATCACGCTACCTGACTTCAAACTATACTACAAGGCTACAGTAACCAAAACACCATGGTACTGGTACCAAAACAGAGATATAGATCAATGGAACAGAACAGAGCCCTCAGAAATAACACCACATATCTACAACTATCTGATCTTTGACAAACCTGAGAAAAACAAGCAATGGGGAAAGGATTCCCTATTTAATAAATGGTGCTGGGAAAACTGGCTAGCCATATGTAGAAAGATGAAACTGGATCCCTTCCTTACACCTTATACAAAAATTAATTCAAGATGGATTAAAGACTTAAACATTAGACCTAAAACCATAAAAACCCTAGAAGAAAACCTAGGCATTACCATTCAGGACATAGGCATGGGCAAGGACTTCATGTCTAAAACACCAAAAGCAATGGCAACAAAAGCCAAAATTGACAAATGGGATCTAATTAAACTAAAGAGCTTCTGCACAGCAAAAGAAACTACCATCAGAGTGAACAGGCAACCTATAAAATGGGAGAAAATTTTCGCAACATACTCATCTGACAAAGGGCTAATATCCAGAATCTACAATGAACTCAAACCAATTTACAAGAAAAAAATAAACAACCCCATCACAAAGTGCGCAAAGGACATGAACAGACACTTCTCAAAAGAAGACATTTATGCAGCCAAAAAACACATGAAAAAATGCTCACCATCACTGGCCATCAGAGAAATGCAAATCAAAACCACAATGAGATACCATCTCACACCAGTTAGAATGGCGATCATTAAAAAGTCAGGAAACAACAGGTGCTGGAGAGGATGTGGAGAAATAGGAACACTTTTACACTGTTGGTGGGACTGTAAACTAGTTCAACCATTGTGGAAGTCAGTGTGGCGACTCCTCAGGGATCTAGAACTAGAAATACCATTTGACCCAGCCATCCCATTACTGGGTATATACCCAAAGGACTATAAATCATGCTGCTATAAAGACACATGCACATGTATGTTTATTGTGGCACTATTCACAATAGCAAAGACTTGGAACCAACCCAAGTGTCCAACAACGATAGACTGGATTAAGAAAATGTGGCACATGTACACCATGGAATACTATGCAGCCATAAAAAATGATGAGTTCATGTCCTTTGTAGGGACATGGATGAAACTGGAAATCATCATTCTCAGTAAACTATCGCAAGGATAAAAAACCAAACACCGCCATGTTCTCACTCATAGGTGTGAATTGAACAATGAGAACACATGGACACAGGAAGGGGAACATCACACTCTGGGGACTGTTGTGGGGTGGGGGTGGGGGGAGGGGTAGCATTAGGAGAGATACCTAATGCTAAATGACGAGTTAATGGGTGCAGCACACCAGCATGGCATATGTATACATATGTAACAAACCTGCACATTGTGCACATGTACCCTAAAACTTAAAGTATAATAATAATAAAATAAAATAAAATAATTATTATTAAATGTCATTGAAACAATATTAAATTTAATAAAAAATGTTGTCTCTAACTTCAATAAAGTACTTAGAATACAGAAAAAAAAGAGATATATAGACATTACTCCTAACAGCTGAAACAATTTACCCAAAAGACATTTTGCTTTCTATAACACACAATCTCAAAAAGAAGTAAACATATTTATGTCTTGGAAGAATATATTTTTTGAATAATATAATTATTCTGCAACTATAATGTAAAACCTGTACTACTACATAAGAAATGTAATAGGGGGAGTTACATTTACCATTTTGTTCATAGGTAGAAGAATAGAAAAAAAAACACAAAAATGGGAATAAGGCAGAACTAGAGGTGGGGTAAACATCACCAAAAGATCATAGACTGTGAGGCTCAGAAGAGGCTTTAGACATCACCGGTGCCATTACTTTTGAGTGAAGCAGTTAAATATCACTTGGCTTTTATCATTTCAAGAAAGAAAGAAGGAAAGAAAGATGGAAGGAAGGAAGGAAGGAAGGAAGGAGAAAGAGAAAGAGAAAGAAAGAAAGAAAGAAAGAAAGAAAGAAAGAAAGAAAGAGGAAGGAAGGAAGGAGAAAAGAAAAGGAAGGAAGGAAGGAAGGAAAGAAAGAAAGAAAGAAGGAAAGAAAGAAAGAGAAAGAGAGAAAGAGAAAGAGAGAAAGAAAGAAAAAGAAAGAAAGAAAAGAAGAGAAAAGGAAGGAAGGAAAGAAAGAAAGAAAAAGAAAGAGAAAGAAAAGGAAGGAAGGAAGGAAGGAAAGAAAGGAAAGAAAGAAAGAAAGAAAGAGAAAGAAAGAGAAAAAGAAAGAGAGACAGAAAGAGAAAACATCTACCTCTTTTTTGAAGACAATTCCTCTAGCTCCATCATGGAGTGATTGCTTTCCAAGCCTACCAGACAAGTGATTCCCCAAGATTTCTTTCCACTTACCTCCTGGATTAGGTTCACTATTTCTTAGATTTCATAATTTTCTCT
Source organism: Pan troglodytes (assembly GCF_028858775.2). NCBI lineage: Eukaryota > Metazoa > Chordata > Mammalia > Primates > Hominidae > Pan > Pan troglodytes. The sequence goes on from NC_072413.2 coordinate 42,763,807, forward strand.
TTCTTGCACTTCGTTTTTCTTTAGCTAAAACTCATTCTTGCATAACTTTTAAATAAAATGTCCATAAAAAGTAAACTTGCTAAGCCCATATATCCCTAGAAATATCTCTAAACTGCCTCACACTTGACAGTATCAAAGCTTCTGATGATCATTGCCTCTCAGAACCCTGTGGGACTACTCTGTTGTCATTCAGCATCCAGTGTACTTGAGGGGCAATGTGATGCCATTCTGATTCCTGTTCCTTTGTAGGTAACCTGTTCTTTAGAATCTTCTTGTTTTCCTTGGTATCTTAGAATTTCACAGAGATATAGCTCATCAAGTCTCAACAGCCCCATCTTTTTAATATAAAGGTTTGTGTCATCTTTAAGGTGCAGCAAAACTTTTGTTTTTACTTATTTTTTTCTGTTCTTTTTCACTGAAAATTCTATTAGATATAACGAATCACTCATATTGATCACCAATGCCTCACTATTTTTTATCTCATATTTTACTACTTTTTGGCTTTTAGCTCATATTTGGGATGTTTCCTTGATTGGTTTTTCTCCAGCTCTACTTTTGGATAATTATTTTTATTTCAGAAAACATTTTTTTTCATTTCAATACTCTTTGTTTTATGATTATTCCTTTTTAATAGCAGCATCTGAGCTATGATTCAAATCCCTCTGTGAACTTAATTACAGCTTTCTAAATTATCTTGTTTCCTGAAGTATCCTGACAGTTACATTTGTTTGATCCCTGTTTTTGTTGTTGGCTCACTGGACACATTGGAAAGATTCTTGATGGCTTTTTGTTAATATTTGTCAGTGATGACTAAATTAATTGCTATCAGTGGCTGAAAGGAAATTTATCTGCCATTACATGATATAGGTCAAGTATTTCCCCTGCATGGAAGAGCTGACTGCAACTTCTGTGACTGTGTCAGGGTATGTCCTCTGGCAAGTTCATTTTAGGATGAATAATGAAGATTAAGCATGCCAACTGGATGCCACTCTCCATGCTAACATAAGGAGAACTCTATTCCACAGCACAGACTAGGAACCCTAGGCCTGGATAGACAGGTTAATTTTTGTGGTAGAAAGCATATCTGTGTAGTGGTTCCCAGACAGAGATGTGGGGGCAGGAATCATGTAGTCCAAATCATGTAGTCCAGCAAGTGGTACTCTGTGAGAGAAGGAGGAAGGGAAGTAGGGGTATAGGCAGTAAATTAAAAATCTGTTAAATATACCACTATTTTCACCACATATAAATAAAAGTTAAGAAAAGATATATTCCTGATAAATGTTTATTATAAGCCATACAGTAAATACTTTCAAAAATAATCAAAATTTAAGTAAATCACTAATTTTCATAGGGGAAAGGCACAGGGGTAAGAATAACTATGAAAAGAAGTAGTTAATTATGTTGCTTGGAGAGTAATAAGGGTTGCCTTATTAGAAATAATATGGTAGTTCTAAAGAAACTTTAATACATCCTCCCACTTATCTTCTTGATGTGCTTTTCACAATAAAAAAATTATATATCAGAATTTTTCCATCTTAGAGGCCCTCTAGTTCTACTCCCTATTTGTTACATATTTGAACAAGTGGTTAACCAACATTTTGTTCTGGTAAATGTATTATTTTCCAAGGCAGTCCATTCCACCTTTTGACAATTCTATTTATTAAACATTTATCTCTTATATTGAATCAATGTATGCTCCCCATTTTTAAAATCCCACCCATTGGTTCTATACCTGGTTTCTGGAATTGCATTAGTAAGCTTCACTGTTTTCCATGTGATAACACACTGAATGTTTGTTGGCATCTAACATGGTACCCTGCCTCTCCAAGCTGTATAGTCTCAGTTAATCCTGCATATAAAGAAACTCTGAAGGAATTGATTATGTGCAGATTCTCATCTTCTCTGAAACTGCTAATGCAGTGGAAGAAAACTGGTATCAAGCAAAAAGGAAAAAAATGACATTAGTAAATAATAGAAATCCAATGTAGATTTTATAAAATAGCTGTTAAATGTCAAGCTCCTGAAAACCAAAATTATTAAGTCTTCATTTATAAGAGGATATTTTTAGTGAATAAAATATTCAATGTGAAAAGATCTTTATTTGTACAAGTAACAGTTAGTGAACTATTTTTAAAGTGAATTATCAAAGGATCTATTTTGTTCTGTATTTTCTAAAAATGTTAGTAGGAGTAATTTAGTGCCAAATATTTTTAAAAGAAAAGGGTAAATAATTTATTTAAAGTTTTTTCTGAATTAAGATCAACTTCTTAGTGGATGAAGAATAGCTAAACTATTATTAAACTCTATGTTTTTAAGTATCTGTTCCCATATAGAATGGGTATTCTTTGAATCCAAAATGAACTTCTCTTGTTTGAAGAAAAATGTTAATATAACCACTACTGTAAATTTTATTCATGAAAAGCCATGGTGTTTAGTTACATACACCATCCCAACAACAAGTCCAAGAAACTGAATTCATTTATATCTTTTCGATTACCTTTTCTAATAGCACATTGTATACAAGGAAAAAAATAGTAAAGAGAATGATCATTAAAAATACTTCAAAATGTACATGTGGGGCCTTATTCATCCTTCTGTCTCTGGCTTTTGGTCCTGAGCAAAGCAGGGCAACCTGATTGTCAGGTGTCTATGGGCCGAGAAGGCCTATACCCTTCATCCTTTGAGCAAGCAATGTAGGGATTGCAGGATTAAAGACCATCCTCTGACTCTTGTACTCCCTCCCTTTATCTTTCTCTTGGTAAGTATTGAGGTTTATAGTATCTGTATTTAATTTTCTCTGGAATAAGAAATAAGAATATTATAAAAGAAGTGAAAGAGGAATCAATTTGAATGCTACCATGGAGAAAATTGAAAACCATTTAAAGTGTCAAGGAGCAGAGCCAAATCTAAGTGTCTATGACACTTGACATTAGCAAAGCAATCAGAGATCCATGGCTCTCTCTTTTAATATAAAATTCTTTTTCTTAACATTAATACTCAACTAGACACTGATAAACAGAAGCATTTAGTAAAAAACAAATTAAATTATCCTGTTCTGTGATAATGAATGGATATTAATGTCTGTCCAATTTGTAAGTCACCCAACTTCCCAGTTTCACAGTTTCTCAAGACTAAAGGCAGTTATATTAGTCCATTTTGTATTGCTATAACAGAATACCACAAATTCGACAATTTATAATGGACAGAAACTTTTTGGCTCACAGTTCTGAAAGCTGGGAAGTCCAAGAGCATGACACTGGCATCTGAAGACAGCCTTCATGTTGCATCATCCCATGGCAGAAAGCAGAAGGTCAAGAGAGTGCAAGAACAAGAGAGCAAGAGGGTGTTACTGAAACACCAGGAGTTTGGTCTAGTTCCTGCTGCTCACCTCACAGAAAGCCAATCACTGAGACAACAAGTATTGCCAAGGAGGAAGGCTTTAATCAGGTGCTGCAGGCAAGGAGATGGGAGCTCAGTCTCAAATCCATCTCCCTGACTGACTAAACTAGTGGTTTATATAGCAGAGAAGAAATGTCTCAATGTGTAAAATGACAGGAACTAGGGAAGGGCGAGAAGACATCTGGTACCATGATCTGGTGAGTTTCAGATCTTTTGTACTTTTTTTGAGAGGCATGAAAGTTCTTCCCTGGGAAAGGAACTCAAATAAAACAAATACAAGTTTCAGTCTTTAACAGCAGAATGGCCAATGTCTATGTTTATCCAAAAGAAAAGTGTATGGGACTACTGGGCCTGTTTCAAGGAGACTGAACTATCTTTTTTTTTTTTCTTTTTTGAGATAGAGTCTCACTCTTTTGCTCTCGTTGGAGTGCTGTGGTACAATCTTGGCTCACTGCAACCTCCACCCCCTGGGTTCAAGCAATCCTCCCACCTCAGCCTCCCAGGTAGCTGGGACTATATGTGCATGCCACCATGCCCAGCAAATTTTTGTATTTTTAGTAGAAACAGGGTTTTGCCATGTTGGCCAGGCTGGTCTCAAACCCCTGGCCTCAAGTGATCTTCCTGCCTCAGCCTCCCAAAATGCTAGGAATACAGGTGTGAGCCACCGTTCCTGCCCTGAACTAACTTTTATAACAAATCTACTAACAATAACGAATCCACTCTTGTAATAATATTAGTCCATTCATGAGAGCAGAGTCCTCATCTAATCACCTCTTATTAGGACCCACCTCCCAACACTGCTGCATTGGAGATTAGTTTCTAACACATGAACTTACGGGTGACACATTCAAACCATAGTAGTAATGTTACAATATACTTTCCACAGAAATCATACCTGATTCTTCCAATTAATAGATGTGAAGAGACTAAATCAGCATACTTATTGCAGAATGAAACTTGATATGTCTCCAACACATTTTATAAACAACAGAGTTTGATTTTTATCCATCTAAGTAATAATTTCTGGACAATTTTTAGTATGTATACTATTCCAAACTTGTTCCCCAGTTGATAGCTTAAGAGATGCAAATGCTTAATTTGGACATTAATATTCTATGATATAATGCTTTAAAAGGCAAAATATTTTGGTCAGGGAGGAAGAACGATTTACATCACTGAACCTCAAAGGGTACTCTCAATTTATTCTCTCCATTTCTCATCTTCCGCTTCAGCTGTTCACTCACAATTCCCAAATCAACAAAATTATAATAGAATCAATTCCCATTTATAATTCTGTGATTGTTCTGTAAGAAATCCTCCTATCATTTTTTAACATAAGTCTTCTAAAGAGTATAACTGAAGAAAACAGGCTATTTCAGCAATGGTACTTAAAAGACACACTGTTTGTCTGTTATTGGTGTATAAGAACGCTTGTGATTTTTGTACATTGATTTTGTATCCTGAGACTTTGCTGAAGTTGCTTATCAGCTTAAGGAGATTTTGCGCTGAGACACTGGGGTTTTCTAGATATACAATCATGTCATCTGCAAACAGGAACAATTTGACTTCCTCTTTTCCTAACTGAATACCCTTTATTTCCTTCTCCTGCCTAATTGCCCTGGCCAGAACTTCCAACACTATGTTGAATAGGAGTGGTGAGAGAGGGCATCCCTGTCTTGTGCCAGTTTTCAAAGGGAATGCTTCCAGTTTTTGCCCATTCAGTATGATATTGGCTGTGGGTTTGTCATAGATAGCTCTTATTATTTTGAGATACGTCCCATCAATACCTAATTTATTGAGAGTTTTTAGCACGAAGAGTAGTTGAATTTTGTCATAGGCCTTTTCTGCATCTATTGAGATAATCATGTGGTTTTTAACAGACAGCCAAATCATGAGTGAACTCCCATTCACAATTGCTTCAAAGAGAATAAAATACCTAGGAATCCAACTTACAAGGGATGTGAAGGACCTCTTCAAGGAGAACTACAAACCACTGCTCAATGAAATAAAACAGGATACAAACAAATGGAAGAACATTCCATGCTCATGGGTAGGAAGAATCAGTATCGTGAAAATGGCCATACTACTCAAAGTAATTTATAGATTCAATGCCATCCCCATCAAGCTACCAATGACTTTCTTCACAGAATTGGAAAAAACTACTTTAAAGTTCATATGGAACCAAAAAAAGAGCCTGCATCGCCAAGTCAATCCTAAGCCAAAAGAACAAAGCTGGAGGCACCACGCTACCTGACTTCAAACTATACTACAAGGCTACAGTAACCAAAACACCATGGTACTGGTACCAAAACAGAGATATAGATCAATGGAACAGAACAGAGTCCTCAGAAATAACGCCACATATCTACAACCATCTGATCTTTGACAAACCTGACAAAAACAAGCAATGGGGAAAGGATTCCCTATTTAATAAATGGTGCTGGGAAAACTGGCTAGCCATATGTAGAAAGCTGAAACTGGATCCCTTCCTTATACCTTATACAAAAATTAATTCAAGATGGATTAAAGACTTACATGTTAGACCTAAAACCATAAAAACCCTAGAAGAAAACCTAGGCAATACCATTCAGGACACAGGCATGGGCAAGGACTTCATGTCCAAAACACCAAAAGCAATGGCAACAAAAGACAAAATTGACAAATGGGATCTAATTAAACTAAAGAGCTTCTGCACAGCAAAAGAAACTACCATCAGAGTGAACAGGCAACCTACAAAATGGGAGAAAATTTTCGCAACATACTCATCTGACAAAGGGCTAATATCCAGAATCTACAATGAACTCAAACCAATTTACAAGAAAAAAACAAACAACCCCATCAAAAAGTGGGCAAAGGATATGAACAGACACTTCTCAAAAGAAGACATTTACGCAGCCAAAACACACATGAAAAAATGCTCATCATCACTGGCCATCAGAGAAATGCAAATCAAAACCACAGTGAGATACCATCTCATACCAGTTAGAATGGCAATCATTAAAAAGTCAGGAAACAACAGGTGCTGAAGAGGATGTGGAGAAATAGGAACACTTTTACACTGTTGGTGGGACTGTAAACTAGTTCAACCATTGTGGAAGTCAGTGTGGCGATTCCTCAGGGATCTAGAACTAGAAATATCATTTGACCCAGCCATCCCATTACTGGGTATATACCCAAAGGATTATAAATCATGCTGCTATAAAGACACATGCACATGTATGTTTATTGTGGCACTATTCACAATAGCAGACTTGGAACCAACCCAAGTGTCCAACAACGATAGACTGGATTAAGAAAATGTGGCACATATACACCATGGAATACTATGCAGCCATAAAAAATGATGAGTTCATGTCCTTGGTAGGGACATGGATGAAACCGGAAACCATCATTCTCAGCAAACTATCGCAAGGACAAAAAACCAAACACCACATGTTCTCAATCATAGGTGGGAATTGAACAATGAGAACACATGGACACAGGAAGGGGAACATCACACTCCAGGGACGGTTGTGGGGTGGGGGGAGGGGGGAGGGATAGCATTAGGAGATATACCTAATGCTAAATGACGAGTTAATGGGTGCAGCTCACCAACATGGCACATGTATACATGCGTAACAAACCTGCACATTGTGCACATGTACCCTAAAACTTAAAGTATAATAATAATAAAATTTTTTTAAAAGACACACTGGTTCATAAAGCCTTGGAAAAAAGCAATTTTTAATCACATAGCATTGAATTTTGTTAGGGAGACCCCATATTTCTTCTCTTTGATTTCTTCCTGTTTTTTCTTTATGATGTGACATTGACTTATTTACTCAAGTTCACTTTCTTTCCACAAGCCCTGAAAACAGTGGTTATCACAATACCCTCTTTGCTCTGTCTATTGAACATTGTAGAGAAAGGGTAGAGAAAGGAGAAAACAAATTTATATTATCTCATTTGATCTCAACAGCAGAACCCTGAGGGAAGAAGGGAAAGAAGGAGAGCATTATGATCACATCCTTTTCACGTGAAGAGGAAAGCTCAGAAATCAGGAGACTTGCCCAGAGCTGGAAAGTTTCTGTGAGAGCCAACACCAGAGTCAGTATTTTCTGAGCTGTAGTTCTTGATCTTTCCACATCACTGTGGATCTTGTCTATAAATCTCCAGAGGGTTAATGTCCATTACTATATTTCTTATCCTCCTTTTCATCACAAAGGAAGAGGGAAATATTGTTTGAATCAAAATATGCAGAAATTATATATTTCCTAAAATTTGAGGGCACACACTTTCTTTTTCTTTCTTGTTTTTATTATTATGCTCTAAGTTCTGGGATACATGTGCAGAATGTGCAGGTTTGTTACATAGGTATACACGTGCCATGGTGGTTTGCTGCACCCATCAACCCGTCATCTACATTAGGTATTTCTAATGCCATCCCTCCCCCAACCCCCAACATCATGACAGGCCCTGGTGTCTGATGTTCCCCTCCCTGTGTCCATGTGTTCTCATTGTTCAACCCCCACTTATGAGTGAGAACACGCGGTGTTTGGTTTTTCTGTTCCTGTGTCAGTTTGCTGAAAATGATGGTGTCCAGCTTCATCAATGTCCCTGAAAAGGACATGAACTCATCCTATCTATGGCTGCATAGTATTCCATGATGTATATGTGTCACATTTTCTTTATCCAGTCTATCATTGATGGGCATTTCAGTTGCTTCCCAGTCTTTGCTATTGTGAATAGTGCCGCAATAAACATACATGTGCATTTGTCTTTATAGTAGAATGATTTATAATCCTTTGGGCATATACCCAGTAATGGGATTGCTGGGTCAAATGGTATTTCTGGTTCTAGATCCTTGAGGAATCACCACAATGTGTTCCACAACGGTTGAAATAATTTACACTCCCACCAACAGTATAAAGTGTTCCTATTTCTCCACATCCTCTCCAGTGTCTGTTGTTTCCTGACTTTTTAATGACCACCTTTCTAACTGGTGAGAGATAGTATCTCACTATGGTTTTGATTTGCATTTCTCTAATGACCAGTGATGATGAGCTTTTATTTTCATATGTTTGTTGGCTGTATAAATGTCTTCTTTTGAGAAGTGTCTGTTCATATCCTTTGCTCACTTTTTGATGGGGTTGTTTTTTTCTTGTAAATTCATTTAAGTTCCTTGTAGATTCTGGATATTAGACCTTTGTCAGATGGATAGATTGTGAAAATTTTCTCCCATTCTGTAGGTTGCCTGTTCCCTCTGATGATAGTTTCCTTTGCTTTGCAGAAGCTCTTTAGTTTAATTAAACTAAAAATGACCCATTTATCAATTTTGGCTTTTGTTGCTATTGCTTTTGGTGTTTTAGTCATGAAGTTTTTGCCCATGCCTATGTCCACTTTCTGTACGTATCCAAAATTAGTTATGTTAGTATAATTTGCCTATGCAAGGGAAGTCAATCTACTTTCACTGTTATTAAATTTGTGCAAAATTATGTCTTATTTTGTGTTCAGATATCATTTAAAACATTTGGGTTAATAATATTTGAGTAGTTATGTTGTGTTCTTCACTCCAAACTGGCCATTCCTAACACAACACCACCCAGTTTTATTTATCTTATCACTTATTTCTTGATTCTGAACATGCATCATGAGCTAAACCTGGATATAATGTTGTCTTTTATGTTTCACACAAAGTAGCTATTACATTTGTGAAGCATCCTTTATTTATGCAACATTATTCAATAATATTAAAGAGATACATGGTTTATGTGCATATAGGTCTTAATTTGGGTGTATATCAAGTATTTGAAGTTCACCTGAAATTTACTTTCTTTTTATTAATGGTAAGTATGAACAACCTAGAGCCGTGAAATCCTCGTAATCTGCAGCACTGAACAGACACATTTACATGCTGGTACTATCAATAAGCAGAGTCTCAAACCCATAATATCAAGTATTTCTTCTTTTTGTTGTAATTCACAGTTTAATCATTCAGACAAATGTTACTTGCACATTATTATTCAGCACAATCTCATCAACTTTATCCTTTATCAGTGATCCTCGATAAGAAATTACGCCATTTTGAAATAGCATTTGTAATTATTCTATTTTCATAAGATTAACATGTCAAATATCACAAGAATACATGTAACAGTCTTTTGGAGCTTAAAACCCTCTGTTCACATTTCACTTAAAACCATAAAAAGCATTATCACGATGTAATCAGTAGACTATAAATTGCTAGGTGGCCCCTGTGTTTTAGGTTCATTCCTTTATTCATTCATTCAACAAATATTTATTAATATGTCAGTTTTCCAGGCATTACAGTGACAGGGCTAAAAAAGACACAGAAATAAGGTTAAGTCCTGGTTCTGAAGGCACTGATAATCTAGAGGGTAAGACAGACTTATTTTTTTAAAAATAAATAAAAGTTACTCTGATAGGCTATAAGAGACAGGAATAGCATTAGAAGTCTTAAAAGCATAGCATGAGGAACACCACAATAACACACAGAAAACAAGGAAGATTTCAATAGTATATAACATGCCCCACACAGAGGCATAAAAAATTATGGCATGTTCTAAGAATTATGAGCAACTCAGGTAAAACATGTGAAACACTATCTAACACTTCATCCTTTCTTATAAAGTAATGGCAAAGGTGAGACTTTGTTCAAGAGGTTGGCAGAAAAGACGTTAGAAAAGCAGATCTGGCACAGATCATGTAGGGCCTTGTAGCTACGCTAAGAAGTTTGGAGGAGATTTGGGCTTTATCCAGGTGATGAGAAGACACTCAAAGTGTCTGAGCAGTGAAGGCACATGATAAGTCACATAGTTAGAAAGATGAGCATTATGACCAGTGTGGAAAATGGACTGTATGAAAAGATACTGGAGCTAGGGAAACAATTAAACTAGCCCTAATAAAGATATAAATAAAAATAGCAGTTGTTGCCAAGGCAGTGTAGGAGGAAAAGTGGGGACAAATTCAAAAGATATTTACAGTATAGATTTCAAAGTAATAATGAGTTAGTGAGTAACTAAGCATAAATAATGAGGGAGAGAGTGATCCCATGCTTTCCAACTTAAACAGCTACATGAATTAACTACCTTTGAGATGGGGATTCCAGAAGCAAAATTGGAAAAAAAAAGTGTATTTTGAAAGAGTTCTAGGGACATTAGTTGACAAAACATTAGGATATTCAATGAAGGAATTGTAAATTCAGGGGACAGATGTGGAGAGCTGAAAAAATGGAGGGAGTATGGCTAGAAATAGAGATCGTGGAGACCTTGACAAATACATGGCACTTGCAGTCACATAACTGAAAAACATTGTCTAGAAAGAGCATTTAAAGGATCAATAAAATACTAAATACTCTTTTAGCTTCTCTTAAAATATCTATGATCCTTGCCATGTGAAAGATGTGAACCAAACAGGAAAATATCCAATATTTAATATCCTCACCTGTCTAAAGCAATGACAAAATTAAGTAAAAATGTATGCAATGCTACTGACATTCAACACTTTACTATTTAATCCATTTATTGTTGAGGTAGGTAGTGGAGAGTAAGGTACCAAAAGAAGAAGAAGAATATTAATATAAATAAGTAACCAAAAATCCCCAGGACAGGGTTGAAGAGGAGATAATTCTAGAAAGCATAGAAAGATATGATGCTGTTAATACTTTGATTGTTTTAAGAAGTTATATAGTAGGATAATAATAATAGTGGGTTCCATTTCTTTAATGTTACTGGAGTAACATTAGACACTCTGCTAAACACTTTATATATATTAGTTCACTGAAACCTGTGAGTTAGATAGTATTATAATTCGCATATTATACATGATATAACTAAGGATTATAGCAATAAGTACCTTCTCTTAACCACTGCATTATAATGCCCAGTATGTCTGTATTAATACTTCCTGATTGTTAGATTCAGTTTTCCTCGTTGAATAAAAGGGGCTAAGTCCACTATCACCACTTCTATTCAATATTGTACTAGAAGCTGAAGCCAGGGCAATTAAGCAAATAAAAGAAATAAAAGACATCCAGATTTGAAAGGAAGAAGTAAACCTCTTTATTCAAAGACAATATGGTTTGTATATAGAAAATCCTGCCCAAGTGTAGTACACACACTTGTAATCCCAGCTACTTGTAATCCCTCAAGAATAGCATGAGGCCAGGAGTTCAAGACTAGCCTGGACAACTTAGTGAGACCCATATCTCTTTAAAAAAATTTTAAAAAATAACAGGCACGATGGCACACACCTATAGTTCCAGCTACTTGGGAGGCTCAGGTGGGAAAATCACTTGAGCCAGGAGTTCAGTGCTGCAGTGAGCTATGATTGCACCACTGCACTCTAGCCTCGATGACAGAGCAAGATCTTATCTCTAAAAAGAGAGAGGAGAGGAGGAGGAGGGGCACGAGGAGGAGGGGCAGGAGGAGGAGGGGGAGAAGGAGGGGGAGGAGGAGGAGGAAGAAGAAGAAGAATCCTAATGAATTCACTAGAATTAATAAATGACTTCATCAAGGTCACAGTACATAACCACACAAAAATCAATTGCATTTCTATACACTGCCAGTGAAGAGTCTGAAAATGAAACTAAGGAAATAATTCCACTCTCAATAGCATCAAAAAGAACATAATTCTTAGTATTAAATTTAACCAAAAATACGTAAGAGTTGTATGTCAAAAAAGACAAAACATCACTGAACAAAATTTTAAAATCTTAAACAAATGGAAAGACAATTTATGTTCATGACTCAGGAAACACATATTGTTAAAAATTCAATACTCTCCAAATTAATCTATAAGGTCAACACAATTTATCAAAATCCCTGCTGGCTTACATGCAGATATTGACAAAGTGATCCAAAAATTCATGTGGCAATACAAAGAACCCAAAATAAACAATCTTGAAAAAGAAGAATAAAGTTGTAAGGCTCATACTTCTGATTTCAAAACATACTATAAAGTAGCCAAGAAAGTGTGGTACTGGCATAGGGACAGACATATATATCAATGTTATATAATTGGAAATCCAGAAATAAACCCTTACTTCTATGTTCAATTGTTTTTTAACAAAGGTACCAAAAAATTCAATGAAAAAAGGATAGTCATTTCAATACATGGTGCTTGGACAATTGGATATGCATATGCAAAATAATAATAGTAATAATTTGGACTCCTAAATCACACCATACACAAAAATTAACTCGAAATGAATTGTAGACCTAAATGTAAGTGCTAATACTTTATAAGTCTTAGATGAAAACATTGGAGTAAATATTTGTGACCTTGCGTTAGACAATGGTTTCTTAGATATGACAAATGACAAAATCATTAAGAAAATGAGAAGACAACCCAAAACATTGGAGAAAATATTGCAAGTCATACACATATCCAATAAAAGTCTTACACCTAGAATGTAAGAATATATAAAGAACTCAAACAACTCAATAAGAAAAAAATGGGCAAAAAAATTTGAAGAACACCTCTCCAAAGAAGTTATACAACTAACCAAGAAGCAAATTACAAGATGTTCAAGATCATTAGTCATTACGGAAATGCAAATAAAAACCATAGGATATACTTCATACACAGTAGAAATGAAAACACCCACACAAAGACTTGTACACAGATGTTCATATCAGCATTATTCACAATCAAGAAAAATTAGAAACAACTTAAGTATCCATCAACTGATAAATGGATAAACAATATATGGCACATTCATATAAAATAAATAATTTAGTCATAAAAAGGAATGAAGTACTGGGGGCTGGAGGGTAGGGCCAAACGCCCTTCCTCAAAAAAAAAAAAAAGGAATAAAGTATTGATTCATGGTACAACATGAATGAATCTTGAAAACATGCTCAGTGAAAGAAGCCAAGCATAAATGGCCACACAGTGAATGATTCCATTTATATGAAGTGTCCAGAATAGGCAAACATGTATAGATAGAAAGTAGATTAGTGGTTGCTGGAGGCTGGAGAAAGAGACAATGGAAAGTGATGCTAATGTGTATAGACAAAGGTTCTTTTTTTTTTAATTGTAAAAAAATACGAGCATATAAAATGTACCATCTTAACCATTTTAAAGTCTACAGTTCAATGGTATTAAATATATTCACATTATTGTGCAACCATCATCAACATCCACCTCCAGAACTCATTTGGTCTTGAAAACCGAAAACTCTGTTCCCATTTAATGCTAACTTCCAGCTTCCACCTCCCACCAGCCCAGCCCCTGGCAACCACCATTCAACTTTTTGTCCCTATGAATTTAACTACTCTAGCTATCTCATATAAGTGAGATCATAGTGTATTTTTTTGTGAGACGGCTTATTTCATTTAGCATAATTTCCTCAAAGTTCATCCGTGTTTTAGCATATGTCAGAAATTCCTTCCTTTCTAAGGTGGAATAATATTTTATTGTATCATATACCACCTTTAGTTTATCCGTTAATCTAACGATGGACACTTGGGTTGCTTCTACCTTTTGGCTCTTGTGAATAATGCTACTGTGAATATGGGTACACAAATATTTCTTCAAGACCCTGCTTTCAGTTCATTTGGATATGACCTGAAGTGGAATTGCTGGATAAGATCAGATAGAGTTTCTTTTTAAGGTGATGAAAATGTTCAGCAATTAAATAATGGTAATGGTTGCACAACTCTGAATATACAAAAATCCACTGAACTACACACTCTTTTAAAAAGAGAAATTACATTTCTCTTTTGAGAGAGGCAAATAGGTCTTCATGAATTTGCTGTTTAACTATAATTCAAGTGAGGCAGTTTATCCATTAAATTCAACAAGCAAAAAATGCTTCAGTTTGTAAGTAATAGGATAAAGAGGGAAGGAGAAAATCGAGAAGGAAGAACAGAGCAAGAAATAACAGAAAGGAAGAACAAGAAAAACAATTTGATAGGCAAAAAAATAAAAAATAAAAATGGACATGGACCCATACACAAATTTGCATTAATGTGTAAACAATCAAAATTCTCTCAAACTTTTCTGAATCTTATCTCCCATTAAGACACCCTTACACTAACCACAGCAACCCTCTTTCTCATCTCAAATTTCCTTCTAACATAAGCATGTAAATATGAGCTAAAGTGCTACTGTTATAATCTCCAATTCACTTAACTTATGGGGATCAAAGTAAATTATCATGTATTAAGCAGAACTGTTTGCTGGAATGGAAACCTGATTTAGGAGTCAGAAAACTTGGGTTCAATTCAATTCATCTATTTTCGAATCTCACATGCTGTCAAGTTGAAGTTCTGAATATAGTACTTGTGGTTGAAAACTCTGAATTTCTCATCATATTAGTAGTAATTGATTCAAAGATCTACTAAAATGCACTGAGAATTCAAAATATCCTTTATGGTTCATGTCAAGATGTGCCAACTACAAAATGCTATGAAATCAATATAACCTTGGAAGTAAAACTGCAGTTTGCAAAGTAAATTTCAGGAGATTTCCACAACAGAGGTCACAAATTTAGTGACATTTTTGACACAAAATAAAAGACATGAACTACTTTTCCTTAATACACAAAGGATTTTAAATTATTTTTTGGAAATATCATGAACACTTCATCTGTATTGATATTTTCATTAAACAAACGTGAGACTTCTTGAGTTTTACTGTTTACAGTCTAAGCATATACTTAAAGACTGGAAGGTAATGTGAGGGAAATGTTAGCTAAAATAATTTTTTAACATTTATTTAAATATGTCCTAATAATTTAAGATCTTCATATGCTATTGTTGTTGATTCTGTAAAATTTATGTGATGTTTACACACACCAAAAAAAAAAGCAAAAGAAAATAAGAGAGTGAAAACGAACAACTGACCAGACACCCCAGATTTTACATTCTGTAATAAGTTTTTATTCTTATAATCCTTATCACTCACTATTCACATTTCAACATTTCCAGAGAAACTCTATACAAAAAGCTGACTAGGTTTTCAGATTCAAAAAAGAATTCAAAAGCTTACTTTTGAATCTGAAAAGATGATATTGCTTCCCAGAAAGCTCTAATTCATGGCATATACAGTAATTATTAAAGATCATTATTCTCTGAGGAGAGCAGTGGACCTCTCATCACAGCGTTCGAACTCTGCTAAGGGACAGTCTGCCTCCTCAAGTGGGTCCCTGACCCCCATGTATACTGACTGGGAGATACCTCCCAGTTGGGGCCAACAGACGCCTCACACAGGAGAGATCTGGCTGGCATCTGGCAGATGCCCTGCTGGGTCGAAGCTTCCAGAGGAAAGAATAGGCTCCAATCTTTGCTGCTCTGCAGCCTCTGCTGGTGATACCCAGGCAAACAGGGTCAGGAGTGGACCTCCAACAAACTCCAGCACACAGGCAGCAGAGGGGCCTGACTGTTTGAAGGAAAAGAAACAAACAGAAAGGATTAGCTTGTCCACTCAAAGACCCCATCCAAAGATCACCAACATCAAGACCAAAGGTAGATAAATCCACAAAGATGGGGAAAAACCAGCGCAAAAAGGCTGAAAATTCCAAAAACCCAAATACCTTTCCTCTTCCAAAAGATCACAACTCCTTGCCAGCAAGGGAACAAAACTGGACAGAGAATGAGTTTGATGAACTGACAAAAGTAGGCTTCAGAAGGTGGGTAATAACAAACTTCTCCCAGCTAAAGGAGCATGATCTAACCCAATGCAAGGAAGCTAAGAACCTTGAAAAAATGTTAATCGAATTGCTAACTAGAATAATCCATGTAGAGAAGAACATAAATGACCCGATGGTGCTGAAAAACACAGCATGAGAACTTCGTGAAGCATACACAAGTTTCAACAGCTGAATCGATCAAGCGGAAGAAAGGATATCACTGACTGAAGATCAACTTAATGAAATAAAGACAGAAGACAAGATTGGAGAAAAAAGAATAAAAAGGAATGAACAAAGCCTCCAAGAAATATGGGACTACGTGAAAAGACCAAATCTATGTTTGACTGGCATACCTGAAAGTGACAGGGAGAATGAAACCAAGTTGGAAAACACTCTTCAGGATATTATCCAGGAGAACTTCCCCAACCTAGCAAGAGAGGCCAACATTCAAATTCAGGAAATACAGAGAACACCACAAACACATTCCTCGAGAACAGCAACCCCAAGACACATAATCTTCAGATTCACCAAGGTTGAAAGGAAGGAAAAAATGTTAAGGGCAGCCAGAGGTAAAGGATGGATTACCCACAAAGGGAAGCCCATCAGACTGACAGTGGCTCTCTCTGTAGAAACCCTACAAGCCAGAAGGGAGTGGGGGCCAAAATTCAACGTTCTTAAAGAAAAGAATTTTCAACCCAGAATTTCATATCCAGCCAAACTAAGCTTCATAAGCAAATGAGAAATAAAATCCTTTACAGACAAGCAAATGCTGAGGGATTTTGTTACCACCAGACCTGCCTTACAAGAGCTCCTGAAGGAAGCACTAAACATGGAAAGGAACAACCAGTATCAGCCACTGCAAAAACATACCAAATTGTAAAGAACATCAACACTATGATGAAACTGCATTAACTAACGGGCAAAACAACCAGCTAGCAGCATAATGACAGGATCAAATTCACACATAACAACATTAACCTTAAATGTAAATGGGCTAAATGCCCAATTGAAAGACACAGACTGGCCAACTGGATAAAGAGGCAACATCCATCAGTGTGCTGTATTCAGGAGACCCATCTCACATGCAAAGACACAAATAGGCTCAAAATAAAGGGATGGAGGAATATTCACCAAGCAAATGGAAAGCAAAAAAAAAAAAAGCATGAGTTGCAATTCTAATCTCTGATAAAACAGACTTTAAACCAACAAATATCAAAAGAGACAAAGAAGGGCATTACATAATGGTAAAGGGAACAATGCAGCAAGAAGAGCTAACTATCCTAAATATATGTGCACTCAACACAGGAACACCCAGATTCATAAAGCAAGTTCTTAGAGACCTATAAAGAGACTTAGACTCCCACACAATAATAGTGGAAGACTTTAACACCCCACTGTCAATATTAGACAAATCAACAAGGCAGAAAATTAACAAGGATATTCAGGACTTGAACTCAGCTCAGGACCAAGAGGACCTAATAGACCTCTATAGAACTCTTCACCCCAAATCAACAGAATATACATTCTTCTCAGCACCTCATAGCACTTATTCTAAAATTGACCACATAATTGGAAGTAAAACACTCCTCAGCAAATGTAAAAGAACAGAAATTATAAGAAACTGTCTCTCAGACCACAGTGCAATCAAACTAGAACTCAGGGTTAAGAAACTCACTCAAAGCTACACAACTACATGGAAACCGAACAACCTGCTCCTGAATGACTACTGGGTAAATAACAGAATGAAGGCAGAAATAAAGATGTTCTTAGAAACCAATGTGAACGAAGATACAACATACCAGACTCTCTGGGACACATTTAAAGCAGTGTGTAGAGGGAAATTTATAGCACTAAATGCCACAGAGAAAGCAGGAAAGATCTAAAATTGACATCCTAACATCATAATTAAAAGAACTAGAGAAGCAACAGCAAACAAATTCAAATGCTAGCAGAAGACATGAAATAACTAAGATCAGAGCAGAATGGAAGGAGATAGAGACACAAAAATCCCTTCAAAAAATCAATGAATCCAAGAGCTGGTTTTTTGAAAAGATCAAAATAGATAGACTGCTAGCAAGACTAATAAAGAAGAAAAGAGAGAAGAATCAAATAGACACAATAAAATATGATATAGGGGATATCACCACTGATCCCACAGAAATACAAACTACCATCAGAGAATACTATAAACACCTCTATGCAAATAAACTAGAAAATTTAGAAGAAATGGATAAATTCCTGGATACATACACCCTCCCAAGTCTAAGCCAGGAAGAAGTTGAATCCCTGAATAGACCAATAACAGGTCCTGAAATTTAGGCAGTAATTAATAGGCTACCAACCAAAAAAAGTCCAGGACCAGATGGATTCACAGCCAAATTCTCCCGGAGGTACAAAGAGGAGCTGGTACCACTCCTTCTGAAACTATTCCAATCAATAGAAAAAGAGGGAATCCCCCCTAACTCATTTTATGAGGCCAGCATCATCCTGATACCAAAATCTGGCAGAGACACAACAAAAAAAGAAAATTTCAGACCAATATCCCTGATGAACATCGATGCGAAAATCCTCAATAAAGTACTGGTAAACCGAATCCAGTAGCACATCACAAAGCTTATCCACCATGATCAAGTGGGCTTCATCCCTAGGATGCAAGGCTGGTTCAACATATGCAAATCAATAAACGTAATCCATCACATAAACAGAACCAACGACAAAAACGACATGATTATCTCAATAGATGCAGAAAAGCCTTCGATAAAATTCAACACTTCTTCATGCTAAAAACTCTCATAAATTGGGCATTGATGGAACACATCTCAAAATAATAAGCTATTTATGACAAACCCACAGGCAATATCATTCTGAATGCGCAAAAACTGGAAGCATTCCTTTTAAAAACTGGACAAGACAAGGATGCCCTCTCTCACCACTCCTATTCAACATAGTATTGGAAGTTCTGGCCAGGACAATCAGGCAAGAGAAAGAAATAAAGGGTATTCGAATAGGAAGTGAGGAAGTCAAATTGTCTCTGTTTGCAGATGACATGATTGTGTATTTAGAAAACCCCATCGTCTCAGCCTGAGACCTCCTTAAACTGATAAGCAACTTCAGCAAAGTCTCAGGATAAAAATCAATGTGCAAAACTCACAAGCATTCCTTCTTTTTTTTTTTTTTTTTTTTTTTTTTGAGACGGAGTCTCACTCTGTCACCCAGGCTGGAGTGCAGTGGTGCGATCTCGGCTCACCGCAAGCTCCGCCTCCTGGGTTCATGCCATTCTCCTGCCTCAGCCTCCCAAGTAGCTGGGACCACAGGCACCCACCACCATGCCCGCCTAATTTTTTGTATTTTTAGTAGAGACAGGGTTTCACCGTGTTAGCCAGGATGGTCTCAAACTCCTGACCTCGTGATCCGCCTGCCTTGGCCTCCCAAAGTGCTGGGATTACAGGCGTGAGCCACCGCACCTGGCCAAAACTCACAAGCATTCTTATACACCAATAACAGACAGAGAGCCACATCATGAGTGAACTTCCATTCACAATTGCTACTAAGAGAATAAAATACCTGGGAATACAACTTATAAGGGATGTAAAGGACCTCTTCAAGGAGAACTACAAACCACTGCTCAAGGCCATAAGAGAGGACACAAACAAATGTAAAAACATCCCATGCTCATGGATAGGAAGAATCAATATCATGAAAATGGCCATACTGCCCAAAGTAATTTACAGATTCAATGCTATCTCCATCAAGCTACCACTGACTTTCTTCACAGAATTGGAAAAAACTACTTTAAATTTCATATGGAGCCAAAAAAAAAAAAAAAAAAAAACAGCCTGCATATTCAAGACAATCCTGGGCAAGAAGAACAAAGCTGGAGGCATCATGCTACCTAACTTCAAACTATACTACAAGGCTACAGTAACCAAAACAGCATGGTACTGGTACCAAAACAGATTTATAGACCAATGGAACAGAACAGAGGCCTCAGAAATAACACCAGACAGCTACAACCATCTGATCTTTGACAAACCTGACACACACAGGCAATGAGGAAAATATTCCCTATTTAATAAATGGTGTTGGGAAAACTGGCTAGCCATATGCAGAAAACTGAAACTGGACCCCTTCCTTACACCTTTTACAAAAATCATCAGAGTGAACAGGCAACCTACAGAATGGGAGAAAATTTTTGCAATCTATCCATCAGATAAAGGGCTGATATCCAGAATCTACAAGGAACTTAAACAAATTTACAAGAAAAAACAATCAACCCCATCAAAAAACAGGCAAATCAAAATCACAATGAGATACCATCTCATGCCAGTTAGAATGGCAATCATCAAAAAGTCAGGAAACAACAGATGTTGGAGAGGTTGTGGAAAAATAGAAATGCTTTTCCACTGTAGCAGGAGTGTAAATTAGTTCAACCATTGTGGAAGACAGTGCAGCCATTCCCCAAGGATCTAGAACTGAAAATACCATTTGGCCCAGCAATCCCATTACTGGGCAGAATCCCAAAGGATTATAAATTGTTCTATGATAAAAACATATGCACACATATGTTTATTGTGGCACTATTCACAATAGCAAACACTTAGAACCAACTGAAATGCCCATCGATGATAGACTGGATTAAGAAAATGTGGCACATATACACCATGAAATACTATGTAGCCATAAAAAAGGATGAGTTCATGTCCTTTACAGGAACATGGATGAAGCTGGAAACCATGATTCTCAGCAAACTGTCACAAGACCAGAAAACCAAACGCTGCATGTTCTCACTCATAAGTGGGAGCTGAACAATGAGAACACAGGGACACAGGGAGGAGAACATCACATACCGGAGCCTATCGGGGGCTGGGGGCCTAGGGGAGGGATCACATTAGCAGAAATACCTAATGTAGGTGACAGGTTGATGGGTGCAGCAAACCACCAAGGCACGTGTATACCTATGTAACAAACCTGCATGTTCTGCACGTGTAACCCAGAACTTAAAGTATAATTAAAAAAATATGTATTAGCTGGGCGTGGTGGTGTGTACCTGTAGTCCCAGCTACTCAGGAGGCTGAGGCAGGAGAATCGCTTGAACCCGGGAAGCAGAGGTTGCAGCAAGCTGAGGTTGCAGTGAGCCGAGACTGTGCCACTGCACTCCAGCCTGGCAACAGAGCGAGACTCCGTCTTAAAAAAAAAAAAAAAAAGAATGAGGAAATTTGACATTTGGAACCTACATTCAAATCCCATTTGCTAGCTGTGAGACCTTGGGTAAGTTCATGAACCTCTCTCTGTGAGTCATTCGTGGAAAAGGGTCATAGATACACCCATTACTGGGGCCATGAGGTATACATGAAGAATAATGTTTATCTGGAAACTCACAGGGTGAAAGACCACAGACTCCAAAGATCTCCTGTCCTCATGCCACCTACCAGCTGAGTTGGGCAGGGGTGGCTGATGCCACAGTCTGGATATGGTTTGTTTATCCCCACAAAAGCTCATGTTGAAATTGGATCCCCAGTGTGGTAGCATTTGGGAAGTGGGGGGCTTTGTGGGAGGTGTTTGGGCTCCGGATCCCTCAGGAATGGCTTGGTGCTGCTCTCAGGTTAGTGAGTTCTGGCTCTCTGAGACTGGATTAGTTCCCATAGGAATGGATTAGTTCCCATCAGAGCGAGTTGCTATAAAGCCAGGAGACTCCTCAGCTCTCCCCCTCTTCACTCATGTCCACTTCCCTTTGACCTTCTCTGCCATGTTGTAACTTGGCACAAAAGCCCTCACCAGAAGCCAAGGCCATGCCCTTAAACTTCTCAGCCAGCAGAATTATGAGCTAAATAAACCTCTTTTCTTCATTAAAAATGAATAAATAAGTAAATAAAAATCATTCTTATCTGTGATGGCTGAAGTACTTTGTGAAAGAGGTGGTCTTTGGTGGTTAACACTTAAATAAATGGAAAAAATTGGGGAATCAATTCCAAACTGCATGAATAGTATGAGCAAAGGAAAAATTTCACGTGGCATGTCCAGAAATGGCAACAGTTATACCAGTGCATTTAGAGCTGAGATTTCATACAACGATGTTTCAGGGCATGGTCTCATTGGTTTGAGTTCAGCTCAATCTCTGCCATCTTAGGTGATTTCTAACCTTACTGAGCCTCAGAATTCTTATCTATGCTTTCATCAAAGTATAACGAATATTAAACCAGATCACTTAGCAAAATGCCTTGAATAAAATGGGTTCTCAGTAAGTATTAACTATGAATGTCTCATGAGGGAAGTGTGAGCCAAGATTGGAGACGTGGTTAAGAGGCATATTGTAGATGATCTAAAGAGCGAAGCATGCCTGGAATTTCTGAGCAAAGTCACCCTCAATAAACCTATACTCACATAACCTCTAATTCCACAGTGTAAATAAAAAACCACTGTGGACCCATGGTCTCATATATAGCAATTAAATATACAGGTTCTTGTACTCAAACAGATTTAATGAATCAGATTCTCCAGAGCTGGGACATGAGAAATTTGCCTTTGTTTAAATGATTATAATGGATAGCCAGGCTTGGGAACTACTGCCTCAGACCACAAAGTCCAAGAAAAATGTAGCCAAGACATGA
Source organism: Pan troglodytes (assembly GCF_028858775.2). NCBI lineage: Eukaryota > Metazoa > Chordata > Mammalia > Primates > Hominidae > Pan > Pan troglodytes. The sequence goes on from NC_072413.2 coordinate 42,786,448, forward strand.
AAATGTAGAACTAGAGGGGAAAAGCCTTTAATAATAGCCAGATACTTTATTCTACTAAAATTAAGGATATTAATGAAACCAATCCTCCCCAAAGTCACGCCTTGTATCTTGTCATCACAGAAACTGCACTACTTCTACAATCAAATCAAACATCTCCATCGCTCACCATGAGTTCCTCCCATCCATTGTTCATGTTCATCTACTATGACTGTTTGGGGGCTATATTTGTTTGCTGAGGCTATTGTAACAAAATATCACAGTCTGGTTGGCTTAAACAATAGACATTATTTTCTCACAGGTCTACAGTCTTTCATCCACAATCCCCTCTCCAAACTTACTTCCCTAATTAACCTTTCTCGTTTTGGGATCTTGGCTTAAGCATCACATACTCAGTAAGCCTTCAAGACACAATCCAGGTCTTCGCTGTTGCTCTAATAAAAATATATGTCTTCACTTAAAAGCCCAACTCGGGTTTGTAATTAAATACTTTTTGGAGTCGTTGTGTGATTAACATCTACCTCCTGTGCTAAGCAAAAATTCCATTTAGTATCAAATTTAACACTATTAACTCCTTGACAGCAAGGACAATGTATATTTTTGATCACCCTTGATTTCTGTTGCCTAGTTCCTGACACTTTTTAGGCACTCAGTATTTGTTGAATAAACAAAAGCAAACATGGATTTCTAAATAAAACGGCCTTGCCCATAGCCACTGAGAAAGGCAGGCAACCATATTTTGTACCATAATGCCAGCAAAATACTTAGCATGGCTGATTTGACCAAAAGTAGTAGATTAGCACCTTAAAACTTAGTGGTTTTAAACAACAGCCATTAATTTAGCTCATGATTATATGGGGCAGTAATTACTTGTGCTGGACTAACGGGTTGACCTAACTGACCTGGACCAGGGTTAGCTGATCTTGGTTGGGCTCACTCATGCATTTTGCTGTCAGCTGCCAGGTGTCTGGGGGCTGCCTAGTCTAAGATGACTCAGCAGGGACTGCTTATCTCTGTTCATCTGGTCTCTCCAAGAAGCCTAGCCCAAGCATATTCGCATAGCCTCTTTCCAAGTGCTCAAAGCCTCCAGAGGACCAAGCAACAACTGCACATCATCTCTGCTCCATTATATTGGCCAAAGCGAGTCATTAGGCTGGCCCAGATTCAAGGATAGAGAAATAGACTCCATTTCTTAGTGACAGGAGCTGCAAAGCTATACTGCAAAGGTGTGGCTACAGGGAGGGATGGGGAATTATGACTCTTTGCAATCTACCATACCATGAACTGGAAGGCTAATGACTTATGGCATGATATGAAATACAAAGGTGGGCTAAGACAATAAGATTCTTATTCTCAGGAATCTGAAGAATGCAGAAACACAAGGAGATGGAGCAATTTTTAAGAGCTGAAGCTAAAAGCAGTCAGGCAGGACAATGTCAGTGAGCTCTATGCCAGCCAGAACTATAAAGAAATTAAAGATCTGAATAAGCAAGGGAAATTGGCAGAGAAAGAATGGCTCAGACACAGAACCAATTCAGAGATGCTATGGGAGAGACCCTGAAAAAGATGGAGAAAGAAGCTGGAAATTTGAGCTGTTTTAGTTCCTCTTCACCAATACATAGTTCCTATAATTGATCCCAGTTTCTTTCAGGCTGAATTCTTCACAACCAAAAGTCTAACAAAATCAGTATGTGATAAATATATATGAAATCTTTTCTTTTTCTTTTTCATTCTTTCTAAATAGAACTATCTCACCCAACCATCCACACACACAAAAAAAGGAAAAAAACCTGCTTCTTTGAATGCACAGATAAATTTTATGACAAGGAGAAGCAGAAGTTTGATAGCACAAGCTTCCAAACAGCACAGTACAGTAAATAGATACAAGTGACAAAATAAGATTAATTTCCATGAAAGAAAATATTCAATTTTCACACTGGAAAAGGTCGATGTTCATACATAGGTGTGCCAGAGATACCCCTTTTAAGTCCATCTTGCATTTCTCCAATGTTTTCCATTTGAGAATCACTGATACAAAGAAACATGGGTTTCATTACAAGATCTAAACACTGCAATCTGCATGAAGAAAATCATATTACAAGCTAAATATTATCCATTTGGATTTGCAGCCAAGTTACAGTCCACTAAATCCTAAGTACTTTTTTTTCCCAACTAAAGCTATATTGCATTTCAACTCTCTTGTTAGAAACTGATGCTAGGAATTGACAAGATAATAGGATGGAGAAAGTTTTCGGATCTCATTTACAGCAGATCGGAGAAGGGTCAGTTTCTCAGGTAATGAAGCATTGTCTGGTTGCCCCTAAATCACTCCATACTATTCCCAGTCCCCAGAGGCTTAGACAGCACCTGAATTATCACTGTCCTTCAGAGCTTTATTCTAATACCTCAAAAAAGAAAAGTTATAATAAATGATCTGGGATTTCAGAGACACAAATGCCAAACTTCAGATTTGAGTTAAAAAATAATAATCTACAATCTTCCTTATAAGAGAGAGAAAGACACTTAAAACTTACAGAAACAGCTTTTAATTTATATCTGACACTAGATCTTTTCGTCTGATTTGTTCTTTCTCAAACTAATGTGTCTTGAACGTGCCCCTTGACAACTTGTTGCTAACAAAACGCAGAGGAAAATAAAGGTTCACTACCTCTGCCTCGCATTGCAATTTTATTCTCATGACTCCAAGCCTCAATCTATACATATTTTCCCTCTGCTCTTACCTTATAAAATAGTACCTGACCCTGTGAGGGATGTGTTTGGCTTCCCTGAGAATGCAGGGAACAAAGATTAATAAAGGAGAAAAATAGTCCTTAATATTTACTTCAATTTTAGTATCAAATAGCTGTCTTTAGCCTCATGCTTAATTCAATTAATCCCACACAGAATCTCCTGATATTTTGAGGGACATAAGGCTTTTATAGAGTACCCAGGGTTTCTAGAATGACATTTGGTATACTATGATAGGCACCTAAATAAGGGACTCTCTTGTCAGGCTTACTAGCATTCACAAGTGTAAGGAGAAGGAGTATTTATCTGCAAACATCATTATACTCCAGAAAGAATGTTCTAGTAGAAGCCATTGTGAATTAGTCCAGAAACTTCAACTCAGCAAAAATTCACACAAGTTCAAAACTTTTTGCCCAGCCCTTCCAGGCCTTTATATCATAAAATCATGATATAAAATCAGGAGCCAAACAAATACCATACATACTACCATTGCAGACCATATTTTGTATTCTATTAAATTCCTCATTGCATCAGCTTGATTTATTTGAGTCCTGGTCTATGAGCCTGTGCTAATTTATAGTAATTACTTCACATTCATGTCCTCATTGATTCCAAAAACCTGTCCCCACTTCCTGATACTTTACTCTACACCAGTTTGCATGAACCTCTCTTCAGACAAGCATTCTTTTGGATTTCTGTACAGATTTGTGTGCATGACCAGAGGAAAGGAAAATAATTTCAAGACAGAACAACCATGATAAGGTCATTGAAAAGACATATATATTCATGCATACAGGTAAGGTCTCTTATACAAAGTATTTAGCACACAAGTGAGAATATTCACTCTCTCTTTCTTAAAAGAAAGACTTTAGGCCAGGACACCGTGACTCATGCCTGTAATCCCAGCACTTTTGGGAGAACAAGGTGGGAGAATTGCTTGAAGCTAGGAACTTAAGACCAGCCTGAGCAACACAGCAAGACCCAGTCTCTAGCAAAAATAATATATAAAAATTAGACAGTTGTGGTGGCATGCCTGTAGTCCCAGCTATTCTGGAGCCTGAGGTGGGAGGATCCCTTGAGGTTAGGAGTTGGAGGCTGCAGTGAGCTCTCATCAAGCCACTGCACTCCAGCCGAGGCAACTGAATAAGACCCTGTCTCAAAAAACAAATCAGTGAATCGGATTCAAATTTAACTCTTTAAATTTATTGCTATTTTACAACATAACAGAAATAGTGGCATTACTATTACCAGGACTATCCAGAGCCTGACCAGGAGGACCCAGCCTGGGGCAGAGAAGGGCCTCTGGGACTGAAATAGGAAGGTCTGTGGGATATTCACTGTATATTTACAACATTCTTTCTACAATTATATTAGAACCAAAAACACTGTCCAGAGGTTCTTCTGAGAAGAAAGCTATAATGAATGTATTCTTAAGATGGACAGTAACAACTAAAATGGTTCAATTGAGCGTTACTTTGTTTGGGTTTTGGTTTTGGCTTAATTTGGTTTGGGCAGCTTTAATTCTGTCCTTCTGCTTCAAATAATGTACAAGCCACACTATGAATTAGCTTCCAATTTTCCTGCAATCTTATCTATGTTTTCTTTTCTTTTCTTTTCTTTTTTTTTTTTTTTTTTTTTGAGACAGAGTCTCAATCTGTCACCCAGGCTGGAGTGCAGTGGCTCAATCTCAGCTCACTGGAACCTCCACCTCCCAGATTTAAGGGATTCTCCTGCTTCAGCCTCCCAAGTAGCTAAGACTATAGGCATGCGCCACCACACTCGGCTAATTTCTGTATTTTTAGTAGAGATGGGGTTTCACCATGCTGGCCAGGCTGGTCTTGAACTCCTGACCTCAAGTGACCCACCTGCCTCCGCCTCCTAAAGTGCTGGAATTACAGGTGTGAGCCACCGCATCCGGCCTTTTCATTTACTTCTACTTACCTATCCTCTTCGGTAAATTCTTAAAATCTATTATGATTATAAATATACCTTACATTAATGTTTCATTTAGTATACAAGAACTCACATATCATATTAATTTAAGTCTTATAATAACTCCATGCAATGTATATTACTGTTACTACTCTAAAAATAAAGAAAAAAGGATTAAAATAACCGATTTATTTTTAGTCCTAGTAACAGCTAACATTTATTGAGTACTTGTAATGAGCAAGGCCTTGTGCTAGGTGCTATATCAGCACTGTTTTTTAATTCTCTCAATGACCCAGTGAGGTAGATATTATTAACCTTCCTTATGCTACAGATGAGAAAACATAATTTCTAGCAAGCTTAAGTAACTTGCCCACCATCACATAGCTAGTAACTGGCATAGCCAAGATTTTCCTGAGGTTACATAACCACCAAACAGCAGGCCCAGCACTAGAACCTAGGTTTTCTGATTCTGAATCTGGGGCAAACCTATTACTGTTCTTTTCTTTCCACTTCAAGCTCTGTATTATGGAAGAACACATTTGGTTGCCTTCTTTGGTTCAAACATTCTAAATAAAAAGTGTTGGAAGGCATCCTAATAAACGGAAGTATTTTCTCTAGCAGTTATGCTTCACACACAAGAAGGAAGAGCAGAAAGAGTTAAAAGACATCACTGAACTGATTTACCCTGTAATTTATCTGGTGCTATAAAAATGAACGACTTCTTTAGTTTCCTGATGGCTTTGCTGTCTTAAAGGTGAAATGCCCTCCGGGTTCATAAATAGGTTTTGTTCTTTTGGAGTGCTCAATGTTCCAAAGTGTTTTTTATCTTTAAAATATTAAGTAAACACTGCATAGTACTTAAATGGGCTCTGGGGATATTTCTGGTTTGATTCTGGCCCTTCACAAAGCTACTCAAGTAGAGATCTGGAGAACTAATCAAAAGAAAACTAAATTCACAGCAGTCTCTAAATATTTTATAGCATAACGTTTCAGTGTTTCACCTGCCTGCCCCCTCTGCTGATTTGTGAGAAGCTGCCCTGTGACCGTGGACTGTGCTGCCTTCATGGATGCTGTGTCCACAGAAGTCAGACCCAGCAGCTAGAGACTGGCTGAAGAGAGGAAGATGTCAGCACCTGCCTGCTGCAGCCTCCTTTTTCTTTTTTGACTTCCCCTCTGTAGGAAAGCACATTAGGAGCTGCTTGAGATGAACAATAATTTGCCAGGTTTTCGTCATTCCTCTGGCAGCAGTGCCTACAAGGAGCACTTAACATTGCACAGAGAAAATGGTTCCCAGCCATTGACTTCCTCCCCGGAAGCAGCCAACCATTTCACAAATGGGGACCTGGAGAGTAGCAGGGATATTCTGGCTCAAACCCTCCCCTGCTGCTGAGAAGAACAAAAACAGCCACTAAACACTTAGTTTGCCAACGGGATGTGTCAGTAGCATCACCATCTATACACAAAGGCCTTTTAATAGCAATTCTAGACGAAACTCCAACACATTTCCCACCTATATGAACTCTCGAAGTTCCAAGAGCAACATCAGTCAGGGGATTTATTTTTAAGGCATGTCCTACACTCGATAAAAGAAAGAAAAAAAACTGGAAACCTTTTTCCAGACTAGCAAGCAGTCATGCCTGTGTGCACACACACACACCTAAAGACAGACATTGTGATTTTTTTTCTGGGCCCCAGCTATACTTGCCATCAATTTAAGCCACTAAAGTGGGTTCTTACAGTGGCTTAGAGCAGCAGTCCCCAACCTTTTTGGCACCAGGGACTGGTTTCATGGAAGGCAATTTTTCCATGGACTAGGGGTTGGGGGAAGGTTTTGGGATGATTCAAGCACATTACATTTATTGTGTACTTTATTTCTATTATTATTATATTGTAATATATAATTAAATAATTATAAAACTCATCATAATGTATAATCAGTGGGAGCCCAGAGCTAATTTTCATGCAACCAGACGGTCCCATCTGGGGGTGATGGGAGGCAGTGACAAATGATCAGGCACTAGATTCTCATAAGGAGCACGCAACCTAGATCCCTCACATGCAAGGTTCACAATAGGGTTCACGTTCCTGTGAGCATCTAATGCTGCCACTGATCTGACAGGAGGTGGAGCTCAGGCAGTAATACAAGTGATGGGGAGCAGCTGTAAATACAGATGAAGCTTCGTTTGCTTGCCCGCCACTCACCTCCTGCTGTGCGGCCAGGTTCGTAACAGGCCACTGACCAGTATCAGTCTGTGGCCCAGAGGCTGGGTACCCCTGGTTTACAGAATGTGAACTTCATTTCTCTACCTGTTTCTCCAAAGACCTGAGCTACTGCAGCACAGACACAGGGGAAAAAAACACAGAGACCTCAAATGCACAGCATTTCTCCTTTTCTCCAAAATCCATATGTGCACTAAGAGGTTCCCATCTACTCTGGAAACATGAGACTTAAATCCATCTGACATGTGCAGTTGGTCCATACTACCTAGGATCTCTTGATGTCCAGACTCACAGGAAGGATGAGATGCCTCAGAAGCAAGGAACTCAAATGTGGCCCAGGATTGGAGTTCAGACATAAATGGCATGTGCAACATTAAAAAAGGGATAGAGGATAGCGGGCAGGCAGGGGTGAGGAGAAGAATGTGGTAAATTGCCTGGGAGCTATGCAGAGTCCCTGGGAAATAAATCATTCCAAGTGAAAAAGGTATCTAACATGATGAACCAGACTCAGCAACAGAGTCTACTGTTGAGGAAAGTAGCAACTGTGGGTACCTAGAAGTGGCTGTTTGACCCCGCCCCCACCCAGAAGAAAAGTGAGACTTTGCCGCATGGAGTTGCAGCAGAGCATCACGGCCATCTACAGCAGGGTAGATGGTGTGGCACCCAGTAGAGCAGTGCCACCCAGTATGGCAGTGGCACCCAATAGGGCAGTGACAGCAGCCACTTACCCATGAGCATGTGTAGACACCTCCTAGGAATGCACTGAGAAGCTAGAGTCTGAGGAAACTCCAGGGAGTAAAGTTGTCATCTTCCCTTGAGGTCTCTGTTTTGAGAGGTATCCAGCCAGAAAAATCATGGATCTACATATTAGTGGATCATATTTATATCTTCTGGATGCTTCAGGTTACTAAAGCACAATTATTCAATTTTCAGATATGTATTTTTAAGCAGCTATAAGCTACCCACTCTAGAGGTATACCAGGTGCTTAAATTCCCGGTATAAATTTTATATGGGAGCCTATCTATATTTTTAGCTTTTCTGTGTTCTTATTGAATCTACAGCCATCATTTCAGACAGGTGGTGTCTGAATATCAATACATACAAATAATATCTGAAGCCCAAGTTCGTATATGCCAAGGCATCTACACAAACGTCTCCACTTAGAGTAATGTGGAGATTTCTAATGTACAAAGTGGTCAACACTTCTGGAACCAGTATTTGAATTCTTTTACTTTTATCTTCAATGTTACCCTAATTTTCAGAAATAAAAGCAAATTATAAAGAACACATTGTTTTTACTTTGAATAGAAAGTATATTTGGCCAGGCGCAGTGGTTCATGCCTGTAACCTTAACACTTTGGAAGGCCAAGGTGGGTGGATTGCCTGAGTTCAGGAGTTCGAGACCAGCCTGGGCAACATGGTGAAACCCCATCTCTACTAAAAATACAAAAAGTTAGCCAGGCATAGTGATGGGTGCCTGTAATCCCAGCCACTCAGGAGGCTGAGGCATGAGAATCACTTGAACCCCGGAGGCAGATGTTGCAGTGAGCCAAGATCATGCCACTGCACTCCAACCTGGGTGACAGAGCAAGGCTCTGTCTCAAAAAAACAAAACAAAATAAAAGTATATTTGAGCTGACTTATTTCTTGACAAAGTCTTTTGAGATGTGATAGTGGAGAATTTTAATGTACCTTGCAGTCCAAATATTTTCTTGCTATACCTTTCAAATGAATTATTTTTAAAGTAATTGAAAAAGATTTCAAACTTATGTGAAAAAGCAGCAGTCATCCTATTTTTCTGGCCCTCTTTACAACAAAACTCCTTGAAAGAACTGATTTCACTTTTTCTCCTCTCATTCTTTCCTGAATGCATTCCAATATGTTCTGTCTCTCACGCACTATGTTGACAAATCCAATGTCAATTCTTAGTCTTTTTTTACTCAATCTATGAGCAACAGTTGACACCTATGTACGTTCCTTTTTTCTTAACTCTTAAATATATTTCTCGGGTATGGACCTCTTTTTTGAACTCCAGACTTATATATTCAACTGCCTATTTCACTTCTTCACTTGATAGCTACGTTATTTCAAACTTAACATAGAAAACCTAAGTCTTCATTTCTTCTTACTCTACCTGGTTCTTCCTCCTAATTCAATAAATGTCAACTCCATTCCTTCATAGGCAAAAAACCCTGGAGTAGCCCTTGACTACCCTCTTTCACTCTCACTCCATGATCAAATTTGTCACAAATTCTGTAAGATTGACCTTCAAAATATATCCCAATTCTAACTACTTCTCGCCGACTCCATCACTGCTACCCTCATGTGAGTTTTCATAATGTCTCATCTGGATAATTGTAATGGTCTCCTAACTGGTCTTCCTGTTTCCACCCCTTTGTTCCCTATAGTCTTTCTGCACACAGCAGTCCATCACAAGGTCTCTGTTAAAACATAATCAGATTATGTCTGCTCAAACACCTTGCTCTCTGTCACAGAGTGAAATCTGAATTTCCTACCTGGTCTACAAGACCTGACCTAATTTGGAGCTCACCATCTCTTTAATGTCATCTCCTATTACTCACTCCCTAGTTTCTTCCACACAGCAAGGCTGACCTACTTGCTCTTCCTTCAACACCTTAAACATGTTTCCATCTGAGAGCCTCTGCACTCACTGTCCCCACTGCCTGGAGTTATCCTCTCCCATCTTAATAGCTCATTCCTTCCCTTCCCTCTGGTCTCTGCTTAAATATACCCTTACCAGAGAGGCCATTCCTGCTGGCCTGACTACTCTATATAAAGAGAACACTTCCCACTTACACCTGTCACTCTTCTTCCTCTTTCCTGGTTTTGTTTCCCCTTCAGAGCATTAATCGTTACCTGACATAATCATTTGCCCCCTGCCACTAGAATATGAGCTCCATGAAAAGAGAGAGACATTATCTGCTTTGACCACTGGCACAACCTCCATCACCCAGAACATTATCTCACACATCTAATATGTTAGTTCTTCCAATTAGTATTTTTTTATGTTTTAACATCTCTAAATTGGGGCTGCATCTTATAACATGCAACATTTTGTCTTTCTTAGTAGTCCATAAAACAGTGGTCTGTATCGTAACTGACATCTTAGACACAATAAAATATGGTAGTTTGCATTCAAAACATATTTCACAAGACCAAAGAAATCCCATTTATTATATTTTCAGAAGAAGTATGGGGCTCCGGTTCTTTCGAGAGAGCCCAATCATGATCAACCAATATATTAATTACCCCAGCCAAGACCAAAGGAAACACCCAGTTCTTGCTACTAAATTATAATGCAATATACAATTTAATGTACTGGTTTTGAATGTTTATCTGATTGATACTTAAATAGTGGCTGTAGAACAAAAAAACGTAGATTAAAAGTATCAAGAAAAGGACATTGTTAAATGAGACATCTTAGAGTAAGGAAAACATAATAAAGATAAGAGAATCATCAGAACTTATTTAAAAATCTAAGGTAATTACTGAAGCAGACCTACATAACTCACTAGCCCCTTTGAGAAACTTTATATTAACATATAAAACAAAAATTATTCATAATGATAACCTGAGACCTAGTCATCAAAAAACGAATAAAATACGTAGTATGCTTAGTTCAAAAGGCAGAAAAGTAGCACATTTGTGTTAGGTTTCCTTCAAAGAAATGGTTTAAATATACATAATTAATTTGGCTTTTAAAAGTGATAACATTTAATAATCTGGAACATCCACTTCTGTGGCACACATATGGCTCTTTTAATAATGTCATCCTCATCACAGTGGTTCTCTGAGAAGTTCTATTGGTATTCACAGTGCATTTGAACCAAATTTCATCAAAACCAAAGATGATCACATATAAGAAGAAGACCTGGGGAATCATAACATTATGATTTTTATAGGAATTCTAATCTTACTTCTTATTTTGATAGATGCTCTGAATTGAAATGTGTTGAATATCACTGATCATTTTCTTGTGCTTACATATTTTATGCTTCCACAAATGAACTTCTTACCTAACTCGTATACTTCTTGCAAGATGATAAAAACAATTTCATAATTTTCCAATTATAATCTCTCTTTCTACTGTGTTGTTTTTACACACTTTTAAGTTCTGCATATCATCACAAATTTAGAAAATTTTATATCAAAATAAGGAAAATATGAAAATAAAGTCAACAGGCAAACCATGTGGTATAGGGGGATGGGGGTTGGGGGTTGTAGTGGGGGCAGAGTTAGAGTGTCTATTTCAGATCCAAATAAGTGCAATCTGTTAATGTAGGCTTGTGTTGCTCATGTGAAGGCATTATCAATAAAGCAAATTTCCCACATCTCAATTATTAAAATGTTACCTTCTTTTAACTTCAGTTCCCCAGCTGCTACATAGGAATAGCAATTTTTTAAAAAGTAATTATGAGGACTAAATAATACCATAATTCTGGTGAAGAAATCTGAATAATGTCTGCTACATAGAAAGAATTTGATAATTATTATTACCACGAATCAATTTATTGTTGTAATTATTAAGGAATTAGAAATTTAGGCTAAAACATCCTAATCAAGGATCAATCTAGGTAACAAATCTAGAATCAACAGAATGTCCCTCTTTGGGCTGTTTCTATGAAGACTGTGGGTGTGAAAACAGGGTGAAAGGTAACCCCTCACTTAAGAAATCCAGGAAATGAGAAGAAAAGACTGTGGAGGATTGCTTGCATTAATTCTTCACCCTCTTCTTATATGCATGCCTTTGTCCTGCAACTTTGTAGTCCTCTCCCTCTCTGGGCACGGCACTCTATCCCACCCCTGGTTTCCTGGCTCAACCAAGTGACTTGCTTCAGCCACTGGGATGTCAGTAAGCCAAAAGCATAAAAAAAACACTCACACAATTTCACTTGTTCTTTTACTTGTCTGTCTTTGCCACAAAAATAAGGTCAGACAAGCCTGCTGGGGAATGAGATGTGGAAGACAGTCAAGGGACCCCAGTCGTCCCTGCTAAGGCCTTTCTACACTACGCAACCATGATCCAATACCCAAATATGTGAAAGAGCCCAGTCATGATCAATCAATACATTAATTACCCCAGCCAATACCAAAGGAAACACCCAGCTCTCCTGAAAACTCAAGAGCTAAATAAATTGTCTTTAGCCACTGAGTTTTGGATGGTTTTCACACAGCATTGTTGTGGCAATAGATAACTGATAGGGAACCTGATATGGGGCTGAGTGGAGACAGTGAAAAGAATGATGCATCAGGTCCTGGGTGAAAAAGACTACAGTGATATTCAGTAAAACTGTTACAAATATCAAGGGCTTGGTGCTTGCTTTCCAAGGCAGTAAGGACTAAAAACTCTGTCCCACTCCAAGTTAATCTTGGAAAATCCAAGGGAAGAAGTGAGCAGTGTCAGTTTGAAAGAGGAAAGGAAACCAAGCAGAAGTCCTAGGTGTGCAGTAAGCAGGAAACAATGGGAGAAACTGGCCTGGCCCTGAGAAGGACTGTGCAACCTAACCACCTTCTTGCTTACTCTTTCCCCCAGGTGAGAGCTCTTTTGTAATAATAATAAGAGAAAGTGATAATTTAGCTGCCACTGGAGGAAAATTGTTGGTGCCCATGTGGCTTGCAATGGGAAGAAGCTTAAAAGAAGACAACTGATTAGATGGAGAGGGCCAACCTACCCAAGTCATATGAAAGTGACTTACTTAGCACATTCAGGCATTGTCTGTCTGCACAGACCACATTTTGGTTGCCCCTATTATTGCTCCATGCAAATACTGCAAATTTGAGCATCAACATAGCAGCTGAATTCCATTTAAAGATACACCTTAAAACATGATTTCTCAGTGATTTTAATAACAACCTGTGGTTTCTGATTAGAAAACGAGCAAGTTTCCACAGGAAAAGACTAACCATTCTTTGCCCAGATCACATCAGCCCCCAAAGGGATAAACTTAAAGGACTGAATGATTGTTATTAGAAGCATTTGGTTCCAGTTTTGTGGGGGAAACTTTGTCCTTCAACTTTGTAGTCTGATCTGTTTGTTTGGTGTGGTTTTTTTAAATTTGATTTATCCATTCATTCTTCCCACCAGACCCACATGGAATTGACCCTAATGCTTTTTGGAAAGGAATTGTACCACACCACTATAATCAGTCAGAAGGACATTGTGTGATTTGTTAGTCCCTCATCTCCAACACTACATGTGGTCCTGTGAAGCTCAGGCTGCTGCTGTCTGAGCCAACTTTTTGGGCAGCTGCCAATATTACCTGCTTTGTTAGACGTTTACTGTATCTTCTACCTCTAATGGAGACAGAAAAGATTACTTTTTTCAACTAATCATAGATGGCCTTTGATTTACTTGATTACAGCCCCTTTTTTCCTAAAAGACAGCCCTGCTGTTTAATTTCTACAAAACCTTCTGTGTAAGAACTAACACCACCAAGTTCCCAGGAAGCTGGGCCAAGGGTTGATTCAGGTGATGTTCCCACTGTGTCACACTCTCAACTCTCCTATAGTTGTAAAAGAACTCACTCCTTTAAATCTTCTCCCACCTCAGAGTGAATGAGGTTTGTTTCCCAGGATGCTCCGTCAATATTTAGAGCAACCTCTTTTTTTCCTTTCTCATTAAACAGTTATAAATCTAGTGCCCGGGAGCCAAATCATCAGGTCCAAGGTCCCCACAGCCATCTCCTAGGATTCTTCGGAGCCCTTCAAGAATTGGAACTCCTAATGCCTAACAGAGTGCCCCCAGAATTTATGAGATGGTTAGGCAAATTTATGTGCACCTGAACCTAACTGTATAACCATCAGTGTCAAGATTATATGAACAACTAGTCAATTGTAGGTGAAAATGATCATACACACACATTTAAAACTATTTTGATACTGTGATGTGTTTAGTCTTCTTTGTTCTAAATATTTGAAAGCCATCTTTCACCTTAACTTTTCTTAAGTTAAAACACTTAGTTTTTTACATAGTTTTTTGTACAATTTACAATTTCCTCTAGAACATTCAAGTTACTGTGCTATGCAGGGTAGTCCTAACAAAAGAAAAAAAAAGCCTACAACAAGACAGTCCTTTATTACTGTAACACAATTCTGATTTCAACCTATTCTTTAAAAAAATCACTGCAGTTTGCCACTAGAAAGCACCAGCGAAACATAAAATGTTAACTGTAACTCATAGTGCCCTTAGGCATACATAGCAGTCCTCCTTCCCCATAACAGTGTTGTGAGCCAATTCCTTCCTAACAGACTTCTGAATCATTCTGATGAATAAGAACATCTCCCTGGAAGAGTCTCCCAATGTATTCACGAGACAGCTCTAGTTATCGCCTGCATTGTTCCTGCACCTTGAAAAAAGTAGAGCCGGCTCAACTTCCTCCATGAAAATACTGTGGAAAGAGCTTTACTAATTACTGCTGTGTTGCAACCAGAATTAACTTTCATTTTGTATACATAATTTTTTATTTAAAGTATCACTGTTAATACCATAGCATCTCATGGCACTTTTGTGGAAACTTCTGAATATCCTAAAGTTTCTAAATTTACCATTGTGAATGATATTGTTTGACTATGTCTCCACTCAAATCTCATCTTGAACTCCCATGTGTTGTGGGAGGGGCCCAGTAGGAGGTAATTGAATCATGGGGGCAGGTCTTTCCTGTGCTATTCTCACGATAGCAAGTCTCATGAGATCTGATGGTTATTAAAAGGGGTGCCTTTTCCTCCACAAGCTCTCTCTTTGCCTGCTGTCTTCTATGTAAGATGTGACTTGCTCCTCCTTGCCTTTCACCATGATTGTACAGCTTCCCCAGCCACATGGAACTGTAAGTCCAATTAAACCTCTTTCTTTTGTAAATTGCCCAATCGTGGGTATGTGTTTATTCAGCAGTGTGAAAACAAACTAATATAGTAAATTGGTACCAGGAGTGGGGTGTTACTGAAAAGATACCTGAAAATGTGGAAGTGACTTTGGAACTGGGTAACAGGCAGAGGTTGGAACAGTTTGGAGGGCTCAGAAGACAGAAAACTATGGGAAACTTTGGAACTCCCTAGAGACTTGTTGAATGGCCTTGACCAAAATGCTGATAATGATATGGACCATGAAATTCAGGCTGAGGTGTTCTCAAATGGAGATGAGGAACTTGTTGGGAACTGGAGTAAAGGTGACTCTTCTTATGTTTTAGCAAAGAGATTGGCAGCATTTTGCCCCTGCCCTAGAGATTTGTGGGACTTTGAACTTGAGAGAGATTATTTAGGGTATCTGGTGGAAGAAATTTCTAAGGAGCAAAGCATTCAAGAGGTGACTTGGTGCTGTTAAAGGCATTCCGTTTTATAAGGGAAGCAGAGCATAAAAGTTCAGAAAATCTGCAGCCTGAGAATGTGATAGAAAAGAAAAACCCATTTTCTGAGGAGAAATTGAAGCAGGCTGCAGAAATTTGCATAAGTAACAAGGGGTCAAACGTTAATCCCCAAGACAATGGAGAAAATGTCTCCAGGGCATGTCAGAGGTCTTCATGGCAGCCCTTCCCATCAGAGGCCCAGAGGCTTAGGAGAAAATAGTTTCTTGGGCCTGTCCCAGAGGTCACCATGTTGTGTGCAGTTTAGGGACTTGGTGCCCTGCATCCCAGCCACCCCAGCCATGACTAAAAGGGACCAAGGTACAGCTTGGGCTGTTGCTTCAGAGGGTGGAAGCCCCAAGCCTTGGCAGCTTCCACATGGTGTTGGGCCTGCAGGTGCACAAAAGTCAAGAATTGAGGTTTCGGAACTTCCACCTAGATTTCAGAAGATGCATGGAAATGCCTGGATGCCGAGATAGACGTTTGCTGCAGGGGCAGGGTCCTTATGGAGAACCTCTGCTAGGGCAGTGCAGAAGGGAAATGTGGGGTTGGAGGCCCCACACAGAGTCCCTACTGGGGCACCACCTAGCGGAGCTGTGAGAAAAGGGCCACCGTCCTCCAGACCCCAAAATGATAGATCCACTGACAGCTTGCATTGTGTGTCTGAAAAAGCCACAGACACTCAAAACCAGCCTGTGAAAGCAGCTAGGAGGAAGGCTGTACCCTGCAAAGCCACAGCGGTGGAGCTGCCCAAGACCACCTCTTGCATCAGTGTGACGTGAATGTGAGACATGGAGTCAAAGGAGATCATTTTGGAGCTTTAAGATTTGACCGCCCTGCTGGATTTCAGACTTGCATGGGGCCTGTAGCCCCTTTGTTTTGGCCAATGTCTCCATTTGGAATGGCTGTATTTATCCAATGCCTGAACCCTCATTGTATATAGGAAGTAACTAATTTGCTTTTGATTTTACAGGCTTATAGACGGAAGGGACTTGCCTTGTCTCAGATGAGACTTTGTACTGTGGACTTTTGGGTTAATGCTGAAATGAGTTAAGACTTTCGGGGACGGTTGGGAAGGCATGATTGGTTTTGAAATGTGAAGACATGAGATTTGGGAGGGGCCAGGGGTGAAATTATATGGTTTGGATGAATGGGAGCCATATTAGAGGCTGACTACTCCAGTCTGCCCTCTGGCCTGCTATGACTCATGTCTTCCCCACATGCAAAATTTCCTCATCCTCTCTCAAGGCCCAAGAGGTTCAACTCATTAGAGCATCAGCTCAAAGTTCAGAATCTTGTCATCTAAATTAGCTCGAAGCATTGATGAGGTTTCTCAGGTGAAGTTCCTTAAGCACAGCTCCTCAAATACAATTCCTCTTGATCTATAGACCTGAAATTATAAAAAGAACTTTTATCTATCCCACCCCTACACACACACACACACACACACATGCTTACACACACTCAATATACAATGGAGACAGGCATTGGAAAATGGCTGTATACAACCCTGTCAAAAAAAAAGAAAATTGAGTATGAAAAGGAGTCACTGATCCACGGCAGTTCTGAAATCCAGCTGGGTAAATGTTGGAAGTTCCTTGATTAGATTTGGTGTCTTGGAATAATTTTTCCTCACTTAACTCTACCTTATCAAGTTCATGTTTCTACACTCTGTGTCTTCCTTCCTTGTTGTATAGGATAGCATGTGCTTATGGCTAAACAGCTATCACAGTCTCCTTCCTTAGCAGGTCCAAAGGTCACCGCTAATGCTGTACTGTCTGTTTCCTCGGGTCTAAGGTGGTGGTATTCCTGCATATATAACTCTTTTAAGAACTGTGCAGATCTCCTATAAATCACCTTGGGGTTGACTTCCTTAGACAAATGCCCCACTTGCAAATCACAAAATAAGCTCTTCTCTCTCTCTCTTGAGCCTTGGCTGAGATACCTGAGACAGAGCCAGACTCAATCTCTATTGAAACAAACAAACAAAAAAGCTCTAAAGCTTTCTAGAAGCATTATTGTTTTATTCAGAGGATCTGTGAGACACACTATTAATGTTTATAAGGAACACTTTGTATGAATGAAAGTATGCTGGGACATGAAGTTGATCTTTCTAAGATCTTTACAGAAGTTTTGATAGTCACATCCTTAGCTTCATCTTTAGACTGTCATTCTCCTGTGAGTGCTCTGGATCTGATCTTTAATCAAAAGCATTTTAAAAAAATGTTGGCACCATTTTCCATCCGGAAAGAATGAAAATTTTCAAAACTATCACATCTTGATGGCTTTTTGTTTCACAGTCCTTACCTCAATTCCTTCTTTCCTCTCCTATTTTACTATAAGCAGCAAGAAGAAACCAGGCAGCACCTTCAACACTGTGTTTGGAAATCTTCTAAGCTAGATCACTTCATTCATGAAGCACATTTTCTACTTTCCACATTACTATAGGCAAAATGTTACTAAGTTTTTTGCTATTACCAACAAGGACTCCTCCTTCCTTAATTTACTGCCTATATTTACCCTCAGCCTTATAGAAGACCAAGAGGTTTCTATTTACAACTTCTTAAGGACACTATATAGTGTCGATAACACTTTGCTCAAAACCCAGGGCCCAGTTCCAAATACCTACAATTTAGGTATACCTACATTTTAGGTATTCATCATGACAGCACCCTAATTCCAGGCCCTAAAATCTGTATTTGTTAGTTTTTGATGCATAAAAAATTACAATAAAAATTACCAGTTTAAAACAATAAACACGTATTATCACACTGTTTCTGTGAGTCAGGAATCAAAAGCAGTTTGGCTAGGTAATTTTGGCTCAGGATGTCTTATAAGGTTGTAGTCAAACTGTCAGCTGGGACTGCAACCATCTCAAGGCTCAACAACTCAACCGTGAATGACGGATAAACTTCCAAGTTCACATATTTATTAGCAAGCTTTAATTACTCGGGGTCTTTCAGATTGAGGACCTTAGTTTCTCAAAGGCTGTTGGGCTGAGAAACTCAGTTCTTCCCCACACCATGTAGGCCTCTCCATATTGCTGCTCAAAACATGGCATCATGCTTCCCCAAACACAGATGTTCTGAGATAGAGAAATTGCACACACTCAAGATTGAAGTCACAGTCTTTTTTAACATAATCTCAAAAGTGACATCTCATTACTTCCACCTTTAAAAACGGGTCAGTAAGTCCAGTCAACACTGAAAGCAAGATGATTATATAAGTACATGAATACCAGGAGTGTTTGGTCATTATGGACCATCTTAGAAGGTCATCATGGACCATTTTAGAAGACCCTGAGATGATAGGTAAAGATCATGCAGCAAGACAGAAAGAAAAACTACCTGATGAATTTCTAGTCTCATGAGACCTGGCTATTTCCTTAGTTGTATTCTATAATATTGTGAGATTTCTCTGAACAATAAAAATAAATGCATCCACTGTTAAGTAAGCTTGAAAGAATTTCTGCTCCTTATGAAAAATAATTCCTAAAACTATAGTCTATCTTCCTCCTGAGTCTGTACTCCAACTTCATGAGACAGAAAGCAAATATAATGCCCCTCTCTGCAACCTAAACAAGACTCAGAATGTCTAAGCTGCCCTGCAGATATTGTAGATCAGGCATGTTCTGTATTCTGCTGACTCTGTCAGCAAAAAGTTTTCTGCTAGCACATTAAGGACAGCACATTTATATTAGAAGCTGTGCTTTAATTTCTGTGACATGTAATGAAGCAGTCTCACTAGCCAGAATATTTTATTAGGTCATAATGTGTTAAATGTGGTTTAATCAAGAGGTGCCATTAGACAGCTTCCAAATGAACTTCAGATGTAAGGTGATCACACAACAAATCATCTATGGAAACCCCCTGAACTAATGTTAACAAAGATGAGTCAGCTCTACAATATAAGTATTTATATCCTCATAAGTAATAATAATTAAAATAGCTAACATTTATTACATACACACATAAGATTCTCTTATAACTCAAGATATCTATACTAGGAATGCCCATAATTTTTTTTTACTTTCCATACACCCTTTTTTAGAAAACTTACAATAAGAAAAGAGAGCCTGACTATATTGTTTATCTAAAATAATACATGTAATATTTACAACTCTAAAAAGCAATTGTCATATTACCTGCATTTCAAAGCTAAGGAAGCTAAAGTTTAGCAATATTAAGCAACCAGTCCAAGGTCAAATATCTTGCCTCCTAATCATCACACCCTTGGGTAGTCCCTTCTCACATTATATTAGAGATGGTTTGTGTCATCAATCATCATGGCAAACATGACAGTGTGTGACTTCTGGTGCTACGTCATAAAAATCATTGCAGCTTCTTTTCTTCTCTTGAATCACTCATTCTATGGGAAGCCAGATGCCATACTCTGAAAACATTCAAGAAGTCATAGAAAGAGGGCCATGTGGCAAATAACTAAGACCTCCTACCATCAACTTGCCAGCAATATCAGGGAGCCATTTTGGAAGTGAATTCTCCAACTCCAGTCAACTCTTGAGGTGACAGTATCCCCAGCTAGTATCTTGACTGTACCTCATGAGAGACCCCAAGCCAGAATCATCCAGGTGAAGTACCCCCAAATTTCTGTCACCCAGAAACTATAAGATAATAAATATTATTGTTTTTTCAAGCCATTAAATTTCTAGGAAGTTTATTACTCAGCAATACATAGCTGATGTAGCAATAAAGTTTGGTGCCTCTCCCTTAAGTTCTCTTATAGACTGTAGCCAGGATGTTGGCCAAATGCTGTAGTTTGTATGTTTGTCCCCCAAAAATCTCATGTTTAAATTTGATCCCCAGTGTTGGAGATGGGGCCTAATTGGGGGTATTTGGGTCATGGAGTTAGATCCCTCATAAATAGTTTGATGATGTCCTTGTGGTAATGAGTGAATTCTCACTTTATTAGTTCTCGAGAGAACTGGTTGTCAAAAAGAGCCTGGCACCTCCCCAACCCTTGCTCCCTCTCTCACCATATAATCTCTGTAGATTCTGTCTCCCCTTCACCTTCTGCCATGAATGGAAGCAGCCTGAGGTTTTCACCAGATGCCCAATCTTCTACCCAGCAGAATAGAAGAGCCAAATAAATCTCCTTTTTTTAACCTAACTTCAGGTATTCCTTTAAAGCAACATGAAACAGACGAAGACCAAATACTCATGTAGCTGTTGGCAGAATTCCATTACTGGCTGGTTATTTGTCAGAGATCTCCCTCAGTTTCTTGCCTTGTGGGCCTCTCCATAAAGCAACTCAAAACATGGCAGCTATCTGACTTACTTTAGAGCAAGAAAAAGAGAGCAAATGGGGAGCACCCAAGAAGAAAATCATAGTCTTTTTGTAACCTACTCTCAGAAGTAACAGTACATAAAATCTGCCATATTCTATTTCCTAGAAGGAAGTCACGAAATTCAGCCCACATTCAAGGGGAGAAGATTGCACAAGGAAATGAATACCAGGAACTGGGGATAATTAGGGGCCATCATGAATATTGGATACCACACTGGGATGTGATTCCAGTGGTCTGAATTAATACTCTTCATCATTATACTGTAGGCCTCCCTTGAGTACATCCATATACGTTATGAATTCCATTTTATATAAATCTAACCCAAGCATTAGTCTTACCTGTAATCAAAGCACACACCTCCAGGATATTTGGGCAGAAGGTGGTTAGTCTCAAGACCATTCCTGAGTCATTCCCATGTTACAGCTCTCTCCAGTCATATTTCTACCATGGGTCACTGTTTGATCAGCTGTCCTCAGACTCAATTTCTTTTTTCCTTTTTTTTTGAGACGGAGTCTCACTATGTAGGCCAGGCTGGAGTGCAGTGGCGCAATCTCGGCTCACTGCAAGCTCCGCCTGCCGGGTTCACGCCATTCTCTTGTCTCAGCCTCCCGAGTAGCTGGGACTACAGGCGCCCACTACCACGCCCGGCTAATTTTTTGTATGTTTAGTGGAGACGGGGTTTCACCGTGTTAGCCAGGATGGTCTCGATCTCCCGACCTCGTTATCCGCCTGCCTCGGCCTCTCAAAGTGCTGGGATTACAGGCATGAGCCACCGTGCCCGGCCCAGATTCAATTTCCTTATTCCTCAAAGTATCACCAACTCAAAAATTCATTCATAGACAACTTTACTGATGACTCCAGGGAAACTGAAATGATTATCTTGTCTCTCAGTAGATGACTTTAAAATAGGACATTAGCCAGTCCTGTCTAAAATTATTCCAGCCCCGTAGGAATTGGCAACTTCTCAGGGATCATCTTTCCCAAAGGCCCCATCTACTACTTTATTTGTCCCTCCTCAGGGCTGCCACATAGAATTGTGCAGGTTGTTTACCGCACATAGGTGTTTGGCTAAAGGGGTGAGTGAGAGGCTGAAATTCAGCCCATGCTCTGCTTCACAGCCTTAGGAGGCACATATCCTAGGACAGTTCTATAAGGGCTAGTTGAAGTTCTGTGCCCTTTTCATACTGCTTTTCAGGGCCCCTTCTCTCATTTCTAAGATATTTTGGAAATTCCTAAGACAAAAAACGGAACAAAACCCTCTTATTATTTATAATTTACTCATCTAGGGGAGGAGTCCTACAAGTTAAAGAACTCTGCTTATTGAGCACACTATTTTTAATGTAACGACCTACATACTTGAAGATAAAGTTCAGTGAAGAGTGTGAAGACGCAAAATTAGAAAAACCTAGGCAAAGCTAAAGTGCTTTACTTAAGAAAAGGGATATGGGGGGAGATGGCAACATCAAGATGGTAGAATGGGAAGCCCTAGATACTCCTTCCTTCATGAATTAACAACAATACACAGACCAACTGCCTTTGTGAAAAATTCAGAAAGCAGTTGAGGTTCTTATGAAACCCTGAAACCCGTTTTCTTTCTGGAGAGGGAAGGGAGTAGAATGTACATTCAATGTTCTGACTTTTAAAAGGGATGCTCAAGAGATAGGTCTTGCCTAATACAAGCACTGACAAGAACAGGAACATGGTGACACCAGGTTCGGGGCCTGTGACAAGAAAGGTGATCAACATGCACCCATGTCTGCAGTATCAAAGGTAGAGGATATATCCTTGCAAAAGATTTGAAAGGTCTCTGGAATATCTTGCCAAGATAAGTGGAGAAAATCCTTGCTGTATAAAATCAGACTGTAAAATATAGGAGAAGTGGCTGATTTTTCAATTGCCAAAATCCCAACAGAAGATAATAAGACACCCAAAGAAAGAGAGAAATAAGGTCCATTTAAAGGGTTAAATTAAATCTTCAGAAATTTACATCAAAGAAACAGGAAGATATGAAAAGCTCACAGACAACTTCATACTGAATGAAAGCTTTTCCTGTAAGATCAGAAACAAGAGAGGGATGCCTACCACCACTGCTATTTAACATAGTACGGAAATCTTGGCCAGAACTGTTAGACCAAAAACAAGGGGAAAAGGTGGCATCCGAATTAGAAAAGAAGTAAAATTATCTCTGTTTGCAGATGATATACTGTTACACGTAGAAAACTCTGAAGATGACACACACAATATACAAGTAATAAATGATTTCTGCAATGTCAAAGAATACAAAAGCAACAAAAAAATCATTTGTTTCTATACACTAACAATAACCAATCTGAAAATAAAATTAAGAAAAACATCCCATTTACTATAGCATCATTCTAAAATTCGTATGGAATTTCAAGGGACTCTGAAATAGCCAAAACAATCTGGAAAAATAAAGTTTGAGACCTCACACTTTCCTGATTTCAAAACGTTCTACAAAGCAACAGTAATTAAGACGCTGTTGTGCTAGCATGAAGACAGATATATAGACCAATTGAACAGAAAATGAGCCAAAAAATAAACTCTCGAATATATGACCAAATGATTTTTGACAAAGGTGTCAAGATTACATAATGGTAAAAGGACAGCATCTTCAACAAATTGTCTTGGGAAGACTAGATAACCACATGTAAAAGAATGAAATTGGACCTTTATTTTACACAACATGCAAAAATTAACTCAAAATAGATTAAAGACCTAACTGTACGACCTAAAACTATAAAACTCCTAGAAGAAAACATAAAGAAAAAGATTCAGTATATTAGATTTGGCAGTGATTTTCTTGATTACGACACCAAAAGTGCAGGCAACAAAAGGAAAAATAGACAAATGGGACTACATTACATTTTTAAACTCCTGCACATCAAAGCAAACAATCAACAGAGTGAAAAGGTAGCCTACAGAATGGGAGAAAATATTTGCAAATTATATATGTGATAAGGTATTAATATCACAAATATATAAGGTATTCTAAAACTCAATGATAAAAAACAAATAACCTGACTTATACATGGACAAAGAACTTGAATACTCCAAAGAAGATATACAGACGGGCAAGAAGGATATGAAAAGATGCTCAACATCACTCATTAGGAAAATACAAATCAAGACCACCATGAAATATCACTTTATACACAGCAGGATGATCACTACCAAAAGAACAGAAAATAACTGTTGATGAAGATGTAGAGAAATTGGAGCCCTGTACACTCTCAGGGGAAATGTAAAATTGTGCAGCCATTAAGGAAAACAGTGAGACTCCCTACAAAGTGAAAAATAAAATTACCATTTGATCCAGCAATTTCACTTCTGCATATATATTCAAAAGAACTCAAAATAGTATCTCAAAGAGATACCTAGACACTTCAGTTCATCATGGGTTATTCACAATAGCCAAACGATGGAAGCGCCCCCTATGTCCAGGGACAGATGAATGTTATACAATGGAATAATATGCAGCCTCGAGAAAGAAGAAAATCCTGTCACATGCTACAACGTGGAAGAAACTTGAAAACATTAAACATTATACTAAGCAAAAGAACTCAGTCACAAAAAGACAATATATGACTTCACTCATATGAAGTATCTAAAGTATCAAAATCATAAAAACAGAAAGTAGAAAGGTGGTTGCCAAGGTGAAGGGTAGAAAACAGGCAGAATTAGTGTTTAGTGGGTACAGAGTTTCAGTGTTGCAAGATGAGAAGTTAGAGTTCAGAAAGGTCAAGTAACTGCCACAAGGTAATAAAGTAAAAGGTAGAGTAAACAAAAATCATATCCATATCTCTCTGATATTGGAACCCTGCTTTTTTTCCCTACAGCATATTATCTCCATACAAATAGTTTGGTCTCAGGTATAGCAATATAAATTGCTTAAACTCCTCAGACCAACATATAATGAGCATGCTTTTGATCAATGCGCCTATTTTATGTGCTTCAAGATAGATTGAAAGCTTAGCAGAATATTATCAGGAAGCACTCATCGGCATCCAAATTCTTCTATATGGCCTCTTAGGGAAATCAAAAAGACCAAAGTTTTAACACACTCAATCCCTGTCCCCCATGGCATGCCTAACACTCACTATGATAATTTACATGAAACAGAACGTTTAATTTGGGAATTTCAGCTAAGGCTCTAAGATAGGATAGATATCAGATACCAAGTGATTTTTGAGAAAAAAGCATGTGCTGATTTTTAAGACATTATCCAAAAACCAGATCACAGTCTGAAATTGGTTTGTACCCACAGGGAGATATAAAAGACTTGAGAAAGCAGATCTAGTAAGCCAGGCACGGTGCCTCACTCCTGAAATCCCAGCACTTTGGGAGGCTGAGGTGGGCGAATCACCTGAGGTCAGGAGTTCGAGACCAGCCTGGCCAACATGGTGAAACCCTGTCTCTACTAAAAATACAAAAATTAGCTGGGCATGGTGGTGGGTGCCTGTAATCCCAGCTACTTGGGAGGCTGAGACAGGAGAATCACTTGAACCTGGGAGGCAAAGGTTGTAGTGAGCCAAGATCACGCCACAGCATTCCAGCCTGGGCAACAGAAAGACACTGTCTCAAAAAAAAAAAAAAAAAAAGAAAAAAAAAAGAAAGTAGATCTAGGGAGAGGACTTAGTGAGAAATATGAGGATGCTGTGTTGTGACTTCTAACTTATCAGATCACAAAGAAAAAAAATGAAAGCTTTCTGCTCTTTCACCTCCAGCCTAGAGGCAGGGTGCTTCATTGGGACCATGTAGAGAGCCAACAAAAGTTGGCTATCTCCCCAGGAAAACTGGAGAGCTTCTTTGATGGCAAAGTAAGTATAGGTTGTTGCTGCATGAAGGAAGTAGCTGTATTTGCAGCAAACCATGCATGATTAGAATGGACTGTAGATCAGATGTGGATCTCATAGGAGTCAGCCAAATGCCTGGCTAATTCAACCCCCTGGAGGGGTCAACAGGACTCCAACAGGAAGGAGAAAATTGCATTCAAGATCACCGTGCAACCTGTGCAGTGTCATGGAACCCTGCACTCAGAAGGGCCCTCCCCTGACACCACGCTTGGTTTAACACTCTGTATATTAAAATTCTTAATAATTGTATGAACTTGTGTTTTGTAAGTCCAATAGAACAATGTGTGCCTGCCATTCCTTGCTGCCCCATTTGCATATAGCATTCATGATGTCCCATGACACTGAATTCTAGCAGACCCACAATGCCTGGGAATTCAGTAAGACTCAAAGTGAGTATGAGGTAAATGCATTATATCTTTAACCTAGTAAGCAGTGCCTGCTTACAGGCCCCACAGGCCACATTATGCATGTGAATCAGAATTTGCTTTCAGTAAAAAGAAGACAATAGCATTCTAAGAAACACAAACAACCAAGGAACTCTATCGTATAGGTTGTAGTTGTTCCTTCTTACTCATTTCACTTTTCTGAATCAGCTAATCATTTACACTAAAAATGATAACACAGAAGGAAAAGGAAAGACAGAGAAAGTCATAATTCCTTTTTCTTTCAATCTTTCCTTACTCATTGATAAGCCCAAGGTAGAGAGTGTTGGTAGGATGTACAAGTATCAGGAAGCGGAATAAAACAGTAGAGTTAGTTTTGGACACTGTTTCCATGGTTCTATACATGTATGTCCCAGCTGCAAAATGTAAGCTGTATAATTTCAGTAACTGTGCATACAACTTAAGTGCTTGTACATTTGCTTTGAAAATAGGCATTGCAAAATATAAAGATGAACAGTAAAATAATACTAATTTAATTTTTTTCTTAGGATGACATTAAATAGCAAAGAAAAATACCATGTCAAGTTGAGACAGACTGTGATAGACAAGAAAAAGCTTTATATTTGAGTACTTTTAGGGACATATTTTTCCTCCTTTTTGAACAAGGGACTCTAAATGTCATGTTTGTACTGGGTCCTGAAAATTACATAGCCAGTTCTGACTGCATGTAAAGACTGTATTCCTTCCCCTTAATTCCCTCTGCCCCTGGAAAAGTCAAAACACAGCAAGCTGGGAAAAAAGGAGAAATATTGTAGGGTGGGAACGACAAGGCCCTTCCCATCCCAATACAACGGGACCTGATGGGAAAAAAGAGAAAATGTAACATTTATGTTTTGATGGTTGGGAAATGGACATTCTAATGTTTGAATTGAGACTGGTTTTGACCTAAAGTGATATTGGTACAGTCTGTTACCTAAATGTGAGCAAAAAATTAATGGAACCAGCCCTCTACCCAGGGGAAAAGGGATTTATTCCACTAAATAAATTTTAAAGGAGGAATAGGGGACAAAAGTGAAGTTGCATTTTTACCATATCTCATGAGTCATGTTTGTTCAATACCCCAGTTACAAATGAAACATAAAGTTCAAAGAAGTCTGATGTCTGATCAGACTTTTGTATCTGAAAACAAAAAAACAAAAAAGGAAAAGAAAGCTTCTTTTGGTTTCAAACGCTTCAGTCACAAAAATCACATTGAAAATGATTAGACTCCATAGCTGACTTTACTTCACAAATTACCCATATGTTCCAGCTCATGTTACAATTTCTTTTGGGAGCATTAAAATGATTTTTCAATTTTCTCACTCAATTTCTTCTATCTCTCCTGAAAATAAGAGATGACATTGTATGATAAGAGCAAGTCTCTTTAAATTAGACCAACTTGACTTCTGCCTTGCAGTCAAAGAGAGATCAAATGTGTTTTTCCCCAAACCCCCCCAAACATGTGAAAAATTCATAAAGCAGTGCTTCTTACATTTTTAGAAACACAAAGGTTCGTTTTTAAATTCCTCTATTTTTAATCTTCTGTCACAGAGATAAGCTGTGAATTTTAATTTATCAGTTTACCACTTCTTCAAAACAAGAAAAAAGCCAAGGAATTTATTTCTGAAGGATAAACACAATAAGGTTTCTGTTGTAATACGCATCTTTAAAATGTAGAACTGTAATTATTTCAAACAGTGCACCAAAATTAGCACTTACTGGTCAATAGATTTTGTTTCTCTTAATTTTTTTCTTTAAAGTAGAATTTCATGCAGAACTTACAAATACATGTAGCAAAGCACAAATGCTTTTAAATTATTTCAAGAGAATTAATCAATACAAGAAATTCTATTTTCAACTGAAATTCTAAAAAAAATTCAATTTTACAGTTATAAAACATAAATATTAGGTTTAGAGCAAATAATGAATACAATAGATTATGAACTCAGTGTGTTGAAGGATTTGCTGATGAAGTAAAATGTCATGAATAAACAAATACGAACTTTATGAGATGTGTCTATCAAATCATGCTCTGTTTCTGAAATTACACAGAAGCATGAAATAGTTAGAAATTCTGAGTCCCTTACAGTTTCTTGATTGGGATATTTGACTCCCTCAAGAGTCCCTTACAGTTTCTTGATTGGGATATTTTTCTTAATTTTCCATCATCCTTACAGTGCAGAAGTGTTTTGGACGACATTTCACTGACTACTTAATGAGTGCCTCTTAATGTGCCAGATATTGTGCCAGGTGCTAAGAAACACAAAAATTAGTGCCTTCAGACTTACATAAGGTTGTCAGACAGAGTGCAGCACTCCCTGTAAAATTTGAATTTCAGGGCCGGATGCGGTGGCTCACACCTGTAATCCCAGCACTTTGGGAGGCTGAGGCGGGCAGATCACAAGGTCAGGAGATCGAGACCATCCTGGCTAACATGGTGAAACCCCATCTCTACTAAAAATACCAAAAAAGTTAGCCATGTGTGGTGGCGGGCGCCTGTAGTCCCAGCTACTCAGGAGGCTGAGGCAGGAGAATGGCGTGAACCTGGGAGGTGGAGCTTGCAGTGAGCCGAGATCCTGCCACTGCACTCCAGCCTGGGCGACAGAGCGAGACTCCATCTCAAAAAAAAAAAAAAAAAAAAAAATTTTGAATTTCAGATAAACAATGTTTCGGTGTAAGTATGTCTCAAATATTTTATGGGATATATTTTTATTTGTCAAAGCTGGCAAGCCTAGACTAGGGAAATTAAGGTTTTGTTTCAGCACTACCAAATCAGTACTTGACAATCCAGACATTGCCAGCTGAGCTTTGCCCCTGCCGACCCTCTACTGGTGCCCTCCCTTCATCTTTCTCCCATGTTTTATAAAAAATGTAGCCTATTTTTCCTGAGGCTTATCTCTTCCTCCTTTTTGGAATAACAGCTTTCTTTCATGAAATATATTTTCAAATAACTTCCATAAGTAATGATGTGTGGGAGGTAAAACTTTCTAAGTTCTTCCAGGTTTGACAGTACCTTTATTCTGCCATCACATTTGATTGATACTTAATCTGAGTATAGAATTCTGGATTAAAAATGATTTTTCCTCAGAACTTGAAAACATTGCTCCATTGTCTTACAGCACCCAGTATCACTAATGAGAAATCCAAGGTCAGCCTGATTCTCCTTCTTTTGTAGATAATTTGCTTTGTTTTCATTTTCTGAAAGTATTTATGAATTTCTCTTCATTCTTGGTTGTATTTGTTTGCTAGAGCTGCCATAACAAAATATCACAGGCTGGGTGGTTTAAACAGCAGAAATTTATTTTCTCACAATTCTGGATGCCAGAGTGCAAGAGCAAGATGTCACCATGTTTACAGTTTCTCCTGAGGCCTCTCTCCTTGGCTTGCAGATAGCCACCTTCTCACTGTGTCCTCACATGGCTATCTTTCTGTCTGCGTTGTCTGTGTCCTGATTTCCTCTTCTTTTAAGGACACCAGTCATATTGGATTAGGTCCCAACCCAGTGACCCTATTTTAAATTAATTATGTCTTTAAAAGCCCTTTCTTCAAATACAGTCACATTCTGAGGTACTAGGAGTTAGGACTTCAACTTATGAAATTTAGGGGACACAGTTCAACCCATGACATTGGTATTTTGAAATCTCACAGTGATATCTCTGGGCATTAGCCATATTTTTCATTTATGTTGTTGGTCTCTCACTAGACTCTCTCAATATAAAGATTTGTGTCTTACAACTCTGGGAAATTCTCTCCTATTATCTATTTTAAAATTCTCCCTGTCTTTTTGTCTATCTCTTTCTGGAACTCATTAATCAGTAGTTCTACTAGCAGGATAGGCTAAATGCTATAGCAAGTAATGCCAAAATCTTAGTCATGTAACACCACAAAGGATTTTTTTCTCACTGATGTAACAATGTAATGTGTATTGGTGGAGGAGATAGCTAGCATAGTATCTCCTAGCTATCTCCTCCACCAATACACATTACGGGGGGTGGGGGGGGTCTGCACCAGTTAGTGACTCAAGGACTATTTTTAATAGCCCTAATAATTTTTAATCCAGTAATGGTTCCTTTGACCTAGTGGCTTTGTGTCACCCAGAGCCTTAGAATCGTTTTACTGTGTTCTCTGCACTCATCTACTATATGGGAGAGGATGAAGGATTTCACAGGACATGTTAGGGTTCCATTATAAAAAGGAGGCTTTATCACTTTTACCATAACTCCGAACTGCAATAAAGCCTAGGAAATGTAGTAGAGCAATGACCCAAAGGAAGAGAAGACTTTACAGATATTGGTGAGCAATGACAGTCTCTGCCACAGCAAACCATATGGAGCCTCTCTGCCTCTTGTTTCTAATAGTTTCTTCTTCTTCTTTTTTTTTTTTTCTTTTTCTTTTTTTTTTTTTTTTTTTTGAGACTGTATCTTGCTCTGTCACCCAGGCTGGAGTGCAATGGCACAGTCTCAGCTCACTGCAACCTCCACCTCCCTGGTTCAAGCGATTCTCCCACCTCAGCCTCCCGAGTAGCTGCGACTACAGGCGCATGCCACAACACCTGGCTAATTTTTTGTATTTTTAGTAGAGATGGGGTTCCACCATTTTGGCCAGGCTGGTCTCGATCTCCTGACTTCAGGTGATCCGCCCACACTGGCCTTCCAAAGTGCTGGGATTGCAGGCGTGAGCCACCACGCCCAGCGTCTCTAACAGTTTCTATCCCTTTGTCTTTTGTTCCATTATTTAGGAGATTCCTTCCATTTCATATTCTAATTGTATATTTTATGTTTTCATTTTTATGTAAAATTTTCAACTTCCAAGGGTTTTTTCCTTATTCTATTGTCTTTTACTAGCATCCTCTTCCTGTCTGATGGGAGTCTTATTTTTCCAAGTCTTCAGCAATACTAATTGTAGTGTGTTACATACTCATTTTAAAAGTTTGTGCCTTGCTCTGTTTCCTCCAAAATATGTTGCTATTTATATGCCCTGGTTATTTTCTCTCAGTTTGCCAGCTTCCCATAAATTTCTAGTGATCCTTAGATATCCATAGTTATTTACGAGTGAGTCAAGAGAAAAGCTGGCTGTGAACACTGAGTGGCCAGAGAGTGTGAATATGGGGCGCCTTGATAATTGCCTTAATTTTTCTCCAATGTGTTCAATTTCTATAAATAAGTAAGGAAGGAAAAAAGATCTCCTTGTGTTTTGCAGTATGTTGGGCAGGTCTCTCTAGTTCTGTGAGCAAATCTTTTCCCTCCTTGGCAGCAATTATTTTTATCTAATGTCTTGGTAGTGCTTCCTCATCTCTACTCACCAGGCAGTGTGGTCAATCTGCCTTCATTGAATTCTCTTACCACTAATCGTTCCTCCTCTCCTATCCCTTTTGTTTTTGCAACTTGTAGGTTTTCTTCTCTCTTTCCTGTTGCTTTAATGGAGTCCCAGGAAGGACTCGAAACGAAATTCAACAATTTCACTTTAGGAAAAAAAAAAAAAAGAACAATGAAATAATGTCTTGCTAAAGTGCCAGAAAATCCTTAATAATCTTTACTTTATTTTGTTTTTGCTGTTGTTGTTGAATTATATATTTGAAGTCAATCTATGGCAGTGAACATTTTGGGGATTATATATAGATTTGGTACTGTAGAAATTAACTGAAGTTCTTATCAAAGGAAAAACTAGGTAAATAGGAACTAGCTGAATTTTTAAAAATACTGATGTGGCTGCTGAAATGTGTTTTGCATGTAGAAATATGAGTCACAGCAGTGAAAATATGAAAAAAAAAGTGTTGATTGTTATGAATGTTTACACGAGGCATACTGAACCTAAGAGCATTTTTCTTTCTTTTCATTTGGCTTCCTCCTTGGATGATCTTCTCGGATTTCTGGTAGTAGGCTCATTCCACTTCAGCAAAACATAGCAACTTCTTCCAAATCAGTTTTCTCAACCAGAGAGTGCATCAGATCACCAGCGAAGCTCATTCAAAATAAACATCCCTGCCATAGCCCCCTCCCAAGGCTTATCAAACTTTCTCAGACGGGGTGCCAAGCAAGTGTACTTTGAAAAGGCTCCTAAAGGGATCAGGGTATTCTGTTTTTTATGTCACATCAAGCCCCCACCTCCTACACACCGTACACACACGTAACTACAAACTACTGTTCTAGAGGGCAGCTTGCTCCCAGTAGAATCATTGAATACATGCATTCTACATAAAACAGAATAGGGTGATCATTAAAAACTCAGATTCTGGAGTCAAGTTGGGCTTGCACTCAGGATTTTTTATGTGTGACCTTGGCCAATTCACTCTAATTCTACTGGTAATAGTAGTAGATATAAGTAACACTGAGTGTTTCCTGTGTTCTAGGCAAAACACAGGAACACAGGAAATCCATGTTTGCTAAACACTAAACATGGATTAATTCACATAATTCTGCAACAAACCTATGAAGTAGGTGCTGTTCAAGGAAATTAAGGCTTAGAGAGGGAATAAGTAATTGTTAACTTGCTTAAAATTATATAGCCAATCAGCGATGCAGCTGGAATAACACCTAGGTCATCTAACTCTAAAGACTATGCACTTGGCCACTTCATTGTATTGTCTCTGACAAATAGAAAGGGAAAGAGAAAAATCTACAAAAAAAAAAAAAAGGAATTAATGAATCTAAGATAGAAATAATTCAAAATGAAAATCTGTGAATGGTATTAGCCTGAGAATGTGCTTGAACCTAGCAACCAACTGAAAAACAGGAATGGGGATAATGTTCCAAGGAAGACTACAGGGTGGCAGCCCGTAAAAGCATTGTGTAGATTCAAAAGGAATTCCCATTCATCAGCTTTTCCCCAACGACCAACTTGATAGATGAAGAATGACAGATGTGATGTCATTGTCACATCTGGCCTTTTAATAAACTTCTCCTGAAAGCACCGAATGGAAGCCTCAGTATAACAGCTGTTCAGCAGGAATGGAAAGTTTCAGGTTCAAAACTGGAACAGGAAGACACAGGGCTCTAGAAGGAAAGTTTCCAGAGGGGATGAAACAAAGGGGACTAACAAAACATCATATTTTGGAGAATTTTGGGGGAAGATTGAGACAAAAAATATAGACTAATTTTGAAGACATACACAAAAGAAAGATCTTCTTGGCTTTGTTGTGAACAATATTTATTCAATTATAATTCTGCGAATACTATGATGGCTTTCAGCTTTTTAAATCAACCTATAGACTAATCATAGAAGACCTAATTGTTGTTGCAAAAGAGAATATAACTATTATTATGTAATTTAGATTTGGTTTAACTGTGAAACCAAATAACTTTGGCTTAGACATGACAGAAGCCTATTGTCCTTTGATGTGAACAGAGTCTGCAGTAAGTGGTCTGGAGCTGGTGTAGTGCCTCTCATCCAGAGGCATCTAGGCTGCTTCCTGACAAGATGTCTACCTCAGGACCCACGATGGCTGCTCAAGCACTAACTAAAATATCCACATTCCAGACAGCAGGAAAGAGGAAGATATGGTGAAAAATGTGTCCTCTCCCTTTAAGGGACATTTTCTGGAATTTATACTCAACACTTTGTTTACATCCTATTGGCCAACCACACAGCCAGGTACAGTCACAGAGACATTGGGAAAGGTAGGTTCTATTCTGGGAAACTATATGTCCAACTAAAACCGAGATTCTATTACTAAGGAAGAAGGAGGAATGAATGTTGAGTGACAACAATCAGTCTTTGCCACAATTAACATCCTTGACAATGTAAAATAATAGCAGAAACAGAAGATGAAAATAAGGAAGAGAGCTAAAGAAAAGAGTATAAGTCATTACAAAACAAGGAGTTAAGAAACACTATGTTTACAAAAAAAAATAAAGTGCAAGTAAGAAATTTAAAATACCGTAGTGATATAGCTATTTGGCAGAGACAATGGTGGGGAATTAGTACAAGGAAAGTTTAATTATAACTGTTTTGTTCGCTCTGGAAACAGATCTAGGGAGAGAAGAGAAGGGGTAGGAAAGGGAGTATAAAATAAAGATAAAGAGATACAATGAGATTCAACTTACGGAGAAAAAAAATCCATGTATATAAAATATAAAGGATCAGAAATTAAGAGAGAAATTTTCATTTAAGGGTACAGGGAATGTCACTGGTTTCTGACTTAGAGACTTGTGGATTTATTCCGTTTATGAAACCCTCTCCACTCACCAAAAAAAAATTAATCCATCCATGGTTCATATTCATGGAAGAAGTAATAATGATATATATTAAGAAATAAAAATTGAAGTTGAATTTTACATAGAAAAGATGTGGTACATTTTACCTCCAAATTCCTTAAAACTGCCAAAAGTCCCTTTCAGAATCTCCTCAAGCTCCTTTATCCATCACTTCATCTTCTAGTCAAACCCGCTTTTCCACAGGCAATACTATTTGGAAAAAATTTAAACTACTTTTTTCTTTTTACATATCTACTTCATTTTTCATTATTAAAAAGTCAGAAGAGTATTGTCTCCATTTAACACATTTTATGTTTATGTACACTCTATGATACTTAAAAAGCGATGTCACAATGTTGTCTTGTATTTTATTTAATATGTTTGGAATTTCAGCTGCGTTACAGGTTAATGCAGTTTGGGAATGTAACTATCATTTACACTACAGTTTTTCTATGAGAAAATATATTTTTGGTGCCAAACAACTGACTGATGAATACTTCTGAAACACAAACCTATACTGGAGAGACTAGTTTAACTCTTTAATTCATCCAACCAATGAAATTCCAGGTTACAAAAGCACCTGAAAAGTTGATGTCATGGTGATAAAAGTGTGAACTGATAAATAAGATAAAAACTAACACCAGATGTGACTGTTTTATTGGATTACTTTGACATACATATATTCCTAAGAAAAACAGCATATATTTCTGGAGCAATGCCATGTCTGAAATCCTTCAGTTTTGTGTAACATCAGCAGAATAGAGCCTAATGTCAGCAGTGTTTTCTTGGGCTGGTCATATCTCATGGAGGGAGGATGTCAGCTTGCCAAAGAGAATATTACATGCCAAGCACTGAAATATAATCTACTGAATCTTGTCATTGAACAGTATGGAACAACATTCAGCCATGAGAGGTGGTGACAAAAAGAAGTTATCAATCTCATGGGTGATTTCACAAAGTTTATCTATTATGAAAGATTGGGTTTCTGTGGAAATAATTTAACAAATAGCTTTTGTCCATCCAACAGACCTCTAAACTTTAAGCATTAATATTAAAATATGTGACAACAAGCATATACCCTATCACACTGAGTTTCCAAAAAAAAAAATTAAATTTTTTTCCCAATTAAAATTAGCCTGTGTGACAGATGCCTCTAAACTGAGAAATTTTAGAAAGCCCAAGATTAGAGTAGCAAAGCTTTTAGTTGACTCTTGCCTTAGTAATGATTAAGTTTCTTTGTTCATGTAAAAGGTCAGACTTCCTTAGTAAGTACAGACATGCAAATGTGTTTACTTGGGGAAAGGATTGGGATTTGTCTTTTTCTTTTTTGAGACAGGAACTTGCTCTGTCACCCAGGCGAAAGTGCAGTGGAGTGATTGTAGCTCACTGTAACCTCAAGCTCCCGGGCTCAAGCAATCCTCCATCTCTGTCTCCTGAGTATGAGTAGCTGAGACTACAGGCACATGCCACCATGCCTGGCCAGTTTTTAAATTTTTTGTAGTCGCCGGGCAAGGTGGCTGGCTCACACCTGTAGTCCCAACACTTTAGGAGGCCGAGGTGGGTGGATTGCTTGAGCCCAGGAGTTCAAGACCAGCAACATGGCAAAATCCCTTCTCTACAAAAAATGCAAAAATTAGCCAAGCGTGGTGGCACCCGCTTGTAGTCCCAGCTACTGGGGAAGCTGAGGTGGGAGGACACTTGAGCCAAGGAAGTGGAGGTTGCAGTGAGCCGTGATAACACCACTGTACTCCAGCCTGGCTGACAGAGGCAGATCCTGTCTCAAATAAATAAATAAATTTTTTATAGAGCTATATTGCCCAGTCTGGCCTTGAACTCTTGACCTCAAAAGATCCTCCCGCCTCAGCTTTCCAAAGTGTTGGGATTACTGTGAGCCACTGTGCCCAGCCAGAAGGATTTTTAATTTCTTTTTAATTTCTTTCATCAGTGTTTTATAATTTTCAAAACAGAGATATTTCGAATACCTAATACCAAAACCAAAGATACATCTTAAAAAGAAAATTGCAGGTCAATATCTCTGATGAATATTGGTGCAAAATCCTGAACAAAATATAAGCAAATTGAATCCAACAACATGTTAAAAGTATTATTCATCATGACCAAGTGTCATTTATCCCTGGGATGCAAGAATGGTTCAACGTACACAAATCAATGTGACACATTCATATCAACAGAATGAAGAACAAAAATGATCATTTTCAATCGATGCTGAAAAAGCATTTCATAAAATTCAACATCCTTCATGATAAAAACTCTCAAAAAACTGAGGATAGAAGAAACATAACTCAACCTAATAAAAGCCATATATAACAGACCCACAGTTAGTATCATACTGAATGGGGAAAAGCTGAAAGCCTTTTCTGTAAAATCTGGAACATGACAAGGATGCCCCTTTATTATTCAACACAGTACTGTAAGTCTTAGCTACAGAATCAGACCAGAGAAAGAAATAAAGGGCATCCAAATTGAAAAAGAAGAAGCCAAATTGTCCTTATTTGTAGGTGATATATTTGGAAAAACCTAAAGACTCCACAAGAAAATTATTTGAACTTATAAACATATTCAGTACAGTTGCAGGATACAAAATCAACATACAAAAATCAGTTGCATTTCTATATGCCAACAGCGAATAATCTGAAAAAGAAATCAGAAAGTAATCCCATATACAACAGTCACAAATAAAATTAAGTACCTAGGAATTAACTTAACCAAAGAAGTGAAATATCTCTATTATGAAAATTATAAAACACTGATGAAAGAAATTGAAAAGGGCACCAAAGCATTGAAAGATATTCCATGTTCATGGACTGGAAAAAATCAATGTTGTTAAAATGTCCATACTACCCAAAGCAAGCTACAGATTCAATGCAATCCCTATCAAAATACCAATGACATTCTTCACAGAAATAGGAAAAACAATCCTGAAATTTATATGGAACTGCAAAAGACCCAGAAGAGCCAAAGCTATCTTGAGCAAAATGAACAAAACAGGAAGAATCACATTACCTGATTTCAAACTATACAACAGAGCTGTAGTAACCAAAATGGCATGGTACTGGCATAAAAACAGACACATAGACCAATGGAACAGAACAGAGAATGCAAAAAACAAACCCACTTACTTACAGTGAAGTCATTTTTGACAAAGGTGACAAGAACATACACAGTCTCTTCAATAAATGGTGCTGGGAAAACTGAATATCCATATGCAGAAGACTGAAACTAGACCCCCTGTCACTCACCATATACAAAAATCAAATCAAAATCAATTAAAGACTTAAATCTGAGATCTCAAGCTATGAGACTACTACAAGAAAACATTGAAGAAGCTCTCCAGGACATGGGTCTGGGCAAACATTTATTGAGTAATACCCAACAAGTACAGGCAATCGAAGCAAAAATGGACAAATGAGATCACATCAAGTTAAAAAGCTTCTGCACAGCAAAGGAAGCAATCAACAAAGTGAAGAGACAACCCACAGAATGGGAGAAAATATTTGCAAACTATCCATGTGAAAAAAGATTAACAAACAGAATATTTAAAGAGCTTAAACAATGTCATAAGAAAAAATCTAACAATCCAATTTTAAAATGGGCAAAAGATGTGAATAGACATTTCTCAAAAGAAGACATACAAATGGCAAACAGGTATATTAAAAGGTTCCCCACATCACTGACCATTAGAGAAATGCAAATTGAAACTTCAATGAGATATCATTTCACCCCAGTTAAAATGGCTTATATCAAAAAGTCAGGCAATAACAATTTCTGACAAGAATGTGAAGAAAAGGAAACACTTGTACGCTATTGGTGGGAATGTAAATTAGTACAACCACTATGGAGAACAGTTTGGAGGTTCCTCAATAAACTAAAAATTTAGCTACCATATGATCCAGCAATCCCATTACTGGGTATAAACCCAAAAGAAAGGAAATCAGTATACTGAAGAGATATCTGCATGCCCATGTTTGTTGCAGCACTGTTCACAATAGCCAAGAATTGGAAGCAACCTAAATGCCCATCAACAGATAAATGGATAAAGAAAATGTGGTACTCATACACAATGGAGTACTATTCAGTCATTTAAAAAAGAATGAGATCTTGTCATTTGCCACAACATGGATGGAACTGGAGGTCATTATGTTAAGTGAAATAAGCCAGGCACAGAAAGACAAATATTGTATGTTATCACTTATTTGTGGCATCTAAAAATCAAAACAATTGAACTCATGGACACAAAGAGTTAGAAGGATGGATACTAGAGACTAAGAAGGGTAGTGGGGGTGGTGGTGTGGCGTGAGGATGGTTAATCGGTCAACAAAAATTAATTGGAAAGAATAAAACCTAGTATTTGATAGCACAACAGGGTGACTGTAGTCAATAATAATTTAATTGTACATTTTAAAATAACTAAAAGAGTATAACTGGATTGTTTGTAACACAAAGGATAAATGCTTGAGGGGATGGATATCCCATTTTCTATAATGTGATTATTATGTATCGCATGCCTGTATGAAAACATCTCATGTACGCCATAAATATATGCACCTATTATGTACCCAGAGAAATTAAAAACTAAAAAAGAGTAACTTCCAAAGTGAGAAAAAGAGGTTTATGCTAAATTTTTCAGTTTTTCTCATTCCCCAAGCATCCAAGCAGAAAATGAATCCTGTGGATTTGTTATATAAGAATGGCCCCAGCAGAGTCCAGCAGAAATATGATACGAGGAGCTGAAGATGTCTCCAATCCAGTCTCCACTGTCTCACCTCCTACACATATGGGAATCCATTTTTCTTAAGCTTCGCAGGGTGGGGGGCAGATTTCATTGAAAGAGGAAGGACATGGGTCCCAGGACTCAGGAGAGATAGCGAAGTCGTATGGAAATAAGGGAAGTATCTATTTGCCACCCAAAGAGCTAGTCCTGAATCTTGATAGAGAATGGGATGCAAGCAAAAGCCAAATGGCAGGTGCTGTTTTGATGAGGGTGATACTAACACATTCAATAGCTCTGGTCTCATCACTTCACCCCAGGATAACCTGCATTTGCCTATTACCTGGTTTTTCTCTATCTCATGACACCCCTTCAATGGACCCTGCACAAAGCTACCAGAGTAGTCTTTCCAATGGATTAATTTAATAATTTCATTCTCCTGTTCATGAGACATCAAAAGCTGTCCATATCTTTACTGGCATATCCAATTTACTATCCTACTCTTCCTGTCAGTCCCAACACTTGGCTACCTCAAATCACTGGTAGTTACTTGAATATACCCTACTATTTCATGCCACCATCATTTCACATAGCTATCCCCTTTTCTTGGGTCACTCTTTTTCTTCCCCACACAACCAATATGCTAACATTTATTTGTTCTTTAAAATTATTCAGGCATTGCTCTGCAAGGAAAGCCTTTCCTGGTCCCTAGAATGATTTATGTACCCATCATCTGTGTCCCCAAAGCACCTGCATTTACCTCCACCACTTATCCACTGTTACTTTGCTCTCACCCCCATGAGAATGTAAGACTGCAAAGGTCTTTGAGAAAGTATTAGTCATCTTTCTTTAATCCCTGTACTGCCTGCTACATAATAAATACACAATAAATTTTTCTACATAAGCAATATAACATTGTTTTCATAGAAACATATTTTCCTAGTTCCAAACAAATTGATATACAAATATATTTTGTGAACTCAATCTGTTCATAAGTTTTATAGGCTCTATTATGGAAAAATGAAAGTCACTTCGTATACCACACATGAATAATCAGTTGTCAAACAGAATACAATCAAATACACCAACTCCAAAACTGAGGCAAATATAATTTAACTTTTATTAATTCGGTACCTTTTTCATATCTTGGGATGCCTCATAGGCATAATCATGAATATCAATTTCCGTTGTATTGTACATAAAATATGCTTACGTAATGATAAAGATTTTTAGCCTTGATGCCAGAACATTTGGTGTACTATCATTTATTATTTTGCCAGAATTAATGCTAAGTTGCATGCCATACATTTCACAAAGAATGATCTTAGCTATCTATAGCTGCTACCAAAGCAAACCTTCCAAGAATCTTAAAACAAAAAGTATGGTGATATCACAGACACCAATACAAACTCACTGGAACTGCAATGAAATTCGCCTTTCTTTTGTCAAATTTTAATTTAGGTAAATATTTTTCCAATGTGAGAAATCTCTGTGCTGTAAAACACATAGAAATTTCATAAAATGCCCTCCAGAGCTAAACTTTCTAAAAGTGCACAACATATCTACGTGTTGAAGATTACTTGCTCAACTTGCTAATGGCTAATTGTTTAAAAAAATTAATATGCAGGTCCAAAGGACAAGAATAGTCCTTTCCCTGCCTTGCTAAGCCTCTCCTGTTTTCAGAAATATTGGATATATATTTTTCCAAATAGTTGTAAAGGAGTTATTCCTAAACATTGTGCTAGACACACAACATCTAGTAATAAATAATTATAGAAAAATCCTTCATTTCAACGAATTGTGTGTGCCCTGTGCTCAATTAACTGTCTCTTCATATTATGATTTGAAATGCCTTTCACATTAAGGCATGTGTTATTTTATGTATGAAAATGAGGCTATTGAGATGCCAACAGTGTGACTTGCATTTTGCGCTATTTTTCCAAACACTAATAATAGGTTTTCTCTTAGCCACCCATGTTTTGGTCAATGACAAGTATGTGTGAGATGGGTACCTGGAATTCTAGCATTGTTTATAGCCACATAATAGAGATTTATTCTGCATAATATAGTGGATTTGAGAGGACAGAATATTTTAAAGGAACAGATCTCAGGAGAACTCACTCGCTATCTGAGGACAGTACCAAGGGGAACGGTGCTAAACAATTCAAACTGGATCTCAGGAGATCCAAGAGATCCTTTAAAAGCAGGCTTCAACCAAGATAGCTAGCCTTAAAGATACACTAACTGTCTCAGTCCATTTGGGCTGTTATAACAAAAATACCATAGACTTGGTGGTTTAAACAACAAACATTTATTTCTTACATTTCTGGAGGCTGTGCTGACAGATTGGGCATCTGGTGAGAGCTCTATTCCTGGTTCATAGACAGCAGTCTTCTTGCTGCATCCTCACATAGTGGGAGGATTGAGGGAGCTCTCTGGGGTCTCTTTTGTAAGGACACTAATACGGTTTTGATCTGTGTCCCCACCAAATCTCATGTTGAATTATAATTCCCAGTGTTGGAGATGGGGCTGGTGGGAGGTGACTGGATCATGAGGGCAGATTTCTCATGAATGATTTAGCACCATCCTCCTTCGTATTGTCCTCAGATAGTGAGTTCTCCTGAGATCTAGTCCTTTAAAAGTATGTAGTGAAAGTATGCATGGTCCTCCGCCCTCTCTTGCTCCTGCTCCGCGCATTTAAGATGTGCCATGTAAGATGCGCGTGTAAGATGTGCCCCGTCTCCTTCCACCATGATTGTAAGTTTCCTGAAGCCTCCCCAGAGCAGAAGCCACTTTGGTTCCTGCAGAACCATAAGCAATTAAAACCTCTTTTCTTTGTAAATTACCCAGTCTCAGACTTTTTTTTGTAGCAGTGTAAGAACGTACTAACATAGGCACTGATCCCAGTCATGAGGGCTCCACCTTCATGATTTAATCACCTCTAAAGGTCCTACCTCAGGCCGGGCGCGGTGGCTCATGCCTGTAATCCCAGCACTCTGGGAGGCCGAGGTGGGTGGATCACGAGGTCAGGAGATCAAGACCATCCTGGCTAACACGGCGAAACCCCATCTCTGCTAAAAATACAAAAACTTAGCCGGGTGTGGTGGCGGGGGCCTGTAGTCCCAGCTACTCGGGAGGCTGAGGCAGGAGAATGGCTTGAACCCGGGAGGCGGAGCTTGCAGTGAGCCGAGATCATGCCACTGCACTCCAGCCTGGGCGACAGAGTGAGACTCCGTCTCCAAACAATAAATAAATAAATAATAAATAAAGGCCCTGCCTCTAAATACCATAACACCAGGAATTCAGTTTTAATATATGAATTTTGGGGAGGACACACACATTTGGTCCAGAACACTAACCATAACTCAACAAAGCAAATTGTGCATTGAGAATGCACAATTCTGAATGTGATGTGAATGCTCCCATATCACAGTGATGTCAATATCATGATCATGGTTGTTCTTACCTAAAAATTAAATTCCAAAGCTCTAGTCATCAGTAAATGCTGACAACTTCTAAAAGAGCTAAGCCAAAAGAACCATTAAATTAGCACATACTTCTACAGTGTGAACACTAGTCCTTTGATGAGCATAAAAGCTTGGATGTTATTTGTCACCATTTAACATTATGTCCTCCCTTTTCAGGCTTGTTTTTTCCAGATAAGCCTTTTTTTCACACTCCACAATTTTTTTATTAGCACTTCTCCATGAAATGGGCCTTTTTATTTTTAGCTTTGCCTAGATTAAATTCCCTTTGATATATATTTCAAGCTTCCCCCTTTGACTAGCTCAGCATTATAGACCTCACTGAATCCTTATTCAAATGGCAGGCACGACACTGCTCCCTTCTCTAATCACAGCGGCCATCCTCTAACAGAAGCTATTCCAAGGCTCCTGAAAAAAAAAATCATGTTTAATCTGTGAGGAGAAATTTAAGGTGGCAGGATTTCATTTCTGTAATGTACATACGTGTGTATAAGATACAAGAAACACAAAAAAGTGTTGCTTGAAGCTTTTTTGTTTTGTTACAAAAGCAATACATAGGACCCATGTATTGAATTACAATTATTCTGGCTTAATTTGACTACTGTGGGTCATGGAATGTATTGTCTAAGGAACACCTACAAAATGAAGTCAAATGAAGGACTCAGATCTCAGACAAACACAAATTGGGAGGTAATGAAATAGCAAAATTGATAAGATTACTCCAGCCTTCATCTCTCTATCAATAGAGAGACCTTTATTTACTTAACTTGCTATTTTCAAAGGAAGTATTACGAGAGAAAATTAAAGAGCTATAAACCTATAAAAAAAGGAATTTTCATCCAGATAAAGGGAAACAGAAGCACCTAAGCCCTAGGAGTTTGAATAAGTATTTCTTCAAACTTATACTTTATGCATAGCTGACAATAAAAACTCAGTCTAATAAATATATATATACCAAAAAAATGGTTTCTTAATCCTCTTCATGTTAGAACTTATTTCCAAGTCAAAAATTAGTATCTCCATTAGGTGCTTAGGTTTTAACTCAGCACATCTCTAATGCATCCAAATTTACTCTTCAATTAAACATTACTCTTCAAATTATAAACTTAGCACCCAGCTATCTCAAGGATTGGCAATAGATGCCCTAGGGAGAATGAGTATGTATAAAATAGTCATTGCTGACTGTTCTTTAGATCCTACGAATAAGATAGCAGTCACTGAATTTATAGCTTAATGGGTGAATGAGACATGTAAATCAATATACATCAAGGCAAAAGAATAGGAGCTAGATTGGAGGCATAAAGTACTATAAGAGTCAAAGTTGAAAGAAATTCCAACAGATTAGGGAAGTGTTAAGATTTTCCTGAAAAAAAAAAAGAGTAATTGAGATGTGTCTTAAAAGTTCACTATGAATTGTAAAGACACACATAAGGAATCTGTAAGATATAAGAGAGTTGAAGTAAAAAGAAAAGCATGTCAACGGCCTGAGGTACGGAGAGACCAGTAATAGCAATCTGATTTGACTGAACTGTAGTTCAGGAGAAAAAAGAGAATGGGAAAATAAGTTAGAAAGAGGTAAGCCAAGGTAATTTCATGGGAAGCAAAAGAAGGAATTTGTACTTCCATAGAAGTACAGAATTTTATAGTTGAAAGGAACTATAGAGCCATCTAGAACAACCTGCTGATTTTTCAATTGTAAAAACAGAGGCCCAGATAACATGAATGACACCACTCGCTAGTGGCAAAGCCAAGATATGAATAAAGGTCTCCAAGACTCCCGATTCAACGGTCCTTACACTCCTTTGCTTCTGGGTAGAGAGGAGACAGGCTTAGAAACATGTTAGGCAAAGATCACCTCAGCAGCATCTGAAGAATAGATTGAAAATGAGAAAGAAAAAAAGCAGAGATTCTATTTAGAAGACCTAATAGACTAGTTCAGGTGGGAGATAATAAGAGCCTGAGCCAAAGTGAGAGTAATGAAAATAGAAAGGAGTAGACAGATTTCAGTAGCATTTCTCAAGCCGATAATTCTGTAGGGTTAATAAGTAATGGGAGGGGGGAAAAATAGTTCTTGTTCATTTAATTTTGCAAGTGCTAGGTTAAACCAAGACAAATATCTTCACTATAGGATTTCGAAAAGCTTTACTATGCTAATGTGGACTAAGAACCTCCTACATTGAGACAGAGAAAACAACGTTGCCCAAAGTGTTTTAAAAAGAATTTTTAATAGAATACTATTAACATGAGTTTTCAATGAAAACCTAGTTTGTGAAATACCATTAATATATGATAAACATGGAGGATTTTGTGAATGCTTCTACCAATGTGGAAAAATTGACTCTTCAGATTCAAAAGCCTAAGTGCAGAAGGAAGCTGGTTTATTTTGACATCTCTATTATTGACTATAAATCAAAGAAATATATCCCATCAGTGTCTATAAGAAGAACCCAGTTTGTCTTAGCCAAAATGTCTTGTTGTTATACCATTTCAACCAGTTGGAAGGTAATCTTTCTAAATTGCTTGGGAAAACATAGTTGTTTCCT
Organism: Pan troglodytes; assembly: GCF_028858775.2. Taxonomy (NCBI): domain Eukaryota; kingdom Metazoa; phylum Chordata; class Mammalia; order Primates; family Hominidae; genus Pan; species Pan troglodytes. Next base: position 42,831,253 of record NC_072413.2, read on the forward strand.
AAATGGGTGAATGGTTTTAGGTCCCAGGAAGATTTTAATATTAATATGGAAATCTTTAAGAGAACTAAGAGTGTAGTATTAATATTTGTTTGCACATTGGTTTATATACACTTATCATTTAAGAATATTTGGCCTATTTAAATAACAGTTCAGACTTGTAATCCCAATTTAAAATGTTTAAATAATTGCAGACTGGTGGTTTTAGTTGGCATATTACTCTTAAGAGAAATTAAATTTCACCACATTAATGTGTAGTTTTTTTTAATTTATAAGCATTAAGAGCCTGAGAATATTTTTATAGAAATAGATTGTAGTGTTTATGAGACAAATTAAAAATATTAAATTTCTAAATACAAGTTGAAATGTTTAAGTGAGTTCAATTAACTAAATTTGTAAATGTTCCCAAATATTTAATACTAATTAAAGGCCCCTTTAATAATAGCTAAAATGTGTTGATTTATAAACAGAATAAAACTTATAAGCTGAACCTGAGACCTAAAGAAAGAATTATTGTTTTGTTTGTTGTTTGTATTTTTATTTGTAACTTCAATAAACTGTATACTAATTTTAAATATCACAGTTCATATTGATGAACTTTGAATAGTGTTTTCTGCAGAGAAACCTCCCTAAAGAAAGTAAACCTCACATTAAACTATTACAAAGAAGTCAGTGAATTGTTGGCTGATGGGTAGATTACAGACACCTTTGAGACAGTGGGTTGGGCGCAGTGGTCAGAGCAGAGGGTGGAAGATGCTGGTGGTGAAGATACGGAGACAGAGTCACAGACCATTGTATTAGTTTCCTATTGGCTGCTATACAAATTACTGCAATCTTAGTGGCTTAAAATGACACAAATTTATTCTCTTACAGTTCTGGAGGTCAGATATCCAAAATGGGCTTATAGGGCTAAAATCAAGGAGACAGAAGTGCTGTATCTCCTAGTCTGTACAGGCTGCTATAACAAAATACCATAAACTAGGTGACTGATAACAGAAATTTATTTCTCACAGTTCTGGAGGCTGGGAAGATCAAAGTGATAGCAGATTCAGTGTCTGGTAAAGGCCTGCTTCCTCATAGATGGCCAACTTCTCACTGTGTTTAGCCACTACCTTTCTTTACCCTCTGCCATGGCAATGTTCCACACAGTGGCCACCCATCAGCCTGGGTCCCAGACAAAGCAATGCAAAGCCCGCAAAGCTGCCCCATGATATACATATAGTGTGAGTGGGAAATAAACCTTTGTAATTTTAAGCTACTGAGATTTGGAAGTTGTTTGTTGAAGGAGCATGAACCAGCCTCTTGTGATTAATACAAAGGCACTAAAGAGTTTCTACACTTCCAAAAAACATTTGGCCTAACCTATAGTGCTTAAACTCTGAAGTGCAAGATGCAGATTACGTATTCAGAAATATTTTCTCGGTGACACAAAAAAAGCACAGAATGTGGTGCCAAGTATAGCTGTAGAATTGTCTTTGCAGGCAGTGTTTGAGAAAAGTGTCTAATCCAGGTTAGGTTTCAAGCTGCCTAATGATAAGGCAGTAGATTACATAACCACTCAAATTTCCTTCCAGCCTTATGGTTTTACACGCTTTAGTATAATGCCATTCTGGAAAGAAGTAGGTTACAGAAAAGAAACAATATGGTTCATATTCTAGGTTAGTCAGCAATTTCTATAGAATGTCAGTTACTTTAAGATTCACAGTGACTTCAATGCTATTAAAGTAACATTGATGAACTATAACAATGCCTTATATAAATTACTTGGAAAAATGAAAGACCACAGCAGTGGCCAAAATGTACACAGTCAGAGTAAACTAAACACTTTTTATTTTACTTAAAAACATATATTAATCACTTCCCAAATTTCAGGCACTAAGCTAGACCCACAGGTAGAAAGATAAATAGGAAATAGTCCCTGTCCTTCAGGGCTTACAGAGGCACACTAAAAAAAAATTAATCACAGGGCAATGTGTTAAGTGCTATAGTCGAGGGATAAATAAAGCTTTAAGTGACCACAGAGGATTAAGTAATAATTAACAAAATGTGTCAGAGAAAGTCTCTAGGAAGAAAAAAACTTCCATGCTATTAATTGTTGCTGAAATTATATATACATACACATACATATATAGTGACAGAGAGTTAGGATATACATATACACATGCATATATATGTATATACATATACAGATTTTAGCTACTTTAAATGCATAATTTATGTCCTCATTTACCTAAGACATGAAAATAAATTGAATATTTTGGAACAGAAATAGTAAGCCATAGAATACTTAGGATTATCCATTTTTAAAAGCCACCCTAAACATAATGACCTCTATCTTTGATGATTCAAAGAGAATTGCAGGATAATAAAAGGCCTTGAGTTGTTACCTACAGCAAGTGACCTTAGCCTCCAGCCTCAATTTCTGATCTATGAATGGTGATAAAGCCTTCCCTGCAGGAGTATTCTGAGGATTAGAAATAACACAAAAAAGCACCTGGCAAATAATTTGTCTTCAATAAATAGTAGTTGTTATGGTTACAATGTATTTGCTACCACTAGCATTAGGAGGCTAAACAGAACCTGCTCTGACCCTAAAACATGCTGTGGCAGTTACGCTTTTGAGTGCCTATTAAGACTTTGTTATGCATTGTTTTTCTTGTAAAAGTGTAGTATAAACTTAACCTCCCCCCAACCAAAAGAAAATTCAGCATCTGGGCTTTTTGATTATTTGAATTCAGAATCAATAGGAGTTCATAGGTTTTGACGAAATGAAAGGAAGAGAAACAAAAACATTGTAAAGTAGAAAATATATAAGGAAATGAAGGATTCAAAGATATCTGGCAACTCCAGTCATCAAATCAAAATATTCATTGAGCTATGATTACTGCTGGAGGATTCTTTCAGGCATAAAATATTACAATCATCTTTAACATTTCTTCTCCACTATACAAGGAAAGCAAACTATGACGTAGCTAAATAAATGCCTGGGTGGTAATTATTTTACCTCTTGGTTATAAATTACTCAAAAACAGTACCCATGTTTACTAAATATCTATGCAATACTTTAAATAGTAAGTATATAGTATAATATGAAGAAACTAGAGCAGATATAATCTCTAACAAATTTTTACATGCATTACTTTTTGGAGCGTAAAATAAAATAAGAATACAGTCAAATGATAAAAATAAACTTTCTTTAGTCTGTGATCACAGCTGATTAGGAAATGAAGATTTAGCAATTAGATAACTAATGTTATATATAAAATTACATTTATACTTAGAAACTCAAATCTGTATTACATACACATATTGGGAGAAAATTTTCCATGGGTCTCTTATGTTTCTGCATGTCTTACGAGCAGTAGCACTGACAGTTTTTGTTCCAGACTTTTTTCTTTTACAATGTTTCTTAAAAATGATTTATCTCTTTTGCAGTACTCTCTCTTTTTCCACCTTTATTGAGGCATAATTAACAAGTAAAAATTACATATACTTGTGGTATACAAGTTAATGTTTTGATATACATATAAATTGTGAAATAATTCCACAAAATCAAGTTAATTAACGTATCAATCACCTGACATTGTTACCATTTTTTTTTTTTTTTTGGTAGATGTGGTGGAAACACTGAAGATCTATACTCTTAGCGAATTTCAAGTATACAATACAGTATTGGTAACTATATTCCCATTGCTGTCCATTAGATTTTCAGAACTTACTCATCTTGTATAACAATTTCACTTCTGGGATATATCCAAAGGAAATGAAATCATTATCTAAAGGAGATATCTGCATGCCCCTGTTCATCACACTATCATTACAATATTACTCACAATAGTCAAAAGACAGAAACAACCTAAATGCCCACTGATAGATGAAAAGATAAAGAAAAAGTGGTATATATACATAATGGAATATTATTCAGTCTTTTAAAAAAAATTCTGACCTTGGTGACAATGTGAATGAACCTGGAGGGCATTATGCTAAATGAAATAAGCCAGACACAGAAATACAAATACCACAAGATCTCACTTATATGTAAAATCTAAAATAGTCAAACATAGAAATGGAAAGTAGAACGGTGGTTGCCAGGGGCTAGAGGGAGGCGGAAATGGGAAGATACTGATTAAGTGTTGCAGTTTTAGTTATGCAGTCTATTTTTTCAAGGCTGTTTTCATTACAGCTTTGAAAAATGGATCTAGAGTCTCCCTTGGGAACAGTGGACAGATTTATTTGCTCTCCAGTATAAGAATGTCTCCTTCTAAGATAAAGACTGAGCAGTTTTGTTTGCAGTTCATTATGAAAGACTGGAGTTTCCTAAGCTCAGAGTTCCTTAGCTGAGATGCACACTGTGATAGTTAATTTTATATATCAACTTGACTGGGATAATGGATGCCCAGATAGCTGGTAAAACAGTATTTCTGGGTATATCTGTGAGGGTGTTTCAGGAAGATATTAGCATTTGAACTGGTAGACTGAGTGAAAAAGATCTGTCTCACCAACGTGGGTAGCCATCATCTAATCGCTTAAGGGCCCAAATAGAACAAAATTATGGAGTAAGGGAAAATTTATTCTCCTTCCTGAACTGGGACATCCATCTTCTCCTGCCCTTGTACCTTAGCCTTCTTTGGTTCTCAGGCCTTCAGACTCAGATTGGGGCTTACAGTGTTGGCTCCCCTAGTGCTCAGGTCTTTGGACTTGGACTGGAGCAGTACCACCAGCTTTCCTGGTCCTCCAGCTTGCAGATAGAGGATAGTGGAACTTCTCAGCATCCATAATTCCATGAGACAATTGTTTATAATAACTCTCTTTTTATATATCGGTCTATTTCCTACAGGTTCCTATTGTGCCATGAGTAATAGTTGTTGTCTTTTTTCTGGCCCAGAAGTTTCGTGACTTTGGTCAGCATCCATGAAACTATGACAGGTTAACTTGTTAACTTGTTCATAAGGTAAACTCTCAAACCCTTCACAGTTCTCGATAAGGCATGGCTTAAAGGTTAATTATTCAGTGACTTATGAACACAGTTTAGAAAAAGGGTAACTTTCAACTGAACAGATATTTATCGAGAACCTAGTGTGTACAAAGTAGGCTGCCTCAATTCTCAAGCTCCAAATTATATATATGTCAATACAGGCATGGAGCAGGAATGCCGACATTAGGTTCTTTCAACAAAAATTAAAGTTTTTAAGACTTGAAGAGAGTAAAGTAATAACAAAATTCCACTGATATGTAGTTGCAGTGCAGTGGACCTAAAGCAGACCAATTCTAGTGTGTGTCTCAAAAAACTTTTAAATTCTGACATGCCTGGATCTTCAAATGTCAGGTCTATAAAAACCTCAAGTCTAAGTTCCCACTGATAGACTTGAACCCTGCCCTCAGGATTCAGAGGGAGGAAATGGCTCAATATTTCATGTCCATTAGCCAGTACTAAACCTACTAGTATTACATCCAATCCATCCTAAGCTTATCTAAGAACACGTACTTTTTTAAAAAGAGAAATATCTTTAACTTCAAGGTTCACTGTAGTTAACAGGACCATATAACTTACCATTCAACCAGGGACACTTTTGGGAAGTAAAAAGGGGTGCTATTAATAATTATACTGAGACAACAGACATAAACCAGGACTGACTGAGGCAAACTGAGACATATCATTAGGCTGAATACACCACCTACATTCCGAAGAGTTCAAAAAACCACTCCCTTAGCAAAGCCTTCAGTAAGTTTGGAAGAAAATGTTTTTGTATGCAGCTCTAGATGCTAAGCTTCTCTCACTTTCAGGTTGGTTATAAACTTCTAATTAGAGGAAAGCTAACCAAAATCTAACAAATGCAAAAAAAGGAGCTTTGCAAGCTATTTTTTAAAGCATTTTCTGTGACTGGCTCAGCACCCATTTACTTCTGATAGAGAGTTATTTTATTTTGAAATGACTTGCAAGATTTCATTCAGTGTCATCCCTGCAGGGGACACAAACTCCAACTAGCATCAAGAAGAGTTGTACTGCTAATTCCCTGAATACCACACTGTTAATTAATCTCACTTGATCTTAGCCAAAAGGCCGAGAAGCGATATGTTAATTAATCTCAGTGAATAAAAGGATTTCTAATATAAATTATTCTGACGCCATCCATTGCCTAAAGCTGTTTCTGATGATCTATAAAAAATGTCAAAAGATACACTTTAGTCACCATGTGATAGAGAATTTGGACAAACAATCAAGAAAATCTGGTTGAACTGAAGTCAGTGGTAGCTAGGCCAACAGAAGCCTGTTAAAGAACTTGAAAGAATTTCATTTTCCCAAGAGTTGTTTTCTCTTCCTAAAGAGCAACTACGATGAAATCAGAACATGAAATTTCACTAGGAGGTGACTATGAGGGACAATGAGTAATGTAAAACAACTCGGGCCATTTCTCTTCAAGGCACATTTCCAGAGAGATCTGATGGCTTGTTTCTTAAGTAGTGCAGGTAGTTGCTGAGGAATTCATGTTGGTGTTGTCTTAGCCCTTTGAGCATTCTGAAGAAAATGACTTGTACTGTATATAATCAATACTTAACGATCCAAACATTGCTGCTATTGCCTCTCAATTTTCTCCTTTCTTTCCATGTTGTCCATCATTCCTATATAGAAACTATAAATCAAAAACATAAGACAGTGGGCAAGATGCTTATATCCTCCTCATCTGGTTGATTCTTCCAGGAAAGAATTCCAAGTTCTTTGACATTCTTCCTTGATTTATTCAATTCTGAACATCGATTTACTTTAAAAAGTACAGGCTAGAGATCTACAAAAAACTTTGGTGTCTTTGAAACAGCACACTTGTGATAAAGACTGTTAATTGCCCTTCAATATCCATTATCCCTTTCTTTCTTTCTTTCTTTCTTTTTTTGAGACGGAGTCCCTTTCTGTCACCAGACTGGAGTGCAGTGGCACGATCTCGGCTCACTGCAACCTCTGCCTCCTGGGTTCAAGTGATTCTCCTGCCTCAGCCTCCTGAGTAGCTGGGACTATAGGCACGCATCACCACGCCCAGCTAAATTTTTTTGTATTTTTAGTAGAAATGGGGTTTCACCATGTTGGCCAGGATGGTCTCGATCTCTTGACCTCGTGATCCACCCACCTCATTCTCCCAAAGTGCTGGATTACAGGTGTGAGTCACCGCACCCGCCCATCCCTCTCTTTCTTCTAGTATTGCCATTCCTCAAATGTTAGGGGGGTTATATATTATTACCCAGTAGAGACTGTGTTCCCAGGACCTTGCAAGCAACTAAGTGTAGGCTAAGTTCCCCACCATCCCCTGCAGCCAATAGGATGGCCTAAAGTAATGTGAGAGCCCTTTAAGCCAGTTGCCTTCTACTTCTTCTTTCCCCCTTTATTAGGTATGGAACTCAGGTGTGTTAGTGATGAACCAGCTTAGAACATGCAGCCAAGGTTAACACTAGACTGTGGAGCAGTGAGTGAGAAAATGCCTGAGTCCATGAGATGACCTGTGGAGTGGTCCCACCTTGACACACTGGATTGTCTTCCAACTCAGACTTTTATATCAGAGAAAAATTTCCAATTTTATTTAAGCCATTTTTATTTTGATCTAAAAGTACCCAACTAACATCCTAATTAACAAAATATTATAAACTAATTTATTTTAGGACTGTCCTGCTTTTTATTTATTTCAGATCACTTAAAATGTCAGCATGTGCCTGGTAAATGTCTCTGTTAAAATACAAACTCTACTCCAGGGATGCATTAGAGAAAAATTTTGAAAACTCATTTGGTAATTGCATTTCACTGCCCATCAGTTAATCTGCTTATATATTCATGCATCCTGAGAGACAATTTACTGAATTAAATCCTTGGAGCTCAAAGTCAGTTACTTAAAAACAAAATGTAATTTTTTTTCCAAACAACAACTTGAAATTAAAATTTTAGGCCTCCCAATTTTGCTTTTATCTATTTATTGTTAGTGTTACATAAAAATAAAATTATGTTACTAACACAATAGTATAGCAAACATACAAGGTATTTATCAGCCATAAACACTAATGAAATAGCAAAATGTCTGTTTGTTGGGAATTTTGCTTCAACCACATCAAGAACTCACAGGGCATGCCATCATTCCTTTAGTCTTCATTATTCAAACAGTGTTCACGACAACATTATCAGTGAAGTAAAAACAAGGCTTATAACTCTATACTGGTAAGATTCACTTTATAATTATTGACTGGCTTTTGTTGTTTATTTTTCTCTTGTGTTACTCATTGGGAGTGAAATAAGAAAGAAATTTCACCAGAAGGCTTAGAATAGAAATGTGGTTACCAGTGCTGAAAGTGGGGTGGGGAGTGAAATAAGATGATGTTGGTCAGAGTACAAACCTGCAGATGAAGTAAGTTCTGGAGACTTACTGTACAGTATGATGACTATAGTTAATCATAATGTATTGTATACTTAAAATTTGCTAAGAAAGCAAATCTTAAGTATTCTCAGCACACATAAAAAAGGTAATTATGTGAGGTAATGGACATGCTAATTAGTTTGATTGTGGTAATCATTTCACAATGTATATGTATATCAAAACATCTTGTTGGACATCTTGAATATATATAATTTTTATTTGTCAATTATACCTCAATAAAGCTGGAGGGGAAAAAACAGAAAAAGATGATCCTGAATTATGACATAACATTGTTATCTTCCCCGTGGCTTTTCTTTGTTCATTTAGTCTTGCATCCATTTATTGTTTCATTCAACAAACCTTTATTGAGTGATGTGTGAGCCTGGGAGATATAACAATAAATAAGATACATTCCCCCCTCCAAGGATGCTAATAGACTCAGAGAAATAGGTAAAGGAAATAATGAAAGGAGTGGATGAAGAAAATGCCAATCCCCAGAATTTCTTTGGGGAAGGACACTGCTTTGCGGGGAAGAAGAACATTGTTATGCCACATTTGGGTGATGGGTATGACTCCCAAATTTCATGCTTCAATTTTTTGGGTTATAAAGAGCATGTGTCCTGCTAACTGATTAAATTAGTAATGCAAATATGGAACTGCAGCAGGACTGGTTTCTTATGTATAACAGAGAGGACAAGCAAAAAAGAGGTTGCTTCTGACTACCAGATCTCTTTAACAGGCCTTTTCTGGAATATAGTGAGAAGTTCAGACTGGAAGGTAGAAATCAAACACAGTGAGGGGCAAGAAGTGGAAAGAGATCAAGAAGTCTTGGTAGGTTGGTCCTAAATTGTGACAAGTCTTCTGCGCTATGTCCCGCAGTTTAATTTTACCCTAGAGAGAACAGAATTTTGAGAATGTTACAGGGTTTTCTGCAGTGACAGCAATCAAAATGAGATTACGAAGTAGACTGGACATAAGCAGCACACTTTGGTGTCACTGTCTCCCATCACCCTCAGATGGGACCGTCTAGTTGCAGGAAAACAAGCTCAGGGCTCCCACTGAGTCTACATTATGGAGTTGTATAACTATTTTGTTACATATTACAATGCAATAATAATAATAGAAATACGGTGCACAATAAATGTAATCCGCTTGAATCATCCCGAAACCATTCCCCCAAACTCCGCCCACCCCTGATCTGTGGAAAAATTGTCTTCCATGAAACTGGTCCCTGGTGCCAAAACGGCTGGGGAATGCTGATCTAAATCACTGTGGTGTACCTCATCTATAACACGTAAATACAAGCCTTTCCTGAAATTCTTCTATGAAAGTTTTACAGTGAAATAACTTAGGTATTGGTAAAAGGAAAAATAACGATTGTAAATAAACAAACCAAATTGATTTATTTCTCAAAGTCAGATGAGTTTCAATCTTGTTAGCCACCCAACACAGTTTCGTTCTTATCTAGGAAAACCATTTTCATTTGTCACAGGTTCTAAAATACAAACAATATGCATATATAATTGGGTATTATTATTGCTACCAATATTAATAAATTTTGCTAAAAATACCTTTTACAGATTATTTCTATCATAATTACAACTTAATTTTTAGTATAAAAGAACTTTTTATAATTACTATAAATTTTGTTTTATGTTGGAAGTTATTTACATATTTGCAATTGTTATATTTTTTATTTATAGAATTTTTTAAATTTTAAAGAAGTGGTAGGTAGTATGGATATCTTTCAGCAATAAGGATACAATTGCAACTATAAGGTATAATGGGAATTTTTAATTAGTGAAAAAAAATTTTCAAGTTAAACTTCTCTGAAATACAGCATTTTTTTTTAGCTGTAGGACCTTATAAATGAGTTATAAAAACCTTGTAAAACCTGAGGAAGGATAATGGTTTTTCCAAATCATCTTCAATTATTAGTGAGCTGTTCCAATTTTGTAATTCCAGTCTCAAGGAATGAGCTCATCCAGTTTGGAGTTACCAGGTTAGCTGTATGCACATCCAGCACCTGTGAAAACAGGATTTAATGCAGCTTCCCTGACCATCCAACCTTCCTAAGCAGGGGAGAAAAAAAACAAACTAACATGATTCAAGTTATGTTGTTTCAGATTACCTACAAAAAAAAAAAAAATGCTTCATTTTGTTTTGAGAGGCACCTGCTTCAGGCAGATCTCTCAGACTTCTCTACTCCTATTGGTTTTCTCCCCCTTAATTTCTTGTTCTTGCCTTTTTCCCGACTGGCTCATCTCTTTTCATGAGCAAAGGTAGCAGCAAAATCACATCAATAGCATCCACTAACAGTCTGATCTTTGAAGTGCACTGTGCCCCCAGCTTCAGAGATCCAGAGACCTGGTAAATCCATTTCCCTGACATCCGCCTCTCCTAGAGTTGCCAGGTGATAGCTTTTAGCCCATTTCCTGGCAGAAATCAGTGGGACAGGGCAACCAAGGAGAGTTGAAAATAAAAGAGAGGAAAAGGTCTTCACTCAGGTGAAGGATTACATTTTACCAAATCCCTTTTTGTTAGCTTATCAAGCATTTTTGTCTCACTGAGTGGGAGCCCAGATGCTGTTAAGGCCAACAATATCTCACCTTCTTTCCATGCTCCCTATTCCTCTTGGCAACTACTGTCTTTGATTGTGTCCCCAAGGGCTTTGTTTTAGAGCTGGGGTGCAAAGAAGCACTTGCTGGCTTGGAGATGGAGAAAGTTGGAAAAGAGGAAAAAATGAAGACCACTGGGAACAGGTAGAGCATTTTTTTCATATGAGATTTGTGAAGATTATAGCTAAGGGGCTTATATGGAGAACTGTTTAAGAGAGCATTTCTAGGCCCAGGCAACAAAGTGTGACAGTCAGCAGAAAAGAAGAAAGAAGTTAGACTTCCCACCTCAACAGAGCATCCAGGGATTCTCTGGCATGCCAAGGAAGCACTTTGAGACACCATTCTTGACATGGATATTGGCATTCTGAAAATAGGCACAGTCAGTGGGAAGCCTTCCCCAAATGGCACACTGGACTGTGGATGTCTCAGGGTCTCATAGAAGTAACTAGTGGGCATTAGGAAGCGGCTAATTGGGGGCAACTTGTCAGTAAGGCTTCTAACTACCATAATTTGGTTATTAAAAGTAAGTGTAATCATATTTTATGGCCACAGACTTTGTGAATCTGGGATATCATGCTATATAACTATATGTGGACTTATTTCCCAAATAGCATCAGTTGATGTGTTGATGTCATTTAGCAATACAGATAGCTATTTTTTTCTGACTTCATTCTGGGCTTCATCTTTAAAATCATAATAATTTAATAAAAATTATTGTCTTACAAAATGACTGAATTCCAGGGTTTTCTAGGGCAAGTGGTGGTGAGGCCAAAATAGTGGCCATAGTAAGGTCATTTTTGCAAAAGTTTTAGCAAATGTCAAACTCAATTTAAGACCAAATGTCAAACTCAAACTAAGAGGCAAGGATGGAATTGAGGAATAAAGCCATATCATTACCCAGGTATCAGAACAGAAGCCTTTGGATGCCCAGTGAAGGGTCAGGATACAATAGCCAAAGGCAGTAAATGGCAGAGGCAAATGAGCAGAGGAGACAGGAATTTAAAAGACTCAGGCCTGTCCAATCTAACTGCTGGGTACAGCACTTTATAGCCAAGGTAGTTGTTAAGAATACACTTTATCAGGCACCTATTAGAATGGCTTAAAACTATTGTCTTTTACATGAGACTTTGTGTCTCATGACCCTTGTGACAGAGGGCTGTATGCACCCTTGCCTAGTTTTATGAGGATGCTGCTTACTACACGATATAATTTAAAGATATGTTGAACTTGGTTCCCTGACCCAAAATATCAACCCTATCAAGGAAAAGTAAGTGGTTAGTGATTATCAGCCAAGGCCCTGGTTCTTCGAGATGAGCAGCCACTACTGCTCTCTGAAACAATTAAACTTAATATTTACTGACTCTGGAGGACAGACCAGATCAATATCTTCAAGTTTTGTGGGCAGTGGGCTGTAACTCTGCCCTAGGAGCCAGAGAAGTCAGTGGTAGATACACTCTGTAAAAGGCAGAAGGCCATTCTTTGGTCAAAACTATATCAGTAATGAGATATACAACCAAATATCAAAAGTAAGGGCAGGGGATCAAGTTCAGAACAGAGCAGAAGCTGCTACTACTGGTTTTGTTGACTCAGCTCTGCAAGGAGCGCCTTTCATCCCCAGGAAGTTGATTGTTATCTGGAAACCAGAGAGAGGGACATGCTGATAGGAAAGGACTATGCTACATCATTTTGCCTAGGGTTGACCCTCAAATTACTTATTTTCTTTAAAAAGGGAGGAGGGCAGGGCCTTAGCCCCTAAATGACACTTATGGCTTTTAAAAGTGATCTAATAAATCATGGCTGGGCTTGGTGGCTCAAGCCTGTAATCCCAGCACTTTGGAAGGCAGGCAGATCACTTGAGCCAAGAAGTTCGAGATCAGCTTGGGCAACATGGCAAAACCTCGTCTCTAAAATTAAAAAAAAAAAAAATTGTGAAACAGAGTCAAAACTAGGTAAACCAAATGCACAAACTTTCCATTCTTAAAATATATCCAAAGGTATCTGTAGAAGTTAAAAATAAAGTCAAAGAAATTATCTGGGATAAATTTTTTTAAAAAATTGTACTGAACCACTTAAACAGTCAAGGAAGGTTTATTCAAGATGACTGCAATAGGAGAGAGAGACTATTATAACAGGGGAGAAAAACTGAACTCAACTCCACTGAAACAAAAGGCAGGAGGATTTGTAAATGCTGGAGTGAGCTAACGGGAAAGTTCTGACAGACATTAGTGGAGCTGTTGGTCAACATGATTAGGCCATCTGTGTTTACTAATTGTTGCTTATAGAAGTTAGGCTCCTACCCTCCCACAGCTAGACAATAATTCTAGCTTTCTTGATGATTAAATTTCAAAGTGTCCTAGGTCCTTGAGAAAAATATTTCTGGATTGTAGAAGATTTACATATCAAAGGAACAGAGAAAGAATTTATAAGTTTTCTGAGCAAATGTTTTAAGAAGAGGGAGAACAGGAACCTATGGTCAGTAAGAAGCCTGTTTAAAGTTTAGTCAAGCTGAGGGAATGTTAAGGTAGGGAAAGAATATGCTTAGAACTATTTGCATCTGATGCAATAAAGATCCCCCCCTCCTTTTTCCTGGTTCAGACTCTATTTTGCAGGTTAATTGCTTCAATGAAAGATTATTCATAAGGCAAATGGCAATCATACTAAACTCCTCTTTGCAAACGCTATTTTCCACTTTCAATTTTATGTGTTTTCCACTTACAATTTCAACATTAAACATACATTTAATGTTTAAACTGATAGTAAGTACTTTCACACCTAGGTTAATTTTTCAAAAGGTGAAGATCTCAAGTTTAATCACCCACAGTTGGCCACTGGAAAATCTTTTCTGCAAAGGATATTATATGTAGGAAGCTTCTGACTCAACTGGCATCTCAACTTAAAACTTACACTTCCTTCACATGTGTATCAGTCACCTTTCACGCAGTGGGTCTAGAGAGCAGGAATGAAAGATTTCTGACAACTGTTCTAACAAAAACATAATGAAATTCTTCTGATGAATCCCATTTTAACAGGTCATGGCATCAGATTGACGGGTCCAGAAATTCATTTGGTTACTGGAGCTTTGCAGGGGAAAATGAGGTCTGAGAAAACCAGCTGATAAAAAAGCACAGCAAAGGTCGAACAAATCAGAGAAATGATCAGCCAAATGAGCCGCAAAATTATTTATTTGCTTGTAAAAAAGAAATTAGCCATACTTTGTCATATATAACCAATACCTGTCTTACTTGATGGAACACACAATTGCCCACAAAAAGAAACAAGGTAGGGGTACTCATGTGTGCCGCCTCGGGGGGGGACTATTGGATTTTTAACAATTTGAAAACACTGGAGACATACTGAGAACCAAAATAATTAGGAAATCATTGTTGATTGAATCCAGTATCTTGTCTGTTGGGGCTTCCAGCTTGTTAAGGTGGTTATTACACAACAGGGAATGAAAGCACTGAGTCCAAGTTCATTTGGTTATTAGGTTTCTACTTACAGTTCATGTCCATCAGAATGTTCCAATGCTTACCTTGCTATTTCATCCTCCTGCTTTCAAGATAATCCCTTTCCTCTCTAAACGAACATTAAAGACCTGCTTGCTTCTCTTGGCTAACGTTAATCTTACACTATTTTCTTGCATGTTTCTTTCCCCTACAATATGGATTGCCATTAAAACTCTTGTTCTTCAGTGAGAACACATGGACACAGGGAGGGGAACATCACACACCGGGACCTGTCAGGGGGTGAAGGGCTAGGGGAGACATAGCATTAGAGAAATACCTAATGTAGATGATGGGTTGATGGGTGCAGCAAACCACCATGGCACATGTATACCTATGTAACAAACCTGCATGTTATGCACATGTATCCCAGAACTTAAAGTATAATAATTTAAAAAAAAAAGACTCTTGTTCTCTTTCTACGCACAGATCATCACTGTTCTAAACACAGGAAATTCATACTCTATGTGCTGTGTTCCATCCATAGAACAAGAGAGTACATATACCCACTCCTTTGTCCACTAATCCAGTATGGTACAGATGTGAGATGCAGCTTTATAGAGCCCAGTGAAGAGAGTTGCTTCTCCTCTCCTCAGTGTGGTGCTTACTCTGTGTTTCAGTTCAGCATACTTTTGACATCTTGATTTGGTGCTGACAACCAGTGGCATTTTTCTCACATAATTACGAGTGACTATAATCCTCCAAAAGAGAGCAAAATACACTGTAAATGACCAAAGACATAATAAGTGTGTATACTATAGAGGGAGGGAGATCTTCGACAAGCAGCATTAAAACAGAAACAAACCGGGTGTTGTTGTTTTTTTTAACTGTTCATTTTAAAATAACAAAAAGGAAGTTATAAAACTTGTTCATAGGCTCCCTTGCACCCTTAAACTAATTTCCCCCAAAAGTGACATCTTATAAAACTGTACTACAATATCAAAACCAGGAAATCGACATTGGTAAAATGCTGTCAGCTACACTATTAACTAGACTACAGAATTTATTTTCACCATTTTTACATTCATATGTTTATGTGTGTTTGTGTGCGTATGTATAATTCTATATAATTTTTCCCACGTATAGATTCATGAAACCACTGCTACAACCAAAGTACAAATCTGTTCTATCAGCACAAAGGAACTGCTTCATGCTACCCATTTATATTTGTACCACCCATCCACCACACATTTTCCCTATCCTATTCCCTGGAACAACTAGTCTGTTCTCCGCCTCCATAATTATATAAATTGTAATCATATCAACCTAACCTTTTGAGATTGACCTTTTTCACTAAGAATAATACCCTTGATATCCATCCAGGTTGTTGCCTGTATCAGTAATCTGTTCCTTTTATTGCTGAGTGGTATTTCATTGTATGGATGTGCCAGAGTTTGTTTAATGATTAAATCTCTGAAGGATATTTGGGTTGTTTCCAGTTTTTACTATTACAAATAAAACTGCTATGAAAATTCATCAATACATTTTTGTGTAAACATAGGTTTTCATTTCCCTGGGATAAATGCCCAAGAGTACAATTGCTGGACCATATGGTAAGTGCATGTTTAGCTTTGTAAGAAACTGTCATATTATTTTCCAGAGTGGCTGTACTATTTTACATTCCAACCAGCAATATATGAGAGATGTAGTTTCTCCACATTATTATCTATATTTGGTATTATCACTATCTTTTATTTTAGCTGTTCTAATAGGTTTATAGTGCTATCTCCTGTGGTCAGAATGTATTTTTATACAATATGTTCCCATTAATAAGTTACAGCCTTCTACATTTCCCCATTGCTCATCGTTATAGATGCACTTCACATCCACAAGCCTACAGTTTTCTCTTCTCTCTCCTACACAATCTTCTCTCTTCTACAGACATACAACAAATACTCTGTAAAACGGCCTTCCATTTTGTTCTTATCTTTAATCTAAACTCTAGAATGTTGTAAGACTAGCTAGACAAGTGAAACTGACTTGACTTGCATTTAGGAATGAGAAAGCAAAGTCAAGTGCCTGAAGACTCCATAAAGTATGCACCTCATGGGTCTGATTTTTTAAATCAAATACAGGATTTCAGAGTCAGAAACTGTAGAGACTGCCTCCCATAGTCAGGCTAGTAGCTATGGATTCTATGTCCTATCAAAAAAGTGAGGGTCATTATATTCCAGGAGCTAATTTGGGACTGAGAAATTGAACTAATTTTATTTGTTCAGATAAAGGACTAATGAAAATACGAGATCTAGCTGTGGTGAAATCAAAACAGACACAAAGATTTGATTTTCATGGCTCCTGAGTAACCCAGGAAATCAATTACCTGCTGTGCTATCAAGGAGACCTTTGTGGCTATAGCAGCCCCAATTACTGGTACTTGAGCTCATACCATATATCTTAAATGAAAAGTCTTCAGTACAATCTACCCATTTGTTTTTACTGTCTTAACAATGTATCACCATGGGATCAGTAAGGTTGCAGAACTAGTTTTGATTGAAAAAATAATTTTGAAGTACAGAAGAACTGGCATCTGTTTTCTATATCACATATAAATACTTTTATAATATTCAACATACTGCTCAAAAATCCAGATAAATTTATCCAGTAAAAAAAAATTATTTAAAAACCTGTGTTCTGAAATTCCTCAAGGTTTTATTATTCAGGAAGAAGGCAGGGAAAAGTGTGAGCACATCCATCAGTGGTTTTAAATCAGAAAAATAATGAATCTTATGCTGAGTACCACTAAAAAGAAAAAAAGTCATGAAAAGGTGAAAAAGAAAAGGTGATAATGAAGGTACATTTCAAATTGGAAACAACTAAAAGAAAGATTTTTAGATTTGAAAAAAACATAACTGGATCAAAATATTTATATCAAAGAAAAAATCCTAGTCAATGAGCTAATATCTGCTTTTCTAAGAATAGAGCTTAAAACTTAGTAATATGGGTTGTCAATATAGAGTTTGCTGTGTAACAAACAACATGATCTCATTTGAAACCTGATACTCAAAATCAATTCAAACAGATTGGGAACAATTTTGTTATTTTTAAAATTATGTGTGCATGTGCATATGCACTCATTACTGATCTTATAGCCAATCTCAAGTCTCACTTGACACATCACATCTGGCAATTAGGAAACTGGTGAAGTTGTATTACTCTGTATCACTACATTACAAACAGGCAAGGATAAACTTCAGAACTTCAAGAACATAATTGTTAGAGAAAGAGAAATGTCAGGCATGGGTGGGAGAGTGGGAGATAGCTTCAAAAAAGAAGCAAGAAAAACATTGTGACTTCAAGGAAGATACGTTTTTTTCTCCAGAATTATAAAATATGCTAATCCCAAGAGGATAAACTCCAAAGGTATCATATGATGCCATCTTAACCAACCAACATCATCCATCTTGCCGTTATTAGACTATCACCATGCTCAAGCGGAGATCTTTTAAATAGCATTTAATAGTCTTAAAATTACAGAATTAAAAATTAAAGCTCAGTTACACTTAAAAACTAGGGCGCTACTTTGGGAGGCCGAGGCGGGCGGATCACGAGGTCAGGAGATGGAGACCATCCTGGCTAACATGGTGAAACCCCGTCTCTACTAAAAATACAAAAAATTAGCAGGGCGTGGTGGCGGGCACTGGTAGTCCCAGCTACTCTGGAGGCTGAGGCAGGAGAATGGCGTGAACTCGGGAGGCGGAGCTTGCAGTGAGCCAAGATGGCGCCACTGCACTCCAGCCTGGGCGACAGTGCGAGACTCCGTCTCAAAAAAAAATAATAATAAATAAATTAGAGCTCATTTAATTCTAAATATGTATTTTTTATATATATCTTAAGATATTTGGTTGCAATTATAAAGCATGATTTGAGGACTGACATTTTTCCCTAAAGTATAAATTTAGGAAAACTAAATACAAGTTTTCTTTCTGAATTTCGTAGAGAAAGAAAAGAAAATTTCCTTCAGTGGCTTGGCTGAATTCTACTATTCATGTGTCTAAGGCAGCATGACACCACTTGGATCATTTTTCTTCCAGTAGTTGACTTGTGAAAGTTTGAGGATAAAGTAGAGATCCATATAGGCACCCAAGACCCAAATGTTTCACATTGTTTATTGACAGTGAACTTCAAAGATGCACAATATCACTGGTAACTCTGAGAACAGAGTACTTCAGTTATCTATTTCTGGTTTGTTTGGGGTTTTTGAGGAATATGCTGAAAGATTCAATGTGATCATGTGCTCAAACTTTAGTGGAAATCCATGTTTCCTAATTCTGTGCATTTTGTTACTTTGAAGTGATGGGTTTCTGTATTGACTGGAAAGTTTCTTCACATAATTATCCTAAACCATAAGTGGCACCTTAACCTTTACAGTCAAAATGTTGAGAGATAGATATTGGAAACTTGTACTAAAAGATAGTGCTGGTGAGACAAGTAGAACAGCCTGCAATTAATATAATTTTTCACTCCCTTCAGATAAGATGTTAGTAGTAAAATTAAGAGAACCATAAAACTGTTATGATGATGACTTTATTAAAAAAGAAAAATGGCATTATGCTGATATTTAAAGCATTATCATAGAAGACTACTTTATTACAAATATATATACCCCTTTAGGCATTGTTCTTTTAGCTGTCCTAGGCTATTGATCAGCCAAACTAATAAGTCTGAACTGTTTTCTAATTCCTGTGTAAAGATGAAGGTATTGAAAACTTAGCATGAATACTAAAGAAGAAATATATGCACTAGGGAAAACGCACCTGTGCATTGCTATTCTCTGTCTGACTCTCTAACTGCCACCATTAATATTTTTTGTGTTTCTCACAGCTGTCAGGACGTGCTGGCTTCTGCTTTATTCTCAGCTCTTAAACACATCTTTTCAAGTTACATGGTTTGCATGCTAATGTTCAACCAAGGCATATTATTCAGTCTAATTTTGATCTTATCAAACATAGGACAAGGATTTTAAATGCAAGAACCATTCATACTAATTAGAAGAACTATTTAACAGCCAGTCTTAGGCTTCTGAAAGACTAAGGCAAAAATTTAAAATGAGCCTCAAAATTAAAATAATAGCAATAGCATAGAAATTTTTTAAATGTTCACATTTGTTTATTTTTTGTTTTAAATCCAATTGAGTGCTATTTTCAAATAATCAGAAATGTGAGACTATTCCATTTATACAAGATATGATCAAAGAGTTTCAAGTCGAATACTGTCTCAGAAATCATTTAGCACAACTCCATAATTTCATGAATGAAGAAGCTTGGAGAGCATGGAGAAGTTTGCAGTCTTTCCCGAAGTCACACTGTGACCTAAGGACAGAGTCAAGACTTAAAATCATACTGCTCTGTCTCCCACCATACAAGATAAGCTGAGATCAAACAGAAAAAAATGCTAAAGCATTTTTAAAATCAAAGCACTTAAGAGATATTTTTAAATTGCTTGTTTGATGTAGAATTTCTATTCAAGTCAAAATGATCAAATTTCCTTACAAGTCTTTTAGTTCTCCTTTTTAATCAGAAGTGATCCCATCGCCTCTACTAGATGCTGTGGTGGGAGTTTTCACATTTACCCTGTCAGAAGAACTGCAATTGATCAACATGCCACTTCTCAAAATCTCACACTATCCTGGTGTGGCCTTTTTCCACTTTATTTGGAATATTGATTGACTCAATGCTTAATAGAGGCATAGCTCTCCAAAGCAAACATTCCTTAGGAGACACAACTTGACTCACTCAAATGAATATTTGGACTATTAACTAGCTCACCATTATTTAAATGATTTGGCCTACCTGTAGGCTTACAGCCTACCCATAGGCTATCCACACAAAGTACATATTTAGGCCAGGCGCAGTTGCACATGCCTATAATCCCAGCACTTTGGGAGGCCAAGGTGGGATCACTGAGGTCGGGAGTTAAAGGCCAGCCTGGCCAACATGGTGAAACCCCGTCTGTCTAAAAATACAAAAATTAGCCAGGCGTGGTGGTCGGTGCCTGTAATCCCAGCTACCAAGGAGGCTGAGGCAGGAGAATTACTTGAACCCAGGAGGCAGAGGCTGCAGTGAGCCGAGATTGCACCACTGCACTCCAGCCTGGGTGACAGAGCAAGACACGTTCTCAAAAAAGAACTCTATAAAGTACACATTTGGGTTTCCAAGTACACAGCCCTCTACAATCTTGAAACCCATGTTCTCACTTACAAGTGGGAGCTAAATAATGTGTACCCATGGACATAGAAAGTGGAATAATAGACTCTGGAGATTTGAAAAGGTTGGGGGAGGAGGAAAGTGAGGGATAAGAAATTACCAAATGGATACAGTGTACATAATTTGGGTGATGGTTATACTAAAAGCCTAGACTTCGCCATTAAGCAATATATCCATATAATAAATCTGAACTTGTACTACCTAAATCTATAAAAATGAAAAATATATAATTTTTTAAATGATCAAATCTGAAGGCCATACTGAGCATACCTGCTGCTTTCATCATATGGAAGAGTCCACACGCACAAGAGAAGGAAACAGATGAGGTAGGCCTGCTTTGAAAAAGTTCCCAAAGATGTTCAAATTAGTCATTTTATCTGTTGAATATGCTAAGTAGATTGTTAATAAGATAGGCTGATGAGAATTTGTGAATTTTCCACAAGATATGGGGAAAATGTATAACTAAGTATTGTTAACTAGAAATTTTTTCAGCTATGAAGACAGAGTGAACCTCTCAAACTAAAGAGATAAATTTTTAATTACTTATACCTATATTAACTGGAAGTCTGAAGTTAGTAGAGCACTGTCAAACTAGTAGAAGGCAAAAGATACCTTATGTTAATAAATTGGCACATAACATGATTTTTGAGGCTATGTCATTAACTTCATTATATCGAACTACTTAGAGTTAGTTATATATGAAAATATAGGAACGTATAAACAAAATAAAACTCGAGGGAAAAATACAGAAAAGAGGAAGGACAGTAAGTAAAATACACATTGAGTAACTGACCATCATATACCTAATATATGTGAGAATCAATACATTTTGTGTTTGCCTTTTGGTCTGATCCCTGTGAAGCATGAAGAGAAGTAGAACTTTTACCTGCATTTCAAAGGAAACTTAGAGAAACAGAAGGGGTATAATTTTCCTGTTCTAAGACTAAATTGTATTCTCAGATATCAAGCTTCTTGAGAACCAGAATGAAAATATCTTTTAAGCCTTTTGCATTACACATTCACTCCTATAATCTCTGTTTTTTAATAGTCAATAAACAGTAAAAATCAACACAGTCTCCTGTTTGGGGAAAGAAGGCAATATGTAGACATCTTTAATTGGGAGAGAACCATGGCCTACAAATTCAAAGGCCTTTTGTACATTAATCTCTCCCTTCTTAATCATCACACTAATCTTGTAAAGGATCACAGAGATCCAGAAATGTCAAAAGATATAATTGCTGTATTTTGTAATTGTTGAGGATTATATCCTGAACACAAAGACAGATGGGAAAAGGCTTTTGGCCCAATTTCTACTGTGTGCTTGGGGAACAATCATAAGATAAGCAGAAGCCTGTTTGCAAATAGAGTAGCAAAGAATAACATACCCTTTGAATGAAATGCTCATTTAATGATATGACATTTCCTTTAGTGATCTAGAAATCAGTTAGTTTTAACCCATTTCACTGTACTGACTACTAAAATGAACACAAAAGATTCAATGAGACTTCTTTGGCTTATACCAATGTGTCCTCCCTTCAAAATAAATTCACTTGGAGAAACTTAAGATTCTATAATGTGAAGTTTCACAAAAGACTTTTTTTCTCATATAATGGAAATAGTTTGTTGTATTATGCAGTGCACTTCATGTTTTCCAAGGCACATTTCAGTGGTTCTGCTTCACAGCACCCACATCTTCGTTGCAAGCAATGAAGTCTGTGTTTCTGTTATGGCTGTCACTGTTATTTTGACTGCCTTTAACCTGCTTGGCAACTTGAGAATCGTTTTGTCAAGATCTGCCCCCATAAAGTGGCCATGGCATGGCCTTTGTTGATAAACTGCTCTCACTTCACTGACAGATACTTTCTGATGTCTTGAATATAGCAACAGTGATCCCACAGTGACAGCTAACACTGGAAAAATTCTACAATGCAATTTAACTACAAGATGTAGAAGAAAACACAGAAGACATAGGTGAATGGAATTGACGGGTCAAAGGGTACAAAGACAAACTCCTTCCAGGAATGTTTGAGAGTGCCTGGTTGTATACATCCTTGCCAATATTAGGTATTATGATACTTCAAAATCTTTGTCAATTGATTTAATTAAAAATAATATCTTGTTACAATTTGTATTTTTCTTATGAATGCAACTTAATATTTTCATATCTTAATTTGTCACTGCTATTTTTCACTGTTCACTTTCTCTGCCTGTTTTTCTATTGAGGGCATTGTCTTTATTGAATTGGAAGACCACTTTATATACAGAATACCAATTCTAAAGTTGAGAATATATTATGGGATAAATGACCAGTATCACTTTGATCTGAAATGCCTGCAACAGGATAGAGAAAATGTTATTCACTGAAATTCCAGAGGAGTTGGTTGGGGGGAAGTATATTTCTCTGCAGTCTCTACATGAAGAAAGAGTTGTTTTTGGAGTTTTGATTTTCAGAAGCTTGAGGCATACAATAGGCGTGAGAAAGACAGTGGAAAGTGTGGATGTGTGATGTGAATGGAAGCAATCTGAATGTCCAGCAATAGAAGATCATTAAGTAAATTCTAATATAATACACATAATGAGATGCTATGCATTTGTGGTCGGCAGCTTCTAAAATCATCCACGGTGATACCCAGCCCCTGATATGCATGCCTTTGTGTTATCTTCTCCCCTTGAATGGATCTAGTGACTTGCTTCTAACAAACAGAATATGGCAAAAGCCATGGGATATTGCCTCTGAGATGAGGTTACAAAAAGATTCTGTTTCTGTCTTAGTCATCCTTTCTTGCTCTCTCACTTCCTCTGATTGTATCCAGCTGCTATGCTGTGAGCTGCCCTATCAAAAGGCTCATGGGGAAAGGAATTAAGGGAGGCTCAGTCCAGTGACCTATGAGGAATGCAGTTCTCCCGGCACCATATGTGTGAGCTTGTAAGCAAATCCTTCCCCAGTTGTGCCTTGAGATTTCTACAGCCCCAACCCACATAAAAGTTTATTGTTTTAAGACACTAATCTTTGGGGTAATTTGCTATGCAGCAATAAATAACGAATGCAGCAGCCATTAAAAATGATAATGCAGATGTGTGGTTTGTATGTACAATGGGGGGATAGATGTGTGGGTATGTGCACATGTCATCTGTCCTGCTGCAACACGCTTCTGTATATACACTTAGTAAATAGGGGAATTATGGCACTATAAATTGGAGTTGTGCTGGTTCATATATGACTTTTTCTGGATAAGCAAAGCCAAAAGAGGAGGACTGGACTTCTAACCATCAGCAGGAAAGGAAAAACCCTCTGCTCAGCAGCTGCACTGACAGCAGGAGCCCATTGGCTATGTTTTAAGAAATTTAAAACAAGTGCTTAAAAATATAAAATATAGACAAGGCTATTTATTAAAGCATGATTTGCAAGATTTATAGTAAGAAAAGACTGAAAAAAACCCCACATTCCATCAGTATAAGATTGATTAAGTAAACTATGGTATACCAACCAATGAAGGACTATGCAGATATAATAAGAACCAATGAAAATTCTTTATGGTAATGTAGAGTGATCTGCAGGATTGAGCTATTAAATGAAAGACACCAAGAAACTGAACAGTGAACCTCATAAAAAAGGGAAATGTCAGTATGTATAATATTTGCTAATATTTTCAAAAAGAAACTTACAAAGATACCCAAAAACTATTTAAAAACATAATACCAAATCCAATTAATGGATTTTCCTTGAATTCTGATTTGAGGAAAGGAATGACAAAAAGATTTTTTTTAACTGGAAAAACTTAAACATGGATTTGATATTAGATGATATCAAAAATTTTGATAAATTTTGTTAGGTGTGAAAGTGGCATTATGTTTATAGGTTTTTAAAGTTTTTATCTGGTAGGAATATATACTGAGTTATTAGCAGGTAAAATTATAGATAGCTGCAACGGGATGGAAAAATATTTATAATTGTTGAAGCTGGATTTTGAATGCATTATTTATATATATATATATATATATATATATATTTTTTTTTTTTACTTTGGGGTATGCTTAAAATTTTCCATAATAAAAAGTTGAAAAACAAATAAATAAATTTTAAAAGAAGGTTTGCTCACAGACCTTTTTACTCAGAAAGACACAGCCCCAGAGAGGCGAGAGAGGTGCAGCTCTCAGCTCATGGCAGATTTCACTGTTGCCAGTGCCTACCTACCTTGACGGTAGCCCCAGTGGCTCAGAAATCTGTTTCCATCTGTATTGTGCATACTCCTGCTCAGTGTGCTCCCTTCCTATTCTTTTTTTTTTTTTTCTGAGACAAAGTCTCGCTCTTGTCCCCCAGGCTTGAGTGCAGTGGCCCAATCTCTGCTCACTGCAACCTCCACCTCCCAGGTTCAAGCGATTCTCCTGCCTCAGCCTCCCGAGTAGCTGGGACTACAGGCACCTGCCACCACGCCTGGCTAATTTTTGTATTTTTAGTAGAGATGAGGTTTCACCATGTTGGCCAGGCTGGTCTCAAACTCCTGACCTCAGGTGATCCGCCCACCTCAGACTCCCAAAGTGCTGGGATTACAAGCGTGAGCCACCGTGCCTGGCCCTTCCTGTTCTAATTAAAGGGTTGATGGCATTACCACTTTATTGTCCTTGCATTTTTAAAATCTCCAACATACCAGCCTGCAGTCATGTTGAATTGTTGTCTGGCAGTCTATCTTATCTACCCAGATACTAGCAACTGTTTTTGCTGGTTCTCTGGCTGCAAGTTTGCTTGAACTTTGAATACTCTGCCCTAACCTTATTTTCCAATTTATCCCTGTCATTTTTAGGGTGCAATTTTGCCAAATATAAGGTTTTTTGGAAGTGCATACACTGCATTTTAGCAGAAATGCCTATACATGCAAACAATGTACAGATAAGAGCAACTTAGCAAATAATTTTTATATAGCATAATTTGGATTTTGTTGAAACACATATATATGCATAAGAAAAAAAGATTTTTGTAGTTGTTCATATAAGTTCTCTAACTTTTCTACAAGCATTTTTGTGGGTTTATAAAAGAAATGATAAGAGTTTTTAAAATTAAAAAGCAACTGATAGCGCAGCATCTGACCACTTATACAACTAGAAACGTCAGATTCAAGGGCAAAGAAGTGAAGATGGAGTAAATTCTGTAATTGCCTGTGGCTTAGAGAAGTCTCAACACTGTTCTGAGTGTCTCTGGAAGAGATTACTTCACAAACCCCACACCAGCAGAAGTTAAATTGTCCTGTGTCAGGGTGAAAAACAGAGTGGGCTGGGGGATTTAGGAGGGTGGGGTCGACTATTCTGAATCTTATTTTGGCAAAGGCTGCTGAAAAGCCAAAAATCTGGCAGTTATCAAGATGACATCTTAAACTGAAAGATATTTTGAAAACTCACATTTATAAAAAACCACCTTCTACTGCGATAGCCTCCTTTAATATATCATCTTCACAATATTTTTCATATATTATAGCTCTCTTCACTTTACAGACAAGGAAACACTCACAGATCTAACGAATTTGATGAGGTTATGAAGATGGTAAGAATAGAGAAGGGAATTCATTCTACCTCTCTCCTTAAAGTTTGTATTTCAGAGAAAATCACACATACTGTTACCAATCAAATTATTTTATAGGCACGCTAGTTTCTCAAGATTGGACTATCTGGGTGACTTTCAAAAATATCAGTTAATACTATCATGGTAAATTAATGCCTAGCATCATAATTCAGTTCCATCATTCTAATTACAACCAAACATAAACATTTGCCCAGAGATATGTAGTTAATTCTTGATTATCTTTACCCCTAGAATTGGAGGAAGGGGAGTTTATGTGAATAAGGAAGCCCACTTGCCCAAAGGCACACAGAAAACTGGAAGCCAGGAGTTAACTGTTTCTGTCCTTTCCTGAGAATGGGCACTGGGGCAGTGCCTCTTAGCCCAGGCTCTCTACAGGATCCCATAGAGCATAGCACATATAGTGGTCTGTCTGCTGATCTTTCTCTGTCCCTCTTCTTTCTCAACTGGGCCGTAAATATAGTTGACATTTCCCCTGAATAAATCCATACAAATTATGCCATCAGTTCAATCATTACATTTGCAGTTCAGGTTTAATTTTTTTAACTTGTTAGAAATCTTAATCAAGGCCTTATATGGCATTGCAAAGTTAACACCCTAAGGACCTCATAAGAGCCCTTTCTCCAACCTTGTTAGTATTTTTGCTTTCTCTCTCTTCCAAATTGCCAACTTTTCACACTTGCATAACCTGCTCCTTCGAACACTCCAGTGAGTACACCCTGATTTGCTATAGCTGCTGAACTATTTTCTCCTCTTTTGATTCTGCCCCAAACATTCATTTCCCTCATGTTTGGCCCTTAAAACTCTCTTTGCTGTCTATTCTACCTTCTCCTAAGGTCAGTCTTGAGCACTCAAGAAAGGTAAGGGGCACTGAAAACACTAGAATTCTGTCCACCAGGCCTTTCACATACCTATAACACAGATCACTGGCATTCCTGATGGAAGCCCTGAAGTCCCCCCATCACTCAATGCCTACTAGATTATTTAAAAAATCAGTTATGGAAATATAATTTTAATATTGAGTAATGTGATTCTATTCTGGTATTTAAAAATTAATAATACTCACCTGAGTCCAAGAGTTGGAGACCAGTCTGGGCAACATAGCAAGACCCTATCTCTGCAAAAGATTTAAAAAATTAGCCAGGCATGGTGGCACACACCTGTAGTTCCAGCTACTTGGAAGACTGAGTCAGGAGAACACATAAGCCCAGGAGTTCAAGGCTACAGTGAGCTATGATTGCCACTGCCCTCCAGCCTGGCCAGCAGATACTGGCATAAGTGTTAAATCTCAGCTCTTTATAATTACATAATCCATTTCCCCAGCAGGCCATCTAGGACAATGGTCTTCATTGTGCTGAGTTGAAAATATGCTTATGGAACAACATAGCCAACCTCTATCCCCTGCAGAGTCTGTGTGTAAGATTTCAAGGTAGCCAAAAAGGCTTCACATGGAGCCAAAAAGCATTTAACTTGTTAAAAGCATTCCTGGGGAAGAAAAAATTCTCATCCTGTGGGATTAGTCAGATCACTTGAATACCTGCTTCTCATATTCTTATTTCCCATGATCTTGGCTATTTCCCCAGTTTCCAGGCTCTCTTGCAACTCTGGGTCGACTGTTCAGCTCTCCTTATTTTCTGATGACTCATATCTTCAACCTTGACTGCTCCCACAATCATATCTATTGGCACCCAGCTTCAATCTGATGCCCACTTGGTGCTTTCTAGTTTTGACCCATGTTTGAACTCCCAGCCCTAGGTAGTAAGGGTGTCATGCTAGAAATATAGAAAGCTGTCTAATTAATGAACCTCTTGGAATATTATTAGGTACAGTAATATTAAGGCCCTGTTAAAGAAAAACAATTATTCTGGCACTTGTTGAAAGGGCAAAGAAGACTTTATTCAAGACTATTGCAATAGGTGTCAAGACTATTACAATAGGAGAGAGAAATTCCACTCAACTCCAAACACATTAAAGTAGTTGGGAATTTATAGCCAAGGAGTAGGAGGTGAGGGGTGTCAATGGATAGAAAATTACTAAGAAGAGGCATCAAGTGTAGCGGAATTCTTGCTAAACCATCTTAACATGATTCCTGCTGAAGTTAGTTCAGGATGATCAGATATCAAGGGTGTGGGATGAGAAATATGATCAGATATCAAGAGTGATCAGATACCAAGAGTGGAGAGACATTCTGTAAACTGACTTAACAGGACTCTTGCTAAGACCAGACTCAGTAGGCTGGAAGACAGAGCCCTAGTTGAAAGAGGTTTCAGAGAAGCCTGTCTAAAGTTTGGTCAAGGCGAGAGTCTTTGTCAACCCACAACAGCATTTGTAAACAAAAGAAGGAAAGGGAGAAGGAAATTAACACACTTTTAATGACTGTCTGATTGTGACCCTGTGTCACTTCATGGTACTGCATATACATATTATATTATTTAATCATAAGTATTACGAGGAAGATATCATTATCCTCACTTTACATGTAAAGAAACTGAGGGTCAAAGAAATTAAATAATTGACTGTGGGATCAGAAGACCTGATTAGATGTTGACTTTTTACCCTGGTATCTCTAGTGACCTTAAACAAGTCACTAACCTCTGTCAGTCTCAGTTAATGTGCAAAATTGAAATAAGACACCCTCCTCCCAGAGCTTTAACAATTATCTTTGTGAGGATGACATCAGAATCTCTCTCTCTCAACTCTTATTTCCAAATTCATATGTCCAACTGTCCCCTACACAGATATTTAAAAAAATTAACATCCCAAATTGAACTTATTATCTTGCTTCAAAATACCTTGCATTTCTTTCTAAATTCTTAAACTCATTAGATAAGACCTATATCATTTTGCAAGCTAGAAACATCAGTTATACTCAGCTCCAAGTACTCATGACCCCTGCACCCAAACACACATACTTCCACAAGCAAATGCCTAGTTCTAAGAGAAATATTTCCCAAAGCCACCTTCTCGATTATGTCCTTATGATTGCTCCTTCTGCTCATGCTCCGATCATCCCACCTGGGCTGCTAGGAAGGCCTCCTGGTGGTCTCCTTACCAACAATCATATCTGCCCCAGTCCATCCTCTTGTCATCGCAGTTATATCCATGAAAGCAGAATTTAGTCATATCACTGTGCTGTCTAAAAACTCTGTAAGTCTTTCACTGCCTACCAGTAAGATCCAAAATCCTTAGCGAGACATACAAGGCCCTTCACAGTCAGCCTCAACTTTTTGTCAAGCACCACCTTTAACTGTCCCTCCCCACTGAGGGTCCATTCAGGGAACTCTCCCTCTCTATCACCTGTTCCCTCTCTGAATGTCCATCCCCTAATCTCTCATCTGGTAAAATTCCTTCAAGATCCATGTCAAATGTCATCTTCTTCCCTCAATCTCTTTTGGCACCATCTGCCCTCCTCCAGACCCCCACGGCTCTTTGTTCATACCTCTAGCATAAACCCTATGGTCTGAATGTTTATGTCCCCCTAAAATGTATATGCTAAAATCTTAACCCCCAAAGTGATGGTTTTAGGAGGTGGGACTTTTGGGATGTGATTAGGGCTCTGGCCTCATAAATGGGATCAATGTCCTTATAAAAGAGACTCCAGAGAACTCCCTTGCCCCTTCTGCCATGCAAGGACACAGCAAGATCATGGTGGTCTATGAACCAGGAAGTCAGCCCTCGCTAGACACAGAATCTACCAGCACCTTGATCTTGGACTTCTCACCCTCCAGAACTGTGAGAAATGAATGTTTGTGGTTTACAAGCTACCCAGTTTATAATATTCTGTAGAGCATCCAGAAAGGACAAAGACAGCCCTTAGCTACAAAGGAAGTAAATGTCTCAGACATGTTTCTCCTATCAGACTAGAAACTTCTTGAAGACAATAACTATGTGTGAGTCACACTTATGTCCCCTGAGCCTTACTTAATCTAAAACATCATTATACCTACAATTCATTTTCTAAATGACAAGATTATAGAAAATAAAACAGCTCTCTTTATCCATCATTTAAAATAAAGAAAAATGAAGACAACTGCAATTCAATGTGCAATGTTAAGTTAAACTCAATAAGGCTCCCATTCATTTAAAATTAAGGAAGAATAAGATCCAAAATACTTTTCCCCTAGGATTAAAACACATTATTGTATAATTATAGACAACATTTGAAAAACTGAAGTGTGTTGCTTCTTTAGGGACCTGATTTCTTTCATTCCATTTACTATTTTTGTGGCATTATGATAAGCCCCCTAAAGTCACTTCCTAAGTAGTTACAAGAATAAAAGAAACTTTAAATTAAATACCTTAAAGTTCTTCCTTAGGAATAATAATTCATCCCTGCCAATGACTTCCCCACAAATTTCCCAGGTTACTACAATTTTAAATTAAAGAATTAAATTATGAGATAAAAAAAATTTAAATTACTCTGCATTTAAGTAATTCTAAATGAATCAATAACAACTTAAAGGCATACAAACTCATTATTTCAGATATTTTTATCTGTTTTAGTTATCAAGCAGATGAGCTACAAATATTCTAAATTGTTAACGTTTACGAAATATAATTGTTTTAATTATTACATAATCTACCTTGCCAAATATTAATTACAAATATTAAATAATAGACCTTAAATAAGTATATAATCTAAATAATTATTATATAATTTATCACCATATTTTATAGTCTATACGATCCACACTGACCTATCTAAAATTACTATGAATTATAATTTAAATCTTACAGTTAGAACTATTTCTGGGCAATGTCTTTCAACAGACACAACCACGTGGATGTTATACAAATTGTTCTTTGGTGTAGAATTTAAGCTGTCTTCTTTGCTCTAGTCTACATTTGCACAATACTATAAAGAGTATTTTACTTCCATGCTTTCTAAAAACTTGAAACATAATTTCCTGTAGATAATTTTCCAAACACTTCCTCCAGGTGATGTGGCCTGGTCAATTTCATTTCTAAAAAAGGCAGATAAAAATGTTATTTACCTTTTAGGTATATTTTACTCTGTCAGAGACTGCTGGTTGCCTACTCTATATCCATTCTCCCCTTCTTCACTAATGGAATTCCAATTTTGTTGGCTCCGAAGAAAGAAAAAGCAACCTCCCTTGCAGATGGGGGTGGCCATGGGATATAGAGCAGGCCACTGCTTGGATGTGAAAGCTGGGTTTTTGGAGAAGCTTCAGAAAAAGGGAGTATGATTCATCTGACACTCATTTTTGTCCTTTTTTTCCCTCCATTTTCCTTCTTTAAATCTTAAGGGCTGAAAGAATTGCAGACATTGCAGCCCCGACACCCTCAGCCACTAAGGTAATACCAGCATCATTCATTACATAAGAAAAATAAGCCCCTATCTTGTTTAAGCCACTGTTATTTGGGTTTTCTGTTTCATGCAGCAGAACTGAGTACCTAACAGAAATTTGTACCAACACAGCAGTGTCTTTTACTACAATCACTCAGTGTACCTATCTACACAAAAGAACAGCACTGCTTTTCACACATGGATTCTGTTAAATTTTAAATTACAGCACCTTATTAAAAGTCATTAGACAAATTCAATTTTACCTATATATGAGAACCTTTTGAGAGACTGGGTCCCAAAGGAAGAGCACAGTATAAAATAAAAAGCAAGACAATGACGGAAAAGAAGGTCAGCATCCTCAAAGACAGATTCCTTTACAATAGAGCTCTGAACAAAAATTAGGCAGAGTCCAACAGAGCTGTTTCTGAAAATAATGGCTATGTTAAAAAAAAAGAAAGAAAGAAATAAAGAAAGCCTAAAGAAGGAAAATACCAGAACAGCATAGCCTTTGAAATGCACAGAATGTTACAAAAATAATGATTTGTTCTATATATCTGTTCTTTAAATGGTAGCTTCATTATTTTTTTTGAAATGCCTTTATCTCCAGGACATCAGACATACCCATAAGTACAAAGTCACATATAAAAGATTTTGGACTCATTTTCTCATTCATTGAATATTTGTTAAATGCCTACTATGTGCCAGATATTATTCTAGGCCCTAAAGATATGGCTGTAAACTAGATCTTCAAAGCTTCTATCCTTAAGGAGCTTACAGTTTGAAGGGGAGGAAGACCAATGTAAACAAGATTAAGAGTGACAAGCACTGGAGAAGAGAAGGGGGGAAAGAGTGTGAGGTGGAAGGAATAGGTGCAATTTTAGAAAGGATAGCGAGGAAGCCTCGGAAGCCTCGCTGAGAAGATGACATTTAGTAAACATCTAAAGGAGGGAAGAAAACAACTATGTTGATACTTAGGGAAAGAACATGCCAGATAGGTGGGGGTGGGGTAGCAGGAGGCAGATGACAAAGTATTGTTGTGGGGCTGGAGCACTTACCGGGTGTGCTCAGATCCCACACAGTTGGAGTGATTTGGAACAATGTGATGTTGTCACAGTTTAGGCACCATTTATCCATTTATTCAACATTCATCTATAACATAAAAAACTTACATTTCACTCTCATAGTTTCTAATGACATTTGGGGGAGTAGAGCGAAAATTGTTCCAAACAGAATATAAACATCCAATTTTCTTGCCAAATGACTGAAAGACTAAAGTTCTCAGCTTTGTATTTTTTTAAGACAAAAATTATTTATTGGATAATAGTCTGATTATCAGAGTCGGTTACTACGGATCGTTTACATTAAGTGTGGTTACTCAGCATAAACTCTTTTCACAATGCTCAGTTACATTTTAAAACCTATACTTACCAAGCTTTTAAATGGGCAGTGTAACAATGTTTTTAGAAGGGAGTTTCTTATATGTAATGTTTTATAAAACAATAACAACAGTAGAATTCTTGATATAGCATAAGAAAATTCGCTTTTAAATAACTGATTATAAGGAACTCTATTTTCATATTGTCACTAATTTTTTAAAGTGATACCAGTCATGTATTTCTAGCACTTTTTAAATCTCAGATTTTCAAAAATGTGCTACACATATTAAGTACCAGTTTCAACCTCTAGAAGATTTTTATTCTGTTATACAAGTAATTTTCTGAAAGAGTCTTGCTTGTGTGAAGAAAATTAAGCACCTGTCTCAATTTCAGAGTATGTCTGAAAGAGTATACCTTAAAAGGGTTATATTCTTAGGGGTCAGAAATAGTGGATTGAGGTTTGTAATGTGTATCAAAATGCAAATTTTATTTTGATAGACTTTATGTCACTCCAATTGCCCCACTGGAATGTCTATATGAAAATACTCAAATCTACTGCATCAAAATGTTAAAACTTGTTGCTCTAAAACAAATATAACTTGACTGCCTATGAGCTTGGGGTGAGTCATTTATCCTATTATTCTCCCACAGGGAATCTGACTGCATTCAAACTACCCAGTTGGAGAATTCAGCTACCTTTGGAAAAGCTGCTATCAAAAAAGGAAGAGGAGCTCTCCTATCCTGCACAGGAGTTTGAATATGGCCTGCAGTGGCCATCATCACCTCTTCACAGCTAAGAATGCCAGAGTAGGTGTGGTGCCACCTTCTTCAGATACTTTTAGCATTTGTGAATTCACTATTGTAGAAGATGAGAGAATGGATTTTAGCATGTTCATGCTTGTTTTCAAAGTAAAACCACTTGATTTAGCCTACTTTATAGGTCCACAGTATTTTAAGTAAATAAATGATGACAATTGTCTCTTTTATAGATCTTTATCTAAAAAAACTTACAACATATGCTTCTATAATACTTACATAGCAGATATTATTTCAAATACCCTAAAACTATTAATTCATTCAATCTGTCTGCCAATCCTAGCAGGTGAGTGTCATTATCACTTTACAAGAAAACTAAGCAACAAGAAGCTAAGTAATTTGCCCAGCATCACACAACTGGTAAGCAGTAAAACCAAGATTCAGACCTGACAGTGTGGCCTCCAGACCCTGCACTTTTAACCATGATGTTATGCTGTTTAAAGCAAGTTCTCAGTGCTATGATCTCTTCAAATGAAGCATGGCTAAAAATGTGAATCTGTTATTCTACAGATATTTAACTGTGCATAAGCAAGGCACTGCCAATGACAGGTAGCCAAGGTACTTACCCAGTGATAGGAAATGAAAGACATAAATCCACAGAGACATATTTAGCACTACTGACTTGTAAACAATAGTTAAATAAGCCAAATATGTAGAACAAAAACTCTATGAGTTAAGAAGAAAAACTTCTAAACCAAGGTTATTAGCAAAGGATTCAAAGTGAGAGGGGGATTTGAGGTGTCCTTGAAAAAAATGAATAGGATTTGAGAAAAAGAAAGGCATAGAAAGGTCAGCTTGAACCAAGGACATGAAGAAAGAAAGCAAAGTTCTGTTAACAGAACAGCAAATCACATCAACTGCTGGAGAAGCAGATTCACCAATATCAACAGATGGTCTAAGCATTTCTTTCTTTAAATATATAATGTTCTTTGAGTATCTTGGAAAAAGTAAGTATTTAAATTAAGCCTGAAAACAGAGTAAAATGCAAATCCATCCTACTTTTATTTTTCATTTGACTCATTGGATATCAAGGCCTTTCCTTGGCCTTTTAATTCTGTAATCTCCAAAATTCTACACAAGCAGTTTCTGTGTAACAAAGGATATCCGCATTATTATTTTGGTTCCTTTTATGTATTTGAACATCAAAATGCAAGCTTATAGTTTTAATCCCCAGTTTTGTTTTATAAGCGATTACACAAGTGTCATTTTCAGATGCGTACTAGGCTTATTCTGTCAGAAGTGGCTTAGGGAGTATCAAAATGTAGTTATCCCTAACTTTTTAATTTACAGGAACAACAAATAAAACTAAATGAACTTAGATTGCTAACAAGTTTTTGCCTATGAACAAACTGTGCAATCACAAGCTACAGACTAAAAATCTGTAATATTTTGTGGCAAACTCCCTCTTCTCACATATGGATAGATATTATAACCCCAGTGCAGAAAATAGCAGTAACTGTAGATGTGAGTTTTAGATGTGCTAATATCCATGCTGAGTGAGAATACTATCTGTTAGATGGGCACATATCAAGCATGTGGGACCCTGATGTGTGTGAGCTGAGTGATTGATAGGCTATAAAGGGAAGAGGAAGCTTTAAGAAAGGCTGAAAGTTGAGAAAAATAAGAATATTAAGGTCTACAAAACTATTTTGCAAAAGACTTCGTGAAAGCAAAGAAAATACTTTAGAAGCACTGGGTTCCATCAGCATGTGCCTTGAGTCACTTTTGTCTGTATCCACCTGGGCACTTTAAATAGGGACAAGCAAAAGTGCTATGCTAAACTTTATGCACTACACACAGAATTCAGAAGTCAAACAGTCCTGGCTCTGTCACTTAGCTGTGTGATCTGGCAGGTTATTTAACTGCCTTACTCTCAATTTCCTAATCTATAAGAAATGGAAGGATATATCCCAGATTAAAAAGGCAACTAAGCACCCAATGTTAGGAACAAGCCACACATACACACAAACACACACACACACACACACACCCCAAGACTCATCACTGTGAAGTTCAGAACACTGATAAGAAAGATTATAGAAGGATCCAGAAAGAAATACATATATATATATATATATATATATATATATCATAGGAGAGATGACAGCTCCATGCATGTTATTGTCCCTGAAGACCTTCCAGTGGGACAAGATGTGGAGGTGGAAAACATGGATATTGATGATTCTGATCCTCCATATTTGTATTAGTCCATTTTCATATTGCTATAAAGAAGTACCCGAGGTTTGGTAATTTATAAAGAAAAAGAGGTTTCATGGACTCACAATTCCACATGGCTGGGGAGGCCTCACAATCATGGCAGAAGGTGAAGGAGAAGCAAAGGCACGTCTTACATGGTGGCAGGCAAGAGAGCATGTGCAGGGGAACTGCCCTTTATAAAACCATCAGATCTCATAAGACTTATTCACTATCACGAGAACAGCATAGGGAAAACCTGCCCCCATGATTCAGTTACCTCCCACCAGGTCCCTCCCACGATATCTGGGGATTATGGGAGCTAGTATTCAAGATGAGATTGGGGTGGGGACACAGCCAAACCATATCAGTATGCCCAGGCTAATGTGTGTGTTTGTGTTATTTTTGTTTATTTAACAAAAAAGTTTTTTAAAAAATAACAGTAAAGAAATAAATAATTTTAAAATGGAAAAAGCTTATGAATAAGGATATAAAGAAAAAATATTTTTGTATAGCTGTACAATATTTCTGCATACCTGTACAATGTATTTTAAACTAAGTGTTTTTACAAAACAGTCAAAAAGTTTTAAAATATTTTAAAACTTTATAAGGTTAAAAAAAGTTATAGTAAGCTAAGGTTGATTTATTACTGAAGAAAGAAATACTTTTTACAAATTTGGTATAGCCTAACTGTACGGTGTTTATAAATTCCACAGTAGTGTACAGTAACATCCTGGTCCTTCACATTCATTCATCACTCACTGACTCACCCAGAGCAACTTCTAATCCTGAAGCACCATTCATAAGTGTCCTATACAGAGGTACCATTTTTTATGTTTTATACCGTATGTTTACTATACATTTCCTATGTTTAGATGTACAGATACCATTGTCTTCCAATTGCTTACGGTATTCAGTATAGTAACATGCTAAATAGGTTTGTAGCCTAGGAGTGCTAGACTATACCATATTGTCTACGTGTATAGTAGGCTATGCCATCTAGGTTTATGTACTATGTACACTCTATGATGTTCACACATGACAAAATCATGTAACGATTAATTTCTCATAAGGCATTCTTCTCATTAAGCAATGCATGACTGCACGTATATGTCACATACAAGGCATAGGAAACAGAATGGCATGTCTCAATACCAATGCTGGAACTCTAAGGAATCAATGTTTTCAATATTCTGAGGGAGATATATTTTTAATACAAAATGCTATATTGAACAAAGCTGTTAACCAAATTGAGGGTGAAAGAAATTTTCAGATGTGCAAAAAAGCATAAAAACTTATTTCTCAAGTATCCTTTCTTAAGCAGCTACCGAAGAAGTTTTTTTCTTCAGAGATACAAACAATTCCACCAAAGGAAGTCAGGGGACACAGAAACATCAGAATGGCAGCAACAGAAAGTAATTTCCAAGCCATAATTCAGAAATTTTAATTTAAAAATAGAAAAAGATACACTAAGTATAAAATAATTATTCAAAAAAGTCTTTTGACAAAGTTAGAGAAATCAAATCAATTTACCTATTTCTTATACTATATTTCCTCCATTAAAATCACCTCTTTGTTGTGTCAACTCTTCTTGAAGGCAATTGAATAATAGACGATACAAAATGTCTTTTCAAATACGAAAGAAATCTCGGAATTTCTCAACCAGGAAATATTGATGGTTTATTGTTTTCTCCAATAATTTGAATTTTAAAATTCATTTTTCACGTATTTTCTGGCTTGTAAAATTGGTATGTGAGACCAGGGATTATAACTCATTATTCACTGTAACTTCAAAAGTCCTCAACATGTGGTAAGTGCTCAATAAATAGCTGTATAACCTAAATGATATTACATGCATAACAATTAAAGTGTAATTAATCTACATGAACTGCCATTTCAGGTATGAAGATGCTTAATGGTGCTACAGAAGAAGCTATCAAAAAACTGCACAATAAAGACACAGCAAGAGTAAATGAATTAAGTAGGGCACCAGCATTTTGAAGAAAGCAGACCCTCCCTAAATATGAAGTGACAGAGACTCATTACTATACTGTGAGCAAATACTAAGCAAAGACTATGAAATTTCTTAATGGAATAAACTTCTCAAAATTATTCTCTTAGTGGTACTAAATAAAAGTAATTATTAGTACTCACAGAAATTATCAGACTTCACTTTTTCATTCATTTATTTAACAAACATATACTGTGACCGTGTGTCAAGTACGGTACTAAGAATTAAGGATTCAACAATAAACATACCATGATAACTCGTCTTGTGGAGGTTACAATTTGTATACAGACATATGTATACCAATAAAATGTATACTTTCTCATGGTATTGTCTTTATAACTCTCAACATATCCTTTCGTGTTTTCATTAAAATTCAGAATAAATAAACCATTATGCCCTAACTGGATTGGTCTCATCTAACTACAGTCAGGATTTGGGGGAGAGGAAGATGTCAAAGGTATAAATAAGCAACACTCTACAGAATCATATTTTACTGAGACATTTTTTCTGGATATACAACATATTAGCTGATTTGTTTGTATTGCAGCTGTTGATGCTAAAGGGGACATTTAGATACTAGGAATTAAAAGTTTTCAGCTCCACACAAGCTCAGGGTTATAGCCCCAGACCTTCACAAGTAACCTAATCAGTTTTGCTAAGATTCTCATTCATAGAGTCTGTAGGATCAAGACAGGTGTGTCAAGGGTATCTTGTACCAAGATATATTTTTAAAGCGGCAGTCTTTTGGCATTCTGTTCTCCCCTGCAGCCCACTAAACCACTGGAATACACTGAAGCAGGATTTCAATAAAGAGTACCCTTATATTTTACATGTAGAATTGGAACCAGACAGAAAAAGCCTTGAATTCAGTCATAAGCAAGTGTTCAGACAAGTTACTTTATGCATCTTTTCTACACACAGACTAGAATCTATATCTCTACAACTGATCCCACTGGGACCTGAGGCAAAACATTTTGCAGGATGAATACATTATGCTAATTGCTTTACTCTATCCATTTGTTCCTCATCCTTTCCTGGTTTCTACTTTTCTCCTTACCCTTGCCCTTTAATAATCTCTCATGAGAAGGAACTTATCTTTTTTTCTGTTTACAGTATGCAAAGGAAATACTCATAAGCAAGGAGTCATCTGAAGTAAGAACTAAGACAAAGAATACATTCAAGAACAGAATCCTTTTTTAAAAAAATGCTTTGTATTGGGGTATGTTTTCATTCACCAGCTTATGCAACTGAATGCTTGCAGGGGATCAGAAAAAGAAGCACCCCAATTCTTTTATGGAATACCAAGCATGAATAAGGCCATTCACCCCTTTGGCTCTCCCTCTCTGTTACTTAAGCCGTCCTAATAAAGAAGTGAATTTCCCTCTCCTCTTTCTATTTTCACTGTGTGTATCAAAGCCTCAGATGCACATTTTGCTATTTTGTAGTCCTTGTGGAAAAAGATATTTGAAATGTGAGGGGCATGTTAAGAAACCATTTATAGCTTTTACAACAGAGCTTTAAAAAGCCCAGGGTCAGCACAGCAGTGTCCATTTCACCTAAAGCCAAATTTTTAAGCCAAGGGAAAAACAAATAGTGCTTTGAGTTTTATTTACCACATACTGATAATTCAGAAAAAAAAAATAGCATTAACTAAGTGCACTACTATTGACTCATTAATACATAACAAAATGATTTTTGAATATACAAAATGAAAACCTTAAAAATTATAATGCTTAGAAATTGTTGTTTGACAATATTTTTGTGTCCTGGCCTCAATTTAGAAACATCTCTGGAGCCAGAACTTTTCCAACATAATATAAACTTCTTTATCCTGAAGAACTTGGTTTCTAAACATCTTAATGATTATTATAAAAATTTACTTTCAAAAAATGTAATTTTTACCAAAAGACAACAGAATGAAAAAACAGTATTTGGTTATTACTAACTTGAAGTGTAACTTTGATACTCAAATCTTTGATACTCAGCTTTTGAGAGACTGAAACAGCAGTTTAAGGGCTTAAAAACATTCTCTTAAATTCTATTAATCCATACCTTAAAAGAATCTGTTTACTGTCTGCCTTTGGGCAAACTAGGAACCCAAAAGGTATCCAATTGTAAACGTTTCCATGAAATCCCTCTGAATCACATTCAGAAAAAGGTAGCTAAGTAAGGGGTGTGCCAGAGTATGGGATCTGGGTGGGAACTAACGCATAAATAGGTTTGCAGAAGGAAGACAAAAAATCAGTGGGAGAGGGAAACTGATGGGTACTTAGGAGAAGAAGGATGGATCCAAGTGGGATAGGTATATTTCTAGGAGGTGACTGAGTGACTGACAGAGCCACTTCTGTAACCTGTAAATACAGCTTCAATCCCTTTTCAATGAAGCATTTTGTGCCTTCAAAGGAAATTGAAGTCAGGAAAAGAGAGAAAACACACCACATATGAAAGATTGCCACCTGTTTTGTTCACTTCTTTAACTTCCACTCCTCCATCCATTTTAGAAGAAATTCTCCCCACCCTGCTCCAAAGACATAAAGAGTTATTTTATTGAATTAACCCAAAAGGATCTTCTTCTTAGAAGAGCTGCTGACCACAGTGGCCATTAGGTTTGGGAGGGCAGTTATACTATTTTTGCAACCTCTGAGCCAAGTCTAGTGAGCAGCACCTCTAGGCTCCTCCCACTCCAACCAGGGGCTCTGACAACAGTCACCTGTACTAGGGAGGCAAAGGGATTGCTGGTGGACATGAGTCACCTGCTGGGCTTGAATTCCAGCTCTGCTAACTACTAGCTATTTTTTCAACACAAGCAACCACCCATCTGTAGAATGGAGTTGCTGATGATAGTATCAGTATTTATAGTGTTATTTATGAGATTTAAGTAAGTGAATATTCATAAAATGCCAAAGTGCTTAATCAGTGCCTGGCTCACAGGCTATGTTAAATAGCTTGTCAAATAAAGTTTAGGCATATTAAAATGAATTCATTTTAAAATTTTGATTGTAACTTATGTATCACTTCCATTTGTGATTAAAATAGAGTCACCTTCATTACTTTACCTTTTTGATTTTTACATTTCTGGAATTGAAATCCCTGGGCCCTTATTCTTCTACTTTATACAATGCAAAACAAAACTCAAAATTGTGCTTTATGTAACCATCTTGTCTCTTTTTTTTTTTCCTAAACACTACGGTACCTATCAATAGAACTTAAACGAGTGAATTACTACAAAAATCAACACTTTCTTAACATCCTCTCTTGTTCTCAATGACATAGGGAAGCCTATATAGTATAGATTATTTCCCTACAGTTTTGTCATTTGCAGGCAGTGCTTGCAAGCATGAATACAACAAAGCAGAAAAAGAAAGAAGAAAAAAAATACATTTCAGTCACTGAACCCTATAAGTCAGTACAAAAAGATGCAGTTAAAGGTGCCATTTTCCATCCAAATAGGTATCTTGAATGCAGTTCTTTGTGATACTTTCAGTTTCGGATGGTATTTTAATGGAAGAAAATGGAAAATAAGCCCAGTCTGAGCAACTATATCATACACTACGGCCATGAGCTCAGTGTAATTTGATTTAACCAGGTTCAATACTAGCTTCACAACGCATTGAATCATGAACTTCAGATTTTTCTTTGCAGTAAAATCCTTCCGAATCTTGATTTCCAGCCAACATGCACATCACCTGTTGTTATTCTTAATTAAAGCAGCATTGACAAAAATACTAAGGGCCAAAATTTTATACCTATTCAGAAGAAAGTCAGTCTAGTGCCCTCACTTAGGAAGGAAGTACAGAGAAAGCACTCAAAAGGAAAATAAATGTGGATTATTTACTGATACCAAAAATGAAGACTCCTGGAAACAAGATATTTAAATTTTTCAGCCCAATATGAGTTTAGAGTCAGAGTTGCAAACCTGAGGACAATAACTAATCAATTTAGCCACAATTGTCACCAATAGCATTTGTAAGGTTGAGGCCAGAAGATCACAGGTCTGCTACAACAGATTTATCACTTCTTAAATCATGTTTCTGTCCA
Organism: Pan troglodytes; assembly: GCF_028858775.2. Taxonomy (NCBI): domain Eukaryota; kingdom Metazoa; phylum Chordata; class Mammalia; order Primates; family Hominidae; genus Pan; species Pan troglodytes. The sequence continues at coordinate 42,873,278 of NC_072413.2, forward strand.
TCATCCTCTGCTCAGGTTCAAGCTGTGATCAATGAAAGGATGTCCGTCTACAGCCCTGAGATTTGATATATGGATGCTCCATAAAATTCAGCACTTTAAAGACATGTATTGATCGATATAATTCCAATATAAAAGAATAATTTGATGGTAGAGCCTTCATATCACAAAACTTGAAAGCTATTTAAAAGGCAGATGAATATATTTATGAAGAAATTGCCAAGTAAAATTCCCAAAAGTTTGAGACTATAATGTAGGAATACTTTAATTAGGCATTCGCTGTCTAATTAGACTTATGTGATTTCAATAATGTTTAACATTCATAAAATAAACCAGAATCCTTGGACTATGCAACCTCACATTAAAAAAAAGATAAACAACTCTAAAAGAATCAATCAAAATAGTAAAGATGTAGAATTAAAAGCAGCAGCAGATTCTACAATATCCCATATACCACTTTGCTTTCATGGTTAACAAGAAAACAGACTAAACATGAACGAGACGTGACAAGCTGTTTTCAACAATGAAGATGGTAAACACAGTGCCTTCAAATATGTTGACCCACACAAAACTCAATGCCCTTTATTAGAAACACTAAGTCGGAACTTTATTGAGAAACACTTGGCCAAAGCCTCATTGATCACCCTCAAGTTGCATAAGACAGTAACCAATATTTTTTTTTAAATCATCTTACCTTTCCTTTGGAGATAAAACTGCATCTTTTCAGCTCCCTCCTGCCTCCGACACAGAAACACACGCCATGAATTGTTAACAACACTGAAGATATGTGAAAACAGATGGCAATAATCAGATTTTCTAAATAAACATAAGCACTGAACCTAGTTTAAAATATAACGTAAAATTCTTAAAAATATAAATAGCTTGTGAGTTCTTTGTAATTTATAAATAATATACATTACTCATATGTTAAAAAAAGAAAAATAAATAAAAGCACAAAGAAAGAAAACAAAAGTCATCTATTACCCTATCACCTAAAAAAGAAACTACTAACTTTTCGGTGTATTCTTCAGGCATATATAACAAAAGAATTAATTACAGTTAGTTGTAAAACATTTGTTTTATAATGCAATTCTTCTAAATAAAATGTGGTATATTGGTTATTTTTAGATGTTAAAAAATAAAGCAGAACTACCTATCTAGAAACCCATTATGAGAGGTGACAGCATGCTGGCGGCCCTCGCAGCCCTCACTCGCTCTCGGCGCCTCCTCGGCCTTGGCGCCCACTCTGGCCGCGCTTGAGGAGCCCTTCAGCCCCCCGCTGCACTGTGGGATCCCCTTTCTGGGCTGGCCAAGGCCGGAGCCGGCTCCCACAGCTTGCCGGGAGGTGTGGAGGGAGAGGCGCCGGCGGGAACCCGGGCTGCGCGCTGCGCTTGCGAGCCAGCGCGAGTTCCGGGTGGGCGTGGGCTCGGCAGGCCCCCCGCTCGGAGCGGCCGGCCGGCCGCCCCGCCAGCCCCGGGCAGTGAGGGGCTTAGCACCTGGGCCAGCAGCTGCTGTGCTGGATTTCTGGGGCCTTAGCTGCCTCCCAGCGGGGCAGGGTTCGGGACCTGCACCCGGCCATGCCTGAGCCTCCCCCTGCTCCCCCCGCCGCCTCCGCCTCCCCACCTCCCCCGCCCCCCGTCCCCGCCTCCCCGCTCCCCCGCCGCCGCCTCCCCGCCCTCCCGCCGCCCCCACCTCCCCGCTCCTGCGCCGGCCGGATCCTCCTCAAGAGCACTGGCCCCTGCTCCACGGTACCCAGTCCCATTGACTCCCCAAGGGCTGAGGAATGTGGGCTCACTGCGTGGGACTGGCAGGCAGCTCCACCTGCGCCCTGCTTGGGGATCCACTGGGTGAAGCCAGCTGGGCTCCTGAGTCTGGTGGGGACTTGGAGAATCTTTATGTCTAGCTAAGAGATTGTAAATACACCAATCAGCACTCTGTATATAGCTCAAGGTTTGTAAACACACCAGTCAGCACCCTGTATCTAGCTCAGGGTTTGTGGATGTACCAATGGACACTCTGTATCTAATTAATCTGGTGGGGAGTGGAGAAATTTTATGTCTAGCTAAGGGATTGTGAATGCACCAATCGGCACTCTGTATCTAGCTCAAGGTTTGTAAATGCACCAATCAGCACTCTGTGTCTAGCTCAGGGTTTGTAAATACACCAATTGACACTCTGTATCTAGCTAATCTAGTGGGGACTTGGTGAACTTTTGTGTCTAGCTCAGGGATTGTAAATGCACCAATCAGCAGCCTGTCAAAACGGACCAGTCAGCTCTCTGTAAAACAGACCAATCGGCTCTCTGTAAAATGGACCAATCAGCCAGATGTGGGTGGGGCCAGATAAGAGAATAAAAGCAGGCTGCCCAAGCCAGCAATGGCAACCTGGGTCACCTTCCACACTGTGAAAGCTTTGTTCTTCCCTCCTTGCAATAAATCTTGCTACTGCTCACTCTTTGGGTCCACACTGCCTTTATGAGCTGTAACACTGGCTGTGAAGGTCTGCAGCTTCACTCCTGAAGCCAGTGAAACCATGAACCCACTGGGAGGAACGAACAACTCCAGACACGCCACCTTAAGAGACGTACCACTCACGATGAAGGTCCGCAGCTTCACTCCTGAGCCAGCAAGACCACGAACCCACCAGAAGGAACAAACTCCAGACACATCTGAACATCAGAAGGAACAAACTCCAGACATGCTGCCTTTAAGAACTGTAACACTCACCGCAAGGGTCCGCGGCTTCATTCTTTAAGTCAGTGAGACCGAGAACCCACCAATTCCGGACACAATTACAGGGTACATATCCAAAAGAAAATACACCATTCCACCAAAAATACACATGTACTCCTACATTCATTGCAGCACTATTTACAATACTGAATGTAATGCAAAGACATGGAATCAACCTAGGTTCCCATCAACAGTAGATTAGATAAAGAAAATGTGGTATATATACACTATGGAACACTATATAGCCATTAAAAAGAATGAAATCGTCCTTTACAGCAACATGAATGCATCTGGAGGCCATTATCCTCAGTGAATTGATACAAGAACAGAAGTCAAGTACCACATGTTCTCAATTATAGGTGAGAGCTAAACATTGGGTTCTCATAGACATAAAGATGGCAATAATCCAAAATGTGGACTACTAGAGTGGGGAGAGAGGGAAGGGGGCAAGGGTTGAAAAATTAACTATTGGGTACTATGCTCACTATCTGGGTGATGGAATCATTCATATCCCAAACCTCAACATCACACAATATACCCATATAACAAGCCTGAAAATGTACCCCTGAATCTAAAACAAAAGTTGAATTATTTTTTTAAAGGCTGATGGAAACACATATTATGAAAAAACTTCACATGGAGTTTGAATTTTTTTGCACCAAAATAAACTTACACCAACTTGTTATAACATGTATGAACAGGAGCTAGTTTGGGGCACTAAGAAGGATAAGACATCAGTTTGAACAGAGTTCTTATCAGAGCAACATGAATTCTGCTAAAATTAAAGCAAGAACAGACATCAAATTTATGGTGAAGTTTGTGTGGAAAATAAGTGAAATCACTGATGCTTTATAAAAACTTTATGGGGATAATGCCCCTAAAGAAATCAGCAGTTTACAAATGGATAATTCATTTTAAAATGGGATGAGACCATGTTGAAGATAAAGCCCACAGTCACAGACCATCCACATCAATTTGTGAGAAAAGAATTAATCTTGTTCATGTCTTTTTTTTTTTTTTTGAAACAAGTTCTCGCTCTGTCACCCAGGCTAAAGTGCAATGGTGTTATCCTACTCACTGCATCCTCAGTCTCCCAGGCTCAAGCAATCCTGCCACCTTAGCCTCCTGAGTAGCTGGGACTCCTGGCTGATTTTTGTTTGTTGGTTGGTTTAAGTAGAGATTAGATCTCCCTATGTTGCCCAGGCTCTTGTTTGTGTCTTAATTGAAGAGGACTGATGATGAAAAGCATAAACGATAGCCTATGCTATAAACATTTCAACTGGTCCAGCTTATATAATTCTGACTAAAAAATTAAAGTTGAGCAAATTTTCTACTCGATTGGTGCCAAAACACCCAGATCAGCTTCAGACAATAGCAGAACTTTCAAAGGACATTTTAAATAAGTGAGATCAAGACCCTGAAGCATTTCTTGGAAGAACTGTAATGGTAGATGAAACATGGCTTTACCAGTACAATCCTGGAGACAAAACATAATCTAAGCAATGGCTACAAAGAGGTAGAAGTGATCCAGCCAAAGCAGAAACAAACAAGCCAAGAGCAAAGGTTATGGCAACAATTTTTAAGGTTGCTTAAGGTATTTTGTTGTTGACTTTCTGGAGGGCCAATGAATGATAATATCTGCTTAGTATAAGAATGTTATAGAAAGTTAGCCAATAGTATAAGAATGTTATAGAAAGTTAGCCAAAGCTTTAGCAGAAAAACAGCCAAGAAATCTTCACCAGAGAGTTATTCTCCACCATGACAATATTCCTGCTCATCCTTCTCATCAAGCAGGGTAATTGTGGAAGAGTTTTGATGGGAAATCACTAGGCATTCACCTTCTAGTCTTGATTTGACTCTTTCTAATGTCTTTTTGTTTCATAATCCTAAAAAGTCTTAAATGGAATGCATTTTCCTTCAGTTAATAATGTAAAAAGACTGCATTGACGTGGTTAAATTCCTAGGACTCAGTTCTTTAGGGATGCTCTAAATGGCTGGTATCGTCACTTACAAAAGTATCTTGAACTTAATATAGCATATGTTGAGAAATACAGTTTATAATTTTTACTTTTATCTTTTAATTCTATTTTTCCATGAACTTTTTGAAATCTCTGCATATATATATTTTTTACAAAATTGGGATCCTACTGAAAATAGTTTTGCAAACTTAACCTTTTTTAAACTTAACAACACGTTATAAACTTTTTTATATCATTAAATATTCTACTAATTACTTTAGTAACTACATTTTATTTAGCCATTTTTCCCCTCTACATTTTATTCCCTCAATTTGAAATTACAAGTGGTTTAATTTTTTCATTATTATAAATGTTGCTTTGATAAACATACAACTTGATAAATCTAAAACTGTTTTCTTGGGAAATATTTCTAGAAGCGAATTGTTATGTTAAATTATACCTTTTTTATGTTTTGATTCATATTGCCAGATTACCTTCTAGGAGGAACTTTTTAAAATGTTCTATGTTTTATTGAATTGACTGTGCCACTAGCTAGATTAGCAAAAAAAATCATAGTCACCTAGAATCTTTCCATGGTTCATTCAATGGAGTTTTATGATCCTGGCCTCCATTATACCAAAGAGGCATCAATTAGAGCTCCACCATCACTGCCTATAGCTACAGAGGTCACAATGAAGGAAAGTCTGTGCAAACATCTGTAACATCACCCACAACTTCCTTGAGGGGTCATTTAATTAACATCATCTCTTTGTGATTGGGCGGCAGTAAAAAAGAAAATAAAAGTGCCTACATTTTTTCAAAATGTTCAGAAATTAGGATTTCATATTTCAGGGAATTTTATACTAATAAGTCACAATATACAATTTATAGTCATAGTAATTCCTAAATGAGTTTCAAAATAACTATTTTATGCAGTTTTTAGCAAAGATTCATCTTCCTTGTGATTAAAGGATGAGGCCACATAGTACTGTACTATAGTTAAAGGCAAAGTTAAGTTCAGCAATTGGCTTCATTGCATTTGAATCACTTTTTCATTACTTGCTGGTTCTGTAGTCCTGAGCAAATTATTTAACCTCTCTAAACCTCAATTTCTTCACATGTGAAATGTGAGTATAATTTTTTCTGCAGTTAGTCTAAGGAAGCATTAAATAAGAGGATCTGTGTAAAATACTTAGCGCCATGCCTCGCACACAGTGAGCATTCAATATGTCTTGATAGTTGTTATTGTTAAGCAAAAATTGCCTTTGGCTCTTTGAAACTTATTGCCCTTCATTCTTCATTTGCCTAATAAAATAATATACATTCTCTGCAGCCTGTGCAGAAGTAAGGTCTCTTTCAGCTCTGTGATGCTAAAAGAACTTTGGTGAGCTTCAGAAGCCAGCTAGTAAGAGTGCAGAGTGTTGATTAGTTAGTCATACAAAATCCTCTTGGGATCCTCTGGAGCCACAACCTCTGTGTTTGCAATGAAACAACACTGACATCTAGTGATAACAAAGATGAACTACATATTTTGGTCAGTATAAAAGCCTGTATTCTTGGCCCAATGAGTTATCCTATGGTTTTTAGGGAAAATGAGTTAAATCCTAGGTAGATTTATGCATATATTTTTAAGTTGGCTATATCTAATCCTTTGGTTGCTTGAACAACTGATGTCCATATTATCATATGTATCATATCAACCTTCACTTTTAATTGATTTATGTACCTTAAAAATGTGAAAAAGAAATGTGGTTGGAGAGAAATATTAAAGTATGTTCATTTCACTTTCAAGACAAGACTAAAAGTCTAGGAAAGTAATGCAAATTATTGCAACATGATATAGCAGGCATAAAATACATTAACGGGCCTTGAATATTATATATTAATTTATGAACTTCATTTTACACAATTCTATAATGAAGATCACAGAATTGAAATGATCGTGTTAGATAAAATGTAACCAGTCAAGAGTTTTTCTGTTTTGCGTGTTTTTAATAACAAAAAGGAGTTGAAAAATTAATATTTCAGAAATGAGCTTACACATTCAATCATAAAACAAGCTTCAAGAGGATTTCTTTTTTTCGAGACAGAATCTTGCTCTGTTGCCCAGGCTGGAGTGCATTGGCACAATCTCAGCTCATTGCAACCTCCGCCTTCCAGGTTCAAGCGATTCTCCTGTCTCAGTCTCCAAAGTAGCTGGGATTACAGGTGTGCACAACCACACCCAGCTAATGTTTGTATTTTTAGTAGAGACGGGGTTTCACCATGTTGGCCAGGCTGGTCTCAAACTCCTGACCTCAGGTGAACTTTCTGCCTCAGCTTCCCAATTTGCTGGGATTACAGGTGTGAGCCACCACACCAGGCCCAATCAAGAGACTTTGTTACATGGAAGTTAAACAGTCACAGAAAATCCACAATTATCAGTCTATATTTACTGAAGCTGTGCTAGTACTGGTTTGCCATATGTTCAATGATTAAACCCTTTCAAGGAAACCTGAAGATTCAAATCAGCTGCAGGACTTCAGAAGTAAATGCTAATAGCAGCAACTACATCATGAGAACAACATTGAGAGAGATCCCCTGAGTCAGCTGAACCATCTGTTTATCATCATCATTATTAATAGCATCTAACATTTGCAGAACATTTATTATGTATCACACTCTGCTAGGCTCTTCTAATTCTTAATTGTTCATTTATTCAACAAACAGACTGTCTGCAGTACTGCCAGATCATGTAATAACAATGGTGGTTCATGCCAGACAAAATCTCTATCCTTGTTGAGATTATAAGCTACTGGAGAAGACAGTAATAATTACAAAACGGAATAAAAACTATAAGTGTATGTTATGGACTGAATTGTATTCTCCCACTCCACTGCAAAAAAAAAAAATTATATGTTGGAGCCTCCAGTATCTCAGAATGCAACTGTATTTGGGGATACAACGTTTAGAGAGGTAATTAAGTTAACGGAGGCCATTAGGATGGGCCCTAATACAATCTGACTATTGTCCTTATAAAAAGAGGAAATGTGGACAAAGAAACACCAGGGATGCATGCACACAAAGAAAAGATCATGCGAAGATGTAGCAAGAAGGCAGAGAGGCCTTAGGAAAAAGCAAACCTGCCGACACCTTGACCTTGGACTTCCAGCTTCTGAATTTTGAGAAGTAAATTTCTGATGCTTAAGCCACCTAGTCTGTGGTATTTTGTTATGGCAGACATAGCAAACTAATACACTGTGATAAAATGACAAAAGAGGGTTCACAGAACTAGGAGCACATATAAAAGTGCATTAGGCCTAATCAAAGCATTAAAGAAGAATGAACTCTGAAGAATGAGTAGAAGATAAGTCAGAAAGGGACAAGCAGTGTGTTTCAGGCTGAAGGGAGAGTTTATGCAGAGCCCTGTAGGAGGAGGAAGCAGGGCGTATTTCCAGGAACTGAAGGAAAATCGATATGGCTGGAAAACAGACTGTGAGGGGGAGCATGGTATGAAACAAAACTGGAGGAGGAAGCAGACATGAAATCATGCAGATACTTGCAGACCAAGAGTTAAATATTTAGGTCTTTATCCTGAGAAAACTGGACGTCATTGGTGTGTTTTAAGCAGGAAATAATATATTTGAATTTTAAGAGCGTTTCAGCTGAAGTAGGGAGAACAGATTGGAGGGCAGCAAGAAAGTAAATGGGAGACCAGTTAGGAAGCTATTTCAGTTGTCTAGGGTAGAAAAGTGATATCCTAAACGAGGGTGATAGCAGTGAAGATGGAAAGATGCAGATATTTAAGAGTTTGACTATTATGGTTTCCTCATACAAATGGAATCATGCAGCACTTGTCCTTCTGTGAGAGGATTATTTTGCTTGGCATAATATCCTCCAGGTTCATCTATGTTGTCATAAATTATAGAATTTCCTTTTTTAAGGATGAATAATATTCTATTACATATATATATATATATATATATATATATATATATATATATATACCACATTTCCTTTAACCATTCATCTATCAATAGCAGTTGGCCATATCTTGGCTATTGTGAATAATACTTCAAGGCACATGGGAGTGCAGATATCCCTTTGAGATACTGATTTCAACTCTTTTAAATATATTCCATAATACAATAGTGGATATCATGAGCTGGAGGGGTGGGTAAAATGAGGCACTGTTGTTCAATGGGGATAAAGTTTCAGTTTCACTAGATGAATAAATTCTAGATATCTACTGTGCAACATAGTGCCTATAGTTAACAATAAGGTATCGTGCATGTCAAAATTTGTTAATAGGGTGCACCTTGTGTTATGTGCTCCTACCACACACACACACACAAAGGAGCACAAGAAAAGTTTGGGAGGTGTTAGATATATCTAATACCTTGATTGTAGTGATGGTATCACAGATGTTTGCATATGTCCAAACTCATCAAATTGTATACATTAAACATGTGTAGTTGTCAATTATACTTCAATAAAGTTGTTTTTAAAAGAGAGACTTAAGAGATAAGGGTACAGAGACATGGCAATGGTTTGGTTATGTGGAGTGACAAAGAAAGTTCTTTCCAGATTTCTGCCTTGTAAAATGGATAAAAGTGCTACCATGGCCAGGCATGGTGGCTCCCACCTGTAATCCCAGCACTTTGGGAGGCTGAGGTGGGTGGATCATTTGAGGTCAGGAGTTCAATACCAGCCTGGCCAACATGGTGAAACCCCGTCTCTGCTAAAAATACAAAAATTAGCTGGGCCTGGTCATGGGTGCCTGTAATCCCAGGTACTTGGGAGGCTGAGGCAGGAGAATTGCTTGAGCCTGGGAGGCTAAGGTGCAATGAGCTGAGATGGTGCCAGTACACTGTGGTCTGGACAACAGAGTGAGACCCTGTTGGAAGAAAAAGAAAGAAGGAAGGAAGGAAGGAAGGAAGGAAGGAAGGAAGGAAGGAAGGAAAAGAAAAGAAAAGAAAAGAAAAGAAAAGAAAAGAAAAGAAAAGAAAGAAAGAAAGAAAGAAAGAAAGAAAGAAAGAAAGGAGGGAGGGAGGGAGGGGAAGGGGAGGGAGGGGAAGGGGAGGGAAGAAGGAGAGAAGGAGGGAAGGAAGGAGAGAGAGAGGAAAGAAAAAGAAAGAAAGAGAAAAAGAGAGAAAGAAAGAGGAAGGAAAAAGAACAAAAGAAAAAAACACTACTATAAGAGAGGGAAATAAATGAGAGTGAGATTGGGGGAAGAAAATATTTTAGCTCTATTTTGAATTCTTTTAGTCTGATGTTGAGTCTGAATTTGCCTTTTAAGACCTTTAAGAAGAAATGTCAACAAGTTCATTAGACAAGTGTGAAGCCCAGATAAAAGACCTGGGCTACAGGTAAATTTGGGGTCATTCTCACATCAGTGGAAAATGAAGCCAAAGATATAAATGAGAAGATCTAGGGGATAAATGCAAAGTGAGAAGAGGACAGCCTAGGACTAAGTCTTAGAAACTCCAAAGACAAAGGAATGAACAGAGAGGCAGGATGAAACGTAGGGGCGTGCAGTGTCACAGAGTCTGGGAAAGGGGGGAATTACCACCAAATTAGAATGCTGCTGAGACATTAGGATCAAGTTAGGAATACGTGAGAGTTGTTTCAAGATTGAGCTGAGAAGTCAATGGAAGGTGAGAAAATGGAAGCAGTGGAAATAGATATTTATTTTGAGATAGTTCTCTAGGAGACAAATACCTGTGAGGTTGACAAAAAGTTTGGGATGTAGATTTGGGGATTTTGTGGGTATTATAGACTGAATATTTGCATATCCCTAAAATTTATAAAAAGTCCTAACCCCCAATTTGATGGTATTAGGAGATTGTATTGGCAGATTGTATTGGCAGTTTTCCAATGAGAAATATCCCCCTGAGAATTCCCTGATGCCTGGGAAGTAATTCGGTTTGGAGAAGGTCATTGAGGGTGGAGACCGCATGATAGGATTTGTTCTCTTATAGGAAGAGGAACAGACAGCGCTTCCTCTCTGCCATGTGAGGATACAGTGAGGAAGCCATATGCAAACCAGAAAGAGGGCCTTCATCCAGAACCAAATATGCAGATACCTTGATCTTGTACTTCCCAGCCTCCAGAATTGCAAGAAATAAATGTTGTTTAAGCCACCAGGTTTATAGTATTTTGTTATGGTAGCCCTATCAGAATAAAACCGTTGCAGGGTCAGGGGAGAGGTTGTTATGTTTTATTGTGTTTGGTTTGGTTTGGTTTAGTGGGAGAAAACAGGAATATGTCTTAAAGCTGATGGGAATCACACCATCTTTGAAAGAAAGATATTTTGGTGCATATGTTATAGCTCAGAAACCCAAGGATCATAAGGATTAAATAATTAGTCCTAAATAATATAACTAAGAAGTGGTTGAACCAGGTCCCAAATGTAGGTCTGTCTGACTCCACTTAGCCATGTTGCTCTCAATATTTACTGCACACCCACTATATACAAGGCCAGATGATATAAATTCATATTCAACTAGGACTGGGGACAGATTCAGTACACAACGTGATGATCACACTCCATAGAAAAAGAATCTGTTCTCAAGTCTAGTACATACCAGAAAGACTCTCTCTCACCCTTAGAACTGCTAACTTTTTATAGTGACAACATGAAAATTTAGAGTTGTCTAAAACCTTAGAGCTGCCTAGAACAACTAGAAATTAAGGAAAAGGATGAAAAGATGGTGTGTGAGAGAGTAGAAAAGAGGAAATAAAGGCATGATTTCAGCCTGAGTTATATAATTATGCCATTCTTGGCCATCCATGAAGGAAAAACATGGGATCACTAATTTATGTATTATCATTAATACTTCTATAGTTCTGATGGTATCATCTCATCTCATTCCTAATGCACATATTCCTCTCTTATGGGGATTTTTAACAGGCTGGCATGAGTGATTATCAGGATCAAATATTTTCAAGGAATACACTATCTTTGTTGGAGTGGGAATCCCTAACTGCTGGCCAAATTCCAGTAAGAAATATCCCCCTGAGAATCCTAACCACCAACCATTCTTAAGACCTAGCACCACTGGATATTTGCTCAGTGTTTCTTGTACTTCCCCAGGGAGTATTTTTAAAATAAAAAGAATTGAGAAAGTTCTATTGCAGTGACTCTCAACCTTGGCTGCACACTGTAATTACCTGAAAAGCTTTTAAAATTCTGCTTTTGAAAGCACCGATGCCTGGGTTCTTACTCCCAAAGATTCAGATACAACAGGTCTTGAGTGTGGCCTATGTAATGAAATTTTTAGATTTCCCCCAAGTGAGCCAAATGGCCCAGGCCCCTGTCACCCATACAAGTGCTCTCTGGGAAAGTTCATCCTTGCAACAGCCAATATTCACTTCAAAGTAGATACCATGCTAGTCACAGGGGCACAAAGATAAGTAAGACAAGATCCCCGTCCTGAAGGAGTTTGCTTCCTCATGGAGGGGTCAGATATAAAACAATTGCAATATCTTTAATACATCCTCAGACATCAACCGCACCACCACTCCTCTACTTTGGAGAATTTCATTTGTTAATTGGCAGAGTATTCAGAACATTTGTTCCAATTTTCTCCATAGCAGGGGAATTTTTCTTCAGGACCTCCAGAGTTGTGGTTCTCTAGACTATGCTGCCACTAAAAGCAAACAGGGACTTTCCTTTACAGTCCACTCTAAAGGTGAATGCCCCCTTCCTTCCTGGGGTCAAGGAGGAAAAGAGGAACAGCAAAACATCCTGTAGTAGATATTGTTCTTTACCTACCATAGACATACTCCCACCCACCATCACCGTTTCTTCCCTCTGTGCAACGAGAATATCAACTTTATGTTCAGTCAGATAGGGGAGCTGGGCTTCCCCTAAGGTTCAGGAATTGATCAGGATCAACTGGAAACAGTTACGGCAGTGCCTTTCCACTTTGCCAGATAAGTTCTTTCCCAGCCCCTTTGCCACTAAAGGTGCCATAAAACAATTTCAGCCAATAAAGTAAAAGGAGAAGTTTGAAAATGAGCTTCAGGGAACATTTCTCCACAATAGGAGAAAGCTTCTGGCCTTTTTTTTTTTCTTTTTCCTGTATTCAAACAGATTTAATGCCTGATGCTGGAACAGACATCTCGAGACCATGAAGCAACAAGCACAGCACAAAAAGGCAACCTGCTGAGAACCAGTAGTCAAAAAGAGCAAAGGAACCTGAGTCCTGTATGACCTTATTGAGCCCCTGCTCCAGCCTCAGACAGACTTCATGCAGACTTCTTATCCTGTGCAAAAAGTTAAACCCTATTTGTTCAAGTTACTCTTGGTCAGGTTTTCTGCTACTGTCAACATCATAACTAATATACAGCCCATCTTCCCTGCTACTTTGTCCACCTGGCCTCCAGAAGACTAACATATTAGATGGCAATGTAATGATGAAGTTATTTTGGAGGGAAGTTCAGAAGAGAAATATAGTGTGAGATGGACAAAGTTAACATTCTGGCTAATCTAGACTTTTCCATGCACCATTTGAGCAAAGCATCTCCAGACTTTGTTCTTCATCCTTCACAATAAAAGCGACCACTTCAAAGCTTCCTCTGCTTTGAATCAGACCCATTGACCTCCAGTTCACAGCTGTGCTATGGGGGTTTTCACTGTCAAACTAGGGACCCACATTTCCTAGGATCTCCTTCCCTGGATGGTCTGAGGTAGGTTGGCCAAAAGAAGAATTTGCATGAGATTTGAAAGACAGAAGTAAAGAAGTGACCATTATTCTCTGGAGTTCATTGTTGACAGACATAGAGATGGACAGATGCAGAAATAACCGGTAGGTTTCATTTCATCCTCAATATCCTCTATTCTGCATCCAACTCTTCTTCCCAAATGCTGACCTTGTTGACCCCAGGCCCACCACAGGCAGTAACCATATAGAGACAAGAACTTGCCACAGATCTTTCCATGTGCTTCACCTTTGCAGCCCCATTTTAATGGCTGGACATGCTTAGCTTCTCAGATGGACTGTTAGTACGGCCATTATGGAAAATAATATGGAGGTTTCTCAAAAAGTCCTATATTTTCTGATCCTGCAACTCCCCTTTCAGATCATCACTTTCCCAGCACCTCAATTGTGTAAGATCTAATTCCTATAATAAATGCCTTATCTCATAACACTCATGTATATTCTGTTCCCCTGACTGATGCACCTGCTCACCCACTCTCTTCCCTCCTATACTCCACACTACAGGTGAAAAGACCCTATTCTCAATTTCTTCCTCAGATCAGATGGCGAGCAGTGATGTTATCCCCACCCTATTACAGTTTATTAACCAGAGTGAGTATGTGTCCCCCAATTCTAGTTCCAGCTTTCCTCCTGTGACAGTGACAAGCCTGCTGATTCTTTTACTAGGAGACCAATTAAATAAGCACTTTTCTCAGTGACAAACATTAGCTTTCCTTGGAGACAAGTAAGTCTCCATGTAGAAGAAAGAACATTTCCCCAGTAACAGGGCTCTGTCTTGCCATGGAGAAATAATGGGCAACCTGTTTTAGCTCAGAAACACTGGGGTTTCATTCAACTGGGCAGAGACCAGACAACAACACAAGAGAATTGCACAGCTACACAAGATAATTGCACAGCCACATATGAGAATCGCACAGTGGCATCGTGTTTACCAGGTAATGGCCCCTGCTCAGGTCGTATCATTTTGAGTTATATCTCTCTTTGATGAAAAGGTTAGGGAATGCGGGGTTATTTGGCAATTCCTCCCACCATAGATTGTGAAGTAAGAGCTATGAAAACACCAAATATGAAGTGATAAATGTAGCTGGAGAGCATAGAGGTTTCCATGTCAGCTGGAACCTCTCTTGTTACAAAAGGGGGAAAATATTTTTCCAAGCTGAGTATCCCTCACTATCTGAATATATTCTATTCCCGGGTCCACACATTAAGAGCTTGAATAAGAAAGAGAGCATTACCAGAGCCTATTCCAATTCCTCAAACAAACTGAAACACTTTAGCACCTCCTTGCAAGGAAAGGAGAGGGAGGAAACTTTTCACAGCATTTCAGTAAAATATCACCCTTGTTTTATTAGCAATATTTCTAGTCACAGGTTTTTAAACACAGAATCCAATGAATCACAACCCATAATCATTTTCGTAAAATAGCAAATGTTAGCACAGAAATCTTTTTACAACCATTTTTTCTGAGAGAGAGACAAGAATTGTCATTTCGACCTTTCTTTCTCAGATTTCAAAGCTGCCAAAAAATGAGTATACCTTGACCTCCTAAAATAAAAAATGTCATCAGTAGCACTCTATCTCTCCATAGTCTTTTCAAAAGAAGCAGTAATTGCTTAAAAGTTAAGCCTTAAATTTAGGTTTCCTTAAAGACAGGTAGCACTTTAACATGTAAAATAGATCATAAAGTTCAGCTGTAAAATTAATTTTTACCCCAGTGAACTTTTCTTAAGCTGCTGAAATATTGCCATAAAAGGTCAAATCCTTGGTAAACTTCAGAGAGCAAGATTGTTCAAATAATATTCAGGTTGAAACAGGCAAATAAATGTGCTAATCATTCGAGCAGGATGAGACTGGGGTGTGTAGAAGCGGACGATATGCAGCTTGGAAAAGTCTTTTAAATATAGCCAATATGAATTTCAGTCAACAAACTCACATATGAAATAAAAATCGCTTTTATATACTATAAATCAGTACTTTGGGCCAGCAGAAAATTCAACCTGAGGCATTCTTGGTGCTCCCACGTACCCTCCCACGGTTAAACCAGGATTCCAGGGTTTGCCTAACAACAATTCAAATGGAAAACCACTCTGGCCACTGGTCTCCCCAAATAGGTCATGCCTGTGAGCTGGTCTTCACAGTGTACTTCAAAGCCAACAGCCCTCTACAGCTTCCTTCCCACCAATGGGACGTGAGAGTCTGCCGAGGCTAGAAACGCAGCATTTGGGATGCTGCCTTCCTGCTCATGCAAACTCCCCTCGGGAATCCGGCTGCTTCTTGGGGATGCAGCCACAGGCAGTACACCTATATGTAGTGCCCACAGATCTCCTCCTTTCAGACCTGGATGGTGCCCGCGTACTCCTCCCAGCTTCCCCAGAACTCTGCCTGTAATCTCAAACCTTGTCTCCTTCTTTTTTTAACAAAACCCTTTGGTGGCTGAGTAAACCCATTATCTGAAATAGTCTCCTCCTCCCAGAAACTTTTATTTCCTTACTTGTTTTATTTTTGTCATAGCACTTTTTTGAAATCAAATACTTGTATTTTTAATTGTACTGCTCTACCTGTATAAACATTTCTCCCTCTATATCTCCCTATACATTTACATAAAAAGTAAACTAGTACCCAGAATAATGGGTACCAGTGATAGATGCTCAATAAAGCATTATTGAATAAGTATTGAACACACAATTTAGCCACCAACTAGTTACCCTATCCTCATGAGCAGGGAGGGTTTTATTATCAAACCCTCCTAGGAAGCAGGTGAAAATACTTGTTTCACATCCATCTAGTACACTGAATAAAAGAATAAAAAACAGTTATGTTTCTATGTTTCAACTAGTCTGAATGTTCTTACCTTGCCACATATGATTTCAAGTTAAATGATTATTATGCTGCCTTGGGTCTCCATGAAGCACCTACGTTGTCCTGAAGCTAAGTTGTGCTAGGACCGATGACCTACAGTTTTCTCCCCATGCAGTGCAATGAGAGAAACCTGTGAAACCTGAGAGGAAGAAAGAGGAGGGCAGAAAGGACTCCTGATATTACTGTTTGTGCTCTGCTTCTGTTACATTTCAATCATTACATTATATCATGGAGTTAGGAAATTGTATGAAAACCCTTTTTATTCAGAACAATGAAAACTAGTCACCTAAAGGAAGAAAATGTGTAGGAATTAAATAAAACATTGTAACTGGCTAATGAGCAAGAAATTGTTGCAAGGAAGATGTCTGTTAAAAATACAGCCTCGTCAGTTTAGTGTTATCTAACTATAGAAGAAAAAAGCAGAAATCAATTTCACAAAAAAAGCCAGGTGTCACATCTCTTTATCACTGTGCAACTGCACTTATAATGCATTCATAGGACCTATTGACTCAAGTTATTACATTCTAATATAGATTAGCTAAATTGTTGAAACACAGATACACACTCAAAGAGAACATGAATTTTTAAATCCAATTTTATATTACATTTCTTGAGAAGTTTTAGTGTGGTTTGAAATCCATCCTGGAAGAGTATAGTAGAATATTCTGCCCATTTGTATTTTACGTGAGAAAACCAACAGGTTCACCATTTATTTCTAACTAAAATTGAATTGTCTGTGAATTGCAATAACTGTCAGCCTCTAAAGAGCTTATCTCACATCTCACAGTTTAATTGGATTGTTTTCTGTGGCAGCCTTTCCTTTTCAATTTCATAAAGACCATAAATGCTTCTATTATTGTTCTTTTGTTCTCTTCCTTCAGAATTTTGCTCATTTTAATTTTTAGTTACAGTGGCCTAAAATGACCCTGTTTTCCCTTCTAACCCAAAATTCAAGTGAACTGCAGCTATGGGACCATTTGACATCTTTCAGTCTATAATTACACTGATAAGATAAGTAGGAGCTTAATAAGGAAGGCAATGAGTGAGTCATTTATAATATTTGCAAGTGATCAAAATCCTGAAGAAGCAATGCAATTTCATTCTGCAAATGAATAATTTTTAAGTCATGTGCCTGGAGCTAGTTCAGTTATCAAGAAATCAAACCAGAAAATGACAGAAGACTTTATTTTGTCATGCCAAATTTCCAGCTGTAAATTCTCTAACAAGAGATAGCCCTTGGGTAACAAATAAGGTACTCAACAAAACTGACTACAAAGAAAATCTGTATACCAATATAAAAATTTTTTGGCATTAAAAACTAAAATAGAGGCCATACATGGTTCACACCTATAATCCCAACACTTTAGGAGGCTGAGGTAGAAGGATTGCTCAAGCCCAGGAGTTGGAGACCAGGCTGGACAATACAAGGAGACCCCACCTTGACAAAAAATAAAAAATAAAAAATTAGCCAGGCATGGTGGCACACACCTGTATTCCCAGCTACTTGGGAGGCTGAGGTGAGAGGATCAATTGAGCCCAGGAGGCAGACGGTGCAGTGAGCTAAGATCATGCCACTGTACTCCAGCCCAGATGACAGAGTGAGACACCATCTAAAAACAAACAAACAAACAAACAAAAAACTAACCAAAATAGGATTATACTGGGAAAATGTCACCCATAAATACATCACAATGTATTGAACCAAGCTTAGCACTATATTAGGCACTATGGTAATACAAACATTTTAATCTCAGTTTAAAATACCATTATAGCGCAAATGTAAAAATAAAGCAAAATGGCAAGAAACTTTTAAAAAATTCTTTTATTATTTTTTAAAAAGTAAAATAAAGAAGAGAATCTAGGTAGTACTCCACAGCCTCTTCTAGACACACACATAGCTACAAATATGATTTCAATTATATATATATATACACACACACACACACACACCACGCACCACCCCACACCACCATACACATACACACATTAATAGCAGCTATCTCTTGGTGGTGGATTAATAATTTTTTTCTTATTTAGATATTTGAAAAAATTTTATAATAACTAACTATATATTACCTTGGTAATCAAATACTGAACTACCTTGGTAATCACACATGCATATTTGAAGTCATCTTGACTCCCTAAATGATACCTACTTACTCCAGTATACTTATATTTTAAGTACCAAAGGATGCTCTGTATATATTGAATAAATACTGAATCAGGGACATGAACAATATAACCCTATCATAGCTTCTTGGGAAATATAATCTATCCCCTACTCTATTGTAGTAGTCCGTTTTCACACTGCTATAAAGATACTACCCAAGACTGGGTAATTTATAAAAGAAAGAGGTTTGATTGACCCACAGCTCTGCATGGCTGGTGAAGCCTCAGGAAACTTACAATCATGGCAGAAGGCAAAGGGGAAGCAAGGCGCCTTCTTCATAAGGCTGCAGGAGAGAGAGAAGCACCAGTGCAGGACAACTGCCCTTTGTAAAACCATCAGATCTCATGAGACTTACTCACTATCATGAGAATACAAAGGGAAAATTGCCCCCATGATCCAATGACCTCCCACCAGGTTCCTCCCTTAACATGTGGGGATTATGGAGATTACAATTCAAGATGAGATTTGGGTGGGGACATAGAGCCAAATCATATCATCTGTTTATTTTTCTCATAAGAATCAGAACCTCCCCTCCCAATCTCTCATCCCCTCCTCCACACACACACCAGAATCATGATATATAAGCTCTCCACTTCTTACTTACATGTCACAGAGAATTTTGGAAGACAATATCTGAGTCTGAAAGTCTTTATTAGATATTTTTAGATAGGATACCGTTGAGATCCCTTCAAATTTCATTATGTGGGACTACATCAACCAATGAAGGGCCAGATTAGGCTCTTTACAGGCCTAAACACTGAAAAGGTTAAACCCTTCACATGGAATTTTTCAAAGTGACATCAAAAAATCACACACATACTAAAATTAAAATAACCTCTGTCTAACTGTTCTACCTTCAAAGTTCAGGTTTAGAATTCTCTTTTCAGTAGTGGAGGCAGGTGGTTCTCTACTGGTCTCCTAAGCTTGCCAATAGTCCATTCACTGCCTAATCCAGCCATGCACCTAGACAGGAGACAACTCTGCTCGCCTTCTCAGTTCTGCAGTAAATTTTTGACTGCAGATTAGGGAATTGAATTACCAGCACATACTCTATTTGTATAAATGTCCCACTTCACAAAGTCAAGAAGTTTCCAAATTAGCGATAATAACATAATTTCTAAACTGCTGCTTTCTGTCTTTTGAGTTTATTTCTTTTTCTTCCTGTCTGAAGCACACAAAGCCATGCCTACAAGATCAGATATCAGTTCACATATCACTCCTCTCATTTCCATCTCTTACAAAACCATTCTTCTCATCACAAAGCAAGCTAACCAAAAGACTAATTTGGGTGCAGTTGGAATAATTTATTCCTATCTAGCTTTATAAACACATAAGTAATGAAAATTCAAATATATATGTATGTATGCATTTTAGACATTTTAAGATTTGACTTTGAATTAAGAAAGATGCTATCAAAAGAGAGCTTGTGTATTGCAGGAAGCAGTTGGTCAATACTCAAACTCTACAGAATGAAAATGAAGACTGAATCCAGCTGTCTAAGTAATCAATTATCAACAGCTAGAGGTGGGTTTGTGTTTTGCTCAGAGTTTAAGTGTTAGCAATCATAAATTCACAAGTGTCACTAGCATCTAAAGTGAAGAAGAGAGCTTTCGATGCTACTATTTAAGCTTAGTTGACAATAAGGAAAAAGAGAAAAAAGCTTCATTTGTAATCTGAAAAACCACACATGCACAAAAGAATACATTTCTACCATTACTCTTCCACAGTAGCAGTAACCAAAGAATTTAGAACCAAATGATTCAGGAATTTAAGAGTCCATTAAATAGAGGGAAGAATTAGATCTCCAGTGCACTGCCTTCCCTTTCATTTGAAGTGAGTGTTTGTTACACGTTCTATTTAATATGAAGTGACTAAGACCCACTAATGCTTCAGGTCATCCAGGGAGGGTGCCCATCTGACACTCTCATTGTCACCTTAGCAATGAGGCAGGACTGCCAGGCAATTTCTACTTCATAGCTCTGAGATCTCTAAGCTGTACCTCCAAAAGGAACTGATAGGTAAATTGCCTCTAACCCAATCCTTTCTCATCACCAAATGCATTTCAAAATATAGTTCAGGCTTTTTTTCATTTAATCAAACAAAAATACTTGCAGAAACACATTAATATACAACATGAATGCTACCTTATTAATGTATAATTGTGATAGCCCAGCCTTTCATGCATATGTTTATATTGTTGCTATCAGACTGAGTCTATAAAGAGGCTGATTTTATACGTGAGTAAAAATCCAGGATCACCACCTGGTACAAAGTTAGGTGTATGCTAAACAGCTCAGCCTTTCAAAATTACTCCTCTTGCCATGAGGGTTGGAAATTTCCACCATTTAAAACTCGCTAATTCTAGGAACCTCTTTGGAATACCCTTGGATGCTATTATAATTAGTTAATAATGAATTCACAAGAATTAGTAATTAAACAATATGAAGTCAGTCATTTATAAAAATAATGTCCCGTGTAGAATAAAAGTTCTAAAATTTTCGATTTGATTATGTCATTAAACCATAACAGACTATATCTTAGCGGGTTACTGCTTGGTTTGAATAATTGTGTCCCCTCCAAATTTATGTGGAAACTTAATCCCCAATGCAACAATATTAAGAGGTGAGGCCTTTAGAAGGTGATTAGGCCATGAGGGCTCTGCCCTCTGGATTTGTGCATTATAAAAGGGCTTGAGGGACCGAGTTTGCCCCTTTCATCAAGTGAGGCAGAGGTTGCACAACTGGTTCACAGTCCCTTTTTTCTGGCCCTGGCTGCCTGCAGCCCCACTGACCTGGCTTCTGGTGCTGGTGCATCCAGCTGCTGGTTCCATTTTATGGAAAGTTTGGTAGTCTTCGAACATCCTGCTGGTCAGTCTTTCCATAACCTCTCTGTGTCAGGAGAAAAATGGGTTTGTCACCACAACTCCCAGGTAGTGGTCTATTCCATAGCCTCTGTGTGTGGTCTCAAAGCCTTGGAGGTAGCAAACCAGTCTATAAGCACAGATACTTTCTAAAGCCTGCTCTATACCTTAAGGAAACATAATATCAACTATGACAGGCTCTGCTCCACAGGACACTAGGGTATATATTTGCCTTCTTCTGACAGGTTATGCGCTCTGCCCATTTTCTGCTGCCCTCCTACCAGTTCCTGGGATTGATTATATCTATAAGTTCGGCGTTTCAGAGAGCTCCAAACAAGAAACTAGCATGAGGGCCTATATTAAATACCTCCAATTCCAAAAGAGAATTTCTTTGCGACCCTAACTTCAGGATAGGATGAGGCACACAGAACATTCCTCTCTCCCGACATGAGGTGGTGGGAAGGCACAAAGCATCTAAAACTATATTCCATAAACTCTTCTGCCCCAACAGAAATTTCCCTCTTCCATACAGCTTGCCTTATATATCCCCTTTTTATTTACTCTGCCATATTTTCTCACACTTGGCAAGGTCCATATGCCACCTAGACATTGCTAATCTACTGCCTTTGTCCTCGGGCATGCTAAGTGGAAAATGATTCTAAAGAAAGGAAGAACAAGCTCTTATTTTTATGTCTAAAGTTATTGTCTTGAGTAAATACGTTATGCCTTCCTCATCCTACAATCTTTCAGTGATCCTGTGAGTGCACTTGTCTCATGTCCCTTCTCAAAGATTGAGACCACACTTGAAATCTGAAACCAAAAGCACAAAGATGAATCTGATGCTTAAGTAATAAAGAGCTATGCTAGTCGGGGAGAGCAAACTTGATCTAATAGAGCATTCTTGGGAAATGTTTATTGAAAAGGTTGAGATCAGCTTGAAGAGCACGTTTTGTGTTGATTACACAGGCAGACATTTAATGTCAGCCTGAGAAGCATGTTCATTGGAGTGAGACCACTACTCATTACTGATCATTAGCACGAATTAGACAATTGGACAAGTTTAAAATCAGTTCTAACCCTAACACTAACCATGGCTGTGCAATTGTCAATCTATTTCTGGGAGTCTGAAGACTATTATTCTTTACCCTCAATCCTGTTTTTTATTTTCTCTCAGCCAAAGCTGCAGGAAAGATCATGACTATTGTCCAGATCTTCGCCACTGATTCTATTGGAAGCTCATTTATTCTCTTGGAAGCTCATTTGCAGAGGCCTAATTTCGACTCTGAGTGCTACTCAGCATAATTTTACCTCTCTTATTTTGGATCATCTGTTAGGAGAGTGGTATGTAGAAGCATTTAAGACTATTGATAATAAACATGATATGACTGAAGAAAACAGGAACAACTAAGGTACTAAAAAAGGCACTGCAGGGGAGGGGCCAAGATGGCCAACTAGAAACAGCCATTGTCAGAGGCTCCCACTGAGAAGAATGAAAACAACAAGTGAATCCTGCACTGGCAACTGAGGTATCCAGGTTCCCTCACTGGGACTGACTAGGCAGTTGGTGTTACCCATGGAGAGCAAAGAAAAGTAGGGTGGTGCAATAGCCCACCTGAGAGCCACATGGAGCAAGGGGAGCTCCCACCTTCAGGCAAGGAAGACAGTGAGTGATCGCACTATGCTGCTTAGGAAACTACACTTTTTATATGAATCTGTGCAGCCTGCAGATCAGGAGATCCCCTTCATAAGCCCACACCACTGTGCCTTGGGTCCCAAGCACAGAGCTGTGCAGATTATCTCAGCAGCCACTCAGCTGGAGACTGCATAAGACTGCTGAGTTCCTGGGGGAGGGACAGCCACTATTATCAGGACTGCCTGCTGCCTAAGACAACTGAGCTCTTCAGGGAAGGGGAGGCAGCCAACACTGCAGCTCCAGTTTGCCACTT
Organism: Pan troglodytes; assembly: GCF_028858775.2. Classification (NCBI taxonomy): domain Eukaryota; kingdom Metazoa; phylum Chordata; class Mammalia; order Primates; family Hominidae; genus Pan; species Pan troglodytes. The sequence goes on from NC_072413.2 coordinate 42,896,505, forward strand.
TTCTCCTGCCAGTGCCAGGGAGATTGGATGGTTTGGACCCAGGAGGAATTCCCCACAGCACAGCACAGCAGCTATGGCAGATTGTGGCCAGACTGCCTCTTTAGGCCAGACCCTGACCCATCCCTCCTCACTGGGCAGGGCTTCTCTGCAAGAATGTCAGCAACTCCAGCTAGGGGTTTAGGGACGGAACTCTGATCTCCCTGGAACTGAGCCCCTGTGGGGGAGGGGCAGCCACAGTATCTGTAGATCAGCAGACTTAGTCTTTCCCCTGCTGGCTCTGAGGAATCCAGGCAGTCAGAACAAGTGGGATTCCCCCACAGCACAGCACACCCTGTCTGCCACAGAGATCCCAGAGGAAAGAGCAGGCAGCCATCTTTGCTGTTCTGCAGCCTCCACTGGAGACACCTCCAGCTGCGGGAGGAGCCCGGGCGAATAGGGTCTGGAGTGGACCCCCAGCAAACCACAGCAGCCCTTAGGAAGGGGGGCCTGACTGTTAAAAGAAAAACAAACAGAAAAGAACAACAACAACAGCATAAACTAAAAATGTCCCCACAAAAACCCCACCCAAAGGTCAGCAGCCTCAAAGATCAAAGCTAGATAAACTCACAAAGATGAGAAAGAATCAATGAAAAAATGATGAAAATTCAAAAAGCCAGAGTGCCTCTTCTCCTCCAAATGATCACAACACCACTGCTGCAAGGGCACAGAAAAGGATGGAGGCTAAGATGGATGAATTGACAGAAATAGGCTGCAGAAGGTGGGTAATAACAAACTTCGCTGAGCTAAAGGAGCACATTCTAACCCAATTCAAAGAAGCAAAGAACCATGATAAATCATTACAGGATCTGTTAACCAGAATAGCCAGTTTAGAGAGGAACACAAATCACCTGATGGAGCTGAAAAGCGCAACCCAGGAACTTCACAATGCAACCACAAGTATCAATAACCAAACAGACCAAGCAGAGGAAATAACTTCAGAGTTTGAAGACTATCTTGCTGAAATAAGACAGGCAGACAGGATTAGAGAAAAAGGAATGAAAAGGAATAAACAAAATCTCCGAGAACTAGGGGATAATGTAAAAAGACCAAACCTATGACTGATTCGGGTACCTGAAAGATATGAGGAGAATGGGACCAAGTTGGAAAACATACTTCAGGATATCATCCAGGAGAACATTCCCCAACCTAGCAAGATAGGCCCACATTCAAATTCAGGAACTCCAGAAAACCCCAGTAAGATACTCCATGAGAAGATCAGCCCCAAGACACATAATCATCAGTTTCTCCAAGGACGAAATAAAGGAAAAAATGTTAAGGGCAGCCAGAGAGAAAGAACAGGTCACCTACAAAGGAAAGCCCATCAGACTAACAGTGGACCTCTAGGCAGAAACCCTGCCAGCCAGAAGAGATTGGGGGCCAATATTCAACACCGTTTAAAAAAAAAAAAAAAAGAATTTTTTAGTTTGGCCGGGAGCGGTGGCTCATGCCTATAATCCCAGCACTTTGGGAGGCCGAGGTGGGCGGATCACAAGGTCAAGAGTTTGAGACCAACCTGGCCAATATGGCAAAACCCCCTCTCTACTGAAAACACAAAAAAATTAGCTAGGCGTGGTGGTGGGCACCTGTAGTCCCAGCTACTTGGTAGGCTGAGGCAGGAGAATCGCTTGAACCCAGGAGGCAGGGGTTGCAGTGAGCTGAGATCGTGCCACTACACTGCAGCCTGGGTGACAGAGTGAGACTCTGTCAAAAAAAAAAAAAAAAAAAAAAAAAAAACGGAAGAATTTTCAACCCAGAATTTTATATTCAGCCAAACTAAGCTTCATAAGTGAAAGATAAATAAAATCCTTTTCAGACAACCAAATGCTGAGGGAATTTGTCACCACCAAGCCTGCCTTGCAAGAACTCCTGAAGGAAGCACTAAATATGGAAAGGAAAAACCGTTGCCAGCTACTGCAAAAACACACTGAAGTACAAAGACGAATGACACTATGAAGCAACTACATCAACAAGTCTGCAAAAATAACCAGCTAGCATCATGATGACAGGATCAAATTCACATATAAAAATATTAACCTTAAATGTAAATGGGCTAGATGCCTCAATTAAAAGACATAGAATGGCAAGCTGGATAGAGTCAAGACCCATTGGTGTACTATATTCAAGAGACCTATCTCACATGCAAAGACGCACATAGACTCAAAATAAAGGAGTGGAGAAAAATTTACCAAGCAAATGGAAAGCAGAAAAAAAAACAGCATTGCAATCCTAGTTTCTGACAAAACAGACTTTAAATCAACAAGGATCAAAAAAGACAAAAAAGCATTACATAAAAGTAAAGGGATCATCAATTCAACAAGAAGAGCTAACTATCCTAAATACATACATGCACTCAACTCGGGAGCACCCAGATTCATAAAACAAGTTCTTAGAGACCTACAAAGGGACTTAGACTCCCACACAATAATAGTGGGAGACTTTAACGCCCCACTGTCAATATTAGACCGATCTTTGAGACAGAAAATTAACAAGGATATTCAGGACTTGAACTCAGCTCTGGATCAAGTGAACCTAATAGATAATCTACAAAACTCTCCACCCAAACACAACAGAATATACATTCTTCTCGGCACCAAATGGCACTTACTGTAAAATCAATCACATAATTGGAAGTAAAACACTCCTCAGCAAATGCAAAAGAACTGAAACCATAACAAGCAGTATCTCATCAATCATAACAAATGCAATGCAATCAAATTAGAACTCAGGATTAAGAAACTCACTCAAAACCACAAAACTACATAAAAATTGAACAACCTGCTCTTGAATGACTCCTAGGTAAATAATGAAATTAAGGCAGAAATCAAGAAGTTCTTTGAAGCCAATAAGAACAAAGAGACAATGTACCAGAATCTCTGAGATGCAGTAAAGCAGTGTTAAGAGGGAAATTTATAGCACTAAATGCCCACATCAAAAAGCTAGAAAGACCTCAAGTTGACACCCTAACATCAAAACTAAAAGAACTAGAGAAGCAAGAGCAAACCAACCCCAAAGCTAGCAGAAGACAAGAAATAACCAAGATCGGAGCAGAACTGAAGGAGATAAAGACACAAAAAAAATCCTTCAAAAAAACAATGAATCCAGGAGCTGGCTTTTTGAAAAAATTAATAAAATAGATAGACTGCTAGCTAGATTAATAAAGAATGAAAGAGAGAAGAATCAAACAGGCACAATTAAAAAATGATAATGATCCCACAGAAATGTAAACAATCATTGGAGAATACTATAAACACCTCTATGCAAATAAACTAGAAAATTTAGAAGAAATAGATAAATTCCTGGACACATACACCCTGCCAAGACTGAACCAGGAAGAAGTCAAATTCCTGAATAGACCAATAACAAGTTCTGAATTTGCGGCAGTAATAAATAGCCTTTTCCAACCACAAAAAGCTAAGGACCAGATGAGTTTGCAGCTGAATTCTGCCAGAGGTACAAAGAGAAGCTGGTACCATTTCTTCTGCAACTATTCCAAACAATTGAAAAGGAGGGACTCTTCTCTAACTCATTGTATGAGGCCAGCATCATCCTGATATCAAAACCTGGCAGAGATTAAAAAAAAGAAAGAAAGAAAGAAAACCTTCAGTCCAATATCCATGATAAACATTGATGCAAAAATCCTCAATAAAATACTGGCAAACCAAATCCAGCAGCACATCAAAAAGCTTATCCATGACAATCAAGTTGGCTTCAACCCCGGGATGAAGGCTCGTTCACCGTACACAAATGAATAAATGTAATTCATCATACAAACAAAACTAAAGACAAAAACCACATGATTACCTCAATATACACAGAAAAGGCCCTTGATAAAATTCAACATCTCTTTAGGTTAAAAACTCTCAATAAACTAGGTACTGATGGAACATACTTCAAAATAATAAGAGAGATTTATGACAAACCTGCTGCCAATATCATACTGAATGGGCAAAAGCTGGAAGCATTCCCTTTGAAAACTGGCACAAGACAAGGTTCCCCTTTCTCACCACTCCTATTCAACATAATATTACAAGTTCTGGCCAGGACAATCAGGCAAGAGAAAGAAATAAAGAGTCTTCAAATAGGAAGAGAGGAAGTCAAGCTATCTCTGTTTGGAAACGACAGGATCCTATATCTAGAAAACCCCATAGTCTCAGCTCAAAAGCTTCTTAAGCTGATAAGCAACTTCAGCAAAGTCTCCGGAAAATCTCAAAATCAATGTGCAAAAATCACAAGCATTCCTATACACCAACAATAGACAAGCAGAGAGCCAAACCATGAATGAATTCACATTCACAATTGCTACAAAGAGAATAAAATACCTAGGAATACAGCTAACAAGGGAAGTGAAGGACCTCTTCAAGGAGAACTACAAACCATTGCTTAAGGAAATAAGAAAGGACAAAGACAAATGGAAAATCCTTCCATGCTCATGGACAGGAAGATTCAATAATGTGAAAATGGCCATACTGCCCAAAGTTATTTATAGATAAAATGCTATTCCCATGAAACAACCATTGACATACTTTATAGAACTAGAAAAAAAACTACTTTAAAATTCATATGGAACCAAAAAAGAGCCCAAATAGCCAAGACAATCTTAAACAAACAAACAAAAAAAAGCTGGAGACATCATGCTACCCAACTTAAAACTATACTACAAGTCTACAGTAACCAAAACAGCATGGAACTGGTACAAAAACAGACACATAGACCAATGGAACAGAATAGAAATCTCATAAATAAGACTGCACATCTAAAACCATCTGATCTTTGACAAACCTGACAAAAATAAGCACTGGGGAAAGGATTTCCTATTCAATAAATGGTGCTGGGAAAACTGGCTAGCCATATGCAGAAAATGGAAACTGGACCCCTTCCTCACACCTTGTACAAAAATTAACTCAAGATAGATTAAACACTTAAATGTAAAACCCAAAACTATAAAAATCTAGAAGAAAATCTAGGCAATGTCATTCAGGATATAGGCACGGGCAAAGATTTCATGATAAAAACGTCAAAAGCAATTGCAACGAAAGCAAAATTTGGCAAATGGAATCTAATTACACTAAAGAGCTTCTGCACAGTAACAGCAACTATCATCAGAGTGAACAGACAACCTACAGAAAGGGAGACAATTTTTGCAACTATCTATCTGACAAAGGTCTAACATCTAGCATCTACAAGGAACTTAAATAAATTTACAAGAAAAAAAAGAACCCATCAAAAAGTGGGCAAAGGACATGAACAGACCCTTCCAAAAAGAAGACATGTATGTGGCCAAAAAACACATGGAAAAAAGCTCAACATCACTGATCATTAGAGAAATCAAAATCAAAATCACAATGAGATACTATCTCATGCCAGTCAGAATGGCGATTATTAAAAAGTCAATAAACAATAGATGCTGGTGAGGCTGTGGAGAAACAGGAACAGTCTTTTACACTGTTGGTGGGAATGTAAATTAGTTCAACAATTGTGGAAGACAGTGTGGCGATTCCTCTGAGACCTAGAACCAGAAATACCATTTGACCCAGCAATCTCATTCCTGGGCATATACCCAAAGAAATATAAATCATTCTATTATAAAGATACATGGATGCGTATATTCACTGCAGAACTATTCACAATAGCAAAGACATGGAATCAACCCAAACGCCCATCAATGGTAGACTGGATAAAGAAAATGTGATACATATACACCATGGAATACTATGCAGCCATAAAAAGGAACAAGATTATGTCCTTTGCAAGGACATGGATGGAGCTGAAAGCCATTATTCTCAGCAAACTAACACAGGAACAGAAAACTAAACACCACATGTTCTCATGGTAGCTGTACAATGAGAACACATGGACACAGGGAGAGAAACAACACAAACTGGGGCTTGTCAGGGGTACAGGGGGAGGGAGAGTATCAGGATAAATAGCTAATGCATGTGGGGCTTAATAACTAGGTGATAGGTTGATGGATGCAGCAAACCATCATGGCACATGTTTACCCATGTAACAAACCTGCACATCCTGCACATGTATCCCAGAACTTAAAAAGGCACTCCAGAACTGTGGCCTAAGATTCTTCAGACTGGATCAATAAAACAAGCCTCAACAAGTTCTTAAATTCTACCTTAGATGGTCATATTGCTTTTTGGTCTTGCTTATAAATAAATAGATTGTTTCACCTCCACCACCACCCCTGGTATTAATCCAGGTACAAAACAAAGTGTTAGCAATGGTAAAGATTCCCCACTGGTTGACCCAAAGAAAACGTAAAGCTATTATTTCACTTGTAGTAATCTGGGCTAATTTAAATGTTTATTCTACTATATTATTTACAAATTTGGAGAAAAATTTGTGAGATTATCTGGGTTATTTAAGTCCTAGGAATGAAATTACTATTCCCCGAATGACGCTTCCACAGTTACTACTCCAAGTAAAGATCTTATCTCTTTAAATATTTTTAGAAAGAGGCCGGGCACAGTGGCTCATGCCTGTAATCCTAGCACTTTGGGAGACCTCACCTGAGGTCAGGAGTTGAGACCAGCCTGGCCAATATGGTGAAACCCCATCTCTACTAAAAATACAAAAAAATTAGGTGGACGTGGTGGCGGGGGCTTGTAATCCCAGCTACTAGGAGGCTGAGGCAGGAGAAGGGCGTGAACCTGGGAGGCAGAGTTTGCAGTGAGCCGAGATTGCACCACTGCACTCCAGCCTGGGCGACAGAGCGAGACTCCGTCAAAAAAAAAAAAAGAAGATAATTATAGGTAAAGTTAATGTAACACATCTTTCTATCATTCTTTAAATTGGCTTCACTAGCAATAGCTTAGGAGAGCTGAATTGCAGAGTTATGGTAATAATCACCCCTACATTCCTACACATTATTATAAGAGAATTATAATAAATTAAGTTAGAAATGTATAAATTTAAACCAGCAAAGAAGAAATAGTATGAAAGAATTTATCAAATAGATGTAACAACAGAAATGTAAATAATCTCTGTGCCAGCTCTACCCTTGGCAATTTATACTATACTCAGCAACAAAGGGGAAACAATTTAGAATGCTCAAGGGGAAACAAGTTGGAATGTTTCCAATCTTGGGGACCCAAGGTAAGGCAGTATGACTGACAGCCTGAGCTACTACCCGCCTAAGCTTTATTCTTAGCAGCCATGAACTACGTAAAACCAAAAAGTCATCCTTGCTTCATATGTGAATGGAGTTCAAATATCATGAACGAATGGAATAAGTCATTGAGTATTTTGAATACATGCTAATGAATGGACTGTAAACCATTTGGTCCTGCCTCAGAAACACCAACCCAGTGTACACTAATATCTGCATAGATCCTGCCCTTCTTCTCCTACTCTTTTCCACCCAAGGCATCATTTAACCAAAAGTAGAAAAACTCTGAAAGTGTGCTTTCAAATCATTCCTGCTTAGGCCATCAACTTTTCTTTAGCCTAATAATGATGTGTTTACAGACTGTGTTTCTGGGTGACCCATGTCTGTCTGAGAGGACCAGGAGAGGAAAAAGATCTTTAGGTCACAAGTGAAATAATTTGATGGATGATCCCTGGGGTGCATAGATTAATACCCTGAAATGCTTTCCCATCACACATATGCTGCCACTAAGAATGAAGCCACTGACTTCACTTTCTATTTCCTGATGTTATACTCAATGACCTCTGTTTCAGAGAATGCGTTAAAGAGCCAGAGCAGTGCAATCTCATGCAAGCAGCTTATAAGACAGCTATTGGAGCACTTCAATATAAATATGAAAGGGAAAAAAAATGGCACCTAGAAGCAGGACCAAGAGATACAGACTAGAAATTGGGTCTTGCCACAGGACTAGATAAAATGGATTAGGATATTGAGCGAGGAACTGACATTTGGAGGCTCTTCAGTTGGAATCCCTTCCAGTTTCCAAAGTGCTGCCAAAAATGTGGGCAAAGCTGTCAAGGTTATGCTTTGCAATACTCTTCTAACCATTGTGGAGCTGATGTAAATGATTTTACTCCATAAAATTAGGTTCTTAATTTACATAGCAAAAGACACAAAAACTAAGGTGAATCAAGGTGGCGAAGCAGAGAAACAAAACTACAACTTCCCAAGGCCCACCAAAGTTCAAAATTGGGGCACAGGTCCTTCTTTCCCACAATACCCAATACAGGATTAATTAGTCTGCTACAAACTGAATGTGTGTGTCCCTCTAAAATTTGTATGTTGAAACCTAATCCCTAATATGATGGTATTTGGAAGCAAGGCCTTTGGGAGGTGATTAAGTCATGAGAGCAGAGAACTCATGAATAGGATTAATGCCTTTATAAAAGAGACCCCAAGAGAGCTCCCTTGCCCTTTCTGTCATGTGAGAATACAGTGATAAGACAGGAATCTATAAACCAGCAAGGGTGCCCTCAGCAGACACAGAATCATCCAGTGCCTTGATCTTGGATTTCCCAGTCTCCAGAACTGTGAGAAATAAGTGTTTGTTGTTGTTAAACCACCCAATCTATGATATTCTGTTATAGCAACCCAGATGGACTAAGACAGACAAAATCTAAGGATGACCAAAGGAGACACATTCAAGCTCACATTCAGGGATGGAAAGTAAGAAGGAAAGATGTGAAAGAACAATAGACCCTTTGAAATGGGAGACCAGATCTTCATAGGCATCTACAATCTCTTTATAAAGAGACAGTAGGCACCCTTCAGCAGACCTTAATCCAGTGCAGCAGTGGCATTTGCACACAGACCCAGCCAAGAGCACCAGGGAAAAGCTGGAATACTAAGCCTGCAATAAGCACTGCCCAGTACGAAGAAGAATACCTTTTAAAATGAGAGGGTCCTGAAGCAGACATTTCTGCCAAATTTCAGGGTTGGCCTCAGGCCTTCAAACAAGTTACATAAAACAGAGAAGCTATATTCTCAGGAAAAACAGCTAATGCATGCTGGGCTTAATACCTAGGTGATGGGTCGATAGGTGCAACAAATCACCATGACACATATTTACCTATGTAACAAACCTGCACATCTTGCACATGTACCCTGCAACTTAAAATAAAAAATAAAATAAAAGAGAGAAGCTATGCTTTTTTTGCCACACACTGACCTGCGAATGGTGTGAAATATACTGCTTTAGCCTGAATTGAATATGATTCCAGGTGTGCCTGAACAGCTCTCAGCAAATCTGCCTCTTGCACAGCACACTACTCTTCCCTTCCCTGGACCTGAAGGTGGTACATGGCCATTATAGACAAGATGCTAAAACCTACAGCAAGCAAAAACAAAGGCATTTTTTTTTTACCCCTTATAGACTGGAGCCTTGACAAGCTTTCTTTCTTCTTGAGTATACTACAAGGTACTTTTTTGTCTTTCCATAAACAACAACCAAAGAGAAAGAGAAAGTAAGCACTTTGTTTATAGAAGTCAATTTTTTTTAATTTAGCAAACACTGAGCACCTATTTTTGCCAGGCATTTTAGGAAACATCTTAAAAAATAGCATAAATCTAAAAATCAGATGGTACTTCCAGCTAAAGCCTTCCAGAATTTTGTTGTTTTCGAATTGGAAGTGCTAGGGAATGTTAGGAACAGATGGTCTCAAAAGGATATCAGAAAATGGGTGCCCCAAGAATGAGAATGTGATTGCTCTTACCATCTATTGCCTAAAACATCACAGTAAATTCCAAATTGGTGCCTCTGCATCCTTTCCATTATCGCCTTTCAAATCCATTCTTCTCATGCTATCAAATCTATCTTTTAAAAAAAAAATCAGTCTTAGCATTTCACTTCCTCCTCTTTTCTTCTCTGAATAATCCTACATAAAGTCAAAATTTCTTGTCATTGCATCCCAACCCTTTTCTCATCTGGCTCTGACTCATCTTTTCAATTTCCTCCCCTCCTCTGCAAAGGCTAACATATCTCCCCTAGTCTACAAACAAGAAGTCTGTAAAATGCTATTAATATTGTTATAACTTCATAATGTCTGTAGCAGCTGAGACAATAATATGGTAGGCTTTTCCCAGAAATAGTCTTGTCAAAACCCCAATGGAACCAATGGCTGGACACTGATCCAAAATACAGTCCTTAAATTAAGAAGCATTCTCGCTGCTATGAGCAGTGGGATTTTTAGGAAAGCTACTTAGAATATTGTTTGTGCTGCAATGAAGGAGATTCAAGCCAGGATTTTAATGAATGTCATAAAATCTGCTGAGAATAAGCAGTGACCCAAAACCCTAACCTACTACTAGTCTGCGTTGTGACAATGCAATGGTTCAAAATGGACCCCAGGGTCTTGTACTGCCATTGTTCTTTCTGAGTGTCCCCCTTAATTGCTGGGACAGCCATAAATAAAGTTGCAAAATAGACAGTCTTCCTTGGGCTTAGAAAAAAGGAGTGAGAGAAAGTTACTTTCCTTTGTAGCTTGCCCACCCTCTGACCTGAACCCCTCATGCCGCTGTCCCGGACTTTCACACTGTGCACCATGCATAATAGTTAATGTTCGCTCTTAAAGTACCCTCTTCTCCACCCAATATGATTCACGTTCTCTCAATGTCCCACTCCCATCTAGAAGTTGATTGGACATTGGTCCCAAATGCTCCCCATAATAGGATTATACATCCATGCCCTTTGCTATGTCACTTGCTAGTGCCCTCCCACTGTGGGTGAAAAACACTTTCCTGCCCCTTTGATATTGGCCATGTTTTGGCCAATGAATGTCAGTGGATGTGAAATGAGCAGATACCTTAAATGGGCTTTTGTAGTTTGACTTGTGCTTTTGTGCTGCTGTGATTTGCCATGAGAAAAATAACACCCCTAGGTAGCTGCTTGTCCAAGGAGAAATGAGAAAATTGAGGATAGCAGACATAAACACAACTAATCCCAGCCAAGCACACCAGAGCCACAGCCTACCCACAGTTCCATGACCAAAAATATATAAATGCTTGGCTTTGGAAGACACTGAGTTTTTGAGATGGTTTATTACACAGAATTATTGTACAATAACTGAATTGAACACTTAAAAAATTAATTTGTATCAAGGCAATAATAAATACTACCTACCATCTATATGCCAGGTTTTGGGGCATTTTTTATTGTTTCTCATGTCTGCTCATCTGATACATGCCAGTTTTTTATCTGTGAAATGAAAATAAGAACAACCTAAGTCAAATAATTATAGCAAGAAATAAGTAAGTTAATAATTGCAAAACTCTTAGGAGTTGGCACACAGAAAAACACAATATAGTTATTTTGAGATTGTGTTCATTGTTTTGTAAAGACTATTTTTTGGAGTAGTTTTAGTTCACAGCAAAGTTGAGACGAAGCTAGAGAGATACCCAATATACCCTCTGCCTCAAACATTTCCTATTCTATTATCAATATCCCCCACCAGAGGGACATTAGTTGCAGTTGATGAACCTACCTGGACACATTATTATTGCCCAGAGTCCATAGTTTGCATTAGGGTTCACTCTTACAGTCTACAGGTTTGGAACAAATACAGAATGTATCCACCATTAGAGTATTATATAGAGTATTTTGTATGTTCTAAAAATCCTCTGCTCCACCTATTTGTCTCTCCTTCTCCCAACCCCTGGTAACCACTGATCTTACTGTCTCCATAGTTTTTTATTTTCGAGAATGTCATATAGCTGAGATTACAGTATGTAACCTTCTCAGACTGGTTTCTTTCACTTAATAATAATAATATGTGTTTCTTTTCCTCTATGTCTTTCCATAACTTGATAGCTCATCTATTTTTAGTGCAGAATAAAATTCTACTGTCTGGAGGTACCTCGGTTTATTTATTCACCTACTGAAAAAGATCTTGATTGCATCCAAGTTTTGGCAATTATTAATAGAGTCACTATAAACATTCATGTGCAGGATTTTGTGTGAACACAAGTTTTCAACTCCTTTGGATAAATACCAAGGAGTATGATTGCTGGATCATATGGTAAGAGTATGTTTAGTTTCATAGGAAACTGCCCAACCATCTTCCAAACTGGCTGTACCATCTTGCATTCTCACCAGCAGTGAAGTTTCTGTTGCTCCACATTCCCACCAGCATTTGGTGTTGTCAGTGTTCTGGATTTTAGTCATTCTAATAGGTATGTGGTGATAACTCATTGCTGTTTTAATTTGCATTTCCCTAATGATATATGATATGGAGCATGTTTTTATATGCATATTTTCCATCTATAAATCTTCCTTGATGAGGTGTCTGTTAAGGTCTTTGACCCATTTTTTAATCGTATTTGTTTTCTTATTATTGAGTTTTAAGATTTACTTGTGTATTTTGGATAACAGTCCTTGATACATTTTTTGCAAATATTTTCTCCCAGTCTGTGGCTTGTCTCTTCATTCTCTTGACAGTAGCTTTCACAGAGTAGAAATTTTTTATTTTCATGAAGTCTAGTTTGTCAATTCTTTTATGGATAATACATTTGGTGTCATATCTAAAAAGTCATTGCCAAACCCAATGTTACTTAAATTTTTTCCTATGTTAACTTCTAGTTTTATAGTTTTATGCTTTACATTTAGATTTGTGATCTGTCTTGATTACTTTTTGTGAAGGGTATAAGATTTGTCTATATTAATTTTTTGCATGTGGATGTCCAGTGATCATTATTTAACCTATTGTCTTTCCAAGTTTATTTGTATTTTCAGATGTTTTCCCTAAATAGTATGATTGAATTTATAAGTACAGCTTCTAGTTGAGACCTCCTAGGTACTCTCTGTCCAATAATAAACTGCTATGCAGTGGTGCCTGTTTGAGAAGGCTCAAAAAGTAGAAAAATTTAGGGATGAATAACTGAAAGGAGAGGAAACACAAGAGGATTTACACTGAGAATTCAGAAGAAGGTAAGTTGATTGGCATATATCTTATAACTGGTAGGCTCCTTTCTAACCTCCCTTGACTTACACAACCAAAGCAAGCCTTAATAAGTTCTTCCTGGCATTAATCATTTGCCTCCAACAAGCCTCTGACTCACAACTCTTCAAAGTTGACCTTTGAAGGAAGCATTACTATCTCCTAGGAAGACAGAGGGACTCAGTCAGAATTATCACTGATTCCTCCAGATCATTTCCTAAAGGAATCTATTTCTTTGACTAAATGCTGACTAAATATGACTGTCAAAGCCAAAATGATTCCGAAAGGAACCTTGCCCTTTTCTTTCTCTAAACACTTTAAGTGACTGGACCCAAACGACTTCATGCTCAGTTATACAGCAGTTTTATTTGCAGTGTTTTAAAATAGGACAGCACTTTCACCCAAATAAATAAATTTCTAATGGTGAACTTGGAAGCACTGTGGCAAGTAAATAACGGAGAGACATCTGAGGGGGAGAGGAAGCTTTATAAGGCCCTGAAAACCACACCAAACATCTATCCTCTTATTTCATCTGCTCACCAAAACAGTCATGGTGACTACATCAGAACAAACTACAAAAAGATTTAAAGTGGTTTCTGAAGAACCTGTAAAGTTGTAATTTCTTCTCTTAGTAAAAGTAACAGGTCAATGTGAATAGTTTTCATCACTCCTTGGGCCTCAAGATTCAGACTTCTATCCTCATGTATGTCTACTCTGAAGGAATCTAATGTTTTCTATAAGAAAATGGAAGGACATTTTAAGTCACCTATTATGTCCTCTGCTAGGAGATTTACAATGTCATAAAGTAGGCACAGGGTCAGCTTCATGGGCAGGTGACAAGTGCAATCACATAAAGCCCTGCGCTCAAAAGGGTCCTGAACTTGGCTAAAAGCTCTGCTGTTAAGAATCTTGAATTTGAGTGTGTGTTTTATACATGAATTCCCATAAGACAATAGAGCATACATATCACAGAGTATTTGCTATATACTCTGCACATGCCAGACATAACTTGCCACCTCATTTGCATATAGTCTTCATAGCTTCCATAACATGCTTCTTTCACTTTAAGTCTTACTAAAATACAATGCGTAGTGGATCCACCACAATTCTGTGTTCATGTTCCATACTTCACATCTAAAACTGAGTAAGTGATGTCACTGACAGATCGGAGAGTTTATGTTTTTCCTTTGAACCAAAACTTGCTTGGAATGCAGAAAAGGGTAATGGTGTTCTAAGAAACACAAATGACCAACGAACAGAACCCTATTACATCCTTTTTTATTCGAGTCACTTCCCAGTACCACTACCGCAGAAAATGATGACTTAGAAAAAAAGAGAAAAATAAAGCAACCCACAGTTCCTTTTCATTTCAATCTTTCCTTACACATCAGTAAGCTGAAGTAGAGAGTATTGGTAGAATATGTGCATATAAAGAAGTGAAATAAAAGTTAGTTTTATGCCATTTTTTCTTACTGTTCTGTTAAGAATGAAATATATATGCAGGTATGACCTATAAAATGTTGTTGATTCCATGAGTTAAATGCCATTATATTTGCATTTATAATTATATATTATAAATATATATTGGTACTATACAATATAGAGAATGGTGAAATTCATGCCAATAATTTGACATTTTAATTTTTCTGTATACTTAACAATTATACCATGTGGAACTGTAAGTCCATTAAACCTCTGTCTTTTGTAAATTGCCCAATCTCAGGTATGTCTATCAGGAGTGTGGAAATGGACTCATACAAGTCACTAGCCACAGAAAGCATCACTTCCTTGTGTCCCTCTTAAAAGTGGGACCTCTAGATACTCTTGTTACAATTTGATGAAGTCAGTGATTATCAGGGAGTCTGCAGAAGTTTGAAATATCCTGAGAGCTTATAGTTACAGAATTTTGTGTCAGTAGGAATGTTCCTCTTTAAAGCTGAAGAAATTAATATAAACATGTAGAATCAATTATTTGTGAGGTTATTACCATAAGATTTGGCAAATAGGTGATATATAAGGATTTGACCTAATATCTCACAGGGAAGAATTTGTAAATTAAATTTCATGCTGATTAACTGCAACATTTGGCTTGAGATAAAATTTTAATGACTGAAACTTTTGTTGATACCATAAATATTGCAACAGAGGATTTGAATGGCAAAGAATTTTTCAGTCTATGTAGCATGGCCTAACAAGAAGGTGCTCTTATTCTAGTGACTAGTTCTTTTGGCAGAAATATTCCTAGAAAGGAGAAAGAATTTTAAATTCAGCTCCCATTGTTTTGTGGACATATTCTGTAAGAATATCCAGTGATCGCATTCCTATTTCCCAGAACCCTGTTTGGGCAGATGTTACTGAACCTGTGAATCAAATGCCAGGAGTGAGGGGCTGGGGAGGGACCTAACTGGAGCCTCAGTCTGACATTCCACGCTGGGGTGGGGGTGGACATGAGCAGTGGGAACTGAGGCTGCCCAGGACCCCCTTCCTAGGATGCCCCGGCTTCAGTCACCCCGCTTTAACTTTCTACCAGGACCCCCTCCCCCTACCTCACCTTGCTATTTATTGCTGTAATTTATTGACCTCAAAAATGCTGCATAACAGACCTCACTGGGGCAGGAAGGATCCCCAGGGCTCCCACCCTCCACTTGGGGGGTCCCGTGGGGCCAGGTGCTGAGGGGAGCCTCTCTACCCCACCCATCACTAGCTTCCCTCTGCCCTCCCCCACCCCGGCGGGGCCCAGGTTGGGCACTGGCTCATTTCTCGCAAATACCTTGAAGAGGAGTGGGGAGGGATGGGGTTATAGCTGTTTTGTTTAATTCGAACTGGAAGAGGGATCATGTTTTGTTTTATGCCCTTCCCAGAAGGGGGGAGGGACACCGGGATAGCACTCCTGTACTGGCCACCGCCACTGTCACTCGTCACATTGAGCTCATGTCCCTTGAGAGTTTGTATAAATTCAGGTCAGAGCTGCAGCTACACAGTTGCCCAGTGCCATAGAAAAGCAATTCACCAACAATTGATCTCTCCATTCAGAAGTGTTCAGTCTTAATGCACAGCGACAAGAAACTGTTATTTTATGATCTTTTCATTAAAAGCTTGATTGAAAAAAATAAAAGAATATCCAGTGATATGCCGTCTAATTCTACTCTCATGAAACTATGGTTGGATTTTAACTTAGTCTCTTGAAAGTCTTAATATTTTGAGCAATGGCAGGTCTACTTCTCATTGTAAATTAATAAATTGAGTTTTTGGGTTAAGAGCAATGCTGTTGTGAGTTTGACATCTAGTGGGAATGATTGACCTCCTAGAGACTCATCACTTCTGGGTGACTTGATAAAATTGAGTTTATTAACTTGGAAAGCAAAGGATATATGCCTTCCAATCTCAACAAGATACAAATGTCTTATGTCAGGACATCTACCTATCAGGTTGAGGAGGTCATTGCATTAGTTATCTATTGCTGTGTAATAAATGACTCCAAAACTTTGTCACTTTAAACAATAAACATTTATTATCTTACAGTTTCTGTGGGTCAGAAATTCCAAAGCAGTTTGGCTAGGTGATTCTATCTTTGGGTCTCTCATGAGGTTGCAATCAAAATGTAAGCCAGGGCTACAGTCATCAAAAAGCTTGATGGAGGCTGGAGGATTTGCTTCCAAAGTAGCTTGCTCAGGTGCTGGCAAGTTGGTCTTGACAACACATGGTGGGCCTTAATTCCTTCTCACTTGGGACTTTCAACAATAACGTCATGACATGGAAAATGACATCCCCCATAGCTAGTAATCTGAGACAGAACAAGGCAGAAATGGCACTATCTTTTATTTCTGCAGTATTCTTTTTATCACACAAGCTAGCCATGATTCAACGTGGAAGAACACTACCTAAGGTCATGGAAATGAGAAGGACCAGGAGGCAATGATTATGGGGGTAATCTTGGAAGGCTGGTTATCACAATCAGTTTTTTGCATAACTATACTTATTATATTCTATGTATTTAATAGCTATGTTTTACTCTAAATTGGAATAATCATTTCTCGGGCTCCATCTTCTAAATAAGAACATCATTTGTTTTTAGTGTCTTCTTATACAGTGGCTTACAATTTTTTTCTCCTGTGGGAATTTCTTTTCTGGCTCTTGCGCTATTGAGACCAGATAAACAAGTTTTTGGTATAAGGAGAATCATAATTTCTCTCATATTTAAAAACATTCTGTGATGATATAGTACATTTGAGTTTCTTCTAAAAGTCCCTGGTTGTGTGTCTTTGCATCTTCCATTTGTCATTTTATTCTTTCTTTGTAGCAGTGAGAGTCCATGCATTTAAAAAATCAAAAGGAATATTTTTAGGACTTCATGTAGTGTAATTTTTAAACCCATAAATACAGTTTATGTTTATGCATGTCTTCTCAACTTGTTTGAATAAGAATATTTATGTAGTGTTATTCCTACGCTCTCAGGAATGTATTACGGAAATTATTATCATTGAAAAATTCATTGTTTTTCTGACAGTAACATCTTTTCTGCATCATTCTTAGAGGAAATTTTCTTGACAGCAGTATTTGTGTTCTATGTCTGGAAATATCTATAAAATATATCCAATTCTCTGAAAATCTTGAAGAGTTGCTGTGATAAGATTTTTGACACAAATATTTCACATTTCTAGCTTTGACAGTAACTCCATAATTCTAGGGGAGGAAACAAATAAGAGCACATATATATATTAAAAAGTACATGAGATATATTATACACATCTCTCTATATATATATATAGATGTGTGTGTGTATGTATGTATGTGTGTATGTATTTGTATATATGGTTGATGACTTCCCTTTCTAGAAGGCAAAAGGCAAGAACTATTCTGGCTTTAGAAAAACATTTCCCCCTGCTGGTGTGGAGTTACAATTCAAGATGAGATTTGGGTGGGGACACAGCCAAACCATATCATGACTCCTTCTGAAGGTGTGTCCACATTGGTGAAGCCTGCAAGCATGGTAGTTTCCAGAGGTCTTTAAATTAATCAAAATAGAGCTATAACAGTTATAAGACACATGGAAATACATCCCTAAGTTTTCAGAGAGAGCACTGATAGATACACTTCCTACCACATTTCTTCACTTTACTTCAGAAACAGCCTGCGGATCTGTCCCAATCATTCCAGTATGTTTCTGTGTTGAAAGTGCTGCTGGAACAAAGCCCTCAATTTTTCTATCCCTCTGGATGCTTCTCCTCCATATAAATGTAAAATCACACTTGGGTATTCCCCATCAGGAAAGTTTCTATGCCTTTGCTTTTCACTTTTTTCCTACTCCTACTCCTCCTCCCCCAATCAAATTCTTATCTCAGCTGCTTTATCCTCAAGAGAGCTAATTCATTTACTGTCTGATAATCTGTTTAATGTGTTAACCCGTCTAGACATATTTCAGGATTCAGGAGCCTCTAATAAGGTCATGAGTTTTAAACTTCAGTATGTATAGGGATCATTAAGAGCTTATTTAAAGGCTGCGAATGGTGGCTCATGCCTGTAATCCCAGCACTTTAGGAGGCCGAGACAGGCAGATCATTTGAGGTCAGGAGTTTGAGACCAGCCTGGCCAAAATGGTGAAACTCCATCTCTACTAAGAATACAAAACTTAGCTGGGTGTGGCGCTGCATGCCTGTAATCCCGGCTACTCAGGAGGCTGAGGCAGGAGAATCACTTGAACCCAGGAGACAGAGGTTGCACTGAGCTGAGATGGTACCACTGCACTCCAGCCTGGGCAACAGAGTGAGATTCCAACTCAAAAATAAAAAAGAGAGAGAGAGAGAGAGCTTATTTAAAATGCTATTCCCTGGTCTCACTCCTATACATTTTTAATCCATAAATCTAAGGTAGGGCCCAGAAACCTGCATTTATAACAAACAACCCCCCACCCCCATTCCCCATGTTACTTATAGAAATGATCCAGAAACCCCTTGTTGAGGAAATGCTATAAAGGAAGACAATTTAGAACTAAGGGAGTCTAGGTTATCAGAAACTACTGGTGACTATAGTTCCATACTTCTATCTTCAACCTGTTTCTTACAACTAAACTTGCAATTACAGGTTTTCATTTGCTAAAGAGTTGCATAATCCTGTTGTTCACCCTGCAAATCCAGACACACAAAAGTCCACCTTTTTAACAGGCATATAAATTGCATCTTGGTTCAGATGGCTTTCATTTTAAAGTCAGATTTTTGTTCTCAAGTCCCGACACTTATTCTAGTGGCATAATTGATCTATATGCCATGATTCCTGACTTGAGGCTTTTTCCCATTCCGTCCTTTCAGTATTGCCTTCCCACCAGGATTTCCAAGCTCAATATGCTATCCTCTGAGGTCACAGACCTCACTCACTGACCCATTCTGCTGACCGAGAGCCTTGATGATGACTCTCCTGAGTCACTGCTTTTCCTGAGGTGGTTAAGGGACCACTTATATCTTAAAATCTGAGTGGGGATGGAACCCAAAAACACATATGTTTAATAAGTTCCCCAGGTATACTTGATATAAGAATCACTGGTATTGAGAAGTTTCTCAAAATTGTCTAATGATATAAGTCACCTGGACACTGGGTGGAAAATATAGTTTCCCAGACGTCATTTTCTGGCTAATATGAATGAGAAGGGATGGGCTCTATTTTTGACAAGTGCTCTAAGTATTTCTAATAACTGGGCAGTTTGAGAAACTCGGGCATAAAGTATCGATATAAGGCTTTAACGTAAAGATATCTTTCTAAGTTCAGTTTTATACTAGTTTGAACATTAAAGCTAGGAGAATGAAGATAGCCAGTATTTGAGAAGTAATCCTCAGAAGATAACAAGTAGCTTATCAAGAAGTCTTGCACTTACATTTTATCTTTCACATGCAAATATCTTAAGTGGTAATGAAGGAATTTTTTAAAATGGGTCCTTATAAAAAGAGTGAGTTGTTTCAGTGCCCTTTTAAAAGATGAATCATTCCATTCTTTAAATCATGTTTCAAATTTAGCCTTGCAAATAGCATTTGAATGGGAAAACTTAGGGTACATATACTATAAATATAAAAATAGGCTATTCATATTTGAAACACTATTCTCGGCCAGACACGGTGGCTAACACCCGTAATCCCAGCACTTTGAGAGGCCAAGGCGGGTGGATCACCTGAGGTCAGGAGTTTGAGACCAGTCTGGCCAACATGGTGAAACCCCGTCTCTACTAAAAATACAAAAATTAGCTGGGCATGGTGGCAGGTGCCTGAAATCCCAGGTACTTGGGAGGCCGAGGCAGGAGAATCGCTTGAACCCAGGAGGCGGAGGTTGCAGTGAGCCGAGATCATGCTATTGCACTCCAGCCTGGACAACAGGAGCAAAAGTATGTCTCCAAAAAAAAAAAAAAAACACTATTCTAGATATATAACTACTACTGGAGTTTACCCCTGAGTTAAATACTGGTGGCACAGGTTTTGCTCATAATTCCAATTCCAATAAACCTGTCCTAAATCTCAGAATATCTTTGGAACTTATTTTTAGTAGTACAAATTATTGATCCCTAAAATAAACCCAGAGGATGGGAGGAAGGGTCCAAATTTTGGATTAATAAAACCAGTTACCTGGTGTCTCTCCTCTTATAAACTGTTTAACAATAATAAAATTACAAGAAGTTCTAATATCATGGATTGCAGCCATCCCATTAGAAAATGCTTAAAATATTGAGGAATCTAGAAGAAGACAAGTAGACAGTTTTATCTCCAGGATTGAAAAGAGATAGCAAGAATGTGTGGCAAGGACCTAAAATATCCTGTTTGGGGCATGAAACCAGGCTGCCTGAGTAAACTCTCAGTGCATGTAAAGCATTTAGAAGAGTGCCTAGCATGTAGGACAAGCTATGAGAGTGTTGGCTTTTCTGTAATAGTGGGTGTTTCCATGTGGCCATCCAAGAAATGGTTATGATGGTTAATTTTAATATGTCAACTTGACTGGGCTAAGGGATGCCCAGGTAGCTGGCAAAACAACAATTCTGGGTATGTCTGTGAGGCTGTTTCCAGAAGAGATTAGCATTTGAATCAGTAGATGGAGTAAAGATCCCCCCTCAAAAATGTGGGTGGGCATCATCCAATCCACTGAGGGCCTAAACAGAACAAAAAGGCAGAGGAAGGGCAAATTCTGTCTCTCTCTCTCTCTCTTTCTCTCTCCTCTTGACCAGGAACATCCATCTTTTCTTGCCCTCAAGCAAAAGATCTCCTGGTTCTCAGGCCTTCGGACTCCATATCTTACACCAGTACAGCCTCCCATTCCCTCCATCTGGAGCCTCCCACCCCCATTCTCAGGCCTTCAGACTCTAACTGGGAATTTTCAGACAGCATATCATGGGACTACTTGGCCTTCATAATTTCCTGAGCATCAGCCAATCCTGTAATAAAAAATAAAATTCAAGCCGGGCACAGTGGCTCACGCCTGTAATCCCAGCACTTTCGGAGGCTGAGGTGGGCAGATCACCTGAGGTCAGGAGTTTAAGACCAGCCTGGCCAACATGGTAAAACCCTATCTCTATTAAAAGTACAAAAAATTAGCCGGGTATGGTGGTGGGCACCTGTAGTCCCAGCTACTCGGGAGGCTGAGGCAGGAGAATCACTTGAACCTGGGAGGTGAAGGTTGAAGTGAGCTGAGATAGTGCCACTGCACTCCAGCCTGGGCAACAGAGCATGACTCTGTTTCAATTAATTAATTAATTAATTAAATGTAATAAAATTTTAGCGTTCTCCAAAGAAACAGAACCAATAGGATATATATATCCTGTATAACCAATATGTATATCCTGTATAACCAATATATATATCCTGTATAACATATATATATATCCTATTGGTTCTGTTTCTTTGGAGAACCCTGACTAATACAATGGTCTGAGAGAGAGCTAGGCCTAATTCTATTAACATATAAACAAAGAATGGGGAAAATTGCAATGTGGATGACAGTGAAAATAATAGCTAAATTTCAGTACCAAGTGCTAGGTATTTTGCTGGACAATTCATATAATCTCATCTAATCCTCACATCCTCATAATAGCCCTATAAAGTGGGCCTATTATAATTCCTATTTAAGTGTAAGGTTTTTATTATCCTCCTCTTTCCCATCTCCACACCCCAGACGATGTTGTTTCTTACCTCCCTGCCAGTACTCACCCTCTCTCTCCTCCTCTTCTATTCACCATGCATACTCTTTGCCTTACCACTTGCCCACGGATCCCCTATGCCCTCCCAAGTTGGGTTAGAAATGCTTCCTGTTTCCCTATAATATCCTGTTCATATTGCTATGAACAGGATACATATAATCTTATATATCATATGATCATATATACAAAATGCTATCAAATTTTCTTTTAGGTATTTCTCTCCCCATTACACTGTGAGATCTCGAGAGCCAGGGCTACTTCTTAACAGTTATATTCCAGCCTCTTATTTAGTAATTGGCACATAATACATGTCCAACAAAGGAAGAAAATATAAAAGGGATTAGACAAAGGAAATCATTAGAAAAGTACATAAAACATACAAAAATTTATTACATGGGACTATCCATATCACAAGTTGGAACTAATTTAAATGTTCAGCAATAGCGATTGGTTAAATGCATTTTATTTTATCCATAATTTCTATTCCGTATTTTTCAAGATATTTAAAGTCATGGAAGACTGCCACTTTAAACAAGCAAGACACAAAATTGTATCGATAATATTATTGCAATTGTGTTTTGAAAATAGCCATATGAATACAAAATATAAGTAAAAATACTAAAATATCAATAGTAGTTGCATTTGGATGGGAATTTGTGAGCAATTTTTATTTTCTTCTAGAACTCTTCTATTTTTCAAATTTTCTATTAAAAACCAAATTGTTTATTTTTATACAGTACACATCCATTTTAGAAAACTCACATAAACAAGTATAAAATTTTTAATTACATGTAATCCCGTGATCAATAAATAGTGATTGATTGATTGATCAATAGATAGATAAATGTATATAAGATTTTATTTAAAGGGATAAACATGGTAGCATATAATCAGGGAAGAGCTTTCTTTTTTTTTTTTTTTTTTTTTCCATGCCACCTCCTTCAAACTGGTTCTGGTAGCTCTCTTTTCATCTCCTTTGGTATGCCCTGAGTGGATCCCATGTTTTGCCAGTCACTTTTTGGCTATAAGAACATTTTATCCTTCCCCCTATCTCAGAGCTTCTGCAAGGATTAAAGTCCTGTGACAGTGTGGAACTGAAGGGAGGAGAATGTGGCTCTTCTTTCACATGCCTTGTTCCACCTCCTCCTACTTCTTCTGGCTCTGACAAGGGGATTGGATTCAACAAGCAGGAGGGATAAAAAGAAATGGCCTTTTTACTTAGTTGATGCCCTTGTGTCAAGCACCCACTGTCATGGGAGACGATCAAATTCCAGTTCTCTCTTGGGGTGAAGAGCATTATTTTCAGCCTGTATTGGAAATACTTCCCCACCTCTATGGGCAACTCCACCTGTACCCTGATACTGAAAATACTTTCTAGGATACAAGCACTCCCCACCAGTATCTGCCACCTGACAGTTTACCCACAACCCCTTTTTGCTGTAGGCTCTCCCTAGGGCCAGTAGCCCTCTTGGGTAAAACATTTTCAAGACCCTTAACACCCTCCTCAGTGGCTATGTGGCTCATGGAACTTACAAATCTTTTCTCCCACCCATCCTGACTGCTGCCCTCTCACAAACAGCCTCCCAAAGCCAAGATTTTCCAAGCAAGAGGCAGTCAAAAGTTTTGATCTTCCTTACATTTGACCCGAAGTTCTGGGCACAGGTATCCAGTTCTCTTGTAAAATTCTCATGCGCCGCACCTATGCACCCATGCATCCTCTGTAATGAATGTCCGGGCTTGACATAAGCAGCTGATGATGGTAGATACTGGGCTACTTTGGCCCACTATATCATAGCAAGTCCTCTGGGACGTGCTTACACCTCTTTTGAAAATTAGTGTGTACTTATTGTCCATTGTTCTCAGCTTTGATGACTTAGTCAGAATTCCATGACAATAGAAAAAGTCTTATTTAACATCTGTTGTGTAATATATTATACTTTTACAAAAATGGGACTATATGTATACATTAATAAGCATTATGTCTCAAAATGTACTGCTGGTCTATTATGCCCCTGGTACTGAGAGAAATAAAAAAAATGATAAAAATCCTTATCTTTTAAAAAGCCTACAATCCAGCAGGGAAGATAAGACATGTGAACAAACAACTGTAATAAAAATGCCATAAATGTGAAAAAAAAAAAGCATTTTCAATGATAAAGAAAGGGAAGGTTGGGCCAGGTGCGATGGCTCACGCCTGTAATCCCAGCACTTTGGGAGGCCAAGGCCAGTGGATCACCTGAGGTCAGGAGTTCAAGACCAGCTGACCTACAAGGTAAAAGCCCGTCTCCACTAAAAATACAAAAATTAGCCGGGCGTGGTGGCAGGCGCCTGTAGTCCCAGCTACTCTGGAGGCTGAGATAGGAGAATTGCTTGAACCCGGGAGGTGGAGGTTGCAGTGAGCTGAGATCACGCCACTGCACCCCAGCCTGGGTGATGGAGCAAGATTTGAGATTCCATCTCAAAAAAGAAAAAAAAAGAAAGAAAAAAAGAAAGGGAAGGTTACTTCCAGTGTGGAGTGATTATTTATCAGGAAGGGTTAAATTTTCAGCTAAATTCTGAAGAATTGGTAAGATCTCAATAGTATAAAATGGAGGTGGGGGAACACATATACCAGAGACAAGAAACAATGAATAAAAGCACACAGACTAAAAAACATAACATTTTTTCAGAGAATACTGAATAGTCCAATTTTTTTAGGAATACAATATTCCTCAAAGAACTTGCCATTTTTACAATAATAGCAATTAAGGCAGCCTAGATTCCTTGTCATGCATTGATACATTATTAGGGCACTATGAAAATTTCTTAGGACTATGTCATGAGTGGTATCTAGAGAATTTGAACTGTTAATTTGGCAGTGATGAAGCACTGAAGAATTACAAATTATAAAGAAACACCAGGCTGTGCAAGAGCCAAAGATAAGAAGGAAAGTATCTAGGAGGCATGCGCAATCATTGCTGCCTAAACTAGGACGGTGGCAGTGGGAATGCAAAGGAATGCACCAATTCAGATGACAATCCAAAGCCTTTTGAGCATTCAGTCCATCAGCCACCCTGATAACACCAATAAAGCCTTGCTGGAGAGACTTTGGGTTGACTGCTCGCTGGTGATGAAGGATTTGCACTGAGAATACAAATTCCCACTTCTTATCCCCCTCAAGGCCCAGGTAATACATTTTCAAAGAGCCTATCTAGTGTTAAGGGTGCAGGCTAAGTCATAGAAAGGAGCAAAATTAACTATCTCATAAGGGAATTCAACTCACCAACAGAAACAAAGGGTCACAGGTGTGTTTCAGGAGGTTTAAACGGCTTGACAGAGGAAAGGGATGGCAAGTTCCTAGCATCTTCTTGAACCTGCCAATAATGGCAAAACATCATAATGCTCAGGGTAAAATGATGTGTATTAATTGAGAAGTAACAATAAATGCTACCTGGGGATTGTTAATCTTTAGACATATGGTGTTAATTTAAAGTGCTATTTCTATACTAGGTGCCCCAATAATGTGTCAATCCAAGACCAGGAATTCTTAATATTCTAGGCTGCCTTCATTGTTATCATAAAAACACAAAATGTAATGGCTGCTAAGATTTTGTAGTACCCAGGACGTGATCCAGCACCGTGTAGCTACTTTGATGTTTTACAACCTTCATTTTGATGCCAGATATAATAGTGATCAAATGTCTCAAGAGTGGGTCAAAAGGGGAAATAATGAAAAGAGAAGACATTATCATTGGCAAATGAAGGTCATCTTTATAGAAACAGAAACACCAATTGTGCGTTACTAGCAGAAAAAGCCATGTGTTTCTTTGATGGTACTGTACTGCCCTCTAGAGACAAGCCTATGACATGCAGCTCTAGCTAAAACCAAACTGAAAATCTAAAATAAACCCAAGCACAATTCAGGCAAAACGGAAAACATGAAATTCTAGATTAATATTTTCAAAGAACTCCTACCTCAACAGGCAATAAAAATAGCTTCTAAGTCCAATATTAATGTAAGGATGTTTTGAAGTAAAATATATGCATTTTCCCAGAAATCTGAAATATGAGAGTAAATTAATTAACTACGGAACTTGCAGCAGTTTAAAGATCAAGCTATAGGCCGGGTGCGGTGGCTCACACCTGTAATCCCAGCACTTTAGGAGGCAGAGGCAGGTGGATCACCCGAGTTCAGGAGTTCAAGACCAGCCTGGCCAACATGGTGAAACCCTGTTTCTTCTAAAAATACAAAAATTAGCCAGGCATGGTGGTAGGCACCTGTAATCCTAGCTACTTGGGAGGCTGAGTCAGGATAATCACTTGAACCCTGAAGGTGGAGGTTGCAGTGAGCCGAGAATGCGCCATTGCACTCCAGCCTGCCTGGGCAACAGAGTGAGACTCCATCTAAATAATAATAATAATAATAATAATAATAATAATAATGATAAAGAGCTATAAATGGATAAAAAGAAATTGGGAATGGGGACAATAAAAAGAAAAGTTTACTGGGAAAGCAAGAGCCATTAACTCGAATAGCAAAAGATGGTCCAGAAGTTTTACAGAGACAATGAAGTTTACTCAATAACAAGTAGCTAGATTAGTCAAATTATGAATCATTTGCACTTTAAAACACTGTTTGTAAAAACGACCATTAATAGCACTTCATTTTAACCTGAAACAATGTTACATATAATACTACAACCAGACCTCCTGATCAGCCCCCCAGAAAAGACTGCATCTAAATACCGGTATTAATTGCCGGAGGCTGAAAGCCCCTGACCCTCCCTATGGTCTGAGCTTTGGGCTCCACTCACCTATACTAACTCTTGTGTCAGAAGTGACAGGAGGTTTAGGGACACAGAAGGAAAGAGAGTGTCAACTGGATGTCATTTGAGGTAACTCTGATCTCTGAAATGTATAAGAACTGTTTTCAACTCTTATCCCAGGTCCATGGGAAAAGCTACTGCCTCCTCGGATTCCTGAGAACTCCTGGGGGCCAATCATCTCATAATTGCCTTGCACTCGATTTCCTAACTCACTCAATTCTTAGCTCCCAAGTCACTATCTGATTTGAAACTACACCTTTTTTTACTTTTTTCAAAATACCGCCAGCACAAGGATGAGTGAGAGTCATACTTAATCAAAGATCTGGGAGACAAAGAACCACAGAGCTAATAAACTAACGTTGATAGTAGATAACCCTGTTCTTTAAAGTCTAACACAGGAAAATGCGTGCCGCTACCGCAGGGCAGAAGCAGATCCAGTCAGTCAGTCAGTTGTAGTTTTAATTAAACTATCTTACTCCTGATTAAGAGTCAATTAACTCATTCCTTTTTGGCCCAAGGGCATGTTAACAACCACCTTCACCTATGTCTTCCAATTCCTTTATATGGTATATTGAAAAAATATTATATTTTTATAGTGCCATATTTTTTCAATGTGCTATTGTAGTCCAATGAAGTGATTAAAACACACACACACACACACACACACACAAACACACACACACACAGTTAGTCAGAAACTCCCAAACTGTTAAAAGGCATACAAGATACCATGGTAGTTAGTCATGCAACACCAAACACATCCCAGAGTCAGCTTCTTCTGGGCATTTTCTACCTTCTTATACTCTACTTAACCTTGACATTGCTGTCTTTCTGCTTACATAACCTCTCAGCCACCACCAAACTGCAGAATAGGGAGCACAACAAGCGTGAGAAAAAAGTTTCCATGGTAAAAGATGACATGTTAGGCATGAATTCACTAAGATTGAGAAAGTAAAGTTGATTTATTTTACTGTAACAGATATGGAGTGAATTTAAAAAAATCTCGTAGGCTCCTTCAGATGTCATACATATGATCAGATTTTCTGTTCAGAGCTGTGTACCTCTGGCAAATCCCAACATGGAGAGTTTTATGGATATTAGGCCGGGCAACGTGGCTCATGCCTATAATGTCAGCACTTTGGGAGTCTGAGGCAGAAGTATTCTTCTGCCTTGAGCCCAGGAGTTCAAGACCAGCCTGGGCTCTATAGATCCACCTCTACAAAAAATAAAAAATTAGCCTGATATTGTGGCACGTGCTACTCGAGAGGCCAAGGCAGGGGGATCATTTCAGTCCAGGAGATTGAGGATGCAATGAGCTGTACTCCAGCCTGGCTGACAGAGCAAAACCCTGTGTCAAAAAACAAAAACACAAGGTTGCATGGGGGATTCCACTGTTTGTTATAGCGTCAGGTTCAAATGGGGTCATTTTTTTATTCTTCTTCTTTTTTCCTCCCTTTTTTGGATAAGTACAACTTACCTGGTATTTATATTACTTAGTTTCAGCTTATGGCTTTATCTCATAATATCTGTTTTTACCACACAAAAATATTCTTTAGATGGGAGGCAGGACAAGGCCTTTTGAATTCCAGGAAGCTCCATGCCTGAATTCGTCTCCACAGAACCCACATGCAGAGTCCTCATGACCTCTAATTAATATCTTACCTTCAGCACCCGTGGCTACCCTGTGTTTTTCTCTTTACTCAAGGAAGTTAGCCTTCACCTTTTAGATCATCAGACAGTGAAGGCTTCCAAGAGATACTAGCTTTGTTGTTTTTCGTGTCCTGGACAGCAGCATCACCTTTGCTCACCTCAGGCCATCTCCTATAGCTCACATTCTCACAAACATGCTGACTTTGAGACAAAGATTTTGAAGCATTCATTGTGAATAATGACTTTGATTTTGTAACTGTCACACTGAACAAAAAGGACTCTTGGAGTATAATCAGAAAGTAACTTTACTTTTTAACCACTAGTCCTTGAAATATAATCTGTGAAGCTAGATCAACCTCCTTCTCCAGTCAAAAATTAAGGCAGGCTTCACACCTTTCCTGTCCTTTTGAATAATACCAAGAGTTCTTTCCTGTAGCAAATGCCTCTGAAACCTGGGTCACATTCCCTGAGCCTATCTCTGATTTTCTTTTTTGTTTGTTTGCCAGGTTTTGGTATCAGGATGATGCTAGCTTCATAAAAGGAGTTAAGGAGGAGTCCCTCCTCCTCAATTTTTTGGAATAGTTTCAATAGAATTGGTATTAGCTCTTCTTTGTGTGTCTGGTAGAATTCAGCTGTGAATCCATGTGGTCTGGGGCTTTTTTTTTTTATTGTTAGGTTTTTTTATTACTGCTTCCATTTTGGAACTCAGCACTGATCTGTTCAGAGTTTCAATTTCTTCTTGATTCAATCTTGGGAGACTGTAAGTTTCCAGTAATTTATTCATTTCCTCTAGATTTTCTAATGTGTGTGCATAGAGGTGTTCATAATAGTCTCTGAGACTCTTTTGTATTTCTGTAGGATCAATTGTAATGTCACCTTTGTCATTTCTGATTGCACTTATTTGAATCTTCTTTTTCCTTTGTTAATCTAGCTAGTGGTCTATTGATCTTGTTTATCCTTTCAGAGAACCACCTTTTGGTTTCATTAATTTTTTGTAGAATATGTGTATTTGGATCTCAATTTTGTTCTGTTCTGCTTTGATTTTAGTTATATCTTTTCTTCTGCTAGCTTTGGGGTTACTTTGTTCTTGTTTTTCTAGTTTCTGTAGGTGTGATGTTAGATTAATTTTCTAACTTTTTGAGGTAGATGTTTTGCACTATAAACTTTCCTCTTAACATTGCCTTGCCGTATCTCAAATATTTTGGTATGTTGTGTCACTTTTTATTTACTTCAAAGCGTTTCTTGATTTCTGCCTTAGTTTTGTCATATACCCAAAAGTTATTCAGGAGTAAGTTGTTTAATTTCCATGTAATTGTGCAGTTTTGAGAGATCCTCTTGGTATTGATTTCTATTTTTATTCCACTGTAGTCCAAGAGTATGCTTGGTATGATTTCAATTTTTAAAAAATTTATTGAGACTTGCTTTACGGTCAAGCATGTGGTCAATCTTAGAGTATGCCCCCTGTGCAGAAGAGAATAATGTATACTCTGTGGTTGATGGGTGGAATATTCTGTAGATGTCTATTAGTTCCAATTGGTCAAGTGTAGAATTTAAGTCCAGAATTTGTTAGTTTTCTGCCTTGATAATCTGTCTAACACTATCATTGGGGTGTAAAGGTCCCTTATTATTACTGTGTGGCTAGTTAAGTTTTTCTGTAGGCCTAGAAGTACTTGTTATTTGAAGTTGGGTGCCCCAATATTGGGTGCAAATACATTTAGGATAGTTAAGTCTTCTTGTTAAATTGAACCTTTTATCATTATGTAATGCTTTTCTTTGTCCTTTTTTACTATTAGTTTAAAGCCTGCTTTATCTGATATAAGAACAGCAACCCCAATCTTTGTTGTTTTTTGTTTGTGTGGTAGATATTTCTCCAACCCTTTACTTTGAGCTGATGGGTGTCATTGACAGCAGAGAGATGGGTCTTTTTTTTTTTAATCCAACTTGCACTCTGTGCCTTTTAAGTGGGGCATTTATGTCCCACTTTTTAATTTTATGAGATCTACTTCTTTTTAGCTTCCACATATAAGTGAGAACATGTAGTGTTTAACTTTCTGGTCTTGTCTCATTTCACTTAACACAATGTCTTCCAGTTCTATCCATGTTGCTGTGAATGACAGAATTTCATTCCTTTTTTTGTGGCTGAATATTAGTCTATTGTGTATATGTAGCATATTTTCTTCATCCATTCATCTGTTGTTGGACACCTAGGTTGATTTCATATTTTGGCTATTGTGAAGAGTGGTGCAATAAACATTTGTGTGCAGATGACTCTTTGATATACCTGAGTTCCTTTCCTTTGGATAAATGTCCAGAAATGATTTGCCCACATTTTAATCAGGTTGTTTTTTTAGCTATTGAGTTATTTGAGTTCCTTATATATTTTGGATATTAACCCTTTATCAGTTGTGTGGTTTGCAAATATTTTCTTTCATTCTGCAGGATGTTTCTTCACTCTGTTGATTGTTTTCTTTGCTGTACAGAAGCATTTTAGTCTGATGCAGTCCCATTTGTCTATTTGTGCTTTTGTTGCCTATGCTTTTGATGTCTTATCCAAAACAATCATTACCCAGAGCAGTGTTAAGATGTTTTCTCATATGTTCTCTTCTAGTAGTTTTTAAGTCTTATTTTCTTTGTCTTTAATATATTTTATATTTAATATATTTTAGTTCTTGTATATGACGTGAGATAAGGGTCCAATTTTATTTTATGCATATAAATATCCAGTTTTCTAAACAGCATTTATTGAAAGAGACTGATCTTTTCCAATTACACAATATCCTTGCCATCTTTGTCAAAGATTTATTTGACCATAATATTTGCACTTACTTCTGGGCTTTCTATGTCATCCCATTAGTCTACATGTCTGTTTTTGTGCCAGGATCATACTGTTCAGGTTACTGTAACTATGTAATGTATTTTGAAATCAGGTAGGGCAATACTTCCAGCTTTATTCTTATTTCCTAAGATTGCTATGGCTACTCAGAGTCTTTTGTGATTCAATAAAATATTTTAGGTGTTTTTTCTTTTTTTTCAGAATGATTGAAACAGTTTATTAATTCTAATATTTCTGAGAACCCACTGTGTTCTAGGAACACATAGTTACACAGATGATGTAATGAATGAGACAAAATCTGTATCTTCGAGTTGCGCCAAAAGCAGTAATTTCTAAGGTATGTGTGGTGGGGAAAGGGTGCTCTGAGGAGAGGGAGATGGGGAACAGAATCACTTGAGAGTGAGGATTTGTTTCCAATTAATTAACATGCCCACAAGAATCTGCCATACCCCACATCAAGAATCATTGCTTTAATATAGATCGATGAGTTGATGACGTTAATGAGTTGATGACTGTCTCCCAGGTATGTTGGGGAACAAAAAAGTTTGAGAAACAAACACAATCATAAAGAACTATATTCTAGTAATAAGGCATTACCATTGCTCCTACTTTTTAATGTATTACATAAATTATATAATACTTTTTAATGTATTTAATAAATACATCTCATAGTGGATTTTCTTAAAACAGAGCTTGCCTTTTCATTTTTTTAAATTTTTTTTAATATTCTATTTTTTTATTTCTGTGAAATATGTCATTGGAATTTTGACAGGGAATGCATTGAATCTATAGATTACTTTGGGTAGTATGGACATTTTAATAACATCAATTCTTCCAATCCATCAAGATGGGATATCTTTCCATTTATTTGTGTCTTCTTTAATTTCGTTCATCAATGTTTTACAGTTTTCAGTGTAAAAATCTTACACCTTCTTAGTGAAATTTATTCCTAAGATTTGAGATTTTTTGTAGCTATTACAAATAGGATTGTTTTCTTGGCTTCTTTTTCAGATAGTCCATTGTTAGTGAATAGAAATGTTACTGATTTTTGTATGTTGCATTTGTATTCTGCAACTTTATTGAATTTGTTCATTAGTTCTACCGGTTCTTTGCTTGAGTCTATAGGGTTTTCTATAAATCAGATCATGTCATCTGCAAACAGACAATGTTACCTGATTCTTTCCATTTGGGATGACTTCTATTTCTTTTTCTTGACTTACTACTCTGGCTAGGACTTCCAATACTATTTTAAATAGAAGTGCTGGCTGGGCACAGTGGCTCACACCTGTAATCCCAGCAGTATGAGAGGCCAAGATGGGTGGATCACCTGGGGTCAGGAGTTTGAGACCAGCCTGGCCAACATGGCAAAACCTTGTCTCTACTGAAAACACAAAAATTAGCCAAGTGTGGTGGCACACACCTGTAGTCCCAGCTACTTGAGAGGCTGAGGCAGGAGAATAGCTTGAATCTGGGAGGCAGAGGTTGCAATGGGCTGAGATCACGCCACTGCACTCCAGCCTGGGCAACAGAGCAAGACTCCATTTCTAAAATAAATAAATAAATATGGTGAGAGTTGGCATCCTTGTCTTATTCCTGAACTTTGAGAAAACGCTTTGAGCTTTTCACTACTAAGTATAATGTTAACTGTAGGTTTGTCATATATGGCCTTTAATATGTTCAAGTCCATTCCAACTTGTTGAGCAATTTTATCATGGAAGGATGTTGAATTTTTTCAGATGCTTTTTGTGCATCTGTTGAGATGATTGTAAGATTTTTATCCATCATTTTGTTAATATAGTGTATCATTTTTATTGATTTGCATACATTAAAGCATCTTCATATCCCAGGGATAAATAATTGTACTTGATCATGATGTGTAGTTTTTCTAGTATGCTGTTGAATTTGATTTGCTAGTACTTTGTTGAGGATTTTCACATCTATGTTAATTAGGGATATTGGCTTACAATTTTCTTCTTTTTATAGAGTCCTTGTCTGGCTTTGGTATTAGATAATGCTGGCCTCAAGAGTTTGGAAATATTTCTTCCTCTTTAATTTTTTGCAAGAGTTTGAGAAGATTAGGCATTAATTATTCTTTAAATGTTTTACAGAGCCAGCGCACCCCTTCAGAAGGACAAATGCCTTCTTGTTCAATCACCCTGGAAAACATAGGTGCCAGGGAAAGAGAGGAGCAGAAGCAGCCTCCAGAGTGGGTGAGAGGACTCATCAAACATCTAAATGTGCCCTTTGGTGATGGACTAAATATGCTGCAGGTGAGCTAGAGAACAACTTCATTTGTATACCTAACATAACATCATTTAGCCTTCACTTGATGCAGATAAGAAATTTACGGCCCACTCCTGCTTCCAGGAAACAGAGAAGGCAGCCAGACCTGTGCCTGCCAGCACCCCACCCCTGAGCCAACACCACCTCCAGTGCAATGGCACACATAGTCACCAGCAGGGGCCCCCCACCACCCTCAATTGCATTGTCTCCACCACTGTGGTGAATACTCGCAAGAGACAGGCACCCCAACACACACATATACCCACCTGTATGTCATCATCAACAAAGACCAAAGGTAGATAAAACCACAAAGATGGGGAGAACCCAGAGCAGAAAAGCTGAAAATTCTAAAAATCAGAGCACCTCTTCTCCTCCAAAGGAACGCAGCTCCTC
This sequence comes from Pan troglodytes, assembly GCF_028858775.2. Taxonomy (NCBI): domain Eukaryota; kingdom Metazoa; phylum Chordata; class Mammalia; order Primates; family Hominidae; genus Pan; species Pan troglodytes. Next base: position 42,930,541 of record NC_072413.2, read on the forward strand.
ACCAACAACAGAACAAAGCTGGATGGAGAATGACTTTGACGAGTTGAGAGAAGAAGGTTTCAGACGACTGGTAATAACAAACTTCTCTGAGCTAAAGGAGGATGTTCGAACCCATCGCAAAGAAGCTAAAAACCTTGAAAAAAGATTAGACAAATGGCTAACTAGAATAAACAGCGTAGAGTAGACCTTAAATGACCCGATGGAACTGAAAACCATAGCATGAGAACTACATGACACATGCACAAGCTTCAGTAGCCGATTTGATCAAGTGGAAGAAAGAGTATCAGTGATTGAAGATCAAATGAATGAAATTCAGTAAGAAGAGAAGTTTAGAGAAAAAAGAGTAAAAAGAAATAAACAAAGCCTCAAAGAAATATGTGACTACGTGAAAAGACCAAATCTATGTCTGACTGGTGCACGTGAAAGTGATGGGGAGAATGGAATAAAGTTGGAAAACAATCTTCAGGATATTATCCAGGAAAACTTCCCCAACCTAGCAAGGCAGGCCAACATCCAAATTCAGGAAATGCAGAGAACTCCACAAAGATACTCCTCGAGAGAACAACTCCAAGACACATAATTATCAGATTCACCAAAGTTAAAATGAAGGAAAAAATATTAAGGGCAGCCAGAGAGAAAGGTCGGGTTACCCACAAAGGGAAGCCCATCAGACTAACAGAGGATCTCTTGGTAGAAACTCTACAAGCCAGAAGAGAGTGGCTTAAAGAAAATTCTTAAAGAAAAGAATTTTCAACCCGGCATTTCATATCCAGCCAAACTAAACTTCATAAGTGGAGGAGAAATAAAATACTTTACAGACAAGCAAATGCTGAGAGATTTTGTCACCACCAGGACTTCCTTACAAGAGCCCCTGAAGGAAGCACTAAACATGGAAAGGAAAAACCAGGAGCAGCCACTGCAAAAACATGCCAAATTGTAAAGGCCATCGATGCTAGGAAGAAACTGCATCAACTAATGAGCAAAATAACCAGGTAATATCATAGTGACAGGATCAAATTCACACCTAACAATATTAACCTTAAATGTAAATGGGCTAAATGCCCCAATTAAAAGACACAGACTGGCAAACTCGATAAAGAGTCAAGACTCATCATTGTGCTGTATTCAGGAGACCCATCTCACGTGCAGAGAAACACATAGGCTCAAAATAAAGGGAAAAAGGAAGATCTACCAAGCAAATGGAAAACAAAAAAAAAGCAGGGATTGCAATCCTAGTCTCTGATAAAACAGATTTTAAACCAACAAAGATCAAAAGAGACAAGGCCATTACATAATGATAAAGGGATCAATTCAACAAGAAGAGCTAACTATCCTAAATACATATGCACCCAATACAGGAGCACCCAGATTCATAAAGCAAGTCCTTAGAGACCTACAAAGGTACTTAGACTCCCACACAAAAATAATGGGAGACTTTCACATCCCACTGGCAACATTAGATCAACGAAACAGAAAGTTAACAAGGATATCCAGGAATTGAACTCAGCTCTGCATCAAGCAGACCTAATAGACATCTACAGAACTCTCCACCCCAAATCAACAGAATATACATTCTTCTCAGCACCACGTCACACTTATTCTAAAATTGACCACATAGTCGGAAGTAAAGCACTCCTCAGCAAATGTCAAAGAACAGAAATTATAACAAACTGTCTCTCAGACCACAGTGCAATCAAACTAGAACTCAGGATTAAGAAACTCACTCAAAACTGCTCAACCACATGGAAACTGAACAACCTGTTCCTGAGTGACTACTGGGTACATAACGAAATGAAGGCAGAAATAAAGATGTTCTTTGAAACCAATGAGAACAAAGACACAACATACCGGAATCTCTGGGACACATGTAAAGTAGTGTGTAGAGGGAAATTTATAGCACTAAATAACCACAAGAGAAAGCAGGAAAGATCTAAAATTGACATCCTAACATCACAATTAAAAGAACTAGAGAAGCAAGAGCAAACATATTCAAAAGCTGGCAGAAGACTTGAAATAACTAAGATCAGAGCACAACTGAAGGAGATAGAGACACAAAAAACCCTTCAAAAAAAATCAATGAATCCAGGAGCTGGTGTTTTGAAATGATCAACAAAATTGATAGACCGCTAGCAAGACTAATAAAGAAGAAAAGAGAGAAGAATCAAATAGACTCAATAAAAAATGATAAAGGGGATATCACCACCGATCCCACAGAAGTACAAACTACCATGAGAGAACACTATAAAAACACCTCTATTCAAATAAACTAGAAAATATAGAAGAAATGGATAAATTCCTGGACACATACACCCTCCCAAGACTAAACCAGGAAGAAGTCTAATCCCTGAATAGACCAATAACAGGCTCTGACATTGAGGCAATAATTAATAGCCTATCGACCAAAAGAAGTCCAGGACCAGATGGATTCACAGCCAAACTCTACCAGAGGTACAAAGAGGAGCTGGTACCATTCCTTCTGAAATTATTCCAATCAATAGAAAAAGAGGGAATCCTCCCTAACTCATTTTATGAGGCCAGCATCATCCTGATACCAAAGCCTGGCAGAGACACAACAAAAAAAGAGAATTTTAGACCAATATTCCTGATGAACATTGATGCAAAAATCCTCAATAAAATACTGGCAAACCAAATCCAGGAGCACATCAAAAAGCTTATCCACCACAATCAAGTGGGCTTCATCCCTGGGATGCAAGGCTGGTTCAACATATGCAAAACAATAAACATAATCCAACATATAAAGAGAACCAAAGACAAAAACCTCATGATTATCTCAATAGATGCAGAAAAGGCCTTTGACAAAATTCAACAGCCTTTCATGCTAAAAACTCTCAATAAACTAGATATTGATGAGAAACTATGCATCTCAAAATAATAAGAGCTATTTATGACAAGCCCACAGCCAATATCATACTGAATGGGCAAAAACTGGAAGCACTCCCTTTGGAAACTGGCACGAGACAGGGATGCCCTCTCTCACCACTCCTATTCAACATAGTGTTGGAAGTTCTGGCCAGGGCAATCAGGCAGGAGAAAGAAATAAAGTGTATTCAATTAGAAAAAGAGAAAGTCAAATTGTCTCTGTTTGCAGATTACATGATTGTATATTTAGAAAACCCTGTCGTCTCAGTCCAAAATCTCCTTAAGCTGATAAGCAACTTCAGCAAAGTCTCAGGATACAAAATCAATGTGCAAAAATCACAAGCATTCCTATACACCAATAACACACAGAGAGCCAAATCATGAGTGAACTCCCATTCACAATTGCTTCAAAGAGAACAAAATACCTAGGAATCCAACTTACAAGGGATGGGAAGGACCTCTTCAAGGAGAACTAAAAACCGCTGCTCAAAAAAATAAAAGACGACACAAACAAATGGAAGAACATTCCATGCTCATGGATAGGAAGAATCAATATCAGGAAAATGGCCATACTGCCCAAGGTAATTTATAGATTCAATGCCATCCCCATCAAGCTACCAATGATTTTCTTCACAGAATTGGAAAAAAACTACTTTAAAGTTCCTATGGAACCAAAAAAGAGCCTGCATAGCCAAGACAATCCTAAGCAAAAAGAACAAAGCTGGAGGCATCATGCTACCTGATTTCAAACTATTCTACAAGACTACAGTAACCAAAACAGCATGATACTGGTATCAAAACAGAGATATAGACCAATGGAACAGAACAGAGCCCTCAGAAATTATACCACACGTCTACAACCATCTGATCTTTGACAAACCTGACAAAAACAAGAAATGGGAAAAAGATTCCCTATCTAATAAATGGTGCTGGGAAAACAGGCTAGCCATATGTGGAAAGCTGAAACTGGATCCCTTCCTTACACCTTATACAAAAATTAATTCAAGATGGATTAAAGACTTAAATGTCAGACCTAAAACCATAAAAACCCTAGAAGAAAACCTAGGCAATACCATTCAGGACATAGGTATGGGCAAGGACTTCATGACTAAAACACCAAAAGCAATGGCAACAAAAGCCAACATAGACAAAAGGGATCTAATTAAACTAAAGAGCTTCTGCATGGCTAAAGAAACTATCATCAGAGTGAACAGGCAACCTACAGAATGGGAGAAAATTTTTACAGTCCAGCCATCTGTCAAAGGGCTAATATCCAGGATGTACAAAGAACTTAAACAAATTTACAAGAAAAAATCAAACAACCCCATCGAAAAGTGGGCAAAGGATATGAACAGACACTTCTCAAAAGAAGACATTTATGCAGCCAACAGACACATGAGAAAATGCTCATCATCACTGGCCATCAGAGAAATGCAAATCAAAACCACAGTGAGATACCATCTCACACCAGTTAGAATGGCAATCATTAAAAGTCAGGAAACAACAGGTGCTGGAGAGGATGTGGAGAAATAGGAACACTTTTACACTGTTGGTGGGACTGTAAACTAGTTCAACCATTGTGGAAGACAGTGTGCCGATTCCTCAAGGATCTAGAACTAGAAATATCATTTCACCCAGCCATCCCATTACTGGGTATATATATACCCAAAGGAATGTAAATCATGCTGCTATAAAGACACATGCACACATATGTTTACTGCAGCACTATTCACAATAGCGAAGACTTGGAACCAACCCAAATGTCCATCAATGATAGACTGGATTAAGAAAATGTGGCACATATACACCATGGAATACTATGCAGCCATAAAAAAGGATGAGTTCATGTCCTTTGTAGGGACATGGATGAAGCTGGAAACCATCATTCTCAGAAAACTATCGCAAGGACAGAAAACCAAACACCACATGTTCTCACTCATAGGGGGGAATTGAACAATGAGAACACTTGGACATAGGGTGGGGAACATCACACACCAGGACCTGTCATGGGATGGGGGCAGCGGGGAGGGATAGCATTAGGAGATATACCTAATGTAAATGACGAGTCAATAGGTGCAGCACACCAACATGGCACATGTATACATATGTAACAAACCTGCATGTTGTGCACATGTACCCTAGAACTTAAAGTATAATAAAAAAAGAATTTAATCCATTTAAGTCTAAAGTAAGTATTAATAGGTTAAAAACTTACTACTGTCATTTTGTTAATTGTTTTCTGGGTTTTTTTTTTTCTTAGCTCCTTTGTTCCTTCTTCCTCTCTTGTTGTCTTCTTTTGTGAATTTATTGTCTTTTTCTAGTATGCTTTGATTCCTTTCTCTTTATTTTTGTGTATCTACTACAGGTTTTTTCTTTGTGGTTTCTATGAGGCTTAAATAAAATAGCTTATAGTTACAACAGTCTATTTTAAGCTGATAACAACTTAACTTTGACCACATAGAAAAACTATTCTTTAACTTCTCATCCTCCCATATTTCGTTATTGATGTCATAATTTACATTTTTTTTGCTAAGTTCAAACTATTATTTCCTTCACTTCTAATTACAAATAAGTTTTACCTTTTATTGTATTCCATTATACAATTTTACATAGTACCATTATTATTTTAAGCAATAATTAGCAAACTGAACTGCTGTTTTTGAGTTCTACTTTTCAGCATATAGATTTACCTAAAAAAGTACAAACCAAGCACAGTGGTGCAATTTGCCAGGCACTTTCAAATTACTTAAATATTTACAAATATGTAACACAAGAAAATTTTGGTGTCGAGAAGAAACACTCCATGTATATCAAATCTTTAAATTTTAACATTTGCACAGTTGCAAATATTCCTGAGAAAGTTCAACCTTATTGTCATTTACATCTGCATTTTTTCACACTTCAGTGTATCTTGGGGAACCATAGCCTCGGTTACTCAATGTGCCACTAATTGCACAAAAGACATGTAATGTGTTGCTAATCCAGGGAGAATGCATTGTGTCTTCTTGTAATATCCGCTCATGGATAATGTCAAATAATTATTTTACCATGTCTCTGAAATTTGACTTTAGCCCTTCATGGTACTCAACTTGATCTTCTTTAATTAGCCACTCATTTAGTTCAAGTGCAATGCCGCATGCTTGTATGGATTTCCTAAACATGTCTTTCAACTCATTCACTTTCTTAGGTGGATACTTGCTAGCTTGGCTATCATTTAAGAAAGCCCCTGCATATACTAATGGACCAGCATTGACCTGCATGGAAACACAGCCCTGCAATTTAAGTTGGAGTTGAATCATGTCCACGTCAACAGAGGAGCAAATATTTTGCAGATCTGCAGTTTTATCTTTTATTTCATCAGTGGCAACATCAATTGGTTTTAAATTAATCTGCTGTTCACAGTTAATAGGAATCCTCTTCTTTACATAGGGAAATGACTTTGAGGTTGTCAAGATTGTATGGCATTTGCACTGTTCTTCTGTACAACCCTGCTTTTTGCCTGATAAAGTGTAAGGAGCCTCAAAAACAAATCTGCTGATATTATGATTTCTTCCAAACTCGGTCTTTCTTTCTGTGGATTCTTTGTCATCAAAGTAAGGCTTCACATAAGTAACTTACATATGAGCATATTTTGGATCAAACTCTTTGGCATTTACCTCGTCTGTATCCTGAATTTTTTTGACATTCGCCATACCAAATTTTTCACCATAAAGTTTAACAAGTCTCAGGGAAATTTCTGAGAGGCCAGTGAGCTTTGGTTCTTTATAGATGTACTCCTTTCCATCTTCTTCTTCAAAAAAAGACTGGCCATAAAGGCAACTCTGAAGAAAGTGCCTAAAAGTCTTTTTTTTTTTTTTTGTATGCATAACTTTCCAGAATTTTTGTGTAAGCTCCCTGAAGAGTTCTATAAACTTGAGTAAGTTTCTCAGACTCACGATGTTTCTCATAAATTGGAATGATCAACTTGGAAATCTCAGAAATTATTTCATAAAGTTTTGCCTTCCATAAGCTATCCACACATTGTTCTAGCAACTCCAGCAAAACTTCTTCACTATAATAGACGTCCATCATCCCAGCATCTTCTTTCACTGCTCCTTCTTCATCTATATTGGGAGTAATTTTCTTGAAGGGTAAACATCCATTAGGAAATTTTTTTTTCAATGAAGAAACTCTGCAACTAGAGCTGCTGCATGGACATAACACATTGCAGCCTCTGAAAAATCTCCATTTTTTACATGAATGTTGGCCATGCTATCAAGTCAGGTTTTCCTAAGCTCTGGGATACTTGCATAGGACTTGGCTAAGCTACACTGGAGATCAATTAGCATTTCAGGGTCTTTCTCATGCTCCTTCATTTGGGCAGTGGCCATAAGAACAGTGCAGATTCTCTTGGTCAAGTCTTTGACTTCGGTGGGAAAGGCAGTTGCCTTCATAGTTCTGTCACTATTTGCAAAATTATTGATAATGAATAAATACTCCTGAAATCTTGATCTTCCACTTAGTACTATATCAGTTATCAGTTGGCTTACAGCAATTATTATCTGTAGATGTGTCCTCTAAACGGTCTTCCTTTTGGTATACTCAAAGTTGTTTCTCATCAAAAGATATAAAAGTGCAGATGTTTCATTTCTGGTTGAGCTAATCTTCGATGTGAAGCACTTTAAAACCTCATAGCAAAATGCAGTACACATGTTCACTCTTCCTTTGAAAAAGCCTGAAGGAAACTTACTGATGAAAGCTCTCAGTGAGGCAAATACATGTTTCAGCAACACTTCAGATTGTCCATTTTTAAGAAAAGCAAGATGAATATCAAACACTTTTTCATTAATGGGTTGTGGCCACCATTATTTAAAAGTTGGGTCTTAAAGCCCTGATGGAAAATGACATGGTATCTAGTACTGTTAGGGAAACTTCAGTAGCTGTATTGCCTTCAAGAAGTGCCTGGTGGAAAATGTCTGTTCAGTTGTTGCAGAACTGTGATTAAGTGTAAATGAACTTTCTAGGCTACTAAGATGCTGAAGCCAGGCCTGCATTACTCCTGATCTGTTTCAAAGAGCAGGCATGGTTTGTAATTTTCGGTCTATTCAGAAGTGTTTTGACAGTCAGGCATTATGCACCCTTGCTATGTTTCTTTTCCCCATATATCTAAAGTGAAACAAGCATACTTCTAAAAGTATAAAAATGTGTATGAGTTCCTGAGGAGATACTTTATTCCAGTAAGTTAAGAGAGTATCTTCCGAAATCACTTTTACTATATACAAGTAGCACATCAAGAGGCTTCTGATTTCACACTGATCCAGGCGGTTATACTGGGATACGCTACTCCTTGTAGAACTCTGTCGGGTATTTTCACCAGCATTGCCCTGATCTGGAAATCCTGTTGCTCCTTCTGGGATGAGGGAACCTCTTGAATCTTCTCTCTTAATTCCATGTCCATTTTGAAAAGACCCATAAGCAGTGTCTTTGTCAGTGCTCAGACTCCCTCTATTGTCAGGTGAAGTAAAGCCATAATGGAAACTCATCTCTGAATGCAGAATTAGGCATGGCTGCACAAGAATACAAGGTATCTTGACCTGCTAATCACTGTATATTTTCCAAAAGCAGTCCAACAAAGGGGAGGTACAATTGTGCTATTTTGGCTTGTTGGTTCTTGTGCTGGTATCTTGTGTCAAATGCATGTTTTATCAAAAGGTTCTTTATGACAGAGATAGCTGTATATCTGATCTCATAATTGTCCTTAAGAGCACTGGAAGTTTCCCTCAGAAGTAGACCAAACAAGAAGTGATGCTTGCAATACTCAACTGATAAACTGTATTCAAGATTCTTGAATACAGTTTAGGTTTTGCAAATGCCATTGGCAAGTTCAGATGAATGTAATGTTCGTGACTGCAAATTGTTTGCAGAAATTCAAACTTGTATTCAGCCAGAACCTTAGGATCTTTGGGGCTGAATCCAGATATATAGTCATTTATCAAATTGAAAACAAATCCTCTATCCATTAGTGTCAAACAGCACTTCAGGAAGCTAGCCAAACTATAATTCACATTTCTGGACTCTTTGGGAATCTCCGCATACTGAGATTCACATGGTTATTGCAAGAAGGAGTGAATGTAAGGCATGATGATATGCCTTGGGAAATCTCTGGCCATGGGTAAGCTTAATCTTATTCTCTCCAACAAGTATGTGGCCATCGACTTTGCAATTATTTCAAAGAAAAACCATGAGTACTTCAGCAATTTGTTTATTGCTAAAAAATCTGCAGACTGTTTCAATAGTGCTATCATCATAGTAGCCAGGGTTTCATGTATCAGCTGGGCCTGAGGAGCACTTGGTTTTTCAGGTCGGAAGCTATACTTTATGAATGATCTTAAATAACTATCCAAGCCTTCTTCATGGCACTTTGATACAATATGTAAGAGAACCATGGTGCAGTTGATAGGAACATCATCTTCATGGATCATATTTGTGAGAACTCAGAAGAGTTGCATAAGAATTACACTTAGAAACTGTATCATGACTTGGATCTCCATGGCATGCAAAGACTTTAAATATTTAATGAGCTCCCCTGGAACTTCTTTTGAGTCTGACTGATTCAGCTGGCAATGATGGAAGAATTTGTGCAAATGCAGATCTTAAGTGTAAATGGTAGATTCTAAGTGGCTTTTAATCTTCCACAAAGGCTTTGCACCATCTACCCATTTAATATCCACATTACATTGCCTTCTTGATTATCCATCATTCAGATTTAAGTAGCCTGGGGGAAGATTGGCGGAAACTGGCAGCTGCTGCCCAAATGTGATGATTCTACCATCTTTCAGCAATGGTACCCAGGCAAACTCAACTGGAGTTTCAACTGTGTCTTGCTTTTTGGTTGTTCCCTTTGTGTTAATTTCACAACTTACATGACAAAAAGTGAAAAGCAAATGATGTTTTTGATGCACGTGAAAGGGAAGCTCAATTTTAATCTCATCATAGAACTCTGGGTTTTGATTGTGATGCGAGACAACAGCATAAGCATTTGTGGTAAAAACAGACCCTGCAGGTTTTCCATAAATACACTTCAGAGCACTTTCATCTGAATCCCGGAATTCCATACAGACTGCAATGTTCCTTGCCTTGGCAAATGTTTTCTAGCTATCGTATTTTAATTGCAAGGGATATACATACAGATGGTTTTCGTAAATAGTAAATGGATAACAATATTTTATCATTTCTGGAACAAACTCTTCAACCTCCACAGTAATATTTTGACAATTCTTTTCAAAAGGCTTCAGAGGCACATATGAAGAAGTAATACAATTTGATAAATCCACAGGAACACATTCTATTGTGATGTTTAACTGCCCAGGAATAATCTGCAGTTTGGTCTTTTCTGGCTTCTTATATTCTGATAGCAACTTGAGAATGTCTTCACTTGAAAGCTTGCTACTCTTGTTTATACAGAGAAGAAAATCTCCCATCCAGATAGAGAAAGCCTTGAGTATCTTTGAAAATGGATCTGGCAGCCCAAACAAAAGGCATTCTGTATTGTCCAAAATGGCTACACACTTGTTTAGCTGTCCTGGGCACCTTCTGGGCCGTCTTTACTGGATCAGAATTTTTGATGTAGGGTTCTGCACAGTATGTAATGTTTCCCTATAGCACCTTTTCGATTCTCGCAGCTAGAAAAATTTCAGGATGTGGATTCATCACTGAGAAAATTCCCTGTTTTATGTAGCATAACTGAGATTCAGAAATTCCATGAATGAAAGACTCAGGTGAAGAGCCCTTTGGGTTACTGTCACTGCACAGTTGGATTGAAGAGCCCCACAGCATTTCATGGACAGATGGGGGATTCAAGTCTACATGAAAGTCTGCTGAAATCTCACAATTGTTCTTTACATCAAATAAGGCAAGACTGATTTTAAAAAAGGGTGGGGGGCTCAACATTTGTGGGTGGTCCTTTTGCATTGTCTCCAATTTGGCCCAAGATATTGAAAGTTAAATCATGGCAATTTACCAGGAAACGTTTGTTGCACTTTTCTTCAAATGGCCTTATATCAGGTTCAATTCCTGAAAAGTCCAACCTCTGAATTTCTGAATCAAAAGAAAAGAGATTCTGTCTTCCATCTCCGCTACTGAGTTTGTTTAATTGTTCAGTTTATCTTCCATACTTCATCATTTCCGGATGCATGCTCCTTTCCAAACTTGCCATGATGTTATCGGCTTTTCGTTGGCTACTAGTTTCATCATCTGAACATCAATGCAGGCATCTAAGTAGATGCAACCTTTCGATTCTTTTGAATTTTTCTCATCTTTATAGGAATTGAGAATATATTAACCTCAGGAAGTTGGGTCAAGTAAAAATATTGTCTCTTGAATACCTTCATGGTTACTGTGATGGTGCTATTTACATTTGCTTTATGCAACCAGCCTTGTTTTATCACACCACCCTTCTGATAACATAAAGAAGGTAAGTCCTTATCTTTCTCACAGTCTTCATCTATCTCAAATACATGATTAGGAATTTTTTCTGGTCTCAAAGTTTACCACGTGCCAATCTGTGCTACAGGTTTTAATACACTCTTTGACAAATAAACTCTGGGCCCTCTTTTCAGCGTCTTCTGGTACAGTGGATTGCACAGTTCTGTGCTGACGACCCATCACCGAGACAGATATATCTTCCTTGGGAAACATAAGCAGATCTCTGAGGGGGTTGCTGTAAATCTGGGTTTTTATTTGGGCGATAACATTCTCATAGTCCAGGGGGTCAACAACTTTGGACTTTTCCAGCACCAAGGAGCCCCGCACGGCCTCTGACACTCTGCCAGAGTTCAGCTGCTGTGCCCAATTTACATCTTTTATATATCATGTATCTATTAACAAATTATTGTAGCTATTGTTATTTTTAATATATCATTTAATTTTTATATAAGTGAAAAGTGAGCTGGCCCTGTTCCTTGGTCAGCAAGTAGACAGTCCTGCAGTCTGAGTTCACAGGGGCCAGCCTGCTGCCTATGTCTACTGGAAAAGATCTGGGGCCTGAGTCTGCGTGGATGGGCCTGGTGCCTGAGTCTGCAGTGGTAAGCCTGGAGCCTGGGTCTGTAGGGGCTGGCTTGGCCCTTGGGCCTAACGGAGCAGGCATGGAGTCTGGGATCACTAAGACCAGCCCGAAGCCTGGGTCCACACAGACTGACCTGGCACTGCGGCAGGGCTGATGTCTGGGTCTGTGGGCATGGGCCTCTTCCTGAGTCCTCAGGAGCTGGCTGGGTGTCAGAGTTTACCCAGGATACCTTGGGGTAGGCTTAGTACCTGTGTCTATAGGAACAGGCCTGGTACCTGGGACTATGAGGGCAGGCCTGGAGACTGGGTTTTGGGGAATAGGCCTGGGGCCAGTGTCTAATGGAGCTAGCCTATACTCTAAGTCCATTGGAGCATATGGCTTTAGGGATGATCTGGAGGCTATTGCCCCATGGGCCTCCCTGGTACTGGGGCAGGTCTGGAGCCTTCCAACCACAGGAATGGGCCTAGAGTTTGGGACCACAGATGCCAGCCTGATGTTGGAGCTGACTTACAGCCTGAGTCCATGGGGGCTGGCCTGGAGCCTGGGGCTGTAGGGTTCAGTCTGGCACTGGGGCAGACTTGGAGTCTGGGTCTGCAGAAGTAGGCCTGATGCTGGAGCAGGCCTTGGGTCTGGGGCTGCAGGGACTGACCTGAAGCCTGAGACCATAGGGGCTGGCCTTGTGCCCGTGTTCACTGAACCAGACCTGGTGCTGGGATCCACAGTGAAGTCTGCTCACTACACTCTCTTTCCCTCATGTGATCGGTCTCTTTCTGCACTGCACTGTTTAGGTTTGGGGAAGCAGTGATGCTGGCAACATGAAACTGTCCTTCCTACCCTCTTAAATATGTCTTTTCTTATTTCCATGCTCTACCCAGGTGCTGTAATCTCTCATCTGGATTCCTTGGCTCTTACAAAGGTATTTTTGTACATGAGTGGTTGTTCAAATTGATGTTTCTTCAAGGGGACGAGTGCCAGAAACTCATATTCTGCCATCTTGCTGATGTCAGCTCCTCTAATACCCAAGACAGCAGAGGAACAACTGTTTTTTTCAGATAGAGCTCTGGACTTGAGGTTCTTTTTAAATAGAGACTTCATACAAAAGATCTCCAGTCTGTCTACATTTTCAAACATAGAATCTATAATTCAGTGACTGCCAGGTTCTCAAAAAACTGTTAGTTCTTTACCCATCAATCCCAGAAGATTCATTAATCAGGGAGTAATTGGGATATATCACCAGGCTAGGAGTTCTCTACCATCAGTGAACAGAAGAGGAGGTATATAGTCCCAGCATTTCTCCTCTCACCTTTGTACCCTCTCCTCCCTAGATGATTCAACTCACTCCAAGGATAAAAGTGGAGAAATCTATTAGAAGCAAAACTGCATATTCTGGATAAGACAAATCCAGGGAAAGATGGGCTGTGATGCCTTCCTACTCCATTAACCTACTTTAAATAGAATGTTTAATCTTAAATATGTTCTCATTACTCTGGAATTAAGCTTAGAACCCTCTTCCTAAAGAAGGAAATGTGGCTTAGAAAAATAACAAATTTATAACCAATCATTGCAGGCACCCGCTGGACTTGGCAAACCATAGATGCACAGGAACACTTTGTAATATTTTTGCAACTTTCCTATAAGTTGGAAATTATCTCCAAACAAAAAGTTTTAGAAAAAAATTCATAGATCTGAGGTTGTCAAAGGTCTTCTAGGAAATGAGAATGTCTAGTGTTTAATTAGAGCTTTTTGCATTGCTAACATATAAATCCCTCTGAACCCTTCCCAATTTTTGAGTAAACTCAACTACACATAAAAATGACAGTGAGAGTGAGCAGTTGAGTCACCCCTGGGTAACTGTCATGAAGGAAAGAACACATGTGAAATAGCAAGATAATCCATAAATCGTTCTAATTCAGCAGACAGTGTAGAGGAATATAAAGAACCACAAGGATCTGCAATCATGGGAACCACCTTGTGTTTCCACAGGATGTAAAATAAAGATTTGAGACAACATTATATGGATATTCAGGAATCAGGCCCTCACAGTGGTTGGCATTTAGTCCACATGTTAGAAGCTCTTAGTTCAGTGTGGTATTTGGTAAATGTTATCTATTGACAGTATTGTTTAAAATTGGAGCACAGGTAGGAAGGTCCATCTGCGGCAACATAGGAAGGAGAAAGAGCCAGGACCTGGTAAGTGATCTGCCCAGTAGTTTCTAGGGGAAATAACTGGGAAAAGGAGAAACTGCAAAACTCAAAGGATCATCCACGACATTCAGCAGCCTCAGGCAAAATTCCAGAATCAGTTTTTACCAAGATGAGCCTAAGGTGAATTGTAGAATCTCAAGAATAGATAAAACTCAGTAGCTTAAAATCCATGCTTAAAACTTCAGATAAGCAAATAAGCAATGGGCTTTTCTGCAGGATATCTGCCCTAGGTTTTCAAGGCTATGAGTGAGGTTATGCACAGGCTATAAGTACCAATGCACATAGGACTCACAGCCAAATAAGAAATAAAATACCGCAGTATTAGTGCTTGGGCAAGCAAATGATACTCCCTGTTGCTGGGCTTTTCAGTTAAATTGAAAGAATATTCTCTTCAAAAAATGGTGCTGGGACAAATGGATATCCACATGCAAAAGAATAAAATTGTACTCCTATCTCACACTATATACAAAATTAACTCAAAAAGATCAAAGACCTAAATTTGAGAGCTAAAATGTAATAGAGTCTAATTCCATTTTTTGATGTTCGACTGCAAATAACTTTTAAGCCTATCCATGACTCTTCCCTTCTTCCACATGTCTGGGAAAGCTGATAAAGCTCAGATGCTGTCACCTTTAGTGTCATCAGGGGATTGAAATTGAAACACATAAGCTCCTGTTTGTGTGCAGGAACCCTCGCCCTGGCCCAATCCCCCACAGTAGAAATCTCTAGCCAGTCTCCTTTCCTTGCCTTTCAATCCATTTTCAGACAAGCTTGAGAAGCCTACCCTGCTTTCATCCAAAATCCTCATAATAAAACTTTTTCACACTGTTGAGGTGTGTGTGTGTGTGTGTGTGTATGTGTATGTGTATGTGTGATCATCAGTCTTGACATCTTAATCAAATTTTGAGTGGTAATCTAGCCTGTACCTATGGAGTAGTCACAAAAGTTGATGCTGTGAGCCAGACTGTATCAATGTTGACCACCACCACTGGGGATCTTCCTTCTCTTGTTCTTGTCTTAACTGGGTACAAACCACTGCACCTAGCATGTAGGATATTTCCTCTGCTTGCTGGCAAGCTTGCACTTTGAGTTTTGCTGTACTGCGCAACATGTGTCGAGTCCTACAAAACCCCTGTTAAAAATTTAGCTCCAATAGGCCAGGTGCGGTGGCTCACACCTATAATCCCAGCACTTTGGGAGGCCAAGGCAAGTGGATCACGAGGTCAGGAGATTGAGACCATCCTGGCTAATACAGTGAAACCCTGTCTCTACTAAAAACACAAAAAAATTAGCCGGGTGTGGTGGTGGGCACCTGTAGTCCCAGCTACTTGGGAGGCCGAGGCAGGAGAATGGTGTGAACCCAAGGGGCGGAGCTTGCAGTGAGCCGAGATCGCACCACTGCACTCCAGCCTGGGTGACGCAGCGAGACTCCGTCTCAAAAAAAAAAAAAAAATAGCTGAAATAGGTCAGAAGTTTTTATATTTGCATTTGGGGATAAAAGTACAGTATTGGGGCCCTCCATAAAGTGGTCTTGGCTCATGTGTCTCAGGCTGGACCTATCTGTGTATCTTAGAATCCAGCTGTACCAGGTGCTGGGTTCTGGGAAAAGAATCTTACCCTGTAACCAGTTGGTTGTATCTCAACCTGGCACTGTCCCCTGGTCTATAAAATGCTTTTGGGAAAGACTATACTCTATGCAAGATACGACTCCATCAGTGGTTGCTCATAAAAGAACAATCATTAGGAAGAGATTTTGTTGTTGTTGTTGTTGTTGTTGTTGTCATTATTTTTTACTTCAGTGACTCTGATAAGTGTAAAGAGCTATCTCACTGTGGTTTTCTTTTTTTTTTTTTTTTTTGTACTTTAAGTTCTGGGGTACATGTGCACAACGTGCAGGTTTGTTACATAGGTACACATGTGCCATGTGGGTTTGCTGCACCCATTAACTCATCATTTACACTAGGTATTTCTCCTAATGCTATCCTTTCCCCACCCCCTGACAGGCCCCGGTGTGTGATGTTCCCCTCCCTGTGTCCATGTGCTTTCACTGTTCAACTCCCACTTATGAGTGAGAACACATGGTGTTTTGTTTTCTGTTCTTGTGTTACCTTGCTGAGAATGATGGTTTCCAGTTTCATCCATGTCCCTGAAAAGGACATGAACTCATCCTTTTTTATGGCTGCATAGTACTCCATGGTGTATATGTGCCACATTTTCTTTATCCAGTCTATCATTGATGGGCATTTGGGTTGGTTCCAAGACTTTGCTATTGTGAATAGTGCTGCAACAAACATACCTGTGCATGTGCCTTTATAGTACAATGATTTATAATCCTTTGGGTATAAACGCAGTAATGGGATTGCTGGGTCAAATGGTATTTCTAGTTCTAGATCCTTGAGGAGTCACCACGCTGTCTTCCACAATGGTTGAACAAATTTGCACTCCCACCAACAGTGTAAAAGCATTCCTATTTCTCCACATCCTCTCCAGCACCTGTTGTTCCCTGACTTTTTAATGATTGCCATTCTAACTGGTGTGAGATGGTATCTCATTGTGGTTTTGATTTGCATTTCTCTAATGATCAGTGATGATGAGCATTTTTTCATAAGTTTGTTGGATACACAAATGTCTTCTTTTGAGAAGTGTCTATTCATATCCTTTGCCCACTTTTTGATAAGGTTTTATGTTTTTTTTCTTGTAAATTTCTTTAAGTTCTTTGTATATTCTGGATATTAGCCCTTTGTCAGATGGACAGATTGTAAAAATTTTCTCCCATTCTGTAAGTGGCCTGTTCACTTTGATGATAGTTTCTTCTGCTGTGCAGAAGCTCTTTAGTTTAATTAGATCCCATTTGTTTATTCTGGCTGTTGTTCCCATTGCTTTTGGTGTTTCAGTCATGAAGTCTTTGCCCATACCTATGTCCTGAATGGTATTGCCTAGGTTTTCTTCTAGGGTTTTTATGGTTTTAGGTCTTACATTTGAGTCTTTAATCCATCTTGAATTAATTTTTGTATAAGGTGTAAGGAAGGGATCCATTTTCAGCATACAGCTAGCCAGTTTTCCCAGCACCATTTATTAAATAGGGAATCCTTTCCCCATTGCTTATGTTTGTCAGGTTTGTCAAAGATCAGATGGTTGTAGATATGTGGTGTTATTTTTGAGGCCTCTGTTCTGTTCCATTGGTCTACATATCTGTTTTGGTACCAGTACCATGATGTTTTGGTTACTGTAGCCTTGTAGTATAGTTTGAAGTTGGGTAGCATGATGCCTCCAGCTTTGTTCTTTTTGCTTAGGATTGACTTGGCTATGCAGGCTCTTTTTTGGTCCCATACAAACTTTAAAGTAGTTTTTTCCAATTCTGTGAAGAAAGTCATTGGTAGCTTGATGGGGATGGCACTGAATCTATAAATTACCTTGGGCAGTATGGCCATTTTCCTGATATTGATTCTTCCTATCCATGAGCATGGAATGTTCTTCCATTTGTTTGTGTCCTCTTTTATTTCATTGAGCAGTGGTTTTTAGTGATCCTTGGAGTTTAGTTTGACTGGATATGAAATTCTGGGTTGAAAATTCTTTTCTTTAAGAATATTGAATATTGGCCCCAGCTCTATTGTGGCTTGTAGGGCTTCTGCTGAGAGATCCGCTGGTAGTCTGATGGGCTTCCCTTTGTGGGTAACCCGACCTTTCTCTCTGGCTGCCCTTAACATTTTTTCCTTCATTTCAACCTTGGTGAATCTAGCAATTACGTGTCTTGGGGTTGCTCTTCTCGAGGAATATCTTTGTGGTGTTCTCTGTATTTCATGAATTTGAATGGTGACCTGCCTTGCTAGGCTGGGGAAGTTCTCCTGGGTAATATCCTGAAGAGTGTTTTCCAACTTGGTTCCATTCTCCCCTTCACTTTCAGGTACACCAATCAAATGTAGATTTGGTCTTTTCACATAGTCCCATATTTCTTGGAGGCTTTGTTTGTTTCTTTTCACTCTTTTTTCTCTAATCTTGTCTTCTCACTTTATTTCACTAATTTGATCTTCAATCACTGATATCCTTTCTTCCACTTGATTATTTTGGCTATTGAAGCTTGTGTATTCTTCACAAAGTTCTTGTGCTGCATTTTTCAGCTCCATCAGGTCATTTATGTTCTTCTGTACACTGGTTATTCTAGTTAGCAACTTGTCTAACTTTTTTTTCAAGGTTCTTAGCTTTCTTGAGTTGAGTTAGAACACAGTCCATTAGCTCGGAGGAGTTTGTTATTACGCACCTTCTGAAGCCTACTTCTGTCAATTCGTCAAACTCATTCTCCATCCTGTTTTGTTCCCATGTTGGTGAGGAGTTGTGATTCTTTGAAGGAGAAGAGGCATCCTGGTTTTTGGAATTTTCAGCCTTCTGTGCTGGTTTCTCCCCATCTTGGTGGTTTAATCTACCTTTGGTCTTTGATGTTGGTGACCTACAGATGGGGTTTTGGTGTGGACATCCTTTTTGCTGATGTTGATGCTATTCCTTTCTGTTTGTTGGTTTTCCTTCTAACAGTCAGGCCCCTCAGCTGCAGGTCTGTTGGAGTTTGCTGGAGGTCCACTCCAGACCCTGTTTACCTGGGTATCACCAGCAGAGGCTGCAGAACAGAAAATATTGCTGCCTGATCCTTCCTCTGGAAGCTTCGTCCCAGAAGGGCAACCACCAGATGCCAGGCAGAGCTCTCCTGTATGAGGTGTCTGTCGGCCACTACTGGAAGGTGTCTCCCAGTCAGGCTACATGGGGGTAAGGGACCCACTTAAGGAGGCAGTCTGTCCATTATCAGAGCTCGAATGCTGTGCTAGGAGAACCACTGCTGTCTTCAGAGCTGTCAGGCAGGGACGTTTACGTCTGCTGAAGCTGTACCCACAGCTGCCCCTTTCCCCCAGGTGCTCTGTCCCAGGGAGATGGGAGGATTTAACTATAAGTCCCTGACTAGGGCTGCTGCCTTTTGTTCAGAGATGCCCTGTCCACAGGGGTGGAATCTAGAGAAGCAGTCGGCCTTGCTGAGTTGCAATGGGCTCTGCCCAGTTCGAACTTTCCAGCGGCTTCGTTTACACTGTGAGCGTAAAACTGCCTACTCAAGCCTCAGCAATGGCAGATGCCCCTCCCCCTGCCAAGCTCCAGTGTCCCAGGTCGATCTCAGACTGCTGCGCTAGCAGCGGGAATTTCAAGCCAATGGATCTTAGCTTGCTGGGCTCTGTGGGTGTGGGACCCACCTAGACAGGCACTGGAGGGAGTCTCCTGGTCTGCTGGTTGAGAAGACCATGGGAAAAGTGCAGTATCTGGGCAGGAGTGTACCATTCCTCCTGGTACCGTCTCTCATAGCTTCCCTTGGCTAGGAAAGGGACATCCCCCAACCCCTTGCACTTCCCGGGTGAGGCAATGCCCCACCCTGCTTCAGCTCGCCCTCCGTGGGCTGCACGCACTGTCCAACCGGTCCCAATGAGATGAACCAGGTACCTCAGTTGGAAATGCAGAAATTACCCTTCTTCTGCATTGATCTCACTGGGAGCTGCAGACCAGATCTGTTCCTATTCGGCCATCTTGCTGGAAAAATGGGAGAGGTTTTTAAAAAGAGAAAGAGACAGTGACAGAGAAAGAGAGAAGAAGAAACAAGCATCCATTATATGGTGGGCTGAAATTTACACTCTAAAGAACTAAGGGCTCACCAGAATACTTAAATATCTTGGTTGCTATGCTGCATATGCCTCTGTCACAACTAAGATCCTAATCTTCACGATAATAAGAAAAAACACCCATGGCACCCTTGTGGCACAGCAAAGGGGTTAATCCAAGTGTGACTTAAGCCTGGGATGCTTTAATCCTGTAAAACATCCATTGCCATGGGGCAGGTCCCTAACTTTGATGATATCTATTTGAGGCTCTCTGGTGAAAAAAAATTATGAATATAAGCATGTTGGAGGAGTCTCCCTTCTCCCTTCTTGAAACATGTCTAGTAACACCACACATACACACACACACACACACACACACACACAGAGAGAGAGAGAGAGAGAGGAAAAAGAAGGAAGGCTGGATACATGAGGAAGAAACAAACTAAAAGCTAACATAAAAGTCCACAGTTTGACCCAGCTTGAAATCCAAAATGTAAAAAAGAATGTATATAACAAAGATAAAAGGGCATTGACTGGCTTCTGTGCTTATATAACATAGGTTCTGAATTAACTTTAATATCAGCTAAAATGCACCAATTGGCAAATTTTTATGGATTTAATCAATACTAGGGATCCCACTATAGTTAAACAAGGTACCCCCTACACTCCTACGAGAGTAACCAAATATAAAATAGAGGACAAATAGGTATGCCCCACCGTGGTCACTGAAACGATCACCTTGCCTAAATTATCCACAGCCACCGCATTGACCTAAAATATACCATAGTGGACATGGATGCTCTTACCCAGTGAGCAACAAATTAAAATTAAATTAAGCCTTTGGGGCTCGGCGTGGTGGCTCACACCTGTAATCCCAGCACTTTGGGAGGCCAAGGCAGATAGATCACATGAGGCCAGGAGTTCAAGACCAGCCTGGCTAACATGGTGAATCCCTGTGTCTGCTAAAAATACAAAAATTAGCCAGGCATGGTGGCAGGCACCTGTAATCCCAGATACCCAGGGGGCTGAGGCAGGAGAATCTCTTCAACCCAGGAGGCAGAGGTTGCAGTGAGCCAAGATCACACCACTTCACTCACTCCAGCCTGGGCAACAGAGCGAGACTCTATCTCAAAAATAAATAAAGAAATAAATATCCCATTGGTACTTGACAAAATGTGACTTCATGGATCTTCTCCTCAAGTTAAAATAATTGATATGACCAAATGTAAATTAAAATAATGATCAAAATCTATTTTATAAGATACATAGAGAAGGGGTGATTATCCTCACTACTTCTCCATTTAACTGCCT
Organism: Pan troglodytes; assembly: GCF_028858775.2. Lineage (NCBI taxonomy): Eukaryota > Metazoa > Chordata > Mammalia > Primates > Hominidae > Pan > Pan troglodytes. Next base: position 42,951,607 of record NC_072413.2, read on the forward strand.
GATTTGGCCTGTATTTGAACTTGGAAAGAATGACTGCTATTGGCATCTCATGGTGGATTACCACAACATTAAACAACATTTGATGGGTCCCCCCCATCAAATCTCCTGTACCCATTAGTATTAAAATTATTGACTCTATCCAAGCACCAGTTGATAAGTATTTTGTTATTATAGATTTGACTAATCTGTTCTGTTTAGTGACACTTTGAGAGTATCTGAGCTGCAGTTTCTTTTCACCTCAGAAGAGACACAGTACACTTTTACTCATGGGGTACCTCAATGGCCTTAACATCACACACCATCTTGGCAGGCAAATCTTAACTGTATCCAATTTTCTCTAGGGTCACAGTATGAAATTACATTGATGCCGTTCTCCTCCAAGGAGATTTACTAGAAGCACTCACTTCAGATATATACTCATAAACGAGCTCAAAAAGTGGGGTGAGACATTATCCCGCACATAATGTAAAGCCTCAAGACTTGAGTGAAATTCCTAAAATATATTTGATAAACCAAGGGCCACTCCATCTCGAACACTGTCAAAAAACATCTCTTGAGCCTTGCAGCAGCCAAGTCTTTTAGTTCTTTATGGGTTCTAAAGACAATATATTCCTTATTTACAAATTTTACGTAAGCCTATTTATGCTATTACTTGAAAATTAGCATACTTTAAATGGTCCCCCTCCAGGAAAGGGCTCTAGAATCTGTCCAAATTGCAATACAACAGGTATTCTTATTAATGCCCCAGACTCCTTCACTGCAGAAGCTTTAGCAATCTCCTCTCATCTCCTGGAGTCTCTGGACCACCCATGGGTTTCTTATGCAAGAAACTGCACTCCTCAGCCCTGTGCTGTATACCATTAGAGCAGCAAATTCTGGCCACATACTAGGCTCTCCTAGAAATAGAGGCTGTCGCAGGGCCTGAGCCCATGAACCTTCATAGCCACCTGCCCATTATGCCTTGGGTCATGGAAGCAGCACCCTGCAAGCTCAGCAGAGCTACAGAGACCTCCTTGCTACAGAATGAAACTAAGCCTGAACCTTCTGACATATTTCATCTGCAAAAAATGTAGCCTCCTCTGTCCTCAATTTTTTACAAGATACTATAGTGTTAGAGGAGCCCAAATCTCTCCTGGACCCCTCAGTAATCTGGAGAACTCCAGAGGATCAAGTGAATGAACACTGATGGAGGTTTGTAAAATTTACAGTATTCCTCAGGCATGAGAAAAATGATTCTAGATGGAAAGGCAGAGAGTTGGAAGGAATGAAAAGCAATAAAAATGCTAAATATGTGGGTGAATCTGAGTTAATAGTGATCACACAAATCAATTATAATAATATCTTATGGAGTTTCAAATATATATAGAATTAAAATTGGAATAACAAAACAATAACAATAACATAGAAGTCAAGGGGAGTTAAAATGTTCCAAGATCCTTCCATCATTTAGATGAAAAGTAAAAGAATAAATTAACATTAGACTTCGATGAGTCAAAAATGCATGTTGTAATTTCTAGGCTAACTGCTAAAAGAATAGTAAAAGAACAGATCCCTTCTAACAATCAGAGGAAAATATGGAACAATAAACATTAAAAATTCAAAACATGAAAGTGGAGAAAAGAGACATAAACTGGATAGGACAAAAAGAAAGATGTAGAAAATAATAAACTTAAAGGTACATCAATAATTATATGAAATGTAAAGTAGCTAAATATTCCTATTAAAAGACAAAATTGGTTAGGCCAGATTAAAGAAACAAAACCCAACTATGTGCTGTTTACAAGAAACACATATAAAATACAAAATATAGAAAGATCAAAAGTAAAACACAACACAAAAAGATATACCATCAAACACTAACAGAAAGCTGGTGATTATATTAATATCAAATAACCATAAAGCAAAAAGTATCACTAGAGATACAGAAGATCACTTTATTTGATGGCTCAATTTACCAAGAAGTTAAAACAGTTCTAAACGTCTATATACCTAACTCCCACCCCTCATTGATAAATTCCCATGGATAAATTAAAGTTCCAATGAAATTAGAGTCTATAGTTCTTTCCTTTCAATCTCTTTTCTGCCCAATGGTTGTCCCTAAAATGAGTGTCATTCCTTCAGCACCACCAAAATTAAATTGATACCACCCTCATTTCTTACATGTCTAATTTTTCAGCTTGAAAATATCAGTAAGACACATGAGTATCAATGCTACTCCCAAACCCCCCAAAATTTAGAACAAATGTGACAGCTGCCCCAGTGGCATTTCCCAAGACAAAGCAAAGTTCCTACATTGCTGTTGCCAGCCATGTACTATAGCAGAGAATTGGTGTTATCTGAGAGAAGGTGGATAGACAGAAAAAGCAAAAGAAAAAAATGAGAAATGCTTTGCGGTTCTATCTTGCCAGTATGCCAGTCACACCATGCTAAACATTTGAGGCTACAGTTTATGAAATTAAACATAACTGAATTCAATTAAACTCAAGGCTTACAGAAACTCAAGGAATTGGTAACCTGAGAGACTGTAGTCTACTTTTATCCTCAAGGACCCAAGGAGAAGCAATGATCTCTGCCAATTGCTTCTCACCAAAACATTGTTTTCCTCTGCTGTTTAATTCCTGATGGCTTGGTTAATCTTCACCATGCCAAGGGCAGCAACCAAAAATAAAAATCCAAGCAAATAAAAATTCCTTGTTACCATCTGGTTTCCTGCAGATTATTTGATCTTCCCTGAAGAACAAAATAATCTGTTGGCCCTTGCTGAAAGACCAGAAAGGAAAGCAGAGAAGAAAGGGGGCTAGTGCTGCATAATACCAAAATGCATCTCTAAAAAGCCTGAGCACCAAAGCTGTGCCATTTTGAAGTTAGTTGTCTCTGGCCCTAGCAAGAGTTCATCCTTTCCCTGTGTACTCTGCTCACAATATTTGAAGCTGCTCTGTAAGTCTACAGCCACCTAAGAGGTTCTTCTTGCCTCAAGGAAGTACTTCTTTCCCCTCTCAAGACCAGATCCCTGCTTGCTCAGGCTGCAGTCTCAGTCAAGCCTACCTTGACACCAGAATGAACCCTTTTTCTTGCCAAATCCAGCCTGGATCCCATTCCAGCAATACAATCTGCTGCAGCGGGGCTGCCACAATTTAGGCCAGCTGCTGCACACCACACAAAAGCCAAAGTCTTCCCACACAGCACTTTGACTCCAAATTCCAGGCCCCCTGTTTATGCTCACTCAGCCCCACAATGAACAGCAATATTTAGGAATGCAAGGTGGGGTTTGGATGGCATTAGCCTGCTGTTAAGTTCAAAACATGCCCTACCACTCACCTCTCCTGCCTATATGTTTTCCAACCAAGAGAGCTATATTTAGGAAACAGTAACCAGTGGGAAAATTGCCGCTTTATTAACAGCCAAACTAGCCTCCAATAACTCCCAATGTTGAGGGCTAACAGAAACTGAATTGAGGAACATGGCTTAGTCCTGGAGGCCTAAATGGGGCTTCCCGTATTCTCCCCTAAATCTAAAATGGCAAGGCCTGCAGAGAAAACAGACTCTGGCATTATGCCACCACCCAGTTGTAGACCTGGAATGGGGAAAAGGAAAAACACAGATCTTGTCTAGACAGTTCAACACAGCAATTAAAAATACAAAAGAAGAGAAAGATGTCTGCCGTGTTCTAAAAGGGCAGGGCCTGCTTGGGTGTGCTTACCATAGGAAGGTAGGCAGAACAAAATAGAATATCATGCATAAGTACTGATATTTAAAGTACAATACCCTGCCATCTTAGTTTGGGCTTCTTCAACGCAGCACGACAGACTGGGGGGCTTATAAACAATAGAAATTTATTTCTCACTGTTCTGGAGGCTGGCAGCTCAAGAGTAGGGAGGCAGCATGGTCAGGTTCTGGTGAGGGCCCTCTTTCAGGTTACAGACTTCTAACTTCTTGTGACATTCTCACATGGTAGAAGGGGCAAACGAGTTCCCTTGGTCCTATTTTCTAATGGCATTGATTTCATTCATGAGGGTTCCTCCCTCATGAATTAATCACCTTCCAAAAGGACCCACCTCCTAATATCATCACTTTGGGGATTATGATTTCAACATAGGAATTTGGGGGTGGGGGTGGTGACAAATATCCAGTCCATAATACCTTCCTAAAAGTAATGCAGTTGCCAGTGAATGCCCTGGGCCCTAGCCAACCAGAATATCCACTTTTGTTCACATGGGTAGGGGACACTTAGAAAAGGATGAGCAGAGGGCAGAAAGTGTAGGAAAATAAATGTACACAAACACACACCTGCCACACACAGACATACACACACTAGATATCTACATATGCTTGTGTACAGGACAAAGTTGAATTTCTAGAGGAACATTAGGACACCATCACAAATAGAGAGATAACTTCATAAGAGTATGAGCCAAGTCACAAAATCAGCTCTATTTTGACTGGATCAGGGACAGGACTAAGGTGAGCTAAATGAGACACCGAGGGCCTCCTTATATTTTGTGCCCTAAGCTTCTCTCTTGCCTCACCCTAGTTCTGGCCTGAGACCGAATTAACATATATGGGGTAAGAAGCAATATAACTCAGAAGACAGGAAAGCACTTTTCTGTGCAAAGGAAGCACAGAAATCCAGGTCTGATTAACAAAGGAGACTCAGGAGGAAGAAGCAACTCAAGAGTCATCACTGGATAAAAGGAACTCAGGTCTAAGAGGGTAAGTGCATTCCAACATGTCACAATAATCCATGAAGTATATTATTGTAATATCAAAATTTTTATTTTAAAACTCTTATTGTATTATCTGTTAAAATTAATACAATAATTTAAAAAATTAGTGGCTTAAAACAACATTTATCTCGCAGTTACATTTGGGTTGGAAATTTAAGCATGGCAATAGCTGGATCCTCTGGCCCAGGGTCTCTCAAAGGCTGCAATCAAGATGTCAGAGGATTGAAGAGCTCTTAAGCTCCAAATAGCCAGCGATATCAGCGATACCTAGGTATGCAGTGGGCCTTCTGTGAGACTCTGAGACTAGCTGGCTTCAAATGAGACTCAGCACATTTCCAGCCATGGTGGCTATGGGGAGAGACTCCTTATGCTTGAGAAAAGTAGAGGGAAAAGTAAAGGGGACTTTTGCACCTTAGGTACAGGCGCAGCCATAGTGGGGTAGAGCATCAAGCGGGCTCTTGAGGTCCCTAATTCAAAGCCTTGGCTCTTGGACAGTAATTCTGGACCTGCCTTGGGCCAGAAGGGAGCCCACTGTCCTGAAGGGTGAGTCCCAGGCCAGGCAGCATCTACCACAAGCCAACTGAAGAACCCTTGGGTCTTAATGAACATCAGTGGTAGCCGGGCATTACTCCCTGTGGACCTGTAGTGGCAGTAGCCATAGGTGAGCTTCCTCTGCCTGTGGAAAGGGGAGGGAAGAGTGAGAAGGACCACATCTTATGGTTTGAGCACCACCTCAACCACAGTACAATAAACATCAGGTAGACACCTAGCTTTTTGACTCTAGTCCCTGGCTCCCAAATGGCATCTCTGGACCCCCGCAGGGCCTGGGGGAACTCATCACCCTATAGGGAAGGACATATGCCTGGCTGGCTTCACCACCTGTGCATTGTAGACCCCCAGGCCATGAGAAGACATAGGTGGTAGCCAGATAGTGGTTCCAGTGGGCCTTGGGCAAGACTCAGTACTGTGTGGGCTTCAGGTCTCACCTAGCATAATTCCAGTGCTGGTGGCCATAGGGCTACTTATGTTACCCCACCCCGAGCTCCAGGCAGCTCAGCACAGAGAGAGAAACTCCATTTCCTTGAGAGAATGTAAGGGAGGAGATCAAGAGTCTCTACTTGGTAATCCAGAGAATTCTTCCAGATTTTATCCAAGACTATCAAAGTTGGTACCTCTATGAGTCTGTAAGAACCATAGCATTATTGGGCTTGGGGTGCCTCCTAATGCCAATACAGCTTAGACCATGACACCCAAGTGATTTTAAATAGCTGGGAGACCTTCTCAAGAAGGATGGATACAAACAAACCCAGACTGTGTAAACTACAATAAATGCCCAACTGTTTAATGCTCAGACACAGACAAACATCCACAAGCATCAAGACCATCTAGGAAAACATGGCCTCACCAGGCTAAATGGGGCCCCAGAACTAAATGGGGCACCAGGAACCAATTCTGAAGAAACAGAGACATGAAACATTTCAGACAAAGAATTCAAAATAACTGTGCTGAGGAAACTCAAAGAAATTCAAGATAAAGCAGAGAAAAAAAAATCAGAATTCTATCAGATAAACTGAAGAAAGATATTTAAATAAAAAGAATCAAAAAGAAATTCTGGAGTTGAAAAATGCAATTGACATACTGAAAAGGCAGAAGAAAGAATGGGTGAGCTTAAGACAGGCTATTTTAAAATAGACAGTAAACGGAAACAAATGAAATAAAAAAAAAAAAAAGCATGCCACAAGATCTAGAAAATAGCATCAGCCAGACACGGTGGCTCATGCCTGTAATCCCAGCACTTTGGGAGGCCAAGGAGGGAGGATCACCTAAGGTCGAGAGTTCGAGACCAGCCTGACCAACATGGAGAAACCCCGTCTCTACTAAAAATTCAAAACTAGCTGGGCGTGGTGGCACATGCCTATAATCCCAGCTACTGGGGAGGCTGAGGCAGGAGAACTGCTTGAACCCAGGAGGAGGAGGTTGCGGTGAGCCAAGATCATGCCATTGCACTCCAGCCTGGGCAATAAGAGCGAAACTCCGTCTCAAAAGCAAATAGTGTCGAAAGGGCAAATCTAAGAGTTGTTGGTCTTAAAGAAGAGGTGAAGAAAGAGGGGGGTTAGAAAGTTTATTCAAAGGGACAATAACACAGAATTTTCCGAACCTAGCAAAATAAATCAATATCCAAGTACAACAAGGTTATAAGACACGAAGCAGATTTAACCCAAAGAAGACTGCCTCCAAGCAATTAATAATCAAATTCCCAAAGGTGAATGAAAAAGAAAGGACACTAAAAGCAGCAAGAGAAAATAAACAACATGCAATGGAGCTCTAATATGTCTGGCAGCAGACTTTTCAGTAGAAATTTTATGGGCCAATAGAGAATGGCATGACATATTTAAAGTGCCAAAGGAAAAAACTTTCCTCCTAGGATAGTATATTCAGCGAAAATATCCTTCAAACATGAAGCTGGAATAAAGACTTTCCCAGACAAACAAAAGCTGAGGGATTTCAGCAACTCCAGACCTGTACTACAAGAAATGGTAAAGGGAGTACTTAAATCAGAAAGAAAAGGATGTTAATGAGCAATAAGAAATTGTCTGAAAATAAAAAAACTCACAGGTAATAGTAAGTGCATAGAAAAACATAGAATACTATAACAATATGACTGTGGTGTGTAAACTACTCTTATCCTAAGTAGAAAGACTAAACGATGAAAAAAAACTACAACTTTTTAAGTCACAGACAGTATGGTAAGCTACAAATAGAAACAACAAAAAGTTAAAAAGCAGGGGGAGGGGCTGGGTGCAGTGGCTCACGCCTGTAATCCAAGCACTTTGGGAGGCTGCAGTGAGTTGATCACCTGAGGTCAGTAGTTTGAGACCAGCCTGGCCAACATGGTAAAACCCCGTCTCTACAAAAATACAAATAAAAATCAGCTGGGTGTGTTGTTGCATACCTGTAATCCCAGCTACTCAGGAGGCTGAGGCAGGAGAATCACTTGAACCCGGGAGGCGGACATTGCAGCGAGCCGAGACTGTGCCACTGCACTCCAGCCTGGGCAACAAGAGTGAAAACTCCATTTCAAAAAAAAAAAAAAAAAAAAAACCCAGCAGGGGGAAGAAGTTAAGGTGTCAAGTTTTTATTAGTTTTCTTTTCACTTGTTTGTTTATGTAAACACTGTTAAGTTGTTATCAACTTAAAATAATGGTTTATAAGATAGTATTTTTAAGCCTCATGGTAACCTCAAATCAAAAATCATGCAACAGATACACAAAAAATAAAAAGCAAGATACTAAATCATACCACCAGAGAAAATCACCTTCACTAAAAGGAAGACAAGAAAAAAGGAAAGAAGAAAGCAAAGACCAGAAAAGAAATAATGAAATGGCAGGAGTAAGACCTTACTTATTAATAATAACATTGAATGTAAATGAACTAAACTCTCCAATCAAAAGACATAGCCTGAGGCTGGGCTGGGTGGCTCATGCCTGTAATCCCAGCACTTTGGGAGGCTGAGGTGGGCAGATCACTTGAAGTCAGGAGTTCAAGACCAACCTGGCCAACATGGTGAAACCCCATCTCTACTAAAAACATAAACATTAGCCAGGTGTGGTGGCATACATCTATAGTCTCAGCTACTCAGGAGGCTGAGGTGGGAGGATTGCTTGAACCTAGGAAGTGGAGGTTGCAGTGAGCCAAAATCATGCCACTGCACTTAAGCTTGGGTGACAGAGTGAGACTCTATCTCAAAAAAAAAAAAAAAAAAAGACATAGACTGGTTAACTGTATATAAAAATAAGACCATTGATCTGTTGCCTACAAGAAACACACTTCACCTATAAAGACACATGTAGACTAAAAAAATAAACGGATAGAAAAAGGTACTCCATGCCAATGGAAAACAAAAAAAGAGCAGGTGTTACTATACTTATATCAAACAAAATAGATTTCAAGATAAAACTATAAAAAGAGACAAAGAAGATCACTATATAATGATAAAGGGGTCAATTCAGCAAGAGGGTATAACAATTTTAAATATATATGCACCCAATACTGGAGCACCAAGCTATGTAAAACAAATATTATTAGAGCTAAAGAGAGAGAGAGACTCAAATTCAGTATTAGCTGGAGACTTCAACACCCCACTTTCAGCACTGGACAGATCTTCCAGACAGAAAATCAAGACAAAAACATTGGACTTAATTTGCACTCTAGAACAAATGTACCCAATAGATATTTACAGAACATTTCATCCAATGACTACAGAATACACATTCTTTTTCTCAGCACATGGATAATTCTCAAAGATAGACCATACGTTACAACACAAAACACATCTTAAAACAGTCAAAAAATTGAAATAACAGCAAGCATCTTCTCTATGATAGAATAAAACTAGAAATCAATAACCAGAGGAATTTTGGAAACTATACAAACACACAGAAAGTAAGCAATATGTTTCTGAATTACCAGTGGGTCAATGAAAAAATTAAGAAGGAAACTGAAAAATTTCTTGAAACAAATAAGGGAAACACAACATGCCAAAACCTGTGGGATATAGAGAAAGCAGTACTAAGAGGGAAGTTTATAGCTATAAGTGCTTATGTCAAAAAAGAAGAAAATTTTTCAATAAACAACCTAATGATACACCTTAAAAAACTAGAAAAGTGAAAGCAAACACAAATTAGTAGAAAAAAATGATAAAGATATGAGCAGAAATTAATGAATTTGAAGTGAGGAAAACAGTACAAAAATCAATGAAAAGTCATTTGTTTTTTTTTTTTTTTAGATGGAGACTTGCTCTGTTGCCCAGGCTGGGGTGCAGTGGCAGGATCTTGGCCCACTGCAACCTCCACCTCCCAGGTTCAAGTGATTCTCCTGCCTTGGCCTCCCAAGTAGCTGGGACTACAGGTGTGCACCACCACACCCAGCTAATTTTTGTATGTTTAGTGGAGATGGGATTTCACCATGTTGGCCAGGCTGGTATCAAATTCCTGACCTCAGGTGATCCACCCACCTTGGCCGCCCAAAGTGCTGGGATTACAGGCATGAGCCACTGCTCCTGGCCTATTTTTTTTTTAATAAACAAAATCAACAAAGCCTTACACAGACCAACCAATAAAAAAAGAGATAAGACCCAAATAAATAAAATCAGAGATGAAAATGGAGACATTACAACCAATACCACAAAAATTCAAAGGATCATAAGTGGCTACTATGAGCAATTATATGCCAAAAACTGAAAAAGCTAGAAGAAATGGATAAATTCCTAGACACATACAACCTACAAAGACTTAACTATGAAGAAATCTAAAACCTGAACAGACAATTAACAAGTAATGAGATCAAAGCCATAATAAAAAGACTCCCAATGAATAAAAGCCCTGGATTTTATAGTTTCACTACTAAATTCTACCTAACATTTAAAGAACTAATATTAATCGTACTCAAACTATTCTGAAAAATAGAAGAGGAAAGACTACTTCCAAACTCATTCTATGAGGCCAGTATTACCCCGTTACCAAAACCAGACAACACCACATGAAAAAAAAGAAAACTATATGCCAATATCACTGATAAATATTGATGCAAAAATCCTCAACAAAATACTAGGAAAGCAAAATTGACAAAACATTAAAAAGGTCATTCATTACAGCCAAGTAGAGTTTGCCAAGGAATGCAAGGATAGTTCAACATATGTAGATCAATTAATGTGATACATTATATCAACACAATGAAGGACAAAAACCATATGATCATTTCAACTGATGCTGAAAAAGCATTTGATAAAATTCAACATCCCTTCAAGATTAAAAAAAAAACCCTCAAAAAAATTGGAAATAGAAGGAACATACCTCAACAAAATAAAAGCCATATGTAACAAACCCACAGCTAGAATCATACTAAATGGGGAAAAACTGAAAGCCTTTCCTCTAAGATCAAGAACATGACAAGGATGCCCACTTTCACAACTTTTTTTCAACGTAGTACTGGAAGTCCTACCTAGAGCAATCAGATAAGAAAGAAATGAAGGGGATCCAAATTGCAAATCAAGAGTTCAAATGATCCTTGCGTGCAGATGCTATGATCTTATATTTAGAAAAACCAAAGACTTTACAAAAAAACTATTAAAACTGATAAACAAATTCAGTAGTTGGAGGTTATAAAATCAACATACAAAATCAGCAGAAGCATTTCTATATGCCAACATTGAACAATCTGAAAAAGAAATCAAGAAAGCTGTCCCATTTACAATAGCTACAAATAAATACCCAGGAATTAACCAAAAAAGTGAAAGGCTTATACAATGAAAACTATTAAGACATTAATGCAAGAAATTGAAGAATAAACCAAAAAAATTGAAAGATATTTCATGTTCATGTATTGGAAGAATCAAAATCATTAAAATGTCCATATTACTCGAAGCAATCTACAGATTCAGTGTAATCTCTATCAAAATACCAATGACCTTCCTCACAGAAATAGAATAAACAATCCTAAAATTTACATGGAACCACAAAAGACTCAGAATAGACAAACCTATTGTAAGCAAAAAAAAAAAGTGGAGGAATCACATCACCTGCCTTTAAATAATCCTACAGAGCTATAGTAACCAAAACAACACGGTACTGTCATAAAAATACACACATAGATCAGTGGAACAGAATAAAGATCCCAGAGATAAATCCACACATCTACAATAAACTCTTTTTTGACAAAACTGCCAAGAATGTACACTGGAGAAAGTACAATCTCTTTAATAAATGGTGCTGGGAAAACTTGATATCCATATGCAAAAGAATAAAACTAGATCCCTATCTCTCACTATCTACAAAAATCAAATCAAAATGGACTGAAGACTTAAATCTGAGACCTCAAACTATGAAATTAGTACAAGAAAACACTAGGGAAACTCTCCAGGACATCAGACTGGGCATATTTGTTGAGTAAGCACAAGCACAGGCAACCAAACCAAACATGGACAAATGGGATCACATCAAGTTTAAAAGCTTCTGCACAGCAAAAGAAACAATCAAAAAAGTGAAGAGACAACCCACAGAGTGTGAGAAAATATATGCAAACTACTCATCTAACAATGGATTAATAACCAGTATATGGAACTCAAACAACTCTATAGGAAAAAAAATCTAATAATCAGATTTAAAACTGGGCAAAAGACCTGACTAGATATTTCTCAAAAAATACTTACAAATGGCAATCAAGTATATAAAAAGGTGCTCTACATCTTTGATCATTAGAGAAATGCAAATCAAAACTACAGTAAGATGTCATCTCACCCCAGTTAAAAAGGCTTTTATGCAAAGTCAGGCAATAACAAATGCTGGTAAGAATGTGAAGAAAAGGGAACCCTCTTACATTGTTGGTGAGAATGTAAATTAGTACAACCACTATGGAGAACAGTTTGGAGGATCATTACAAAACTAAAAATAGGCCAGGCATGGGGAGAAGGGAGGCCGAGGCAGGTGTATCACTTGAGTCCAGGAGTCTGAGATGAGTCTGGTAAACATGGCGAAACCCATCTTTACAAAAAAAATACAAAAATTAGTTGAACATAGTGGTGCACAGCTGTAGTCCCAGTTACTAGGGAAGGTGCAGCGGGAGGATCGCTAGACCTCAGGGGGTGGAGGTTGCAGTAAGCCAAAATGGTACCACTGCACTCCAGCCTGAATGACAGGGTGGGACCCTGTCTCAAAAAAAAAAAAAAAGAAAGAAAGAAAAGAAACACTAAAAATAGAGCTACCATATGATCCAGCAATCCCACAGCTAGGTACATACCCCAAAGAAAGGAAATCAGTATACTGAAGATATATCTTCACTCCCATGTTTGTTGCAGTACTATTCACAACACATCTTTTGCAAGATTCAGAAGCAACCTAAGTGTCCATCCATAGATGACTAGATAAAGAAAATGTGGCACATATACTCAATGGAGTATATTCAGCCATAAAAAAATGAGATCCTGTCATTTGCAACAACATGGATGGAACTAGAGATCATTATGTTAAGTAAAATAAGCCAGGCACAGAAAGACAAACTTCATATGTTCTCAATTACTTATGGAAGCTAAAAATTGAAATAATTGAACTCTTGAAAATATGGAGTAGAAGGATGGTTACCAGAAGCTGAGAATGGTTGTTTGGGGGGGGGTTGGGGGGGGGTGTGGATGAAGTGGGGGTGGTTAATGGATATAAAAAAAATAGTTTAAAAAAATGAACAAGACCTAGTATTTGCTAGTACAACAGGGTGACTATAGTCAAAAATAACTTAATTGCACATTTTGAAATAACTAAAAGAGTGTAATTGGATTGTTTGCAACCCAAAGGATAAGTACTTGAGGTGATGGAGACCCCATTTACCCTAATGTGCTTATTATGCATTGCATGCCTGTATCAAAATATCTCATGTAACCCATAATATATGCAACAACTTTGTACCCACAAAAATTAAACATACAACAAATATTTTTAACTAAAAATTCAAATTTAAAAAATTATTTTAAAATGCCAGAGAATGGGCTTCTAAGCTCACCAACATGGTTGTTGGCAAGCTTCATGATGGCTGCTGGCCAGAGGCTGCCTGAAGTTGCTTGCCACTTGGGCCTCTCCAACATGCAACTTCCTTCATCAAAGCAAGCAAGCCAAAAAGGCAAGACAAAAAGTGTCAACAAGATGGAAGTCATAGTATTTACAACCCAATCTTGGAAGTGACATTCCATCACTTTTGCTGTATTCTATTCATTAGAAGTAAGTCATTAAGCTCAGCCCACACCCAAAGAGAAGGGATTACATAATAGTGTGAATACAAAGAGGTGGGGATCATTGGAAGCCATCTCAGAAGGCCCCCTACCATACCTATCAAGATTAGAGTTGAGAGATAGAAGACATATTTTTCAAATTGTAAGAGGTACATACTATACCCCTTACACAATAACTCAAACTGAAGTTACCCTACTTGAAACTACGTGACCTCAATAACTTTGCATCATTTGATGAAATAGTTAATGCTAAAGAAGATCCATCATAAATTATGGTATCAACACAAGTCTTTGCATTACATATCCAGGTAGGTGAATCTCAGTAGAGGACATCCGTGTTTTAATTTCCTCAGCATAACTGTTTCCAATGGAAAACTGCCCCTTCTCCAATTATATATGGTTCTGATAAAACTGATGATCACTAGGCCCACTTGACCCCTGGTTAATCATACAGCTATCCTCCTTTTCATGGTGATTGGTCAAAGGGGTGATGGCCAGAGCCCATTCATGCAGATTGATATGAGAATACTGGAAGGGGAAAGGTCTCTTCTTCCTTCCTTTTGAATCATGAACAATAAAAATGAAAGCTTACAGCTGTGGGAGCCACCTTCCCCACTGCACAGAAAGACCTGTTGGTAGAGCTGAAAAAAGGAGCAAAGAAAGAGAGAGGAAGCTAATGATATGTGAGCCCCTGTAAGGCACCAATGGAGAACTCTAGCCAGCTCCACTCTGAACTTCCCACTTATATGAACCAATAAATCTCATTTTTCTCAAGCTTGTTTCAGTTTCTGACATTTGTAACCAAAAGAGTCCTGGATCATATAGGCTTATTTCTTCTTACTAATCAATACACACATTCCATCTCTGTGTGGTTTGTAAGCCAGGAAACAACACAGTTATCTGAAAAAAAAATTTAATACAGATTTCTAGACCCCACTAAAATCTACTGTTTCAGAATCTTTAGGGATAGGATCCTCACATCTGTGTTATTTAAAATTTCACAAATGATTCTGAAGCCCAGTCATTATGGATACTTACTAATGTTTTGGAAACTAGGAGTCCAAGATCAGAGTGCCAGCATGGTCAAGTTTTGGTGTGAGCCCTCTTCCAGGGTGCAGACTGATAACTTCTCCTTGTATCCTCCCTCACATGGTGGGAAAGGGACAGGAGAGCTCTCTGCCTCCCGCCTTTTTTTAATGTTTTTTTTTTATTTTTTTCCAAGTAGGAAAGACCCTTTTATTGGGGTGGACACAGAGCACCCACGAGTCTATGAAAAAGTCACTCAAGAGAAAGATCCCAAGGGCCGACTTCTCCCCAACATGCGCGCAAGCTCAGAGTGAGGTCTGGGCATGAGAGAGTTCCGGGCGGAACGTGGGACAAGACCGAGTCTCAAGGGCCTGGACCAGTGTCGGAGAAGGCCGCTTGGCTGTCCTGGTGGGTCGGCCGCCCTGGGCCGGCCCCTGCCGCCTGGCCGCAGTAAAGCCTCGCTAGAGACCCTCACAGGCACGCTCTGGTTCTCTGGAGGAGAACTGGGGGCGGGAGTGGGGAAACTGGCCAGGTGGAAGGCGGGGGTCGGGGGGACAATGTTGTTTTTTTTAAAAAAGCATCTACCAACATCACACTACTGGGTCTGATGTCCCCTTTAACCAACGCTTGATACAGGTTACAGCATAAATAAAAACTCAATAAAAATAAATACGTCGGCTCCTATGAG
This sequence comes from Pan troglodytes, assembly GCF_028858775.2. Taxonomy (NCBI): domain Eukaryota; kingdom Metazoa; phylum Chordata; class Mammalia; order Primates; family Hominidae; genus Pan; species Pan troglodytes. The sequence goes on from NC_072413.2 coordinate 42,966,818, forward strand.
GTTGGAAATGGTGTGGACGCAGGGTGTGGATGGGCAGGCCAGGAGGCGGGTGGGTGGGCCACCAAGGAGCAGACCCGACAGGAGGCGCCTGTGGGGTTGAGAGTCTTAAGTGTCCTCCTGTATCTCTGGGCTGTGGGTCAGCGCCAACTTGCAGAGGGGCGCCGAGGTCTCGCCTTCCAGCTCCACTTGCTCCTGGTCTTTCTTCTTGGCAGCGTTCTTTTTGTCCATTGCTGATGCAGGTAGCGCAGGAGGATGTTTGTCTTTTCGGTCACGATGATCTGTTCAGACGGGTACTCTCGGGTGGGCAGGTAGACTGAGGGCCGTTGGTTCGAGGCTTTGCACACGGAGTCCCCGTGAAATCGACTAAAATTGCTTTTGTTGTAGACAGGCAGTCCTTTCAAAAAATCTGCCATCTTCTGTTTCCTCCGTAGCCGCCTCAGCCGCCACCTCAGCCTCCACCGCCGCCACCACAGCCCTGGGACCTCTTTTATAAGGACACTAATCCCATTTGTGAGAGCTTCACCCTCACGAACTAAGCCTCCCGAAGAAGACTCCACCTCCTAGTACCATCACATTGAGGATTTCAACATATGAATGGAGGTGGAGGGGACACAAACATTCAGTTCAAAACACTATTCTATCTACAAGAAGACAAACTCCAAATTCTAAAATGGCTTTCTCTTACTTGAATTGCAGGCCTGGATCTCTCTGTCTAGAGTCTTACAAAGGAAACAGGTAGGTTTTTGTACATTCCACCATTAAGCTGTTTCCCCCCAATAGAAAAATCAGTTAAATGTTTTAAAAAAATACTTTTATAACATTTGTTGATTTTTTTTTTTTTTTTTTTTTTGAGACGGAGTCTCTCTCTGTCGCCCAGGCTGGAATGCACTGGCTCCATCTCGGCTCACTGCAAGCTCCGCCTCCCGGGTTCACGCCATTCTCCTGCCTCAGCCTCCCAAGTAGCTCGGACTACAGGCGCCCGCCACCATGCCCGGCTAATTTTTTTGTCTTTTTAGTAGAGACAGGGTTTCACCGTGTTAGCCAGAATAGTCTCGATCTCCTGACCTTGTGATCCCCCCACCTCGGCCTCCCAAAGTGCTGGGATTACAGTCGTAAGCCACTGCGCCCGGCCTCAAAGTCCACTTTTAAGCACGCAATATTATGAATATTTAAAAGCACATATGCTCTCCAGAAAAGGCAATTCAGCATTTTCAGAAAGAGCATTTGGCAATATTCAACGCATAAAGAGACTGTGCTTGGGGCCATCCACTCTCCAGATTTTCAGTGTTTCCTGGTTTTTCGACTGTTGATCAGAGTAGCTACAGAAAGCATCTACGGATCTGACGTAACAACCGTCACCTAGATGTTTGATGTGAAGATGTCAATGAAGGCGGTGAAGTTAGAATTCATAACTTCCATACTCCGGAAAGAAGGGACCAATTTATTGCAGCTCAGCTGAACTGCTTAATAATGTTGCTGATCTTCTCAAATCTGTGGCCATCGTGATGCTCTTTGCACTGGTAATGGGAAATAACCAAGAATGTAGCTCTTTCAAACAGTAGAACTTCATCGACTTCAAGAATTTGGGCAAAATTCCTTGTGTTCATCTTCAGTTGCTGAACATTGGGAATCAGCTGATAAGCAATACTGGACCAGGCTTTGTAGCGCTTTTCATCCCAGGTGGATGTTTGCAAATAAGCACACTCTAGTGGGTGAGACAAACAAATCAAGTCCAGGTATGGATGAGGCTCCATCCATACTGTTCAGATACTCTTGATCTGAAAACTTGTGAACTAGTGAGACAAGTTACTATCCCATGCATGGCCAACATACAATGGTGGGACAGGAATAGAGTAACTGCAATAAATATTTCCATTCAATAAAGGAGGAAAATAGGAAATCACCAATCCATTGAAATTCTAAAATCCAGCTGGGCATATGTTACTATTTTGCAGTTAGGCCTTATCCTGCTTTCTGAGAATGATTTTCTATGATTTTTGGCTCTTGCCTTTGGGATCTTGGTTTTGCCCTCTCAGACATTCTTTTCTGCAAGAACTGTTCCATTTTTGCAGATAAGTAGCCCCCTCAGCCTGCTGCCTGCTCATAGAAGTTTAAGGGTCCAGAAGTCTTTTTTCACTTTGTATAGTCTCTGGTGTTTTTTTGTTTGTTTGTTTGTTTTTTCATGTGAACTGATGTAATTACTTGTAAAATTTTGTGGATTTTTTTGTGTATCAACTTATAATTGATTTTGTTAGATAAAAACCACATCCATAAATATCTTCTAGATAAGCCCTTTTCTACCTCAGGCTTCCTGTAAGGCTGCTGTGGGGCAATGCCCTTAAGATTCTTAGAAACCTTGATGTTTAAGAGTCTGTATTTTAACCCCTTAAGAATTGATAAAATAAGAGATCATAAAACTAATGGAATGGACTTTGAACTTTGTGGCAATAAGATACCAAATTATAAACAAGACCTAAGGCCACGCCAGATGAGAGTTAAGTCATGCACTCCTACACTTAAAGACTAAAGTATGTTTTAACTGCCACAGATTTTTCTTTTTCTCTAGCAGCTAATTAAGCACTGGCCTTGAGGTAAGCAATACTAAAACAACTGCAGCTCATCAACCACCAGACTCTGACTGACACCTCTGTTCTTCAAGCCACAACTGTAGCTTTGACTGGACAAGAGGCTGATTTTAGTAACTTTCTCCTGATAAGAGACCACTGACCGTAGACTGGTTCTGGCTGGTTTACAAAGGCTATACCGAGTGCCTTCACCTTTGACATATGAGGCCCAACTCTATAATGCATTTAAATGTTAAGTCTCCACCCTAAAGTGAACATGGGATGCATGTAACATGCATGTTTGCTTACTATGCTTGCATGCCTCGCTTTGTGAATATCCATAGCTCCTCCTATAACCTGTTGATTATGTATACTTAGCTAACCCATTTGGCATAAATCCCTGTTCCACCCTTTCCTCCCTCTAAGTGCTTGCTTTCTGTCTCTGCTGGAGGCTGTGCTTCCTGGCCTGTCAGGATGTCCAGCCTGCAAACTGCAACCCTTTATAAGAAATAAAACTCTCTTTTCTAACTTTGTACATCTCATGAATTTAAGTTAACAGAATCTTACAAGGTCTTTTATCTGTTTCTGAACTCTTAACAAAAGGCTTTCACTCACATCCTTGGACTTAGGTCTACCTTGAACTCAGGTCTACCTTGAACTCATGTTTTTCTAATAAGACCTTAGGATTTGATCTTTGCCCTGCAGCTCTATCTTACTTTGAGCATCTTCTGCTGGGAGAAAATAACAACAAGAAATAGTTTGATTTTCAGATCTAGTTCCTACATAATTCTTCTAAATTCTGTTTGAAAATTGAATATTTAGTGTAGATTTGTCTAGCCAGATGTTATGATACCTAGTTCAAAAACAAACAAAAAACAGTTGATACTTTCAAAATTCTTCCTGGTACTCTAAGCCAGATACAGCAGTTCATTAAATACATTTTCTATTTGCTATGTTATCACATTTGCTAAACCATCTACCATGACATGACAAGGGGCTCCTTTCCTCTCGCTTCCAACAACATTTTCCTTACTTTCCTTGAAGCCCTCAATGACATCTTCTTCAATGACTGTCAGGATTCTACTAACAGTCTCCTCAAAGCTCTTTCAAGTTCTTCCTTACATCTTGTCCGAAAGGCAATGCTCATGTTTTAGGTTTTTATTACAATGGCACCCCGAATTCTGTTCTACTTATCTAATGATGCATAAATGGGCTTCAAAAAATAGTTGCTTAGAACAATAATGATTTTATTATATCTCATGATTAAGAGAATGAGAGATTTGGGCAGGTTTCAGCTGGGTGATTTTTTTTTTTAATTATACTTTAAGTTTTAGGGTACATGTGCACAATGTGCAGGTTAGTTACATATGTATACATGTGCCATGTTGGTGTGCTGCACCCATCATTTAGCATTAGGTATATCGCCTAATGCTATCCCTCCCCGCTACCCCCACCCCACAACAGTCCCCAGTGTGTGATGTTCCCCTTCCTGTGTCCATGTGTTCTCATTGTTCAATTCCCACCTATGAGTGAGAACATGCGGTGTTTGGTTTTTTGTCCTTGTGATAGTTTACTGAGAACGATGATTTCCAATTTCATCCATGTCCCTACAAAGGATATGAATCCTTTTTTATGGCTGCATAGTATTCCATGGTGTATATGTGCCACATTTTCTTAATCCAGTCTATCATTGTTGGACATTTGGGTTGGTTCCAAGTCTTTGCGATTGTGAATAGTGCCACAATAAACATACGTGTGCATGTGTCTTTATAGCAGCATGATTTATAGTCCTTTGGGTATATACCCAGTAATGGGATGGCTGGGTCAAATGGTATTTCTAGTTCTAGATCCCTGAGGAATCGCCACACTGACTTCCACAATGGTTGAACTAGTTTACAGTCCTACCAACAGTGTAAAAGTGTTCCTATTTCTCCACATCCTCTCCAGCACCTGTTGTTTCCTGACTTTTTAATGATTGCCATTCTAACTGGTGTGACATGGTATCTCACTGTGGTTTTGATTTGCATTTTACTCCTTTTAGTATCAAGGGAGGTCATCAGCAGTATTTATCTGGTGAATGGGAAGTCTGGAGGATCTGGAGACCTTCACTCATATATCTGGCATTGTGGCAGGAATGACTAGAAGGCTGGGCTCAGCTTGCTCAGCTGACCAGAATATAGCCTCTCCAGGATAGGGGTCTTCTCACATCATGGTTCAGGGCTCTAAGAGCAAGTATTCAAGTGAATAAGGCAGAAATTGCATGTTCTTTTATGACCTAGCCTCAGAAGCCACGGAGTTTCATTTTTGCTGTACTCTGTAGGTCAAAGGCTACTAGTCTACCTAGATTCAAGAAGGAACAAAGACCCAATGTCTCAATGGAAACAATGTAAAAGAGTGTGCAGCCATTTTTTAAAACCATCCTAGCAGACTGCACTACAGAAAACGTTAAACCCAGTTTTTTCAAAGTGAAGTGAAGTGATAGCAGAGGGAAACTTAGATATATGCAAAGGAATAAAGAGCACCAGAAATACTAAACATGTAGGCAAATAAAAAGAACACTTTTAGTGAACTAAAATCTGATTTTTCCCTTATTTGCTTACTTTACTTTCTGTGATCTGAGGGAGAAAAAGGACCCAGCCCATGTGGCTTCACATTGGGAAAAAGTGGCACCCACTGTTTCCTAAGATTTAGAGCTAGAAGGGGCTGGAAAGAGCTGATCCTGTCCCTGAATTTTTAGAATCAAATTCCTGTATCACAGTTGAAATGATTGTCAAAAGTAAGAACATAATGTTTGTCCACTGGGGGAAAAGTCTGTTGGGGATACCCGAAGGAATACGGGAATTTGAAGATGTGAATTCTATTTTTGGAAAGCTTAATGCAACAGAGTCTGATATAATGGCAAGTGACAGCTGCTTCTGGGGCTAAGTCCCCACGACTACCCCTTTCTTCTGGAAAATATATCTAGACTAAAGTTTATGACTAAATTTAGGGCCTATGTGTTCTGATTTTTCCCCAGATAATAAGGCTATGAGATCGACTGAATTGAATTGAGTTACAGAAATTAGATTTTCATGCCCTTCCTCATTGTTATTGTTGTTTATACAGCTTACATATTTTCTAGAGCAGGAACCTTCTTAACTTCAAGATCCTCAGGGACTCAAAGTTCATGATGGGAGCTCAGCAAATGTACTAGCATAGACAGATAAATGGTATTTGTGTACATCAAACTTGATCTAACGACCACTTTACCAAGAACATGAGACCCAACAGAAAAATAAGACTTTAAACCAATTTTTTAAAGGATAAGTTTCAAAAAATAAAATAAAATGGGGTATATTTTAAATTTTAAGACTGGTAACAAAGATAGTATGAATTATTTTTTCATTTGGCCTGGCACAGTGGCTCATCCCTGTAGTCCCAACACTTTGGGAGGACGAGTTGGGTAGATCACTTGAGTCCAGGAGTTCAACACCAGCCTGGGCAATGGAGTGAATCCCCTTCTCTACAAAAAATATACAAAAAAATTAGCCGGGCATGGTAGCATACACCTGTAGTCCCAGCTACTTGGAAGGCTGAGGTGGGAGGAGCCCTTGAGCCTGGGAGGATGAGACTGCAGTGTGGTAGGCAACAGAGTGAGACTCTGTTTCAAAAAATAAATTAATAATAATAAACACTTTAAAATTATTTCTTAAATTCCCATATAGCAGTAAAAATGTACAGCAAGCACAGCACAAATGACAGGAGTAAAATAGATGTAACTTTATGCAACTGCAGAATCACTTGTTTTGTCAACCAGCATGGAAACTGTCAGAACTGTCAATCAACAAAGCAAGGGCGATAGAAAATGTGTCACTTTCAAACAGTATACAATAATAGAAATAATGACAACACATCATTATATCAGAGGGAGGAGAAAAGTGATATCAGGATATTTCTTTCTCGAGGCCTCTCATTGAGGGGTAATTATGGGCTGGTTGTGTCTGTAACATAGCCTCTCCAAACAGGCTCTGTAACTTTAAGTTCAGATATCAATGTCTTCCTCTCATCTGTTCAGATATTTTTACATCCCAGGATAATTACTGGATTATCTGTTGTGGTGGAGTCTGGACCTTTTTAAACATCTACCAACAAAGTTTATAGATTTAAAGCAAAAATTCAGCTTTTGGAAAAATGAGATTAAAAATAGTTTACTAGTAATGTAACTTAGCATTATAATTTGAATTCTAAAGAGGACTTATTGAGACTAGTAGAAGGCCGGGAGCAGTGGCTCACACCTGTAATCCCAGCACTTTGGGAGGCTGAGGCGGGTGAATCACCTGAGGTCAGGAATTCAAGACCAGCCTGGCCAACACAGCGAAACCCCGTCTCTACTTAAAATACAAAAATTAGCTGGGCACAGTGGCAGGTGCCTGTAATCCCAGCTACTCAGGAGGCTGAGGCAGGAGAATGGCGTGAACCTGGGAGGCGGAGCTTGCAGTGAGCCGAGATAGCGCCACTGCAGTCCGGCCTGGGCGAAAGAGCGAGACTCTGTCTCAAAAAAAAAAAAAAAAAAAACCAAAAATGTCCTATTTAAATTAACAATATTGGTCTCCAGTCTTTGCAACCAAAGAACACTTACTGATATCTCCACTGCTAGCATACTGTGTGACATATGGTTGATGATTGATAATAAATAAATAAAGTGTTTATAAAATGGTATTGGGCAACTACTTTTTTTGTTTTTGTTTTTTTGTTTAGATGGAGACTCGCTCTGTCACCCAGGCTGGAGTGCAGTGGTGTGATCTCGGCTCACTGCAAGCTCCGCCCCCCTGGTTCACGCCATTCTCCTGCCTCAGCCTCCCAAGTAGCTGGGACTACAGGCACCCGCCACCATGCCCAGCTAATTTTTTATATTTTTAGTAGAGACGGGGTTTCACCATGTTAGCCAGGATGGTCTCGATCTCCTGATCTTGTGATCCGCCCGCCTCGGCCTCCCAAACTGCTGGGATTACAGGCGTGAGCCACTGCGCCCAAGCTGCGCAACTAATTTTTGACAAAAGCACAAAAGCAACCCAGTGGAAAAAGTACAGGCTTTTCAAAAAAAAAAATTGCTGCGATGACTGGGTATCCATACATCAAATATGAACTTGGATACATGCCTCAAACTATATAAGAAAGTTAACTACAATGCGTCATACATCTAAATGTACAGCTTGAACACGTAAAACTTTTATAAGAAAACATAGGAAAATTTCTTTGTGAGCTTGGGGTAGGCAAAAATTTCTTAGAAACAACACTAGAAATGTAATCCATAAAATAATAAATAAATTAAACTTTATTAAAAGTTAAAACTTCTCTTCAAAATACACTGCTAAGAGAATGAGGGCCAGGTGTGGCGGCTCACGCCTGTAATCCCAGCACTTTGGGAGGCCGAGGTGGGCAGATCACCTGAGGCCAGGAGTTTGAGACCAGCCTGGCCAACATGGCGAAACTCTGCCTCTACTAAAAATACAAAAATTAGCTAGGCATGGTGGTGCACGTCTATAATCCCAGCTACTCGGAAAGCTGAGATACCAGAAACTCTTGATCCTGGGAGGCGGAGGTTGCAATAAGCCGAGATCATTCACTGCACTCCAGCCTGGGTAACAGATCAGGATTCTGAAAAAAAAAAAAAAAAAAAAAAGGCAGAGTTGGGGGGCGGTAGGTAAGCAGAAACTTAAGGGTGATGGGCATACTCATTTGATCACAGTGATGGTTTAAGGGGGTATACATATGTCAAAACTGATAAAAATTATACACTTTAAGTATGCTCTATATATTCTATGCCAATTATACTTCAGTAAATGTATCTAAAAAAACCCCACAACTCAGATGTCAGATTTTGAAGACAGTGGAAAAGATGCAGAATGGAAATTTCAGTTAAAGGCCTCAGTGATGTTTGTGAGTTATCCAAGTATTCAAGGAATCCATGCTTCCTCCAGCTAGCTGAGACTCGGCAGAGTTTAATGAGCAATCTTAATACTATTCTCCAGAAATAGTGTCATCCACCATACTATGGCTGTTTTCAGGAAGAGAATGACCTAATCAGGATAAAATGAACTCCATGTCTTGTGAGGGATTTATAATTAGACACATAATGCACATTTACAAACATTTTTAAAGGGCTTTTCTACCTGTAGGAGAGGATTAATATTGAGAGTGAACTTTTTGCAAGTTTTCCAACACACTAGTTTGTTTAATCTCTAAGAGCCTCAGTTTCCTCATCTATAAAATACCATAAGAAATAAGAAAAAACAGGAAACTAAAAAGAGCAGGCTTTGCCAGAGCTATTAATTACTCTTTTTTGGGCAGAGCCAAAACTCAAGAAATGGAAGTCTCTCTTCCATTTCTAGACTTTTTAGAGAGATCCATGAGGAAGTTCCCCTCCATAGCGTTGGCCGACCATCACACCGGTCAAGAAGGCATCCAGCCTCTCCCAGGCTCAGCCTGTGACGGAAAACCACACTGATTTACTAGGATAGCCTTGAGCTCTCTCATTAGCCCTCACGTGTTCTGAACGTTAGAGCTAACTTTCCAGACCCTCATTATTTGTTGAAAGGCTGGATGGGGAAAATCTCAACCAGATCTCCATGTCTACTTGCAAGTAGAGGTAGTTTTTGCAGGGTGGCCTGTGTTCTCCAGATGCAGAGCCATACAGGGCCTTGCTTCTTTACGGGAGATACAAAAACTCGGCCCTAATAAACAGAAATAGTGGTTGAGCCCACAAACTAGCATTAAGTTGTCCTAACTGTAATTTCCAGCTCCGTCACTTGCTGTGTGGGACCTTATTATCTCCAAAACCCAATTTTTTCAACTTCACAATGGAATTAAAACAATCTAATTTTTCAAAATGGGGTTAACTTCCACTGTAAGTTACAGTATATTGGCCAATAATTAACTTCAACACTAAAGCTGGCATTTAACAGATCAATTCAACTGTTTTCTAGGTAAATACTTAAACGCTTAAAAAACCGTAATTTACTGAGAAAACAAAGCTTTCTTTCTAGGTTAAGAATTTGAGAAAACAAGACCCAGAAGCAAACTAAAATCAAGTCCTAAAATGGTACAAACCTCAAAAAGCCAATCAGGTTTGCCAATAAAGCTCCGCCTCCGTGCAAACTCTGCCCACTTCCGGCTTCCCCACCCACCTTCTACCAGTGGAACCCCGCCCCTCTCTGCGAGGTCCCGCCCCCCACACCTGATCCTGGTTCACATTGGGCGAATCTGGATGCTGTATACACAGCCGACACACGCACTTTAGGCTGGGGCGTCTTCGCGCCTGCGCAGCTGCGCTGTCAGGCGGCTGAAAACGGGGGGGTTGGGGGGAGGGGGGCGGAGGTCGTGCCGAATCTTCCTCCGTAATAAGAAGCGACGTGTCCCGCTGTCCTGGCTCCGTGGGTCCAGTGAGATTGGGCCTGGGCGCTGGAGCTGCTGTGGCTCCCGCCGCGGCGGCTGCCATGGAGACCATGCCAGAGCCCAGAACTCATGCCGGGGGAGGCCGAGACAGCCGGCGGTACTCATAGATGAGGCGGCGGCGGCGGCGGCGGCAGCCCGGGCTCTCCATGAGCAGGCGGCGGCGGCGACGGGTGCGGCGGCACCGGCGGTTTTCGGTCCCCAGGGAGGTACGAGGAGTTTGCTTCCTGGTGGACGGAGACTGGCCGGTGTGGGAACGCCTTCCGCGGCCCGGCCCTCCAGCCTATTTGTCCCCAGTCCTGAGCACTCGGCGGGGCACTGCCCGGGCAGAGGCGGGGGCGCCCAGCCGACTCGCGGGCCCCTAACTCGGGGACCCGCCCGCCTCGGTGCCAGGCCTCCCGGGCGCGGCTGCCCAAGGCCAGGGTGGGCGTGGCCGGAGCGTGGGGGCTCCCCGGGGGCGCACGCCTAGCGTCCGCCTTGTCCCTGTCCCGAAGCCCTGCGCTGCTGGGAGCGGTAGCGCGTGGCTGTTCAGGCGTATTTCAGGCGCTGATTTGAGAGGGGACTTTTAGAATCCCTGAGTCCTTAGGGAGTCTGGCGTTCAATGCCTTGGGCATGTGGTGGGGTCCTCACGGCTAGCTTGGGGTACCAATTTCCTCCCTTGGAAGTCACCACGAAAGAAAGATGTTTTGTCAAAGAAATAGAGGTCAGGAGAGTTTTCCAGGTTTATTCAAATTGGAGGGCCCGTAGAGCCTGGAGAATAAAGCCAGCGGAATACATCCTCCAGTCCTTCTAATTACAGTTCCTAGCTAAACAGCTAAGACAATTTTAAGTAAAGCTCTTCACAGCTATCTTTCCATCATTTTTCCCCACCCCCCATTTTTATTGCAATTTACTTTGGAACAAATCACCAAATTCATGATGAAACTAGTATCCTCTAGTTCTTCCAAACCTTCGCTCCTCCCGTTTTTCCCAGAGAAAGACTAAAGTTTCATGCCACATATGTCATTATAGTTTAATTCTCTTAGAGTGTAAGGGTAGTTACACTTCATTTGGTCATGTCTGAAGACAATTTGAAGAAAATATCCTAGAGACTTATGCTTCCTTCCCAATGCACTATTTTAGGAATCTGAACTCAGGCTCTTTAAGCAATCTTAAACCTTGCTACAAAGTTCTTTAAAATTCAACGGAAATAAATCAAACCATAAAGTTATTTTCGTTTTTAAAGTATTTGAATGCATAACTGTTTTTTAAAATCTTTGTAAACAAAACGTGTCAGTTTCTATTACGAAGAAACTGAGTTTGTGTTTTCCTAGGCTGCAGATTTGCCACACCCTCTTCTTCGTAAGTGGATGACTAGAATCAATGTGTTGGCCAACTAGATATAAACATCCACTCTTCATACTAAATATAGTTACTGGATATTTTAGAGTCCACAGTATCTTGCTTCACACTGAAAACACTGTGTTCATGTGTGTTTAATATATTGCAGAAGTGAATTTTTACTCGCATTGCAGAATGTTTTGGACTTAGTTTCTTACACAAATAAAACACGTAGGACTGCAGCTTTATTAAGTGTTGAGTTCATGTTGTGTTTGGGAGGATGCAGCACTTGGAAAAGATGGTCAAAATAAGACACTGATCTCAGTCACTCATTTCTCTGTTTCTGCTCCTCAGATGCCTCCCTTTTTTCATAACAATACTTCTCCATAAAAGTAACCTCGGAAAACAATATGATGTTGTTAGTTTATTTGCTTGTCCCAAGTAAAGTGAAGGAGTTTTTTCAATACAATTGTAAAAAGAACTCATTCTTTCAAAAGTATGTGCGCTATATAACATACATATAACACAACATATTTATTAAAATACTTACTGTGGCTTTAAAATCAAAGTGCCTAGTGGTCCTCAAGGTTGGGAAGAGTGCCAGTTTGAAAAGGGAGGATGCTTTGCTTCATTCTGAAAACACGCATAGGGAATAATCAGGATATTTATCAAGTTCTGAATCAGATCTTCATAGTATAGCCTCTGTAGTTAAAAATTATAGTATATCTAAATTGCACAATAGCACAATTCTCAGTTGCAAATAAAAATCCCAAAGTGATTAGCAATATTAGCTATGCTACTATTCACTTAAGATTGATTTTCATGATTACTACTCATGCTGTCTTTCAAAGCTAAATGTCAGAATTAGTCTTAGTCTATATAGCAACAGGAGTTTTTTTTTACATAGTTTTTCTATACAACAAATAAAATATGTAGTATAGTTAATATAAAGATTATGTAATGGCTATTATTCTGTACCCCCAATTAAGGATCCCATTATATTAGTTTCTTAAGTGGAATCACCCATATTAACAAGAAAATGAAGCAAGCACAGCCTGTATTTTGGAAAGATGAGGAGGTTTACATTAGGAATATGCCTAACCAAAGTTAGTTTATGTTTTTAATAGCTTTATTTTCATTTAGGATTTTTTTTTTTTTGAGATGGAGTTTCACTCGTTGCCCAGGCGGGAATGAGATGGCGTGATCTCGGCTCACCGCAACCTCCGCCTCCCAGGTTCAAGCGATTCTCCTGCCTCAGCCTCCCGAGTAGCTGGGATTACAGGCATGCGCCACCATGCCCAGCTAATTTTGTATTTTTAATAGAGGGTTTTCTCCATGCTGGTCAGGCTGGTCTCCAACGCCTGACCTCAGGTGATCGCCCGCCTCAGCCTCCCAAAGTGCTGGGATTACAGGCGTGAGCCACCGCGCCCAGCCTCAGGATTTTTTTTATTACAGGGTTTCCCTCTGTCACAGATAAAATCTGCAATGTAATTAATATAAAGCCTGTCAAATGGCCATCTGTACCTCAAAAAAAGACTGCAGCTTCTTAAATGGTCTTTCCAGAGAGCTCCAGAGAGCATGCATAGTGCGCGAAAAGTGGCTCATTTAAATTTTTTTGCTATGTTGGGAGGCCTAATAACCACATTTGATTTGAGTCTTTAGATAGATTTATTTTCGTTTAAACATATTATGCATTTAATATACAAAGTTACAATTTTATGTGTTCTGTTTTAAACTTTTAAAATGTAGGATGAAGACACTGTTTGAAGAGATCAAAGCATCAATTAAAAATAACTATAACCAAGATCGATCATTTTGGAGGCCTGTTCTTCCTTGGGGGGGTGTTTTTACTATCAAAGCTGGCCGCAAAGCAGTATCCTGTACACCACTCTATGTTGAAATAAGACTGAAAAATACCTGCACCATAGATGGATTCTTGATGTTATTATATGTCATTCTTAATGAAAATGAAAACTTCCCTAGGGAACTCTCTCTTCATTTTGGTAGAGAGTTTGTAGACTGTTTTCTTTACTTAATGGACACCTACAGTTTTACAACTGTGAAGCTACTTTGGATTTGGGACAAGATGGAAAAACAGCAATACAAATCTGAAGTCCATAAAGCTTCATTAATAATTGATTTGTTTGGGAATGAGCATGATAATTTTACAAAAAATCTTGAAAATCTCATGTCTACCATTCAAGAGAGTTACTGTTCCAACTGGCGATGCCCAACTCGAGTGCAGGAGGATCAGCAGCGCACAATTAATATAAAGTAAGTTGGTCTAACGTCTGTTTTGTCACTTTTACTTTTTTTAATGAATGTTGCTTTAGATATGTAGTCATGTACCCCATAATGACATTTGGGTCAACAAAGGACCACATATGCCATGCTGGTTTGTAGGATACTGTATATTTAGTATACCTTTCTGTGTTTAGGTACACAAAGACTTACCATTTTGTTAAAATTGCCTACAGTATTAAGTATAGTAACATGTTGTATGGATTTGTAGCCTAGGAGCAATAGCCTCGGTGTGTAAAAGGTTATACCATCTAGTTTTGTGTAAGCACATTCTAGGATGTTTACACACTATGAAATCATCTAAGGATACATTTCTCAGAATGTGTCCCCATTGGATGACAAATGACAATATTTGTTGCCAAAGTATTTGTTGCCAAAGTATTTGTTAAAGTACAGAGCCTTTATAATTACTTAGGCATGAAGCAGTCACAGAAATGCAAGATTCTTCTGCAGGTCCCCTGAAAACAGTGTTACAGCCTATTACATCCAAACATCTTATAATTACTTTACAAAACCAGCTGATAACCTTGTCAGTAGCAAAGTAATGAATTACTCAGTATGAAAAATATATTACTCTTACTTGAATTTACTAATATGACTATAGATGATTCTTAGTGTCACAAATGTAACCTCTTTAAGAGCGCTTAATACTGTTTTGGAATGTTTCACCCTTTGAATAGGTCTCTGTCAGGAGGGCTAGTTCCATATGAACAAGAAAATTAAAAGTATCCTTTCATATTATGGCCAAGACATAATTATAGACAGAAACCCAGAACTTGGCATCTCACATGTGGATGTGGATGTAAGCAGCTTTTATTTTGACTAGGAAAGGTGCAAGGAGCCAGATGAGTGTTTTTGGCTTTCAGAGAAAAGGCAGATCTCCCACCTGGTAAATGATAGGGACAGAGTCCAAATTGGCAAGCCCTAGTGGAGTGTTGGGAAACGTTAAAGCCTCCAAGGGACATGAGCTGGAAAGGGGATAATTGCCAGTGGAAGAAAAACAGACCCAAATGCATTTTTGGCAGAAAGGTATTTGGCCCTATGGTCCAGAAAAACAGCCTGATAGATCGTTCCCATTTGGAAATGTATATCACGTACCCTAATTTGTTAAACTTACATTTCTCTGAAATACACTTTGTCTATTTTCCTGCATTGCTAATTTGAAATATCAATCAATGGAAATAATTATCAAGTCATAAAGACAACTCAGAAGTGTTGCAGTGATCATAGCTCACTGCAGCCTTGAACTCCCGGGCTCAAGTGATCCTCCTGCCTCATGCCTCACTACTTCAGCCTCTCCAGTAGCTGGGACCACAGGTATATGCCACCATGCCCAGCTAATGTTTTATTTATTTTTTTATTTTTTGAGACAGGGTCTCACTCCATCTCCCAGGCTGAAGTATAATGGTGTGATCACAGCTCACTGCAACGTTGACTTCCTGGGTTCAAGAGATCCTCCTGTCTCAGCACCCCCAAGTAGCTGGCACCAGGGGCATGTACCACCATGCCCGGCTAATTTTTGTATTTTTTTTTTAGAGATAGGATCTTGCTGTGTTGCCCAGGTTGGTCTCAAACTTCTGATTCACCCACCTCAGCTTCCCAAAGTGCTGGGATTACAGGCGTGAGCCACCACACCCAGCCTAATATCTTGTTTTTTAAAAACTAGTTTCATCTGTAAATATTTTGAAACTATAATGAAATATTTATAATTCTATATTTTATACTATTTAATAAAATATTTTTCATCATACTCTATAACTTTTAAGTTTTTGCCTACTTTTTAAAAAATCCTATATTTAAAGCAACCTCTGAAGTAATGTAGAAAAAAAAATTTTTTAACAGATCAGGTACTTGAGGCCAAGAATGATTATTACTTACATTTAATCAGGTAACTAATCAGCTGCTCCTCTGATTCTGGGTCCTAGTTCCTTCCCACGAGACCAGATTGCCTCTTTTGAATCTTCTCACAAATGTTTTAAATTAACGTAGCAGCAACTGGATATATCAGGATTGTTTATACAAAAATATGTTTCTTTGAAAATTTCATAATTAGTGTTTGAGTTCAACTGGTTTCTATACTATCTGCAAGAAATTCCGAATGTGTCATAAAGGTTATACTTGGTATAATTGGTTTTGCTAATAAAGGACTGAGCTGTAAAATTTGTTATAATATATTAAGATATAAAATGTTGAAGCAGTTCTTACATGCATTTAATAATTATTATAGTCCTCCCCAAGAAATTCCACATGGAAACTTGATAAGACTGGCTGTGAATGAGTTATTCTGTTCCAAGATTGAACTGTGTGAAGAGCATGGGTGAGTATACAATAGACATTTAAAATGACAGTATGTATGTGTTTATAAGGAAACCTAGGCAGATGTGCTCCTTGAAGTACTTTATGAATCTTATTAACAAACCTAGTTTACTATGACATTTTACAGTGTTTTTGTTATGGAGTATATCACTACATAGAATATGGTACTACAGCTGATTGATGAATACAAAGCAAATACCTTTTCTTTTTTTCCCCCCCACTGCTGAGTAGGTACAATAAAACCTTGGTTAACCGGAACCCAGCTAATCGGGACCCTCAATTATCTGGATTTTTTTCTGCACTCTCCATTTAGGAGAAAGAGGTAAATGACAACTAAAAAACTTAACCTAGTAAAAGTTGAGAGAAGCAGAACATATTCATCCCAATCTCTTAAAATTTTCTGTGACATTGTATAATGAGAATTAATATTTAGAAGGATGATCTTATTGCTGATTAATTTCAAAAGGAAAGGTAAAAATATGTTCTGTTAATTGTACCTATTAAGTCCAGAAAGTGAACGAATATATTGTAGCAACAAATACTGAAACAGATGGTTTTCTGGTTAATTTGGTTAAGTTAATAATGTTTGTTAACCAGAATACTGTACCCTGAGCATTCCGGTTAATCAAGATTTTACTGTATAATTCAATATGTTATATTCTGATCCATATACTTAATACCTCATAATATGAGGAAACAATTTGTTCATGCTTATAGTCGAGTCTAATGGCAAAAGGAAGCAATTAGAGTCATATTTTTTCCCCTCTCTGCCATTATTTGAAACCAGCATATAGAGTGAAATATAAAAGCGTTTGTATCAGTTCTGCAGAGTTATGCTTTCATAGGCTTATACAGAAATAGCTAGCATTTCCTGGAGTTTTAAACGTGTCATTTCTAGTGTAAGGAACACAGCTTATAAACTTCTGGAACTATTAGGTGATATAAGGTAGTAATTACCCTATACCTATAGGTATTAACCATTACCTACACCTATAATACATAATTATAAGAAAATTAAAGTCATAAAGACAACTCTGAAGTGTTGAAAGCCAGCTTTGTCCCAAGTGTAATAATGTTCATGCCTGTTTTCTATTTTAGGTGTGGTGGCTTAAGAGAATTTTCCCAACGAGTTTTCTGCCATGGGGCACCCCCTTTTGTTGTCTTAAATATGCAACATTGGAAATCTGAAGATCTGGCATATGTACCCTATTACTTGGATTTGTCTGATCACAAGTAGGTGTTTTTGTTGTTTCTTTATAAAACTAATAAAAAAAATTTATCCTGTTATATTATGATTTTGACTAGCCCTTAAGAGATATTGTTGAAAACAATCATATCTGTCTCTAAATTTATGTATTCTGAATAGAATCAGAATTTATTACAGAGAGTCAGTTACTAGCAGTGCACATGGTGGGTAGGTGTGTGGACTACAGAATAGACAGAATTGGGTTCAAATCCTAGCCCCATCTTTTATAAGTTAACCTTGGGCCAACAACTTAACCAGTTTACATGTCAGTTTTCTTATCTATAAAGCAGAGATGATGGTATGAACCTAGTGCAATTATTGTAAAGATTTAATAAGCACATACTAAGTGTTTAAGATAGTACCTGACACATAATACTGGATAGTATAATAATAGCACAGTATTTTGTGCCTGACACATACTGGCTAATACTTGTATTTCAAGTCAGAGAAGTGTGTAGTAGTATGCAGGTGGTCATAATTTAAACATAAAATGTTACTTGTCACTATAAATAAAAATATCTGCATACAAATCAGGAAATAAAGGGTTCTTTTAACATTTTCCCTGTAAAAGTTTTCTTATGTGTTTACTCTTTTTTAAAAGAAACAAACAGGTTATAAGTTCATCTGTTAAAATATGTTTTTAAGAAATTCTTAATTTCCACATTTCCAATTTTATTACATTATCTATAGAGATGGATATCTTTTTCAGGGAACAGAATACAAACAATGTCAATGTTTTTATTCCTTAGTTATGAATTTAAGGAATGTTTATCTTAAAAACAAAGTATTAAATTTTCTCTCATACTATATTATTTAATTTGCAGGTATTTGTTGGAAGGTGCCACATTATTTAACAAAGAGGAACATCATTATTCTGCAGCTTTCCAGATTGGTGGACATTGGATGCACTATGATGGGCTCAGAAATGTGAATTTAATTTTGTTAAATAAACCCCCAGAGTTTCTCCTCTTGTCATCATTGGTTTATATTCGAGCAACAGAGAAATAAATATAGACTGATGCTAAAAGTTGTTTTCCCTCCTGCCCATGCTGTCCCAGATGAAGGGCTTTTATTTTGTGTATACTTGGTATCCAAGAAAATAGTTCAACTATACTAGTTTCAGAAGTGTATTTTCAGTGTCTAACCCCAGGTAAATGTTTTATATAGAGGATCTATGCAAAAATGTTTGTAATTTTTTAATATTTCCTGAGTTATTTTTATATGAGCATATTTTATGTTGGAATAAAACATATCTTGTGGCCTTTGTATTTTTTATTTATATGTACCTCAAAGATTTTTACAATTCTGTCTTTGAATTCAAGAAATACTTTGTCATCTGAATTCTAAATTTTTCTTTTTGGATATTCGAGTAAAACCTAGGTAAAAGTATTTTAAGTTTATATAATTTAACAGTTCAAAATATATCTGACTGTATTTCTTTGCCCTACCTCACTATAATCCAAAGTGCACTATTTGATCTAGTATGGATTTGAATGTACAATTTATCGATGGCTTAGTTTATTAGTTCGATTTGCCTAGTATCCCTGCAGCAATTTTTTAAAATGTGTGAGAAATTTTTCAGAGCTTAAACTATTTCTTTATAATGGCAAATTACTTTTAACTACTTCCTAAAGTATTATAAACCTGCCAGTGGATTTTAAGTGATAGCTAAGCTTCCAAGCTTAATTCACGTTATTACAAATAAATTATATAACTATCTTAAATGTTTATCTTATAATTAAATGTAATTTGAAATGCTCTAATGTATTTTGCAGATAAAACAACTATAAACAATATTAGGCAACTGGATGTTTACTAGTGTCGGACTAGCAATAGAAATGCACTTTAAATATATATTTAAGGGGAAATGCGTGCCTGGAAATACTTCTTTTCCTAGTGAAGTTTTATATTGACACAGAGAAAAGAAAACTTAAATTTTTGAGTGATGTCTACTGGCTTCCTTGTAAGTAGTGATTGATAGCATGCGGCTTTGACTTGCAATACAAATCATTAGGATTTTATAGTTATCAGAACATTACGTTTCTTTATAAAGACCCTAAGGTCACTCTTCTTTTTGCAACTTAAGGGAAAAAATATTCTCAAAGGAAAATACTTTTTGAAATTTATCACCATTTTAGTGTTTACATTAAATAAATAGTTCACTTCAGGTTTGGGATTGAGATTAGTTGCAATATATTTAGAAGCTCCTACATGACAGCACAGATCACTGCCATCTGCTGAACTGCTAAAGTGCTTGGTGCCATGTTGAGAAAACTTACCCAAGAATGGATAAATATGGGTGAAACATTACTGAGAATGCCTCATGCTAGCAAATACTATGAAAATTCTTGTTTATATATCAAACTAATTTATTTTACAAAAAAAAAAATTCACCCCAAGATTTATTTAGTTTCCCAAGTGTATCTGATTAGGATTTAATTTAGAGTAAACTTTTCTGGGGACACCTGATTGCATGAACTGAAGTATACAATAACACAAATATTACGGTAAACATAAATGGTGTTATTAACAAAATTATTCCTAATGCAGATTTATTCTTTCAGGAAATGCACTTTATTTGGAATACCAGTTTATCATGAAACAATGACTTACCTACCTCACAGGGTTGTTGTGAGGATTAAGATGTTTGTTAAAATCTTGACTACCTTGAACATGCTAATAAAAAAACATTTTTCTACCTCTTTTATTTGCAGGCAAGGCTCCCAGATTTTCTCTAACTAATGAACTTTGCAGATTTTAAAAAATTACTTAGGCTGTAGCTCATATCACTAATATATTTAGTGTGTAATGGAAATTCAGTATGCCTTCTTGACCCCAGGTTGGGGCTTAAGGAGGAGAACAGATAGTTTATTTTTATGGTAGCAGTTGATAGAAACAAGAAATTATCTCCTGCTGACCAAACAGTGAATAGAAAAAGGATCAAAAAGAATTAACTAAAATAGATTATCTACGGAATGTGAAGGTGAGGGTATGGAAAATTCTTTGTAGTTCTATAAACATCCTTAGAGAAATCAGAATAATCTACTGGTGGGGGGGCTAAAGATATGAGGTAATAATCAGATTATATATTTTTTTGTTTTGGTTTTGTTTTTCTTTTATTTTTTATTTTTTATTTTTTGAGATGGAGTCTTACTGTCACCCAGGCTGGAGTGCAGTGGTTCCATCTTGGCTCACTGCAGCCTCTGCCTCCCTGGTTCAAGCGATTCTCCCACCTCAGCCTCATAGCTCAGATTACAGGCGCACAGCCAGCACACCTGGCTAATTTTTGTATTTTGAGTAGAGACGGGGTTCCACTATGTTGGCCAGGCTGGTCTCAAACTCCTGACCTCAGGTGATCCACCTGCCTCGGCCTCCCAAAAGTGCTAGGATTACAGGTGCGAGCCACCGCGCCCAGCCCCAGAATACATTTTTAATCAAAATACCACAAACAACTCCTATACCTACAGGACAGCAAAAATAATTGTAAAACCTTTTCTACAATCTGGCATAAAGAACAAATAAGCAAATTTAAGAAGGAGTCTTCAACTAGCTTCAGCAAAAGAAACCGTTTCTTCTTTAACTTCTGTAAATAATCTTACTTATTCCTTCAAAGTAGTTTATAATAATTTATAAATTATTAGTTTGTTTAAACTGTCACTAGATCTAATCCATCCAATGAAAGAGGAAGAGAAAGGATAACTGACCACCACAGGCATGCCTACTAGACTGAGTCCCGTGTTCCTAAAGTATGGGCAAACAACTATATAATCAGATGACTACTATCACACATAAAAAGCTACACATGGCAGGACACGTGGCTCATGCCTGTAATCCCAGCACTTTGGGAGGCTGAGGTGAGAGGATCACTTGAACTCAGGAGTTCCCTGGGCAACACAGGGAGACCCCATCTCTACTAAAAATACAAAAATCAGTCAGGTGTGATGGTGTTCACTTGTCGCCTGTAGTGCCAGTTACTCAGGAGGCTGAGGTGGGAGGATGGCTTGAGCCTACGAGTTGGAGGTTGCAGGGAGCAGAGATCACTGGAGCAGCCTGCGTAACACAGCAAGACCTGTCTCAAAAAAAAAAAAAAAAAGCAAAAGAAAAGCTGTACATGTTGAGCATATGAAAAATTTAGTTATGTTTGTTTTGAGATGGAGTTTCGCTCTTGTTGCCCAGGTTGGTGTGCAATGGCACCATCTTGGCTCACTGCAACCTCTGACTCCCAGGTTTAAATGATGCTCCTGCCTCAGTCTCCGGAGTAGCTGGGATTACAGGCAGGCGCCACCACACCCGGCTATTTTTGTATTTTTAGTAGAGATGGAGTTTCTCCATGTTGGTGGCTGGTCTCAAACTCCCGATTTCAGGTGATCTGCCCGCGTCGGCCTCCCAAAGTGCTGGGATTACAGGCGTGAGCCACTGTGCCCGGCCCGAAATTTAGTTTTATAATGATTCAGTGATGTTTAATTATTAGAAAATAACTGTAATGTACTATAAGGCAGAAAGGGTAAGAATTCATATAAAATGATTGTAATTAATATTACTAAACTACAGCCAAACCAAACATTTAAAATTTTTTAATTTTCTCCTTTTCCTTTGTTGATGCCCTAGCATTTAAAATCAGCATCAAATTATTCTGCCCTAAAACTTCATAGCTTTAAAAGTTCATCTTATTGAGACATTTATACGAAGATCTTAAATTGAATGTCTTACTATCAGGGGTTCCTACATCCCACCGTACTGGCCCAAGCTCCACTCTCTGGTCACCTGGACAGCCTCCTCGCTATGGTCTGAATGATGGTCTCCCTTTCAAAATTTACAATGAGCTTAATCCCTATGGTGGTGGTACTGAGAGCTGGGACGTTTGGGGAGGTTTGGGGAGGCTTTGCCCTCATGAGTGAGACGAATTGCCCTTATAAATGGACTTTTCTTTTTTTTTTTTTGAGACAGGGTTTCACTGTGTCACCCAGGCTGGAGTGCCATGGCACAATCATGGCTTATTGTAGCCTCAACCTGCTGGGCTCAAGTGATCCTCCCACCTCAACCTCCCAAGTTGCTGGGACTACAGACATGCACCACCAAATCCCCTTAATTTTAAAAAATTTTTTGTGGAGACAGGGTCTCTGTATGTTTCCCAGGCTGGTCTCAAACTCCTGGGCTCAAGTAATCCTCCTGCCTCAGCCTCCCAAAGTGCTGGGATTATAGGCATGAGCCACTGTGCCCAGCCAGTAATGGGCTTGACAGAGTGAGTTTGACCCTTTCGCCCTTTTTCCTCCTGCTATGTGATAATGCAGCAAGAAAACCCGTATCAGATGCTGGCATCTCCATCTTAATTTTCCCAACTTCCAGAACTGTAAGAAATATATTTCTCTTCTTTATAAATTACCAAATCTCAGGTGTTTTGTTATAGCAGCACAAATGAACTAAGACACTCCTTTAACCTCAAATTTAATTTGATCCTGGGGAGAAAACAGCCTTTTACTCTATCTCTTATAGCTGACGGGGAGGAAGTTAGTAAGAAGCCATCTGTAACTAGATAATTTCTTTATATGCTGAGGATGTAATTAGATTATTTATCCTCAAATGAGCAATCAGTTCCATTGTTTATCCACTGTTTTCTCAATAAGATCTTCTGCAAGGTATCAGGAGGAATATTGCTTAAAAATGAAAAGGTGAGCTGCTTCGGCAGGAAGCTCAAAAAGGGTGTGGAATGGAACAGGAGCTTTGGGAGCAAATTAGCTGCGTAGGCAAGTTAGCCATAGTAGAATCAGAAACTTGCTATTTATAAAGTTGGATGGATTTTCATTACTTGTTTTATCTTTGAGTTTTATTTTATTTATTATCTATTTATTTTTGAGACGGAGCTTTGCTCTGTCGCCCAGGCTGAAGTGCAGTGGCATGATCTTGGCTCACTGCAACCTCCGCCTCCCGGATTCAAGCAATTCTCCTGCCTCAGCCTCCTAAGTAGCTGAGATTACAGGTAAGTGCCACCATGCCCGGCTAATTTTTGTATTTTTAGTAGAGTCGGGGTTTCACCATGTTGGCCAGGCTGGTCTCAAACTCCTGACCTCAGGTGATCCACCTGCCTCGGCCTCCCAAAGTGCTGGGATTACACATGTAAGCCAGCGTGCCCGGCCTATCTTTGAATTTTATAAACACTCATTTCGCAATATGAATATAAAATAATATGTAAATCAGTAATACAAAAGAAGTTTGAAGAAGAAAATAAAGGTCATCCATAACTTCTCCACCATCATTTCTTCCATCCATAATTTACACAATTATGATTAGATAATCCAATGATTGGCTCACACTGGTAAAGACTTTTTGGAAAGTCTAGCATGGCTCTACAGTACTGAAGAGAACCAAGAACCAAGGAGTTAGGGCTTGGAAGGAAGAAGTGTATACTCCTGGAGGCCAGCATAGTGGTGATAGAGATAATTAACATGACAAAACTCCAAGAGGAAAGTAAGACTCAGGAAAACAGCTATGGCCACCTGTTCAGGCATTTCTTTTCACCCGGACACTTGCTTTCAAAAACATTTGTCTTCTTAAACCTTCAATAACTCATTTTTTTATTTTACAAAGGATATCATTCCTTTACAAGCCTCTACCTACATCTTAATCATAGTATCCCGGGTGCTGAAGTTTGGAAGCAAGACCAGGATGGAATCAATTGTCCCCAAATAGATACAACCAAATAGACTTTCTGTTTTCCTGTTAACCTAACACAGAGTTGTAACAAAGAAAGATTAAAATACACTCAACGTAATTAGCTTTAAGGGCAGGGTGGACAAAATCTGAGAGAGTTTTTGAAGAGGAGAGAAGCAGATACAGTAAGTATCTCCGCATACCCAACATATGAGAATTTTAGGGCAGTGGAAAGGGATTGGGAAGGAGAAAAAACACAGGAGAGCTGACCTGAGCTCAAGTTAAGAAGAGACCAGGTTAAGGCTTGGAGAAAATGGCCCACCAGCTGGGAAAATCCTTTCCCAAGCAGGCTAGGTTTGATTTGGGGGCTGCAAACTAGAACAAGGTAATATCAGACATATTTTCTCTGCAGCATTCATTTAATGTATACTTATTGAGTATCTACCATTTGCTACTTGAATTAGATATGCTTTCAGCCCTGGAAGAGTATACATGTCTACAGCGGGAGAAAAATGAGTAAAGCAATGATGACAGTTTAAACGAAATACTATGGCAGGGTAGGTACCTGGGGCTTTGAGAGTACACAGGAGGGACAACTCTGCAAACAACCGCTGTGAGGTTTTTGAACCAGGCCTTTCACAGTTGCTGCCCACCACTCCCGGAGGAGATCTGTAAAGGAAAAAGATTACAGATTCTTCAGCTTGTGATTTCAAAGACAATTATATAGTACTATTTCCTCTACCTCTACAATTACACAGTACTATTTCAAAGACAATTATATAGTACTGAGAGGTGACAACGTGCTAGCAGTCCTCGCTCTCTCTCCGCGCCTCCTCGGCCTCGGCGTCCACTCTGGCCGCGCTCAAGCAGTGGCCGCGCTCAAGTAGCCCTTCAGCCGTCCGCTGCGCTGGAGGGGTCCCACTCTGGGACTGGCCGAGGCCGCAGCCGGCTCCCTCTCCTCGCAGGGAGGTGCGGAGAAAAAGGCGCGGGCGGGAGCCGGTGCTGCGCGCGGTGCTCACGGGCCGGCGCCGGTTCCGGGTGGGCGCTGGGCTAGGCGGGCCCGCACTCCGAGCGGCCGGCCGCGCCGCCGGCCACCAGCAGTAAGGGGCTTAGCACCGGGGCCAGCAGCTGCGGAGGGTGCCCCGGCTCCCCCAGCACTGCCGGCCCGCCCGCGCCGCAATCGAATTCTCGCCGGGCCTCACCCGCCTCCCCGCAGGGCAAAGCTCGGGACCTGCAGCCCACCATGCCTGAGCCCCCTCACCGTTGGCTCCCGCGCGGCTGGAGCCTCCCCGACGGGCGCCGCCCCCTGCTCCACGACGGCCGGTCCCATGGACCGCGGAAGGGCTGAGGAGTGCGGGCGTGGGGCGTGTGTCTGGCTGGCAGCTCCGCCAGCGGACCCACACCAGACCCACTAGGGAAGCCAGCTGGGGTCCTGAGTGGGGTGGGCACTTGGAGAACTTTTATGTCTAGCTAAAGGTTTGTAAATGCACCAATCAGCACTTTGTGTCTATCTCAAGGTTTGTAAACGCACCAATCAGCACCCTGTGTCTAGCTCAAAGTTTGTAAACACACCAATCAGTGCTCTGTGTCTAGCTAATCTAGTGGGGACTTGGAGAACTTCTGTGTCTAGCTAAAGGATTATAAATGCACCAATCAGTACTCTGTGTCTCGCTCAAGGTTTGTAAACGCACTAATCAGCACCCTGTCAAAATGGGCCAATCAGCTCTCTGTAAAATGGGCCAATCAGCTCTCTGTAAAATAGACCAATCAGCAGGATGTGGGTGGGGTCAGATAAGGGAATAAAAGCAGGCAGCTGGCTTTTGTCCTCTTCCAGGCTGTGGAAATTTTTTTTTTTTTTTTTTTTTTTTTTTTTTTTTTTTTTTTGCTGTTTGCAGTAATCTTCCTGCTGCTAGCTCTTTGGGTCTGTGCTGCCTTTATGGGCTCTAACACTTACCATGAAGGTTTGCAGCTTCAGTCCTGAAACCAACAACACCACGAACCCACCAACTCCAGACACAGTACTATTTCTTCTACCCCCAAAGCCTAACTGCCATTATTTCTATTAGAATGCTATAAGCCTTACATTTAAAGATAAAAAATTTTCAAACACCTTCAAATTTTAAGAAAAATATGTCATAGCTAAAGTAATCCACACAAATTAATCTCAATTTTTTTCTCTTTCTGATAAGAGGGAATATGTGAGAGGGTCACTTGGGATAAGCCTTCTTTACTAGTAGTAGTAGTAGTAGTAGTAGTAGTAGTAGTAGTAGTAGTAGTAGTAGTAGTATTTTGAGACAGAGTCTGGCTCTGTGGCCCAGGCTGGAGTGCAGTGGTGCAATCTCGGTTCACTGCAACCTCCGCCTCCCGCGCTCAAGCAATTTTCGGGCTCAAGCCTTCCGAGTAGCTGGGAATGCAGGGGCTCGCCACCATGCCTGGCTAATTTTTTTGTGTTTTAGTAGAGATGGGGTTTCACCATGTTGGCCAGGTTGGTCTCGAAACCCTAGACTCCAGTTGATCCACCCGCCTCGGCGTTAAAAAGTGCTGGGATTATACAGGCGTGAGCCCTTGCGCCTCTCTGGGCCTTCTTTAAACACTTGGTAAATGTCCGCTGGAATTCTGAAGGAAAAGGACTGATTCCCAACTCCTGCAGTATTCTTCAAAAACACTAGGTGGTAGAAGCTCCACGGCATAGAATGTAAAGGACCTGGAGGGAAAACAATAACTGAACTTTTTTGGCCTTGAAAGTATTCACCTACTTTTTGTGTGTATGTGTGACAGAGTCTCGCTGTGTTGCCCAGGCTGGAGTGCAATGGCGCAGCTCACTGCAACCTCTGTCTCCTGGGTTCAAGCCATTCTCCTGCCTCAGCTTCTCGAGTAGCTGGGACTACAGGCATGTGCCACCATGCCTGACTAATTTTTGTATTTTTAGTATTTTGTATTTTGTGTTTTAGTATTTTTAGTACAAAAATTGTACTGTTGGCCAGGCTGGTTTCAAACTCCTGACCTCAAGTGAACTACCCGCCTTTGCCTTCCAAAGTGCTGGGATTACAGGCGTGAGCCACCACGACCAGCTGTTAACTTACTTTATAATTTGGGTGATGCGAGCAAATTTTCCTTCTGTTCTGTGATACTACCTACTCATAAGTCGGGGGAAATATACAACCAAGATGCGTTTGATAAAGTTGGCTGTGCTCTCTGCCAACACTCCCGCTAAAATATTATTTGTAAACTGACCCCTGGGGTTTCTTCACCTATTTCCTCCCAACCCTCATGGCTTCTGAAATTTCCCCCTCTTCCTTCACCTCTCTTTTTGAGAAGGCTTAGGAATTTTATCCTCAGCAAGCTTATAAAATGCCAGAAGACCTAATTTAGGATTGTCCTTTTTCACCCAGGAAAAAGACTGGATTTGCAGACTAAGTGAATCATGCTATATGATCAACGAATTATCTCTTATCATTAGTTCTTGATTGATTGTGTTTTCAGGCTGTCGAGGAAAGGCAAGAATATGGCAGTTAAATCCGGATTTTGAAGTTAGATTGCCTGGATTCAAATCCAGGCTCAGTCATGGGCTGTGTGGCTTTGGGCCTGTGACTTAACCTATTTCTGTTTCCTCACTGTAAAGTGGAGATAATACTAGAATATATCTCATAAGGTTGTAGTGAGGATTAAATGAATTACTATATATAGCACTTACTGCCTGACACATAGTAAGCACTATGAAAGGGCTAGCTGCTGAGGCAGGAGAATAGGGAATTAGGGTAACCAAGGGTTAATGCATAAGCGAAACAACAGCAGGCGCAGATAGTTCTAGGCAAGATTAGGCAGCATACAGGCTACATCTTGGCTCCTGTGATAACAAGACAGAAGTTTCCGCTTCAATCTGTGATTGACTGCGGGGCAAGCCTCCACTTCAGCCTCTGATTGGTCGTAGGCCAATCCTTCATAGGGTGTAACCAACTGGAGGCCTCAAATGTTATGTAGGGGTGTTGCCCATGTTCTTTGGGCTTTATAAAAACCCTGGGGAGCATTTCAGTAGCGGGACTCTTGAGCTGCCTCTCGAAGCCCATTCCCACTCTGTGGAATGTACTTTCACTACGATGAATCTGTGTTTTCATTACTCTATTCTTTTGTTGCTTTGTCTTTTGTTGTTTCTTTCTTTTGTTACTTTGTGTATTTTGTTCAATTCTTTGTTCAACACGCCAAGAACCTGGACAATTCACAGTTAAGAACTTCCCACCCAGTAACATTACCATTATGGATTCCTCTTTCAAGATTTTATTAAGAAATTACAGCAAATTAGTGTGTAGTGTTGTTGCAGAAAATAAACTAAATTCTATGCAAATATTTCAAGTTTGTTGGCTGAAAACCATTGCTGGTATTTCTGTGGAAATGAAGATCACAGAACAAATTACAATGTAAAAATAGTTTTAAAAAGTTAAATACATGAATTAGTTTAAAATGCAAGAACAAAGCAAAGCAAAAATTTGAAGAGAAAGTGAATAAAGTTTCCTAGACATCAAATGGTAAAATATCCCATATTGTTCCTGTTCAAAATCTTTAACCATTTAACCACCAGATACTATCCAAAATTATTTATCCCCCTACCATAGTCTTGAGTGTTTATGTCTGCCCACAATTCATATGTTGAAACTCTCATCCCCAAAATGATGGCATTAGGAGGTGGGGCAAGGCAATTAGGTCATGACAGTGGAGCCCTCCTGGATGGGATTAGTGCCCTTAGAAAAGAGACCCAAGAGAGATGCCACACTCCTACTACCATGTGAAGGCATAGCAAGATTATGCCTATGAACCAGAAAAAAAGTGTTCTTACCAGAAACCAAATCTGCCTTTATCTTGGACTTCCCAACCTCCAGAACTGTGGGAAATAATTTCTGTTGCTTATAAGCTACTCAGTTTATGGTATTTTGTTACAGCAGTCCAAATGAACTAAGATACCACCATGTATACATACATATATACACACTATATATGTGTATACGCACACATATATACACACTATATGTGTATACGCACACATGTATACACACTATATATGTGTATACGCACACATGTATACACACTATATATGTGTATACGCACACATGTATACACACTATATATGTGTATACGCACACATGTATACACACTATATATGTGTATACGCACACATGTATACACACTATATATGTGTATATGCACACATGTATACACACTATATATGTGTATACGCACACATGTATACACACTGTGTATACGCACACATGTATACACACTATATATGTGTATACGCACACATGTATACACACTATATATGTGTATACGCACACATGTATACACACTATATATGTGTATACGCACACATGTATACACACTATATATGTGTATACGCACACATATACGCACTATATATGTGTATACGCACACATATACGCACTATATATGTGTATACGCACACATATACGCACTATATATGTGTATACGCACACATATACGCACTATATATGTGTATACGCACACATATACGCACTATATATGTGTATACGCACACATATACGCACTATATATGTGTATACGCACACATATACGCACTATATATGTGTATATGCACACATATACACTACATATGTGTATATACACACGTATATACACTATGTGTGTATACACACATGTATATACACTATGTGTGTGTATACACACACGTATATGCACTATGTGTGTGTGTACTCACACGTATATGCACTGTGTGTACACACACGTATATGCACTGTGTGTACACACGTATATGCACGTGTGTGTACACACACGTATACGCACTATATGTGTGTACACACACGTATACGCACTGTGTATGTACACACACGTATACGCACTGTGTGTGTACACACACGTATGCGCGCAGTGTGTGTACACACACGTATGCGCGCACTGTGTGTGTACACACACGTATGCGCGCACTGTGTGTACACACACGTATGCGCGCACTGTGTGTGTACACACACGTATGCGCGCACTGTGTGTGTACACACACGTATGCGCGCACTGTGTGTGTACACACACGTATGCGCGCACTGTGTGTGTACACACACGTATGCGCGCACTGTGTGTGTACACACACGTATGCGCGCACTGTGTGTGTACGTATGTATATATACACATATAGTGTGTGTATATATGACTTTGATATATATTTCTATATGTCTTAGACATAGATATACATATATCTATATATAGACATACACATATACGTATATATAGACATATATGATATTGGTCTTTTAAAATCTGGCTATAAAACTTTTCCCAGACATACTCCTCTATTCAGTGGGAACCACCTACTCTATTAAATTCTAGGAGGACCCTTGCCTATTTAAATTCTTAACTCTTCTCAGGGCACACACAAGAATATACTTTATAAGACTTCTTTCCTGATCAGAGACAAAAGTGATTGGTCCATCCTTATTTACATCCTGCCTTACTCAGTAAGATATTTAAATCAGCTTTTGATGTGCATTAAAGCATAAGAAGCTTTTCAATTCTTTAACTATATTTTAATGTTAGACATAGTTTAAGCCAAAATGAACCTGAGGCCAGCTGACACCTTTTAACAAGCCCAAGTAGGGAGACTAATAAAAACAGCCTGTAAGCCCAGGTGCAGTGGCTCACATCTGTAATCCCAGCACTTTGGGAAGCCAAGGTGGGCAGATCACCTGAGGTCAGGAGTTTGAGACCAGCCCAGGCAACATGGTGAAACCCTGTCTCTACTAAAAATTCAAAAATTAGCCAGGTGTGGTAGTGCTCACCTGTGGTCCCAGCTACTTGGTAGGCTGAGGCACGAGAATCGCTGGAACCCAGGAGGCGGAGGTTGCAGTGAGCCGAGATCGCACCACTGCACTCCAGCCTGGGCAATAGAATGAGACTCTGTCTCAAAACAACAACAACAAAACAGCTTGTAAGGCACTTTTGTCTATTGCCGACAGGTATGCAAAATGGAACAACCTTTTAGAAGAACTGGACAAGATCTAGCAATGTTGATGTCATCCACCCTGGCCCAGCAATTCCACTTCTAAAAAGCCATTTCCTAAATACAAACTGACAAATGCACAAGGCAGTTCATCACATTCATTATTTGTAAAGGCAACGGTCTGAAAACAACTCAAATGTCCATCAGTAGACTAGTTAAAAAACCTATGGTATATCCACACAGCAAAGTGCTGTGCAACTGTAAAAAACAGTAAGAATGATGGAAAAATCTCCAGAACATATTAAGTGAAAAAAAGTGTTTTTGTAGTATGCTATCCTTTTTGTAAGAAAATGGAGAAAATGGTATTTTATTTTAAAAATGAAACAATGAAACCAACATCTAATAAAAGTTATTACCTATAGAGAAATAAACTGAACATGGTGGAAAAGATGAAAATGCAGAAAAAATTTCTGTGAATGCATCTTGTCATATAGTTTCTACTCTAGAGTCAAGTGAATATTATATGTAATTAAAAATTAAATCAAAAAGTATATCCCTAAAAATTAAAAGCTGAATCAAAATAACCTAACTATACATTCATTAGGTTATTAACCAAAGAAAAGGATTACTTCATTTGACTCTAAAGCCAGTGTTCGTATCATACATCCTTGTAAAATATAATTTAAGGATGGAATAATAACAGTCTTAACTTTTGGTCTTATTATTTATTGGTATTATTTATAGCTATATCAGTATTGCTAATTTGAAACTATTATACATATGTTGTAAGATAAATCAAATAGGTAATTATGTCAATGTTGCTAGACCAATATTTTCAGACTAAAAAAAGATATATGGCCGGGCGCAGTGGCTCACGCCTGTAATCCCAGCACTTTGGGAGGCCAAGGCAGGTGGATCACGAGGTCAGGAGATGGAGACCATCCTGGCTAACAGGGTGAAACCCCGTCTCTACTAAAAATACAAAAAATTAGCCGGGTGTGGTGGTGGGCACCTGTAGTCCCAGCTACTCGGGAGGCTGAGGCAGGAGAATGGCATGAATCCAGGAGGCAGAGCTTGGAGGGATTGGAGTGAGCCTAGTTTGCGCCGCTGCACTCAAGCCTTCCAGCCTGGGAGACAGCGAGACTCCGTCTCAAAAAAAAAAAAAAAAAGATATATTAAAATCAAAGCATTTAAGTAAAAGCCCTTTACCTCTCTCTTAAAAATTAAAAAAATAAAAAATAAAGTATTTCCTGACTCTGCCTACTGAATAGCCTACAAGCAAGGACAAATGAGAAAGCACCCCTAGCACCCATACTGGGATCTCTAAATACCTTTCCCTAGCAGAAGGTATCATGGGCCCTTAAAGGAATAGGTGATTCTGGATTTGGGGAAGAAAATGCAAAAGAACTAAAACGCAAGGATGCCTGAATTTGATACCTGAATTGTGGTTACAGGAGAGAATATCTTTTTTCTTAAGACACATACACTGAAGTATTAAAGCATAAAAGGACATAATGTATTCAACTGACTTTCAAATGGCTTGAAAAAAATAAGAAAACATTATAAAAACAAATGAAGCCAAATGCTCAAAATTGGTTAATCTTGGAAAAAGATACAAGAGTTTTCACAACTTTTCTGTATATTTGACAATATTTTAAATTATTTCAAATAATTTAATAATTTGTTGGTACTTTTTTTTAAAAAAAGAAAGGAAACTTTCAATGGAACTTAGTGGGTATCCACAGGACTAAGATGGACAATTAATTGAAACGCATGTATTGAAACAGATATGTAAAAATTTTCGGTTTCATGATACTTAATCATCGTTGGAGGTTGCTAGGTCACCAGTTCATTATTCTGAAGATTGAGAAAGGAATGAATTAAACATTTTCCCCTGCCATTCTTGTATATAAAGTATCTCAGAGTAACCAGATAAGTGATGGATGAGGAAGTGCTTTCCTTTATAGGATTCCAGCTAATAAATGCAGAAGAAATGACAGAATTGGAAAAATCAACATTTGTAACTCCTAATGTAGTATTAGGTTTGGTGCAAAAGTAACTGCGGTCTTTGCCATTACTTTAAAAGGCAAAGAGCACAATTACATTGGCACCAACCTAATAACAGATCCAGTTGTGGCCATCAAGAGCTGCTAAAACCATCAGGAGAGAGTTTGATGGAGAACTTGATAATGGAGGGATCAGGTTAACACCTGAAACTCACGCCTAAAAATTAATCCTAACATAACTAAAAGTGAGATAACCAGACATAATATACCTTATGATGCAATGCAATAGGAAATATATACTGCATCAATTATGCTTGACAAAAAAAAAAGAACATGAATCTAAACAAAAAGTCTACATCCACCTATACCAATTAAAAAAAA
Source organism: Pan troglodytes (assembly GCF_028858775.2). NCBI lineage: Eukaryota > Metazoa > Chordata > Mammalia > Primates > Hominidae > Pan > Pan troglodytes. The sequence goes on from NC_072413.2 coordinate 42,999,992, forward strand.
AAAAAACTAAATCCAGCATGTGGGGCAATCTACTAGGCAAATGGCCTAATTTCCTCAACAAATACATGGCATGAAGAAAAGGGGGTGAGAGGTAGTGACTGGTAGAGATTAAAAGGGATTTAAGAGACATAACAGTCAAATACAATGAATAAACCTCATTTAGACCCAGAATTAAAGCAACCAATGGTAATCAAAAAAATTTTTGAGATAATCATGGAAGTTTGAATATAGACTAGGTACTAAATATTAACAAAAGGAGTAACTTTTCAGTGTGAATATATCAGTGTGGCTTATAGAAAAGTTTTTTGTTATTTTTAGAATAAAATTTTAAAGTGCCCTTATCAGTTAGAGAAGCAGCCTCATTTATTTACTGGTTATATCACATGATGTCTGGGATTTTCTTTAAAATATTCCAGCAAAAACAAAAGTGGAGTGAATAGATGAAATAGGATTAGCAAAATGTCGTTAATAGTTGACGCTGGGAGATGGGTGTGTGAAGGTTTGATTTCTATTAAAAAGGAAAAAAATAAAAAGCCTGGAAGACATATCAAAACTCACTTGAGCTGTTCTAATACATATTGTCTTTTCATCACACCACTCAATTTTACTCCTAGACTTGAGTTCTGGCTCTGCACTGGAGGGTTTTGTTTTTTTTGTATTCCATTACCAGTCTATTGCTGACTCCTAAAATCTACTCATTACGGTTTTCCACATTAGAGTTGAAACTTCCACCCCTATCGGGGACTGTTGTGTGGTGGGGGGAGGGGGGAGGGATAGCATTAGGAGATATACCTAATGCTAAATGAGGAGTTAATGGGTGCAGCACACCAACATGGCACATGTATACATATGTAACAAACCTGCACATTGTGCACATGTACCCTAAAACTTAAAGTGTAAAAAAAAAAACCTACTGCAGCAGGAAAAAAAAAAATCAACATATAAACATTTTTCTTATTTGCCTGAAAAAAAAAAAAAAAGAAAAAGAAACTTCCACCCCTATTACTGCCGCAAAGGAGAGGACCATCTAGTAATTTTATGAACGAACCCAAGAGACATAACTAGACCTCTGCCAGACTAGCACTTTTCTCTATTCTCCCTTCCAGGGGGAAAAAAAATCTGAGGTGACTTTTACATTCCTCTAGTGGATTGTGGGATATGTCTTTAAACTCCTTTAAATAACTCCTTTACACCTTCCACCATGTCTTACACATACTAAACTCTCAATACTGTCAGCTGACCAATTTTACAATGACTTCTGGGTAATGTGAAAGCTATTTCTGCATGCATTAGAATAAAAAGGCAGAACTAAAAAAGCATCTATGTGGCCAAGAAATCTCAATTTCAATATTTTAATGTGTACTCCATTCAAAATGCATTATTTACATTTTCTGTGTCATCTATAATACATTTTAAACACTTCAGGATATGTCTGTTAAGTTCCAACTTCAACTCTAGGAGTTGCTCTCATCAAGAATGCAGTTGACGTCCTTAATATCAAAAGAAAGGCAATCAGTGTATCAAAAAGATGTCTGCACTCCCATGTTGATTGCAGCACTAGTCACAATAGCCAAGATACAGAATCAATCTAAGTGTGCATCAGTGGTTGAATGGATAAAATGTGGTACATATGTACAATGGACTATTCAGCCATAAAAAGAATAAAATCCTGTCATCTGAAACAATAGGATAGAAATGAAGGACATTATGTTAAGTGAAATAAGCCAGACAAATATTGCACGCCCTCACTCATATAGGAGCAATAAAAACTTGAACTCATGGAGGAAGAGAATAGAATGATGATTACCAGAGACTGGGAAGGGTAGTGGGGAAAAGGGAAAAGAGGGGATGGTTAATGGGTACAAAAATACAGTTAAATGGAATAAGACCTAGTGTTTGGCAACACACACGGGGCCTGTGGGCGGGGACAAAGGAAGGGAGAGCATCAGGATAAGTAACTAACGCATGTGGAGCTTAATACCTAGGTGATGTGTTAATAGGTGCAGTAAACCACCATGGTATACGTTTACAAATGTAACAAACCTGAGGTCTTCCACATGTATCCTGGAACTCATAATAAAATAATTTTTTTTTAAAAAAAATCTAGTGTTCGGTAGCACAATAGGGAAACTATAGTTAACATTAATTTATTGCATATTTCATAATAATGAAAAGAGTAGAATTGGAATGTTCCTAACACAAGTGATAAACGTTTGGGGTGATGGATACCCCAGTTACCCATTTGATCACTGCATATTTTGTATCAAAATACCATCTGTACCCCATAAGTATGTACAACTATTATGTATCATAGCAAATTATTTTTATAATTTTTTAAAAGACTGGAGTTAACAGGTGGCTAGCTAGCATTCTATCTAGGAAATTCATGCTGAAAGCAACTTCAAGTACTCCTGTTATCTATCCATAATCTAATCAGTATCCAATGCTTTGTTAATTAGCATATTAAATGTCGGGAGCATTTCTTGGGGAAGTGGCTCATCGACTACAATATCAAAAAGTTGCTCTTGACCTGGCATGGTGGCTCTTGCCTATAAATCCAGAAATCCAGCACTTTCAGAGGCCGAGGTGGGAGGATGACTTGAGGCAAGGAGTTCCAGAACACCCTGGCCAACATAGCGAGACCTCATCTCTACAAAATAAAAATTAAAAAAATTAGCCAGGTGGTGGCCCACACCTGTACTTCCAGCTACTCAGGAGGCTGAGGCAGTAGGATCATTTGAGTCCAAGAAATGGAGGCTGCAGTGAGTGGCCAGTCTTGGCACAGTGGCCAAGACTGTGCCACTGCCACTGCACTCTAGCCTGTGCAACAAAGTGAGACTATCTCAAAAAAAAAAAAAAAGAAAAAAGGAAAGTTACTTTTACTCACAAAGACTGAATCCATTCAGGCCTGTAATTTACCACTTCCTAAGAAAAGGCACCCAAGTCTCAACTGCTTGTTTCTTTGATTGCTGGTTACTCGATGCTGACCATAAAAGTAATGAAATCCTCTTGGATATTACTATGTCTGCCTCGAGTAAACCTTTCTTAAAGGGCTGGTTAGAGAATCTAAAAGAACAGAAAGCTGGGACTGCAATGGGCTTACTGAACACTTTTACTCCTGTTATACTTATGAATGTTTCTTTAGTAAACGTCTGAATGTGTGGCAGAATTTGGCCTATGACATATTTTCTTTTTTTTTTGAGATGGAGTCTTGCTCTGTTGTCCAGGCTGGAATGCAATGGCGCCATCTCGGCTCACTGCAACCTCTGCCTCCCAGGTTCAAGCGATTCCCCTGCCTCAGCCTCCTAAGTAGCTGGGATTACAGGCATACGCCAACATGCCCAGCTAATTTTTGTATTTTTAGTAGAGACGGGGTTTCAGCATGTTGGCCAGGCTGGTCTCAAACTACTGACCTCAGGTGATCCGCCCGCCTCAGCCTCCCAAAGTGCTGGGGTTACAGGTGTGAGCCACTGAGCCAGGCTGGGCCTAAGACATGTTTTCACTGTAACCTGCTAATGAAGATGTAAAGGAGTGACTACTCTATGGCTACTACCTATCTATGCATAAAACCCTAAGAGCTGAGCATGACAAAGTTAGCTTGGTTCAGTTCACAATTATCATATGACATATACAAAGTAGATTTTTCATTTTTATTTTAAACATTTTACATTAAATGAAATTTAACCATAATAATTACAGAACATTACCACAATAATACACACAAATAACCTTTAAAATAAAAAAGAATACAATTCTTAACTAGTTAAATGACACTTTAGTGTGTAAACATAAATAAAATAAAACCCTGATGCTAAAAAGGTACATGTTCAGAGGTAAAATACATATACAAAAACATTTAAACTAACATAATCCACAACTAGATCACATTCTTTGCAAGAGAGTACAAATATTAGTACTCTACAGCTACAAAATTTCAGAATCCTGTTAAAATCAAAACCGTTGCTGGTTTATAATACACAGCACAATTCATAAGGCAAAAATATAGGCATTATCATCCAGTTCTTTAACTTCACTTGTATTTTAAGGCAAACTTGGAACTTTTTGCTTAGTATTTAAAAATAAATGGGACTTACACATGATAACTTGACAAAATTAACAATAAGTTATCTCTAGTAAAGATGTATAATATAAAAGACATATGGATAACAATTTTTCTCTCTGCAGAGATGTAAACTGGATTTTTATTTGACTGCATATTCACACCAGTAGGAAAATTTGTAAACCTATTGTATTAAAAATGTATTGTATTCCTCACTCTTTTCAAATGTGTATCAACACCAAATCAATGTACTGTAAGTGAAAATCCAGTACATATCCAGCCATGGAATAATTGTTATCTAATTAAATCATGTCTAATTAAAGTGCTGTTTACAAAGAGAAAAAAGGTTAAGAAGTAGAACTGGATGTTAACTTGACATGTGACATCTTATAATTCCTTAACTTTTAGACTACAGAGGTTATGAGGTTATCACAAGTTTACTGAACTTTAAGCAGTAAGTGTTTATTGTAGAATCTGATTTTCCTGAAAATGAGCACTTAGGTGACAATATCAGGAATCCAACACCAAAACTGAAAATAAACACAACATGTACATATATTTCTCTCAATGTCAGCCAGAGTCTTGATACTACAGGAAATATATATATTTAAAATTTCTATAGTTTTCTTACTAGAAAATACATTATCCAATTCTAGGAGATTTGGAGTTCTATAAATATTAGGTTTTTTAATATTTCTTTTTCATGCCAATAAAACCTAATTGGATACTAAGGAATTGCCTATGCATAAACTAGGTCTCTAATCACTTCTTATGATGTCAGAGATAAGGAATTAGATTCATCCTTCACCAAAATAGTTATTAGGGTCTCTCCCACTATATTTTACTCTCTTTGAGTGAAAAACAGTATATCTCTCTAGCTCCCACAGCATCTAACAGAATATCTCATACATATAGCAAACCCTCCATATGTGTTAAATTATCAAAATAAAATTTCAAAACCTAATGCCATTTTCCTATCACTTGATACCACTTCCTATAATTTAATATTCACTCACATTTAAAACAATAACAGCAATAACACAATTTATAAATATCCTTGGAGCTACATTAAAAGCCACTTACATTCTATTACAACATCCAATGATTATTGAATAGCCAAAGGTGCCTAACAGATTAAGTTGTTATAATTATAGAAGGCAAGTATCTTGCAACTGATTACATTAATTTCTATTTCCCGGTGCTGCTCTTTTCCAAAATATTTCTGGGAAACCTTAAATAGCTTTTCTCTTCTTGCCTGAATATGTAAAATTATTTCTAACACTTTTAATCCTGAGGATTTATAACCAAACATTTTGATCCTTTTTAACATAGAAACATGTGGCTTTAAATTCACAATTTGTCAGCAGAGTGTTCATAATGAAACTTCTCACAAATTTGTAAAAGAAGGCGCTAATGTAAACATATTAGTTGTCAGGTCAGATTAGTAGCTCTGGTTGTTACGAATAATACAGTAGGTTAAGCAATCCTAAAATAAATATACTTCTAAATTTTGAACATTTTTCCTCTTCCTTTCACAGATTTTCATAATTTGTTCACTGGTGTATGGCTCCTACTACTACTGCCCAAGATATTTCACATTTAGTCTTCATCAAGATGAAATTTAGATTTTTCAAAAACAATGACCAGTGTATGTTTTTGATCTAATTTACCAAATGATTATACACTAATTTGATAGTGGAGATGATACATGAGTAAAATATTGTTAAAATACAATGTATAGAATAGATGTGTTTATAATTAAAATCATTTTTTTTTTTTTTGAGGTGGAGTTTCACTCTTGTTGCCCAGGCTGGAGTGCAATGGTGCAAGCTCGGCTCACTGCAACCTCTGCCTCCTGGGTTCAAGTGATTCTCCTGCCTCAGCCTCCCAAGTAGCTGGGATTACAGGTACCTGCCACAACGCCCAGCTAATTTTTTGTATTTTTAGTAGAGACGGGGTTTCACCATGTTGGCCAGGCTGGTCTCGAACTCCTGACCTCAGATGATATACCCGCCTTGGCCTCTCCAAGTGCTGGGATTACAGGCGTGAGCCACTGCGCCCGTCCTAAAATCATTTTCCACAGTCTTTCAAATTCCCTTATCTTTTGGGAATAGGGGATTAAAAATAGTATAATAGGATATATTTAATAATTTGATTGCTATAAACAAAGAAAACTGAATTGGGGATTTAAAACTAAATATGTGATGAATCTATTTTAAACTGCTTTTCTTTAAATAAAGTCTGGGCCAACTACAATAGTGCACCTATTTCTATGCAATAGATTTATTCAAATCAATGAAAAAGTTATTGCTATATATTATTATGTTATTCAGACAAGCAACATAGAAAATACTCAGACTATCACTTGTTATTAGTTGCTCCTGTTGAGTTCTAAATTAGAAGAGACTAAAAATCACTTGCAAGGTTTTATAATCTGTGCAAATATTCATAAAGCATGATACTACATTTATGATTAAAAATGATTTTACATAGTTTTGTAGTATATATTCAAATCTACAACTGGCAGTTTATGGAAGAACAAAGAACTGTAAATTGCCCGGCTATAGTATTCAAGAAATAAACATATATACTAACAAATGAACCTATGTTTTATAATTACAAATGGCTTCTTAACAATAGTCTAGAACATTATGGCACTTAAGAATATAATATGAATTTTTTTCTCAGGAAAAATTATCTTGCAGAGACTTTATAAGGAGATCGCAGACAGGTTTAAAAAAAAATCAAGGAAAAGAAAATCAAATGACTACGGTTCCAAAATACAAGTACCGACATAATAATAAAATGCAAGTGAATGTGTTTAAGACTAACAGACATTTACTAAAACATGCTAAAATCAAATAAGTTAACCACTTTCTTTAAATAAGCTGTCACTGGCTACAGCAAACAATTTTGCTTTAAAAGATCATTTCTTTAATCAAAGTAGAACTCAACTTAGAACTATTACTCAAGTAAACATCGAGTTCCAGTTTTCCTCAATAACCTTAAAATATTCAGTTACCTAAGAAATGTACAAAGTAATGCATAACTGCCTAGTGCTTTATATTTAATGCATGTATTTCTGTTTTTAAGAAAGACATGTAATATCTAGCACAAGAAGAAAGAAGATCAAAAGTGTAACTTTCTTTAAATCACTATTCAGGAACCATGAAAAGCATAACACAGGCCATTCTGATGATTTTTGGATGTTAACATTGGCGTAATCACTAACATTTTTAATAAGCACAAATGAATCAAGCCATTAAAAATGCAAAAGACTATCAAAACATGTCATGCATATCTCATACTGAACATCCAAAAGGACATCAGTTATAGCCTTGTTATAAATCCTACAGTTAGCACCATTTTATATCTGAACACTTTGAAAAAGCAAAGATCTTAAAAAACTAAAATTATAAGGATATATGAAAAAAATTAATATGCACTAAGAATGGTACTAAACACTGCTCAAATATTTACATCAGCACTGGGAGGCCTGCTGTACTACTGAAGAAAAACTGAAACACCTGATATGCTTAAACTCCTATCCATGCTAACCATAGCATAGATAGGTAATTAAATTCATCCAACGTTAACCTGCCCATATACAAAAGGCATAAACAGTAAATATCTGATTTCCTAAAATAGGGCCCCAAATAGCATGATAATAAAAGCAATTGTCTTAAAAATTTATTACATCCGTAGCCCTAAAACCATTTAGCAGGAAAGTATTCAGATGACTACCTATTGGCATGTTATTTACAACCTTTAAAAGTACCAAAATAAAAAGCAGCCCTTTGTTTGTTTTAAAACAAATGAAAAATGTGAAGCATTTACATCCAAGAAGCAGTATCGGCACTCTGTCCATTCATTCAATACACTCAAGCACCTAAAGCATCGCTCATCCTAGAAAATCATGGTTATCAGGGAAGGAGAGCTAAAATTAAAAAAAAAAAAAAAAAAGCAGCCACGTTTTGTCTACATGTACACTTATGAACATAAAACTAGTACATCTCAGTCTTGGGGGAAAAAGTGCAGAATTCAATTGGCAAAGTCTTTACTTTTTTTTTTTCTCTTTTTTCTTTTTGATTATTGATTTACTGTGTAATCAAGAGCAACCAAAACTACTTCTCAATTAAAAGTACCCAACAAAACTTTTGAGCCTTCATGCTACTTCAAGTTAAAAAGAAAGCAATGCAGCTTGTGGGTTTCAGAAAACTGGGCCATCCGGATGTTCATGCAGTACAAGTTTCACCACCATACTATTTCCGAGAGTTCACATTTGTCAAAGTGCAGTTAACCCAAAGTTGCAGCGACAGTATATCATGCCAGCTGAATCCAGCCACGTATCTGAGATAGGATCATATTTCTGCACTGTATTCAGATAGGAAGACCCTGAGTGACCACCGACGACATAAAGGTAGTTATCGATTACAGCAGCACCAACTCCTAGGAAAGGTTGGCAAAAAGAAGATAGAAACATGTTAACCATGAAGTATACTTTTTCTCACTAAAAATAAATTTGTATTTTAATGTTTTATTAAAATACATTTTAACAATCTATTATTAATTATACAGGCAATATACAGTAGTCCTCCCTTTATCTGAGTTTTTGCTTTCCATGCTTTCAGTTACCTGAAGTCAACCATGACTAGAAAATAGGGAGTACTATACAGTAAGATATTTTGAGGGAGACCACATCCACATAACTTTTATTACAATATATTGTTACAATTGTTCTATTCTATTATTGTTGTTGCTAATCTCTTACTGCGCCTAATTTACAAACTAAACCTTATCATAGATATATATGTATAGGAAAAAATATTACATATATAGGGTTTGGTACTATCTGCAGTTTCAGTCCACTGGGGGTCTTGGAATATATATCTCCTGTGGGTATGGGGGGCCTACTGGAGCAATATGAGCTTGATGGAAAAACAAAATCCTTAAAATAAAAGTAAGAGTTACAGAGGTGAGAGGATGGCTGGAGGCCAAAAGTTTGAGGCAGCGGTGAGCTATGACTGTTCCACTGTACTCCTGCCTGGCTCGACAGCCTAGGACCCTGTCTAGACACTGAAATAAAATAAATAAAGGCAAGAGTTGAAGTCTTCCTTTACCTCTCCTCTCTAATCCTACTCTTCCTTTCCCTTCACTACAGGAAAATGGAGTATATATCTTTCCATAGGCTATTTTTTTTTAAATTTCATTTCATTCTAGAAAAATCATTTTATGAGGTTTTCAAATACATTGAAATATTTAAAATATATTAAATGACATAATTTATGCTTCTAAAAATTCTACTTTAGATATTATCTTATATAGTTCTAAAAAGAAACAGTTTACTCCAATTTTTAAAGTTCTCATTGTTTCTGTGGCTTTCCCTCTCAAGGATACAAAAGAAACAAATTATAGTAAACACTAAAACAGTTCATTTCAGCTTGTCTTTTCAGTTTCTCTTGCATGTTTGTTTCAAAAGGTTCTTTAATCCTAAATATAGGTTGAACATCCAATACCCAAAAAATATGAAATCCAAAGTGCTCCAACATTTGAAACTTTTTTTTTTGAGATGGAGTCTTGCTCTGTCTCCCAGGCTAGAGTGCAGTGGCGCGATCTCGGTTCTAGCGATTCTCATGCCTCAGCCTCCCGAGTAGCTGACACTACAGGCATGTGCCACCGCACCAGGCTAATTTTTCATTTTTATTAGAGATGGGGTTTCAACATGTTGCCCAAGCTAGTCTTGAACTCCTGACCTCAAGTGATCCTCCCACTTCGGCCTCCCAAAGTGCTAGGATTACAGGTGTGAGCCACACTGTACCTGGCCCAACATCTGAAACTTTTTGAGCACCATATGATGCTCAAAGAAAGTGTTCACTTAGGCATTTCACACTTTAGATTTTTGAACTTGGCATGCTCAACCTGGTAAGCATAATTCAAATATTCCAAAATCCCCAATCCAAAACCTGAAACACTTCTGGTCCTAAGCATTTTGGATAGGAAATATTCAATCTGTATGAGGAGTGCTCCCTAAAGCATTTCCGTCAGTATCTTAAAAGCTTTCCCTTAAAATGATGTGATGAGTTTGAGTTCAAAGATAACAATTTTTCCTAAACCACAAAAGTGGATTTGTTTTGTTTCTACGAACTCTGAAATACAACCCTTTTTGATCAACTATACCCCTGGGGAAGAAAGAACATTTGAAAGTGAACATACAGATTACTGATATACAATAGAAAACAAAACAGAACAATCCGAGGATTGTATGTACGTAACATATGAAAAGATGACATTTGTTACATGGACAAAAAGGAGCTTCTATAAATACACACTCTAGTATAAGCATTTCCCAAAATGTATTCAGCAAGTTTGAGAAATAATAATATGCACATTGGCATATAAAATCACAATAAAGAAATCTATATACTTTTGTCTAGCTAATTGTCTTTCAAGTTTACCACATACAAGTCTTTTTTTTTTTTTTTTTTCTGGACAAGTAATATTCCTACTACTATATTCCAAGGAACTATTATTGCAATCACATCATTATAGAAAACATTGCCTTACATGTTTAGAAATTAATAAATTCTTATTACCTGTTCTAGGTTCTTTCATTGGTCTACACACAGTCCACTGATTTTGATGAGGATCGTATCTTTCAATGCTGGACAAATGTGAGACTCCATTATGTCCACCCACCACAAAAATAAAGCCTAGCATGACACCCACGCCAAAGTGAATCCTTTTATCTGCCATGGATGCAACCATCTCCCAGGAGTCCTTACTTGGATCATAACGCTCCACACTGCAAATATTTAAAAAAAATTTAATTTACAGATCTTTTGTGTCATTCTTCCTGTCAGAGCAAAACTAAAACCCACTACAGCTTTAAAAGTTCACATAATAGAGAGATATTAAACAAGAGTAGTCTGCCACAAATGCTTAGGTTTTGCTGATAAGATTGCAAAGATAAAAGCTTACCTTGTAAACAAGGTGCAATTCCATATGCTATTCCATTATATTGTGCAAGCGGCAAAGTATATTAAGAGCATAGAACTTGGAGTCAGAAGACCTGGGTTCAAGTATTAATTCTGTATACCTAGGGCTGAACGAACCTTAACCCTACTGCTGTGGATTTGTGTAATCCTGAATAAGTCATTTCCTCTCACCTGCAAAAATGAGGATAGTGCAACCTGAAGGGATTCATACAAGAATAAAGTCAAATGAGTATGCACGTGACTTTGAAAACCACTAACTGAATACAGACTTTTTTTTTTGTTCCTAAATTTTATTTATTTATTTTTGAGGCAGGTCTCGCTCTGTCACCTAGGCTGGAGTGCAGTGACAAGATCAGAGCTCACTGCAGCCTCAAATTCCGGGGCTAAAGTGATCTTTCTGCCTCAGCCTCCTGAGTAGCTAGGACTAAAGGTACATGCCCCCATGCCTGGCTTGAATACAGAGGTTTTTAGGATCTTCTATACAGTTAAGGGGAAAAGAAGAGGAAGAGAGGGGTGAGGGGGGAGAAAAACCTTTATTTTTTTTCGTCACAGGAGAATTCATGTGGCTTACTGCAAAGCAATCACTGTAGATTGCATAGTATAAACTGGCTAATCATAATTATCTCAGGGTGATTTAGGAGTACTCAGGAATTTGAGTCAAGACTGTGTTTCAGAGAACGTGTGGCATTTCTAAGCTGCATTATGGAATCCAAATTAAATCAGAATTTTCAAAAAGGCTTCCCTAGAAAATTCTAGCAGCTGTTTAAGACTATGGTTTCCTCTGAAGGGGCACAAAGGCACAGAGGTAAGATTGTTGGGCTTGTTCTGGCCCTAACCTATTTCCTGAAAAAAACCATAAGCATTTAACAGGCTGTGACACCCTTCTGGAGTTCATAATAGAGACTGGGTAATGTTTCTGAAAGAACTCCAGGATAGAATCCATTAGACCAAAATCATTGAAGAAGAGTTGATGCACTGCAGCAAGACTTTCAAGATAATCAAATTTAAAATACTTAACCTTTTATCTTACAAATTTTGGGCAGAAGCTTTTCAAAGAATAGAAATGCATGTCTATGTCCCATATTTTTCCTTCAACTAAGGGCAAAAAATATAAATAAATAAAAGGAGGAATACTTTGGCTTCAATAGAAATAAAAATTTACAGATGAAATGCTGTTGTGCCATCACTTTCTCAGTCAACAAACCTCAGTATTTGTAGAGGATTGGTTCCAGGATCCACCCCATCCCAAGGATACCAAAATTTGCAGATGCTCAAGTTCCTTATATAAAACAGTATAATATTTGCATATAAGCTACACGTATCCTCTTGTATACTTTAAATCATCTCTAGATTACTTATAATACTATGCAAATAGCTGTTATACTGTATTATTTTGTTTTTTATTATTGTAAATTTTTTCAAATATTTTTGATCCACAGTTGGTTGGATCTGTGGATGTAGAACCCGTGGATATGCAGGGCTGACTGTATGCCCTGTCATTAAAATACTCACAATCAAAATAACACAAACCACTCTAATTACTATTAAAGATACAATCTTTTCTTTTCTTTCTTTTTTTTTTTTTTTTGAGACAGGGTCTCACTCTGTTGCTCAGGCTGGAGTGTAGTAGTGCATTCAAGGCTCACTGCAGCCTCAACCTCCTGGGCTCAAGCAATCCTCCCACGTCAGCCTCCCAAAGTATTAGGATTACAGGCGTGAACCACCACACCTGGCCAAAGATAAAATCTTTGGAACATCAATTTTCAATAAAGGTTCAGAATTACGATTAATTTCTCATATAACTAGTTACTTCATACTTTTATTTCCTCATATATATTTCTCCTTTATTCAGATAATACTACAGAATACAGATATCACAAATTCAAACTCCAGCACAAGTCAAATACCTGATGATACATGTATGATTACAGGAAAGAATTCAGAAAGGAATATTTAAATAAGGTTTTAAGTTTATGATGTGCTATAATATTGTATAGACACACAGGAATTAAATTTCTACTTCTTTATTCTATTAAGCAATACAATAAAAGATAATTTACATACTGTGCACATAGATGTACACACCACACAAAATCTAAAGTTGTCTAACTTCATCTTATTTTTAGGTTTCTGAGTTTTAAAATCTAGTCCATTTATAGTGAATGAATGTAAAATTTAATGAGAGGGATTTGATTGTTAGGTTTGTATTAAATTCCCATGTAAAACAATTACAATTATATCCATGGAGCAGATTAAGTTTCCCAAATGCCGGAAGTTCATTCATACACACAAATTGTTTAAAACTCAGAAATCATTGCTAATGAGACTTTTAAAAATCCACAAACATATGCAATTTAATTATTAAGTTAAATACCTGTTCATGTGGGCAGGACCATACCCACCAATGGCATATATCATTCCATCCAATACCGCTGCAGCAAAACAACTTCTTGTTGTCGTCATTGGTGCCACAGGTTGCCATTTTCTTATTTTGGGAATGTACTTCTCTACAGATTGTAAATAAGATTGTCCATCATAACCACCTAAGGCATAAAGTTCTCCTGCAAGTACTACTACTCCAAGAGTACTTCGGCTTTCATTCATTCTCTCTAGAGAAGTCCAAGTATTTGTATCAGGATTCCAGCATTCTACTGAATTTTCATGTTTTCTGATAGTGACGCCAGGACGCACATTAGTTGCAATACCACCTATAACATATACTTTTTGGTCTAAAACGCATATTCCAAATTCATAGCGAGGAATGTTTAGGGGTGCCAAACCAATCCAAGAGTCATTCTGAGGAAAGTACATCTCCACACTAAAGAACAAGCAGAAAAAATACAAAATTTAAAAACCAAAGTGGCCCATAAAGACAGATATGTTTAATCTTATTAGTAATCAGGGACACAAAAATTAAAAGCACAATAAACCATGACACACCTTCCAAAGTGGCAAAAAATATAGAGTCAGATAACAATTGTTGGCAAGAATGTGTAGCAAGAAATGCATACTCCGTTGGTGAGAGTGTAAACTTGTATAAATTACTCTGGAAAACAATTTTACATTATCTAAAAAAGTTGAAGATACATGTGTCCTGACTCAGTAATTACATTCCTATGTATCTACTCTTCTGAATGTCTATTATAATTTTGCATCTAGATAAATATACACAAATGTTCACAGAAGCACAACACAATCATCCACCAAAAGAATGGTTAAAATGTACTTTATGTGTCCTGTCTGAGCAACTCTACTGATGAAAAAGGCATGCATACATATATGTCCAAGAGTGTTTACTACAGTATTATTTGTAACAGCTCCAAAGTGGAAACAATCCAAATGTTTATCCACTATAAAATGGATAAATTGTGCCATATCATATAAGAGAATACTACATGGCAATGAAAGGAACAAACTATAGCTACATGTCGCTGGGGGAATCTTACACACATAATGTTGAGATAAAAAAGTCAAATTCAAAAGGATATCAATTAAGTTCAAAAACAGGTAAAACAAGTCTCTGGATTAGGAATGAAGATAGTGGTCACTTTTGGGGAGGACAAGAAGGGAGCTCAAGGGTGGCTTTTGAGTGTTGGTCATACTCTGTTTCTTGAACTGGTTTGTAATGTTTACTTTGTGGTAATTCACTGAGCTGTACATTTGGGATTTGTACATTTTTCTGTATGTGTGTAACACTTTAATACTTAAAATTAAAATTTTTATTGTAGAAAGATAAAGTATATTATGCTCATACACTATATAACATATCAATTAAGTGAACCATTTCCTCATGCAATCTCACAGATGAATTTCACAAACATTGTTCAGTGAAAAAACATCTGAATAATATATATTACTGCACTTATATTAAAACGTGTAAAACCTAACAATATATTGGGGCACATTTAATATGTGGCAAAATTATAATGAAAAGCAAGGGAATAGTTCGTAAAAATTCAGGACAGTGGATACTTCTGGAGGAAGGGAGATGGCAGCAAGGAGGGGCACAGGGGGACTTCAGAAGTATTGTTAATAGTCTGTGAAGCTGGTTGATAGGTACTTCAGTATTTATTCTTGATACCCTGCACCCATATACTATATAATCTTTTGCATGTATGTATGTGTATGTGTATATATATGTGTGTATATATATATATATATATATGTATATATATATATATATATATATATATATATATATATATATATCTTTACCCTCCCCCCGCAAAGTTGGGAAAAAGTAGCTAATGTCCCCAAACTCAATAATGTAACAGCATAAAAAAAGTCCTCCATCCAGTATAATCAAGCTATATTCATTCACTCAATAGTTACAGAATTCCTATTTAAAGTCAGTTTTTATTATAATACTTGTTTTAAAAATATGAATTTGATGCAATGATATATGATGGAGTAGTCTGACCCTAACAAGGTTTAAAAGAGAATGGGAGATAAGGAAGTGAAAACAAGGGGTATAACTTTCCAATGATTTTTACTATAATGAGTAAAATAAATATGAGCAGATAGCTATGAAGTGGGGCAGAGAAAGACCATGGGACCAGAGGGGATTAATTTAACCTGGAAGCTTAAACCAAAATGTGTTTGCATGCTGATGGTAATGATACATATAGTACAGAAGGAGAAGATGATGATATAGGAGAGAGATAGGATAAATGGAAAAGCAAAGTCTTTGTGTAATGCAAAGTGAATGAAATCTAGTGAATAAGTAGAGAGGTGGAAGGGTTGGTCTTAGAAATAACTTGGCAGATTTGGTGTTGGGAAGATGAGGTAGTTCTCTTCTGGTTGCTTCCATCTTTTCAGTAGAATAAGAGGTAAGGGGAAGGGTTTGTGGATGTTTTTAAGAGAGCAGAAGGTGTCAGACATGAGGGAGTGAAAGAATAAACTGATTAAGGAAATGTAGAGTAGTTACTGGGGAGTGCTGAAGGCTCCATGTGAGACAAGTTAAAATGGGTATGTAGGTTTCTCCAGTTACATTCTGCTGCTCAGATGTAGCCATGGCATAAGTGGAGAATTGAATTTAACTAGATGAGTATGACGGAGGAACAGAAAGGCAAAGGGGCCATGGCGTATTTAAAGGAATGATGACTGTGATGTTTCTCGAATCTAAGCTAGGCAAGATGGAAGATAAGAACGTGTGGTGGTTCAAGAGCGATCAATTCTACTAACTGATTATGGGGCCAATGGATGAAGAATCCTGAAAGGGACAAAGACTAATTGGAGGGTGTGTACTGAAAGAAATAAGCTGGCAAGAAAAAACCACTGTCAAAGAGTGGAATGTGTGAACCAAGATTTTTGAATGTGTTGAAGTCACTGGTAATAACAAAGGCTGGCATCTGAAGTAGGAACAGTCTAGGACTGAGCCCTTAACCTGTAGGATATGGTTAACTCTTAAGACTTAGTGTCAGAATTGAATTGTTTTTTTTGTTTGTTTTTTTCTTTTTTTCTTTTTTTTTTTGAGACGGAGTCTCACTCTGTCGCCCAGGCTGGAGTGCAGTGGCGCGATCTCGGCTCACCGCAACCTCCACCTCCCAGGTTCAAGTAATTCTCCTGCCTCAGCCTCCTGAGTAGCTGGGATTACAGGCATGCACCACCACCCTCAGCTAACTTTTTTTGTATTTTTAGTAGAGACAGGGTTTCACTATATTGGCCAGGCTGGTCTCGAACTCCTGAACTTGTGATCTGCCTGCCTAGGCCTCCCAAAGTGCTGGGATTACAGGCGTGATCCACTGTGCCCGGCCCAGAATTGAATTGTTAAATACCTAGTTTAACAATTGGTTAAACTAGAGAATTGGAAAATTGGTTGGTATGAGAGTAAGACTTCTCAGTGATAGTAAGACTAAAGGTTATGATGATGGATTATCTGTAAGTTATGGATTTCTGGAGATGATTTAGCTAAATACATACAACATATAATGTCATTAGTCCTTATGGTCTTTTGATGGTGTCTTAGTTCATTTTCTGTCGATATAACAGAATACTACAGACTGGGTAATTTATAAAGAACAGGAGTTTATTTGGCTCAAGGTACTGGAGGCTGGGAAGTCCAAGAATATGGTGCTAGCATCTGGGAAGGGTCATCTCATGGTAGAAGACATCACATGGATAGCTAGCAAGCCTGTGCACAAGACAGAGAAAATGGCAGCCGGACTTATCCTTTTATTAAGAGCCCACTCTCGCAATAACTCACTCACTCCCACGATAATGGTATTAACCCCTTCAAGAGGGCGGATCCTTCAGGGTCTAGTCACCTATTAAAGGCCCCACCTCCTAATACTGTTCAATGGCAATTACATTTCCAACATATGAACTTTTGGGGAACACTTTCAAACCATAGAATTTTGCCCCTGGCCCTCAAAATTCGTGTCCTTCTCACATGCAAAATATATTAATTCCATCCCAATAGCCCCAAAAGTCTTAACTCATTCCAGCATCAACTCAAAAGTCCAAAGTCCAGAGTCTATCTAAATCATATATAAGCAAGAGTCAAGGCATGATACATCCTGAGGCAAATTCCCTTCCTGCTGTGAGCCTGTGAAATCAAAACAACTTATTTACTTCCAAAACACAATGGTGAGAAAGGCAGAGAATAGATATTCTCCTTCCAAAAGGGAGAAAAAGGAAATACAAAGAGTAAGAGGGCCCAAGTAAGTCCAAAACCCAACAAGGAAAACATTAAGTCTTCTTTTTTTTTTTTGAGACTGAGTCTCGCTCTATCGCCCAGGCTGGAGTGCAGTGGTGCGATCTCGGCTCACTGCAAGCTCCGCCTCCCGGGTTCACACCATTCTCCTGCCTCAGCCTCCCGAGTAGCTGGGACTACAGGCGCCCACCACCACGCCCAGCTAATTTTTGTATTTTTAGTAGAGATGGGGTTTCACTGTGTTAGCCAGGATGGTCTCGATCTCCTGACCTCGCGATCTGCCCGCCTTGGCCTCCCAAAGTGCTGAGATTACAAGCGTGAGCCACCGCGCCCGGCCGAAAACATTAAGTCTTAAAGCTGGTGAATAATCTCCTTCGACTCCATGTCCTACTTCCTGGATACACTGGGGCAGGAGTTGGGCCCCCAAGACCTCTGGCAGCCCTGCCCCCATGACTTTGCTGGGCTTAGCCCATGCAGCTCTCACTGGTTGGAACCTTGTGCCTACAGTTCTGACAGGCTGACGTTACACACTACTTGCACTACAGTTCTGTGGTTTTTGGGGGTGGCCCCATTCCCATGACTCCCCTAGCCATTGCCCTAGTGAGGGTGCTCTGTAGTGCTTCTGCCTCAAGACAGGTTTCTGCTTGCCCCCTGTGCTATCTGCAACACTCTTACAGTACGAGAAGGTAGCCATGCCCCCATAACTCTTGTAGTCTGCAAGCCTGTAGAGTTAACATCACATGGCCAACACCAAAGCTTACTACTTGTGCCTTCTAGAGTAGCAGCCTGAGCCACGTCTGGGCCTATTTGAGCCACAGCTGGGGAAGCTACACTAGAATGTGGAGAGCAGACTCCCAAGGTGGCCATGGGCAGTGAGCATGTGGAGGGTGTCCCAGGCTGATTCCCCCAAACCATTCTGCCCTCCTAGTGTTCTGAGACTACAACGGGAGGCACAGCCTCGAAGATCTTAAAATGCCTTCAGGGCCTTTCTCCCATTGTCTTGACTAGCACTTGGCTCCCTTGTAACCACACTCATCTCTTTAGCACACATCCTTGGTTTACTTTCCTAAAAGATACCTTTTCACTTTTTACATGGTCAAGCTGCTAATTTTCCAAGTCTTTCTGTTCCGCTTACCATTTAATTATAAATTCCATTTTTAAATCATTTCTTCCCTCTTGCACCTTACTATATGCAGTTAAAAGCAGCCACAAAGCAGCCTGAATGTTCATCGCTCTGAAGTTCTGCATTCCATAAAGCCCTAGGAAACTGATGCAATTCAGCAAGGGTCTTTGCTAATATATAGCAAGGATGGCCTTTACTCTCAGTTTCTGCTTGAGACCTCATCAGAATAGCTTTACTGTGCACATTTCTATCAACATTCTGATCATGCCCACTTAAGTTATCTCTAAAAAGTTCCAGAATTTCCCTATGGCTCTCTTCTTCTGAGCCCTCACCAGAATCACCCTTAACATTCTATTCACGGCAATCTAGGCTTCTTCCAGACTCCTACTTAAAATTCTTCCAACCTCTACCCATTAACCAGTTCCAAAGCCACTTCCATATTTTCAGATATTTGTTGTAACAATGGCCCCACTTTTTGGTACCAGTATTCTGCCTTGGCCCATTTTCTGCTGCTTTAACAAAATACTGGGTAATTTATAAAGAATAAAAGTTTATTTGGCTTTCAGTTTTGGGGGCTGTAAAGTCCAAGAGCATGATGCCTGCATCTGGGAAGGGTCATCCCATGATGGAAGACATCACATGAAGTGCAAGCGAGTATGTATGTGAGACAAAGAGAAAATGGAAGCAGGACTTATCTTATTATCAGGAGCCCACTCCTGAGATAACTAACCTACTCCCACAATAATAGCATTAATCCCTTCATGAGAGCAGAGCCCTTATGGCCTAATCACCTCTTAAAGGCCCCATCTCTTAACATTGTTCCAACAGCAATTAAGTTTCCAACACAAGAATTTTGGAGGGACACATTTAAACTATAGCAGAGGGCAATAATAATCAGTTCTAATAAGAGTTTCATTCTTGAATTAGACCTGTGGTTTATAGTTTTGAGATGAGTGATGTGGCTGAATGTCCATTCAACATTTAACATATTTGCACAACTATTCAAAAATGCTTTCAATGTATTGCCATCCTTATGACTCCTTATGTATAAGTAGAAACAGTACAGTTCTCAGAGCTTCCCCAATTTTCTTAAGTTACCTACCCAATCCCCACTTTCTTCTCTAGCAGGCCTCCTCTCTTAATTAAAGAAAAAAACTAAAGCCATTGGACAAGTGCTGTTTTAAACCCTTGCTTTCAACACCCCACCCCCAGCCAGTAAACCTCAATTGTCTTGAGGCATAAAGAGTCTCTCTTTCTCCTATTCACAACTTTCTATCATTGCTTTTGATATCAATCTCTTCTATTTCCTCTAAGATCTTGCTTCATCAATAAGCATTCATCTATCTTATATCTTTACCCTATCCCTCTTTACTTATCTCTTTATTCATCTAATTATAAAAATACTTGGGAGGCTGAGGCGGGTGGATCACAAGGTCTGGAGTTCAAGACCAGCCTGACCAACATGGTGAAACCCTGTTTCTACCAAAAATACAAAAATTAGCCGGGTGTGGTGGCATATGCCTGTAATCCCAGGTACTCAGGAGGCTGAGGCAGGAGAATCGCTCGAACTCAGGAGGCAGAGGTTGCTGTGAGTTGAGATCATGCCAATACATTCCAGCCTGGGCAACAAAGTGAGACACCTGGGCGACAGAGCGAGACGCCGTCTCCAAATAAACAAAAAAAACTCATGTCTCTCTCTTCAAGAACAAAATAAAACCAAACAAAACTTCCCCTGATGCTATCAGTTACTGCCTTAACTCTCTCCTTCCTGTCTCTAGCAAGATTCTTAAAAGAAAAGTCTTCATTCAGTTTATTTCCTTACTTTGTATTCACTTCTAGGCCCACTGTAATGTATCTACAGCATTTCTACAACTCTGCTTGAAATTACCCACCAAGACCAGGCACGGTGGCTCACGACTGTAATCCCAGCACTGTGGAAGGCTGAGGCGGGCAGATCACCTGAGGTCAGGAGTTCGAGACCAGCCTCAGCATGGAGAAACCCTGTCTCTACTAAAAATACAAAATTAGCTGGGCGTGGTGGTGCAAGCCTGTAATCCCAGCTACTCGGGAGGCTGAGGCAAGAGAATTGCTTGAACCTGGGAGGCGGAGATTGCGGTGAGCCGAGATTGCGCACTGCACTCCAGCCTGGGCAACAACAGCGAAACTCTGTCTCAAAAAAAAAAAAGAAAAAAGAAAAAGAAATTACCCACCAAAAGTCATGTTCTCCATAATGCCAAGTTTAAGAGCCACTTTTCCATTTTTATCTTTCTGGGTCTTTCCAGTGCATTTTACATAGCTGATCACATTCCTTCCTTCTTGACACACAAATTCCTTGGCTTTTATGACTCTATTCACTTGGTTCTCCTACCGCTAAAATTGTTCCTGCTGCCCTCATCTTAAATATTAATGTTTCCCAGATTTTCATTCACAATCAATCCTTTTTCCTCTCTATATTTTCTCACCAGGCAAAAGGAGGAACATTTAAACTGTCAATAACTCCATCAAAGACTTCATAGTTTTAATTCATACCTCTAAACTACACTATATGCTGATGACCTTCAAATTTCCAGCCCTGAGCTCTTCTTTGAGCTGTGCACTCATATCCAGCTACCATAGAATATCCTTTACCTGGATATTTCATAGGCACTTCAAACTCAATGTGTCCAAAACTCTTCCCCTGAAAGTGGCTTCTCCTCCCATATTCTCTCTCTCTCTCTCTGCATATACGAACCACCCATGTAATCATCTAATCAAAAGAACTCATTCATCTTGGATTTCTCCCTCTTCCTCATCATCCCTCCCTCATATCCATTCAAACACCAAATCCTGTCAATTTACTCTGTTAAAACATTTTTTAAAATGAATGCCCCATTCTCTATCTTTACTACTTCTACCCTAATTTAGGATCTCATCATCTCTTGCCTATATTAGATAAGAGGTTCTACAATAACATCTTATTTAATCAATCTGATATTAATCCTGGCCTCTCAATTTTTCCCATAATACAGCCAGAATGATGCAAATCTAATAATTTCACTAACCTCCTTAGAATGGTTTTGCAACCCACATAAAAGTCTTTTTTTTTTTTTTAAATCATGGCATACAATAACTTCTTTGACTTGGTTCAAAGACCACTGCTTGACACTTCTTGGTTAGAACCCTTTACTTCTGAATACCAATCAGCTTTTAGTTTCCTGAATATCCCATAATGTATCATGCCATTGTGTCTTTGTACATTCCTCGTGACCTTTCTTCTTTCTCTGCTTGATTCTTGCTTAGCATTCAACACTCAACTTGGACATGAAGTTCTCTACAATTCCTCTTCCCTAAATCCCCCAGATGGGATAAATGATTCTCTTTAATGTTTCTATAAAATTATCTTGATCGTTGCATAAACATTATGTATTATTTTCTACATGTCTCCTCTACTAAATTATGAACTTGTTGAAGGTCAATTATCTAGCAGTGTATCTGATGCACAGGTGTTTAATATCTTTTGTAGAGTTAAACTGAATGATCATTCAGGTTGGTTTTAATTTTTCCAGAGTTATAATAATGCTGCAATAAACAGCTCTATGCAAATAATACTTTTAATTTTTAAAATTTTATTATGATAGATTCTATGATAAAAGATTACTATGTCAAAAGATATGAACAGGTCTTATTATTCTTCAATAATTTGTTATTTTTAATAGTTGAGAAAATAAGAGGCAACTGCTTAAAAATTTTTACACTATAAATACATATTCGAAAATTTTTGTCATAATATTTACTAATATAATTTACTTTATGCCAGTAACCAGTGCATTTCAGAATAAGAGTTAAACAATCAATTCGTGTAGCTAACATAACTAATGTTCTATGTGTAGCCCAGTCTCAACAATACTAGTTTCAGGTTACAGTTAAAATGTATTATGAGGCTGGGTGCAGTGGCTTTTGCCTGTAATCCCAGCACTTTGGGAGGCCAAGGCAGGTGGATCACCTGAGGTCAGGAGTTTGAGATCGGCCTGACCAACATGGTGAAACCCCATTTCTACTAAAAATACAAAATTAGCTGGGCATGATGCCACATGCCTGTCATCTCAGCTACTTGGGAGGCTGAGGCAGGAAAATCACTTGAACCTGGGAGGCGGAGGTTGCAGTGAGCTGAGATTGCACCACTGCACTCCAGCCTGGGCAACAAAAGCCAAACTCTGTATCAAAAAAATAAAAAATAAATAAAATAAATAAATAAATAAAATGTATTATCGGACTTTTTTTTTTTTTTTTTCAAAACAGGGTCTCATTCTGTCACCCAGGTTAGTGTGCAATGGTGCATTCATAGCTCACTGCAACTTCAAACTCCTGGGCCTAAGCAATCCTCCTGCCTCAGCCTCCTGATTAGCTGGGACTACAGGAGTGCAACACTACTCCCAGATAATATTTTAAATTTTTTGTAAGGACAGGATCTCGTTATAATGCCCAGGCTTGTCTCAAACTCCAGTCTCAAGTGATCCTCCTGTGTTGGCCTCCCAAAGTGCTGGGATTACAGGTATTTTGAGACTTTTTTAAAGATGCAGAATTTATCAGTTGCCATTGATGAAACATCAAGTTTCCTAACATTGGAAAGGGAAAAGCAATCTACCAAATTTTTGGAAATGGTCAGAAATCCACAGTATTAAAAAATATGTATTAAACACAAAAGTTTTCATGAAGCAATCCTATCTAAGAAAAAGCAAAAATAACTTCAAGCTATATTTTCAATGTATAAAAGTTACTAGTATAATGCACCAAATTAAGGGTTGGCAAGCTATCACCATGGGCCAAATTTAGCCCACTAGCTATTTTTATAAATAAAGTTTTATTGGAACACATCCATGTTCATTCACTTATGTATTATCTTTGGCTGCTCTCACACTACAATGGCAGAGTTAAGTAGATGCCACAAAGATTACACGGCTCACAAAGTCTAAAATATTTACTGTTTGGTCTTTTATAGAAAAAGTCTGACAATTCCTAATCTAAGTTATTGGGGGGAAAAAAACATACTTCTTAATGCTGTCTTTTAAAAATACACTGAAGAAAACAAATTACATTCAAAGTACATAATTTATATCAGTATCCTATTTTTTCTCATTTCTTTGGTAGCACTTCTAGTGAACTGTTTTCATTCAAACCCATTCCTGTCCCCAGTTCCCTCACCACAGGTTCCTAGTTCTCTTCTTTGCTATCTTCTGATATCATTGACAATAATAAATCTCTTCTGATGTGGTCTGACTCAAATAAACATGTAAATGGTTCCAGAAAGAAAAAAAGAAAGAAAGACAGAAAATGGAATAAAAGTTTGTGAGTAACCAGGTGGATAAAGTGTGCACTTGGGGAGATGGTTAATAATTGAGAGTATTGTAGAGAATGAATGACAATATAATAAAAACAATCACGTAAGTATTTTAGGAAGAAGAAAAAAACTAAAAAGAAGCAAAGAAAAGTAAAAAGGAAAATCAAACTATTTTTAAAATATAGAAAATCTGCACATTTAAAAAGCATAAAATCAATTAGCATCATTCATTTAGGAAAGCCTTCTATTTACCTATCCAAACAGGCAAAGAGTCCAGATTTCCCTCCTACTGCACAAAGTACTTTGGGAGCACAGCGAGGTCGTGTCATCAAGACTGTCTGATGAGAGAGTCTATGTTCAGGCATAAAGTGGTACTTTAGGGCTTCATTCAAAAGATGTTTACAAGTGCGATCATCACGAATAAGATGATTTGCTTCATATAGTCTAGTGAGAAACTTAACACTCAACAATGGTAATCGTACACTGTTTAGTAACCGTGCTAAGTATTTCTGGCGTTCTTGTACATCATACTTGATCCAAGACTCTAATGCATAAAAAACAGTCTCTTCGGTAGCTACATTCAAACAGTCATTGGAAACAATTTCATCCAAGTCAGCATGTGTAAGCTCAAAAAACTCTTCAGTCTGGCAAACAGCTTCAAAATTCTGGCATATGTATTTAGTGGCTGCCAAATAAAGGTCACGGCAACCATATGTTTCTGCAAAACGAGAAATTCCAATACAATTACCAGGATCAAGTTGGCTTTCAAGAAATGCACAACATTCTTTCAGGACAAGTTTTATCTGGAGTAGGTTTGCTGCTGGCAGGAGAGATTCAACTGTGTCCTGAGAAATAAAAACAGTCCCTGTATAGGCATACTCCACAATGGCCTGGAGAGCAGTTTCATCAATGCATTGAAACTCAACCTCACTGTTCTCTTTTTCAGAAAGGTTTCCAGTGAACATAGCTTTGAAATACGGGCTGACGCTGGCAAGTACCACTTTGTGAGCATGAATTTTAACATCACCTACTCGAAGAATGATGTCACAGAGTTCGTGATGTTGGCGAAGAAGATTCAAGCCCTGCAGAAGTTGTTCAGAATGCAAGTGGGTTAAGTTAGCAAGCATGTAGGTCGGGGATGTGTGGTCCATCTACAGAAAAATAAAAAAGCATAGACAGTTATTTCAAAGTAAACTTGTCAAAAACACTGCTTTTCAAATAGTACAGAATAATCAGATTTGTAATTTATTTGTCTGTTCATTGGTTTTTAAATACTTCATAGTAAATACTAGAACTAGAGGCTTTCAGAGTTAGAAGAGATTTAACAATCACATCATTCAACTTATTTATTATAGATATTAGGAAATGGAAGCCCAAAAGGTTACATGAGATGCCCCAAACCAAAACAATCTCTGACAATGGACTTTTGGATCAAAACTTTACCAACTTTTTCATTTTGTTTCCCTTGCATTAAATTCAAGTCTGAGCTATCACTGAAATAAAATGAAAATATGAGGGGAAAAACTTGGTTAAAGGAAAATTATATGTAGAACAAACAACACTATTTGCCAACCAACAGATGCTTTAATTGGGCAGAAATTTCATATTAACATACTTTACCCAAAATTTCAATAATTGCTTTGACAGAGGGTGCTGAATTTAATGAAGGTACTATTACCACCAATTAATTTAATTAATTATGAACAGAATCCAAAGTCCCATGAGGGCAATAAGGCTCACTTACTGATCTATATATACCATACCCACTCAACTTTTTTTTTTTTTTTTTTTTTTAGATGGAATCTCACTCTGTCACCCAGGCTGGAGTCCAGGGGCATGATCTTGGCTCACTGCAACCTCTGCCTCCCAGCTACAAGTGATTCTCCTGCTTAGCCTCGCAAGTAGCTGGGATTACAGGCACCTGCTAACATGCCTGGCTAATTTTTATATTTTTAGTAGAGACAAGGTTTCACCATGTTGGCCAGGCTGGTCTCAAACTCCCAACCTCAAGTGATCCACCTGCTTCGGCTTCTCAAAGTGCTGGGATTACAGGCATGAGCCACCGCACCCAGCCTCAACTCTTGATCATTAATTCAGATCATGCCCACTCAATCTACTTGCCACTTTGTGCTTCTGGAAGATGAAAAAGAATAAAAATAGCAGGGAAGAAAAGGGATGAGAAAGAAAAGAAAGTGGAGAGACAATAAAGACTATGGTAGGCAGAATAATGGCTCCCCAAATGACATTCACATCCCTATCCCTGGAATCTGTGAATATTACTTTATATGGCAAAAAGGGACTTTGGAAAGGATTAACAATTTTGAGATGGGGACATGATCCTGGATTATCCAAGTGGGCCCAAAATGCAATCAACATGTACCTTATAAGAAGGCAGAAGGAGACATGACACAGACAGAAGAGGAGGTCATGTGACTAAAGAGGCAGGGACTAGAGTGCTGCAGCCACAAACCAAGGAATGCTGGCAGTCACCAGAAGCTAGAAGAGCCAAGAACAGATTCTCCCATAGAGCTTCTGGAAGGAACATGGTCCTGCCACCTTAATTTTAGCCCACTGACACAAATTTCAGACTTCTGGCCTCCAAAACTGTGAGAGAATACATTTGTTTTGTTTTAAGCAACTGAGTTTGTGTAATTTGTTACAGTAACCTTAAGAATTAATACATGGATATTTCAGAATGGATTGTAGCAGCTGCTTAGAGTAGACAAAAGGAATACAGGTCATGTATACAATATAAGCTATTTCCTTCCTGTCTCACTCACATTTCAATCACAAGTTATGGCAATAACAAAAAAGTACATTTGGTTTCCATCTTAAAACCATCAATTCTATAAATTCAAACATTTTGAACACTATTGAGAGAGTATAGCACTTCATTCTTATACATTTTTAAGTGGAAAAAACCCAACTCTTGAAATTTTTATCTTTGTCAAGTACGTAATTGTTTCATACTTATTTCACAATGAATTTTAAGTCAGTTAATAAATTATGTTAATATGGCCACTTTCCAGCTGGTAACAGCCTCCACTGCTGATCTCTGCAAATAATCTCACACCTATCTACTAGAAAAATTCTCAAATGTTATTGCAGTCATGGTATAAACAAGTCCCAAGAAGCTTCTGGGTCTTCCAGTAGGTACTTTTTTTCCAGAACATAATACATACTAGTAAGTAGATGGCAATCAGAAGGCATAAGTTTAGATCTGTACACGTTCTGTTAGTTATTCCAGTGTTGATCTTTTTAACCTATGTAACTTCTTTTAGCCTCAGTTTTATGAAAAAGTTAAAATCTAGACTTAAAAGTAAAGAATGAATAACAGGAAAGGCAAGTAGATAGAAAAAATAGGTAATGGGGT
The DNA here is from genome assembly GCF_028858775.2 of Pan troglodytes. Lineage (NCBI taxonomy): Eukaryota > Metazoa > Chordata > Mammalia > Primates > Hominidae > Pan > Pan troglodytes. The sequence continues at coordinate 43,027,515 of NC_072413.2, forward strand.
TAAGAAAGCAGTCCTCGTTAACTTTACCTTCTCAATCTTTGTTTTCCTTATTTGCAGAATGAGATCATAATAATACCTGTACTTTATTATTCAGGTATTAATGTAGCTGAGGTTTTTGAGGATCAAATCAGACAATGTACATAAAAACATGATAAACTGTAAGTGATATTGTACTACAGTAATACTATGGTAGCAGTGAGGGGATAGAGATAAAACATATCAGTGAAGAACACAGACTTTGGAAATAAGGTAATGAGTTTTAGTCCCATCTGAATCTTATATTATTAGGTGGAATTATAGGTACCAGCCTTTCTTAATCTAAGTATTAATTGTTTCATTCATAAAATAAGAATACCCCACTTATCTCAGAAGTTTACCTGAAAGTGATTCTCTAAAGTTCTACAAAATATACAGCTTGAGGTGTTAAGAATATAGTACTTATGTCTCACTGTACTAAATTGCCACTTCCCAATATCCCCACTTTCACTAATTCCCATTCTTTCCCACAATGACCTTTTACTCTTATGATGCTCATGTAATGACTATAGCTCTATATAAAACTTGCTATCTCCCAAATATTTTCTTACCACACGTTAGATTTTGTCTATAACCTTTCTCCTCTGATCTTCCTTTCCTCCAATTCAAATTCTCAAAACTCAAGATCAAAAATTAACTTTACCTGGATGTCTATAAGCATTTATTTACTATATTCCTTTACATGCAATTAATTCAATTATATGTGTTGCTCTGTAAAACATACCCCTTTCAACTCTCATTTTCTGATTTAACAAGGAGAATGGTAGACTAAAAAGTGAAGGATGAACAACAGAAAAGGAAAATGTATGCAAAAAATAAGAGAAGGGATTGAAAAAGGAGACCTAGTCACTTTGTAAATTCATCTCTCTCTCAGACTAAACAATTATGTTTCAAGATATTTAAAAGAGCCTGCAAATGAGATTCTTGAATCATTACCAGTGCCACAGGACTGAAGACTATTTTCAAAAATAAGACAGTAAATTCTACAATATGGTAAGATTTCTGTTAATTTCAGATAACATTCTAAAACAAATTATTAAAGATTTGACTTGTGAATACCGATAAGAAGATGTAGAGATCTTTAGGATTAGGATATATGAGCTAAAAATAATAAGACATGTTACAGACTAGGTTTGTTTCTTTTTAAAAATGTATTTAGAAGACTTGTAGATCAGAAAAGTAGACTTGATATTTAACTAGATATTAGTAAATAATTTTATAATGCCCTTCATGATTTTTCAAAGAACAAAACTAAAAAAATATATAAGCTAGTTCAGTTAGCTATATCAGCAACTAGTGGAACAAATACCCCCCAGAGTATACCACTTAATGGAATGAGGCCTAGAGGGATGCTTCTAGTGGTATTCTGTAAGGCCAAGATGAAGATATTTTATGTCCTGAACTTTGAAGATGACATGAAGCTGCAAAGGACAGCAAAAGCATTGACTAACACAATAAGGATCTCAAAAGACTTATATCTAACAAGAAGAAATTTAAAAGGGATAAATGTAAAAATTCTATAGAAGATTCCAAACCAACTACCCAAGTATAGAATAAGAGAGAAAAGACGCATCTGTAGAACGTGTTTAACAGGTTTAGGGATTTTAATTGCAGTACTATTTTAACACCATAAACTTATGTGGGTTTAAGCTGCATTAACAGAACTATAATATACAGAACTACAGAGGAGAAATTTTTGCTTTGCTCTGCAAATGTCAGTCCATATCTGTACTACAGATTTTGGGTATCATCCTTTGACAGGGATCTAAACAGACTGTAACACCTGATGAACAGCAGAAATTCAAATCATGTCTTACAGGTAATGGAACTGAGGTACTGAATCTGGGAAAAAAGGAGGTCTGAGTTATCACATGAAAAACCAAGGAATGAAGGTTACTCAACAACAACAGGAATAACAATTATAATATAGGGTTGTTTTGAGGATTAAACGAGTTTATACATTAAAAGGGCTCAGAATAGGGCCTATCACTTAGTAGGCTCTTAATAAATATGAGTTATTACTAGTAAATTCTTTGAGTTGTCCCTTGAGAGGTAGTCAACTTTCTATGTTGCACTACCTCTCACTATTAGATAAGAAATCCACTCTGTCTTCTCTGATACCCTGGGCAACACAAGTATCACAGAATTGTTGATTCTCAAATCAAGGTTATGAAGTATCGACTAGATTCATTTTTCATATAATTAGGAATCACATAGTGATAGATCCTATATTGTTAACCTAATTTTTGTGTACCCAATTCAAAACTGGTACACCATCAACATATGACATGCATAAATGACACAACATAGGTCTGTAAATACACACATACATGTATGTACACACAACACATAAATATACACACATGCATATATTTGTATGATATGCAGTATAGTTTTAAGAGACTGGGCTTTGGTACCAGGCTTCCCAGGTTACAATACAATGGTCTGTATTATGTGACCTTGGGAAATTCAGTCAAAAGTTTCAGTTTTCTCATTTGTAAAAAAACAGACAAAATTGTATAAAAAGCAGTTGTAAATATGCCTTTCTATGTGCTGGTACGTAAGCACTCAGTAATTGGTAGACGTTATTTATTTTTACTGTTCATCAACCTTTAAAAAGCTTGGTTATTGCCAACTATATCCATGAAATGCCTTTCCATGCATACCAAAAAAGGAAGGAAGTTTGCTTACTGTCCAGGGAACAAATACCTACCAAAGCCAGGCCAAAGCCTCACTAATTCTATCAGTAAAGAGACATATGAGCCATTTTAAAATATAGATGGCTTATTAGATTTAGATAGTTTATTACTTACAGAGTGAAAAGAAGATTAGCCAAAGAGTAAACTGCCTGGATCCTTGTCCCGCACATCAAAAATGGTAACACAAAAAAGGGGCTGGCCCCATGAAAACTATGGCTAAGCAGTTTTCTATTCTGTAGCTCTATTCTAAGGGTGTGGGATGGGGTCAAAAGTCTAACACCTAATCACAACCAGGGAAGGGAAGAGAAACTGTCTCATGACACACTTGTAGGGGAAATAGAGATGTGAGTGGAAAATTGGGAGATGACCTCATAGCAGCTCCTTAGAGGCCTCTCACTCTCTCATATTCCAGGAGAATCACAAGGTGTGTCAAGCCACGGATAAGCTGCAGTCCTGAGGTCCAAGTCTTTGCCTACATGGATACATGCAAGGTGACCAGAGTACCATGACAAAGTTGTTCCCCTATACTTATGCCCCTATAATACTGCTTTATCTCACTTTCCTAGATCTATGTTGTTAAAACCTTTTAAATATTTTCTGACCATTCCAACTAGTGAGTAAAACATTCTATTCATTTGAACCAGCATGGTTCATTTTACTCCATAATAATAGAAATTATCAAAGTGTTAAAAATGGGCCAAAGAAAAGGCACTGGTAAAAGTAACTTCATAAAAGAAAGCCTATGCATATTTTTATAATTGTATTAGATGCAAATGATATACTTTCATTCCTTGTAAGAACTACTGAGAATAAAGTTTAATTTTAAAAATTATAGTTTGAATGCTAATCAAAACAATGTCAACTAGCAACTTCAACAAGGCAAGGTAAAAATAGGGAACTTAAAATGAATTACACTAGCAGTTTTCCATAACATAATTTTTTTGTTTTGTTTTTGTTTTTGTTTTTCAGACAGGGTCTCATTCCTGTTGCCCTGGCTGGGGTGTGGTGGCGAGATCTTAGCTTACTCACTGCAGCCTTGACCTCCTGGGCTCAGGTGATTCTCCCACTTCAGCCTCCCAAGTAGCTGGGGCTACAGGCACACACCACCACGCCCGACTAGTTTTTGTATTTTTTTTGTAGAGAAGGAGTTTCACCATGTTGCCTAGGCTAGTCTCGAACTCCTGGACTCAAACGATCACCCACCCTGGACTCCTAAAGTGTTGGGATTACAGGTGTGAGCCACTGAGCATGACCAAATTAAATCTTAAAATTTTTAATTTGGCCCCTTTCCTCTCTCAAAAAATATGACTTTAGAAAAATGCACAGAATTCTAACATTTTCAAATATAGAGTTTTTAAAACAGTGGTTTTCAAATATGATCCTTGTACCAACAGCATTAGCAACATTTGGGAACCTGCTAGAAATGTAAATTCTTGAGCCCCATCACATAGGGCAGTGGGGTTGCAGGAAATGGGCAAACTGTGTTTTAAGTCCTCCAGGTTATTCTTAGGCAAAAGTTCCAGAACCAGTTAAAATATTTATAGCTCAAGTTTAGCAGCTTAAAAATTACTGAAAATTATTTTTAAGAAATATTTAAAATGAAAGTTTTTTAGAGACAGGATCTCACTATGTTGCCCAGGCTGGAGTGCAATGGCCACTCAAAGGCATGATCATGGCACAGTGCAACCTCAAACTCCTAGGCTCAAGTGACCTACTTGCCTCAGCCTCATCAGTAGCTGGGACTACAGGTGTCCACCACTGCGTCTGGCTCAAAAACTATAATGCCTTCAAAATTATACATGGCAACTGTGACTATATTTGGTTCTCAGCTATCTACCCATAAATGGCTAAAAAAAGTAATTCAAAGAAGTAATACTTTCCAATCCTCAAAGCCCCACATTTGTCAAACAGTTTTACACTGGCAGTTTCATTTACCTCGGTAACCACTTTGCGTAAAAGGAAGGGTAAGTACCATAAAAAAAAAAAAAAAAAAAAAAAAAAAAAAAAAAAAAAACAGGAAAGAACAGGGAGTAAAAGCATTAATTTTAGAGTTGGAGAGATTTGGATTTAAGTCTACATTTTGCTACTTAATAGCTGGGCTATTTGATACTTGGGCAAATTACTTATTCTAAGCTTAAACATTCTCATTTGTAAAATTTGTTGTGGATTAACAGGATTAAATGAGACGTATGTAAGGAAAAATAGATCAATGGAGAACAGAAAATATAAAAGTAGATCATTTAGATATGCAGGTTTAGTATATGATAAAGGTGGAATCTCTGCGAGGGAAAAGAGAAACGTTTAAATAAATGTGTTGAGATAACGGAATAGCCATATGGAAACAGGTAAAACTAGATTTCTGCTACATACCTACACCAACAGGATAAATTACAAATGAATCAGAGGTATATATATGAAAAATGTAATTATATAAATATTAGAATAAAATAGGGGTAAAAACTTATGTTGAAATTTAGTCCCCAATGCGGTAGTATTGAGAGGTAGGGCTTTTAAGAGGTAACTGGCAGAGTCCTTATAAACGGATTGATCCACTTATGGATTAATGAATTAACATGTTAGCAAATTAAAGGGTTATCACAGGAGTGGGACCAGTGGCTTTATAAGAAGAGGAAGAGAGAGCTGAGCTAGCACACTCACAGCCCCCTCACCATGTGAGGCCTTGTGCTGCCTTGGGACTCTGCAGAGTTCTTACCAGCAAGAAGGCTTCCACCAGATGCAGCCCCAAGAAAGCTCACACCAGGTGTGGCCCCCTTGACCTTGGACTTCTCAGCCTCCATAACTGTAAGAAATAAATTCCTTTGACTTATAAATTATCCAGTTTCAGATATTGTGTTATAAGTAATGGAAAACAAACTAAGACAACCTGAGATTAGGGAACAGTTTCCTAACTTTGAAACAAAATCCAGAAGACATCAGTGAAAAAATAGGTAAAACTGATTACATTTTAAAAACTTGGAATAAAGAAATCATAAGTAAAAATATAAATGAGACTGAGAAAAATATTTGTAGCATATATAAAATATATATCAGTAATACATATTTCTAAAATTTTCTAGCCCTATAGGAAAAATTGGTTAAAGAAATGAACAGATGTTTGTTAAAAACATAAATGATTTTAACCATACAAAAATTGCTCAACTTCACTTAAAATCAAATAAATTAATACATGGAGTTAACAATTCTCTCTTGACAGTATAGTCTGTTGGTGAGGATGTGAGAAACAGGAAATCTCACTCATTGCTGTGGGAATAGAAAATGATACAAAACCTCTGGAGGTAAATCTGTCAAAATCCAGCAAAATTACATTTGGATTTTTCCTTTGACCCAAAAACCCTACTTCTAAGAATCTATCCAAAAATTACACTGGCAAAAATGTATAAAGACAAATCCATAAGGCTAATAATAATTGCAGATCTATTTATAAAAACAAAATAATATACTCATGTTTCTTATTCCTCATATTTGAGAGACCAAAAGGCAACTGACCAAGATTTTTAAAACAACTCTCATGTCCAGCAACAAAAGAATGGTTGTGAAAACTATAGAGCATCCACACAATGCAGTACTATACAGCGATGAAAAGGAATGAGGAATCTCTGTATAGAATACTCTGCAGTGATCTCCCTGATCAAAGCAAAGTGTGTTTAGCGTGTCATCATTTATCTACGATAGGGAAGATTACAAACATACATAATCATTTCTATTTAAAAAAGGAAATTTTACACAATATATACTTTTAAAGGTTACCTACAAGAGGAGGTATGGAACTAAAAACTAGAGGATAGAGATAGAAGGTAGATATTTTTGAATATACTCTGTTTTATAGATTTGACTGTGGAATCAGAAAAGTATTTTATGTAATTATAAAGCACAATTAAATCTTAAAAACATGATCCATAAGAAATTTGAAAATTGAAAATACAAAGGAAGAAAATATCTACTTAGTGGCCTTACCATACCATTCCAAATAACTTTAAAACAGTAATCTGAAGTCTCTATTGCGACATGCCCTAAAATATATATCTTATGCTGTTTTCAGTAATCGCATTGTTGATAAGGACACTGTTTATTTGTATTGTGACACTGTTAATGTGTGTATTGTGCTATAAAGCAAATGAGTAATGATATGATATTCTATCAACCCTAGGGTCACTGTGATCTAGGATTCTTGGTATGGGAAAAAGAAGATAATGACATAACACTAAGATGTTAATTATGAACCTCACAGTCTGTATTTGAATAAAAAGTATGAGAATAAATATATGTATATAAATAACAGTAAATATTCATATATACTAATACATAATTTATATATAATACATAAAATACATGTGAGCTATACATACATATTAAATATACGTAATATTATTTTAAGGAAAAAAATAAATTATATTTCCTAGCTCTGTCTACTGAAAAGGTCTAGAAACTGACCATCCCAGTAGCAAAGAACACTTCTAGCATTCAGATGTACTCTCTAAATACCATTTCCTTCAAAGAGAACAGAACTCCTTGGGCAGATAGCTGATACCATGTCTGGGGCAGAAGATGTCAAGACACATTTGGAATCTAAATCCTAGGTAGTATAATCCCAGCACTTTGGGAGGCTAAGGTGGGAGGATAGCTTGAGCCCAGGAGTTTGAGACCAGCCTGGGCAACACGGTGAAACTCCGTCTCTACAAAGAAAAAAAACAAATAAAAAAATTAGCTGGATGTGGTGGCACATGCCTGTAGTCTCAGCTACTTGGGGGGCTGAGCTAGGAGAATTGCTTGTGCCCAGGAGGTCGAGGCTGCAGTGTGCAGTGATTGCACAACTGCACTCCAGCCTGGGAGACACAGTGAGGCCCTGCCTCAAAATAAATAAATAAATACATCCTAGGTAGCAAGAAAGCTATCAAATACTACAAGAGTCATATAAAAAATATTCAGGGGCCAAACTGATAGGCTTTCACTAGTCAAAGACAGGACAAACCGATCATCAATAATAATAACTGCAATTGATTAAACGATATCAGATATTTTAAATGCATGAGTTAATAATGATACTTAAAAAAAGTCCTAATGGTCAACACCGGACGATGCTAATGTAGCAACTCATTTTTTGAAACCTAGTAAACAAAGAGAAATAATCAAACATTTATTATGCCTTTCCTACACTAACTGTACTACTGGGTTTCCAAATAGATGAGTTTTTTTGTTTTTGTTTTTTAAGAGATAGGGTCTTACTACCTTGCCGGAACTAGTCTCGATCTCCTGGTCTTAAGCGATCCTCCCACCTTGGCCTCCCAAAGTCCTGGGGTTACAGACATGAGCCACTACACCTGGCCAAATTTCTCTTTTTAAAAGTATCCCTGTTAATAAATAAAGAAGGAATAATGGAATATTACCATTTTGCATCCTTAATAAATAATGGGCATTGATTGTGAAGGGCTGTTTATATCACAAAAAGAGAGATAGCTAGATAATTGGGCCTTCTGATGGAAAAACATAACACCCATGAGTATTCTCACGTCCCAACCCCAACACACACCAAAGTCAAGCAAATTAAACTACAGCCAATTCTCTAGTTCCAACTATTAATTTACATAAAATATAGAAAATAGAAAAATCATGTTAAACAATACCAGAAAGATGCAATTAGCAAAAACATACCGACTGTGAAAAATCTTGTAAAATAAACTAAATTCTTCAACAAATAAACTGCAAGAAATAAAGAGAATGAATCTATAAATTTAAAAGACGTATCAATCAAATACAACCTGTGAACCATAGACTTGTGTGTGCACCCACATATTTAGAAAACAGTTGGAAATTTACACACTGACTGGATTATTAATATATTAATTAATCACTGCTATTTTTTGTTGCTAAATAGTGGTATTGTGGTTGTGTTTTTAAGAGCTTTTTTCTTTTACAAATATATACTGAAATTGGTGTGCAATGGTGCAATTATAGCTCACTGTAACCTTGAATTCCTGGGCTCAAGGGATTCTCCCTCCTCAGCCTCCCGAGTAGCTAGAACTACAGGCGCATGCTACCATGCCTGGCTAATATTTTTTATTTTTATTTTTTGTAGAGATGGGATCTCACTATTTGTCCAGGCTGGTCTTGAACTTTTGGCCTCAAGCAATCCTCCTGCCTTGGCCTCCCAAAGAGCTGCGATTACAGGTGTGAGCCCCCATGACCAGCTGTATTGAAATATTTGTAGATGAAATAATATGTTGTTAGGATTTGCTGCAAAATAATAGGGGATGAGGTAGCGGAAGGGGATATAGATGGTGTCATGAGTTGATAACTATTGAAGATGCGTGATAGGTAAATAGATGTTCATCATATTGTTCTGCTTTTACATGTTTTTGAAATTTTGCACAGTAAGAGACTTTTTTCTTAAAAAACAGAAAATATAAGGCACAAAATTTTGAATAAGACAGTTTTAGAATCCTAAGTTCAGGGAGTTTAAATGAATTAGCAAAATCACATAATTAGTAAAAAACATTACTGGGACTAGAATGTTTTCTTAATCTTAGAACAATGCTCTCTACACATTACATACAAAAAATTAACTGCCAAACAATGTTGAGCTGCTTAAAATATTTACTGAATCAATTTATAATTGTTATCACTTCTCATAAAATGAAATAATTCTATGAAAGAGCATCTAGAATACCTTTGACTGTCATAATGTACCAGTTAACAGTCTAAGCTTTTAACATGTATTAATTCCTTTCATCCTCAGAGCAACAATATAATAGGCACTGTTATTATTACTACCATTTTACAGATAAAGAAATGTGAGGCACAGAGAAATTAAGTCCAAGGCAAGATTTAAACCTTGGCACTCTGTCTATGTAATTCTTAAATATTCTATTACACTGCCTCATTTATTAAATAAGCTCAGAATTTCTTAATCTTATTAAAATTTTAACTCAAACAAGAAATTAAAAATGTGCAGAATGGAAATCCAAAGAGGATAGATCATTCATATAAAATCTTTATAAAATAAATACACATTAGATACAAAAATACACAGGGCTTTAAAATGAAATAAAGAAGGATCCATGGAACAATCATTGCCTTCCAGTATTTGTCTAAAAGCAGATTTGGTATATCAGGTTCCTCCATATCTCTGCCATAGTTTTTGTTCTTTTTTTTTTTTTTTAATGATAAAACAAACAATAGTATTCTGAATCTTGGTAACTGCATTAGTCAATATCGAATAAAAAGTATCCATTTGAAATTAAAATTAAAATAAAACTTTCCATAGTCTACAGTAACTTAACTTTAGGCTCTGAAACGAAGTTAATAAAGGTCAAGTTGCGAGTTTTGTACCTATCTACTTAATTGACACCTAAGCCACAAAACAGCGGTGCTGAAATCAGTTGGGAGGCACTTATCTGCCACTATATAAATATAGATCACACCCAGAGTAAATAAATGGTGAACAGAAATCAAGATTACTCTTAAAAAAAAAATTCAAACAGACAGTTTTCTTTAAAAAGAGAAAATAAGAAATGATTTATCAAATTAGGAGAATATTCTATCACATCTGTTCTTTTCTTAAATTTCTTTCCTACAGTTCAACTTTCCTCATAGGATAATTCAACTAATAATGGTATATAATTCTATCAGTGAGCCTATGGAATAAGTTAGGATATTTTCCTTTTATCTGAGATTTGACTTTTATTGACAAACAAAAGAAAAGTAAAATTAGAAGCCTGTCAAGAGCTCTTACTGGATGTGGTAATGACTTTGAACTTGCTTTCTTCTGTGTTATTTCTGAATCCATGTTATGACAGGCGTCTAAGTTACATAATTAATCCCTGTCCACTGAAAAACTGCAACAGATGTGAAATTCTGTTAACTTATACATAGTAATTAATATGTAATACAAGTTGGATTTTTGTTTAAAATTATAGTTTTGACTGAAGACAGAAATACGTAATGGCTTTGGAAGATAAACCTAAGTAGATGAAAATATATCACTCATATACATCAAGAAAACTGATTCAATCCTGTATAAAATAAGCTCATAATTTCTTAACTTATTAAAGTGTTACCTCAAACAAGAAACTAAAAATATTTTGAATAGAAATCCAAAAAGGATAGATTAAAATATATATAATCTTCAACCAAGGATTGAAAGAAAAAATAATAAATTAAAAAATATATAATCAAATGATATATAATAAAATATATGAATAATAATGGAAAAAATCTAATTTTATCCTAAAGTTTCAACAGTGACCTCCACCAAAACCTTCTCCAAGCTCTAAGCAAATGTGAGTTTTACTTTCTTCCTCTGTCCAATTACTCTTTTGTGGAAACACCCATAAAATGTTCCATAGTCCAAATGTAGAAGATGTAACCTCAAAAAATTCTTGTGAGGATTAAATGAGTTAATATTTACTAAGTACCTAGCATGGTGCATGGCACATAGCAAATACTCAAAACATGGTATTATTATGATTGCTTGTTAATATTAATAGCAACTTTCATTTGCATAGCATTTCTTCACAATAACTTCTCAAACTACACAAAATTCTTAATAGTTTACAGAATTCACACTGACGTTCAATATTCCTGGATGTCTGTAAAATTTGAGTAAGAACACAGAAAAATCATAGTGATTCGCCCAGGGAACTAATGTGTTATCTCTGATTCTGGAAATAAAGTAAGTTTTTAGGGCAATTGTGTTTACCCTTAAGTTCAGCTAAAAAAATTAACATATGTAGCACACACATTCCTATAATTCACTAATTTAACTACATTCTTGAAATTATTGAAATTTTAAACTTGTTTTAGCTGAATTTGCAATTTTCAATGTATCCTTAACCACTTCCTTTTAACTTTCTGAGGTGTACTATTAATAAAACACCTAATAGTGTATTCTACTATTTAAAAATTGATTATAAATTTGTACTCTCTCTCTATATGATTAAATCCAAAAGGCTTTTTAAGTCAATATACGAGAAATTCCTAGATTTCCAAAGATTAAAAAAAATCTGCTTCGTAATAAAAAGAATACACACTCAATGAATGAGATTTATGTTCCACAAAATAACTCTAAAAGATAATCAGTAAGATGTGATGCTGATGAAGTCCCGTTTCCTAAATATCCACTATGGAGACTAATGCCTCTTCTAAGTCTTCAATCAAAGAGACAAAATGTAACAGATAAAAAATAAATTGCAATCTGTAATGTATAGTGATCCACAGGGATCTAAAAAAACAAGAAACAAAAGGAAGACTCATCTTGCTTTGTTCCCAGGAAAAGGGCATGATAACTGCTTAAGTATCCACGTCTCTCATTTAAGACTTTCGAAGTTCCTTTTCTGTGATTCCATGATTACCACACAACCTCTAGTTATTAACTTGGCTTCCCAAGTTCTTGGATACAAGAAAGAGTGCACTGGATTTTCAACTTGAAAATTCTGATCCAACATAAACTGGCACTGTAATGTGTACATCATTGTCTAGGTTAGTTTGAACTGGGTTCCTCAAGTCTGGGCAATACATGACTAGAAGTCTACACATTTGAGCTTCTTAGGTTGGAACTGTGAGAACCAGACACTTTCTCATTGACAACTGCTACAATCATTTCTTGTTTTTCACCTCCCTGTCTTTAACCTGTCCCTAAAATGAAACATGCTAGCTAAACCTAATTTAGGCAGATTCATTTAAACACGAAAATGGCTCATTAAAACCAAAGTAACAGCCTAGAATTTAAACCAAAACATAGGATGTATATTTACACAGCCTCATTTACATTAATAGTCTATTCCCCACCCCCACCCCCCAAAAACAAAACAAAACAAAACTGATATTCAAATCGTACTTTAAGGCAAAAATCCAGAAATTATTTTTGCACTTGCATCAGCTGGGAGCATTATTTATAAAGCTGTTTGGCATATGTGACTCATTTATTCCAAGACTTTAAAAAGTATTTAAGAGAAATCCCACCTGGTACAGAGCAGGGTAGGAATACTTGCATTTGAAGTGCATAAATTTGGGTCTTCAAATGATAACTTAGACTTTTCGCACGAGTCATTCAAAAGTAATTGTATTATTCCTTCAAAAAAAAAAAATCTCTCTTCCACACTCCAAAGCATTCAGGCTCACACTAGACACTCCAGCTCTTCCACTGTGTCCGTTTAAGTATCACTTATGAGAAGGAGAAAATGCACACAAAATTCTCAGTTCGCCTAAAATAAATAAATGTCTACTATCATTCCTAAATCCACAAGGCAGAATTCTCTTAGAACCATGATGCCAAAAAGAACTTCCACCGCAAGTGAAATTGTCTTCGCAATCTCTGTCTCTAGGAGACTGAAAAGCTGCAGAGACGCTTGAGGATCCTGCAGGGAGGCTAGGGCGGCAGACCGAGGGGGCGGAGGTTAGGGGAGAGTCCCACAGAGGAACTGCATTAGAAGGAAAGATTTTGATAACGTCTAAGGGAGAGGCGGTTAGCTACAGGGGAAAAAAAACAGACCTATTTCCATATTATGTACGTTGTAAAGAAAACGCAAAGTGATGAGGGTAAGGAAACGTTGCCAAAAGCAAACAAACAAAAACAAAAAAAATTTAACCCTCTGCGGCCGGAGGGTTAAGAGAAGTCGACAAAAGGAGAAGGGGGAGGCGAATAAAGGCCCCAAAGACCAGGAATTGAAAAAAAAATACCCGATTTGTGAGCTTGGCCGTGGTCCAGATCTTCTGTCCTGATAAGCAGATGGCAAGAGGAAAGGATCGCAGTTACTCAGGGTGGTAGAGAGTAACGCGTTTACAAGGGTGACGAGCCCTGCACAAGAAGATGTCGCCTCTCTTTCCACCTGCTCCGCTCAGTCCTTTGCCTCTTACTCTAGCACCAGTGGCATTCGGGCAAAACACTGCCAAAGCCTGCACCGCTGGAGGACAGCAAAAGGAAAATACCTGAGTCCCAGTAATCACACGGGCAGCGACAGGAGGAGGATCCGCGGACAACTGGAGCCTGGGCTGGATCCTCACTAGCTCCGGTCAAACCCTAACTCTTACGGGTGGGGCGGGCAACTTCCGCCCAGAGCAAAGAAAGCGTCACATCCGTCAAATGTCTTCACCCCTCCTCCCTTCTCCGCTGTAGCTACGTTTACAACGTTCTGACTTCCTCTTCCAGGAGACTTTGGCCTAGTCTCAACACCTGACGTGGACTACATAACCCAGCATTCATCACGGCAAGTGGATTTCCGGGTCAAGAGGTCCGCGCTGGGTACATCACCATGGAAGCAATCGGTTTGGTCACGTGGTGCCCTTGGTTACGCCCGGTGGCAGCTGTGGGGTCTAGGGCTCAGACGGGGGCCATTTTGCCAGAGGCTGCCTCCCGGAGTTGGGGGCGGCCTGGCGGCAGGCTGAAGCTGTTCTTTTGCCTCTTCTGCAGCTTGGGGCTTGGAGAGGATCTGGAAGTCTGGGCTCCATCGAGCCCTTTGGAGACAGCAATGGTTTCTTCCAACCACCACCACCTGACAACCCTGCATGGCGGCTGCCCCCTCCGCGCTGCTTCTGCTGCCGCCCTTTCCAGTCCTCTCTACCTATCGGCTCCAGAGCCGCAGTCGTCCTTCCGCCCCAGAGACTGATGATAGTCGAGTTGGGGGCATTATGAGAGGAGAGAAAAACTACTACTTCCGTGGAGCTGCGGGGGACCACGGTTCCTGCCCCACTACAACTTCGCCTCTGGCCTCGGCCCTCTTGATGCCCTCGGAGGCAGTCTCAAGCAGCTGGTCTGAGTCTGGAGGCGGTTTGTCAGGGGGAGATGAAGAGGACACTCGGCTCCTTCAACTCCTCCGCACTGCCCCGGATCCTTCTGAGGCCTTTCAGGCTTTGCAAGCTGCTTTGCCGCGGCGGGGCGGTCGACTTGGCTTCCCCCGACGCAAGGAAGCTTTGTATCGGGCACTGGGCCGAGTGCTTGTGGAAGGAGGTAGTGATGAGAAGCGGCTTTGCTTGCAACTTCTCTCGGACGTTCTCCGGGGTCAGGGGGAGGCAGGCCAGCTTGAAGAGGCCTTTAGCTTAGCACTTTTGCCTCAACTAGTTGTCTCGTTACGGGAAGAGAATCCAGCCCTGCGGAAAGATGCGCTGCAGATCCTTCATATATGTCTGAAACGTAGTTCTGGAGAGGTGCTGAGAACGCTTATACAACAAGGACTGGAAAGTACCGATGCCCGACTTAGAGCTTCCACAGCACTACTGCTTCCCATCTTGCTTACTACTGAGGACTTGTTGCTTGGTCTGGATCTCACCGAGGTGATAATATCCCTAGCCCGAAAGCTTGGTGATCAGGAGACAGAAGAAGAATCTGAGACAGCTTTCTCCGCACTTCAACAAATTGGGGAGCGACTTGGCCAAGACAGGTTTCAATCTTATATTTCTCGTCTGCCCTCTGCCCTGAGGAGACACTACAATCACCGCCTGGAGTCCCAGTTTGGAAGTCAGGTTCCTTATTATTTGGAACTTGAAGCCTCTGGATTTCCTGAAGATCCCCTTCCCTGTGCAGTGACTCTTTCCAACAGCAATCTTAAATTTGGGATTATTCCTCAGGAGCTGCATTCACGATTATTGGATCAGGAAGACTATAAGAACCGGACCCAGGCCGTCGAAGAACTAAAGCAGGTGCTGGGAAAATTTAACCCTAGTTCTACTCCTCATTCTAGTCTTGTTGGCTTCATTAGTTTGCTGTATAATTTGTTAGACGATTCTAACTTCAAAGTGGTGCATGGCACACTTCAAGTCCTGCATTTACTGGTTATTCGCCTTGGAGAGCAGGTACAGCAGTTCTTGGGACCAGTTATAGCAGCTTCTGTCAAAGTGCTGGCGGACAACAAGTTGGTGATCAAACAAGAATACATGAAAATCTTCCTCAAGCTAATGAAGGAAGTAGGACCTCAGCAGGTGCTTTGTTTACTCCTGGAACATCTCAAACATAAGCATTCCAGAGTGAGAGAGGAGGTGGTGAACATTTGCATCTGCTCCCTGCTGACCTATCCTAGTGAGGATTTTGACTTGCCCAAACTGTCCTTTGATCTTGCCCCAGCTCTTGTAGATAGCAAACGCAGGGTACGCCAAGCAGCTTTAGAAGCTTTTGCCGTATTGGCATCATCAATGGGCTCAGGTAAAACCAGCATCCTTTTTAAAGCTGTGGATACAGTTGAACTGCAAGATAATGGAGATGGAGTGATGAATGCTGTGCAGGCCAGATTGGCTAGGAAAACCTTACCAAGGCTCACAGAGCAGGGATTTGTGGAATATGCAGTACTGATGCCATCTTCTGCCGGGGGTAGGTCAAACCATTTGGCACATGGAGCAGATACGGATTGGCTTTTGGCTGGTAACAGAACTCAGAGTGCACACTGTCACTGTGGTGACCACGTGAGGGATAGCATGCACATTTATGGATCTTACAGCCCAACTATCTGTACCCGAAGGGTATTAAGTGCAGGAAAAGGAAAAAATAAATTACCATGGGAAAATGAGCAACCTGGAATCATGGGAGAAAACCAGACCTCCACTTCCAAGGATATAGAGCAGGTATGCTTCTCTAATTTTCTTGAGTCGAAAGTGTGAAGAATTTAAATGAAAATATGCCCGTGATGACTTAAGGGTCAGCCTGCTTGAGGGAAACATGTTATGCTTTGTTTTAAATCGATTTTAAATCCATTTGAATGTTGGTACTCATTATAATGGTACAGATCACAAAGGACCATTTAATAGGCTTCCTGCTTGATAGATTTAATTAAATTTGAGACACATGTGATATAGACAATACCTAGATTCAGTTTTAGTTACTGTAGCATGTCAGTTTATCTCATTCATACAACAAACATTGAATACCTAGTAGGTGCCAGATAAAGAGCTAAATTCTGGGAATGAAGATGAGGCCAGTTTCACACAGTATAGGAAAAAGGTCAGACCTGGGAATTAGCAGTTAACAAATTCGTTAAGTGCTAAAGTAGAAATATAAAGAGTCCTGCAGGAATACTGAAGACAGAAAAAATAATTCCACTAGAAAAGTAAAAAAAAAAAAAAAGAAAAAGAAAAAGCCTCCACAGAAGACATTTGAACTGAGATTTTCCCCCCAAAGCTTTTATTTAAAAAATTCCAAATCTATAGGTAAGAGTACAATGAATACCCATATACTTCATCTATATTTACCAGTTGTAACATCTTGACATATTTCCTCCATATTTGCTGAACCATTTGAAAGTAAATTGTGGATATCTTGAGATTTCACTCCTAAATATCTCGGCATATATCTCCTAAGAATGACATTCTTCTTTTATAACCATAAATCATTATTGCACCTAAGACTATCAGTAGTAATTCAATAATACGTAACAGACAGCCTGTATTTAAATTTCCCAAATTGTCTCCAAAAGTGTTTTATATTTCTTGTTTTACTTTTATCATCCAGGATCTAGTCAGGGTTCATGTGGTTAATGTCCCTTGTAATTTTATCTAGAATAGTATCCTACTTGTTTGTTTCTTTGTTTTTTCATGGCATTGGCCTTTTATAAAAAGAGTTTGGGGTAGTTTTGTAGAATGTCCCAAGTTTTACATTTATATGTTTACTTGATTAGATTCAAAATAAATATTTTTAGGAAAATATTACATAGGAGATACATATATATTAAGTAGAAGATAAGTAGTGTGAACTTCACAGTACATTACATTATGAGGCAAATGATATCAGGCTGTCCCATCACTGGTGATGCTTAATTTTACTGTTTGGATAAGGTAGTAATAGCCAGATCTCTCCATTGTAAAGGTATATTTTCCTCTTTAGAATTAGCATATAATCAGTAAAATGATACTTTGAGACCCTAAGAATACCCCAACAACTTTTCACCCACTGTGTTTAGCATCCACCAATGGTCTTTACCTGTATCATTTATTACACTGGGGGCTTACAAGTAGTAATTTTTTTTTTTTTTTTTTTTTTTTTTGAGATGGAGTCTCGCCCTGTTGCCCAGGCTGGAGTGCAATGGCGCAATCTCAGCTCACTGCAACCTCTGTCTCCCAGGGTCAAACGATTCTCCCACCTCAGTGTCCTGAGTAGCTGAGATTACAGGCTCCTACCACCACACCCAGCTAATTTTTGTATTTTTAGTAGAGACAGGGTTTCACCATGTTGGCCAGGCCTGTCTCAAACTCCTGACCCACCCGCCTCGGCATCCCAAAGTGCTGGGATTACAGGCGTGAGCCACCATACCCAGCCCAAATTGTAATTTTTAAATTACAAAGGCCAGGTAGGGTGGCTCACACCTGTAATGCCAGCACTTTGGGAGGCTGAGGCAGGCAGATAACCTGAGGTCAGGAGTTGGAGACCAGCCTGGCCAACATGGTGAAACCCCCGTCTCTACTAAAAATACAAAAATTAGCTGGGTGTGGTGGCGCACACCTGTAATCTCAGCTACTCGGGAGGCTGAGGCAAAAGAATCACTTGAACCCAGGAAGCAGAGGTTGCAGTGAGCTGAGATCGCACCACTGTACCCCAGCCTAGGCAACAGAGCAAGACTCCATCTCAAAAATAATAATAATACTAAAATAAATTAATTACAAAAAGAGTAATTTTAAAAAATTGTGACATTTCTTCTCCGTTTACTACCTGCAATTCTTTTTTTCTTGTATGTGTAATAATTACATATTATTTTTTGTTACTAAATTTTTTTTAACATTTGCATGATAAAATTGTCCCAAATTTAACTAGTGGCTGGCTCCTGTGTCCTTTTAACATGACTGTTCTTTAGTCTTTGATTATTTCCTTAACATAACATTTGGACGATTGCTTGAGGCCAGGAGTTCGAGACCAACCTGGGCAACATAGTGAGATCCCCATCTCTACAAAAATAAAAAAACTTAGCCAGGCATGGTGGTGCATGCCTATAGTCCCAGCTACTTCGGAGGCTGAAGTGGGGGGATTGCTTGAGCCCAGGAGTTCCAGACTGCAGCAGTGAGCCATGATTGTGCCACTGCACTCCAGCCTGCTCAACAGAGTGAGACCCAGACTCAAAAACAAAATGAAACAAAACAAGAGTAACATGATGCCTAGCCTTACTTTGGTTTTTTTTTTCTTGCTTCAGACCTGGAATCAGCCATTTTTTCAGAAGTCCTAGTACTGCCTTTTTATTGGGCAGTGGTATTTGAAAACAAAAGTCTGAGTATAGATTTGCTCATTGCTATTTCTTGCCATTGTGGTTTGACCGTTTCAGTGGACAGAACCAAGGAGTACTTGTTTTTTGTTTGTTTGTTTTTTAATGCATTTATATTAATACCTCCAATTCAAAACTAGTACTGCAGGGTTCTTTCTCATCTTCCTTTATTCCATATTTGAATCTCCCTTCGTTCACAATAAAATCCCTGCTACCCAACACCAGTAATATTTATTCATATGCTGTATCCTACAGTAACCCCCCTCCCCCCACAAAATTGCTAGACCAGCAGCAGCAACCAACTACCTACTAAGTAAAGTTTAAGATTTCGTTACAGTTCTTTTTGTATTTAGAATTATTCCACAGTCAGAATTTTGTGGTCAAACTTTTCTTAAATTAAGTCTTTTATCTATGTAATTATTATTCAAACAGCATGATGAAAGATGAATAGGAGCTTGCTAAGTGTGGATAGGTCCCAGTGGATTTCAGACTAAAGGAATAGCGTGTTTAGAGACACTGATTATGTGAAAGAACTTAGCAAATTAATAAGAGAATGGGGAGTTTTTGCACAGCAAACACAAGGGGCCTAGTGGGAAGTAGCAGATGATACTGGAGATGTAGATGGGGTAAAGTATGGAGATAATATCTTGCAAATAATGAGTTTGAACCTTCTGCAGTAGACCTCAGATGGCAGGAGGTGAATTGAGTGTTCTCTATGGTTCCTTTCAATTCCAAAACTTGTAGATTTTTTTGGAAATAATTTTCAGATTTATATAATCTGGTTATATGTTATTTCCTTGTATTATAAGCATTATCTGGTAGTGATGATTTTTTTTAAGCATTACTCTTAAGACTGCTTGTCATGTGTCAAGTCTGAGATGTCAGTGTATATATTATTAAAAAGATTCTGGTGCCGGCCAAAGCAAAAAGAATCTGAAGATAAGTGCATTTCTGAAATGCCAGCATAGACTTATTTTGCTTTTGAAAGATGCTGTGGTGTAATTAAAATTTAACCCAGAAATCAAGTTGTAATTACTTGTTCAAAAAAGGTCTTAGAAGAACTATTTTAATAGAGGACAGGGAATAAATATCTAAACAGTTTTATGTGTGCAGTTTTAAAAAAAAGTATATATACATACATATTTTAAATTATTAGACTTTATTTTTTATTTATTTATTTTGAGACGGAGTTTCACTCTGTCGCCCAGGCTGGAGTGCAGTGGCGCTATCTCGGCTCACTGCAAGCTCCGCCTCCCGGGTTCACGCCGTTCTCCTGCCTCAGCCTTCCGAGTAGCTGGGACTACAGGCACCCGCCACCATGCCCAGTATTTTTAGTAGAGACGGAGTTTCACCGTGTTAGCCAGGATGGTCTCGATCTCCTGACCTCGTGATCTGCCCGCCTCGGCCTCCCAAAGTGCTGGGATTACAGGCGTGAGCCACCGCGCCCGGCCTGGACTTTAATTTTTAAAGCAGTTTTAGGTTCTCAGCAACTTTCAACAGAGAGTACAGATAGTTCCCATATACCCCTGTCCACACAAGAACAACCTGACCCACCTCATCCTGTACTTTAGGGGTACATTTGTTATAATCAGTGAACCCATATTAACATATAATTATCACCCAAGGCCCATAGTTTACATTAAGATTCACTCTTGTGTTGTACATTCTATGGGATTTTGGCAAATGTATCCATGTCTTATGTTCAGTACATTCTGTGGGGTTTTGACAAATGTATCCATGTCTTGTATCCACCATTATAGTATCATAACAATAGTTTCAGTGCCCTAAATTCTCTGTTCTCTACATGTACATTCTTCCCTCTCTCACCCCATTCCCAAGCCTTAGCAACCAGTGGTCTTTTTTTCTGTCTCCATAGTTTTGTCATTTCCAGAATGTCACATACTTGGAATTATACAGTAGCTTGCATTTTCAGATTGGTTTCTTTCACTTAGTAATATGCATTTAAGTTTCCTTTATGTCTTTTCATGGTTTGATACCTCCTTTCTTTCTTTCTTTCTTTCTTTTTTTCTTTCTTTCTTTCTTTCTTTTTTTTTTTTTTTGTGAGACAGCCCAGGCTGGAGTGCGGTGCGATCTCGGCTCACTGCAACCTCTGCCTCCCAGGATCAAGTAATTCTCCTGCCTCAGGCTCCCAAGTAGCTGAGACTACAGGTCCACACCATCATGCCCGGCTAATTTTTTGTATTTTTAGTAGAGACGGGATTTCACCATGTTGGCCAGGCTGGTCTTGAACTCCTGGACTCAAGCGATTGCCCACCTTGGCCTCCTAAAGTGCTGGGATTACAGGTGCAAGCTACCACGCCTGGCCTATCAGATGTATCTTTTGAAAATATTTTCTCCCAGTTTGTGTCTTGTCTTCTCATTCTCTTGACATTAACGTTCTCAGAGCAGAAGTTTTAAAGTTTTAATAAAGTCCAGTTAATCAGTTTTTTCTTGCATGGATCATGCCTTTGGTATCATATCTAAAAAGTCATCACCATACCCAAGGTCATCTAGGTTTTCTCCTATGTTATCTTCTAGGCATTTTATAGTTTTACAATTTACATTTAAGTCTATGATCCATTTGGAGTTAATTTTTATGAAGGGTGTCAGGTCTGTTTCTAGATTCATTGTTTTTTACATGTGCATGTTCAGTTGTTGCAGCACCATTTGTTGACAACACTGTCTTTACTCCATTGCCTTTACTTCTTTGTCAAAGATCAGCTGACTGTATTCATGTGGGTCTTTTTCTGGGCTCTTTACTCTGCTCCATTAGTGTGCCTATTTTTGCCCATAACACATTGTCTTGATTACTGTAGCTTTATAGTAAATCTTGAAGTTCCGTAGTGTCAGTCTTCTGACTTTGTTGTTTTCCTTCCATGTTGAGTTCACTCTTCTGGGTTTTTTGCCTCTCTGTATAAACTTTAGGATCAGTTTGTTGATGTCCAAAAAATAACTTGCTGAGAGTTTGATTGGGATTGCATTGAATCTATAGATCAAGTTGAGAAAAACTAACAGCTTGACAATATTGAGTCTTCCTATCCACAAACATGGATTATCTCTTCATTTATTTAGCTCTTCTTTGATATCTTGCATTGGAGTTCTATACTTTCCTCATATACATACTGTACATATTTTGCTAAATTTAGATTGAAATATCCTACTTTTGTATGTTAATGTAAATGGTAATTTTTTTTAAATTTCAAATTCCACTTGTTCATTGCTGGTATAGAGGAAAATGCTTGACTTTTGCACATTAACTTTGTGTCCTGCAAGCTTGCTATAATATAATCATTTATTATTCGCAGGAGGATTTTTTTTGTTAATTCTTTGAGACTTTCTATGCAGACAATCATGTCATCTGTGAACAAAGACAATTTTATTTCTTCCCAATCTGTATACTTTTTATTCCTTTTCTTGTCTTATTGCATTAGTTTGAACTTCCAATATGATATTGAAAAGCAGTGATGAGAGAGGACATCCTTACCTTGTTTCTAATCTTAGTGGGAAAGTTTTGAGTTTCTCATAAATATGATGTTATCTGTATGCTTTCTTGTAGTCTTCGCTATAAAGTTGAGAAAGTTCCCCCTGTATTCCTAGTTTGCTGAGAGTTTTCATCATATATGGATATTAGATTTTGTCTAATGCTTTTTTGCATCTGTTGATATAATTATGTGATTTTTCTTCTTAAACCTGATGATGTGATGGGTTATATTAATTGATTTTCAAATGTTGAGCCAGCCTTGCATACCTGGGATAAATTCCACTTGGTTGTGGTGTGTTATTCATTTTGTATATTGTTGGATTCAATTTACTAATATTTTGTTGAGGATTTTCGCATGTTTGTTCATAGGTGATATTGGTCTGGGGTTTTTGTTTTGTTTTGTTTTTGTTTTTTTTCTTATAAGGTCTTTGCTGGTTTTGGTATTAGGGTAGTGCTGGCCTTTTAGAATGAGTCAGAAAGTATTCTCCCTGCTTCTATATTCTGAAGGTAATTGCAGAGAATTGGTATAATTTTTTCTTTAAATGTTCAGTGGAATCCACCAGTAAACCCATCTGACTCTGGTGCTTTCTGTTTTGGAAGGTTATTAATTATTCAGTTTCTTTACAGATACAGGCCTAGTCAGATTATCCATATCTTCTTGTGTGTGTTTTTACACATTGTGTCTTTCAAGGAATTGATCCATTTTATCTAGGTTACCCAATTTATAAGCATAGAGTTGTTAATAGTATTCCTTTATTATCCTTTTAATGTTTATGTGATTTGTAGTGATAGTCTGTCTTTCATTTCTGATATTAGTAATTTGTTTCTCTGTTTTTCTTAGCCTGACCAGAAGCTTATCAATTTTATTGATCTTTTCCAAGAACCCGAGTTTGTTTTTGTTGATTTTCTGTTGATTTCCTTTTTTCAGTTTCACTGATTTCTATGCAAATTTTTTATTTTTTATTTTTCTCCTGCTTACTTTGGATTTAATTTGCTCTTCCTTTGCTAGTTTCCTAGGATGTGCACTTAGATGATCGATTTTAGATCTTTCTTCTTTTCTAATATATGCCTTCAGTGCCATAAATTTCCTCTAGGCACCGCTTTCACTGCATACCACAAATCTTGATACATTGTATTTTCATTTATTTCAAAATATTTAAAAATTTCACTTGAGATTTCTTTGACTTGTATGTAACTTAGAAGTGTATTTAGTCTACAAGTATGTTGGGGTTTTCCATCTGTATTCTGTTCTCACATTGCTGTAAAGAACTGAGACAAGGTAATTTATAAAGAAAAGAGACTTCATTGACTCATAGTTCCTCATTGCTGGGTAGACCTCGGAAACTTACAATTATGGCAGAAAGTGAAGAGGAAGGAGTCACGTCTTACATGGCCGGAGAAGGAGGAAGAGAGGGCAGGAGGAGATGCTACACACTTTTAAACAACCAGATCTCTTGAGAACTCACTATTATGAGAACAGGAAAGGGGATATCCAACCCCATGATCCAGTCATCCCCCAGCAACCCCTCTTTCAACATTGAGGATTACAATTTGAAATGAGATTTGGGACAGGACACAAACCCAAACCATATCACCATCTTAATTTGGCCTGAGAGCAAATATTGTATGATTTCTATTCTTTTAAATTTGTTAAAGTGTGTGTGTGTGGTTTTTTTTTGCGATAGAACGTGGTATTTCTTTGTTAGTGTTCCATGTGAATTTAAGAAGAATGTGCAGTCTGTTGTTGGATAAAGTAATCTATAGATGTCAATTACATCTAGTTGATTATGATGTTGTTGAGTTCAACTGTGTCTTTACTGATTTTTCTGCCTGCTGGATCTGTCCATTTCTGATTGAGGGGTAATTAAGTCTCCAACTATAATAGTGGGCTTGTGTATTTTTTCTTGTAATTCTATCAGTCTTTGCCTCATTTAATTTGACACTGTTGTTGGGCACACATTAAGAATTGTTTTGTTTTCTTGGAATATTAATCCTGTTGCTATTATGTGAGGCCCCTCTTTATCCCTGATAACTTTTCTTGCTCTGAAGTCTGCTCTGTCTGAAATTAATATAGCTACTCTTGATTTCTTTTGATTAATGTTAGCATGGTGTACCTTTCTCCATCTCTTTACTTTTAATTTATATCTATCTTTATATTTAAAATGGGTTTCTTGTAGACAGCCTATATAGTAATTACTCATTTAAGTTCCTTGATAGGCTCTTGGAAACCGTGACTTTCAGTGAAATGACATACAGTAAGTCCTCAAATAACGTTATTTTGTTCAACATCATTTTGCTATAATGTTGATGAGGAAAAAAATTGGTTTTGTTATACATCGTTGTGCTTAAAGTGGCAGTCTTGAATAACTTATCAGTAACATTAAGTGAGAACTTACTGAACTTGGGTTTTGTTTTTTGATCACTCTGACAATCTCTGTCTTTTAATTGTTAGACATTTAAAGAGTTTATTGATATAGTTGGATTAATATCTACCATAATTGTTGTTTTCTATTTGTTGCTCATGATCTTTGTTCCTGTTTTTGTCTTCTGTTTTTTGGCTCCTTGTGGTTTTGATTGAGAATTTAACATGATTCAGTTTTCTCTTCTTTCTTAGCATATCAGTTGTGCTGCTGCTCCTTTTTTTTTTAATTACTTTTTTTTAGTAGTTTCCCTAGAGTGTGTAATACACATTTACAACTAACTAATCCACGTTCACTTTCAGTAACAATATACTGCTTCACAGGTAACCCAAGTACCTTATAATAACAGAATATTTGTAATTTCTTCCTCCCTGTCACCTGTTTAATGCTGTCATTCATTTCATTTATACATAAACACACAGACACACACATAATCATACATAATAAAATACATTGTTGCTATTATTATTTTGAATGATTTTCTGTTAGATCTGTTAAAAATATGAAAAATAAGTTTTTTTTTAACCTTTACTTATTCTCCTCCAGTGTACTTTCTCTCTCTCTCTATATATATATACATATATATATATCCAGGTTTTTGACCTATATAATTTTCCTTTTCTCTGAAAAACTTCAATGTTTCTTACAAGGCAGGTCTTACTAACAACAACTTCTTTCAATTTCTGTTTGTCTGAGAATGTCTTTATTTTTCTTCACTTGTGAAAGATTACTTCCCAGGGTATAGACTTCTAAATTGATGGTTTTTTTTTTTTTTTCTCTCAATACTTTAAATATTCCAATCCACTTTCTTCTTTGTATGGTTTCTGAGAAGTTAGATGTAATTCTTATTTTTGCTCCCCTATAGGTAATGTTTTGTTTTGTTTTGTTTTTCCTTTATCTTCTTTCAGGATTTTTCTTTATTTTTGATTTTTTGTAGTTTGAAGATGATATGCCTAGGTGTAGTTTTTCTGACCTTTCTCCTGGTTTTTCTCTGAGTTTCCTAGATCTGTGGTTAGGTTTCTGACATTAATTGGGGGAAATTCTCAGTAATTATTGCCTCAAATATTTCCTCTGTTCTTTTCTATATTCTCTTACTAGTAATCCCATTATACATATGTTACACCTTTTGTAGTTTTCCCACAGTTCTTGTATATTCTCTTCTCTTTTTTTCAGGCTTTTTTCTTTCAATTTTGGAAGTTTTTATTGTTACATCCTCAAGCTCAGAGATACTTTCCCCAGCTATGTCCAGTTTACTAATGAGCCCATTAAAGGCATTCTTTCTTTCTGTTACAGTGTTTTTGATTTCTAGGTTTCTTTTTTGTTCCTTCTTAGAAGTAACGCTTCATGACTTATATTATCCTTTTGTTCTTACATGTTGTCTTTTTTCATGATAGCCCTTAGTATATTAATTATAGTTTTAGAAAATTCTGGTATGTTAACTTCAACATTCCTGCCATATCCAATTCTAGTTATGATGCTTGTTCTGTCTTTTCAGACTTTGTTTTTCCCTTTTACTGTGCCTTATTATTTTTTGTTGATAGGTAGACATAATGTAAGTAAAAGGAACTGTGGTAAATAGTTTTTTAGTAATGTACTGTTAAGGTGTGGGAGGTGGGGAAGTGATCTGTAGTGCTTTAATTACACTTTTGATGAGTGTAATTTTATGGTTGGCATAAAATATCTTAGCATTTTAAAAAAGAGAATTCTTGATGCCTTTACCCCTTTCGGTGTGTGTGTCTGGAAAAAAAAGTTAATACAACATTCCTGCCATATCTGATGCTGGTTCTGATGCTTGTTCTGTCTCTTCAGACTTTGTTTTTACCTTTCACTGTGCCTTATAATTTTTGTTGACAGGTAGATGTGATATACTAAATAAAAGAACTGTGGTAAATAGGTCTTTAGTAATGTACAATTAAGGTGAGGGAGGGGGGAAGCGTTCTGTAGTGCTTTAATTACACTTTTGATGAGTGTAATTTTATGGTTGGCTCTCCCAATTTCTTTAGCATTTTAACAAAGAGATTCTTGCTTCCTTTACCCCTTTCTGTGTATATTTTTTATATACCAGAAAGCAATAATTTTGCTCCAAATTGCTAAATGATTAAAAACAGAATTTTCCCCTTTCTGTGTATGTTTTCATTAGCCACTTTCACACAGATCAACTGAAAACATCCAATAACTACATTATACTGGAATGAATGAACTCAATGGATGCCCCACCAGGTGAAAGCCTAAACATAATATAAAAATAAATACTGAGTTGAAGCAAGTTTTATTTTCTGTTAGAGGGAATAGCTATGTCTAATATAAGTTAATAGATTGTATTAGTTTTAGTGTCTTTGAAGGGCAGTGTGCATCTTGTTAAAGGACTTAGGTTCCATATTTTCTCCATATTCCATATTCTTTATTTCCTAAACTGCCGTTCCCCTTTTTTTTTTTTGGATGGAGTTTCACTCTGTTGCCCAGGCTGGAGTGCAGTGGTGAGATCTTGGCTCACTGCAACCTCTGCCTCCCAGGTTCAAGCCATTCTCCCACCTCAGCCTCCCGGATAACTGGGATTACAGGTGCATGTCACCACTTCGGGCTAATTTTTGTATTTTTAGTGGAGACAGGGTTTCACCATGTTGGCCAGTCTGGTCTTGAACTCCTGACCTCAGGTGATCCACCTGCCTCAGCCTCCCAAAGTGCTGGGATTACAGATGTGAGCCATCATGCCCGGCTTCCCCTGCCTTTTTTTTTTTTTTTTAATGAAGTGGGTTTGAACCATTTTTTTTTTTCAAGTGACTCAAAACAACACAGCTTTGGTATTAGGATAACTCCCTTGTTAACAATATAAGAATATTGGATATAATATTTTGGTAGTATTGAGAGTGCCATGATTTATAAAATCTTCTTAGTGAAGTCAACTGGTGACTACATGTAGTAGTTTTCTAGCCCTGTTTATAGATTTTTTTAAAATTATGAGATATGGCAAAGATAAAATGATTCCTAGATCAACTATACTGATTTCAGAATTGGTCTTTCTAAGAACGAATCTGATCTTGTAACCCACCTTTCAGAGTTCTCAAATCTCACCCCGATAACACTCACTTTGATTAACATCTTTCATTGGCTTCAACAATCTTCAAGATAAAATACAGAATTCAGTAATAGCCCCCTTTCCCCTTACTGCTTCCACAAAAATTGCCCTATCCTTATTCGTTGCCTATCTACATTTAACCTATTGAGTTTTCTGGCCTTACATATGCTGGTCATTGCCTAGATTGCCCTTCCATATCCATCCTCTGACCCCCTTTTCCAGATAACATCTAATCCTTTGTTGCCTTATCTGAAGTCTTCTTTCATCACCTGACCCATCTCATCCTAAGCTTTCCCTATCACAGTGCTTACTATTACAATGAATTGAAATTTATTCTTCACAAGTCTTATTTCCCACTATACTCTGAGCACATTGAGAACAGAGATTATTTTAATCTTAGTATCCAGTATCTTTAGCACAGTGCTTGGCACACAGGAGGCACTTGAAGATGTTTGTTCAGTGAATTAAAGTTATCTCAAGTGTAGATCATTTATTTAATCAACCTTTACCTTTAAAAAAAAACTCTTAAAATAATACCTGAAATGTGATGTTATTAAATGTTTTAAACTTTTAGCTACCAGTCATCATGTGTATAGTCAATAAGACCAGCACATGATACTGGGGTTCTTATGTCTTATGTGAAAATCAGTGGTGAACATTTTGTTTTTAACAGTAAATTTAAGAATATGAAAGTGCTTCTTTGGTCCTATATTCTTACAGTTTCCTTCAGAAATAGTTTCGATGTCAGTTACTCCCAGAAGTATCTCTCCTTGCTAACTAGATTGGTTTACTAGCTCTCTACTTCTAAACCTAAAAATTAGTATTTTAAAAATACCGGAAAGCAATAATTTTGCTCAAAATTGCTAACGATTAAAACCAGAACATTAAGTATACAATTATGTTAAATTGTTTTATTTTTAGTAATTGAGTGAAATTATGTGATTTCATTTCTAAACATATTTTTCTAAAACAAAGTAAAATTAATCAATGTAGCCATCAAATGCATCTAACTCTTCATATTCTGCTTTATATATATGATTGATTGACTAGAAATAAAATAATTTGGGCCTTCTGAAGCCTTAGCATAAATTGAAGAAAATTAGACTGACTTTTTTTTTTTTTTTTTTTTGAGATGGAGTCTTGCTCTGTTGCCCAGGCTGGAGTGTAGTAGCGTGATCTCAGCTCACTGCAAGCTCCACCTTCCGGGTTCACGCCATTCTCCTGCCTCAGCCTCCCTAGTACCTGGGACTACAGGCACCCGCCACCATGCCCAGCTAATTTTTTTTGTATTTTTAGTAAAGACGGGGTTTCACCGTGTTAGCTGGGATGGTCTTGATCTCCTGACCTCATGATCTGCCCGCCTTGGCCACCCAAAGTGCTGGGATTACAGGCGTGAGCCACAGCACCCGGCCAAGACTGACTTTTTAAATAGAAAAATTCATAGTTCTTCCTATGAGACCCCACACAGAGAAATTTTAAATATGTTGGCCTTAAAGGTGTTAAATGTATGACATGCTTTAGCCTTCTTTTTTTGAAACAGAGTCTCACTCTGTCACCCAGGCTGGAGTGCTGTCGTATGAGCTGCACTTGCAGCTCACTGCAACTTCCACCTCCCAGGGTCAAGCGATTCTCCTGCCTCAGCCTCCCAAGTAGCTGGGACTACAGGCGTGCGCCACCATGCCCAGCTAATTTTTTTTGTATTTTTTAGTAGAGACAGGGTTTCACCATGTTGGCCAGGCTGGTCTCGAACTCCTGAGCTCAAGCAATCCTCCCTCCACTGCCTCTGAAAGTGCTGGGATTACAGGCATGAGCCACTGTGCCTGGCCTAGCCTTCTTTTTGAAAAGAACTGGGCAGCACCACGTGAGCTGATTTAAGGGAAATAAAAATGGTTTCCGTTTTTATAATTGCTAACATGAGAATTTAAGGATAATTGGTGATTTGTGTGCTTGAAAACTGTAATGGCAACATTCACAAAATTGTTATAAGTTTTTAAAGATATGTGTATGGGCATATGCTTTCTGGAAAAGAGGGCACTGATAAAAGTAGTTTGAGAATCATGAAGAGTTAAGTTACCTCATTGGAGCAAAATACGAGGTATAGTTAGTTTTCTCCTCTCCTCCCAAATTCCACTGTGCCCTCCAAAAAAGGTGGAGCAGATTACAAAGGACAGTTGGCTGTTTGGAAAAAGAAAAAAAAATGTTTAGCTGATATTATCATTT
Source organism: Pan troglodytes (assembly GCF_028858775.2). NCBI lineage: Eukaryota > Metazoa > Chordata > Mammalia > Primates > Hominidae > Pan > Pan troglodytes. The sequence continues at coordinate 43,057,634 of NC_072413.2, forward strand.
AGCCTTTTTCAGTGAATACTAACCATACATGTATGACATAGATATAAAAATGAGATTTTTGTGCCTAAATGTTTCTAATTTACTTAGACAAAAATGTGAAGATTAAAAGATAATATAGCAAATTGGAGATTTAAACATCAAATTATTGATAGAAGCAGTAGTTACTAAAAGAAGATCAAAACCAGGAGCAGTGGCTCATGCCTGTAATCCCAGCACTTTGGGAGGCCAAGGCAGGAGGATTGCTTGAGCCCAGGAGTTTCAGAGCAGCCTGGACAATATGGTAGGACTCTAAAAAAATACAAAAATTAGCCAGGCATGGTGGCACATGTCTATAGTCCCAGCTACTTGGGAGACTCAGGTGGAGGATCACTTGAGCCTGGGAGGTCGAGGCTGTAATAAGCTGAGATCATAGTGTCACTGCACACTAGCCTGGGAGACAAAGTGAGACCTTGTCTCAAAAATTAAAAAAAAGAGAAAAAAAAGAAGAAGAAGATCAAGAGCCAGGCATGGTGGCATATACCTATAGGCCTGTAGTCTCAGCTCCTCAGGAGGCTGAGACAGGAGGATCATTTGAGCTCAGGAGTTCAAGGCCAGACTAGTCAACATTGCAAGATCCCATCTCTCTCTCTCTTTTTTTTTTAATGTCACTAACCAATCCTACATGTGGACAAAATAGAAATAACAGATAAAAAAAAAGGTTAGAGTAAGATGAATTTTGATATAACAATTAGGAGTCAAAATACTGGATTCTAGTACCAGTTTAGCTTTGTGATTGTGGACTTGACATAAATTTTGTATCCCTAATTTGCTTACCTATAAGTCACCATTAATAATAATAATAATAATACTATTTTCAAAGGCAGCTATTCTTCTTCCTGCTGCTGTAACAAAATGTCTTAGACTGGGTAATTTATAAACAATAGAAATTTATTGCTCCCAGTTCTGGGGACTGGGAAATCCAAGATCAAGGCATTGGCAAATTCAGCGTCCAGTTAAGGCTCTCTGCTTCATAGACGGCACCTTCTTGCTGTGTCCTTATGGGGTGGAAGGGACAAACAAGCTCCCACAGGCCTGTTTTATAAGGGCACTAATCCCATACTTGAGGGTGGAGCCCTCATGACCTAATCACCTCCCAAAGGCCCTACCTCTTACTACCATCACGTTGGGGATTAGATTTCAACATGATTTTTAAGGGGACACTTATTCAGACTATTGCAGCAGCTAACTCTTAAATAGCACTTACTCTATGCCAGGCATTATTCTATACACAAAGGTTAAATAACTTCCTTAAGGTCTCTTAGCTAGTGAGTGGCAGAGCTGATTTGAATGTAGGCAAAATGACTCCAGAGTTGGTGCCTTAACCATTTCACTATCAAATGATCTATAACTAACCTCTTTTCTCTGTACAGATTTTTTCATTTGAGCACCTTGGGAAATTAGCAGAGAGTTCCTGAAAAAGGTGAATGTGACCTGCTTCTTGACAGGAGCTAAGGCTTCAAATGGTCAGGAAGGTAAAATGCATTCCTGGCAAGGGAGATGGCTTGAAGAGATGGCATAAGGCATGATACAAGAGTGTGCTTAGTATGTGATTCCTTTGGAATCCTCAGCTCCTAATGAACCACTGAGCCTCAGAGCAAAGTATATTAGTGTTATAATATTGAAAAAAAAATCTAGACTATGGATAACCTTATTTAGTAGCTGAAGCTGGCCTCCTCTGTAGTCTTAAGACTCCACATAGCAGGTCTCAGTACTTCCTTTTATATATGTCACATATTCATGTGTCCTCCATACTCAGTTACAGGTCTGGCTCCTGGCCTGATTTGTACTGGCTCTTGGCCAGGCTCTCTGCTTTAACATTTACAGTCCACTGTTAATCTGTTATTTCTATCTTGTCCACATGTAGGATTGGTTAGTGACATTAAATACAAAATTTCCAGAAAAAAAATCATGAATAGTTCAATTACATACTCCTGTAGCTCATTTTGGAGATAAATAGACCAGTTTGTTGGAAGGATGATTTTTTAAATGTAGTGGTGGCAGGCCGGGCGGGTGGCTTACACTTGTAATTGCACCACTTTGAGAGGTCAGTATGGGTGAGGGAAGCGGAGCAGATCACTTGAGGTCAGGAGTTTGAGACCAGCCTGGCCAACATAGTGAAACCTTGTCTCTAGTAAAAATACAAAAATTAGTTGGGCATGGTGGCACGCACCTGTAATCCCAGCTACCCAGGAGGCTGAGGCAAGAAAATCACTTGAACCCAGGAGGCAGAGGTTGGAGTGAACCCAGATGGTGCCACTGCACTCCAGCCATGGCAACAGAGTGAGACTCGGTCCCCACCCTGCCAAAAGTAGTGGTGGGAAATATGATTACAAGAGTGAGGCAGGGGCTAGATTGGAGACTCCTGAATACCATGCTAAGGAATTTAACCTGTTATTTTGACAGTAATTTCAGATTGCTGGAGGGTTTTTGTTTGTTTCTCTTTTGGGGGAGGGGGTCTTTTCTTTTTAAAACAATGTTTAGAAAAATTAATCACAAAAGCAGCAATGTGTAGTTTAAACCAATTAGATACTTATTAGACTGATTTAGATGTGAGTTGTTCAGTTTTATGAGGATTAGAAGGGTATCAGGATTAGGAAAAAAGGGATGGATGCAAGAGATATTTCAAAGGATTTAGTGACTAAGTGTTGGAGGAGAGGAGAGGGAGGAATAACTAAAATTTGAACAAAGTAACTAAACTCATCATAGGTCCATGAAGATATAAGAAAGTCTAGAAGTAGGAAATTAGTTTGGGGGGAAATACGAATTTTTGGTGAAGGAAGATAGAATATTCTACTTGAATTAGAAGACTGTTATTTAAGAGACATGAATATAGCTGGAGATATAGATTCTGGAAGTCATGTGCTGAAGTAATTGCTAAAACTGTGAGAATGGATGGGCTGTCCAGTGAATGACATACAGAACGAGAGAGAGAGGGTAAGATCAAATCTTGTTATATAAACCCATTTAGAGAATAGCAGTAGGAGATATAACCAAATAAAGCAAAGAGAAGTGTGCCCACGAGTTGGAAGAGAGCCAAGAAAGAAATAGGTTTTAGAATCAAAGTGGTGAGGGAGTTTCAAGGAGTCATCAGTGTTAAATGTGGCACAGAGCTTGGGGAGAATGAAAATTGGAAAGCACAATTTGTTCTTATACATTACAGCCTACTACTTGTAAAGTGATTTTTGAAGGTACTTTTCTCTTAATTTTATCTTTCTTAATGTCCTCTTAAGTTTTCTAATTGTAAAAAAGTTATACATGCTCATTATAGAAAATTTGAAAAATATGGGAAAGCACAGAGGAAAAGTTTGTGCTTTTTAGTATTTCAAAAAATTAATCTCACTCCTAGAGGTCTACAATTAATAATTTGTTGCCTATGCTTTCAGTATAATTTCAGTTTATGAATACAGGTATAGATTCTTCTGTCCATCAATGAAAGCTTCCCCTTTTTCACTTACTTTTTTTTTTTTTTTTTTTTTTTTTTTTTTGAAATGGAGTCTCCCTCTGTTGTCCAGGCTGGAGTGCAGTGGCGCCATCTTGGCACACTGCAAACTCCACCTCTCAGGTTCAAGTGATTCTCCTACCTAGCCTCCTGAATAGCTGGGATTACAGGGGCACGCCACCACGCCTAGCTAATTTTTGTATTTTCAGTAGAGGTGGGGTTTTGCCATGCTGGCCAGGCTGGTCTTGAACTCCTGGCCTCAGTGTGATCCTCCCGCCTCTGCCTCCCAAAGTACTGGGATTACAGGCATAAGCCACTGCACCTAGCCTGAACATTTTTTTCTTTAACATCAAATAATCTGTAATGGGATTTTTGATAGCTATTTAATATTATATAATATTGTGGTGTGTTTAACTTATCTCTTACTTTGGAATATTTAGACTTTTAATTCTGTTTTTGTTTCTGCTATTTAGTGGATTCTTTTTGTGCTCTGACATATTACAGATTGATAACCAGATTACTGTGATATTTCAAGTTTGCATCTCTTTCTATGTATTTAGGAGTGTTTTAATGGGTTAGTGGCATCAAGTAAATCAGACATCATTAGCTGGCTACCATTTAGCTTTATTTTTCCTAACAGATTTCACTACAATGTGGTAGGAATCATAGTAGTCAGTAACCTAGACTAAAAAGTAAGGAGTATACTTGCTTCATGTGTATGTGGGCACGAGGTCTGTAGTTTTTTCAAGGTAGAGGAATTGATTATTGGAAGGTCACTGGGACATATAAAAGGGCAGTTTTAGTAGACTGTTACAGGCGGAGACCAAATTTAAAAGTTTATGAGGTGAATTGATGAGGAAACAGGCAGTAAGAAGTTATTCAGCATCTGTCTTTTTAATCATCTAATTTGTGCAAAACTGAGTGGGAGTTTATAAACTACTCTTTATAGCACTGCCGTAGGATTTTTGCCTCATTTAGTATTTAGCACATGTGAGTCATTTATTCCTTCTTCTCAATGATGGTAAACAGTATGATGGTAGGGACTGTTTTATTTTTTTGTTTAATTAGTTTTTGTTTTTGTAACAGCACTAACTACAGTGCTCTTCCCACAAATATCAACAAATACCTGTTAAATAAGAAAACATTTAAGGGTTTGACAGTGAAAGAAAAGACCAAGCAAGATAACAGCACAGAGATATAACAGGATAAGTTATTACTGTGCTTTATTTTTAAGTAAGGAACACCTGATTTGGAAGAGTCAGAGAAAGGAGCCATCTGTGAATTAAACATGCCGACTCTGTGTCTTTATTATGGTAGGTGTTAAACATGCAAAATGCAGGAGATTCAGTCCCTGCAGTCATACTGGAGAGGGAAAGGAAAGGAGATATGTTCCTAACTAAAGGTTAAATGGGTCAAGAACACAAGTATAGAGAGAGGTTAGCTTTGGGATAGAGGAGGAAGTCTTTTTCTCTGAAGTTAAAGGAAAAACAAAGAGAAGATGACTTAAAATATTAAAAATTTTTGAGGTAGCAGGAAAGGGTGTGTGTTTTAAGTCAAAAGAAAGGAAGATAGGAGTTTAGTGCAGTGTTTATCAAATTTTAATATGCAAATGAATTGCCTTAGGATCTTGTTAAAATACAGATTCTGATTTAGTTTGTCTAAACTGGGGCCTGAGCCTATATGTCGAATAAGCTCCTAGGTATTGCTGATGCTGGTGGTCTGTGAACCACTTTGTGAGAACAAGGCTTCCAGATTCTGTTAAACTAAGGGGCAATTAAAAATGAAAAATAGAACATTAGAGATTTTAAGAATGTGGGATTTAGAACAGATAATATAACAAATTTGATAAGAAATTAGAAAAACTAAAATTATTAAATTGTACTAATGTGTTTGGTATGGGTTAATCCTAAAACTTGAGATTTTCTTTGGATGTTGGATTGTTTCTGAAAAGATTTAATTTTCTTTTTAAAATTATATTGTGATGCATGAAGAGTTTTAAAAACTTTTATTTTTTATGCTTGTGAAAATCATAAACGACACAAAAGCATATCTACTCTTAGTGTAAATGTTGCTTATGTCAGAGCTACGTAGAATGAACTGTTGGCAACAGGATATTTTACAGCAGAAAATGTAGAAGCTACTACCGGTATGTAAGTTTTTTGAGGCATTTGTTTTAGTCACCTTGCATGAATAGTGGGTAAACTAATTAAAATTTGGAGAACAATAAGAATATTAATTGCTATTTTATTTTTCATGTGGAAATTGAATTTAAGAAAGAGTTTATAGGACAAAACTTATTACCTTAACATATGATTATGAGATATGTGTCTACAGATAAATGTTACAATGTTTATTAAGAGTAACAGTATTTAAAGCAAAGTAAGAAAGGGAGAATATCCATATCTTTTAGAAGAAATAAAGCGGTTAAAATGATTTAAAACAGACTAAAGACATGGAAAATATTTTAATGGTACATAATAATAATAATAATATTAAAAATATATCCATTTTTGTGAACTCACCATTTCTGTGATTGTTAATATATCTTTAGACACATACAAACATGGAATTAGATAACATCTAAAATTTCAAAAATTTTAAATAAAGTTAAACATAATTAACCTTAAAAGTATATTAAATAAGACAATGTATATATTATATTTATTGTTATCATCTTAAGCTGTAACAGCTGGAGGCAGTGGCTTGTGCCTGGAATCCCAGCAATTTGTGAGGCTGAGGCTGGAGGATCACTTGAGGCCTGGGCAATATACGAGACCCTGTCTCTAAAAAAAAAAAAGGCAAATAAATTAGCTGGGCGTGGTAGTGAGTGCCTGTAGTCCCAGCTGCTTGGGAAGCTGAGGTAGAAGGATCGATAGAGCCCAGGAGTTCAGGTGTGCAGTGAGCTATGATCGTGCCACTGCACTCCAGCCTGGGTGACGAAGTGAGACCTCATCTCTAAAAAAAATAAAAATAATTAAAAATAATAATTAAAAAAGAAAATGGAAAAAAAAGCTATACCAGTTCCCTTAATAATGGGCAAAGCATATCGATTACCTTGTATACATATTTCTATTTCCCTGTAACTTTTGTACCTAGGAAAATGTCAGCTTTATGTATTAAATACAACTTTACCCAAATAAACCAACTTTTGTTTCCTGTCAGACACAGAGAAAACCAAAAGTCATGTAACCAAAACTATCTTTTTTTTTTTTGAGATGGAGTCTCGCTCTGTCACCCAGGCTGGAGTGCAGTGGCGCAATCTTGGCTCACTGCAACCTCTGCCTCCCAGGTTCAAGTGATTCTCCTGCCTCAGCCTCCTGAGTAGCTGGGATTACAGGGGTGCACCACCACGCCTGGCTAATTTTTGTATTTTAAGTAGAGACGAGGTTTCACAATGTGGGTCAAGTTAGTCTCGAACTCCTGACTTTGTGAACCGCCCATCTCGGCCTCCCAAAGTGCTGGGATTAACAGGCGTGAGCCACTGTGCCTGGCTTTCAGATCCTTTTTAAGTGGCAAAAATAAGCATGTGTGTTAACATCATCCCAAAGCATATATGTATCCTTTAACTCAGCAGTCCCCAATCCTTTTGGAACCAGGGACCAGTTTCATGGAAGATAATTTTTCCATAGACTAGGGGGTGGGGGATGGTTTCAGGATGAACCTGTTCCACCTCAAATCATCAGACGTTAGATTCTTAGGAGTGTGCAACCTAGATTCCTTGCATATGCAGTTCACAATAGGGTTTGTGCTCCTATGAGAATCTAATACCACCGCTGATCTGACAGGAGGCAGAGCTCAGACAATAATCCCAATGATGGGGAGCTGCTGTAAATACATTTGAAGCTTTGCTCCCTTGCCCGCCGCTCACCTCCTGCTGTGTGGCTGGGTTCCTAACAGGCCAGGACCAGTAGCAGTCCATGGCCCAGGAGTTGGGAAACCCTGCTTTAACCTATTCATTGGTTATTCTATGATGTATAAATATAAGACAGAAGGGTAAATTATAAAAACAAGTTTGATGATCAGTGATTTACATTTTTATCTTAATTAGAAATTGTTCAGGATCTAAAGAGTTTTCATTAATTCAATTTTAGTCCAAAATCTTAAAGTTAGCTAAGGGTCTGAAAATTACAATAGAAGCTGATATATTAAGCATTATAAGATTTATGGCATTATAAGAATTGACCTATTTTTATAAAGGTATTGTCTTATAAAACTTAGTTGAACACATGATTTTACAATTTTGTATTTTGAAAGTAGTGATGTTAATGTATACAATCTGTGAAACCATTAGAGGAAATTTAAGAAATTTAAGTTAATTAGGTTTTTCTGAGAAAAACCTATGGTACAGCTTGCACAACTATATCATACTAATATTATTCTTACATGGTGGTAAAATCTAGACAAATAACTGTTTTTAAGCAAGTATAATTTGTCCAAAGAGCTATCTTAATTAGATGACTTATGTGAACTTTTTTGTTGTTGTTAGAGACAGAGCCTTGCTCTGTTGCTCATGCTGGAGTGTAGTGGCATAATCATAGCTCACTACAACCTCAAACTCCTGGGTTTGAGCGATCCTCCTACCTCAGCCTCCCGAGTAGCTAGGACTACAGGCTGGGGCCAACATACCCAGCTAATTTTTTAATTTTTCATAGAGACAAGATCTTGCTCTGTTGCCTGTTGCCTAGGCTGGTGTTGAACTGCTGGCCCCAAGTGATCCTTCTTCCTTGGCCTTCCAAAGTGCTGGGATTACAGGCATGAGCCACCACTCCTGGCCCAACTTTTTCTAAACAATTATATACCAGATACTACAGATACTAAAACTTTGAAGTTTATTAAGAATTTTTTTTTCTTGTTCTTTTGCCAAGTGACTGAGGTATTTAAACTCAAAACTAACCTGTGTTGGCTGGGCGCGGTGGCTCGAGCCTGTAATCCCAGCACTTTGGGAGGCCCAGGCGGGCAGATCACGAGGTCAGGAGATTGAGAACATCCTGGCTAACACGGTGAAACCCCATCTCTACTAAAAATAGAAAAAATTAGCCGGGCGTGGTGGCGGGTGCCTGTAGTCCTAGCTCCTCGGGAGGCTGAGGCAGAAGAATGGTGTGAACCCAGGAGGTGAGCTTGCAGTGAACCGAGATTGCGCCACTGCACTCCAGCCTGGGCGACAGAGCGAGACTCTGTCTCAAAAAAAAAAAAAAAAGAAAGAAAAAAGAAAAAAAAATGTTGTTGCCAAAATGTAAATTGAGGTGAAAACACAGTTTAGTTTTAGCCTGCCACCACACCCGGCTAATTTTTTGTATTTTTAGTAGAGACGGGGTTTCACCATGTTGGCCAGGATGGTCTCGATCTCCTGACCTCGTGATCTGCCCGCCTCGGCCTCCCAAAGTGCTGGGATTACAAGTGTAAGCCACCGTGCCCAGCCATAACATTTTTTTTTCTTAAAGAGACAATATATTTAAAATACATAAAAAGTAAAAGAAACTACTATCAGAGTGAACAGGCAACCTACAGAATGGGAGAAAATTTTTGCAATCTACTCATCTGACAAAGGGCTAATATCCAGAATCTACAAAGAACTCAAACAAATTTACAAGAATAAAACAACCCCATCAACAAGTGGGCAAAGGATATGAACAGACACTTCTCAAAAGAAGACATTTGTGCAGCCCACAGACACATGAAAAAATGTTCTCATCACTGGCCATCAGAGAAATGCAAATCAAAACCACAATGAGATACCATCTCACACCAGTTAGAATGGCAATCATTAAAAAGTCAGGAAACAACAGGTGCTGGAGAGGATGTGGAGAAATAGGAACACTTTTACACTGTTGGTGGGACTGTAAACTGGTTTAACCATTGTGGAAGACAGTGTGGCGATTCCTCAGGGATCTAGAACAAGAAATACCATTTGACCCAGCCATCTCATTACTGCCCAAAGGATTATAAATCATGCTGCTATAAAGACACATGCACACGTTTGTTTATTGCAGCACTATGCACAATAGCAAAGACCTGGAACCAACCCAAATGTCCAGCAATGTTAGACTGGATTAAGAAAATGTGGCACATATACACCATGGAATACTATGCAGCCATAAAAAATGATGAGTTCATGTCCTTTGTAGGGACATGGATGAAGCTGGAAACCATCATTCTCAGCAAACTATCGCAAGGACAAAAAACCAAACATCACATGTTCTCACTCATAGGCAGCAATTGAACAATGAGAACACTTGGACACAGGAAGGGGGACATCACACACTGGGGCCTGCTGTGGGGTGGGGGGAGGGGGGAGGGATAGCATTAGGAGATATACCTAATGTAAATGATGAGTTAATGGGTGCAGCACACCAACATGGCACATGTATACATATGTAACAAACCTGCACATTGTGCACATGTACCCTAGAACTTAAAGTATAAAAAAAAAACCTTAAAAGCTTTTGAGTTTTATTTAATCCAATATGATATAAGCACTTAACGTATTAATATGATGTTTATGAGCCAATTGAAACGGCTTGTTCCAGCTAATTTTATCCTGATTTATTAATACTGCCCATAGGGTAGACAGTATATATCAATTTGTGTGCTCAAAAAATATTTCATTCTCATGAAATGACAAATTTTTCTCTTTTTTACAACATAGATAATCTAATTTTGATTAACCAGCAGAATTTAAAATGGAAGCAGGTACCAAACTATTAGAAATGTTGATCAGTTAAAGAGACAAAAACATATATTCCTTGTAGCAGAAGTATTATTGTTGAGTGGTAGTTTCAAATATGCTTTCATAAATTCTTTGAGATTCTTCCTTTGAAGAGTTGGAGTCTAATTCCCCTCTGAGTGTGTTTGGATTTATTATAGCTCATTTCTAACAACTGAAGTAGAAGTAATAGTGTGTGATTTCAGAAACTAGGTCATAAAAAGGCACTGCAGCTTCCATGTCAGTTGCTCTCGCTCACTTGACTTGCTCTGAAGGAAGCCAGCTGCCATGTCTTGAGTAGCCACTTGGGAGGCCCAAATGGCAAGGAACAGAGGCTTCCTGACAGTAACCATGTGAGTGAACTTCAGTGATTTTCAAGTATCAGTCAAGCCTTCAGTTGACAACAGCCTAGCTAACATTTTGATTGCAGCCTTAGAGTAACCTGAACCATCCAGCTAAGCCACTTAGCCAGAATCATCCAGCTAAGCTGCTTCCAAATTCCTGTTCCACTGAAAAAGAGATAACAAGTGTTTGTTGTTTTAATCTACCGTTTAGGGATAACACATTAAACAGCAATACATAATGATAATTGTAATTCCCAAAAATTTGATAAGACACTTTTTTCCGATGTCCATATCTTATACAATGACATTGAATTTTCTGTGTTTTTAAAATGCTAAACTTGCCTAAGATTTGGAAAACTGTCAAATATTATTTTATTTGGCTTTTGGAAGACATTTTTCTGACTCACTTCATCTAATTTATAATTAAATAAATGTTTTCACCATCCGTTCTTTAGCTTTAGAGTTCCGAAGTAATGTTAATTTGCAGTTATTCAATTATTTGTAGAAATCAAAGAAAACTGATCATTGAATGTTATAAATTTTGTTTCCTTTCTTCTGTGGTATAGAATTCCATTTTTGTAGACAGTGACAGGTAGGGTCCATAATAAGCAAACATGAAAAAGCCTTGAGTTTTGGATGGAGAAGAGTAAAGGAGCAGCCTATATCAGTACATTAAAAAAAAAAAAACTGTATTAGTCCATTCTCATACTGCTATAAAGAATCAGCATTTTGTTCAAAACCAACAAGTCTCTAGGAAGTTCCAGGCTTTTCCACATCTTCCTGTTTTCTTCTGAGCCCTCCAGACTGTTCTAGCCTCTGCCTGTTACCCAGTTCCAAAGTCACTTCCACATTTTCAAGTGTCTTCATAGCAGTACCTCACTACCTCAGTACCAATAAACTATAATAGTCCGTTCTTACACTGCTATAAAGAGCTGCCCAAGACTGGGTAATTTATAAAGAAAAGAGGTTTAATTGACTCACAGTTTTGCATAGCTGGGGAGGCCTCAGGAAACTTACAATCATAGTGGAAGGAGAAGAGGCACATCTTACATGGCAGCAGGTGAGAGAGAGCGAATATGTGAAGGAGGAACTGTCAGACACTTGTAAGACCATCAGGCCTCATGAGAATTCACTATCATGAGAACAGCATGGGGGACACGGTCCCCATGATCCAGTCACCTCCCACCAAGTCTCTCCCTTGATATGTGGGGATTATGAGGATTACAATTCAAGACGACATTTGGGTAGGGACACAAAGTTTAACCATATCATAAACATAAATGAAAAGACAATAAGGAAAGCAGATTCTAGATTCCCTGCCAGGTGCCACCTGACTATACTATCATCCAGCAGAAATCACCAAATAGACCGTAAAATCAAAACCCAGTTTCACCCACTGCTGCCGTCTGTGTGAACACAATTGTCCATGTGCTCAGTCAGAATCAGCCTTTGCCAAGAATATAGTTGCACACATATCTTTGTGTATTATATTGTGGCACATGAGCCACATTGCTCAGTCACTTATATGAGGAAAGTTTAACTGAGAACTCAAGACTCTAGGTCTCAGAAAGGATGCACTTTCAGGCCACATGTTTAACTCTCCTGTTTGGACTCAGAGGGACAATATATTAGTGAAACCTACAGAAATAAATGTCAAACAAAGAATCAGAGACATTTAGTTGGTTATTTCACACACTAGTTATTTTGCATGCAGTTTGCAATATTTTTTCCTCTCTTTGATCAGTCCTGGTTCTTCCTTGATTCAGCTGATTACCTTACTTTTAACATGTATGAAAACAAACTGCACACAAAATAACTAAATAGTCTATATTTTGTTTGCACATTTTATGGGTGTGGTTAGCTGATGGCTACAGAGAGTTCAGTGTGGGTATTCTACCTTTGTGTAGGCAGTTTACAGATATTTAAAAAAAAAAACTTTGGGTTTTTTTCTTTTGTTTTTGAGATGGGGTCTTACTGTGTTGCCCAGGTCGGTCTTGGACTTGGGCTCAAGTGACCCTCCCACCTCAGCCTCCCAAAATGCTGGGATTACAGGTGTGAGCCACTACACCCAGCTGAGGCTTTTTTTTTTTTTTTTTTTTTTGAGACAAGGTCTCACTCTGTCTTCCAAGCTAGAGTGCTGTGGCACAGTTATGGCTCACTGCAGCCTCGACCCCCAGGCTCAAGCAATCCTCCCACCTCAGCTTCCTAAGTTACTGGGACTACTGGAATGCAACACCAGGCCTGGTTAATTTTTTATTTTTTGTAGAGATGGGGTCTTGCCATGTTGCCCAGGCTGGTCTCAAACTCCTGAGCTCAAATAATCCTCCCACCTCCACCTCTCAAAGTGCTGAGATTAAAAGCATGAGCCACTGCACTCAGCCTTAGTTTTTTGTTTTTGTTTTTGTTTTTAATTTTAGCTATGTAGCATATGTGACAGTCTTTCTAAAGTCTGCCAGTCTCCTTCTGTCAGCACTGCTACCTTAAGCCATGTAGATACCATTTCCCTCATTGGAATTTTTTCCTTATCAATCTGAGAAAAGCCTGGGGAGCAATCTGAATGTTCCATCAAAGGAGAGTGGCACATTTAGTCAATGGAATATTAGGCAGCCATTAAAGATAATTTATGTCCTTGGACTCAATAGTTCCATTTTTAGGACTTTTATACTATAGGAATATAATACACAAAGATATGTGTGTAACAATATTCACTGCAAGATTGTAATAGTGAAAAGTTGTGGCAAAGAAAATGTCCATCAGTAAGGAACTATGAGTCTAAAATAAACAGATATGTATTGTCTTACATAGAAGGATGTCTACATATTTACTCTGTGCCAGAGTATCATGTGATTTATTTATTTTTTTTTTTAAATAGCTTATTGAAGAATGTTTACATATAGAAAAAGACCTGTTAACAGGATTTATCAGTAGGATTCCAGTGAGAGGGGTCCCAAAGAATAATTTAAGTTTATATCTTATTTCTATAGTTTGCATTTTTTTAATTTAATTTTTCTTTTGATAACTTTGGTATTTTTTGTATTTTTTACAATAAGCAATTATTATTTTTGTAATTAAAGTTTATAGCCAGGCATGGTGGTGTGATCCTATAGTCCCAGATACTTCGGTAGCTCAAGTGGCGAAACCCTTGAGCCCATGAGTTCTAGGCCAGCCAAGAGAACATAGTGAGACCCTGTCTCTTAAAAAAAAAAAAAAAAAAAAACAAACCAAAAAAAAAACACCAAAAAGTATAGCACTTATAAGGGGTTTTAACAGCATGGGAAGTACTTTTATTATAATGTAAAGTGCAAAAATCAGGATATAAAGTTTACATATAGTATCACAGCTATTTTTTCTAAAGTGTACATAGGAAAATAATTTGAAAGACAAATACAGTGATGTTTACAGAAGGTAACTGTGGTTAATGGGAATAAACTTGTTTAATGCCCACCATTAAGGGGCAAGGGTGGAGTCTGGGTGAAACCAGAAAGAACTGGTAAAAGGTGAAAGGTTCAAAAACTGGAGGTCAAGATAAAGTTTAGTACAAGTTCAGTAAAGCCAGGAGTATAGGTGATTTCTGAGAGAATTAGATATTAAAAGGTCTTTTTCTGGTAATTTTTTGCTACCAAAATAGAATTAAAACTATTTTTGAGATGCTTTAATACACCCTGCCAAAAGCTGCAATAAGATGCATTAGGTCAGAGGATTAAACGAGTAAATTTTTGTAATCTTTTTTTTTTTTTTTTTTTTTTTTTTAGATGAGTCTCCCTCTGTCTCCCAGGCTGGAGTGCAGTGGCGCGATCCTGGCTCACTGCAAGCTCCGCCTCCTGGCTTCACGCCATTCTCCTGTCTCAGCCTCCCGAGTAGCTGGGACTACAGGCGCCTGCCACCACGCCCAGCTAATTTTTGTATTTTTAGTAGAGACGGGTTTTCACCGTGTTAGCCAGGATGGTCTCGATCTCCTGACCTCGTGATCTGCCTGCCTGGGCCTCCCAAAGTGCTGGGATTACAGGCGTGAGCCACCATGCCCAGCCTAATTTTTGCAATCTTTTTATGAAAAATATGCAGGGATTCAAATAGAAAGACTAAGAGATAATAGGCTGTGTGTAGTGGCTCACGCCTGTAATCTCAGCACTTTGAGAGGCCAAGGTAGGCAGATCATTTGAGCCTGACGGTTCGAGCTTAGCCTGGGTAACATGGCAAAAAATAAAAAAATAAAGTAAAATAAAATAAAGATAAATAAAATAAAAATAAAATTAGCTGGGTGTGGTGGCACATGCCTATAGTCCCAGCTACTTGGGAGGCTGAGGTGGGAAAATCACCTGAGATGGGGAAGGTCGGCTGCAGTGAGCCATGATCATGCCACTGCATTCCAGCCTGAGCAACAGAGTGAGACCCTGTCTCAAAACAAAAACAAAAACAAAAACAAAAAAAGATTGAAACAGTAAATAACACTATGTAAATTTCCAACCATTATTAATATTAAATGTGAAACTTGCTTTTTTATAATGTTTTAATTTACTATAACTCTAAGGAATTAAATAAATTTTTAGGTATTAACTGCAAAGGTTGAAAATTCAGTTCCATGTTCCTGAGAGTCATCAATCAGGTGCTTTTAATAGACTGCTTCACATTTTGTAACGTTAACTCACAACTCTTTCAAAATTTATGAATTCTATTTTCTTTTACTCTAAACCACTTTTTCTTCGTTCATTGTTTCGTCCCATCAAAACTTACCCTAATGAAAATCTTTTACTTTTAAGAGAGACCTAAAGAGGACTTTCATGTTAATTGGTATGTCCTGTAGTCTGCTTTCAGATGCACAATCTTCTATAGCAAAACTTAATCTCTGCCTGACTGCTGAAGATTTCTGAAAATGCCGCATTCACATATGCACACACCACCACCCTCATCAACATTACCACCTCCACCAGTTGTTGTATGTATCTGGCCTATATACTAATATCTGTTTGCTAAACAGAAATTAATCACAAAGTAAATCTAACATAAAATGTATTCCATACTGTAGAATTATTTCTGGATTACTCACTATGTTAGCTGTATTAATACATCATCTTTTAATATATCTAATCAGAAGTTGACTATAATTGGTTTTGTTTTTATTCCATTATATCCTTTTGATACTGACTACTGTATAATCAATCATGGACGTTAACTGGGTTTTGAGACAGTAAAGTCAATCCTTTTTTATTACAGCATTCTTCTGTTTTTTTTGAGGCAGAGTCTCACTCTGTTGCCCAACCTGGAGTGCAGTGGCATGATCTTGGCTCACCGCAACCTCTGTCTCCCGGGTTCAAGCAGTTCTCCTGCCTCAGCCTCTGTCTCAGCCTCCCGAGTAGCTAGGACTACAGGTGTAGGCTACCATGCCTGGCTAATTTTTGTATTTTTACTATGGATGGGGTTTCACCATGTTAGCCAGGCTGGTCTTGAACTCTTGACCTCAAGTGACCCACCCACCTTGGCCTCTCAAATTGCTGGGATTATAGGCGTGAGCCATCATGCCCAGCTGAGGGCATTCTTTTTTTTGAGACAGGGTCTCAGTCAGTCACTCAGGCTGGAGTGCAGTGGCACCATATCAGCTCACTGCAGCCTCTACCTTTCAGGTTCAAGTAATCCTCCTACCTCAGCCTCCCAATTAGTTGGGACGACAGGCACATGCCACCATGCCTGGCTAATTTTTGTATTTTTTGTAGAGATGGGATTTCACTATGTTGCCAAGGCTGATCTTGAATTCCTGGGCCCAAGTGATCCACCTGCCTCTGCCTTCCAAAGTGCTGTGATTACAGGTGTGAGCTACTGCACGTGGCCTCATCTGGGCATTCTTAATTTTGTTACTTATCATTTCTGGGTTAGTTTTTGAAGGAGGTAATAGGTTTTTCACAAAATTTGATAATAAATAACGTGTACCTGAGGCATAATAGACTTATCTTTAATTTTATTTTGCCATTTGATAATTGGCAAAGTTTACAAAGAAACATACTGACAAGGTTTATAGTTCACCACATCTAGATTTGATTGTGTCTATGAGCTCCAAATAAATATATAGGAAGCATAATTTCCTGTCAATACATTCAGTTTTTTTAAAGTTTTGTAGTCATGTTGAATGTGAAGTGATCCGGGACAATTGAGGTCATCATTGGTGAAGAATTTTGAACATTTGATTCATGCTCTCATTTAGTTCTTTAACTGATTATGTGCAACTTCAAAATTGTATCCTGGCACCTTTGTTCCTTAACTATCATATGGGGTTTATGAGAAAGGACTTGGAAACTATGAAGTACTATACATATATAAAGTATTATTTACTGGTTTTAACTAAGAGACCTAGTGTAAGAAAATACCCTAAGGGAACTATGACATAGGTTGCCATGTTATTTACATTGACATTTAGGCTGCAGAATATGGATAATAGATTTGCCTCAGTGAGAACAGTGTAGTAGAATGCTTGCTTGTTCAGTGACCTTCAACTGGCACATATTGTCTAGTACTCAAACAAAGATAGCATAGTTTGAGGGGTTACGCTGCTCCGTCAGATCATCGTTTTTGTCATTTGTATTCTCTCCTTCCTTGTTGCCAGAGTCTGCTGTAGGATGGTAAGGAACAGTAAAGGGTTGGGGTGAAGTAGTAAGAAAAAACAATTAGCATTTCTCTTCTGGAATGAAAAGTACTGTTGGTGTACCCTACTAAATATGGATGTTTATCTGTATCATTATATATTTGATAAATTAAAATTTATTCTAACCTGAATTTCATAATTGGATCTAAGTTATTTTGTCATATTTATTACCAGGAAGAATTAACACAAATTTGCTAATTTATGATTCTGTTCTTATAGTTTTCAACATATGATTTCATCCCATCTGCAAAATTAAAGCCTTCTCAAGGAATGCCAGTCAATGATGATTTATGTTTTAGCAGAAAAAGAGTATCAAGAAACTTATTTCAGAATAGTCGGGATTTTAACCCAGATTGTCTTCCTTTATGTGCTGCTGGTAAGTACAAGTTGCTGATGATGGTCATGTTGAACTAACAGACTTCTCTTAACTTCATAGTGCATTCAATGACTCATAGAACTTTAATCTAGTAGGCAGTTCAGATTCAATAAGTTATTTATTGAAGATCTGATAAGAATGGACACTTAGACATTATTATCTCATAAAACCCTGGAGGGTTTCTCACTGAAATTGTTTAAGTATTAATATAGGGCAATATTTGCTTAATACATCACCCATATTTATTAAGGTGCTTTTCTAAGTCCTGGAGGTCTGCCTAATAGAGCTTGCATTCTACTTAGGAACGAGAACAGACATTAAATAAATACAAGACATAGTAAATTATCTGGTGATAAATGCTATGAAGGAAAACAAAGCAGAAAGAAGGCCATATTCAGGAAAGAATATTTGAAGCAAACCACTGTATATCAGGAGAAGAGAATAAATAGTTTCAGGAAGAGGGAACAGTCAGCACAAGTAACTAAGAGAGAAGTGTGTGGGGAACATGTTTGAGAAATACCAAAGAGACCAGTATGTCTGGAATGAAATAAGAGAGGGGAAAATAAGTAGAAAATTAAAGACATAATAGGGGTGCTTATTTAAGGCCTAGTGGACTTATAAGTGAACTTTACTTTTTACTCTGAATGAGGAACATTTTGAAGAAAGAATTGACATCACTTGTTTCCAGGCTCGTTTTGGATTTTATTTTTAAAATAGATGAAAGTGTATTAGTCTGTTTTCACACTGCCATAAAGACATACCTGAGACTGGGTAATTTATGAAGAAAAGAGGTTTAATTGGCTCATGGTTCTATGGGCTGCACAGGCTTCTGCTTCTGGGGAAACCTCAAGAAATTTACAATCATGGCGTAAGGCGAAGGTGAAACAAGCACGTCTTACATGGTGGGAGCAAGGGGAAGAGAGTGAAGAGGAAGTACAACATGCTTTTAACGATCAGATCTTGTGAGAACTCTATCATGAGAACAGCTCCAAAAGGAGAAATCTGCCACATGATCCAGTCACCTCCCACCAGGCCTCACCTACCTCCAACATTGGGGATTACCAATTCGACATGAGATTTGGGTGGGGACACAAAGCCAAACTGTATCAGAGAGCAAGGTCAAAAACAGGAAGACTGATTAAGAATCTGTTGTAGTAATCGTGGCTAGAGTTGATGGAGGCTTTAACCAGGATAGCAAGAATGTGGTAAGAAGTGATTGGATTCTGGCCTGGCGCGGTGGCTCACGCCTGTAATCCCAGCACTTTGGGGGGCCAATGCAGGCAGATCACACAGTCAAGAGACTGAGACCATCCTTGCCAACATGGTGAAACCCCGTCTCTACTAAAAATACAAAAATTAGCTGGACGTGTTGGTGCATGCCTGTAATCCCAACTACTCGAGAGGCTGAGGCAGGAGAATCTCTTCAACCCGGGAGGCAGAGGTTGCAGTGAGTCAAGATCGCACCACTGCACTCCAGCCTGGCAACAAAGTGAGACTCCATCTCAAAAAAAAAGGTGATTGGATTCTGATTATATGTCAGAGGTAAAGTTGATATAGTTTGCTGGTAGATTGGGTATAGAATGTGAGAAAGAAGTGTCAATAATGTTGTAAGGATTTTTGGCCAGAGCAACTGAGAACATGGACTAAGTGTTACAAAAGTAAATATTACGGTACTTTAGAGGAAATGGTCATTGTCATTGACCATAACATTTAGAAGAAAAAGGAGAGCATAGGAAGAAACTGCCTTTGTGGATATTCTTCAACATACCCATCTTTATAAATGACCATATCATTTAGAAAGAGGTTGAGGCCAGGCGCTGTGTCTCATGCCGAGATCACACCACTACACTCCAGTCTGGGCTACAAGAGTGAGACTCCGTCTCAAAAAAAAAAAAAAAAAAAAAAAAAAAAAAAGAAGAAGAAGAAAGGTTGAGGAGGTTGAGCTTGAGTTCTAAATGATAGTTTAGGATTTCAAGATATAGCACCCAGGTAATAAGAAAAATTGTAGTGTGTTGACAAAGTGATACCTATTAGAAGGGAAAATGGTTTAGAAGGTAAAGATTTGACTATGTTATAGATTTAAAAATGTATTTAACATCTAAATGATAACAGTTTTCAAAATTTGTTGGGTTTGATTTTAGATATATTATTCAGTAAACATTGTTCCCTAGGAGAATTTATAGACCTTTATGCAGTGAAATTCTATAGTATTTTCATACAAAAATGAAGTGGCATAATGACTGCATAGTTTATTTTATTGTTTAATAGAGAAGGAGAAATGCAAGAATATGTCCAGTTATGTTTGTAGCAGTTTTGATTTTGATTTTGATTTCTCTGTACCATTGAGGAGCTCATTTCCTAATTGTACAGATTCTAAACAACTGGAAAATAAGACAATATGTAAGCTAATGCTTGATTGGATGATATGAATTACAAATACTCTAAGGATTCAAGAAAGGAAAACATAGGTATTGAAGTGGTTTCAGAAAACTGCAGGAAAGAGATTGAGCTTGACTTTAAAGGAGGGAGAGGCTGGGCGCTGTGGCTCACGCCTGTAATCCCAGCACTTTGGGAGGCCAAGGCAGGCGGATCACCTGAGATCAGGAGTTCGAGACCAGCCTTAAATAACTGAGGCAGGAAGATCACCTGAGCTCAGGGAGGTCGAGGCTGCAGTGAGCCAAGTTTGCGCCACCGCATTCCAGCCTGGGCAATAAGAGTGAGACCCTGTCTTAAAAAAAAGAAAATAAAATAAAAAGACATCCAGGATATGAAAGATAAAGAGGCTTGATATGATAGGGAGAGAATTTTTTTTAATCATACAGTTTCAGAACTACAAAGGATGGGCTCATTTAATAGATGGATAAACTAAACGCCAGAGCAGTCATTACCACCTTTTTTTCTTTAGACTTATTCATCTTCCCAGGAATAACCTTAACCAGACACAGGAGGGGAAACAGGAAACATATCTGGATATGCTTAGAATCTGCGTGAATACTGTGAAGTATATTAGAAAAGAAAATAAAAGAGGTTGCAGCGGTTGCAGTGAGCCAAGATCACACCACTGCACAAAAAAAGTAAAGTAGAAAGGAAAAGAGTTTGGTAATAGAGCTTTTTGGGTAATGCGTATACTACAAATACTGGGAAGAAAGCAAGCCAGGTCTGGAGAAACGTTCCATACTGAGAGAAAGAGTGTAGGAAGAAACTGCTTTTGCAGATATTCTTCAACATACCTGTCTTTTCCCTGTTCTTTACTAGTCTGTCTTCTGTCCTTTAACTCCTGCCACTAATCTGATTTTCTAGTATCAAAAGCTTTATCCCTTTCTTGTCTGCCTACCTCACTGTACTTAAACACTTATATTTATTTCCACCTAAATTACACCAACATTTATGAAATAAAATGTATTCATGAAATAAAGTTAACTTTTGCTTTTATGTTTTCTCCCCTCCTTTCTTCAAAAGGTACTACTGAGACTCATCAAACAAATCTTTCTGGGAAATGTGCACAACTTGGATTTTCACAAATATGTGGTAAAACTGGCAGTGTGGGTTCTGACTTACAATTCCTAGGGACAACTAGCAGTCATCAAGATAAAGGTATAAGTTCCAAATTTACTTGGAAACAAATGACTTATAAATATTATGTGGGGATTCCAACACTAACTTATATGATATTTTGTGTACTCATACTCATCACAAAAAATAAAAGGATTTTGTTATATTTTTAATAACTTTTTTCATAATTGTTACCCTAAAGTATTAGTTTTCATAATCTTTATATAAATACAACTGATTAAAATTAGAGTTTAGATACTCATGGTGGAGATGAGTATTGCATTTGCTTTGATATATACATAATAGTGGTACATATTTGTGGGGGACATGTGACATTTTGATATACAATGTGTAATGATCAAATTAGGCTATTTAGGATATGCATCACCTGAAACATTTGTCATTTCTTTGTGTTGGGAACATTACAAATCTACTCCTGTGGTTATTTTGAAGTACATAATAAAGTATTGTTAACTATAGTCACCTTATTGTGCTATACTGAGCACTAGATCTTACTCCTTCTTATTTTATTTTATTTATTTATTTATTTATTTATTTTGAGATGGAGTCTTGCTCTGTCGCCCAGGCTGGAGTGTAATGGCAGGATCTCGGCTCACTGCGACCTCCGCCCCCACCCCCGGGTTTTGAGCAATTCTCCTGTCTCAGCCTCCTGACTAGCTGGAACTACAGGTGCACGCCACCATGCCCAGGTAATTTTTGTATTTTTAGTAGAGACAGAGTTTCACCATATTGATCAGGGTGGTCTCAAACTCCTGACCTCAGGTGATCCACCTGCCTCGGCCTCCCAAAGCACTGGGATTATAGGCATGAGCCACTGTGCCAGGCCTCTTATTTTATTTTTGTACGCATTAACTACCTTCTCTTTATTACCTACTTCTCACTGCCCTTGCCAGCCTCTGGATACCATCATTCTGCTCTCTACCTCCATGGGATTAATTTTTTTTCTTTTTTAGCTCCCACATAGCAGTGAGAACATGCAATATTTGTCTTTCTGTGCCTGACTTATTTCACTTAAGATAATGTCCTCCATTTCTATCTAGGTTATTGCAAATGACAGGATTTCATTCTTTATATGGCTCAATAGTTCTCCATTGTGTATATGTACCACATTTTCTTTTATCTGTTCTTCTGCCGATGGACACTTAGGTTGATTCCATAACTTGGCTATTGTGAATAGTGCTGCAATAAACATGGAAGTGCAATACCTCTTTGATATACTGATTTCCTTCTTTCGATATATGCCCAGCAGTGGGATTGCTGGATCATATGGTAGTTGTATTTTTAGTTTTTTGAGGCAGGGTCTCACTCTGTGGCCCAGGCTGGAGTGCAATGGCTCACTGCAGCCTCGACCTCCCGGGCTCAAGTCATCCTCCTACCTCAGCCTCCCAAGTAGCTGGGACTACAGGTATACACTACTATGTCTGGTTAATTTTTAAATTTTTTGCAGAGATGGGGTTCCACTATGTTGCCCAGACTAGTCTCGATCTCCTGGGTACAAGCAATCCTGCCTCAGCCTCCCAGAGTGCTAGGATTACAGGTGCAAGCCACCATGCCCAGCACATTTTTAGTGTTTTGAGGAACTTCCTTGCTATTTTCTGTAGTGGCTGTACTAATTTAGCTTCCCAGCAGCAGTGTACAAGCATTCCTTTTTGTTGCCATCCTTGCCACCATTTGTTATTTTTTGTCTTTTTGATAAAAGCTATTTAACTGGAGTGACATGATATCTTATTGTGGTTTTGATTTGCACTAGACCTCTACCTTTCACCGTATGCAAAAATCGAATCAAAATGTATTGAAGACTTAAATGTAAGCTGACGTTATAAAACTGCTAGAAGAAAACATTAGTGAAATACTTCAGGACATTGGTCTGGGCAAAGATTTCTTGAGTAAGACCTCAAAAGCACAGGTGACCAAAGCAAAAATGAACAAATGGGATCACATTTAGCTAAAAAGCTTCTGCATGGCAAAGGAAACAGTCAACAAAGTGAAGATACAGCTTACAGAATGGGAGAAAATATTTGCAAACGATTCCACTGTTGAGGGATCAATAACCAGAATATATAAGGAACTCAAACAATTCAATAGCAAAAAAACAAAAATACAATGTGAAAATGGGCAAAAGATCTGAGTAGGCATTTCTCAAAGAAGACATATACATGTCTAATAGGTATATGAAAAGCTCAACATCACTAATCATCAGAAAGATGAGCATTTTAATACCAAGTCATTGAAAATAACATTATCCATTAAAGAGTGTTGTGTTAGCAGATGACAATTATTTTCCGTAACAGTTTTAAATTTTAAGACAATTTAGAATGTATTATGTCTCTTATTAGGAACCGTAACTTCCTAAAAGCTACCCTTTCAGATAAGACATAAGATACAGAAGAGGAAAGATTGGAGGCCGGTTATCAGTCAGGAATTTGGGGATTGAAGGTGTTCTTAAATGTCCATGCTAATTAATAGCTTTAACAATTATTAGATAGAGGTAGGATCAAATTAAGTATTTCTTTAGGTATTTTAAATTTTATTGTATGTCCTTTACTAAAATTTTTTTGAGTGATAGGGATATACTTATTTATTTATGAAAAAATAATGATTTGAAATTAGTAGAGAAGATTTTGTGTATTTAGCACTAACATTTTAACTACCCTTTTCTGCACTCACCCCAAAGACCCACATAACTCCTTAAAGATATCCTTTGTGGTATTATCTGCATCACAAAATAATCCATCTTTCTTAATAATGTGGGTATTTCCTAAATTTTGACTCCTGAATATCTTTGGGACTCATAATTGGTATAATCAGAGAGAGCTTGCTGTGCCACTTAACCTGTTCCTGTTTAGGCTATCCTTGAATAATTACATTGCCTTTGAGGACTATCCACTCTTAGTGTTTAGTCGTATTGCACAGTGGCTCTCTGGTTTTCTGTTGGAATAGTTATTAGAGAAGCTGGTATAAAGGGATACCATGTTTTTCTAAACCTGATAGAATTTAACTTAATACTTGGTTATACATTAAAACCACTACCATCTCAATTAATATTCCCCTTGTGATCTTTGAAGGACCTATGGTATGGATGCCAAACAATATAGATGTTTGCATCCCAATTTACATGTTGTAGTGATCCACACCAGGTGTTGGAAATTTTGGTGTATGTTGCATTGCATTGTTTTTATGTATATGCATAGTATGATAGGATGTTTGATTTCTTCATAAGAAATATTTTTAAATCTCGGCTGTGTGCGGTGGCTCACGCCTGTAATCCTGGTGCTTTGGGAGGCCAAGGCGGGTGGATCATGAGGTCAAGAGATTGAGACCATCCTGGCTAACACGGTGAAACCCCGTCTCTACTAAAAATTACAAAAAAACTAGCCGGACATGGTGGCGGGCGCCTATCATCCCAGCTACTCGGGAGGCTGAAGCAGGAGAATGGTGTGAACCCGGGAGGCAGAGCTTGCAGTGAGCTGAGATCGTGCCACTGCACTCCAGCCTGGGCGACAGAGCGAGACTCCGTCTCAAAAAAAAATAGAAAGGAAATATTTTTAAATCTCTAGGAATATATGAGACATTGTCATGAAAGCATCAGAACCTGTTAATAGAGCACTGTAATTGAAATGAGGAAACTGAAAGTTTAAATTCTGTATGTAAATCTGTGACTAAATCTCCTATATCTCTCTACCTAGTTAAGATTTTGGTATAAGTAGAGATTTTAACCATGTCAGATATGAATTAAAAAAATAAAGGATATATAATATATACAGTTGTTTAAGTCCTCAGAAGAATGTTTGCTTTATTAATATACGTACGCTAGGTATTTTGTCACGGAAAACATTTTTTAAAATATTAAAGGAAAACTTAAGGGAACCCCTAAAAGATTACAAATAGACTTTTTATATTCATTGAAGAATAAAAAGATCAATAAAAGGCAAGGAAGAAGTAATAAAGAAAAAAATAATAAATAGTACAAAATAAGATGGTAGAATTAAAATCAAATGTATGAATAGTTTCCGTAAGTATAAATTGGCAGAACTTACAACTTAAATGACAGAGGTGATCAGATCTTGTTTTTTTAGTTTTTCATTGAAGTGATCTTTTTAAGAGCATTACCTAAAATACATCAAGATAGGTTGAGAGAAAGTAAAGCATGGAAAAGATACACTAGGCAAATGTTCAGAGAAAAGCAAATAGAAACATGTTGATGATAGGGAAAATATGCACACCAAAACTAAAAACATTTTTAGTTCTAGAGAGGATCATTGTAATGAGAAAAAGAATAATTCACTGAAGAAACAAGACTTCTCTGACATGTATGTATATGTATACATATACATGCATGTATGTATGTAATTGATAAAATTACAAGGAGAAAGTTAATTTATAAATGTTAGTACAATATTTTAATGGGATAAAGAAGTTTTGAATTAGAAGATACAGAATATTTGAATAACACAAATTAAATTAGTCCTTTACCTCATACCATACAAAAATATACATGCCAATTGGGATGAAAACCTGAATGGGAAAAGCAAAAAGCAAAAAAGGTTTTAACTGTTAAAGCTGTGTATACATAAATAATATATTATCTTTTGTTTTATTACAGTGTATGCTAGCCTCAATTTTGGCAGTAAGACACAGCAAACATTTGGTAGTCAAACAGAGTGTACTTCCTCAAATGGTCAAAATCTAAGTCCAGGAGCTTACATCCTTCCATCCTATCCTGTCTCATCACCTCGAACTAGTCCAAAGCATACATCTCCTCTTATTATATCTCCAAAGAAGTCTCAAGATAATTCTGTTAATTTCTCAAATTCCTGGCCTCTTAAAAGCTTCGAAGGACTATCAAAGCCAAGTCCACAGAAGAAGCTTGTCAGCCAAAAATCGTCTGATCCTACGGGTAGAAATCATGGTAAAAGTCAATACTTTGTTCAAATTTATTTGTGTTTGAATTAGTACTTTGAAGTTAATGCATAGGGCTGTTAGATCTTTAAAAGCTAGTAAACTACATTTTATCTGTCTGAATTTAGTAAATATTTAGGAAAATATTTAATAGTGTGTTAAATAAATCAAATGTATAAAATTCAATTGAAATTCTTATTTCTTACATTGTCACTTAAAAATCCTTTTCAGAACCAGGAAAATAATGATGCTTTTCTTTGTTTGTTTGTTTGTAAATAGAGATAGGGTCCTACTATGTTGACCAGGCTGTTCTCAAACTCCTGGTCTCAAGTGATTCTCCCATCCTGTCTTCCCAAAGTGCTGGGATTACAGGCTTGAGCCACTGTGCTGGGCCAGAAAATAATAATGTTTTATAATGAACATGAACAACATATGTTGTTTGAGAGCCTACTAACAAATTTTAGCTTTACAAATATAAAATGTCATTCATATGCTTATTGCAATTAATGCCTAATATTCATTTATTCAATATTTATTGAATTTTTATTGTATGTTAAAATTAATTTGAAACTTTTTTTTTTTTGAGACGGAGTTTCGCTCGTTGCCCAGACTGGAGTGCAATGGTGCAATCTTGGCTCACGGCATCCTCCACCTCCAAGTGATTCTCTTGCCTCAGCCTCTTGAGTAGCTGGGGTTATAGGCATGCGCCACCATGCCCGGCTAATTTTGTATTTTTAGTAGAGATGGTGTTTCTCCATGTTGGTGAGGCTGGTCTCAAACTCCCGACCTCAGGTGATCAACCCGCCTCAGCCTCCAAAGTGCTGGGATTACAGGCGTGAGCTACTGCACCTGGCTGAAACATTTTTTATTATTTGTTATAAACTAAAATATTCTTTTCTTAACAATAACCCACTCCAAAAATCATGAAATCAGCATATATAAGTTCATTCAGGACAAATTCAGTCTTAAAATAAAAAGTCGACTGAGCGTAGTGGGTCACGCCTGTAGCACTTTGGGAGGCCGAGGTGGTTGGATCCCTTGAGGTCAGGAGTTTGAGACCAGCCTGGCCAGTATGGTGAAACACCATCTCTACCAAAAATACAAAAATTAGCCGGGCTGATGGCACGTGCCTGTAATCCCAGCTACTTGGGAGGCTGAGGTGGGAGAATCGCTTGAACCCAGGAAGCGGAGGTTGCAGTGAGCTGAGATGGCACCACTGCACTCCAGCCTGGGCTACAAGAGTGAGACTCCGTCTCAAAAAATAAATAAATAAATAAAAATAAAAAGATGTTGAAGGAATCCTCTGCGTCCCACATGATTTTCTTTCCCCAGCCATTGATGTAAGATGTTTCACCTTTAAACTACCCTACAAGTCCAGTGTTCAATTTATGGCATATTCAGTCAATTTTATCACTTTCTCTTAGCACTATACTTTGATTCTCTTCTATTAATTCCTTTCTGTATTTGTTTATTGTACAAGATCAAATATTGTATCGAAAGCCGAGGCTTTATTCAGCTTGTTCTCCCCAGTGACCAGCTATAATGTGCTTTTTTAATTTTAAAACATTGTATTTTAAACACTTGTGACTATAACTCCCTCTTCTCTAAAATTAGAAAAAGAAAAAGTAAAATATCTATTTTTCATGCAGGAGAAAATTCTCAAGAAAAACCTCCAGTTCAGCTTACACCTGCCTTGGTGAGATCGCCATCTTCCCGACGAGGTCTAAATGGGACAAAGCCTGTTCCTCCCATACCAAGGGGAATAAGCCTTTTGCCTGATAAAGCTGATTTAAGCACAGTGGGACACAAAAAGAAAGAGCCTGATGATATTTGGAAGTGTGAAAAAGATAGTCTTCCAATTGATCTTTCAGAATTAAATTTCAAGGATAAAGATTTGGATCAAGAAGAGGTTAGAACCAAATATTTTTAATGACTTAAAAATATTTGCAATTTTCTATAATATAGTTGCTATTTAAGGAAAAATCAAGTTCTTTTTATCCTATAATATCTTATTTCTAAAAATATGTTCATTATAGAAAATGTGGAAAATACCATGAATTAGTAGGAAGGGAATTTATCACGCCAGTTCCCACTACCAGAATAATTTACTGTTAACACTCTACTGTATTTTCTTCAAGTATTTTTTCTATGCATACATTATTCCTTTTTAAATTAAAAGTATGAATAATAATATAGCAATACACTCATGTACTGACCCTTCCAGTGAACAGTTTGTCATATTTGTTTCCTATATTTAAATAAATGAAACATAGCATAGTTCTCTCCCCAGTTCAACATCTCTTCCTTCTTCACCAGAGGCAATCACTATTACCATTTATATATGTCTTATGTATTTTTGTACTTTTTATATTAATATTATTTTTGTGTATTTACGGTGTGTTTATACCATTGATTTTGGCTTATGATCAGTCTTTTGCAATTGCAAACAGTGAACTGCAATTAACATATTTGAACCTGTCCTTTGTGCTTCTGTGCAAGCTTACTTATCTTTATGAAATTGAGATCATATTGTACACTCATCTTTGAATCCTAGATCACTTTGTGCTATAAAAATGTTACCAATATGATAACTGTACATAATAATTATGTCAGACAAGGAATGTGGTTGCTGTATTACTTTGGTTTCAGAGTACTATTTCCATAGATGCCTCCTTTTTATCATTTCAGTTTGCTTCAAGTCAGGTTAAAAAAAAAGTTTTATATTACATATATGAATGCAAATACTTAATTATGATATTTTATGGTCTTGTCTTAGTCTGTTTTTAAGGTATAAGCATCAATCATGTAATGATAATTTGCTCAATAAAATAGAGTTAATATTACTGTATATTCATTTTTAACATATGTCTTTATGTTAAAGACATGTAAAACTAACCTATAAAGTACCAAAGTTGGTTGTTAATGATTTAAAGTAATCACCCCAACTTCTGCTTGTGAAATCTTTCCTTTTTTTTTTTTCCCAACTCATTTGTATTTTAGTAGTGCTAGGAAGGGAATTCATTTGAAGGGAAGAAACATATAGAAAAGACATTTTCCTACATAACTTATAAATTTCACCTGATCCTACATAATTTTGCTTTGTTTTTATAATAACTTAAATATAGTTCTTTTTTTAGTGGGTAATTGAAAGGTGAGTTTCTGTTATATAATTATTAGTAAATACAGGAGGATACCATTGCTTTTAGATATTCAACTTTTCACGCTTTTAATAGAGAAGTGGCCCTAGTATTAAATCAACTAGTATAGTTGTTGAAAATTACTTATCCTCCCTTATAGTTGCTAATATGACACTTCTTATTTATTATTTTGAATGGGTCACTGTTTATATTCTTTGGTGTGAGTTGACTTTTGACAAAAGCATAAGTTTTCATGTGCTTAATGTGCTTAATAATGTATCAAACACTTTCATTTTCATTAGTTCATTTAATCTTTACAGTAACTCCCTGAGTTAAGAAGCAAGTCAACATCTATTATGTTTTTTGTTTGTGTGTGTGTTTGTTTTTACAGAAGAGGCTCAGTGATGTTATGTGTCTTGCTCAGGGTCAGAAAGTATGTGGTAGGACTAGGATTCAAGCACTGTTCACCTAACTTTATGTTCATTAAGTTTTTCACTGTACTACACTGCCCTAAATCCATTAAAGGGTTTTTTGTTGTTGTTGAGTTTGCCTTCCAACTATGAAGACTTAAGAAATTTATGGATGTTTGCTTTAACTGAAAACAGATACTTTCATTAAATGATTAATCTTATGAATCAAATGTAAACAAAACAGTTTATGTATGTTTCTATGTTCCTTAATTTGTTCAAAGTTTTGTTGCTAGTCTTAATATATTTTGCCATAACAATTTGTACTCTGGATTTCCTTTTTTTTTTTTTTTTTGAAACAGAGTCTCGCTGTGTTGCCTAGACTGGAGTGCAATGGTGCAATCTCGGCTCATTGCAACCTCTGCCTCCCAGGTTCAAGCGATTCTTGTGCCTCAGCCTCACAAATAGCTAAGACTGCAAGTGTCCACCACCATGCCCAGCTGCATTTCTAAAAATATTTGGCTTCAGAAGTTACGTACAGTGATCTGTAATTTTAATACTTGCAAGCTTGATGTAAACATCAAATTTTTGAAAACTGATTTTCATGAATCACCTCCCAGAGCTAGCTTCTAAGCCACATTAGCACACCAGGTGTACCTCTGTGACATCAACTCTGATATCTACCATCTGATTCAATGATTCATTTATTAAATAATTGAATTAATGCCATATATTTAGTCATTGTGCCCAGTGCTGAAGATACCATGATGAACAATAGCTGAGATTCTTCCTCTCAAGGAGCTTTCAACCCAGTAGGTTGTTTATAAATACCCAAGTGATAAAAATCTGTGTATTGATACTATATACATATATATTAGTATTCATCTTGTTTTAGTACAGGATTGGGAAGTGGTTAGCTAGGTATAGCTAATGGAGTTTAAAATTTAAGGATAACTTTTACCAATATAAGGAATTTATGTTATAAAGTTTATTGTTTTCATTTTTTCTTAGATGCATAGCTCTCTTAGGTCCCTTCGTAATAGTGCAGCTAAGAAAAGAGCAAAACTGAGTGGCAGTACTTCAGATCTTGAAAGCCCTGATTCTGCAATGAAGCTCGACTTGACGATGGACTCCCCGTCTCTGTCTTCCTCACCAAACATCAGTTCTTACAGTGAAAGTGGAGTTTACAGCCAAGAATCATTGACTTCTTCTCTGTCTACAACTCCCCAGGGGAAGAGAATAATGTATTTTATTTTTTGACGTGATAAATGAATGTTCCTCTGTAATTAGTGATTTAGAGCCCTAATATCATATTTGTAAAAACTTAAAACCATTTATGTTTTAGTTTTTAAAATGTTAAAATATATTTAAAAGACATTGGAAATGTTTACAGATATTACCTTGCTTGGCTTTGGTTTCTGGTGTGAGTGGAAAGAGAACGCAACCCCAACTGTAAACCAGAGCACCTAAATTAGTATGAACCCTGTTCCTAAAGCCCTAGTTGTTCTTTTTGTCTAGGATTTATCCTAATGCTTTTTGACCTTTAGCTCTTTTCTGGATTATTGACTCCTTTGCCAGTTGATCTATAGCTAATATTACTGCTTTCATTTTAAGCTCAGCACCAGTTTCCTCTAATTTATGAATAAGTTTCACCCAGCCATTATTTTCTTATATCTTATTTCCATTATCTTGTAGAAGCTCAGGACTTCATGCCATAGCTCTCATAGCCTTGTTAGGAGTCTCCCTACAGCAGTAGTGCTGGACTTAAAGTCCTGGCCACCCCACATCAATAGAAAATTATTTTTCAGCATAGCAGTTGGACTAACTTTTTCAGATTACTTCTGTAACCTCTAAGTCTTAAACCTTAACCTCACTTAACTGGTGAGTGATCTCAAACTGCTTTCTGGACAGCTCTGTGACCCTACTGTAGGATTTTGGAGAATCCCTTCCTCTTTTATTTTGGACAAAAACCTAGTAATAGAATTGATAGGGCATAGAATAGATGTATATTTAACTTTTTAAGTAACTGCTAAAACAGTTTTCCAAAATGATTGTGTAACTTTTACACTCCTACCAGCTATGTGTGAGAGTTATCCTTGTTTCACATTCTTGCTAATATTTGGTGGTGTCATTCTTAAATTTTTTTTCCTTTGATTTAATCCTGAACCAGAAGTAAATATTTAAAATTAAAATTAATTTCACTTTAGTGAATTGGAACTTCTAAGAAATATACGTAAATAGAGATTGCATAATCAAAGGAGAGGTAGTGTTCTAAATAGATCATAATGTTTTATTCCAGCAGTTCATAGAATTAAACTGAATTTTTGTGTTCCATTCTTAGAAGTTTGTTTCAGCCCCTTATTTTTTCCTATACATTTTTAGCAGCTTGTTTTGTACTTGGAACTTTTATCTTCCAACAGTTCCTTTGTTGTAATTACCTAGGTAGAATAATAGGTATATTAGCAAAATGAATTTTGAATGACAGCATGGTCTGGTGTTTACATAATGTTATAAGACACAAAATATATTTTTAGCTTTTAGAGCTAAAGTCCTTTTATGATCTTCCATGAAGATGAAAATTTATGTTCTATAATCCTACAGTTGCAAGGTTGTGTAAATAATTTGAAACCTACTTAAGAAGAAAATTTCATTTTATATGATTTGGATACATGATGTCCTGTATTTTCTCACTGAGTTATTCTCTTCAGATACTGAATTCTGTTAGAAGGTAGTTCAGCACACCCTCATTTATGGACTGAAATGCCTTTAATGAATTTAAGATTTCCACATTTAAGATTAGTGGCTCTAGAACAATTATTCTTATCCAGCTTGCATACTGCCTTAAGATTCATGGCCAAAGAAAGCCACTACTACTACCTGATTTAAAGATTTTGTCCTTAGGTGGGTTGGGGAGGAAAAATTGTTGAAAACCACCCTCCTAGAGACTGAAATTTCTTCTTTCATCCAAGTCAACTACACTTAATATAAATGTAGATTCATAATAATCTGTTATAGAGAAATTGCTCTTTCAAAATATTTAACACTGATTTCTCACTATGTCCACTGACAAATATATTTCTCTCCATTTACTGAGAATTGTACTTCTTTGTAAAATCTATTCTTTTTAATATTCATTACTAACTTATTGACATTGTAACACTTACTGATTTAAAACAGTTCCCTTAAGCTCAGATTTAACATTCTTCAGTTGGCTTTCTTAATGAAAAAAGGCCTATAGGTCTTTATAATGTCAGGAAAGTACAGGAAAGAATAGTCTAAGCAGAAAGTGGCATTTACCAAACTTACTCATTGCTGATCTCTTACTTATAATATAGCCAAGTCTCTATTTTTGTGTTATCATATATAAGGATAGGTAGTAGTTAGATAATTAAGAATGATTTGACTTGTTATATTTATTTTTATTTTTTTGAGACAAGGTCTCACTGTGTCACTCAGGCTGGAGTGTAGTAGTTCAATCTCAGCTCCCTGCAACCCCTGCCTCCTGGGCTCAGGTGATCCTCCCACCTCGGCCTCTGTAGTAGCTGGGACTACAGGTGTGCACCGCCATGCCTGGTTAATTTTTTAGTTTTTTTGTAGAGATGGAGTTTTGCGATGGTGCCCAGGCTGGCCTTGAACTTCCTGGGCTCAAGTGATCCTCCTGTCTTGGCCTCCCAAAATGCTAGGATTACAGGCATGAGTCACCACACTTGGCCTTGATTTGGTTTTAGAATGGATTCTTGGATCATTTTTTTTTTTCCTTAGGGATTATACAGTATAAGTCAGAGTCATTTTCTGTGGCAATCCTGTCATGAGTAATTAAGAATCGGCCATATGTTAAAAAGGTTGGCAGTCCAAAAGGTGAACTAAGAATAGCAAAATATATATATGTGTGTGTGTGTGTGTGTGTGTATATATATATATATACTGTTAGCCATAGTTTTTCAAGTGTCATACTTATTGCTCCCTTATTATCTAAAAGGTCTGTGAGTTAATAAGGAGAATAGACAATATGTGATGTGAGTATTGAACAGCACTAAATCTTAATGTTTATTGAAATTACTTTGTTTCATTGTAGGTCAGACATATTTCCAACATTTGGGTCAAAACCTTGTCCAACAAGACTTTCTTCTGCAAAGAAAAAAATTTCTCATATTGCTGAACAAAGCCCCAGTGCAGGTATTCTATGTCTGTTTATAAAAATAATTTATAAAATATGATTTTCAAATGATGTAAAATATGATAGCAAGTGCATTTCAGATTTCATGTTGTTGTGCATACTGGTTAAGACTAATCATTTTTTTACTCCTTAAAAGGTCCTTTTGACAGGAATATGATACTGTTTTGGAAGAAAAAAATATTTATTTACCTGAATCATCAATCTCTTTTAAAGCTCAATTGGCATACCTATGGCTGGCTCCTACACCTAGATTTTTTATGTAGTTGGTGTGGAGTGTTATTTAGCTGGTGTTGGCTGTCAGAATTTTGAAAACTCCTCAGATGATTCTAATGTGCAGCATAGTTTGGGAACCACTGGACATCCCGAAAGACAATTTTCTTTAAAAACAATATTTAACTGTTAATAGTAGTTAAATTCATGTGTATCTTGTGTTAAGAATTTTTGTGAACTAACCTGTAAGTCTTTAGTTTTATAACATCACTTCTCAGAAAATAGATTTAGTAATTAGTAGTCAATTAGAAAAAGATTTGCACTATGATCTATTTAGGGTGAGAACTGCATGTGATTCTTCATTATGATTAGTAAAACTACGTTGAATTGTGAATAAACTGTAACAAATTGGTATATGATGTTTAGTTTCACATGATCTAATGTAAAAGTCCTAACAACTTTAAGCTGCTTTATATTATAATTACCTTCCTAAAAAACTGTATGTGTATTTGATTATTTGCTAAGATTTTAAATTTCTTGCTCTTAAATGTGTCTTAATCTCAACCCCTCTTTGTAATCCCCACTACCATGGCTTTAGTTCACACTTTTCCTCATTTATTACCTACTTAGCCGCCTAAATTTTCTCCCTGCTTCAATCTCACTTACTTTGAAACTGTTCCCCACAGTGCAAATCTGACTATACTGGCCAGCCTGAATTCATTCTGGACATGCTTTCATGATCTGGTCCCAGCCTACCTCTCCAGCCTCATTTTTCACTGCCCACTTTGTATCTTGTACTTTCCCTGTTTGTATCCAGTTAAATCAGACCACCATCAGTACCATTTCCTATCTCTTTGCAAATGCACATACTGTTTTTTCTGGATGAAATCTAGAATCCATACCACACCCTATTTAGCTGTGAAAACAGCTCAGTTGCTTTCTCTGGGAAGCCTTCCTTAATTCACAAACAAGATTATTACCTCTTTTGTTATACCATTACATCTTGCACTGACACCTTTTATAATGATACTACAATTGCTTTACTTTTCTTTAACTCTCAGATTCTTGATCCCCAAAGATTATTTCCCACTGATTACCTATCAAGGCTTATCATAATCGGGAATGTGTGACTTAACCAGGTGTGTTTAGTATACTGCCTTGCATAAAACTAGTGTTAACAAAGAGATAGCTGCACTTCTAGGCATACAAAGACAGTATATAAGTGCTTTGGAGTCCAAAAGATGAGCTGACACCCCAGTTTGATGTTTAATAATAGTATTCATACATTACACAACTTACTTAACTGCTTTGGAACTTAGTTCCCTCATCTGACAACGTAAACCTTGAGAAGGGTAGTGAAAATCTAAGTTCATGACATATATAAAGCAACTAGTGCATAGTAGGCACTCAATATGTATTTGTCCTCTAAGGGGTGAGAGTGACCCAAAGAAATACATCAACTTATCCTTAATCCTTTTTCAGGCTGATCATCCTAATCTATAATTTTTCAAGTATTTCTGTAAAATTCAAGAGACATCTGATTACTAGATTGTATCTACTTTGTAAAAATGGAACCCACTTTTGGAAGAGTATCTTTGGAAATGGAAAATAATAGATTTTAAAAACCTGGATTTGAGTTCCCTTGTGACCCTAGTCGTGTGACCTTGGGAGTCATTTAAGTTTTAGCAGAGTGATCTCATAATAGTATAATACATACTTATATATGCAATATTTAATGTTTTCCAAAGTTGCGTAATCTTTTTTTTTGAGACAAGAGTCTTGCTCTGTCGCTGAGGCTAGAGTGCAGTGGCGTAATCTCAGCTCACTGCAAGCTCCGCCTCCCAGGTTCATGCCATTTTCCTTCCTCAGCCTCCCAGGTAGCTGGGACTACAGGTGCCTGCCACCACGCCTGGCTAATTTTTTGTATTTTTAGTAGAGACAGGGTTTCACCATGTTAGCCAGGATGGTCGTGATCCACCCACCTCGGCCTCCCAACAAAGTTGCCTAATTTTAGGAATCACCCTTGAGTGCATGTAACATCTGTTAATTCTGGGGCCTCATCTCATGCCTCATGAATTCATCTTTCTGGTTAGAAATCTGTATTTTTAACAAGTAAATTAGGTATTTCTAGGATCAAGTTTTAGAAATACTACTATTATTGAATTCATTATATTAAATTTAACCTTTTCTCAAAATAAGTTGCTAATGTTTTGGATTTTATATATTTGGGTTTGCTTTGTTTTCAGTAAACAAGTGATTCCTACAAATTCATTGTGGCTTAATTGGTAAAACATAAAAATGATAATGCTCAGAATAAAGACTATTGGATGATAAACACAAAAATAACAATTATTTTAAAATTCCACCTATGTTCTGCCACTACCTATTAAAGCAAATTGTGCTAAATTTTCTGAATGATATTACAGTAAACTTCTTCTAGTGTATTAGATTAGTGTTGCCTATTAATAGAAAACATTTCCACCCAAAGCCAGTATGTTTGTGAGTCTTATAACTATCAAGACAGAATTTATAAAGATAATCTGTGTTTTCTACAAATTCTCTATGATTTAATATTGGATATTCTTGAAGCTTTTCTCTATGAACTTACTTAGTGCCCTTTATTCTACAGTCCTTTCTAGCTTGTTGCCCCAGCTACCTCCTCTTCCTACCTTCCTGTTTTTATTCAAATACAACATTATTTTTTAAAAGTCTATTTCACTGGGCACAGTGGCTCACACCTCTAATCCCAGCACTTTGGGAGGCTGAGGCAGGTGAATCACTTGAGCCCGAGAGTTTGGGACCAGCCTGAGCAACATAGCAAAACCTAATCTCTATAAAAAAAATTAAAAAATAGCGGAGAATGGTGGCGTGCGCCTATAGTCCCAGCTATTCAGGAGGCTGAGGCAGGAGAATCAGGAGAGCCCAGGAGGTTGAGGCTGCAGAGAGCCAAGATAGCGCCAATGTATTCCAGCCTGGATGACAGAGCAAGAGCCTATCTCAAAAAATAAATAAATAAATAAATAAATAAATAAATAAATAAATAAATATATTTATACATATATACACACATCATTATTGCTTAATAGTTTACATTGGAAGTATATATAAAAATGGACAATGACTCAAATATATAATGCCTAGATTTTGCATTTAGTATATGTTTTATGGTTGTAATAGCTGCAGAGTATTCATAAAGAGTGATGAGTTTAAACATTCAAATGTAAATTAAAATTTTTGTTATTCATTAGAAGGAGACCTACATTAGGGTTTTGCTTTTTTTTTTTTTTTTAAATTACGGATATAATAACATTTGGGTACTTAAAATGTGTTAGGCACTGTGCGGAGCCCTTTATATGTATTTTCTTCATTTAATCCTAACAACAGATGTAGAAGAGGTACTATTATCTCTATTTTACAAATAAGGTTAAGTGACTTGTCCAGGTCTTCTCAGCAGTTTGAGTGGCAGTGCTGTAATTTAAAGCCAGGAAGCATGATTCCAGATACTGAGCTCTTTATCCCTATGTAGTTTACTGCCTCATCAGTGAAGCCAGTACAGAAGGTTAAATTTCATGGTGAGTTAACTTTTAAGATTTAATATCTCTAAATCAGAATCTTCCCTAAGCATACCAATAAAGAAAAATTACTGAGCATTCTCAGTTTTCAGTTTTTTCATTTTTCATGGGAATAGGAGAAAAGAGAGAAATGGGGAAATAGCTATCTCTTAGGTCACAGTTTGTAAATTCTGGATTAAAAAAAATTTTTTTTTTTTAGTGTAAAGTTAAAGGTGTCAATTTAAAAAAATACTTGTCAGGCCAGGCACAGTGGCTGACACCTGTAATCCCAGGACTTTAGTAGGCTGAGGTAGGCAGATCACTTGAGCTCAGGGGTTTGAGACCAGCCTGAGCAACATGGCAAGACTGTATGTCTACAAAAAGTACAAAAATAAGCTGGAGGTGGTGGTGTGCACCTTTGGTCCCAGCTACTAGGGAGGCAGAAGTGGGAAGATTGCTTGAGCCTGAGAGGCAGAGGTTGCAGTGATCTGGGATCATGCCACTGCACTCCAGCCTGGGGAGACTCTGTCTTAAACGAAAAAAGAAGCCGGATGCAGTGGCTCACGCCTGTAATCCTGGCACTTTGGGAGGCCAAGGCGGGCGAATCACGAGGTCAGGAGTTCCAGACCAAGCTGACCAACATGGTGAAACACCATGCTCAATTACAGGAGTGAGCCACCACACCCGGCCCACACCCAGTGAATTTTTTAATTTTAATTTTTGATGGAGGTGGGGGCTTGCTTTGTTGCCCAGGCTGGCCTTGAACTCCTGGGCCCAAAGAATTCTCCTGCCTCGGCCTCCTGAAATGCTGGGATTACAGATGCGATTCACCATACCTGGCCTCATTGTAATTTTAAAGCCTATTTTATGAAATGTTGTAGTATAGCATATAATAAATGTTCTTACCTGCTAAGAACAAGGAAAGGGAAAAGTATTACATAATTTAAAATAGGATAAAACTTCAAAAAGTACTATAATGTTATAGTTCCTAATATTATGTTACTTATCTTTTTAAAAGGTTAGAAGTTGAGATAGGTTTAGAGGGGAGATATATACCTTATGTATATTATTGCTTGAATCATTCATATATTTTATAGGGTTTACAACATCCAGTGTAAGCATAATTGGTCAACATATGAACCATAGGTTTGGATGTGGTGATTTTGAAGACGATAGGTCACTTGATATTTCATCTAGCACGTTAGAAATACAAAATAAACAATACCCAAGACATTGTAAGCATACAAAAGGTTAGTAAATTTCATGACAAGTTAATTTTTAAGGTTGAATATCTAAATCAGAATCCTCCCTAAGCATACCGATAAAGAAAAATTAGTGAGAATTCTCAGTTTTGAGGTTTTTCGTCTTACTCTGCTGCTGATCTGTTGTTGCTCAAATAATTTTGCCAAATAGGAGAACTCAAGGCTTTGTATATGATTTTTGGGCTTCCCTGAGGAGCCACTGCAAGGAAGCAACTGCTCATGAGGTTAAACACTAGGGAATTTCTACTGACTTCTGCCCCCAGGAAATGCACCAGATACATGCACACAAAACACACACACACACACACACACACGTTTTTAGAAGACATTTTGCCACTAAAATGGAATGGAAGATCATGTGGATTAATAACTCCCGGATGCCCAGTTAGGTTGTAGCCCTGGAGTAAAGTTGGGGCAACAGGAATATAATTTTCCTGTGGTAGAACCTGAGAAAGCTTTGCTGTTATCATTAACCATTCTTGGCCAGGCGTGGTGGCTCACGCCTGTAATCCCAGCACTTTGGGAGGCTGAGGTGGGTGGATCACCTGAGGTCAGGAGTTCGAGACCAGCCTGCCCAACATGGCGAAACCCCCATCTCTACTAAAAATACAAAAACTTAGCTGGGCGTGGTGGCAGGCACCTGTAATCCCAGCTGCTCAGGAGGCTGAGGCAGGAGAACTGCTTGAACCCGGAAGGCGGAGGTTGCAGTGAGCCGAGATGGCGCCACTGCACTCCTGGGTGACAAGAGTGAAACTCTGTCTCAAACAAAAAAGGAAAAAAAGAACCATTGTTAAGAATGGTTTTTTTAAACTTAATAGCAAGTAGTACCTCTGTGACTACTCTGTCCATTGCTTAAGAGATCCTATTACAGCTGCATTTTAAAAATTTCCCTTACAATAAAAAAAAGTGGTTTTGAAGGGTATAAATATTTAAATAAATGTTAGGTTGGTGCAAAAGTAATTGTGGCTTTTGCCATTTTTAACTGCATACTCCTTTTGCACCAACCTAATAATTAGAAGATGCACCTATAATCTAAAATATGTAAGTAAATAAAAAGCTGTTATTTTTATGTGCTTAGCAGCTGTGGTCATTATAAGGTCAACTTCTGTACTATGTTATTTCTGATTTTTTTTTTTTCTTTTTTGAAACAGTCTCGTCTGTTGCTCAGGCTAGAGAGCAGTGGCTCAGTCTTGGCTCACTGCAACCTCCACCTCATGGGTTCAAGTGATTCTCGTGCCTCAGCCACCCTAGCAACTGGGATTACAGGTGCATGCCACCACGCCTGGCTAATTTATTTTGTATTTTTCAGTAGAGACAGGGTTTCACCATGTTGGCTAGACTAGTCTCGAACTCCTGGCCTCAAGTGATCTACCTGCCTTGGCCTCCCAAAGTGCTGGGACTACAGGTGTGAGCCACCACACCTAGCCTGCCATTTCTGATTATCTTAAATTATGTATGAGCACACAATCAGGCATTTTAGGACATGAATATTTTTTGTGGACATAACTCAAATTGAGTAAGATGGAACTTGATTAGAAACTTTTTTTGGTAAATTTCTTAAAATTTAGTCTATAATATAGTTTAGTACTGTTCTGTTTGGCAGCAATAAGTTGTTATTGTTTTACAAAAGAGAATACGATTTTTCCACATTTATTTACATGTTTTATTTCCCATGTAAAGAAAATCAAGGACAAAAAATGCTTTTCTTCTTAAAAGTAACTCATACCCTCATATAATTTTTTATTTCTTTTAATTGCTTTGAAATAACTGTTGAATATGTTCATTCACTGCTAGTGGCTTCCTTTTTTAGATGGCAGAATCATAAACATATTTACATCTTTTAGCCAGAAGTTAATTCTACTCCATAAAATTACATCACATTCGCACATCCAACTCTGAACCAGGTATTTACTAAATCTGTCTTGGCAACAAGAACAAACACGTTGAAAACCAAATTTAGCTTTCTTCCTATACCCATTTCTCTTCCTTTGATGTCCATTTTTATTGGTAGCATTACCATTTTCCCAGTTATGGAGGCTTAAAGCTTTACAGTCATTTTTGTCTCTTTACCTTCCAAGTTTAGGAGGTGGCTTATCCTATCATTTACTCTCAGTCTAACTTAATGTATCTGCTGCCATAGTTGTAATTTGGGCCCTCTTTACCACTTCCCTGGGTAATTACAAATCTTTCTGGTAAGGCTTCCCTCTTATTTTCATTCCTCTTAAATCCAGGCTGCATAGTCTTCCAGAATTGTCTTTCTAAAATACAGTCATTATCTCTTCCATACTCAGAACCTTGACTGACACATAAAACTAACACCTGGAAAAAAAAAACAAAAACCTTGAGTGGTTCTCTGTTTTCTTTTTTCTTTTTTTCTTTTTTTTGCAGTTGCAAGATTTAATAGAGTGAAAATAGAGCTCCCATACAAAGGGAGGGGACCCAAGGAGGGTAGCCATTGCCAGCTCGAATGCCTGGGTTTATATCCCAATCAATGTCCCCTCCTGCTGTGCTCTCAGGCGATAGATGATTGGCTATTTCTTTACCTCCTGTTTTTGCCTAATTAGCATTTTAGTGAGCTCTCTTTACTACCTGATTGGTCGGGTGTGAGCTAAGTTGCAAGCCCCGTGTTTAAAGGTGGATGCAGTCACCTTCCCAGCTAGGCTTAGGGACTCGCTGTCGGCCTAGGAAATCCAGCTAGTCCTTTCTCTCAGTCCGCCCTCTCAACAGGAAAACTCAAGTGCTGTTGGGGTGGTTGGCTGATGACTGCTCTAACTGCTTCCTGCTGAATTGGGGCATAGTAGGGGTCATGCAGTTGAGATTTCCTCGGGAGGGGTGACTTCAGTGTCATCAACATCAGAGCATGGGCTAGCAGGCTGGTCCAGGGGTCTGCGGTAGATCTTAGTCATGGACTGCATCTGGGGCTCCATTTGAAGAGCCATTTGTAGCTTTACCACTTCGATTCTGGAAGAGACCAATTTAACAAGGAGGTTAAAGATACAGGGTCCAAAGAAGAGTAACAACATTATAGCTGCTAGAGGTCCTAAGAAGGGGAGAATCCAGGGCATCCACTGGCTGAGAAGGCCCCAGGGTCTGGTGCTTTGAAGCTCCTATGCTCTACGTTGTATTCCATCTCGAATTTCTTTAACTTTCTCAGTGATGATTCCAGATTGATTAACATAATAACAGCATTCTTCCCCTAAAAATAAACAGGTTCCCCCTCTTTCTGCAGTTAGCAAGTCTAAAGCTCTTCGATTTTGAAGGACTACTGCTGCTGGGGAGTTAAGTTGATCTTGCAAGGTGACCAGGGAGTCGGCAACCTGTTCCATGTCACCATTTAGTTCTTGAGATAGTCTGTAGTAGAACTGAGTAGAGGTTGTGATACTGCCCATGCCAGTACCTAATCTGCCTAGCACTCCTGCTCGGATAACAAAAGGAAGAATGGGTACTCTTTTGTTGCGGGGCTTAGGTACGACATAATTGTATAAATCTTGTTCAGTGTAGATGGTCATAGGGTGCACTAAGAATGAGAGGAAGCACATAGATTCCGAAAAGCCATTCAAACAGTGATAGGCTGAGGTACCACAGACAAAAAATATTCCTGAGGGTAGGCAGACTATTTGTGTGGGAGGAGTTACCCACCTGATGCACTGGGAGTTGGTTGTGTCTATAGTATTGCTAAATTTTACACGGGTGAGGTTTGAGGTATGGGTTATTTCCAGATTGGAAACAAGAGGTCCTACTAAAATGGAAGTGGTGTTTATTTCTGTGCTGAAGTTGTTCCATTGTTCAGGTACAGGGATTGAAATATGTGGCCTGTAGTGCAGGGGGAGGCACATTCAACAGTTAGTAGGGTTTTGGGCCAAGGCCTCATGGAGCCCAGTGAGGGTGGTATTAAATAGGCTTACCTGGTGAGTATGGGTATGGAGGGTTTCATGTAGTTTTGAGAGATCTAGTCCTTTGTAGGGGTTAGGGGTGCTCTGTACCCGGGTCAGTTGGGAGATTACTTCCTTTATGTGTTTTTCTCTTGCCTGATCTTGAACTCCACGCCCATCAGACATACTGGTATGGGTGAAGTAAGTCCAACAGACAGTGGCTCCAAGTCCTCCCGGACAACTAGGATTAAAAATTTTCCCTGTCCAATAATGAGTATTTGCATGCATGCAAAGAGTGGCAGAGTTACAGCAGTTGCGGGGCATATGGGTATGGGGCAGTGAAGGTGGGGTTTCCCTTAGATAAACTCCTATACGATGGGGCATCAATATTTCCGGGAAGCCACATTCTCCATAGAAACTCTTGGTAACGGGAGCTACTGGTCATACAGTGGCATGGAGGGGGTGCAGTGAGAATGAAAGGGGGTAAGAGAACAGTAAAGAGAAAAATATGATAAGGGAGGGCCATGGGGATTTACGATTTTAGTTACTTTCCTCACGGTTGCTTGAAGAGCAGGCCCAGATCCTCTAGAGGTTCACAGGAATAGCTAGCATTGTCTCCTGGATTTCCGGGTTCTTTTGGCAGTAGCCAGGGTTTGACTCCAGTGTGATGTATCCTAGACTCCACTCCAGCCACTTTAACCGCGGTTGGGGTAGATAAAATGACCGGGTAGGGTCCTTCCCAGGATGTATCTAGGGATGGGGAATCAGAGGGAAGGGACTTGACTAATACCATGTCACCAGGGTGGAATAATTCCTTTCCCTCTTCTCAGGGACAGGCTTCTTGTCATGTTTTAAGAACTTGCTGATATTTGGCTAAGGAGGTGATATCCGCAACTAAGTTGGCCGTCTCTCGGTCAAGCACAAGGTCATTGGTTAGGAAGGGCCGTCCATACAGCATTTCGTATGGGCTAAGTCCTGCTTTTTGGGGAGAGTTTCGGATTCTTAGTAAGGCTATAGGCAACAGAGCAGGCCATGTGAGGTGGGTTTCCTGGGTTAGCTTTTTTAGATGTTGTTTGAGTGTTTCGTTCATTTTCTCGACCTTCCCTGAGGATTGTGGCCTCCAGGTGCAGTGTAAGTGATATTGTATACCTGACATCTGGGATAGTCCCTGGGTTACTGTTGCCTTGAAAGCAGGGCCATTGTCACACTCTGTAAGCCTC
Organism: Pan troglodytes; assembly: GCF_028858775.2. Taxonomy (NCBI): domain Eukaryota; kingdom Metazoa; phylum Chordata; class Mammalia; order Primates; family Hominidae; genus Pan; species Pan troglodytes. Next base: position 43,101,474 of record NC_072413.2, read on the forward strand.
GGGGAAGTCCGCATCTGGGAATTATTTCATGAACTAGTGCCTTTATTACCTCTTGGGACTTTTCTGTCCTGCAGAGGAAGGCCTCTGCCCAACCAGTGAAAGTATCTACCGAAACGAGTAGATACTGAAATCCCTGAGATTTGGGTATGTGGGTAAAATCTAGTTGCCAGTCTTCTCCTGGGTAATGGCCTGTTCTTTGTTCTCCTGAAGAAGCTTGGCGATAAGGCAGGGGATTATTTCTTTGGCACACTTCACAGGCCCTGACTATCTGCTTGATAGTTTTGAAAAGGCCTGGTCCAGTAAATAATGATTTGGCCATCTGATGGGTGCTATCAATGCCTAAGTGAAAGGTTTGGTGAAGGGTTTTAAGTAATTTCCATTGGTTAGCTGCAGGCAAAAGTATTTTTCCTTCTTCGGTGGCTAGCCATCCTGAGGGGAGGAAACTATGTCCTCATGAGGTTCCCCATTCATTTCTTCTTCTGAGTACTGTGGCTTGGTTTCCTGGAGGGGATTACCCCATACTCAGGGTCCTTCTGTAAGCATTTCTAATGGAGGGTCCTGTCTTGCAGCTCTTTTTGCTTCAATATCTGCTTGGTGATTCCCTTCTATTTCCCTTTCCTTTCCTTTCTGATGACCCCGGCAGTGTAAGACTGCCACTTCTTTAGGTTTCTGTACCACCAATAATAATCTCCTAATGGCTTCCTGATGTTTGATAGGTGTTCCCTCGGAAGTTAGGAATTCCCTTTCTCTCCATATTGCTGCGTGGGCATGGAGGACTAGGTAAGCATACTTAGAGTCTGTATATATATATTTACCCTTTTCCTTCTCCTAATTCTAGTGCCTGACTGAGGGCTATTAGTTCTGCCAGCTGAGCACTAGTTCCTGGAGTGAAGGGATTACTTTCAAGTATTCCATTATCACTGACCACTGCATACCCCACTTTTCGAAGTCCTTTTTCTACAAAGGAACTTCCATCAGTATACAAGTTGAGGCTGGGATCAGTCAAGGGAACCTCTAGAAGGTCCCCTCGAGTGGCATAGGTTTGAGCAATTACTTGTTGACAGTTATGTTCTATATTTTCTTCATTGTCTGGAAGAAATGTGGCTGGGTTGAGTTGCACAAGTGTGCAGTCGCAGCACTGGCCCTTCAAGTAATAGAGCCTGATATTTATATTGATATCTGATATTGATATTGATAACTGATATTGTTGTCTGACAGCCACAAGTCTCCTTTAGCAGTGAGAATGCTGTTCACATCATGAGATGTCCACACAGTAAGATCTCTTCCCTGTATTATTTTAATGCTTCAGATACTAAGACTGCTACTGCCACCACTACCCGTAAACAATGAGGCCAACCCTTTGCCACTACATCAATTTCCTTACTCAGGTATGCCAGGGGTTGCAAGCTCGTCCCTCAGACCTGTGTAAGGACCCCTAGAGCTATTCCCATTTTTTCTGTGACATATAAAGAAAAGTCTTGCCCCGTTGGCAAGCTTAACATGAGTGGTTCTCTGTTTTCTACAGAACAAAGTTCCTACTCCGTGGCATAAATTTTTTTTTTTTAAGACGGAGTCTCACTCTTGTCGCCCAGGCTGTAGTGCAGTGGTGCAATCTCAGCTGACTGCAACCTCTGCCTTTCAGGTTCAAGCGATTCTCCTGCCTCAGCCTCATGAGTAGCTGGGAATACAGGCATGCGCCACCATGCATGGCTAATTTTTGTATTTTTGGTAGAGAAGGGGTTTCACCATGTTGGCCAGGCTGGTCTTGAACTCCTGACCTCAGGTGATCTGCCCACCTCGGCCCCACAAAGTGCTGGGATTACAGGCGTGAGCCACCATGCCTGGCCCCATAGCATAACTTTTAAGACCCTTAATAATCTTGCATCGGCTTAATTTATTTTTATATTACCTCTTACTATTTTTCTCTTCATGCACTATGCTCTCGCACTTTTAATACTAGTTTCTTTAGTTTGTATGTGAAGGACCTAGGTGCCCTTTCCTAGTTGTAATGGTCCATATCATGTCTGCTGTCTCAGTTAATAACTTGAGAAAGTGGAGGGTGCTTGAAGTATTAGCAAACTAGATTTCATGATTTACTATTTACTCTTTCGATATTTGAATTAGATGGAAGTATTATAACAAAGAAAAAATATATAATGATATTTGTGTGTGAAGAAGCCTTTAAACATATTTTCTATATATTTTAGAATTGAGACTTAATGAACAATATTTCTTTCAACATTTCTTTAAGAAAAAAATATAGTGTAAAACATAAAAATATATTAAAAATGATTAATGACAGCTTCTCTTATAAATGAAGTTAAACTCATTGGAGATAACATGTCTTTTATATTTTTTTGATGAGATTTGTCTAATCATTCGTCTCTTGATAGTTTATGTATAGATTTTATGTTTATGTGGACTGTTGAGCAAATTATTCCATTTACTGTGATTTTTTTCTCTTTGTCACAGAACACATTTTTGGGCTAACCCGTGTTTCTGTTAGTTGATGTGTGTACTAATTTTGATTGCATACTAAAGAAGAAATACATGAAAAATGGTCACTTACACGGATTTCTTTCTTTAATCTTTGCCATTTTCACATAAAGCCAGGTTACTATTAGCATTAGCAGTTGACAAAACAATCTATCTGCTGCTTAATTTTTAAAAATCAATTATTTGATTGACTTTATCACTGTTTAACTGCTTTTCTTTCATAAAACCTAAAGCAATACATATTTCTCTTTTCTTTTTTTGCCTTGATACATTCATCTAACATATATTTATGGAATACCTGGTATGTGCCAAACACTATATTAGGCTCCAGGAAAGAATAATCATCAAAACTAGACATAGATCCTATCCCCATGGAACTTACAGTCTAGTAGGATTGTAAATAAAGAATCAGAAACTAAGATAAAAGTTAACCTAGAAAAGCACAGATTGCTGTGACATTGACCTGATCTGTTTTCTGATGTCAGAGGATTTTCTTTTTGATGACCCTTTTGTTGCCTGATTATCATGCTGTGATAAGTCACTTGTATGCCTCTCACACCTCACCCTGACATGTAAACTCCTTAAGGAAAGGAAGGGGCCAGGCATGGTGGCTCACGCCTGTAATACCAGCACTTTGGGAGGCCGAGGCAGGCGGATCGTGAGGTCAGGAGGTCGAGATCAGCCTGACCAAAATGGTGAAACCCCATCTCTACTAAAAATACAAAAATGAACTGAGCATGGTGGTGCGTACCTGTAATCCCAGCTACTCAGGAGGCTGAGGCAGGAGAATCGCTTGAACCCAGGAGGTGAGGTAGCAGTGAGCCAAGATCACACCACTGCATTCCAGCCTGGGCGACAGAGCGAGACTCCATCTCAAAAAAAAAAAAAAAAAAAAAGGAAAGGAAGGTTTAAGTGCCTAGTCCATTCTAGTATTGCAGTTACAAACATTTATAATGACTTAATGAACGTGTGAATAAATTGTAAATTCTTTGTATGAAATAAATTTTCAGTTTTAAAAGACTATGTTACAATATCCTAAGATACTACATAATAAGCAAATATTTTTAAGTATTTGTTTTGTTTTTTGGGGGATTTACAGGGTCATCATCAAATCCACAGCAAATTTCCAGTTTTGACTTCACAACCACAAAAAAGGCTTTATCAGAAGACTCAGTAGTAGTTGTTGGAAAAGGTATTTCAAAGTTATTTCGCTTCTTAATTATATGTATTCATCATATAGAAGCAAAGCCTATCAATAAGGAATAGAAAAGAATGTGATTCAAGTGTTGAGTGGAACTTCTTTTTAAAAATGTATTACATTATCTTCATTAAAATAATTAGAAGTGAATACTTACCTTCACATTTGTATCTTCTAATGAAACTATAGTAAATTCATGTCATTAATTTTCAGAGAGATGTATTATGTGACAGCTGCAGTTTAGGTACTTCTAAGACTATTTTAGGATAGCTTACTTAGTTTTAGCATAGTTTAAATTCAAGTAGCCCTTATTTATCAGTGTAATAATCAATGTAAATTAATATAATTATCTCCCATAGAAGATCTAGACAAGTGAAAATTAAACTCCTGTTATATATTTTAAGGGGGCTAAGGGACCTTGAACAAAATTATTGCAAGTATCCTTTAAAGCTATTTTCTATTTTAATTGAAAACTAGAATGTGGTAATATACATTGAGGGTATGCATCTTATTTTTGTTCAATATAATGAAATAGAATAAACGTTTTGAAAAATTTGTCCTAACTTCTTTGCTTGATAGTCTCATTAGGTTATTTTAAAACCCTCCTCAGATTGGCTACAGCTTACTCTTGTAAACTTATTTTCTGTTATTCCTTTATTTGCCCAGCCAAGCTCATTTATTCGCTCCACATAAATCCTTTAGAAACTTTCAACTCTGCATGTAAACATCCCCATCTCATAGATTTCCCCCTCTCCTTCTTTACCTTATACAGATCCTTCCTGTCTTCAAATCCCAGCTCAAATCCTTGCTCCTTGAAACCATCTTAAACACCCAGCTCTGCCAGGCGCAGTGGCTCACTCCTGTAATCCCATTCTTTGGGAGGCCCAGGCGGGCAGATCACTTGAACTCAAGAGTTCAAGACCAGCCTGGACAACATGGCAAAACCCCATCTCTACCAAAAAAAAAAAAAAAAAAAAAAAAAATTAGGCAGGCCTGGTGCTGTGCGTCTGTAGTCCTAGCTACGCAGGAGGCTGAGGTGGGAAAATTGCTTCAGCTTGGGAGGTGGAGGTTGCAATGAGCCGAGATTGTGCCATTGCACTCCAGCCTGGGTGACAGAGAGAGACTATCTCAAAACAAACAAACAAACAAACAAACAAAAAACAGCTCACAGCAACCTTTTATGTGTGCTTACCACTTATAATATGCAGCTCTCACTTATTATCATGAACTGCGTTCTGCCACCTCTTATATTAATGCCCTATTAGGGTATTTGTTTTTATATTTTATAATTATTTAGCATGTTTTTCTTACTAACTGTGTTGTTTGATTCTTGAAGGCAAGAGCCTTGCCTTAAACTTTGTTATCTAGAGTACCATCACATAATTAGTTAATGACTATTTGGTGGTTGGTTGATTTCAGGCGTATTTGGAAGTTTAAGTTCAGCACCAGCAACCTGCAGCCAATCAGTGATATCTTCTGTGGAAAATGGGGATACATTTTCAATTAAACAAAGTATTGAACCACCATCAGGGATTTATGGAAGATCAGTCCAGCAAAATATTTCATCATATCTTGATGTTGAGAATGAAAAAGATGTAAGGTTATTTGCTAATTATTAGAATAAATTTAAGCTTACAGTATGTCATTGTTTTGTGTATATCAGATGTGGGGTGTTGAAAGTATTTCAATTAAAATTTAAAAAATCTTAGTGCAGTTGAAATTTTGAGCCTTGGCAATGTGGCAAAGCCCTGTCTCTAGGAAAAATACAAAAATTAGCCAGGAAAAATACAAAAATTAGCCCGAGAAAGTAGAGAGCCTATTTTCTCTAGGAAAAATACAAAAATGTAGCTACAGCCATGCGTGCCTATGGGCCCAGCTACTTGGGAGGCTGAGGTAGGAGGATCACTTGAGCTCGGACGGTCGGACTTGAGCTGCAGTAAACCGTGATTACGCCACTGTACTCCAGCCTGGGCAATACAGTGAAACTGTCTCAAAAAAAAAAAAAAAAAGGAATTTTGATTCTTAATCATTTAAATATAGATTATTCGTCCTTCCCACTTAATAAAGGCATTCTTATCCTGGGGATAAAGTATGTAATATACTTTGTATTCTCCATGTACTTTATATTTTACATGTACTATATATACATATATATGTATGGGTATATTCTGTTTTCTAGGACACACTTAAGTAGTGACAGACTAATATCCTCAGACACAAATTAGTTATCTGAGACGAAGATATTTTAAATATCAAAGTCCCTGAATATTTTCAGATTTTCAACTTTTTCATGCAGGCTAAAGTTTCTATTTCTAAATCTACTTATAACAAGATGAGACAAAAGAGAAAAGAAGAGAAAGAACTGTTTCACAATAAAGATTGTGAAAAGAAGGAAAAAAATTCCTGGGAACGAATGAGACATACAGGAACTGAGAAAATGGCATCTGAAAGTAAGTGTAATTTAAGTTTTGGTATTTTTTTTTTCTAGTAATTGTCTAAAGCTGGTGAAATGAGGTTTCACTGAGGGTAATATATGACTAAGAATGAAATATCTTATATAACACCGAAATTTGCAAGTTCTGCCTTTAATTAGCTTTGTGACCTGGAAGCAGCCCTCAGTTTTCTGCCCCTGTGAATATCTTGATTATCTCAAAGGTCCAGATTATCTCAAGGATCTCTTCTATACTCCTGGAAATATTCCTGTTTTACTGAGGAGTGGTATCCCATTTTATAGTAGATAACTGAGATGGTGATACTGGTTTATATTACATCATGATCCAAAAAGGCCATTGCATTTGTCATTTATTCAGTCTATCCTTGAGTACCTACTATGTTTTGTGCTTGGTCAAGAGTAGGCTCTATGTTTCCTGGTGTTGTTTTTTAAAATATTGAATACATGTTAGGTATAGTAGCAACTAGGAAAAATCAGAGGTTGAAATGAAAAATCATGTGAACTATAATAAACATTAAGTATTATTGCTTAATTACTGTTTTGTTAAATATTATTAAGAAATAAACTGAAATATAAACACTATTAAATTTATGTTGTATCTGAAGTCTAGATAGCAACAAAATACTCAAGAAGGTTACAAAAATACTCTAAATTTAATAGACAATATACTTCTTTTGAAGGTAAAAATAAAAAAGATTTAACCTAAATTAATGTCTGAGGTTTTTCCTAGCTTTTATTTCCATTATAATGCAACAAGTGGAGAAAACTGTATTTTCAAAGCTAATCACTGTTGAGAGTATGCCTGATGAGAGGTGTTAGCCTGTACAATTGTGGCTGAAGATGTCCCTAAAACCCATTAAATGTAGGTGTTTGTGAAATTTAAGCCTCTTAGCATTCTCAGATAATTCACTATTTGTTATTGTCATAAAATTCAGGGAGAGAAAAACCCACGAAACTTCCTACCTAACTTAGCCAGTGTGAAGAGTAGAAATAGAAGTACAAGATTACAAATAGTAATAAATCATAAATTTGGGGTATTAATTCTTGATGGATCAACTAATTTTGTGATTTTTGCCTACAATGTAGGCTTTAAAGATTAGGTTTCTGAGAAGTATAAGGAGAGTACTGCTTTGAAGTTACCCTTATATTATTTGAAAATAAGAATATGCTTACACAATTATTATCTTGATCAGCTCAAAGTGTAGTTGTTTAGCTCTGTTTATGGTTATGAACATATTAGCAGAAATAATTTTTAATAGCTAAATTCTAATTGGATATGCCTCCAGTTAAGAAACTTTCTATCAGTTAGATCACTGCTACTCAAAGTGTGTTTCATAGACTGTGTGAACTGTTTATTACTCATCTATGATAACATACATACAGACAATATTTAGCTTCTAGAAACTATTTTAACAATTTGACAATGCCACAACACTTTTATTGTACTTTATAAAAGTATCAGTCTGCAACATAGTGGAAGTTTTGTTGTTTTTTGTTGGTTTTTTTTTTTTGAGATGGAGTTTTGCTCTGTCGCCCAGGCTGGAGTGCAGCTGCACGATCTTGGCTCACTGCAACCTCCACTTCTTGGGTTCAAGCGATTCTTCTGCCTCAGCTTCCCGAGTAGCTGGGACTACAGGTGTGCACCACCATGTCAGGCTAATTTTTGTATTTTTAGTCGAGACGGGGTTTCACCATGTTGGACAGGCTGGTCTCGAACTCCTGACCTCGTGATCTGCTCACCTCAGCCTCCCAGAATGCTGGGATTACAGGTGTGAGCCACCATGCCCAGCCAACAGTGGAAGTTTTTTTAAAAAAAAATCTTCATTTGAGCATCACTACTTTCAATTGATATTCTATACACCTCCTTTTTCAAAATAACATTCTTCAGGTGAAAACAAAATAAAGATAGGTGATAGTACTTTGTATTGTTATAATCTCAAGGTTGAAAATTTGGTGTTTATCTGTATCTCTTTCTAATGAGTTATTGTTTCATGAGCGTGGGAATGGATTGGATATATTAAGGGAATTCTTAAAACTTCCACATTGGTTTCTTCATCTGTAATATACTACTAATAATTACTATGTAGGGTTGTTGAATGAATTAAATTAGATAGTATGAATGATGGACTTAGCACAATACCAGGGAAGATAATAAATGATAATAGTGCTTTTTTTTATTTGCTATTCTTTCAGGATTGGGATATTCCAAAGCTGGAGGATTTTATTTATACATGTTAGTCTTAGATGTGAAGCCTAATGAGGGTCCATCTGAACCATCAAAAAAAAGTGAAAGGGGTCTATTATATTCTTTAATTGGTATATCATCTTCCTCACATAACAAAAACTGGTACTGATTTATCACTATAGTAATTTAAGGCATCATATTTTACCTTTTTACATTTTTTGTTAGATATATGATGAATTTTTTGAAAGCAGAGATTCTGTCTTATACCTCTTTATATAAGATCACAGGTAATGGTGGCCGTAGATCTAAGTCCTGCCTCTCCCACTCATTAGCATTGGAACCTTAAGTAAATTTCTTAGTCTCTGTAAAATGCAATTATTTTCTCAGCTGCAAAATAAAGATAGTTAGAATACCTACCTCAGCTTTGTTGAGATAATTAAATGCAGTAAAGTTTGCAAAGCGTTTATCCCAAGGTCTGGTGTATAGTATTTAATAAATGCTAGCTAATATCATTAACACCTTGTTGCCTTTGGATTTTAAATGACCAACTCTGAATATGTAATTAGTATGCAACATCAAGTGAAATCTCTTATATTTGTGATTTCAGGTAATATTTTCTCACAGATAACATGGTTAATAAACAATTTTTGATGATAGTTTCTAGTGACTAATATTTCCTTTCTAAAAATATCTCTTAATATGGAAAAATAGCCAGTAAATCTTTACCTACTTATAAAAGCCCATTCTATTTGACCCTTTTCTTTTTAATATCTCCACTGCACGTGTCTTGCATTATACGGTGCTCTCAAGGATATTATCCTGAGCACTCAAAGAGGATGATTTGTTTTCTCAGCTTATAGTACAGTGCCTTACATCTGGAAAATGCTTGGTTAATGTCTTATTATAGAAGAAACATCATTCTTATTACTACACATGGTCTTAGAATTTGTAATAGGCCACTAATTCTATATCGATAGAGAAAATCAACTAGAATTCTACATAGAGATGCCATGAACCTTCATCTTCACTTCTCAGTTATAAAACAGGTATATATCCACATTTTTACAAAATGGGATCGTACTGCTTCTTTTGCTTTTAGCTGTTAAAATAAAGCTAGACTTTGTTATGACTCACGACTGAAAAATTACTTGTAGTTTTATTAAATATAATTTGTTAATAATTTTGCATATAAAAAGTAAAGTTTTCAATAGTTTTGCATATAAAAAGTAAAGTTTTCAATAGTTTTGGTTTCTGGGTACTGTAATTTTCCTCAAGACTAAACTAATAGTACTAAGTTTCCATAATAAATATTCATCACAACTGTAGTCAGAATAATGTTTGTACCCTTTGTATGAAGGACTCTTGGCCGGGCATGGTGGCTCATGCCTGTAATCCCATCACTTTGGGAGGCTGAGGCGGATGGATTGCTTGAGGTCAGAAGTTGAAGACCAGCTTGACCAACATGGTGAAACCCTGTCTCTACTAAAAATACAAAAATTAGCTGGGCGTTGTGGTGCGCACCTGTAGTCCCAGCTACTTGCGAGGTTGAGGCAGGAGAATTGCTTGAAGCAGGGAAGTGGAGGTTGCAGTGAGCTAAGATCGTACTACTGCACCCTAGCCTGGGCAACACAGTGAGACTCCATCTCAAAAAGATAAAAATTTTTTTAAAAAGGTTCTCTCATAGTTTATTTAATGTATTTTGTTTTAGGTGAAACACCTACTGGAGCTATTTCACAGTATAAAGAAAAGATGCCTTCTGTCACTCATAGTCCAGAAATAATGGATCTGTCAGAACTACGGCCATTCTCTAAACCAGAAATAGCACTGACAGAAGCCCTGAGGCTTTTGGCTGATGAGGATTGGTAAGTTCACCATCCTTAACTTAAAACTAAGCAGAGTTCAAAAGCTTTCTGTAAATATTTAATTAAAAATCTTGAAACACATTTTCTATTAAAATAATCTTAGAAATGATTATTTAGTTCTTAGGCATCAGAGTCTTTTCAGCTCATTAATGTAGCTGAACTCTGGCCCTAATAGTACTTTATTACCAGTTGTATTATAGCTTACATGCCATAAACATATAATTTAGCTTTATAATGGATTATGTAAACCCTTTGATAATGAGATACAAATTTCACCATTTCTCAAAGTATTTCTCTGTAAAATATAATTATTAATAGTCCTGGAAATACTTACCTGCTCTTATTGTAGTGATAGCGGCCAACCAACCAGCCCAGCCAATAACTCAAGGGAGACAAAAGACAGTGGCAATGTGCATCCCACGTGTTTCAGCGGGAGCATCCACTTACTGCCTTTGTCCCATTTCCTCCCTTGTTCCTTCACTATCTCTCATTATACCCATCTTATACCTCTTCATCAGTTTTGCCTGTGTTCTAGAGCATATTCATCAACTTTAAAATATGCCATAATATCTCTTATTTTTTAAAAACCTCCAGGCCGGGTGCAGTGGCTTACGCCTGTAATCCCAGCACTTTGGGAGGGTGAGGTGGGCGGATCACAAGGTCAGGAGTTCAAGACTAGCCTGGCCAACATAGTGAAACCCCATCTCTACTAAAAATACAAAAAAAATCAGCCAGGCATGGTGGCGGGCACCTGCAGTCCCAGCTACTTGGGAGACTGAGGCAGGAGAATTGCTTGAACCCGGGAGGTGGAGGTTGCAGTGAGCCGAGATTGGGCAACTGCACTCCAGCCTGGGCAACAGAGTGAAACTCTGTCTCAAAAAAAAAAAAAAAAAAAAAAAAAAAAAATAGAAGTTCTGCAGAATTTAATCCACTGGCATTCTCTTTCTACATTCATTTTGTAGCTCAAGGGCAGTCTTTCTGGCAATCTTTTTCTGTAAAGATCCAGGTAATAGGCGTTTTAGACTTTGCAGGGCAGATGCCTCTGTTGCAAATACTGAACTCTGTTGTTGTGCAAAAGCAGCCTTAAAACGGTATCTAAACAAATGGGCATAGCTGTGTTTCTATAAAACTTTACTTATAAAACATTATATGAAAACTTTACTCATTAAAAAAATCTGATAGAGCCACATTTGGCCCATGAGCCATAGTTTGCCAATCCCTTCTTAAATTATTTCATTCAGTCTCACAGCTTTAAATTCCATCTAAACTCTGATTTTTCATAAATGTATATCTGTATCCCTGGTATCATTTTGAGCTCTAGACTCAAAAAGAAGTAATCCAACAGCCTAACTTGGCCCTTTTTCTTAGATGCCAGTAGACATCTTAAATTTAACATATCCAGAAAAGAAATCCTGAACTTCTTCCTGCCAACATGGATTAACAGGACTGTATTTGCCCTCATAACGTGAAAGATCTAACAAAATTATACAAAATATATGAAACAATAGTTTTCAAGGGGTGGGCACAGTGGCTCACGCCTGTAATCTCAGCACTTTGGGAGGCCAGATGACTTGAGGTCAGGAGTTCGAGACCGGCCTGGCCAACATGGTAAAACCTTGTCTGTACTAAAAAACACAAAAAATCAGCTGGTGCATGGTGGCACACATCTGTAGTACCAGCCACTTGGGAGGCTGAGGCACAAGAATCGCTTGAACCTGGGAGGCAGAGGTTGCAGTGAACCGAGATCATGTCACTGCACTCCAGCCTGGGTGACAGAGTGAGACTCCATCTCAAAAACAAAGAAACAACAACAAAAAAACAATAGTTTTCAAGACACTGTTCACCAGGCTATGGAAAGATGTTGATCTCTGAGAGACAGGAAACAAACCAGGTGAGCCATACAATTACCCAGCTTGCTTTCTGGAGTTTCCAGATTGCAGCTAAAGGAAGGGAAAACAGGCAGATAGCATCAGAGATGGACATGGTGCTGAGAGTTTGAGGAGGCCATGGTGACTAGACTTTGCAGGACAGAATGCCAGATAGAGCTCCACAGAGAGCTCCAGAGATCATAAGAGGATTTTACTCAAATGTTTAGCAGACAACTGGTCGGGGCATGCATGTAAATACATTTCCTGAGGCCAGAACAAGAACCACTCAAAAAAGTTACAAGGAACAACGTCAGGAGCATATACAATGTTAATAATACTTCCTGTTCCCACCAGCAGAGTGGAAAAGTTCATAATTCACAGGGCACTGGGTAGAATACTCAGAGTTTTGCTCCATAGTGTAGTAAAATAAACCATAGACTGAATGTTAGTTTGGTTCCTACCCAATGAAGTTTAAAATCAAGGCCTAAGATGATCAAACATTTGATCCTTATTTGAAATACATTTTCAAATAACTATATCCCAGAACAAAGCTGAAGAATATTTATAGGAATACAAAAATAGCTAAAGTGAAATTACCAGGCATGCAGAGAAGCAGGAAAATATAACCAATAGTGAGAAGAAAAAAAGCCAAGTGAAACCAATGCAAAAATGACACAGGTGATAGAATTAGTAGACAAAGACATTGTAACTGTAACTACTGCATGCATTAAAGAGGCCGGAGGAAAGGTTGAGCAAGTAAAGAGATATAATATATATAAGAAACCCAAAACTAATATCTACAGATGAAAGCTATAATGTCTGAGATAGGAAATACACTGGATGAGTTTAATAGGTTAGACATTCCAGAAGAAAAGATTAGTGAAGTTGAAGACGTAACCATTGAAACTATTCAAAATGAAACAATGAAGCCTGACCAATAAGGCAAAATCCTGTGTCTACCAAAAATACAAAAATTAGCTGGGTGTGGTGATGCACACCTGTAGTCCCAGCTACTGGGGCGACTGGGGCAGGAGAATCACTTAAACCCGGGAGGCGGAGGTTGCAGTGAGCTGAGATCGTACCACTGCACCCAGCCTGGGCAACAGGGTGAGACTCTGTCTCAAGTAAAAAAAAAAAATCAAAATGAAACAATGAGAGAAACAAGACTGAAAAAAAAGTCCAAAAAATCTGTCAATTGTGGGACAACTTCAAGTTATGTGTAATTGGAGTTACCAGACAGAGAAGGAGACAGAAAAGAATGTTTGTAGAAAAAAAATGGACAAAATTTGTTCAAATTGGATGAAAACTATAAACCCAAAGATCTAAGAAGTTCAATGAACACCAAACACAAGAAACATGAAAAGAAATATTTCAAAGGAGATATAATCAAAAGGCCTAAAATTAGGGATGGAGAAAATCTTAAAAATAGCTAGGGGCAAGACATTACATATAGAACAAACATCAGACTACTCATCAAATACACTGCAAACCAAAAAACAGTTCAGTGAGATCTTTAAAGTACTGAAAGGAAAAACAAACTGTCAATCTAGAATTCTATATCCAATGAAAATATCTTTCAAAAATAAAAGTAGTGGGCCAGGCATGGTGGCTCACTCTTGTAATCCCAGCACTTTATGAGGCTAAGCCAGGAGGGTTGCTTGAGCCCAGAAGTTAAAGACCAGCCTTTGCAATATAGCAAGACCTCATCTCTAGAAGAAAAAAAAAAGAAAGAAAAAAAATTTAAAATCTGGATGCAGTGATGTGTTTCTGTAGTCCCAGCTAATCAGGAGGCTGAGGCAGAAGGATCGCCTGAATCCAGGGGTTCGAGGCTGCAGTGAGCTGTGATTGTGCCACTACACTGCAGCCTGAGCAACAGAGCAAGACCTTGTCTCTAAAAAAAAAAAAAAAAAAAAAAAAAAAAAAAAAAGTTTTAAAAGAAGCAAAATGTCTGACAGTTTGATACAAAGGCCCAAAGGGAAGACATGGCAGTATTGCTTTACCAAGGCAACAAAGGAGATAAAATATAACTATATAACTATAAAAATAATTATAAAGAAAAGATGGGACAAATAGAAAACAAACAGCAAGATGATAGACTTAAACCCAATCATCTAATCACATTAAATGTAGATGAACTAAACACCCTAGTGAGATTAGATTAAAAAGCAAGACCCAACTATATGCTACCTATAAGAAATTCTGTTTAAATATATAGATACAAATAAGTTAAAAGTAGAGATTCAAAAAGATGTTTACCATGTTAACACTAATCAAAAGATAGATTACATGGCCATATTAATATCAAAGTATATTTCAAAGCAAAGAATATTAATGAGAGTATTTATTTTATATTGTTATGTAACAAATTGCCACAAACTTAGTGGATTCAAACCACACAAATTGATTAACTCTCAGTTTTCTGGGTCAAGAGATCAGATATAAGTTAACTCAGCTCTTTGCTCAAAATACCACTAGGCTGAAATCAAAGTATCAGCCAGGGATGTGATCTCTTCTTTCAATTTTCTTAGAAGCTCATTGTTTGGAAGAATTGTCTTCCTTGTAGATGTGCAACTGTGGTTTTCATTTTTGTATTAGTCCGTTTTCATGCTGCTGATAAAGACATATCCAAGAGGAGAAGAAAAATAGTTTTAATTGGATTTAACAGTTCCACATGACTGGGGAGGCCTCAGAATCATGGCGGGAGACAAAAGGCACTTCTTACATGGTGGCAGCAAGAGAAAATGAAGTAAAAGCAGAAACCCCTGATAAACTCATCAGATCTTGTGAGACTTATTCACTATCATGAGAATAGCATGGGAAAGACTGGCCCCCATGATTCAGTTACCTCCCTGTGGTTCCCTCCTGAATCCTGGGACATAGCCAAACCCTATCAATTATCTTACTAGCTGTCAGCCAGGGACCCTCTCATCTTCTAGAGGTCAACCTTGTGTCCTTATTATGTGCCACACACACAGATATAGATTCTCTCAACATGTAGCTTACTTCTTCAAAGTCAGGAGGAGAATCTCTGCTGCTGCTGGTTATCTCTTTTAAGGGAGGTAAAGCCTCCCCAGGATAATCTCCCTTTTGATTAACTTGAAGTCAACTGATTAGGGACCATAATTAAATCTGCAAATCTCTTTTGCTGTCGCACTCAATATGATCACAGGGAGTGATATCCCAACACATTCACGTATCAATCACAGGGAGTGATATCGCAACACATTCATGGAGATGGTGTAATACAGTCTGTGTAAATCAGGAGTAGGAATTATGGATGCCATCTTAGGATTCTGTATACCACATCCAGAATAAAGAGGGTCGTTTTATAGTTATAAAGGAATTAATTCATCAAGAGGACATGGCAGTCCTGATGTTTATTTACCATATAATATTGCTTGAAAATACATTAAGCAAAAACTAATAGAACTGCAAGGAGAAATAAATCTGTAATTATAATAGGAACTTCAATAATCCTCTCTCATTAATTAATAGAACAAGTTGAAAGAAAATCAGTAAAGATGGCCAGGTGTGGTGGCTCATGCCTGTAATCTCAACACTTTGGGAGGCCGAGGCGGGCGGATCACGAGGTCAGGAGATTGAGACCATCCTGGTTAACACGGTGAAACCCCTTCTCTACTAAAAAAAAAAAAGAGCCAGGCATGCCTGTAGTCCCAGCTACTGGGGAGGCTGAGACAGGAGAATCGCTTGAACCCAGGAGTCAGAGGTTATAGTGAGCCTAGATCGGGCCACTGCACGCCAGCCTGGGTGACAGAGCGAGACTCCATCTCAAAAAAAAGAAAAAAGTAAAGATGTAGAAGACTTGGACAACACTTTTTTGTATGTATTTTTAGTAGAGATGGGGTTTTTCTATGTTACTCGGGCTGGTCTCAAATACCTGGGCTCAAGCAATCCATCCACCTCAGCCTTCCAAAGTGTTAGGATTACAGGCTTAGGTCACTGCACCTGGCCTGAACAACAGTATTGACCAATTTTGTCATGGGATCCTTAAGGTGTTACTTTGCCAGCCAGAAACCTCTGTGGCCAGTGCTGCCTTTGCCCAAGTTTTGCTCAGGCCCACTTGGGCTCTTTCCGCCCACTTGGCCTCCCAGGCTGTGCTTGGCTTTTGCTACCAGCCCAGATCCCATGCCTAGAAAGGGTGAGCCAGGCACAGAGCAGCGAGGGGTGCATGAGCATGGGGTCCGGCCGCTGCACACAGCCAGGCATATGCTGGTTGTGGCAGGATAAGCAACTCCATGCACTGGAACAGCTGCTGGCTTCCTGCTACAGCTGGACCAGACGTACCACAAGCAGCTTCCACTGTGGGCACCAGGGAATGTGGTGGCACCCAGAAGCTTGGAGATGCCAGCAACTGCAGAACCCCAAAGAGAGTATCACAGCCCTTGCTTGGGAAGCTCCTAAGTCTGGGTTCCCCATAGGGCCACAGCTCTTTTCTCCTTCTTTCTTCTCACCTTCTCGTTGCCCACAATGTCATGAGCGGTGGCAAAGTGATTGGGGTTGGGGGAGATTTCATCCATGTTTGTGTTACAGATGTTTCAGTCCCGAATTCTTGTCCTGAGTCCAAGAAGAATTAGGTATGTGGACAACTGGAGCATACCTCCAGTTGTGGAGCAAGGTGAAGAGGTGCTTTATTGAGCAACAGTATACCTCTCAGAAGACCTGAAGTGGGTAGCTCCTTTCTGCAGGCAAGTTGTCCTGACATCTGTGCAACCCTCAGTGGAGGGGAGACCCAGAGTGGGTAGCTCCTATCCACAGGCAGGTCATCCTGATGTCTGTGCAGCCCTAAGTGGAGAGGAGACCCGGAGTGGGTAGCTCCTATCCGCAGGCAGGTCGTTTTGGTGTCTCTGCAGCCCTCAGTGGAGAGGAGACCCAGAGTGGGTAGCTTCTATCTGTAGGCAGGTTGTGCTGATGAGTGTACAGCTCTCAGCAGAGAGGAGACCCTTAGAGGGTAGCTTTTCTCCACAGGCAGGTCATCCCATCTTCCAGACTCTGGCTGAGTCCAGGATTTTTATGGGCTTCAGAGGGGAAGACGTGCATATTGATTGGTCCGTGGGCAGGCCTGGAAAAAGCACCATAAGTTCTCACTCCAGTCTGTGGAACTAGCAGCCCACTCCCACAAGCTTCAGTCTGTCCCTGGCTTGAAGGTACGGCTTCACCTGCCCCTTTCTGCCCAGGAGCCTGTCTGCCTCCTGCCACCATCAACCTGCTGTCCATAGTGCCCAGGCTGTTTGTGCTGAGGGGTGCCTGCAGGCCCACACCAAGCCGCTCTTAGCACCCTCCTGGCTTCCTTCCCATGCTTATTGGTGCCCAAAGTCCAGAGGGGACCATGTCAGCACTGCCCCAAGTGTGTGCACACCTGGCTAGGTCCTGACAGCATCCAGGATCAGCCACAACTTTGCTCCAAAATTGGAGGTTGTGCTGGGAGTGGGGAGAACCAGGCAGTGGGAGAAGGCGCTTCTGAGCCTGTGGGGGGCAGGGGGGTTTCCAGGGCCCCTGAGAACACAGGAATGCCCAGGTCTGCAGCTGTGGCTGAGTGGCTGCAGCTGCACCCAGGAGGTCAGGGCTCCTACCCCTTCTACTCAGACGGGGGCATGGCTCCCACCTGTTCCTGGCTCCCGCTGGCTCCAGGGAGCACACAGTCCCAGCGCACTTCCCCTGCCACAGCTGGTGTCTTCACAGCAGCCACTCCAGAGGGGCTGCCACTGCCATCAATGTGACCCAATTAACATTTATAACACATTCCACCTACAGCAGCAGAATTCACATTCTGTTCAAGTCCACAAGATATATTTACCAAGAAAGACCTTATTCTAGGCTATAAAACAAGTAATTTAAAAGGATTCAGATTTTATAAATTTTGTTCTCTGGAATTAAATTGGAAATTAATGACAGGTATTTGGAAAATGCTCAAATATTTAGAAACTAAGTAACACACTTATATGTGTAACCTATGGATCTAAGAAGAAATAAGAAATCAAAAGGAAAATTACAAACTATTTTGAATTTGATGAAATAAAGAATGAAACATCAAAATTTATGGAATGTAGCCAAATTAAAGAGGAATATGTCACAGTATAACACCTATATTAGAAAAGAAGAAAAGTTCTATATCAAGGAAATCAGCTTTCACCTTAAACTAGAAACAGAAGAGCACATGAAGCCCAAAGTAAGCAAAGAAAGGAAATAATAAAGATCCATGTGGAAATCATTGCAGTGGAAAACAATAGAGAAAATCAATGAAAGCAAAAGCAGGTTCTTGGAAGAAGATCAATAAAACGGATAAGCCTCTAGTCAGATTGACCAAGACAAAGAAGAGAAAAATTACAAACATGAAGAATGAGAGAAGAAACATCACTACTGATCATACAGCTGTTAAACAGATAATATAGAAATATGATAAACAGCATGATGCCCCAAAATTCAACAACTTAGGTGAAATGGACAAATTATTTAAAAGACACAAACTACCAAAACTCATTCATAAAGAAATAGATAACTTGTGACCGGGCACGGTGGCTCATGCCTGTAATTCCAGCACTTTGGGAGGCCAAGGCAGGCAGATCACTTGAGGCCAGGAGTTCAAGACCAGCATGGCTAACATGGTGAAACCCCATCTCTACTAAAAATACAAAAATTGGCCAGGTGTGGCGGCCCATGCCTGTAATCCCAGCTATTCAGGAGGCTAAGGCACAAGAATCGCTTGAACCCAGGAGCAGAAGGTTGCAGTGAGATGAGATCGCACCACTGCACTCCAGCCTGGGCAACAAAGCGAGACTCTGTCTCAAAAAAGTAATAATAATAATAACTTGTATAACCCAGTATCTATTCATGAAATTGAATTTTTGTTTAAATTTTCCCACAAAGAGGCCAGGAGTGGTGGCTCACGCCTGTAATCTTAGCACTTTGGGAGGCCAAGGCGGGCAGATCACTTGAGGTCAGGAGTTCGAGATCACCTGGCCAACATGTGAAACCTCATCTCTCCTAAAAATACAATAATTAGCCGGCCATGGTGGCACATGCCTGTAATCCCAGCTACTCCAGAGGCTGAGGCAGGAGAATCACATGAACCCAGGAGGTGGTGGTTGCAGTGAGCTGAGATCACGCCACTGCACTCCAGCCTGGGCAACAGAGCAAGACTCCCTCTCAAAACAAAACAAAACAAAAAAAGTTTCCACAAAGAAAACTTCAGTTTCTGATAGTTTATCCCAAAATTTTTACAAAGATACCAATTCTACATATGCTTCTAGAACGTTGAATAAGATGGAGTTCTTCTCATCTCATTGATTGAGGCCACCATTACTCTGATACTAAAACCATACAAAGACAGGAAGACTACAGACTGATTCTTAATATAGCACAAGAACATAGAGATAAAAATTCTTAACACAGAACTTCTTATTTCCCCTCTTCCTAATCTGAAATATACTTCTCGCTCAGTGTTCACTGTCTTAGTTAATAGCCCTGCCTTACACATTTGGTTGTTCATTCCAAGTCAGGGTTGACTTTTTTTTGTCTTTGTTTGTTTGAGACAGAGTCTCACTGTGTCACCCAGGCTGAAGTGCAGTGGCACGATCACAGCTTACTGCAACCTCGACCTCTGTGGGCTCAGGTGATCCTCCCACTTCAGCCACACAAGTAGCTGTGACTACAGGTGCACACTACTACGCCTGGCTAATTTTTGTATTTTTTGTAGAGACAGAGTTTCACCCAAGCTAGTCTTGAAATACTGGGCTCAAGCAATCTGCCCACCTCAGCCTCCCAAAGTGTTAGGATTATAGGCGTGAGCCACTGCACCTGGCCTCTCATTTCTTTACATTCCATCAATTCTTATATTTTCAGAACATATCCTGAAACCAATTACCTACTGCAATCTCTGCTGCCATCCCTCCAGTTCATGCCGTAATTATCTCCCACATGGCTATCGTAGTTTCATCACCGGTTTCCATGCTTGCATTATTACTCCATCTCATATAACAGCCATTGATGCTGTTAAGATATAAACCAGACCATGGGACTTCCTCACAGAAAGCACTTTGGTAGCTCTCTGGAACACTAGGGAAAAAATTTTAAATCCTTACCAAAAATTGTAACTGTTTATTACCAAGGGACAGATAATGAAGGATCAGCTAACCAGGCCTATTGTTAAATCATAAAAGGGTCTATGCATCAAGAAGATGTATCAGTCCTAACACACACACACACACATACACATACACATAAATACATATAGAGAGAGCATGCATGAATGCTTCAGAATACATGAAGAAAACAACTAATAGAAATTTAAGGAGAAATACACAAATCTACAATTATATCTATTATAATTGTATAAGGTATACAATTATAGATTGTGTAAGTTAATATAATTATAATCTTTTAAATCTAAAAGATATAAAAGTTATCTTTACACTATAATGTAGTCTAATAAGTGCACAGTAGTATTGTGCCTAAAAAAATCAATATGCCTTAATTAAAAAATACTTAATTGCTAAAAAATACTACTGATCACCTGAACCCTCAGTGAGTTGTAATCTTTTTGCTAGTGGAGGATCTTACCCTGATGTTGATGGCTGCTGACTGATCAGGGTGGTAGTGGCTGGCTGTGGTAATTTTAGCAATCACAGTAAATATTACTGCCCATTGACAGTGTACCTGGTCACTCAGGAGCTCTGATGGAGATGTACAAGGAGATTAATGTTGTTTTCATGCATGCTAACATAATTTCAATTCTGAAAATTTAGCACCTAAGAATCATACTGGTTTTGAAAGTCCTAGATGGCATCTTCTAATAGGAGGCTGTTTCATTTACATTGAATATCTGCTGTTTCGTGTAGCTACTTGTATCTATTACCTTACCTAGATCTTATGGATAACTTGCTGCAGCTTCTACATTAGCACCTACTGCTTCACATTGCACTTTTATTTTATTTTTTCTCTTTGAGACGGAGTCTTGCTTTGTCATCCAGGCTGGAGTGCAGTGGTGCGATCTTGGCTCACTGCAACCTCCACCTCCCAGGTTTAAGTGATTCTCCTGCCTCAGCCTCCCGAGTAGCTGGGATTACAGGTGTCCACCACCATGCCCAGCTGATTTTTGTATTTTCAGTAGAGACAGCGTTTCACCATGTTGGCCTGGCTGGTCTCAAACTCCTGACCTCTTGATCCACCTGCCTCGGCCTCCCAAAGTGCTGGTATTACAGACATGATTCACTGCACCCACCCCACATTGCACTTTTATGTTATGGAGATGGCTTCTTTCCCTCAACCTCATGAACCAACCTCTGCTAAACTCAAAACTTTTCTTCTGAGCCTTTCTCACGTTTCTGAACCTCTTCCTTGGCAATATTCCATACACAGAAAATAAGACATTTGTGATCCTGTTCCAGTTGAGTCCCATTTAACGAATGATCTTGTCATTTCTTTTTCTCATAGGGAGAAGAAAATTGAGGGACTGAATTTTATTAGATGCTTAGCTGCTTTTCATTCTGAGATACTGAACACAAAGTTGCATGAAACAAATTTTGCAGTTGTTCAAGAGGTAAACTTATTTTTCAGATGAGTTAAGGATTGTTAGAATAACAAAGGATAAATATGCTATGTTTATTTGACCTTTAAAATTTTTAAACAACTCTGTACCATATGATATAAAAGGCTTGTATTTAATTAAAGTAGTCCATGTCTTAATTTGCAACATTAAGAGAAACTTAATAGATGTTGATTCTTAGGACAAAAGATAATATATATTAAGATGTGGGGTTTTGTTTGTTTGTTTTTGAAACGGAGTCTTGCTCTGTTGCCCAGGCTGGAGTGCAGTGGTGGGATCTCGGGTCACTGCAACCTTCTCCTCCTAGGTTCAAGAGACTCTCCTGCCTCAGTCTCCCAAGTAGCTGGGATTACAGGCACACACCACCACACCTGGCTAATTTTTGTATTTTGAGTAGAGACAGGGTTTGACCATATTGGCCAGGCTGGTCTTGAACTCCTGACCTCAGGTGATCCACCCACCTCGGCCTCCCAAAGTGCTGGGATTATAGGTGTAAGCCACCACGCCCGGTTTAAGATACGTTACTTGAAGCCAGGAGTTTGAGACCAGTCGGCCCAACATGGCAAAACCCCATTTTGACTAAAAATACAAAAATTAGCCAGGCATGGTGGTGTGCATCTGTAATCCTAGCTACTCAGGTGGCTGAGGCATGAGAATTGCTTGGACCTGGGAGGCAGAGGTTACAGTGAGCCGAAATCATGCTACTGCACTCCAGCCTGGTCGACAGAGCGAGACCCTAACTCAAAAAAAAAAAAAAAAAAATTGTAAAATTCCTTTGCAAGTTATTATTAGTGATTTTCTTGCAGAATATCAGCAAAATGTACATTTTGAATTTTTTTTTAGGTGAAAAATTTACGTTCTGGAGTTTCTCGTGCTGCTGTGGTCTGTTTAAGTGATCTTTTCACTTATTTGAAAAAGAGCATGGATCAAGAGCTAGATACCACAGTAAAAGTTTTGTTGCACAAGGCTGGTGAATCAAATACATTTATAAGAGAAGATGTTGACAAAGCATTGAGAGCTATGGTTAATAATGTAACTCCTGCACGTGCAGTTGTTTCTCTTATCAATGGTGGACAAAGGTAATGTTCAAAATAACCTTGAAATGTCTTTAAACAAAAAATGAAATGTTGCAATCGGGAGTGTAGAAAAGAAACAAGCAAATCTTAGTAGTATATCAGTCAAAAAACATTTATTAAAAAGTTCCTATGAGATAAACATTATACTACATGCCGAATATGAAAAGAATAATTTTTTATTATTTTTCTCATAGAATATGTATACTTCTTTTGTCCCTCGGGCACCTTGCAAAATGTCTGCCACACAAAATCATCTAGGCAATTTGGCTTTAGGAGACTTACAATTATTATTTTTTCATTAATTTTTATTTCAATAGCTTTTGGGGTACAAGTGGTTTTTTGTTACATGGGTGAATTGTATAATAGTGAATTCTGAGATTTTTGTGCACCCATCACTTGAGTAGTGAACATTGTACCTAATGTGTAGTTTTTATCCCTCACCCCCCTCCTGCTCTCCTTCTTTCTCTAAAGTTCATTATATAAAGTTCATTGTATATATCACCCTGTATGACTTTGCATACTCATAACTTAGCTGCCACTTATAGGTGAGAACATATGGTTTTTGGTGTTTCACTCCACTATTAGAATAATGGCCTCCAGCTCTATCCAAGTTTGCTGCAAAAGACACTATTTAATTCATTTTAATGGCAGAGTAGTATTCCATGGTGTGTGTGTATATATATATATATGTGTGTGTGTGTGTATATATATGTATATATATACACATATATACACACATATATGTGTATATATATACACATATATACACATATATATACACATATATATAAAAAACATTTTCTTTATCCACTGATTAGTCAATGGGCACTTAGGTTGGTTCCACATCTTTGTAATTTTGAATTTTGTTGCTATAAACATACATGTGCAAGTATCTTTTTCACATAATGACTTTTCATTTGGGTAGATTCCAAGTAGTAGGATTGCTAGATCAAATGGTAGATCTACTTTTAGCTCAATAAAAGTTATTGTAATAACGTTACCCTATTGTTATTCCAATAATGTTATTTACATTCATAGATCTATAACTAAATGTCAGTTTTGTTTTGCTTTTAACTTTTGGGGAAGGGATAAGTAATGCAAATAATTTGACATTTTAGACTCACAGGATGATTGTTGAGGAGCTGTTAAATCATTTAACTTTAAGATAGATCTTTAGCCTCACGTGGTGGCTCATACCTGTAATCCCAGCACTTTGGGAGGCCAAGGTGAGAAGATCCCTTGAGTCCAGGAGTTCGAGAACAGCCTGGGCAACATAGTAAGACCTCGTCTGTACTAAAAATAAAATCAAATTACCTGGGTGTGGTGGCACATGCCTGTGGCCTCAGCTACTTGGGAGGCTAAGGCAGGAGGATCACTTGAACCCAGGAGGTCAAAGCTGCAGTAAGCCATGATTGCATCACTGCATTCCAGCCTCAGTGACAGAGCAAGACCCTGTCCCAAAAAACAAAACCAAAATACAAACAAACAAAAACAACCCATAGATCCATAGATCTTTGGAGAATAGTTTATATAACAACTCTGTTTTAATTGATCATGTCTCCTTGTAGCCATTTACACATTGCTGTAAGAAGGTGTACAGCCCAGCATTTATCAGATGTATTGGAATTTATGGAACCAGAACGTATTTTATCTGCAGCAAAGGATATGGCTGAACGCATATTACCAGCTGCTGCTAAGTTTGCTCAAGACAGTTCACAAGAAACCAGGTGAATATCTGCTAATGTTTGCTAAATCTATTATTAATAAGGGCTTAAAAGTAGGAAAAGAAAGAAAGTTTAAAGAAGAATGAACATTTTCTAAATGGAGAAGTGGGGTCCCAGGGATTGGTGCTGGGGGATGGTCTTATTTAACCAGTTTGTAAATATTCTTGAGGGAGTGCACAGTGAATTCTCCAAATTTACAGATGACACTACATACTTCTGGGTAGTGAGATGCCAAGTCACAGGGATGAACTTCATGAAAACGGCACAAGACTGTGTGAGTGGGCAGAAAAGTGGCAGAAGAACTTCATTATGGGCAAATGTAAGGTAATGCATTTAGGGGAAAATGATATATTTTCCAAGCAATCAGGTAAAATAAGGAAATAGGTACACATGAAAAATACAGGAATAAGGCGGGTCGTGGTGGCTCACGCCTGTAATCCCAGCACTTTGGGAGGCTGAGGCAGGTGGATCATGAGATCAGGAGTTCGAGACAAGCCTGGCCAACATGGTGAAACCCCGTCTCTACTAAAAATACAATAAAATTAGCCGGGCATGGTGGCAGGCGCCTGTAATCTCAGCTACTCTGGAGGCTGAGGCAGGAGAATCGCTTGAACCCGGGAGGCGGAGGTTGCAGTGAGCCGAGATTGCGCCATTGCACTCCAGCCTGGGTGACAGAGCGAGACTCTGTCTCAAAAAAAAAAAAAAGAAAGAAAAATACAGGAATAATGCATAACAATATATTATCCTACAAAACATGAGATATCTGCAGTGTGAAAACTACACAAATTTCTGATGCTTTTACTGGAAAAACAATTTTATGAAGTTTAAGAACAGTCAGAGAAAAACAACACAATAATTAAGATGTGGATGATATAATGGCTGTGGTGGTGACAGAAATTTTGGATGTAGTCAGATGCTTATGTTAAATTTCTAGTCCCCGTCATTGTTTGTCCTTAAGCAAGTTACTTAATTTCTGTTAGTCTCTGTTTCCTTGTCTATAAAATTAGGAAGGGTGGACTAGGTGACCAGTAATGTCCCATATAAAATCTAAAATTTTTATAGTAATGATATATGGCCGGGTGCGGTGGCTCACACCTGTAATCCCAGCACTTTGGGAGGTGGAGGCAGGTAGATCACCTGAGGTCAGGAGTTTGAGACCAGCCTGCGAACATGGTTAAAACCCCGCCTCTACTCAAAATATAAAAATTAGCCAGGCATGGTGGCACATGCCTGTAATCCCAGCTACCTAGGAGGCTGAAGCAGGAGAATCACACCAACCTGGGAGGCAGAGGTTGCAGTGAGCTGAGATTGTGCCACTGCACTCCAGCCTGAGAAACAGAGCGAGACTCCATCTCAAAAAAAAAAAAAACAAAAAAAAAACGGCTGGTTTTGGTGGCTTACACCTGTAATCCCAGCACTTTGGGAGGCTGAGGCGGGCGGCTCACAAGATCAAGAGATTGAGACCATTCTGGCCAACATGGTGAAACCCCATCTCTACTAAAAATACAAAAATTAGCCGGGCATGGCGGCATGCGCCTGTAGTTCCAGCTACTCGGGAGGCTGAGGCAGGAGAATCTCTTCAGCCACTGCACTCCAGCCTAGAGACAGAGCAAGACTCCATCTCAAAAAAAAAAAAAAAAAAAGGATAATTTTTTAAAAGAATCTGAGTCATAAAGATTAAAGTAAAGAAGTACATAAAATGTTTATTATTTTAAGACAAAGATGTTCATTACTTTAGGTATCTGGAGTTAATATCATGGAACTCATTATATCTAAAGATAATACAGAAAGTAAATATATTAGTTTTTCATTGCTGTGTAAAGTTTAACACAAATGTAGGAGCTTAAGGCAACCACATTTTTTGGCTTAGAGTTCTTTAGGTCAGAAGTCTGGCATGGCTCACCTCAGTTCACTGCCTATGGTTTCAGAAGGCCAAAATCAGGGTGATAGCAGTGCTGGGCTTTGCCAAATTCAATTCCTTGTGGTTATAAGACTGAGGTCAGCTGGGCGTGGTGGCTCACACCTATAATCCCAGCACTTTGGGAGTTGGAGGCGGGTGGATCACCTGAGGTCAGGAGTTCAAGACCAGCCTAAACAACATGATGAAACCCCGTTTCTATTAAAAATACAAAAATTAGCTGGGCGTGGTGGCGTGTGCCTATAATCCCAGCTACTCAGGAGGCTGAAGCAGGAGAATTGCTTGAACCTAGGAAGTGGAGGTTGCAGTGAGTCGAGATCACACTATTGCATTCCAACCTGGGTGACAGAGTGAGACAGAGGGTTGACTCAGGCCAGAACATCCGCCCAGTAGGTTGACAGCAAATGGTCAATGGGTAAGGAGCCCAGGACAGAGACAAACTTCTCAAAAAAAAAAAAGACTGAGGTCTGCATTTCCTTGCTGGCTGTCAGTGAGGGTCCTTGCTCAGCTCCTTAACACCACTCACATTTCTTTGCATGCAACCCTCCTCTGTTTTTAAGCCAGCAATAACATGTTGAGCTCCCCTTCATAGGATCTTTCAGACTTCCTCTTTTTGTACCAGTCACAGAAAGCGCTCTGCTTTTTTTTTTTGGAGACAGAGTCTTGCTCTGTCACCCAGGTTGAAGTGCAGTGGCGCCATCTCGGCTCACTGCAAGCTCCGCCTTCCGGGTTCAAGCGATTCTGCCTCAGCCTCCTGAGTAGCTGGGACTACAAGCGCCTGCCACCACACCCGGCTAATTTTTTGTATTTTTGGTAGAGATGGGGTTTCACCGTGTTAGCCAGGATCACCTCGATCTCCTGACCTTGTGATCCACCTGCCTCGGCCTCCCAAAGTGCTGGGATTATAGGTGTGAGCCACCGCACCCGGCCAGAAAGTTCTCTTCTTTTAAGGGCTCATTTGATTAGATTAATTCCACCAGATCATGTCATTACTTTAAGGTTAACTGTGCTATATGATATAACATAATCTTGGGAGTGATATCTTATTATATTCACAAATTTTAGGGATTGGAGCAGGACATCTTTGGGGAACCATTTTAAAGTTCTGCATCTCACGTTAATGTTCAAAAAAATTCAAGAGGGTTAGATCATGATAGGCTAGTTAGGAATAAAAGATGTTCTTTTCTCCCTCTCTATCACCTTGTTAAAAAAAAAAAAGATTTCTTAATGGCCATCTCATGTGCTTCTTTACTTAACCTTTCCTTGATGGCATAGTAATTCTTTCTAGCCCATTTTGTCATTTCTTAGATTCTTATTTAAAGTTATAAAATTATAAAATGGTTACAATTAATTTTCGAGTTTTGTATTTCTCACATTTTGTGTCCCTGGTCTCTGCTGACTTGTTTGTTTTAGCCTTTCTCATATCATTGGGCCCCCTGTAATAGACCTAGAGTCCTTAACATTCCAGGCTAAACATTAGAATTGCCCTTGGAAATATAACTGATTAGGAGCTACTTATCTGGATATAGACCTTATTCTGGTTGTGGAGAAAGGTAATATTTATTCTCTGACATCACTTCTCTTCCTGCAATTTCATTACATTTGAAGGGGTCACGTTGAGATATGTGATCTTTTTCTTTTTGGAGACAGGGTCTTGCTCTTTAGCCCAGGCTGGAGTACAGTGGTATAATCTCGGCTCACTGCTACCTCCACCTCCTGAGCTCAAGTGATCCTCCCACCTCAGCCTCCCGAGTAGCTGGGACTACAGGCGTGTGTCACCATGCCTGGCTAAGTTTTGTATTTTTTGTAGAGATGGGGTGTTGCCATGTTGCTGAAGCTGGTCTTGAACTCTTGGGCTCAAGCAGTCCACCTACCTTGTCCTCTCAAAGTGCTGGGATTATAGGTGTGAGCCACTGCGCCTGGTCAAGACGGGTGGTCTTAAGATCATCCTGTATCCCCCCAATCCACAAAACCCACAAAAGCCTGCCTTTTTCTCGTTCCTTTTTTTTCCCCCAAGACTCTGTCACCCAGGCTAGAGGGCAGTGGTGCAATCTCAGTTCACTGCAACCTCCACCTCCCAGGTTCAAGCGATTCTCATGCCTCAGCCTCCTAAGTTGCTGGGATTACAGGCATGTGCCACCATGCCTGGCTGATTTTTGTATTTTTAGTAGACACGGGGTTTCACCATGTTGGCCAGGCTAGTCTCTAACTCCTGGCCTCAGGTGATCCACCTGCCTTGGCCTCCCAAAGTGCTGGGATTACAGGTGTGAGCCACCACGCCCAGCCTCTTCTCTGGTTCTTTTTGTGCCATATATTCCAAGTTGTGAGTAAAAGTGTAACTGTGATTTATTTTAGGGCCCGGCCTCATTGAAGATGAATAGTGTGGTACTATTTTGAAGTAGTATAAGACATCTGTGTGCTAAAATATCTCCAGTATGCACTTCCATGATATCTGAATTTCCACCATTAGAATCATTGGGCTTAAAGTATTATGCTAAGATGATTATTTTATAATTCATATAAATAAGAAAACCTAGTTTTTGAGATTATTACCTGTATTAACATATCAGTCACAATTTTATCAACTAACCTTGGGTGTATTTTAGGTAGTAAAGAATAGGATTCTGAAGAATCAGAACCCTGGTAAGTTTTGGCTAGGGAAAAACAGAGAATGAGAAATACAGGACCTAGGGAGGGTTGACTCAGGCCAGAACATCTGGCCCTTAGGTGGACAGCAAATGGTCAATGGGCAAGGAGCCCAGGATGGAGGAAAACTTCACAATTCTCCCAAATGCCAGCATTGATATGGACCTTGGGGTGCCTGAAAAATAGAATCAAAGCTTTTGTCTCTCCATCTGGCACATGGCAGAAGGATTTGAAGACAGTGACTTTAAACGGGGATTATGGGAGCATCCCAACAGATGCTTTTTTTTTTTTTTGAGACGCAGTCTCACTCTGTTGTCCAGGCTGGAGTGCAATGGTGTGATCTCGGCTCACTGCAACCTCCACCTCCTGGATTCAAATGATTTTCCTGCCTCAGTCTCCTGAATAGCTGGGATTACCTGAGCACGCCAACACATCCGGCTAATTTTTGTATTTTTTTAGGAGAGACGGGGTTTCATCATGTTGGCCAGGCTGATCTCGAACTCCTGACCTTGTGATCCACCTGCCTTGGCCTCCCAAAGTGCTGGGATTACAGGCATGAGCCACTGTACCTGGCCACAGATGCTTCTTAACTTACAATGAGGTTATATCCCAATAAACCCATCATGAATAGGAATTATCATAAGCCAAAAGTGCATTTAAACACCTAACCTACCAAACATCATAACGTAGCCAAGCCTTACCTTAAACATGCTGAGAACACTTACATTAGCCTACGCTTGGACAGAATCATCTGGCAACACAGTACATTGTAGAGTATGGTGATCATATGGCTGAGTGCGAGCTGTGGCTCGCTGCTGCTGCCCAGCATCTTAAAAGAGTGTCATACTGCATATGACTAGCCATGGAAAAAGTCAAAATTCAAAGTATGGTTTCCACAGAATCATATCTCTTTCACACTATTATAAAGTTGAAAAATTATAAGTCAAACCGTTCTAAGTCGGAGACCATCTGTACCCTCTAGGGTATCCTATACAGTTAGGATATCTATATTTTCATGGTTATTTAATATAGGGATGGTAATCTTGATGTTTGATAGGTGTTTTTTTTCTATTGAAACAATGCATCTAAGGTCAGAAACTGAGCTTATTAATGTCTAAAAAGTAATATACCTGTTTTTCAAATACTCACAGGTATTATGGTCGAAAGATGCTGTTCTTCATGATGTGTCATCCTAACTTTGAAAAAATGCTTGAAAAGTATGTCCCATCTAAAGATTTGCCATATATTAAGGACTCTGTTAGAAACTTACAGCAAAAGGTATGTGGGAAAAGTTTGTTTTATAAACAGCTTTATAAGCAAAGCTTGTTTTTACATCCAGGTAAAGGATAGGAATAATTATTTATTTGATTATTTCTCTGTTAATCATTTGGACTATTGGACTATATCTGCAATAGCATTTCAACAATTACAATACTAAGTAGACATACATATTGTGAAGCCTTGGAAGTAAATGTTTATTGCACAGAAGCTTGATGTTTGCTAGAATATAGTTTGGCTTATTGGAGTTAACAAGACATGGGTTTGAATTGCAGCTCTAACAGTTAGCAACTGTGTAACTTACACATGCCTCTTCATTTCTCTAACTAGAATTCTCACTTTATAAAATGAGGATAATAATGTTTACCATGTTTAGTCCCTGCTTTATTTACCTTGCATGTCCCACTATTAGAGCTATTACCACACTGCAGAACATTTTTAGGGAGCTCCTTGAGGGTAAGTGCAATGTCTTTTTTTTTTTTTCTTCTTTCTTTTGAGACAGAGTCTTGCTGTGCCACCAGGCTAGAGTGCAGTGGTGTGATCTCGGCTCACTACAACCTCCACCTCTTGGGTTCAAGCGATTCTCCTGCCTCAGCCTCTCGAGTAGCTGGGATTACAGGCGCCCACCACCACGCCCAACTAATTTTTTGTATTTTTTAGTAGAGACGGGGTTTCACCATGTTGGCCAGGCTTGTCTTGAACTCCTGACCTCAGGTGATCCGCCTGACTCGGCCTCCCAAAGTGCTGGGATTACAGGCGAGAGCCAATGCGCCCAGCCATGCCATGTCTTATTTGTCCTGGTAGATAATGGGAATTCAGTAATGTCTGATAAATGAGTGACTGAGAGAATACCAAGTGAAATAAAATATGAAAAGTAATCTATTTACATATTATTTTAAAAATATGTTTAATTTAATAAAGTAAAATTTTTCTATTGTAATTTATGTCATTTCTCTCTGATGACCTTGGGATAAGGACTCACTTGTGAAGGAATAATATTACAAAAATAATGTAGCAATAGACATTTTAGAGCATTTTTTTCTGCCCGTTGAGCCTGAAGGTTTCAGCTTAGTTCATATCAGAACTTATTAATATAACCATGCAAAAAAAAATAATCTGACTAAAATGAAGCAGATTGCATCTGTGAGTCTTTCCAGTACAGGAAAAGTTTTAAATAGTTCTCATCAAAATGTTTATTCTCACACTCCTAATGTTGCATAGGAACAACAGTGTTCAGTGTTTATGGACTGTGTTCATATATTCTACATAGATTTTAAGCTTTAAGAAGAGTAGTTACGAAATACAGCATATTATTATTATTATTATTTTTTGAAACAGAGTCATGCTCTGTCGCTCAGGCTGGAGTGCAGTGGCACGATCTTAGCTCACTGCAACCTCTGCCTCTGGGTTCAAGGAATTCTCCTGCCTCAGCCTCCCAAATAGCTAGGATTACACCACCATGCCCAGCTAGTTTTTGTGCTTTTAGTTGAGACAGGGTTTCCCCATGTTGGCCAGGCTGGTATCAAACTCCTGACCTCAGATGATCCACCTGCCTCAGCCTCCCAAAGTGCTGGGATTACAGGTGTGAGCCACCACACCCAGCCCAAAATACAGCATATTAATTTTTAGTTTTTAACTCGTTTTTACAAGTCAATATATATTTTCCCATTAGTCACGTATTTTGTTAATTTACTGCTAACTACAAGGTGTTTTATGTATCTCATACTCTTTAAAGCATATCAGGTTATTAAAATACTTTCCATCTTAAAAAATCAATGATGCCTACTTTGAAAATTACATTGTGTAAATTATTTCACTAGTAGTTTTAAAATTCGTATTATACTAGTTTTATATTTACTTGCAGGGTTTGGGGGAGATACCATTAGATACTCCTTCAGCAAAAGGAAGACGATCTCATACTGGCAGTGTTGGAAATACAAGATCATCATCTGTTTCTAGAGATGCTTTCAATTCAGCTGAAAGGTAAGATGATGTAATAGTCCTCATCAGAGAAATTACTCCCTTGTGATAGTAGTCTCATTTGGATGTTTTCATAAACTACCCCAGGGGTATTTGCCAAAATTTAATGGAGTTTTAAAAGTTTGCTTAGGATCCAGAAAGTGTGAGGTAATTAGATTTAATAAGGCAATTATATATTTACAGCAACTTGCTTTTATTTGCACTGGACATTAGCAATGCTTTAGTGTTATTGAACTTGTCGATGTTAGGCCTATTTTGGACAACTCTGATTAATTTTTAAAAAATTTATAGCCTTTATTTTTCCCCCGATTGTAAAGTAATACATAATTATGGTTAAAGGGGAAAAAAAACCTTTAGAAAATGAAAGCATTACAAGGATTTGGAAGGCCAGAAGTGGTGGCTTACACCTGTAATCCAAGCACTTTGGGAGGCTGAGGCAGGCAGAATTGTTTGAGCTCAGGAGTTCGAGATCAGCCTGGGCAACATGGCAAAACCCTATCTCTACCAAAAAAATACAAAAATTAGCCGGGCCTGGTGGTTTTTGTTACCTGTGATTTTGAGGTCTTAGTCATGAATTATTTACATAGACCAATGTCCAGAAGAGTACTGCCTAGATTTTCTTCTTGTATTTTTATAAATGTAGGTCCCAAATTTAAGTCTTTAATCCATTTAGTTGATTTTTATATAAGGTGAGAGATACTGTTTCATTCTGCATATGGCAATCTAATTTTTTCAGCATCATTTATTGAAAAGAGTGCTCTTTCCTCCATGTATGTTCTTGTCAGCTTTGTCAAAGATCAGTTGGTTGTAGATATGTGGCTTTATTTCTGGGTTCTCTATTCTGTTCCATTAATGTATGTATCTGTTTTTAGACCAGTACCATGTTGTTTGGGTTTTATAGCCTTATCGTGCAATTTGAAGCCAGGTAATGTGATGCCTCTAGCATTGTTGGTTTTGCTTAAGGTTGCTTTGGCTGGCTGGGCGCCATGGCTCACACCTGTAATCCCAGCACTTTGGGATGCTGAGGCGGGTGGATCACGAGGTCAGGAGTTCAAGACCAGCCTGGCCAACGTAGTGAAACCCCGTCTCTAGTAAAACTACAAAAAATTAGCCGGGCATGGTGGAGGGTGCCTGTAATCCCAGCTACTTGGGAGGCTGAGGCAGGAGAATTGCTTGAATCCAGGAGGCGGAGGTTGCAGTGAGCTGAGATCACGCCATTGGATTCCAGCCTGGGCAGAGTGAGACTCCATCTCAAAAAAAAAAAAAAAAAAAAAGATTGCTTTGGCTACTTGGGCTCTTTTTTTTTTTTTTTCTTCCAAAAAAAGGTTCAGTGAGCCACGAATTTTAGGATTGTTTTTTCTAAGTCTGTGATAAATGATATTGGTATTTTGATAGGGATTGCATTCAGACTGTAGACTGCTTTTGGCAGTATGGTCGTTTTAATTATTCTGATCCATGAACCTGGGATGTTTTTCCATTTGTTTGTGTCATCTACAACTTTTGTCAGCGTTTTTTAGTTTTCCTTGTAGAGATCTTTTACCTCCTTGGTTAAAAATATACTCCTAGGTATTTTATTTCTTTTTTAGTTATTATAAGTGGGATTGCCTTCTTGATTTGTTTCTCAGCTTACTCCTTATTGGTATATAGAAATGCTATTGATTTTTTTAAGTTGATTTTGTATCTTGACATTTTACTGAATTCGCTTATCAAATCTAAGTCTTTTGGTGGAGTCTTTGGGGTTTTCTAGATATAAGATCATATCATCAGCAAACAGGGATAATTTGACTTTTGCAGTTGGGTGCCTTTTATTTTTTTCTCTTGCATGATTACTTTATCTAGGACTTATAGTACTGTGTTGAATAGAAGTGGTGAAAGTGGGCATCTTTGACTTTTTCCAGTTCTTGGAATGCTTTCAGCTTTTTCCTGTTTAGTATGATGTTGGCTGTGGGTTTATTGTATATGGCCTTTATTATGTTGAGGTATGTTCCTTCTGTGCCTATTTTGTTGAAGATTTTTATCATGAAGTGATGATGAATTTTATCAAATGCTTTTTCTGCTTCCTTTGAGATAATCATATGGTTTTTGTCCTTAGCTATGTTTGTGTGATGTATCATATTTTTTTAATTCCGTGTGTTAAACCATCCTTGCATCCCTGGTATAAAACCCAATTGATCCTGATATTTTATCTTGTTGACGTGCTGTTGTTGCTAGTATTTTGTTGAGGATTTTTACATCTATATTTTTAGGGGATGTTAGTCTGTAGCTTTCGTCTTTTGTTGTGTCTTTGCCTTGTTTTGGTATCAGGGTGATATTGGCCTCATAGAATAATTTAGGGCAGATTCCCCCTCTGCAATTTTTGGAAAGTTTCAGGATGATTGGTATAAGTTTTTGTTTTATTTATTTATTTATTTATTTGTTTGTTTGTTTGTTTATTGTACATTTGGTAGAATTCGACTGTGAACCCATCTTGTCCTGTGGGGTATTTTTGCTTACTGATTCATTCTCACTACTCACTGGTCTGTTCAGGATTTCTGTTTCTTCCTAGTTCAATCTTGGGAGGTTGTATGTTTCCAGGAATTGAAATGTAGTTGCTCATAATAGTCTCTGATGATCCCTTGTTTATTCTGTCGAATCAGTCCTAATGTCTCCTTTCTGATTTTGTTTATTTGGATCTTCTGTCTTAAGCTAGCTAGCAATTTATTAATTTTATCTTTTTGAAGAACCATTGATGAATCTTGGGGGGTATGGGGGTTATTTCATTTAGTTCTCATCTGATCTTTGTTACTTATTTTGTTTGGCTAACCTTGGGGGTTTGTTTTATTATGGTTTTTCTAGTTCCTTGAAGTGTGATGTTAAGTTGTGATCTTTTTACTTTTTTGTTGTTTATTTTTTTTTATAGAGACAGGGTCTCACTCTGTTGCCTAGGGTGAAGTGTAGTGGCATCATCATAGCCCACTGCAGCCTCAAATTCTTGGGTTCAAGCAATCCTCCTGCCTCAGCCTCACGAAGTACTTTCTACTTTTTTCATGTAGGCATTTAATGCTATAAATTTCCCTCTTAACACTGCTTTTGCTGTATCCCACAGGTTTTGGTATTTTGTGTTTCCCTTTTCATTTACTTCAAAAAATGTTTTAAATTTTTGTCATTGACTCTGTGGTCGTTCAGGAGTATGTTGTTTAATTTCCATGTATTTGTATAGTTCCTAAATTTCATCTTGGTATTGATTTCTAGTTTTATTCTGTTGTGCTCTAAGAAGATACTTGATTTGATTTCAGTTTTTAAAAATTTGTTGGGACTTATTATGTGACCTAATATATGGTCTGTGTTGAAGAATGTTCCATGTGCTGATGAGAAAGATGTATATTCTGCAGTTTTGGGGTCAAATGTTCTGTAAATGTTTGTTAAGTCCATTTGGTCTAAAGTCCAATTTAAGTTCAGTGTTTCTTTGTTAATTTTCTGTCTCAATAATCTGCCTAGTACTGTGAGTGGAATGTTGAAGTCCACACTCAAAACAGGATTGTTTTGCTGTCTCTTTCTTTAGGTCTAGTAAATATTTGTTTTATGAATCTGGGTGATCCAGTGTTGGGTGCATATATATTTGGGATTGTTATAGCTTCTTGCTGAATTCATCCCTTATCATTATCATCCCTTCTTTGTCTTTTTTTTACTGTTTTTGTTTTGAAGGTTGTGTTATCTGATGTAAACATAGCTACACCTGATCACTTTTGGCTTCCATTTATGTAGAGTATCTTTTTTTTTTTTTTCTGAGACAGTGTCTCACACAATTGCCCAAGCTGGAGTGCAATGGCA
This sequence comes from Pan troglodytes, assembly GCF_028858775.2. Taxonomy (NCBI): domain Eukaryota; kingdom Metazoa; phylum Chordata; class Mammalia; order Primates; family Hominidae; genus Pan; species Pan troglodytes. The sequence goes on from NC_072413.2 coordinate 43,137,529, forward strand.
CGATCTCAGTTCACTGCAACCTCCCCCTCCCAGGTTCAAGGGATTCTCCTGCCTCAGCATCCCTAGTAGCTGGGACTATAGGCACACACCATCATGCCTGGCTAATTTTTGTACTTTTAGTAGAGACGGGGTTTCACTATGTTGGCCAGGCTGGTCTTAAACTCCTGACCTCATGATCCATCTGTGTTGGCCTCCCAAAGTGCTTGGATTACAGGCGTGAGCCACCATGCCCAGCCTAGAATATCTTTTTCTACCCCTTTAATTTTAGTCTATGTGTCTTTTCAGCTAGAGTGAGTTTTTTATAAGCAGCATATAGTTGGATCATGTTTTTTATCCAGTTTGCCAATCTGTAACTTTTAAGTAGAGCATTTAATCCATTTGCATTCAAGGTTAATACTGATATGTGAGATTTTGTTCCTGTCATATTGTTAAGTGTTATCTCCCTGTTTTATAAATTATTTGTTTCTTTCTTTTTCTCTGTTTGTTTTTGTGGTTTGGTGGAATTTTGTCATGTTGCCATTTGATTCCTTTCTCTTCCTCCTTTATATGATTGCTTTATATGACCTATGAGTTTTATACTTTCTTATGTTCTTATGATAGCAAATATCGACCTTTGTTTCCATGTTTAGGGCCCATTTGGGTATTTCTTATAGGGCCAGTATAGTGATGACAAAGTCTATTAACATTTGCTTATTTCAAAATTATTACTATGACCTCTTTGTTCTGTTTTTAAATATATTTTATTTTTATTTTATTTTACTTCATTTTGAGACAAGGTCTGGAGTGCAGTGGTGTGATCACATCTCACCACAGCCTCGACCTCCTGGGTTCAAGCAATCCTGTTTTAGCCACTGGAGTACCTGGGACCACAGGTGCACACCACCATGCCTGGCTAATATGTTGCCCAGGATGGACTCAAACTCCTGGGCTTCAGGGATCCTCCCACGTTAGCTTTCCAAACTGCTGAGATTACAAGCATGAGCCACCACATCTGGCTTTAAATATATTTTAAACACTATTGGCTGGGTGCAGTGGTATGCACCTGTAATCCTAGCACTTTGGGAGGCTGAGGTGGATGGATTGCCTGAGCTCAGAAGTTCAAGACCAGCCTAGGCAACATGGAGAAACCCCGTTTCTACTAAAAATACAAAATATTAGCTGGACGTGATGGCGCACGCCTGTAATCCCAGCTACTCGGGAGGCTGAGGCAAGGAGAATCCTTTGAACCCAGGAGGCAGAGGCGGAAGTTGCAGTGAGCTGAGATTGCTCCATTGCACTCCAACCTGGGCGACAGAGCGAGACTGTCTCAAAAAAACAAAACAAAACAAAAAACAAACACTATTGAAAAATTATACGAATACATCATATTCATAGTATACATAGGTATCTCTCATATTTTCTGTATTTGTTTATCTTTGAAATATTTCATAAACTAAAGTAATGACATAAAAAATAAAGATGTATGTGAAAATATATGCTTTGGGACCTTGATATTTTAAGTACAGCCCACAAAACAGCCACATTGACATCACCTAGGAGCTTTTTAGAAATGCAATTTTTTTTTTTTTTTTGAGATGGAGTCTCGCTCTGTCGCCCAGGCTGGAGTGCAGTGGCGTGATCTCGGCTCACTGCAAGCTCCACCTCCCAGGTTCATGCCATTCGCCTTTCCCAGCCTCCCGAGTAGCTGGGACTACAGGCACCCGCCACCACAACCAGCTAATTTTTTTTTTTTGTATTTTTAGTAGAGACGGGGTTTCACCGTGTAAGCCAGGATGGTCTCGATCTCCTGACCTTGTGATCTGCCCATCTCAGCTTCCCAAAGTGCTGGGATTACAGGCATGAGACACTGCACCTGGCCTTTTTTTTTTTTTTTTTTTTTGAGATGGAGTCTTACTCTGTCACCCAGACTGGAGTGCAGTGGCAGGATCTTGGCTCACTGCAACCTCCGCCTTTTGGGTTCCAGTGATTCTCCTGCCTTGGCCTCCTAAGTAGCCGGGACTACAGGCGTGTGCCACCACACCCCGCTAATTTTTGTATTTTTAGTAGAGACAGGATTTCACCATGTTGGCCAGACTGGTCTTGAACCCCTGACCTCAGGTGATCCACCCACCTTGGCCTCCAGAAGTGCTAGGATTACAGACATGAGCCACCACACCCAGCCAGAAATGCAAAATGTTATTCTCCTTCCAGACCTACTAAATAAGAATTGGTAATTTTTCTACCTTGATATTATATAATCTCATAAGATCCTGGATCAGATATCTTGGTCAAAAAATGTTTTTTGGAACCCATTAAAAAATGCTTTCTTAACATCTATTCAGAGCATACTGTGTGGGAGGCCTTTTCTAAACACTTAAGTTATTTCATAGATATTTCTCAAGTTGGGTTTATCTGATATTTTCTCACAATTAAAAGAAGTTATGCAAGAACACCACAGAAGTGATGTTGTACCCTTCTCACTGTATTACATCACAAGGTACATGATGTTGTTATGTCTTACTACTGATAACTTTGATCATTAGCTTATGGTGGTTTCTGCTAGGCACTGTACTATTTTTCCATTTATAGTTAATAGATATCTTTGGAAACTTTGAGACTGTGTAAATATCCTATTTCTCATCATACATATGCCCACTAATTTTATCCACCACTGAGAGATTTTGCCTACAGCAATTAGTACATGGTTTTTTGCCTAATAATGATCTATTTTCTTGATTTCTTCTATATTCATTGGTTGATTTTTTTCTTTACAGAAAAACTGTTCCATTTCCTTCATATGTTTATTTATGCAAATATTCATTTATATTCGTGAAGACTAATGGATTTCTATTTTATTCTGTGGGGTATAATCAATCGAATACTGCCATTATTTCCCTCTTCAAATGGTTCTAGCTTTAGGAGCTCCCTCGGGTTGGCTGCTGTGCTTTTACAACATGCCCCATCCATTTACTTTCTGTCAGCAAATGATTCTCCAGGATCTTCTTGTATTTCATTTCCTCCTTTCAAATCTGTATGCATCTAATTTATTTTTCCTACCTTAATATTGTACTGGTTAGAATATCAAATATAATGTTAAATAGAAGTAATAACAGACATCTTTACCTTATTCCTGATCTTTGGGACAAAATGTTTAGCATTTCACCACTGTGTATGATATTAGCTGTAGGTTTCATAGAAAGCTCTTTATCAAATTAATGAAGTTTCCTTCTAGTTTGTGAGTTTTTAATCATGAATGAGTATTGAATTTTTCTCAAATGCCCTTCCAGCATCTATTAAGATAATTATATTTTTTGTTTATTTTGTTACTATTGTGAATTATGTTATTAAAAATGATAACTTGTATTCCTTGGATTAACCCCACTTGGTGATGATGATGTGTCATATTTTTAATATATTACTGGGTTTTATTTACTAAAATTATTTAAGTATTTTTGTGTCTATAATCATGAGGTCTTTAGTTTCCTTGTCTTAGAATGTCTTTGGATTTGGTATTGGGATAATGCTGAATAATCCCTTGTGGTTTCTTCTTTAATACAGGTGCTATTTAGAAGTGTGTTTAATTTTCAAATATTTGGAGATTTTCTAAATATCGTTTTGTTAATGATTTTAAATTTAGTTCTGCTCTGTCATTGAACATGCTCCATAGGATTCTAGTTCTTTTAAACTTCTTGAGACTTGTTTTATGGCCCAGCATGTGTTCTATATTACTGACTATTTTATATCTACTTGAAAGAATGTACATTCTGCTCTTGTTGAATTTAGTATTCTATAAAATGTCAGTTAGGGTAAGTCGGTTATTATTCAAGTGTTCTATAATCTTACTGGTTTTTTTCTACTTGTTCTATCAATTGCTGAGATAGGAGTATTGACATCCCCATTGTATTTGTGGATTTATTTATGCTTTCTGTTGTATCACTTTTTGCTTCATGTATTTTGATCCACTGTGATTACGTTTAAATACATTGAGGATAGTTGTGATTTCTGATAAATTGGTCCTTTTGTCATTATTAAGTACCTTTATCGCTGGTAATATTCTTTGTCCTGAAGTCTATGTTAGTAGACTATTTTAGTTTTCTTTTGATAGAAGATTTGCATGGTATGTCTTTCTTTAAATTACAGTGTTACGGAGACGTAATTCACCTACTATATAATTCATCTATTTAAGACATGCAATTCAATGTTTTTTAGTACACATGGTGTCCAACTTAGGATCGTTCAACTTACGATTTTTCAACCTTACAATGGTGCAAAAGCAGTATGCATTTAGTACAGTAGAAACTGTACTTTGAGTATTCATACAATCATTCTGTTTTTCACTTTCAGTATAATATTCAATAAATTATGCATTATAAAATCGGCTTTGTGGTAGATTATTTGCCCCAGTATAGGATAATGTAAGTATTCTGAACACGTTTAAGGTAGGCTAGACTAAGCTATGATGTTCAGTAGGTTAGATGTATTGAATGCATTTTTGACTTAAAATATTTTCAACATACAGTGGGTTTATCGGGATGTAACTCCATTGCAAATCGAGGAGCATGAGTTTATTCATTGAGTTGTGTAACTGCCATCATAATTTTAGAATATTGTTGTCACCTTAAAAGAAATCTCATACTTATTAGCAGTCATGCCCCATTTCTCAACAATCTTCCCTTCCCCAGCCCTAGGCAGTTTGTCTTCTGTTTCTATGGATTTGCTTATTCTGGACATTTCATATAAAGGAAATCATATGATATGTGGTCTTTTGTGACTGGCTTCTTATACTTACGTTTATATTAAGGCTTATCCATTTTTTTTTAATCAAAATGTCAAGGGCTCTTCCATGTTATAGCATTTATCAATACTTCATTCCTTTTTATGGGCAAATACTATTCCATTCATCCGTATATGGATATAGCACACATTGTTTATCCATTCATCAGTTTGGTTTTGTTGTGGACATATGTTTTCAGTTCTCTTGGATGTGTAGGAGTGGAATTGCTGGATCATATGATAACTCTATGTTTAATCTTTTGAAGAACCAGCAGAAAGTTTTTCCAAAGTGCCACCATTTTACATCTCACCAGTAGTGTAAAAGGGTTCAATTTTTTCACATCCTCACCAATACTTGTGATTATTTCAGTGGCTATAAACTAGTATCTCATTTGACAAAGTTTTTTTTTCTTTTTTTTTTGGAGACAGAGTCTCGCACTGTTGCCCAAGGTGGAGTACAGTGGCGTGATCTCACTGCAACCTCTGCCTCCCAGGTTCAAGCAGTTCTCCTGCCTCAGCCTCCCGAGTAGCTGGGACTATAGGCACGTGCCACCATGTCCAGCTAATTTTTGTATTTTCAGTAGAGACAGGGTTTCACGATGTTGGCCAGGATGGTCTCCATCTCTTGACCTTGTGATCCACCCACCTCGGCCTCCCAAAGTGCTGGGGTTACAGGCGTGAGCCACTGGCTTCTGGCCCGACAAAGATTCTTCTGGACCAAACTGTAGACTTGCTTCTCTGAGCCCTATTTTCAATTCGGCCTTGACCTTGGGCCCTGTCCTTGACCTGCCTAACCCAGTCTTAGCAAGGTATCCTGCTAGCTCATCTCTCCTTCCTTTGATATGTTATCACCCTTGATATCTGATCAAGTTCCTCACCCCCACCACCTTTGATGTATAAGTCTTTGGCCTTCCTTTAGCACACATCTTATTAGGCCAGTTTTGCAAGAAACTTCCTACTTTTTAATGTCTCCTCTTAGTAATTTTCTATCCACTGACCCCCACCCCCCACTCTGGTTGTGGGCCATAAATCCCTATCTGTCTTTACTATAGTCAGAGTTAAGAACAGTTGTTCTCCCTTATTGTAGTAGTCATGATCCCTCTTGAATAAAGTCTTTCTTACCATTTTAACAAGGGTGAAAATAATTTTTCTTTAATGCATTGTGGTTTTTGCTTGTATTTCCTGGTATGTCTTCTTAATTAAAAAATATATTTTTTATTAATTTTTAATAAAAAGAGATGGGGTCTTGCTATGTTGCCCAGGCTGGTGTTGACTCCTGGGCTCAAGTAATCCTCCAGCCTCGGTCTTCCAAAGTGCTGGGATTATAGGTGTAAGCCACCATGCCCAGCTTTTGTCTTTTTAAAGAGCATTTTTCTAGGCAGTACGTGACTCAGTCTTGTCTTTTTTGAGGGCAGGGTCTTGCTCTGTCATCCAGGCTGGAGTGCAATGACGTGATCATGGCTCACTGCAGCCTCGACCTCCCAGGGCTCAAGTGTCCTCCCACCTTAGCCTCCCGAGTACCTGGGACTACAAGCCCATGCCACCCCTACCCTGTCACTCAGCTAGTTTTTTGTATTTTTTGTACAGATGAGGTCTCAATTTGTTGCCCAGGTTGGAGTCTTGTCTTATTACCAATGTAACAGTCTCTGCTTTTTAATCAGGGTATTTGACCATTTAGGTTTAAAGTAGTTATTCGCATGGTTGAATTTAAGCCTCTCATTTTGATAGTGTTTTTCTATTTGTCTTATATTTTCTGTTTCTTTTTCTTCTTTTTGTGCTTGGTATAAGATTGATTGAGAGGTAGGGGGTGTGAGTGTGTGTGTGTGCATTTTGGTATTTCATGTATTTCCTTCATTAGCTGTATCTTTTTGTTCCTTTTTTAAAGTGGTTGATCTAGACTTTATAATATTATAATGTGCATCTTTACTGTCTCACAGTATACTTTCAAATAGTATTAGACCACTTTAAGTATAACGTAAGAACCTTACAATATACTTACATTGAGCTTACTTGCAGTGAGCCAAGATCATGCCACTGCACTGCAGCCTGGGTGACAAAGTGAGACTCTTTCTCAAAAATAAATTAAAAATTAAAAAAATAAAATAGATAGAAAGATAGAGTGAGACTCTGCATCTAAAATAGATAGACAGACAGATTGACCAACCAACCTACCTGTCACTTTGCATGACTCTTTAGTTTCAAAAGTATGATCATCTAAACAGGGGTGTCCAATCTTTTGCTTCCCTTGCCACATTGGAAGAAGAATTGTCTTGGCCACACATAAAATACACCAACACTAATGATGGCTGATGAGCTAAAAACAAAAAAACAAAAAAACAAACAAACAAACAAAAAAACAAAAGAAAAAACATTCACATATACACAAAAATCTCATAATGTTTTAAGAAAATTTATGAATTTGTGTTAGGCTGCATTTAAAGCTGTCCTGGGCCACATGCGACCTGCAGACCATGGGATGGACAAGCTGGATCTACCACATTGAGTTACCCCTTTATAGCCACGAAAAATATTATGCTATGAATACTGTCATTGCCATAATAATTCCTGCTGGTCTCTAGTTTCTCGTTGTCCCATGAGTGTTCTCACGGATACTTTGCAGGAAAGAGTTAACATAACAGGGCCCAAGACTGCTATTCTTAGAAAGGCCTGCTTAGAGAGATTGCCCATTGGTTGACATCTGGGAACTTAGGTTTTGGAAAGATTTCAATTATTCCTCATAAGAGTGGTTCACTTAATCTTCTCTGGAGGATGAGTTTTTTGAAAGAGGTTCAAGGTAATTTATCTAGATCTCAACGGGCAAGGAAGCTGTTCAGAAAAAAGTTAACATTGCAGTCCTGAGACTGCTATCCCTAAAAAAGGCTGCTTGCAAGGTTAGCTCTTCGCTGACATGGGAAACTAGGATTTCAAGAGGACTCCCACTATGCCCTAACTGATAAGATAGTTTACTGTGCCTAAATTGTTTGGGCAAACAATATGGTTTATGGTGGAGGCCTGGTTTCCTTCTGGGAGTCTGGAATTTTGGTATGTCCTAGGCAGACAGTCCCTACATTACCAGCTCCCAGTGAAAACTCTAGACATGAGGCCTCTAATAAGCTTACTTGGTAGACAACATTTCACATATGTTGTCATAACTCATTGCTGAAGGAATTGTGTTCTGTGCGACTCTACTGGGAAAGGACTCTTAAAAGCTTAGATCTGGTTTCCTCTGGTCTTTGACTTGTGCACCTGTTCCCTCAGCTGATTTTGTTTGGTATCCTTCTGCTGTAATAAATTTTAGCCATGAGTAAAAGTATAGGCTAACTCTTACGAGTCTTCCTAGCAAATATCCAAATCCAGGGGAGATCCTGGGGACCCCCAAGAGAGATACTGTGGCTATGGGTTAGTCACAGTTTTTTGCATTTTATGCATTTTGGAAAATGAATGCATAATGAGATTTTTAAATTATGTTTGTATAATAGTTTTTATAGGAAAGTACAAATGAAATTACCTTCACCTTTCTTTCACTTTAGAGCTGTAACTGAAGTTCGTGAAGTCACCAGAAAATCAGTCCCTCATAATTCCTTAGAAAGTGCTGAGTACCTTAAACTCATAACTGGCTTATTAAATGCAAAAGACTTTCGTGATCGTATTAATGGGATTAAGCAGCTTTTATCAGATACAGAAAATAATCAAGACCTTGTTGTTGGAAACATTGTGAAGGTAAGGACTTGTCAAAATTAATTTTAAGGTGGGTATGGTGGCTCACGCCTGTAATCCAAGCACTTTGGGAAGCCAAGGTAGAAGGATCTCTTGAGGCTAGGAGTTCAAAGTTCAAGCCCAGCCTGGGCAACATAGCAAGACCCTGTCTCTACCAAAAAGAAAATAAAAATTTATTTTCATTTGAAATCTATGTCAAATGAAGTTTATCAGTTTAAAACATTGCCCTAAATCTTAGTGTTTTATATACCTTCTCTCTATATCTATATACAAATTACACAAATTTAAAATGGAATGTAACTAATAAATTACTTATATACATATCATATATATATATATATAATTCTCAAGTGTTAAAATAAGCTTAGTGAAAAGAATGGATTTTCTAGGTTTTGCTAGGTTAAAAGCATACTAGAACAACTCAAAGTCACTGAAACAAAGTAAGAGGATAGCTATTTATTAGTCTGAATCCTGCCACAAGATGGTAAGCTCCTTGAAACTGCTATATTCTCAGAGCTCTCAGAACCTGGCATCTAGTAAATATATGTTGAATTAATCAATACATATTTTTAAAAAGCAAAGACAGATAAGAGACTTGATATTGCTTTAGAACAGATAATAAAACTTTCCATATGTGGGTTAGAAATCTCTATATACTGGCTCCTGTGTACCTATCTTTAGGAAGACAATAAGCAAAAGAAAGGGAAATATTAATAAATATTCATCATGTCAGCGCATAGATTATTTTTGCTTGATCAGAATTTAGTTCAGTTAATTCTATTAGTAATTTATTAATTAAATTTCATTTTAAATTTGTGTAATGTGCATTATACTTGGCAAACATACCATAAGTACTCTTTACTTCTCATGGTATTGTCTCAGTTTTCTGAAGAAAAGAACCATATTACCATGTCATGGGAGCCAGAAAGTTATATTTTCTGATATCTATTGAGTAAAAATAAATCTCTTGGGAAGATTATTCTTAACATGAAAAATAATAAATAAGTATTAGAAATTATTAGTGAATAGTCTCAGCTCATAGAGTAGCTCTTCACTCACCTGACATGACTAAAGGATTGTTTAGCATTCACTTTATTATATCTTGAGTTTATGAAAGTTAAGGATTCTGAAGAGCAAGGAATTATTGTTAAAAGTTTTCAGGTTAAGAGATAATAATACAAATTTAACTCTGAAATTGCATCTAAAATTTTCATAATAAACCTAAACTGAAACTAGGTTAAATCTCCACAGTAAAACTTGCAAGTCTACTTCTAGTGTGAAAAGAGATAAAAACAGAAACTTTTCTAAGTTCTTAGAGTTAGCTAAGCTAACCTCCATCTTCCAGAAAACAAGATGTTTATCATATTTACAGTCAGTCAGTCAGTCATCTGCCTACTGAGCCACATTTTTCGGCCTTTATTAGGATGTCTTTTGGGGTGATTTTTGAGGCCTTCTCTTTTTGTTACAAGAAGATTTGACACTTAGATTTAGTACCCAAATTTTTATAAAGTTCCTGTTATCCAAGTTCAGGCAAAATAGGATGTTGTGTATATATTTAAACTGAGTAAAGTAGGAGAAATATTATGACATGCCAAGATACTTATAAATACAATAGCTATAAAAATAATTTTACTTTAAATAATTTACCAATTTATTTTCAGATTTTTGATGCTTTTAAATCTCGACTTCATGATTCTAATAGTAAAGTAAATCTGGTGGCTCTGGAAACAATGCACAAAATGATTCCTCTACTTAGAGACCACTTATCTCCTATAATCAACATGCTAATTCCAGCAATAGTGGATAACAATCTGAATTCCAAGAATCCAGGCATCTATGCGGCTGCTACAAATGTTGTTCAGGCACTGAGTCAGCATGTAGGTAAGAAATCTTACTTCGGCACTCAAATTATTTTCACTTTCTTTTCATGTTTTCTGATTCCATCCATACTTTTTTTGTAATGCTGAAATCCTAGTTATTCAGTTTTTTAAACTTAATATTATCATAAAACTTTCTATTCTCAATGGTTTTAAAATTATTTTTAGTGATTAAATTCTGTCCCATTAAATTGACTTTCTTTTCCCTTATCTGTGACTTTTATTTCTTTTTCTGCCTCACATCTGCTAACAAAACTAACTCAGTACTTCGGCATGAGATGATCCAGAAATAAAATAAAGAAAAAAATATAAAAATAAGAAAATAATAATAAATAAACTAACTCAAAATGGATCGTAGAGTTAAATGTACAACTTAAATGTAAAACTTTTAGAAGATAACATGAGAAAATCTTAGGACTTGGTGAAAAGTTTTACATATGGCACTAAAAGCATGATCCTATAATCTCAGCCCTTTGGGGTTGATCTGCCAAGGTGGGCAGATCACCTGAGGTTGGGAGTTCAAGACCATCCTGGCTAATATAGTGAAACCCCGTCTCTACTAAAAATACAAAAATTAGCTGGGTGTGGTGGTGCGTGCCTGTAATCCCAGCTACTCTGGAAGCTGAGGCAGGAGAATCGCTTGAACCCAGGAGGTGGAGGTTGCAGTGAGCCAGGATTGTACCACTGCACTGCAGCCTGGGCAGCAGAGTGAGACTCTGTATCAAAAAATTTTAAAAAATTAAAAAAAAATAGATAAAGAGACAAGCTACAGACTGGGAAAAATATTTTCAAACCGCATATTTGACAAAGAACTCATATCTAGAATATGTAAAGAAATCTCAAAGCTCAACATAAAAAAAACTCAAATAAAAAAATAGACAAAAGACCTGAAAAAATATTTAAACCATGAGGCTATACGGATGGCAAATAAGGGAGGATGTGTGACTGGCCAAATAAGCAAGTGAAAAGATGTTCAACATCACTAGCCATCCGGGAAATGCATATGCAAGTTAAGGCCATGATCACCACACAAGTATTAGAACATCCAAAATAAAAAATAGTGACAATACAAAATGCTGACAAGATTACAGAGAAACTACATCTCATACACAGCTGGTGAGAATGTAAATAAAATGGTACAGCCACTCTAGGTTTGGCAGTTTCTTTAAAATCTAAATATACCATGGAATACTACTTAATAAAAAAGAACAAAATATTAGGAACATGAAACAAATTTGTATAAAAAGATTATTCGGCCAGGCACAGTGGCTCACACCTGTAATTGCAGCACTTTGGGAGGCCGAGGCAGGCAGATCACGAGGTCAGGAGATCGAGACCATCCTGGCTAACATGGTGAAACCCCGTCTCTACTAAAAATACAAAAAATTAGCCGGGCGTGGTGGCAGGTGCCTGTAGTCCCAGCTACTCGGGAGGCTGAGGCAGGAGAATGGCATGAACCCGGGAGGTGGAGCTTGCAGTGAACCAAGATCACGCCACTGCACTTCAGCCTGGATGACAGAGCGAGACTCCATCTCAAAAAAAAGAAAAAAAAGATTATTTGTCATGTCCACGTGGAATTTATCCCAGGGATGCAAGGATGGTTCAACATATGCAAATGGATGGTTCTTAAGTATTTTTCATCAGGTTTACTATAATACCATAAACCTTGAGTGACACCATCAGACCTATATGAAGTGCCACTAGTGATGCTGGAAGTGCTCCCAATAAGCAGGGGAAAGTCATGACATGATAAATTTGAATTGCTTGATATCTGAGTAGCTTGAGGTCTGCAGCTGTGGTTGCTCACCATTTCAGACAGATGACTAATCTTGTAAACGGATGACATAAATTTGCATTATTGACAAATACAATACTGTAAATTTATTTTTCTTCTCTCTCCTAATATTTTCTTTTCTCTAGCTTACTTTTTTGTAAGAATACAGTATATAATACATATAACATCCAAAATATGTGTTCATTGACAGTTTATGTTATTGGTAAGGTTTCTGATCAACAGTAAGTTAGTAGTAGTTAAGTTTGGGGAGTGTGAAAAGTTAAACACGAATTTTCAATTGTACAGAGGTTGGCTCCCCTAATCCCTGTGTTGTCCAAGGGTCAATTGTAGTTATTTAAGATGAAACCTTTGGGTGGAAGGTACATAGGACCTGTATATAATCTTTGTAAATTTCTCTGTTTCTATTATTATTTCAAAATTAAAACTTAAGAAAAAAATTCAGTAAATGTAAAAACTGCTTCCCTTTTTCTGTTTTTGTTGTTGTTGTTGTTGTTGTTGTTTTGAGACGGAGTCTCACTCTGTCACCAGGCTGGAGTGCAATGGCATGATCTCAGCTCACTGCAACTTCTGACTCCCTGGTTCAAGCGATTCTCCTGCCTCAGCCTCCCAAGTAGCTGGGATTACAGGCACGCACCACCACGCCCAGCTAATTTTTGTATTTTTAGTAGAGACAGGATTTCACTGTGCTGGCCAGGATGGTCTCAAACTCCTGACCTTGTGATCTGCCCACCTCGGCCTCCCAAAGTTCTGGGATTACAAGCATGAGCCACCACACCCGGCTGCTTTTTCTGTTTTTTGATAAAACTATGTTATCATTTGAAATAAGATGCCTAGGAGATTCAGGCAGTTTTTTTTTTTTTTTTTTTTTAAATACCACATGATAGCTCCTTTAAAACGGTGTGAGGTATTTTTAGTTCTCATTTGCTTTAAGAATATTACTCTGTTAAGATTTTGTTTGGTTTGTTGGTTTTTAGAGACAGAGTGTCACTCTCACCCAGGTTGGGGTGCAGTGGCACAATCATAGCTCACTGCAGCCTCAGACTCCTGGGCTCAAATGATCCTCTCACCTCAGCCTCCCAAGTAGCTGGAATTACAGGTGCTAGCCACCATGCAAGGTTTTATAGAAAATTTTAAATAGTGATTATGTAGATTTTTAAAGTGTTATACATTTGCATCCTAGAAGTGATTTTTTTTTCTTTTCAATGCTATGTAATGGAAAGTAACTAAGAGCTCATTACTCTTTAAACATGTGTCTCTGTGTTCTTTTTGTTTAGACAATTACTTACTTCTACAGCCATTTTGCACAAAAGCTCAGTTTTTAAATGGAAAAGCAAAACAGGATATGACGGAAAAGCTTGCTGGTAAATACTTTGTAATTTCTAAAGAAATATTTTATTAACTAAGGATAAACTGATAAACTGTTTCAATTTAATTTTAGGATAGCTACCAACTTAATATAGCTACCCACAAAGTAGAAATAAATTGTGTAATGATCCACAAGAGAACCTTTTAAGACTTTTACCCCATACATTATTGTCAAAAGAATTTTATCCTTTTTTTTCCAGTAAATGTTCAGTCCCCTATTAGTGTAGCCAAATGCAGTGCAGGTTCAGCCAGTCACCACTTGGAAAATTGAGTAACAAGGATGAGGTGCAGTGGAAGGAAAGTGACTTTATTTTCCAAAGTTAGCAGTTGGCAGGTGGTTCAGGCTCCTGCCTTAACAAAACTGCTTCAAAATTCTCAGGCAAAATGCTAGGGTTTAAGAAGGAGCAGGTTTGCATAGAGGACATGCAGTGGGCCAGGCAGTACAGTTCTACATGATTCGTTCCTATGACTTATCTTGAGTTATTGCCCCATATGGTGAATGGTCCAGTGCTGTCTCAGGCCGGACTGGGTTGTAAATTAGCACCACAGCCTTGAAGTAATCTCCTGGTTAGAGAGAATTCCATAGATATCTGAATTGTCTCAAGACGGAGTCTCTGGAACTTTTTTTTTTTTTAATGTTTGAGACAGAGTCTCGCTCTGTTGCCTAGGCTGGAGTGCAGTGGCGCAATATCGGCTAATTGCAACCTCCGCCTCCTGGGTTCAAGTGATTCCTGCCTCAGCCTCCTGAGTAGCTGGGACTACAGGTGCCTGCTATCACGCCTGGCTAGTTTTTTAATTTTTAGTAGAGATGGGGCTTCACCATGTTGGCCAGGCTGGTCTTGAACTTCTGACCTCAAGTGATCCACCCACCTCGGCCTCTCAAAGTGCTAGAATTTCAGGCGTGAGCCACTGCACCCAGCCCAGTCTCTGGAACTTCTAAGCAAACATAATTAGATAGGCTAGCAATGCAAAGGAGTATCTAGTAGAAAGAAGGAAAGCAAAATTTATTATTTCATTACTAAAACGTGAATACAAAGGGCCATAAAAGGAGAAGAAAAAAAGCCCTTAAAAATAGGGTACTTGGTTACATTAGTAGAAATAATACGGGAAAAGTAAAAAGACATTAAAATCAAATTTTGGTTCTTACAGAAAACTGGTATTTCAAAGTCATGTTTGATAAAAGGTCCATGGGTTAAAACTGTGTACATTTTTGTTTCACTACATTTGGAAAACATCGAGATGAATTTGGGTTCATTTTCTCTCCTTTCCACTTTTACATGAACTAATTGTTCTATATGGGGTTCTAATACCATATATGAAGATCCCAATCTTTGAGAGAAAGGTTTCTTACATTGCTTCTTTTAAGAAGCCTAACTTTTTAGGACAAATTACATAAGGAAGAAGCTTAGTATATTTTAGTTGCTTTTTATTTAGCAGAGCTTGGGCTTATTTATTAAGAAAAAACCCTCACTGTTTTTTATATTTTTATGTTTCAGATATTGTTATGGAACTTTATCAAAGGAAGCCGCATGCCACAGAGCAGAAAGTGTTGGTTGTTTTATGGCATCTCTTAGGAAATATGACAAATAGTGGCTCTCTGCCTGGAGCTGGAGGAAATATACGAACAGCCACAGCTAAATTATCAAAAGCACTCTTTGCACAGATGGGTCAGAATCTGTTAAATCAGGCTGCATCTCAACCACCACATATCAAAAAGAGTTTGGAGGAATTACTCGATATGACAATTTTAAATGAATTATGAATCTTTCATAAAATACTGTATGATGAACAAAAGTGTTTACATGATGACAAATGGAACTTTCTAAAAGTTACGTTATCAGTGCCTGCACTTCACATCCAGCAAATTAAGTCAATGGCTATTTTTATTTGCAGCCTATGAGTACACATCTGTCCTATATCAACCTTACCACTTATATTCATCACATAAAAACCTAAAATATTCATGAATAATTCATGAAATCTGAGTCACATGGGATGAATTCAATTTTAATATTTTTGAGAAAAGTCCTGCTCATTTGCACTATTCTATAGAAACTACAATTTGTTGCCCTATATGTACAATTAGAATTGTAATTAAAAATACACATTTTATTATGTAATCATGTTCTGGTATGTCTCATTTCTCAGCCTTATTTTATAACGTGGAAGTCATTGAACTATGTTATCAGAAACTAAGTTTGTATATTATTTGTGAAAAACATGTATTTCTGAATCAGTCCACTAATATGATTGTGCAGTATTAGCTTGCTTTTGCTGCTGTGTTAATGTCATATATTTGCTTACCTTTTGGGTTCAATTATCTACATAATTGTGAAATTTAACAAGTTATAATAAAGCATGACAACCAAAGTTTTAGAAAACATTAAACATTTTAAATGCACGTTTAAAAAACGTGTTGAATGTAACCCCCCTATTTTTGTGTGCAAACACTAAATTTTATTTCTTTATGTTTTGACCTTTATAAAGGTGTTATTCTGCTGCCCAGTTTTGTAATTCTCAAAAATAGTGCCAGGTCTTCTATAGCTTTTTTCAGAATTCATGGGCTTACAAGTACTGTATGCATCTTTAAAAAGAAAAGGAATGTTATAAAATAAAAGGATTTATTTCTTTAGATGTGTGAGAGGTGTCCTATTTTTCCAACTTCCATACATGTTAAAATGGAAAAAATATATATATATATATACACAGTAGTATCGACCTATCACTTTCACTTGATCTACTTATTATGATACTGACCTATCACTATTGACCTACAAATAGACCTGGGTTATCATTCTAACTTTGTAGGAAATTAGCTGTCTGACCTCGGACAAGTCACTTACCAGGTCTGGGCCTCAGTTTCCTCATGTCTAAAATGTAAGAGCTAGACTAGAAGATTTTAAAGGTCCTATCCTGTTCTAAAATTCTATAATTCTATGTTCATTCTTTTGTACTTCTGAGTCACTGACCAGTTTTCTAATGTATTTGGCTGTTTTTAAAATTGTGATTTAAAAAAAATTATCCTGGCCAGGCGTGGTGGCTCAAGCCTGTAATCCCAGCACTTTAGGAGGCTGAGGTGGGCAGATCACGAGGTCAGGAGTTTGAGACCAGCCTGGCCAATATGGTGAAACCCCGTCTCTACTAAAAATAGAAAAATTAGCCGGGCATGGTGGCGCATGCCTGTAATCCCAGCTACTCGGAGGCTGAGGCAGGAGAATCGCTTGAAACCGGGAGGCAGCGGTTGTGGTGAGCTGAGACTGCACCATTGTACTCCAGCCTGGGGTACAAGAGCAAAACTCCACCTCCAAAAAAAAAAAAAAGAAAAATTTATCCTTAGCTTCTGAGAAAAAAAAAAAAGGGTAAGGGGGTTGCTTCTATTTCAAGCTAAGCTAAAAGAAGAGTAAAGAATTGGCTACTTTTTCTATTTATATAAACTTTTATATAATTATATACTTTTAAAATACCTTATATTTTCTTCTAAGTGTATTTTATTACAGTCCTCTAGTTTGGTGTACTTTATGTATAGGGCCATAGAGTAAATATTTCTGGATTTGTAAGCCCTTATTTTATTTATGTATCTATTTTGAGATGGAGTCTTGCTCTTGACACCCAGGTTGGACTGCAATGGCGCAATCTCGGCTCACTTTAACCTCCCCCTCCCAGGTTCAGGCAATTCTCCTGCCTCAGCCTCCTGAGTAGCTGGGATTAAAGGCGCCCGTCACCATGCCCAGCTAATTTTTGTGCTTTTAGTAGAGACGGGGTTTCGCCATGTTGTCCAGGCTGGTCTCAAACTCCTGACCTCAGGTGATCTGCCCACCTCGGCCTCCCAAAGTGCTGGGATTACAGGCGTGAGCCACTGTGCCTGGCCTACTTTTTACACTTAAAAAATGTAAAAAAATATTCTTAGCTCAGGTCATAGAAAAATAGGCCTCTGTTAGACTCATTTGATCTCAGTTGTAAACTCTGAAATCATTACATTTTGCTTCAACCTTACTTGATATGCATCATTGATACAATAGTTACAGATTTTAAGTTTTATTAATTATGACTTCTGCCTTTGTATCATTGCACTTGTGCTAGCTAAATTTGCATCAATAGATTGTTAGATATATTGAAGGTAGATTTTACATTTTAAAGGATAAAGAAGACCATTACTTCATGTATAAGCCTAATTCCTTAGTTTGAATTTTGCACTGAAAAAAAGTCCAATATTCTGATCAGTCTAGGGAGAAAAAAATACAGTAAATATAATCATTAATAATGTGGCAACTTTATTTTACATAATATGTGAGCTACCTTTTATTATAAAGAAAATAGCCATTAATGTAACAAAAGAGTCTCAAGCCTAAAGAGTTTCTGTATTTTAGTAACTTATTGATAATTGAGCACTCAGAAGTCTAGCACTCTTATTGAGAACCATTATCAACCCAGAGGTCAAGAAAGAAACAGACTGATCACTGATTGAAATAACTAAAGAAAAGCTGAAGTCCCGAATAAACAAACGCATTTACTTGGAATAAAGGAATGTCGTTTACTAGCAATGGTAATGATAAAAGTCTAACATCACCCACCAATGCAACAACAAAAAATGTTAAATGATGTATTTACCCAATGGAATGCATATCATATAGTCATTAAAAATGATGCCAAATACATGTTAAAGGAAAAATGTGACTACAAAATAAGTACAGTATCTCCATTAATATATGTGCACATAGAAAACAGAAGTAGTAGTATATATATACCAACATCTTAATGGTGGTAATCTGTGGGCAGTGAAGTTATTTTAATTTTTTTCAATGTACTCTTCTGTAATTTCTATTTTTTCAGAAATGAACAAGACATATTGCTTATAGTAAAATTTAAATTACAATAAGTGAAGAGAATCTGAAGAGAATCTGAAAAGTAATTTGGAGAGGAAAAAATATATAGCAAAGAAGAGAGCAGTGAACATCACAAAAGTGCTAAGGGAGGTACACAGTGATGTGACTCAAAGGGAGATGACCGAGGGAGGCAAGTATTATTCAGATAAAAAGCATAAGACTTTGATTCAGAAAGCATGAATTTGGAAACCCAGTTTTATAATTACCTGCTAAACCTTACATACATCCTGGGATTATTGTGAAGTCCAAAATTTAAAAAGGATTATGTATAAGAAAGCATTTGTAGGGCCGGGCACGGTGGCTCATGCCTGTAATCCCAACGCTTTGGGAGGCCAAGGCAGGCAGATCACCTGAGTTCAGGAGTTTGAAACCAGCCTGGGCAACATGGTGAAACTGCATCTCTACTAAAAATACAAAAATTAGCCAGGTATGGTGGCGGACACCTGTAATCCCAGCTACTTGGGAGACTGAGGCAGGAGAATTGCTTGAACCCAGGAGGTGGAGGTTGCAGTGAGCCAAGACCGCGCCATTGCACTGCAGCCTGGGTGACAAGCGAGACTCCGTCTCAAAAAAAAAAAAAGCATTTGTAAACCTCAAATGCTATATAAAGGTAACATTCCCAACAGAAGGAAGACCCAACTGGCATGAGCAAAAAGTAATTATTTTATTGTGTATATTTATAGGTACAACTTAATGTTTTTATACATTGTGGATCATAAAGTTAATTAACATATCCATCACCTTACAGACCTCACTTTTTTTTTGTGGTGATCACATTAAAATCCACTCTCATAGCAATTTTCAAATACACATTATTATAAACTATAGTCATCTTGTTATACAGTAGGTTCTGAAAACCTTTATTTTATTTTTCCTCTTTATTTTATTTTTAAATTATTTTTTGAGACAGAGTCTCACTCTGTCACCCAGGCTGGAGTGCAGTGGTGCAATCTCGGCTCACTGCAACCTCTGCCTCTGAGTTCAAGCGATTCTCTTGCCTCAGCCTCCCAAGTAGCTGGGACTACAGGCAAGTGCCACCACACCTGGCTAACTTTTTGTATTTTTAGTAGAGATGGGGTTTCACCACGTTGGCCAGGCTGGTCTCGAACTCCTGACCTCAGGTGATCTGCCCAACTCAGCCTCCCAAATTGCTGAGATTAGGGGCGTGAGGTACCACGCCTGGGCTTCTTTTTTTTATTTTTAAAAATAGTCTTAGAGATGGGATCTTGCTATGTTGCTCAGGTTGGACTTGAACCCTTGGGCTCAAGGGATCCTCCCACCTCAGCCTACCAAAACTGCTGAGATTACAGGCATGATCCACCTTGCCCGGACATAATTCTTCCTTTCTAAATGAAACTTTGGACCCTTTACCCATCCTTTTTTCCACTTCCCCACCCCAAGCCTGCCAGCTCCTGCAAACCACCATCCTATTTTCTACTTCTTGGAGTTCAACTTTCTTAGATTCCACATGTAAGTGAGATCATGTATTATTTTTCTTTCTGTGCCTGGCTTATTTCACTTAACATAATGTCCTCCAGGTTTATTCATGTTGTTGCAAATGATGGGATTTCCTTTTTTAAGACTAGTATTTCAGTGTCTATATACGGCATTTTCTTTATTCGTTCATCCACTGATGAACACTTGATCAAGACTTTGAGGCACTCATCTCTATGATTCCCTCAAGGAATTGTGTTGCCCTTTGTTTCATATTTTCATAAGAGATATTTGATAAGAAAGGTTCCGTAAGTTTTATTATAGCTTCTAAGGCTGTTGTATCAGTTGGAATGCTTTTGACTGAATAGCAAACCGAACTAACAGTAGCTTAAATCGATTGGTATGTTATTTGTCTCATACTACAAGAAGTGTAAAAGCACTGGCTAAGCATTATGCCAATGGCTTGATGATATCAGAGCTGGTTATAAGACGGCAGCTTCCTCTCCAAATATCATAATTGTGCTTCAGACAGAAAAAAAAAGTAAAATGGATAACAAGCACAGGTATTTCTCTAGTGAGGCTTCGCTTTTTTATTTAGGAAAGAAGGCCCTTCCTGTGTACTTCTACCTACATCTCATTGGCCACCCTTAGGTTCAAAGGAGGCTAGGAAATTGAGTATTTCATTTCCCAGTCTCAATAGTACAGGAAGATAATAGAGAAGATAGTGGGCATGGATATTTCTAAGCTGACCTACAATATCTGCCATATTCCATAAGCCCCACTCTGTGTGATGAAACACAGTGGCATTCTATGCCCCAGGAATTGGTATGAATTCAGGTCCAATGTTTAATAAATTCCAAGAAGCCAGCATGTTTTCTGTTTCCTGGTGTGAAGTTACCCTAATAAGTAGCCATAAGTCTCTGAGGGAATAAGAGGAATATGCAGAGTGGTATTACTATGGCGCTCTTCTTTAAGGTTATCTGGAAACAGGAGTAACAATGATAACTCTCAGGAAGACTGAATTGAGGAGATATTAATACCATTTGAACTAAATTTGAAAGATCAAGTAGTAAAGAGGAAACAAGCTTCATGTTGTGTTTGGATTTAAATCTCCTGGAGCTACAGTTTTAACTTTATTTGCTTTACCAGTAAGGAGAAACACTAAATACAGGAGTCTCAATGTTTCCAACAGAAGAGTCACCACAATTTATTTAGTGATGGATTATTTATAATGTAAACAAAGTTCATTCCCTAGAGCAATATATTCTGTAAATTAAATGATCCACAAAGTATTTTACGCACTTTTTCATGGCATGTTAACGTTTTGAAGAGAATAAACAGGAATCATACTGAACAGCTCAGAAATTGTGATTAACACTGGGTATCACAAGATACATTTTGCTCTTATATCAATCAGGACCCAGAAGGAAATAGACAGCAAATCAAAATCGGCATAATTTGGGAAGTGGTTAATAAGGGAGTATTTATAAAGGCATGGCTTAGGGAAACCTGGAACCTAGAATGAAGTTATATTGAGAGGGTTACCTTCATCAGAGCTGAGATCACCCACATGGAGGGAGCTGGAGGAATAAATACCCTGACTTCACTCCTCAATTCCACTCTGCCAGGACTTTCTCTTGGCCATACTCAACCAGAAACCAAGAAGCAAGAGAACCTATTGATACGGTCTATAAGGGTCAATCTCCAAATAATGGAGCAGGGTGGATGATCTGTTGATCTGGAGGGGCAAATGGAAGAACTGCATTAATAAATAATATCATTTCCCATTTGTCTGACTTCTTTGTTCTGTTTCTGAGATCACATGACTTTAAATATTGTTTTTTAGAACCCACTGAGAGGTGACAGCGTGCTGGCAGTCCTCACAGCCCTCGCTCGCTCTCGGCGCCTCCTCTGCCTGGGCTCCCACTTTGGCGGCACTTGAGGAGCCCTTCAGCCCACCGCTGCACTGTGGGAGCCCCTTTCTGGACTGGCCAAGGCCAGAGCCCGCTCTCTCAGCTTGCAGGGAGGTGTAGAGGGAGAGGCGCCAGCGGGAAGCGGGGCTGCGCCCGGCGCTTGCGGGCCAGCTGGAGTTCCGGGTGGGCGTGGGCTTGGCGGGCCCCGCACTTGGAGCAGCCGCCCGGCCCTGCCGGCCCCGGGCAATGAGGGGCTTAGCACCTGGGCCAGCGGCTGCGGAGGGTGTACTGGGTTCCCCAGCAGTGCCAGCCCACCCGCGCTGCGCTCGATTTCTCGCCGGGCCTTAGCTGCCTTCCCTCAGGGCAGGGCTCGGGACCTGCAGCCCGCCATGCCTGAGCCTCCCACCCCCTTCCTGGGCTCCTGTGCGGCCGAGCCTCCCCGATGAGCGACGCCCCCTGCTCCACGGCGCCCAGTCCCATCGACCACCCGACGGCTGAGGAGTGCGGGCGCAGGGTGCGGGACTGGCGGGCAGCTCCACCTGCAGCCCCAGAGCGGGATCCACTGGGTGAAGCCAGCTGGGCTCCTGAGTCTGGTGAGAACGTGGAGAACCTTTATGTCTAGCTCAGGGATTGTAAATACACCAATCAGCACTCTGTGTCTAGCTCAGGGTTTGTGAATGCACCAATCGACACTCTGTATCTAGCTACTCTGGTGGGGCCTTGGAGAACCTTTATGTCTAGCTCAGGGATTGTAAATACACCAATCGGCACTCTGTATCTAGCTCAAGGTTTGTAAACACACCAATCAGCACCCTGTGTCTAACTCAGGGTTTGTGAATGCACCAGTCGACACTCTGTATCTAGCTACTCTGGTGGGGACTTGGAGAACCTTTGTGTCCACACTCTGTATCTCGCTAATCTAGTGGGGAGGTGGAGAACCTTTGTGTCTAGCTCAGGGATTGTAAACACACCAATCAGCGCCCTGTCAAAACAGACCACTTGGCTCTACCAATCAGCAGGATGTGGGTGTGGCCAGATAAGAGAATAAAAGCAGGTCGCCTGGGCCAGTAGTGGCAACCTGATTGGGTCCCCTTCCACACTGTGGAAGCTTTGTTCTTTTGCTCTTTGCAATAAATCTCGCTACTGCTCACTCTTTGGGTCCACACTGCTTTTATGAGCTGTAATGCTCACCGCAAAGGTGTGCAGCCTCACTCCTGAAGCCAGCGAGACCACGGGCCCACCGGGAGGAATGAACAAGTCCAGATGCGCCACCTTAAGAGCTGCAACACTCACCGCGAGGGTCCGCGGCTTCATTCTTGAAGTCAGTGAGACCAAGAACCCACCAATTCCGGACACACCACTACCCTCTAAACTACATTATTTGGTATAATATCTTTTCTCTTCCCAAAGTTTATAATTATGATACACAATTTTTAAAAAGTCAACTAAGGGTAAATCAATTTTTTTGTTTGTTTGTTTTTTGTTTTGAGATGGAGTCTCACTCTGTCTCCCAGGCTGGAGTGCAGTGGCACCATCTTGGCTCACTGCAACCTCTGCCTCCCGGGTTCAATTGATTCTCCTCCCTCAGCCTCCTGAGTAGCTGGGATTACAGGCGTGCGCCACCACACCCAGCTAATTTTTGTATTTTTAGTAGAGATGGGGTTTCACCATGTTGGTCATGCTGGTCTCGAACTCCTGACCTCATGATCTCCCCGCCTCGGCCTCCCAAAGTGCGCTGGGATTACAGGCATGAGCCACCACGCCCTGCCGGCTAAATCAGTTTTTAAGATAATGTATGTTTCTGCCAGCGGGGATCACATTTTAGGCAAAGAGAAGAGCCCACTTAAAGGTTTCCACACATAAAAGGGCTGTGGGAACAGTAGGTTCTGTGGAGTTACGGGGAGGCAGAAACAGTGAGAAGGCTGGCATGATTATGAAAACACTGTATTTTCCATTCTAAAAGTTTAGGATTTCTTAAAAAAAAAAAAAAGTGGAGGAGGAAACCAGTGGAGGTTTTTAAGCAGGGGAGTGAGAGCAATAGCACCGGCTTGAAAGGTAAAATGTAAAAACTAGATAAAGTAAAACAATGAATCCACAGTGAATGAAGTTGAAGATGCAAGTAGATTTTTATAAAATGGCTATTTGAGTGAATGACATCTCAGAGATAATCTTATTTACTGATAAAGAAATTGAGGCCACCTTAGAAAGA
Source organism: Pan troglodytes (assembly GCF_028858775.2). Classification (NCBI taxonomy): domain Eukaryota; kingdom Metazoa; phylum Chordata; class Mammalia; order Primates; family Hominidae; genus Pan; species Pan troglodytes. Next base: position 43,161,474 of record NC_072413.2, read on the forward strand.
CCAAAGAACCAGAATAGGAGTGAAGGTCATGCCAAACAGTCCCTGCGTAACAGTGCCAGCAGCAAACTCTGGTCTGTCTTCCCAACGCACCACTCCCTTGACTATTCTTCCCATAGTAAACATTTAAAAGCTGCTGTTTAAACCTGTGAAACAAACAAACAAAAAACATGGCCACACTGTCAGAGAATCCAAAAAAGTTAGCTTGGAAAGTAGAAGAGGCAAATGGAAAGGGAAAGCTACTACTAGGTGCAGTGTGATGCAAGTAAAAGGTAGGAAAAAAGACTGAATTTGGTATTTCGAAGGAAAGGTGCGGGTGAGAGGATTTATGATTAACCTGCGTTGTGACAAGAAACGTCGTCTTGTAAATAAGTATTTCCAGAGGAGACAGATTTCAGATGAGGAACTTGGAGCCCAATAGTAATACTAATGCACCTGGAACAACAGATTACATGGTAAGTGACGGGTGAATGCGGGGGCACAAATGTAACAGAATCTTAAAGGGAGAGAGGCCAGATTTGAAAGAAATTTTTTTTTCATTAAAGTGGAGATGGTGGTACAACTGAAGAGGACTGCTAAGATTGTTAACGCACAGCCCCCCTCAATTTGTCCAGAGGATAACATATCCCTTTAGATACAAAGATTTTTTTTTTTGCTTGGCCAACTTTAGTCAGGTTTCTGAATCTTCTGCTAGGCTCTTCTGTACACTTTCTTTGTAAAATCCAGTTTAAACAAAGAGCTTTGCTAAGTCAGATTAGCAATAAACCCCCATCCTTGATAGCTGATCATCCTCAATATCTGATCAGGTTCTTCAGTCTCCACCATCCCCCAGGTGATGCCTCATTATCTTGGCCTGTCTTCAGCAAAAATCCTATTAGGTGGGTTTAGCCAAAATCCCCCTTACCCTGATGTTTCCTCTTAGTAATTATACATTCACTTACCACCGCTCCTTGGCTATAAATCTCCACTTGCCCATGCTGTATGAGGAGTTGAGCCCAATATCTCTTTCCCCACTGCAAGTCTCCATTGCAGTCAGTGGTCCCTATACCTGTTGCGATGGTCCTGAATAAAGCCCTCTTTTTGTGCTTTAACAAGTGTCACTAAATACTTTTTTCTTTAACAATAGCCCGTTCTCCAAACCCCTAACTCCAGAATTGTTTAGTTTTCAGGAAACCTGAGTGGGCCCAGGGTCCATACCATCGTGAGATTTGTGGGTTTAAGGCTGAATTTCTGCCCGTTTTTAGGTAAATGTTTTAGTGTGAAAGCTTGAACAATTGTAGGGAAAACCTTAGATTTGCCCCCAAAAATGACATTTTGCCGTTTTTGGAGGGGAGGGGTCAGGGCGCTGTGTTTAAGATCAGGCGTGTGAAAGCCCCTAAACGCCCTCCTTTCCTTTGGGAAGTCCCTATGGAGGGAAAAGCAGGTAGGCGCAGCGGTCCCCGCCCTCGCTCGCGGCGGGGCGGGGCGGGGCTGCGGGGGCGGGGCTGGGGCCGCACGGGCAGCGAGGATCCCTGGGAGGGCCAGGCCTGCGCGCTGCGAACCCACGTGACTTTTTCGCCTCCAGGGACACTGACGCATGCGCATCGTGCCCTGGACCAGGCGGCCGTGGCGCGGGTGGCGGCTGCTGTGGTGGCTGTGGGGACGGAGGCGGTGAAGTGCCATCTTCGGCTAGGTCGTCACAGGCTTCGGCTCATGGCATCAAGTGGCATCCATCATAAGGTCTGCTGGGGCGGGCTCCTTGAAATTAGCTGGGGCAGAGGGTGGTACTTGGTACTGAAAGGGGCCTGCCGGGTTTCAGGCCGCGCTCTGGCCGCGGCCTCCCTCTCCCGCCCTGTTTGAGGCCTGGCTCGGATTCAGCGCCCAGCTGTCCATTCCTTTCTCCTTCCCACCTGTTGGGTGGAGCGGTGCAAGGTATTTTTTTCTTAGACCAAACGTTTCACTTGAGGGGTGCGTTAGGTAGGGTGGAGAAGTGTGGGCCTCCTTCGCCTGGATTTAGGAAGATATTTGGGGGTAATTCTAAAGCCCTTGCTTCTCCCGGAGCTGGAACACAGCTGGGGTGGCTGGAAGTGGAAGGAGCACATTTGCAGCCGCCAGAGGATTGGGAAGATAATATACGTTCTATTACTAAGGCATGTGAGCGCCTTGTACGGCACGTTCTGTCTTCTGACTACATAAGCAACACTTTTGCGACCCTAAGTCACAGCACCCACAGCTTTTGGCAGGATACTTTAAAACAGAAAAAACACATCATTGATCCTGGTAGGATTTTTTAAGGGATTGTGCTTAAGAATGTTTAACTTTGGTAATCAGAGACCACCACTGGTGTTTTTCTCCAAAATCACATCTTTAAGTTAATTAATACTTGAAGTTAATAAATAATACTGCTCAGTGTATTAGTAATGATGCCATAATACCATGTAAATTTATGCTGATTCAAATGTTGTTTTTTTCGTTTGATACTCATATGGCCTTCTGTTTGAGGACTTCAGATTATTTAGCAACTGATTTAATCTGTTCAGAAATAAACTTTGCTACAGCTGGAAAGCGTGAGGCTTGAGAAAGCAAGTTTTGGACAGGGACGTATGAAGCTCATGTTGAAACTTAAGTGTTTTAGGCTGTATGGGAGCTTGAATGGAGTGAAAAGAACAAGCGTCTACTGTCAGGTTTTCCTCCTCCCTCTAGATTTATAACCTCATTCTAGAGTTGCAAAAGTTGGAACTTTCCACTGTTCACTCTCTAGTAGGGATAAAGTGATGGAAAGGAGTTGTGTTAAAGAGGACTAGTACTTAGATTGTGAACTTTGAAGTAGGGGTTGAGCATAGATGGCTCATAGGTGGTATGAGACACTATTTGTGTAAAGTCTCAGAATATTTTTCCTTGCTTATCTTATAATTGAAAAAGAAGATGTTTAAAAGTCAAATGATAAAAATTGTATGTGCTGTTTTCTGTGGTATGTTTTAACAAATCTACATGGAAGATAGGACTTCAAAAAAAATTAAAAATAGCCAAAGGAGGAAGAAGGTAGTATAGTTCCAGCCAAATGGTACGTTTTCCAAAAAGCCGAAGATTGATGTAGACGTTTATGTAAATACATATACAAAATCTAGTTTCTGGAACATAGTGTTTAATATGTAGAGACTTTAAAAAGTCGGCGTGTGACTACTTAGCCCCTAAAAACAGCTGCCAAAACCAGTGGTTATGATAGTCTCTTTTCTTCTTACATCCCAAATCTCCAGATTGCCTTGTGGATGAGATTTGTGTATTGCAAAGCTACTTGTTTTGCTCTACCCAAAACTCCTTTCAGTCTTTAGTGATGACTTCAGATTTTTATATATTTCTGTGTTTATGAAAAAGAATAGTCAATGGTATAATTTTTAAGTACCTCTACAGGAATAAGAGGCATACAGAGAAAAAAAAAAAAGGTATTAGGTCAAAAGATGGCATTTCACTCTTGTTGCCCAAGCTGGAGTGCAATGGCGCTATTGGCTCACCGCAACCTCCGCCTCCCGGGTTCAAGTCATTCTTCTGCCTCAGCCTCCCCAGTAGCTGGGATTACAGATGCGCGCCACCACGCCTAATTTTTTGTATTTTTAGTAGAAACGGGGTTTCACCATGTTAGCCAGGCTGGTCTAGAACTCCTGACTTCAGGTGATCTGCCTGCCTCGGCCTCGCAAAGTGCTGAGATGACAGGCATGAGCCACCGTGCCCGGCCCAAATGTCCCATTTTAAATTAAGTGTTAGTAATTGAAGTCATCCTCCAAAAGACCTTTTAAATTTTAAGATGGCATAATTGTCACTGAAATACTTAATGTACGTCATAATTATACTAAAAGTGAAAGGTATGATAAATGTATTTTTTATATATTGCCTATTCACTTTATGTTATGTTTCATTTTATACTTGTGTCCTTTGTGCCTATCATATGATTTTATAATAAAGTGTAATGTAGTGAAAAGGAATCGACTGGTTTGGTGAGTTGAAAAAGGGAGGACTTTTATTAGTCTGAGGGAACAGCTTTTGTCAAGGCTCAGAAAGGAAAAATCTAAGGGACTCTGGAAATGGCAATGAGGAGGAGTATTGTAAGATTAATACTTTTGGAAAGTTAAGTTGAGACTGGATATATCATTCAGAGATATTTGTTGTGCTGTTACACGGCAAGTATTATTTCAGGTTCAAGGGGGACAGCGGTGAACAAAACTGATAAGGCCTCATTCTCACCCAATTTAATTTTTTTTTCCTTTTACTCTTGTTGAGCTGTGATCAGGAAATTTAATGTTCGAGTAATATTAGTTTGCAGTAGTGCAGCAGTGTTTCTCAGTTTTTTTTTTTTTTTTTTTTTTTTACTGCAGCCCACAATAAGATGTACATGGACATCACTAACTCAATAAACAGTTCAATTGTGTGTGCTTCAACAGTATGCCCTTAATGTGTGCATGCACTTTGGTATATCTGTTTTTCTACATTTAAAAAATGAGAAACTGGTTTGAAGCAATCTGCATTTGAAAACATTGATCCAGAGGGGAGAAAATAAATACTTAAATTATAACACTAGTAGTGTGAATGGAAAGAAGGGGATAGTTAATTTTTTAAGGTGTATTATTTCGCTCTGTCGCCCAGGTTGAAGTGCACTGACATGGTCAGCCCACAGCAACCTCCACCTCCTGGGGCTCGGGTGATCCTCCTGCCTCAGCTTCCCAAGTTGCTGGGACTACAGGTGCGTGCCACCACACCCAGCTAATTTTTAAATTTTTTTGTAGAGACAGCATTTCCCTGTGTTGCCCAGACTGGTCTCGAACTCCTGGACTCAAGCAGTCCTCTCACCTCGACTTCCCAAAGTGCTGGGATTACAGGTTTGAGCCACTGCATGGGTGGCCCAGAGTGTATTATTATTTTTGATGGACAGATCTTAATTGTATACATCGTGGGATAGGGGATCATTCATTTTTATACCGAGGTATGTTTGAATATTTTGTGAATGAGGCTTAGAGAAGTTAAGTAATTGGCTCAGAGTTCCCTAATGAGTAGCCAGAAGACTGTTTTTTTTTTGTTTTGTTTTGTTTTTTTTTGAGATGGAGCCTTGCTCTGTCACCCAGGCTGGAGTGCAGTGGTGCTATCTCGGCTCACTGCAACCTCCGCCTCCTGGGTTCACGCCATTCTCCTACCTCAGCCTCCTGAGAAGCTGGGACTACAGGCGCCCGTCACCATGCCCGGCTAATTTTTTTTTTTTTTTTTTTTTTTTTGTATTTTTAGTAGAGACGGGGTTTCACCATGTTAGACAGGATGGTCTCTATCTCCTGACCTCATGATCCGCCCGCCTCAGCCTCCCAAAGTGCTGGGATTACAGGCGTGAGCCACTGCGCCTGGCCTCATAAGTGTTCTTCTGGCCTCTAAAGCCCAAGTACTTACCACTTCCCATTTGGTTATGAAAGCAATATACTGGGTTTTAGTATGGGTTACTGAAGACTAATGTTACTTGTTTATTGTTCAATGAATTGAGTGTATACTAGGCCTCCAGGTGTACTGTATCCCTGTGTATTGGTAGATATGGTCCTTACTCTCAAGAAATGTGTAATCTGGTAGAGAAGATACCTATTGAACAAGTATCACAAATGTGTTATGTGCTATGGAGAAAAAGAATGCTGTCGGGGCATGATTGAGGGCAACCTAATTTATTTGGGGGGTATGATAACACTTTTCAGGAAATGATGTTAAACTTTGCCCACTGTGATGATGGCATTTCTTAGGACAATTTTGGATTAATTATGAAAACAACTACTCTCTGAGCAATTGTTGAAAAAAAAATTAAAAAGCAAACTTTGCCCAGAAGATTAGGCTTTAGTTAGTTTGAAGGCACTGAGTCAGAGTGTGGTGTCAGGTAAAGGGATGAGGAAGCATTCAGGTAGAAGAAACTGCATGTACTAAGGGTTCCTAAGCTGAAAGGAATGGAATTGGAAAAAACAGAAAGCAAAACTCAACAGAAATAGAATGTCTGGGCTGTACAAGTTAGTAGAGAAGAGGCAAGAGTTTTGGTGTTAGGATGAGGTTGAATCTTGGCTCTGTTTCTTACTATTCATGTACATTTAGACAAGTTATTTAACGTTAATGAATTTTGGTTTTGTCATCTTTAAAAGGGAAAGTAGCATTTAACAAAATATTTGCTCAATAAATAGCATCTCTTATTATCATTAATAGCTAGTAATTGAAGTTATAGCAGTGCAGATGACATGCTTTCATTCATTCGTTCTTCAGAAATAATGAGTGTCTTTGTGTGCCAGGCAACTCGATACACAATAGTTGAATTACACATGTATATGTATTATTACATTAAAGTATCATAAAACCATATACTTTTACTATGCAAAGCACTGTGCTAAAATTTTTTTCTATTCTATTTTCCATTTGAAGAAAGGTTCAAGAAACTGGTCTGAAGCAATCTACAGTTTGAAAATTACTGATACAGTGAAGAGATGATTACTTAGCCCCTTATTAGAGATATGATATGCAAATATTTTCTCCCATTCTGTAGGTTGCCTTTTCACTCCACTGATTGTGTCCTTTTATGCACAAAAGCTTTTAAATTTGATGTAGTCCTATTTGTCTGTTTTTGCTTTTGTTTGCCTGTGCTTTTGGCATTATCCAAGAGTTCACTGCCAAGTCCAGTATCATTAAGCTTTCCCCTACGTTTTCTTCTAGGAATTTTATAGTTTTAGGTTTTACATTTAGGTCTTTACTTCATTTTAAGTTAATTTTTACATATAGTATAAGACCAGGGTCCAACTTCATTCTTTTGCACGTGGATATCCAGTTTTCCAAGCACCATTTGAAGAGACGATCCATTCCTCAATGAGCAGTCTTAGCACTTTGTTGAGGGCCATTTGAGAAGGGAGTTTATTTCTGGGTTCTTTATTTCATTGGCCTATTTGACTGTTTTTATGTCAGTATCACACTTGATTTCTTTCTTTTTTTTGAGGCAGGGTCTGGCTCTGTCACCCAGGCTGGAGTGCAGTGGCACGATCACGACTCACTGCAGCCTTGACTCCCACTTCAGCCTCCGGCTAATTTTTGTATTTTTTTGTAGAGAATGGTTTTTGCTATGTTGCCTGGGCTGGTCTGGAACTCATGGGTGATCGGCCTACTTGGCCTCCCAAAATGCTGAGATTACAGACAGGAGCCACTATGCCTGGCCCGTTTTATTTCTTTCTTTTGATAGCTATTCTGTACCCTTTCCCATTTTATGTTGCTAGTTGAAAATTATTGGTTGTTGTTAAGAATAAACTGATAATAATTGACATATAAATAATATGTTGGAGTAACTCATTAAAAAATAACCTTAGTGTATTCTTTTGACTCTGATTTGTGAAGTAATCATCAAAATGATCTCTATAAGCATAAGGTTGATGTTCTTAAATCTTTTTACAACACTGTGATTGCAGGGTGTGGAGTAATTGACAGGCTCTGAAGATGCAGGGGTGTGGTAAATTTGCTGATTCCAGAAGAAACCCTTATGTCTCACCTAAGTATGAAATTAGAATAGGGTAGCTAGTTAATGACTCAGAATGTATCAGCCTACAGTCTTTTTTGTATTTTGTTTTTAGACTGAGCTCTGAAATACAAAACCACAAACTAGTGACTAATTTGCATTTGGAAAATTAATCTTCAAACGTATCTTTTTCTTTAAAGGAAGGGGGAAAAAGAACAAAATAAATTTACAAGTTACTTTGCCTTTTCCTAGGGCCTGAAGTGATTAAACTTGGAAAAGTTGATGACATTAATCATACATTGAACTAGAAGGGAACTTATTTTTTCTGGTAGTCTACTACTTTGGATTCTCTTTTATTATGCATTGGCTAGATTTGCTTTTTCTGTAATTTTTTCTCAAATTCTTGTGTCCATAATATGGCTCCATGCTACTTACTCTGCTTTTACCCTTCTACTTCTCAATACCAACCTCTTCATTCTGGTCATTCTGTGTCTCTCTTATCTTTTCAGTCATCATTTCTACCTTCTTGTCTGCTGTCAAGGAGAGTTGTTTAATGGGTTGTTCCACATTCTAGAATAGTTTACCATTCTTTTTCTATTATTCCATAATTTTTCAAAGTTAATTATATTTCATGTTTTCATCTATAGATTGCCATTGTTTTCAAATGATTTTTTCAATAATCTTTCACTTTGTTTCATTTGAGAGCTTATCTCCAAATGTGTGTGTGTGTGTGTTTGTGTGTGTGTGTATGTGTTGTGTGTTAGCTCTTTCTCTACCTGGTTAATAGACGTTAGTGAGTAAGGACCTTATCTTACACTTATATGTCACTACGAGGAATGTAATACAGTGCTGGACATCCATCAGGCATTGAAAATTTTTTGTCCCCTTCCCCCATCCCCACATGTCCCATTTTTTCCTTTCAAATTTTTGTGTATTCCCTAGATTTACCTGGTTATAGCTAATTCTTTCAATGGCATTCAGACTCAGAAGGTCTTTTAACATTTAAAATTTATTCTTTCTTAGGAAAAAAATAGTTTCATACTATTTGTTCTTTCTTTTTCTTTTTTCCTTGTTTTTAATAGAATCTTGCTCTGTCTCCCAGGCTGGAGTGCAGTGGTGTGATCGTAGTTCACTGCAGCCTTGAACTACTGGATGATCAAGTGATTCTCCCACCCCAGCCTCCTCAGTAGCTAGGACTATAGGCACACACCACTGCACCCAGCTAATTTTTAGATTTTTTTGTAGTGATGGAATCTCACTTTGTTCCCCAGGCTAGTCTGGAACATCTGGCTTCAAGCGATCCACCCACCTTGGCTTCCCAAAGTGTTGGGATTTATAGGTGTGAGCCACCTTGCCTGGCCATGCTACATTTTGAAATGGTGGAAATGTTTTAGAATCTGGGTTTTGTATCCGTGTGACAATTTTAAAGGGTCACACATAGACACATGACCCCGAATGCAAAACTAATATGACAAACTTATAATAATATTTTACAAGTTTGCAGAGATCTGGCTTTCTTAGTTTACGAAGAGCGTATACAAACCAATAAGAAAAAAATTAGTAATGAACAGAAAATATGGGCAAAAGATGTGAAAAGGCATTTATGAAAAAAAGAAATAAAAATTTTACTTACTCATAGTTAAGGAAATGAAAATCAAAATGAGGTGCTACTTTGTTAAAAAAAAATTAGATGAGCAAATGATAGCTATTGTTGCCGGGGATATAAAGCAATGGACAGTCCCATGCACTGTTGATGACTTAATTGGTTAGGAATTCATTTTGTCTCAAAGTAATAGAAAACTTGTATATTGATAGTAGTTTAAACAAATAGGAATTTATTTCCTCACACAATAGGAAGGTGGCATTTTGTTAGAGCTTGATGATGTCAAGGTTGGTATTTCTTAATTTTCTTGGCCAATCCCTTATAGACTATTTCATGGACATGAATCGTTTCAGATATGGTCAAATCCAAGTTAAGAATAAATTGGTAGAAGGAAGAACCACACTAGTTGTGATTGTCCCTTTTTATCAAAAAAGCAGAAGCTTTCTCAGAACTCTGCAGCTGATGTTCTTTTCAGTTTTGTGGTCACTTACATGAGATTAACTATATTGCTGCTTTGAATGAAATCAGTATTTTATTAGTAAGGAAATTACTAATAGTGAGAAGGGATATTGGGTAGGCAACTAACAGTGTCTGCCAGATGACTAGTGCAACTTTTCCAGAGAGAAATTGTCAGCATCGGCTGTGCACGGTGGCTCACGCCTATAATCCCAGCGCTTTGGGAGGCCGAGGCAGGCGGATCATGAGGTCAGGAGATCAAGACCATTCTGGCCAACATGGTGAAACCTCGTCTCTCCTAAAAATACAAAAATTAGCTGGGCATGGTGGTGCGTGCCTGTAGTCCCAGCTACTCAGGAGGCTGAGGCAGGAGAATCGCTTGAACCCGGAAGGCGAGGGCTGCAGTGAGCCGAGATTGCGCCACTGCACTCCCGCCTGGGTGACAGATCGAGACTCTGTCTCAAAAAAAAAAAAAAAAAAAAAGTCGTCAGCATCTTTCCAAATTTAGTATTATTCTTCAATCCAAAAGTTATACTCTCCAGAGTTTACCCACAAACAAGTTTCTGTTTTTCTGAATTATTTAGAGAACTTGGTAGAAGTATAACTTTCTTGGCCCTTCCCTAGACCTCAGAATCATTGTAGTCGGTAAGGAATCTATATTAGTTTTAAACAGCTTACTAGTTGACTTGTTTGGAGCCAGATTTGCAAATTTCTGCATAGACGGTAGTGAAACTCAGATTTTTATAGTATGGTAGTCATAAAATTGTTAAAAAAAAAAAAATGTATCCAGTCAACCTATAGCTGGCTTTTTAAAAAAATAACAAAAAACTTCTCCCCCCATTCAGTTAAGTAATTGCAGATAAGCAAAAAGAATAAAGCACACATCTCTCTTTTGTATGGAGAACAATTGTTAACACCAGCTGTCAGTTTTATTGTATTTTATTTTATTTGGTGTAAATCCTTACAAATCTGTGAGTGCATGTGTGTATGCATATATATGTATTTAAAAAATCTATAATGGATATTTTTCTGTATCAATACAGATGTACGTATTTCCTTTTTAATTCTTATTATTCCATTATATGAGTATATGATTTATTTTTTTTTTTTTTTGAGACGGAATCTCACTGTATTGCCCAGGCTGGAGTGCAGTGGCACGATCTTGGCTCACTGCAACCTTCACCTCCCGGGTTCAAGTGATACTCCTGCCTCAGCCTCCCGAGTAGCTGGAACTACAGACGCGTGCCACCACACCCTGCTAATTTTTTGTATTTTTAGTAGAGGTGGGGTTTCACCATGTTGGACAGGCTGGTCTTGAACTCCTGACCTCAGGTGGTCTACCCTCCTCGGCCTCCCAAAGTGCTGGGATTACAGGCATGAGCCACCGTGCCTGGCCGAGTATACTATTTATTAAAGCAGTCTTTTTCTTTTCTTTTTTTTTTTTTGAGACAGAGTTTCACTCTTGTTGCCCAGGCTGGAGTGCAATGGCATGATCTCGGCTCACTGTACCCTCCTCCTCCCAGGTTCAAGAGAGTCTCCTGCCTCAGCCTCCTGAGTAGCTGGGATTACAGGCATGTGCCACCACGCCCGGCTAATTTGGTATTTTTAGTAGAGACAGGGTTTCTCCTTGTTGGTGAGGCTGGTCTCGAACTCCCAACCTCAGGTGATCCGCCTGCCTCAGCCTCCCAAAGTGCTGGGATTACAGGCATGAGCCACCACGCCCGGCCAAAGCAGTCTTTTTCTTAATACACCCTCCAGTTTTGCTATACAACAGTGCTGGTAATGAATGCCCTTAAACAAATACATGTTTTTTCTGATTATTTCCATAGTATAAAATATGTACAGTTGCTATTTGGTACACTCATTATTTTGATTTATGTCTTTATTAGTAAAGATATAGGTCTTTTTTATGTTTATTGGTCATTTGCATTTCTTCCTTTGCATTATTGTCTTTAAAGTTTTAGTCATCTTTTTAATTAACTACTATTAATATATTAAGTAGTAGTATATTCTAAGTATATTTTAAGAGTAAATCAGTTTTATGGTCTGCTTAATTTTGAGAATAATTCCTCATTTTAAAAAAAATGAGACATGCCCTATAATTTAATGATTTGGTTTCCATTTAAGCTGTTAGTGGAAGAGATGAAGGTAATTATGAAAATATAATGTGGTACTACCTTAAAGGGGTAATTGCTTATTACCTTATAGCCTTAAAAATTAGATGACATAATTTTAAATATATTATGTAGTTATTATCCAGACTGTAAGCCTTTCTCAAATATGTTTTTTAGAGGTAGGGTCGTGCTCTGTTGCCCAGGCTGGAGTATCGTAGCAGGGTCAATGCTTACAGCAGCCTTGAACTTCTGGGCTCAGGTGATCCTCCTGCCCCAGCATCTCCTGAGTAGCTGGGACTGCAGCTGTGTGCCACCATGCCTGGCCCCTTAAATGTGTTTTAAGTAACATTTATTCACTTTAAAAATTACTGTTTAATTTTTTAAAGCCATAATTTATATCTTCTATAATAAAGTTGAAACCTAGCTGTCAGGATTTATAATTCGTAAGTATATAGATATATTTAAGCAATGTGATTTTATCTTTTCTAAAACTTTATCCTGAGCCAAGTGATGAGCTTCCTTTTGAAATGTTTATACCCATGACCAGAATTTTTGTCAGTTTTACTTTTAGCCTCCAGAACAGTTGTTAAAGATATGCCATTTTCCAGTGATTGATAGCAAGGTAACATTCAGGCACCGAATCAGATTCTTACCTAAATAAGAAACATTGAATTTTAAATAGTATTTCTTCATTGGGTAGCAGGCAGTGTACTTATTTGTTGTTTGAATGAGGTAACAAATCCACAGTTACTTGGTTTTCATTCAAATACCAACAACAAAATGGCAGTTTTGTGAAGAATTTATAATTTTATTTACAATATAAAAACTAATGAACCTTCTGATTCTGACTTATAGGGGATTAAGACTCACATTAATATTTCTTTAATAGCTAAATTAGGGCTTTTTAAAAGGTGTTGTTGAGGCCAAATAATTTTATTGGCATTTGGAAGATATTTCTCTTTTTTTCATGTTTCCACAGATCGTTAACTGAAGACAATATGCAAAATTCTCACATGGATGAATACAGAAATTCTAGTAATGGCAGCACAGGCAACAGTTCAGAGGTAGTGGTAGAACATCCTACTGATTTCAGTACTGAGATTATGAACGTTACAGAAATGGAACAGTCACCTGATGACTCTCCCAATGTGAATGCATCTACAGAAGAAACTGAAATGGCAAGTGCTGTGGACCTTCCAGTGACGCTGACAGAAACAGAAGCAAATTTCCCTCCGGAATATGAAAAATTTTGGAAAACTGTAGAAAATAATCCTCAGGATTTTACAGGCTGGGTATATTTGCTTCAATATGTAGAACAGGAGGTTAGTAACTATTAAAATGGTATCAGAAGGGACAAATTAATCAAGTCATTAATTTATAATGAAACAGTAGACCTTATTGTTTATGATTAAAATTGACTCATAATTTTCAAATGAAGTTGAATAACATTAGGTAGCTACATTTTTAGCTTTGAAAATAGCTTACAGCTTTTGTATGTTGTAGAGAGTCAGTAGTGTCAAAGCTTAATGTTTTGTAATAATTGAGGTGTAAGTGTGTGTGTAAAATTGCTGAAATAAAAAGTTGGCAAAATTAGTTCCTTCTGTTTCAATTGCGTTTAGAAGAAAAAGGGGGCTGCTGCCTGTGTAAGTTTTTTTTTTTTTTTTTAAGTGAAAGCAAGTTTATTAAGAAAGTAAAGGAATAAAAGAAGGGCTGCTCCATCGGCAGAGCAGCCTGCATGTGGAGTTTTTAAGCCTGCCATTTATTATTATTTTTTTAGATAATAACGTTTGAAAGGAATAATAAATATTTTTTTGACAGAAATTTCCACAATATTTAAATACTGTTTTATTTTTATCAGAATCACTTGATGGCTGCCAGGAAGGCATTTGACAGATTTTTCATACACTATCCTTATTGCTATGGTTACTGGAAAAAGTATGCAGACCTTGAAAAGCGGCACGACAACATTAAACCATCAGATGAGGTGCGTACATCACTGAATAAACTTATCTCCAATAGGTACTGTAAGCCAATTAATAACAAAACAAAGATTTTTTTTTTTTTTTTTGGCTGGCAGTACCTACCATTTATGGTCAAACAATTTTTATAGGGTATTTATTTGCATTTGTCACTCTTGTGGCATTTGTAGCTAATATTTTCTCTCTTTGTTGGCAGGTGCGTTAAACCTCTACAGTTTGTCAAGCTTTGCAGTGCAAGCCTCTGTATTACACTGCAGCTTAACAAGTAGGGCAGGGCTTTTCTCTCACTTACATTTATTTCTCATTTTCCAAACAATATAGTTGGTTTGCTAGTCACATTTGCTACGTCTTATTGCATTTTTGGTCAGACGCTGTCATTGATGCTCTAATGGGTCTGTGCCCTATGGTCTGTAACCCAAAGCCTGCCCACACAACCCGGTCAGAATGCAGGGACTGCTGCGCTTTGAAGATCAAGACTCTGCACGTGGGGATCAGAACATTGCCATGTTCTATCCAACCTCCACCCAAATGGTAATGGTAGATTATTTAAACAAAATTCCAGTAATTAGTATTTCTAAGGTTCACCGGATAACACAGTGTTGCCTCTCTGTTAAGAAATAATTAAATATTTGAAGTACAGTTTGCTGTTTTCTTCTTAGGTTTATCGGCGGGGGCTTCAGGCAATACCTCTTAGTGTTGACCTTTGGATACATTATATAAACTTCTTAAAAGAAACATTGGACCCTGGTGATCCTGAGACAAACAATACAATAAGAGGGTATGTGGAACATTGATACTGAAATGTTTTTTATGATATAAATAATTATTCTGATGTTGGTAATAGAGCTCATGAAAGCTAAGCTGGAAGTTTAACTTCTATTCCATTGTTAAAAAAATGATACATGTAATAAACTTAAGCTTTATGATTTGAAAATGCAGATAATAAAGCCCTCCTACAGTCCATGCCCCTTATGTCCCCAATTCCACTCCTCAAGGTTAATAGCTTGGTGTGTGTTCTTTCAGATATATGTATAAGTACATGTTTATGCGTATGCTTTCATACTGCTCTTTGACTTTTTTTTTTTAATAATGTTTGGGAATCTCTTCCTGCCATATTTTTTAACAATTACAAAAAGTATTTTATAATACTTTATAAAAAGTATCTTATAAGCCAAAGTACTCTATTTCACCAAATCCTTATTTATAGGAAATAATCAGTGCTACAGTGAACATCTCTGTACAAGTCAATATTTTTTGTAGAATGCACTAGAAATGGAACTTCTGTCAAAGGGAACACACAGCTCAGTTTTATCAAATGTTCCTTCAAAAATGGTATCGATTCTAAACTCCCACAGTGTATGAAAATAATCATTTTCCCACAGCTGTGCCACATTTTTTGTTTGTTTTACCTCCAATGGCATCTCTTTTAATTTGTTTATGTCTTGATTGCTCATCCTGGTTTACCATGTTCTCATATGCTTATATAAGCCATTTTAAAAATTACCTGTTGATATTATTTGCTCATTTTTCTATTACATTATCTTTTTCTTGATTACAGTAGTTTGCTAATGTACTTGTTTTTGGTTTTCAAAAAAAAGCATGTGCATATTGCTTAAGAAGTTAGCTAATGTTAAACTGCTTGTAACAAAAAGTACCACCTCCACCTCCCTTCAAATATTTTAGCTCTTTCTTCTGGTATTTTCCACCATGTGTTTAACAGTAGATCTATGTTGCTTTCTTTCTTTCTCTGTTAGCTGTAGACTATGTATGTATCTGTTACGGTAAATGAGAATTTTAACCCACTTACACTTTGTTTTCCCATTCCTTATCTTTCCAATATAGCTACAGAATAGGTTTCAATAATCAGCTTCAGTATTTTTTTTTAATCATTGTAAATCCATAAATAAGGATGGGCACAGTGGCTTATACCTGTAATCCCAGCACTTTGGGAGGCTGAGGTGGGAGGAGCGCTTGAGCCTGGGAGGTTGAGGCTGCAGTGAGCTGTGATTGCACCACTGCACTCTAGCCTGAGTGACAGAGTGAGACCTTGTCTCAAAAACAAAAAACATTAGCTGGGCATGGTGGCGCATGCCTGTAGTTCTAGCTACTCGGAAGGCTGAGGCAAGAGAATCGCTTGAACCCGGGAGGTGGAGGTTGCAGTGAGCCAAGATCGATCGTGCCACTGCACTCCAGCCTGGATGACAGAGCAAGACCCTGTCTCAAAAAAAAAAAAAAAAAAAAAAAAAAAGAGAGAGATCAAAAACCTATAAATATTTTTCATCGTACTGTCTTTTCATTTTATAACCTTTCTGGTTTTTAATTGCTTCTCCCCTGCCCCTCATTTTTCCCATTTGTCTAATTTTCTTTGAACATTTAAGGTTTTTTCATACTCTCCAGCAGCTTTGTAGAAGGCTTTAAATATAGCTTTCTATACAATCAGATCTGTTAAAAAATGTGTAAGTCCCATTTTTTCCTCTCCTTTGAGCTGTCTCTCCTGGAAACCTTCCTACTATAATCTGGACTGGTCTTCTAGTTCTGCTGTACAAGAGTTGTCTTGGGATTTTCTTATCATCATGGTTCTAGGAGATGTCTTTACCTCACTTCTGGGTGAGTTTATTATTAGAGCTCACTCTTTTCTTGATTTCATGTCCAACTTTTAGAAGAGTGTGTCCTATAACTTCTTGTTAAAGGATGCTTGGATGAAAAAATAATTTTAAGGTTTGGTAAGCTGTAGAATTTGGAGTTGAAAATTATTTTCTCCACAGAGCTTTGAAGGCATTATTTATTCCTTTATAGCTTCTGCTATTGCTTTTGAGAAGTGCAATACCATTCTTGTAGAATAGATTCTCTTTCTATAACGTGTTTTTCCTCTGTGGAAGCTGTTAGGATGTTCTCTTTGGGTCTGATGTAAATGAAGTTTTATAAAAATGAGCTTTGATGTGGATTTTCTTTTTCTTATTGTGATTATTGGGTGATTGGGTGAGTCTTTTCATTCTGAGATTCTAATGTCCTTCTATTCTTAGAAATGTTATTATTATGGATATTCTTATTTTGACAGTTTCCTTGCCTTGATTTTCTCTGTTGTTTTTAATAGTTGGATGTTGGACCTCTTCTTTTAATTACTGAGTTTTTCTTTTCTTCTTCCTATTTTTCATATCTTAGACTTTGTCTGGCTTTTTGAGGTATTTCCTTGACCCTTGTATTGGATTTTTAACATCTTCCATCAGATTATTATTATTATTTTTTTGAGACAGAGTCTCCCTCTCTCCCCCAGGGTCGAGTGCAGTGGCTCGATCTCGGCTCACTGCAAGCTCCACCTCCTGGGTTCACGCCATTCTTCTGCACCAGCCTCCTGAGTAGCTGGGACTACAGGCACCTGCCACCACGCCTGACTAATTTTTTGTATTTTTAGTAGAGACAGGGTTTCACCATGTTAGCCAGGATGATCTGCATCTCCTGACCTCGTGATCCGCCTGTCTTGGCCTCCCAAAGTGCTGGGATTACAGGCGTGAGCCACCACGCCCGGCCCAGATTCTTAATATCCAAGAATCTTTCTTGTTCTCTGAGTGTTCCTTTTTTTATACTCTCCAATTCTTGTTTCATGGCTGCATATCTTTTTGTTATTTCTTTGATGATACTAAGGATAGTTGAGATTTTCCTCTGTTCCCGGGACGGTTTCCTGTCAAATTTTTCTGTTTACCCATTTTCATCTCTGAGATACGTGATCTCTGGATTTTTGTTCCTATTACAGATTAGATATTAACAAGCTATATGAGCCAGGCACAGTGGATCACTTGAGGTCAGGGGTTCGAGACCAGTCTGGCCAACATGGTGAAACCCTGTCTCTACTTAAAATACAAAAAAATTAGCTGGGCATGGTGGCAGGAGTCTGTAATCCCAGCTTCTCAGGAGGCTGAGGTAGGAGAATTGCTTGAACCTGGAAGGCAGAAGTTGCAGTTAGCTGAGATCGTGACATTGCACTCCAGCCTGGGTGACAGAGCGAGACCCTGTCTCAAAAACAAACAAACAAAAAAACAAAACACAAGCATATGGAAGCACTGTGTGTTTTGTATGGGGCATTGTCAGTTGGCCTATGGTGTTTCACAGTAGTGTAATCATGTGGCCACTCTTTTTTGCTGGTGGATTCCCAGTGATAGTAACTTTATATCTTATTCCTGAGCCAAGCAGTTTGTTTAGAAAAGGATAATTTTATTTACTTGGGGAATGGACACCTAGCTTCTGAAATCCCCATAGCTGGGTGGGAAAGTTGAAGATTTCTCACGATTCATTAAGTATTCCTTCTTCTAAACGTTCTGTCTTCATTTCATTACCTTCTTGTCTTCTTCCCCTTTTCTCCATACTTTTTTCA
The DNA here is from genome assembly GCF_028858775.2 of Pan troglodytes. Lineage (NCBI taxonomy): Eukaryota > Metazoa > Chordata > Mammalia > Primates > Hominidae > Pan > Pan troglodytes. The sequence goes on from NC_072413.2 coordinate 43,179,472, forward strand.
GTGTCTGGTTAATTTTCTGAATCATTTGGGGTTCTGTAGGGACAGTAACATCTATTTTATTCTTTTGAAAACCTTACACCAAATATGCACATGCATGCATGCATAGACACACATGCTCTTCAATCTTTTATTTCTATATTAAACATATTTCCTCCAATGTTGGTATGTTTTTAACTTTGTTTATGGTGTCTTTTATCATATGGAGTTTTATTTTTCCTTAATGTGCTTCTGTTTTAATTCTTACTGGTTCCTGAGTTTTGTGCCTGTTTTACCAAAAATATATAAATCCTGTATTTTGTTCTAACTTTTCTATAGTTTTTTGCTTATTCATTTATCTGAATTTAATTTCTATCTGTCATGAGATAGACATTAGCCTTTTATATACTCCCACTGTTGAATTAAAATATCTCCTATATCATACACCAAATACTCACACACATTGATCTCTTTTTTGTTTTATTGGCTCTGTACTGTTCATCCATTTTTCTGTTACCTGGCCAGTGCCAAACGTGTAATTACTATAGCTTCCTAGTTTCTTATATTATCTTTCAGGAAAATGCCTGCTGCATTATCCTTTTACAAAGTCATTTTGCATTTTTGTATTCTAGATGAATAGTAGAATTTGATTTTTTCTTGTTCCACTCAACATTTTTTAGCGCTTTATTGAAATTGTGTTAAAATTGTGGGTTAACTTAGGGGAGTGTAGTTTTATACTTTTTAAAAATCTCTCTTGAATGTTAGATACTTATCTTGAAAGTATGTATCTAAAAGCTTTATCCCATTGGAGTATTAAATCCAGTGATTAAAATTGCTTACAGAAATCTCTTGACATGACTAGGTATTTTAAAATACTTTGTAACAAACTTTTTTTTTTTTTCTTTGGAGACAGAGTCTTGCTCTGTCATCCAGGCTGGAGTGCAGTGTTGAGTGGTGCAATTTCAGCTCACTGCCACTTTCGCCTCCCAGGTTCAAGTGATTCTCATGCCTCAGACTCCCGAGTAGCCCGGATTACAGATGTGCACCACAACGCCTGGCTAATTTTTGTATTTTTAGTAGAGATGGGGTTTCGCCGTGTTGGCAAGGCTGGTCTCAAACTCCTGGCCTCATGTGCTGGAATTACAGGTGTGAGCCATCGTGCCCAGCCTGTGATAAAACTTTAATGATAGAATTTTAGAATTGAGAGGGGCTTTTGAGAGGTTTAAAGTATATGTATACTTTTTTTTTTTTTTTGAGACAGAGTCGCGCTCTGTCACCCAGTCTGGAGTGCAGTGGTGCAATCTTGGCTCACTGCAACCTCCGCCTGCCGGGTTCAAGCAATTCTCCTGCCTCAGCCTCCCAAGTAGCTGGGACTACAGGCATGTGCCACCATGCCTGGCTAATTTTTTGTATTTTTGTAGAGATGGGGTTTCACCATGTTGGTCTTGAACTCCTGACCTAAAGTGATCCTCCCGCCTCAGCCTCCCTAAGTGCTGCGATTACAGGCATGAGCCTGTAATCATGCCTGTAACCATTTCACCATGCCTCATGAAAATATTCTTAAATTGAGATAAAATTTGCCTCTCTTTAACTTCCTACTTGTTTTAATTTTGTCTTCTGTCATAAATCAATCTATACAACAGACATTTCAGATTTAACAAATACTTACATGTCTACTCTTACCTATTTGCAATGTGTACATTTTGTATTTAATTTTCTATTTGATAAAATTACATAAAAAGTACATTTATCTATTCTCTTTGTTTTCTCACTCTTTTTAAGCAGCTGTTGTATGCTTTCTGTTGTTCTGTCTACCCTTTAATCCCTATTTGCATAGGAAGCAGTTGAATATAATTTTTGAAGTTAGCATTATCTTCTAAATTTAGAAATAATATTTTAAAAGTGATTTTATCTTGGAAAGATAACTTAAGAGTAATTTAATTTTTCAGAACTTTTGAGCATGCTGTTCTAGCTGCAGGAACAGATTTCCGTTCTGACAGACTGTGGGAAATGTATATAAACTGGGAAAATGAGCAGGGAAACCTGAGAGAAGTTACAGCTATATATGATCGTATTCTTGGTATTCCAACACAGCTGTATAGTCATCATTTTCAGAGGTAGGTGGGAAATTCTGATCATTGAAACATCTTTGATTACTCAGATAGTTGGTAATATTAAGTATTATAATTATCTTGAAATGTTATGTAAGCTTTTATTATGTGGAAAGAGGAATAAATTTTGTTGCTAATCACAACCTACATGCTTGCTTTTGACATTTTTTCATATGCCTTATGAAATGTTTAGAAATTTTACTGTTTTTAGATAGAAGTTTCTCCTTATTCATTTTAATGGATAAAGAGAAACAGGAATTCTGTCCTGTCTAAGGTAGTTCAGAGTAATGAAGGAATGAGAAAATAGTACCTAAGTTGAGTTATTTATTTATGGCATTAAATTGACACAGTGCCTGGCACATGATAGATGCTTATTTTTTTTGAAACTTAATGATTTGCTAAATATACATTATTGCGATTGCTATAACACCTTATATCCAAAACAGTGAAGGATGCATTTTATATAAGTATCTATTTTCAAACACTCAGGTATCATTCCATTTTAATTTTCTAACATGATTTTTCTGTTACAATTGGTATCCTTTTATTTTAATGATTACTGTTAAAACAACTAATTCTGTGTGTCATTATTTTTGTGTTCTGTTTTCTGCTTTATTCAGAGTATCCCATCAATAAGGATCCAGAAAGTCTTTCTGAACGAGTATGAGGACTGTGTCTTTGCTTTTAAATTGGCATGTTTTCTATTTTTTGTTATAATTTTTATGAGTAGTATTGTATAAACTTAGTATTTTCTATTTTTTGTTATAATTTTTATGAGTAGTATTGTATAAACTTAGGTACTTTTTAAGTGAGTGATTTTCTAAATTTTTTTTTTAGTACCAAAAGTAGAAGACTTTTATGAAGCATTTGTAAAGTACTAAGGATCAATGTGCTAAAGGTAGAAGTTATACAGACTCAGGTTAGAAATAGGAAGCATATAGATAGGAATATTCTCTCTGCTCTTGATGAAATAGAGGAAGCAGGCAGGTTTCTAAGGTATAACGACCTAGGAAGACACTTGCTGAAAGACGTTAACACAAGTAAGAATTGGCATATGGAAATGCTTGGTAAATAGTTACCAAACACATAAGTACAAAAGTACTTAAATTACCTGATGGGCCAAAGAGGGTGTCTTTTCATAGACTAGTTCTTCTGTGATTTAAAGTATAGGAAAAATCTATGACTACAAGAACTTTACTGATGATGGAAAAAAAATATGTGTAGGAAACACACATAGCATTTTCTATATCCCAGACACTGTGCTGAGTGCTTTGTAACTCACTTAATCCTCCCAGTAACCCAGTGAGGCAAGTACTATTGTTCCCATTTTATGAAAGGGGAGACACAGGGAGATTAGCATATTTATCTAAGGCCACAGAGTTTGTAAGTGATTGGAAGCTACTTGGAACCTAGACAGTATGGCCCTGAAGTTTTTGATATGTTCTCCTACAAATCTTTTTTATTTCTAAATAAATATCCCACTAGGCTTTTATTTATTTATTTTTCTTTAAGTTGTCAGTTACCCTAGGCTTTTAAAAATGCATATATACTTACAATAGATATTAGTGGGATTATATTACACATACTGATCTATAATCTGATATTTTTCACTTAATGCATTTAGAACCACTTTCCTTATCAGTTATAGTGAACTCACAAGTAGTCTTTATGCAGTTCTTATAGTTTATATAAGTTAATTCACATGACTAACTGCTTTGAGAACCACTGAATTTTTTTTTTTTTTCCATAACACATGCCTCTTTCTTAAAGTCATTTAATTAGCATTTGCTGTGTACCTGTTGATAGGCTATTTAAGTTGTAGGAATGAAGGCCCAAAGAAGCCATGTGTAAATAGCGTTGCCTGTGAGTTGGTCAGAAGGATAGAGGAGGAGGCGTGTGTTAAAAAACATATTCTAAGTGGTATACAGTAATAATGGAAATATTTTTATTGTGCTTGTGCATTAGGCTTGTACCATTGGATGTACCCTGCACATTATCTCTGAGATAATGTCTAATTTAAAACCTTCTTTAGCATGAGGACTTTGTGATCTGGTCTAACATCCAGGTCCAATCCCTGGTGGTTCCTGAGCTCTAGACACACCTAAGTCTGATAACTTCCCAAAGGGCAGTGTTGTTTTATATCTTTATGACTGTAATACCTTTTCGTCTTTCCACTTGTCTAGTGGACTTATATTCCCTGAGACCACACAGTTTTGTGTCTTCTCTGTGAAATTTTCTCTGGTTCACCTATATTGAGATACCTAGTCTGTTATTTGTGCCATGACTTTACCTACATTTATTTACATTTATATTAGCACCAGTAACACTGCTTTGAATTTATGTCTCTTATATCCTCAACATGCCTGTCAGTTTCTGAGGCTTAATTCTTTGTATCTCTAATATTTAGGAATAGAGCTCAATATATATTAGGCACTCAGCCAGTCTTTACTGAATAAATGTTAGCTTTATAATACAAAAAACTGCTGAAAAAATACTGCTTAATATTATGCACATTTTGTCACTGTTTTAAAGAAGTTGTTACATGATGTAGCAATCAAGTCATTTTAGATTTATGTACTGTATGTAGTTATTTTGAAATTTTACCTTAAGTTTTTAATTCATTTGTTGACAATTCTGAGTTTTAATATTCATCTGTAATTAAATGTTTTTTCATACTACATATTTGAGAGTTACTTCCTTATTTTTAATTTTTTAACATAAGGCAATCTTTGTTAATTTTTTTCCACCTGGTGCTGAAATGGGCCATTAGCCTCTGTATCCATTGACTTTGCAAAATTTAAATTAGATTCCAATGTTATTTATATACTTTTTTTTTTTTTTTTTTGAGGTGAAATCTCGCTCTGTTGCCCAGGCTGGATTGCAGTGGTGCAGTCTTGGCTCACTGCAGCCTCCACCTCCCAGGTTCAAGTGATTCTCCTGCCTCAGCCTCCCGAGTAGCTGGGATTACAGGTGCCCGCCCCGACACAGAGCTAATTTTTGTATTTTTGGTACAGATGGGTTTCAGTGTGTTTGCCAGGCTGGTCTCAAACTCCTGACCTCAGGTGATCCGCCCACCTCAGCCTCCCAAAGTGCTGGGATTACAGGCGTCAGCAGGCGCCCGACCTGTTTGCTTACTTTTTAGTAACATTTCTGATAGTAGTATAGAGGTGGGAATGGGAGTTGTGAGACTAGAGGCTGCAAGGTCATTTTATGTTTATCCAGCTTAAAAGTCCCGAGGTGATGAACATGTATTTAAAAGGTACAGTCAGTAGGACCTGGTATCTAATGTAAATGAAAAGCTAGGTGGAAGAGATTGAGAGATGTAGTGGTTGACAGTACCATTAATCAATATTAGAAATGCTGAGGGTGGCGGGGCACGGTGGCTCACACCTGTAATCCCAGCACTTTGGGAGGCTGAGGCAGGTGGATCACCTGAGGTCAGGAGTTCACCAGGCTGCCAACAAGGTGAAACCCCGTCTCTGCTAAAATTACAAAAATTAGCTGGGCATGGTGGTGCGCACCTGTAATCCCAGCTACTTGGGAGGCTGAGGCAGGAGAATTGCTTGAACCCGGGAGGTGGAGCTTGCAGTGAGCCAAGATAGAACGATTGCACTCTAGCCTGGGCAACAGAGCAGGACTCCATCTCACACAAGAAAATAAAGAAAGAAATACTGAGGGTGTTCATTTTCAGATGAAGATGCCATACTTATTTTAAAATATTTCATATTTGAGGTTCCAAAGGTATATTCAAATTGTGATGGTGTAGATATTTTAGCTCCTCAACCTGGTATTTTTGATTAAAATTTGTATGTATACAAATTATTGCATGTTTTTATAAAATAGTGAAATGATATTTTTTTCAAAAATCTTTTTATAGATTAGCTTAAAACTAATCCACATTTCTTTGTGCAGAGTATTGGCAGTTGGATATGCTAATGTGATTAGGAGAAAGGTTTGGACTTGTGTTGTAGTTTTGAGAGTCATCATGGTATACTTATTTCAAGCTGTATGAATGAGATTGGCCAGAAGTATGTATTAATAAAAATAGATGAGAACCAAATGGAGAGTGGAATACTTGGGCATAGTAGCATTTAGGGCAGGTAAGAAGGGGAATAAGACATAGAGCAGCAGTCAGAGGCTTGGAGGACCATACTACAAAACAAGTGTCCATTTAATTTTATATATGAGGTAATTGATAATCTTAATTGGGCAGTTTCATTGGATTTTTGCGTACTCACATGTGGATGAGGAGTATTTGGGAGGTGGGAAGGAAATGCTATATTTGTTGGTTATTTACAAGTGATCATTTAGAATTTAAATATGGATTACAATATTTAATTTTACTGTAACTTTTATGTCTTCGTAGTAAAATAGATTCTATGACACACAAAGAATAGGTATTATCATCTTATTTTACAATTGAGGAAACTAAGATTTAGAGAAAAGAAAAACTTCCCTTAAGTCAGATAACCAGTAACAGACAGAACTGAGGTTTGAATTTATGCCCGTCCATGCCTTCTCCATTCCACTGTAAAGGTAGGAAGAAATTGAAGATGTCTATAGACTGTATTATATGGTAGTGTTTTATCATATATGGTAGGATTTTACTATAGAAAAGAAGGAGAAAAGGTATGATATTTTGGTTTCTTTTTTAAATCAAATCCTTTGAAAGAGTAGTATATAGTAGGAATCTCAATATGAGATCTAAAATTATGATTCAAATACATATATTTTTATTGTCTTCCTTTAGATTTAAAGAACATGTACAGAATAATTTGCCTAGAGATCTTTTAACTGGTGAACAGTTTATTCAGTTGCGAAGGGAATTAGCTTCTGTAAATGGTCATAGTGGTGATGATGGTCCTCCTGGTGATGATCTACCATCGGGAATTGAAGACATAACCGATCCTGCAAAGGTAACCAGTCTTATTCTAAAGTTCGTCAGTGGCCAGGTGTGGTGGCTTATGCCTGTAATCCCAGCACTTTGGGAGGCCAAGGTAGGCGGGTCACCTGAGGTCCGGAGTTTGAGACCCATGTAGGCAACATGGTGAAATCCTGTCTATACTAAACATACAAAACTTAGCCAGGTGTGGTGACACATGACTGTAGTCCCATCTACTTGGGAGGCTGAGGTGGGAAGATTGCTTGAACCTGGAAGGCGGAGGTTGCAGTGAGCTAAGATGGCACCACTGCACTCCAGCCTGGGCCAAAGAGCAAGACTCCATCTCGGGGGGAAAAAAAGGTCTTTAGTGCAGAAGAAACTGGACCTGTTATCCCTTGACTCCATGAGTGGCACAGTGATCACTTATATAACTGGCCATTTACCCAGTGACTTGTAGCTTGTTTGAAGTTAATTTCTGATTAAGGCAAGTGGGGATTTAGTAGCTTGTATGTATAGATTTAAGGTAGAGAGAATCTATTTTACTACAAGACACCCCAAAAAAAACTTAGCTTAGAAGGAATATTTTGCCTAGGTTGTGTATCTACTAGCCCAATTTAAGAAAAAAAGAAAAAATATGAAACTGGTTAATTAGGAAGTTGTGTGATAAGTTTTAGTGTTGTTAATTGGATTTTGCACATAATTGCCAACAGTTAAAAATCTACCACTATTCTAAGACTAAAATATCTGTGAATAATACTTAAATATAAGCAGTGATATTGAAAATTTTCAGTATACAGTTTGTGAGATTTATTTTTTTCCCTGTTTCTTCCCAAGCTAATTACAGAAATAGAAAACATGAGACATAGAATCATTGAGATTCATCAAGAAATGTTTAATTATAATGAGCATGAAGTTAGTAAAAGGTGGACATTTGAAGAAGGTGTAAGTGTTTTTGTTTTGTAATAGTCTTTAAAATACAAAGTAGGAATAATTTATTTTTCTTTCAATTTTGATAGTACTATCTCTGTTGTAACTTTATTTTTGCATATTTAAGCCATAACTTCAGATGTTTGTCTCATTTATTGTAATCATTATCAGTTTTTCCATTTTCCCTGATGAGTTTTAGAATGTTTGAATTCAGATTTACTTGAATTGCAAGATATCTGCTTAATCTGAACAATTTTATTCTAATTGTTCAATTTTTAAAAGTCAACTTCTTGGGGTTATACTTTACATACATTACAATTCACCCATTTTAGGTATATAGTAAAATGAGGTAATTTCCCACAGTTTTAATTCTTTGGTTTTTTTTGACTGCTTTACTGAGATATAATTCACATGCCATATAATTCACCCATTTAAAGTGTACAGTTCAATAGTTCTTAGTATATGCACAGATATGTACAACCATCACCACAGTCAATTTTAAAACATAATCACCACCTCAAAAAATAACACCTTAACTTTTAGTTGTCACTACCCCTACCTCCTCAGCTGCGACCCTCTACCCCCAGTGCTAAGATACCACCAACTGCTTTTTGTTTCTGTAGATTTCCCTATAATGGCCTTTCATATGAATGGAATCTTAGAATATGGAATCATTTCACAGATGTATGTATATACATTGTAGTCATCACAGCAATCAAGATACAGAACTCTTTTAGCACTCCAAAGGTCCCCTTGGCCCCTTTCCAGCCAGAGTTCCCCTCTCCACTCCTAGCACTAGGCAGCCATTGATCTGCTTTCTGTCACTATGGTTGTTCAATTTTAAAATATTCAACAAAGTATAAAATGTTCTGTACATTAAAAAGCATGTAATTGGCAAAATGGCAGAATAGAGAGAAAATGTATTATTTCATTTGTTTGTAAAGCTTAAGGAATTTAAGGGTTAATTTTAAAAGTTTTTTAAATTATGAAATATGATTAAAAATTTTAATTATCAATTATATTTAAAATTATTTGTATTAACACTGTACATGTGCATATTTTGGTGATATTGGTTTACTTTCATTGGCATGTTACAATTTCATTACAGATTAAAAGACCTTACTTTCATGTGAAACCTTTGGAAAAGGCACAACTAAAAAACTGGAAAGAATACTTAGAATTTGAAATTGAAAATGGGACTCATGAACGAGTTGTGGTTCTCTTTGAAAGATGTGTCATATCATGTGCCCTCTATGAGGAGTTTTGGATTAAGGTAAGAAAATCATGTGCTCTTAAACTTGAATATATTATAAACATTGATCTAGTGACTAACCTTTTTTGTACTTCTGTTGAATGTTGTTCATATAACTATATCTGTTGCATTAGGAGATGGTCTGCTTGCAACCAGATTTGACTGCTGCATATGCCAACCTCGTTGCCTCTCTTCGTCCTTCCTTACAGAAACTAGTCTAGTGGTTCAATAAAGGTGCTGAATGGGTTTAAAAATAGAATTTTATCGTTCTGTCACAAATTTAATGGCTTGTTCAACTGTAAATTATTCAGTATTTCCTCTTTTCTGTATGTAGTATGCCAAGTACATGGAAAACCATAGCATTGAAGGAGTGAGGCATGTCTTCAGCAGAGCTTGTACTATACATCTCCCAAAGAAACCCATGGTGCATATGCTTTGGGCAGCTTTTGAGGAACAGCAGGGTAAGAGTGGAGATATTCAGTTGACATTTTTGAGATTTTAAGTTATTTCAGGAAACAGTGACAAATTGAGTGGTAAGGGATGGTGTAAAGCAGAATTTGGCAAACTTTTTCTCTAAAGGGCCAGATAGTAAAAGCCATGTGTTCTGACTTTCAGGCTTTGTAAGCCACTGTAGCCCCGAAACAGCCATAGGCAGCGTGTAAATATGCATGGCTGTTTCCCATTATTAGTTGCTGGATTTAGCCCATGGGTGATTGTTGCCAGTATCTGGTTATAAACGTTATTTTGGTTGTTTAAACCAAAGCATAAACATTTAATTACTGTTTCTAGGTAATATTAATGAAGCCAGGAATATCTTGAGAACATTTGAAGAATGTGTTCTAGGATTGGCAATGGTTCGTTTACGAAGAGTAAGTTTAGAACGACGGCATGGAAATCTGGAAGAAGCTGAACATTTGCTTCAGGATGCCATTAAGAATGCCAAATCAAATAATGAATCTTCATTTTATGCTGTCAAACTAGCCCGGCATCTTTTCAAAATACAGAAAAACCTTCCAAAATCAAGAAAGGTGCTTTTGGAAGCAATCGAAAGAGACAAAGTATGCATTTGTATTTTTAAGAGTATCTTCTATTAAAAAAACCAGTGGTCAGTGTATTTTCACTGTGGCAACTGTGATGAAAGATTTGGTCTGTATGTAATATATTTTATTACTAAATGAGGACAACAGTCCCTCTAAACTGATGTTGCCATTTAAAAATTTTTTTCAAATTGTTTTGAATTAAAAGTTTGAGACATTAAGATTATTGGGTTAAAATTGTTGTAGACATTGTGATACTTTATATTTTCCCTTTAGAAATTATCAACAAATTTACTGATTACTAAGTAGAACAGAGGACTTGGGAGAATACTTCATAAACAAAAGCATAGGCGTTGCCTATGTTGTAAGCACATTTAGAAGTGAGATGATTTTGCTTCTCCATAGAGTACTTTTTATGTATCAATTGAAAAAGGCAGTGTATAGGTAATAGGTAATTTCTCAAGTTTTAGGATTTTAGTTATTGCCAGGTCTGTTTAAGATACAGATTTATAGCAGTTTGCTTCTAGCTGCAGTTTAAGATGTTTATCTTTTTTTTTTTTTGAGTCTGTCGCCTAAGCTGGAGTGCAGTGGTGCCATCTTGGCTCACTTCAACCTCTGCCTCCTGGGTTCAAGTGATTCTCCAGCCTCAGCCTCCCGAGTAGCTGGGATTACAGGCATGCATCACCGCGTCCGGCTGATTTTTGTATTTTTAGTAGACACAGTTTACCATGTTGGTCAGGCTGATCTTGAATTCCTGACCTCAGATGATTTGCCTGCCTCGGCCTCCCAAAGTGCTGGGATTACAGGCGTAAGCCACCGCACCTGGGCTTTTTTTTTTTTTTTTTTTGAGACAGAGTTTCATTGTCACTGAGGCTGGAGTGCAGTAGCGTGATCTCAGCTCACTGCAGCTTCCACCTCCTGGGTTCAAGCCATTCTCTTGCCTCAGGCTCCCAAGTAGCTGGGATTAAAGGTGTGCACCACCACGCCAGTTAATTTTTGTATTTTTAGTAGAGATGGGGTTTTACCATGTTGGCCAGGCTGGTCTCAAACTCCAGACCTCAAGTGATCCTCCTGCCTTGGCCTCCCAAAGTGGTGGGATTATAGGCATGAGCCACCACGCCCGGTTAAGATGTTTATCTATAGTTGTAGTAAAGATTTAAATTATTTGAAGCATAGAGATTTTTTTTTTATGTTTTGTTTTCTAATTGTCATGGTAGGTCATGTCATACTAAATACAAGATAGGATATAGAGTTTTAATTTACTGTCATTGAACAATTTGCATTGTTTAGGAGGTACTAGGATGATCAACTGATTGAAAAATTCATCAGTGTGTTAATGAATTTTTTCACCCCTTTAGATATATGCTGAAAACATTTAGCATGAGTTGTATTTTAATACAATTTTCAGTATTTTTTCATATTGAGACATAAAAACTAAGGCATTTTAAATATCTGTGCTCTAATAAAAATATTTTAGAAATATTCATTGATGCTGCTTTTTACACAGGAGAACACAAAGTTATACCTCAATTTACTTGAAATGGAATATAGTGGTGACCTCAAACAAAATGAAGAAAATATCCTAAATTGTTTTGACAAAGCTGTACATGGTTCATTACCTATTAAAATGAGAATTACATTTTCTCAGAGAAAAGTGGAATTTCTTGAAGATTTTGGTTCCGATGTTAATAAGTAAGATATTAGTTATATTACCTATTTGAATGATAAATGAGCATTGATATTTTTGTATGGGGATTTGATGATTAGTATAGATTAATACATTGTTAAATTTTAAAATGTTCGCTTAGTTTACTTTTTCCTCAGATATATATGGGGGTAAATTCAATTTTGTAAATGTATATGTACTTAACAGGAAGGCATAAGGTTTGTCTTTCCTTCAAAACTGTTTTCCCAATTTTAGAATGACAATTTAAACCATGACTGAATGAGAGAAGGCAGGAAGGAGCAATCCTGTGAAAAGGGAAATGGGATAAGGATTGAACCCTGAAACCCAAATATTTAATATATAGGTCAATAAAGATGGATGGGATTAATCTCCAGTAGGAGTGCTATTTTCTGAGATTGGAGAAGAGGATGGATATGGTCCCACAGAACATGCCTAGTGGCCTCATCTTCCTTCATTGTAAAAGCCGAAAGTTGAGGATGGTTGAAGAGAATGCTCCGGTGGATTTGGGAAAAGGACAAGTTTAAGATTAAATTTACTAAGAGTACAAATATTGGCTAGAGCATTGCTGAAGTTCCAGTCTTACCTGATTCTAGTAAGGAAATACACTAGTTCCTGTTAGGCATGTGCCTTTTATGATTATTCTCATTTAGATTTCTGTTGAAACCACTGTAGATAAACTGAGAATTAGTTGTGTCTGGGTGTTTGTATATGTGTGTATATATTTTTGATGGCTGTGTAAAATTTCAGTGCAACTAATATAACAGCTAATGTTTATATTAGTGTATTTTAATGTATTAATGTATATATTTGCGTGCTTGGCATGATGCCAAATGTTTTATATTAGCTATCTTGCAGAAAATTCATAGCAGTAGAATGAGGGTGTAGGGTTCTGTTCTCTTAATAGATGAGAGGATTAAACAGAGATTAGGCATTTTTTCTGAGGTCATGTAGCTGTTATCACATTGTGGAGCGAAGACTGAACCTACTTCAGAGTTTCTGCTCTTAACTGCTTGTGTGCTGTGTATTTAGTGTCTTATGTTTACACTGAAGAAGGTACACAAAAGATGAGATATGTAATTCTAGCTTCTAGTCTAGTTGAATGATATGATTAACAGGAAATAAGTAAGTGTATGAGGTAGCAAATAACTGCTAGGAGGGCTGTGATGTCTCTGGATCAGAATGGATTTGTCATGCTTCATAGAGGAGGTTGGGCTTCATTTAGTTATTACTGGATTCTGATAAACTGAGCAGAGGACACAGTGGCGGAAGCAAGTTGAATCTCATCTAAAAGTAACATCTGCTTGATTGGAGGTTTTTGTGAAGTAGTGGAAGTGTGATCTTGACTGTGTTGTGCATTGAAAGCTAGACTGAATTGATAGCACATGCAGTAGGTAGTTGACAGTAGTAAGCTATTGGAATTTTGACCAGTGATGTTAAATGACATTATTTTAATTTGGTAAAAACAGGCAGACAAATCGGAGATTCAACACAAGTGTCATTTAGTCCATTATAAGTATAGGGAATGGAGTATCTGAGTATCAGGACTATGATTTTAGTAGTAGAAATTTTAAAAATAAAGGAGCTGCTTAGAAATTTTCTTAGGCGGTTTCCTAAGTAAAAACAACTTTAAATATTTAATAAAGTTTGTTTTTTGTATATTCCAGAGGATATTTTTTTCTTTCCTTTCAGGCTTCTGAATGCTTATGATGAACATCAAACACTCCTGAAAGAACAGGATTCTTTAAAAAGGAAAGCAGAAAATGGGTATGTCACTTTTTGCTAAGTCAAGAAGGCGTGCTTCATTATGGAAATGCCTTCAAAGACAAATGTTTTTAAGTGTTACTTTTATGTTGTAATTTACATACTTTATTTTCATGATTTGAAAAAGTCTTGAGTGATTCAGAACTTCAGTAAAACAAATAAACAGATAACATTCATCTATTCGTTAAAGTTCTTACCTGTGGGAGTTTTGAAAGTTTCCATTCTGACGTTTTATATAGATCAGAAGAACCAGAGGAAAAGAAAGCACATACAGAAGATACAACTTCATCATCTACACAGATGATTGATGGTGATTTACAGGCAAACCAAGCTGTATATAATTATAGTGCATGGTATCAAGTGAGTCTGCATAATTATAATTCTTTGTTCATAGATGTTATTAGCATAAATTAGGATAGTTTCTTTTTTTTAAAAAAAAGTTTTTGTTCCAATTGTGTAATACATTCTTTGGTGGTTAAGTACTAGAATTTTAGCAGTGAACACTTGCTTGTTTTCTTAAACATACCTGCTTTAATTATACTTTTACATATGGAACTCTGCCACAGTTCTAATATGCTAACATACTTACTTTTTCCTTTCAGTACAATTATCAGAATCCTTGGAATTATGGACAATATTATCCTCCCCCTCCAACCTGATGGGAAAAATGTAAATTTCAAATGCAGTGTGTGAAAAGTATGAAATTATTATTTTTTTTAATGAGGGATGTAAACAGTATAAGCTTGTTGTATTTGATAACCTGTCTTCCTTGTTTCTGCGTAACATGATTTGTTTAGTAATAGGGGGAAAATGTCAATTAGTAGCTTACCACAGATACTGTTTCCTACCATTTATAAAATTTACTTTTTATTGAAAAACTATTTTTTGATTTTTGCATTAAGTGGTCTAGAATTCTTTTGCAATGCATTTGCAACAGAATTTTGTAGCCTTAAGGGGTAGGAAGAAAAACCTGACTGCAAATCATGTCAGTGTAGTACAAAATTCTGAAAACACGTAAGGGCTGGTTATTTACCTCTTTTTTTTTTTTTAAAAAGGACTTTTAACCTTTGCTGACAAGGTTTTGTCTGTTTCAGTTATACTTGTGAATTGTGATCTAACTGCAGAAAGGATACACTATTAAAATACTTTGCCTTGGAATAGATTATAAATGAGAAAATGGAATGTTTGCATCCCTTTAAAAATGAAAATCATATCAAAAGTATGTTGTTTCAGGAGACTTTGTATTTAGAATATTCATGTAAAACTTGTGAACAAGCTTTCATTTTGATCAAACTGATCTTCATTTTTGTAATAAAACGGAAGACTCATCCAGTAATCGTTTATGAATTTATTTTGGGGGGATCAATTAGTAATATTAACCTTATGTTCACCTTTATTAGCGGCTCATTGGTTTTGAAGTACACCTTTTCTAAATTCAGGTCTTGATCTTCCTGCCAAGATTTTTCCCCTTTTAGCATTTTGTTTCCCCTCAAGCCTTATGCTTTTGCCTTCTCATTATACAGGCAATCTGTCCAGATAATTTTACTGGGAGTTACTCCCTGGTTTGATGAGGTCCTTAGTTCCAGTTCCCTAATCAGAACAATAATATATTAACACCAAACAAATCACAGTCAGATCAAGACAGTGGATCAATTTTTATTGAGCCACTTAAGTTTACAACATGAGGTAAAAGGAAAAAGTTCTCCTTGACCAGTATTTTACACAGCTGTAGGAAAGTATTTTAGACCAGGGATTTATAAGGGATTACATCTCTCAAAAGCTGGGACCAAGTAAACAAATTTTATTAACTCCTTGAATTTTCCAGTTGACTCTTCCTTTACAATAGTAACAAGTTCTAACTAGTTGTGTAAGTTTCTTCAAGGCCAAGTTTTATCATTGTTGCTAATATCCTTAGAGCTGAAGCACTGCTATTTCAATCAATATCCACTAATTCCACTTCAAAAGTGAGTTTTGCATTTGGTGGAATTCTGTTGAAGAAGTCAAGGTACATTTGATAAAAAGTGCCTCTCCCCTACCCCCATAACCTTAGTGTAGGATAGGCTGACTAGATAGGCTCACTAGATAAATTGAGCTTAGACTAGGATCCTCCTTACCTGGATGCTTTACAAGTACTCCTAAATTAGCCACCACTTAATGAAGACTATTAAGTACTCCAAAACAAAAGTAATGTCATTCTAGCTGGCGGGGGGGGGGGTGGAAAAAATAGAGAGAGAGAGAGAGAGAGAGAATTAAAGTTTTTATGAGGTAGTACATAATATTTACTGTGCATTTTAAGATGCTAAGTTCAAGGCCAGGTACAGTAGCTCACACCTGTAATCCCAGCACTTTAGGAGGCTGAGGCAGGTGGATCACCTGAGGTCAGGAGTTTGTGACCAGCCTGGCCAATACAGTGAAACCCTGTCTCTACTAAAAATACAAAAATTAGCCAGGCGTAGTGGTGCGCACCTGTAGTTCCAGCTACTAGGGAGGGTGAGGCAGGAGAATTGCTTGAGCCCGGGAGGCAGAGGTTGCAGCAAGCTGAGATCACGCTGCTGCACTCCAGCCTGGGTGACAGAGCGAGACCCTGTCTCAAAAAAAAACCAAAACAAAATATGCTAACTTAAGAGTTATATAATTTATATGTGCATCAGATTGGTCTTGAGATGCTTCTTCACATGGGAGAGGGAGCTGCAGCTGACCATTTGATTTTTTTTCCCCCCACTACCGAGACAGAGCCTCACTCTTTCCTCCAGGCTGGAGTGCAGTGGCATGATCACAGCTCACTGCAACGTCCGCTTCCCAGGTTCAAGTGATTCTCCTGCCACAGCCTCCAGGGTAGCTGGGATTACAGGCCTGCACCACCACGCCTGGCTAATTTGTGTATTTTTAGTAGAGGTGGGGTTTCACCATGTTGGCCAGGCTGGTCTTGAACTCCTGACCTCAGGTGATCTGCCCTCCTTGGCCTCCCAAAGTGCTGGGATTACAGGCATTAGCCATGGTGCCCAGCCTGTTCATTTGATTTTGAAAAGCTAAGAGAGCTATTATATTCCCAAATATGTTTATCTGCTAAGACTACAGAAAGCTGCCTCCCAAAGGACTTGTTTTTTCAAACTTAATCTGATGGGTCCAAGAGGAATGGAACCAACAAAAGCCATAAACTTACCTTCCCTCTTACCTATTGGATTGGTCTGGTCTTAATGGTCTGGAGTCATTCCTTATTTTTTTTTTAAATGTTCACAAACTGGACTTATCAGTGAGTATTGTCATTAGTAGTAATAATAAATGCTTACACTAACACTGTTGATTCTGTGGTCTCCTTCAGTTCACAACTGGTAATCTCCCACATCTATTCCATTTCTAAGCTTTGAATTTAATTGCCTGAAATTATACTGTACCATAAAATTACCATGAGCCATATTTGCATCGTAGTTTGCTACAGTTTGTACTGGGCATGGTAACTTTTCTTAAACTCTTAAAAACATTAAGAATTGCTGTTTAAGCTTAAACTTCACAGTTAAGGTCTTGAAAGTTAAGAATTTGAATAAGAGAAACAAAAATTCTAGCTGAGGTTTGAACTTTATACCAATAGAAAATACTATTGCCTGTTGGAGGTGCTGACACATAAGCATCTAAATATCAGGAAGACTAGTCTGGACAGGATTCTTGATCCAGAAGTTTGCCTAGACAGCATCTTTCACATCTTCAAAGGTGATCTAGAGGTTTTTTTTTTTTTTTTAACTTTAATTATGAAGGGGAAAAAAGGATACTTGGCATCAGGCTGTCCTTTCTTTCCATAAGCCCATTCTGGTTCAATCTCCAGTCGAGCCTTTTCTCCTTTACTCATAGTCAAGAGAGCTTCATCCCACTAAAGGCAAGAACAAAATAAAAACTAATGGTATTTTGCAAAAAGCACATGCAATACCAGGACAGTCAAGACAAGATTGTATGTTAAAACAAACACAGAATCTATTACTATAGATTTCACTATATTCTAAGATAATGTACTTCAGTGAGTCCCTAAATCTTTGTCTTCCATTTCTTCAATAGAAAAAAAAGGGTATTTTAAGCAGGGCTTTTTTAATGTGAAAAGAACCTTTTGGGGCTCATACCTATAATCCCAGCACTTTGGGAGGCCGAGGTGGGCAGATCACTTAAGGTCAGGAGTTTGAGACCAGCCTAGCTAACATAGTGAAACCCCATCTTCTACTAAAAATAAAAAAATTAGCTGGGTGCGGTGGTGGGTGCCTGTAATCCCAGCTACTCGGGAGGCTGAGGCAGGGGAATCACTTGAACCCAGAAGGTGGAGGTTGCAGTGAGCCAGGATTGAGCCACTGCACTCCAGTCTGGGCAACAACAAACAAACAAACAAAAAACAAAAAAAAAAACTTTTTGTAAACTGTAACATGCCATACATTATGAAAACCAGTTTGTTATTAGCACCATCATAAACCTGCAACACTTTTACATCACAGGACAAACGAGTATTTTTATTGGAATACACTGGCAAGTACTCACTATAAAATTGTTTTAAGATTACCAAATTGTAATAGTGGAGTCACGTTGGCACATAAAATACATTTTTTTCTTTTGAGATGGAGTTTCGCTCTTGTTGCCCAGGCTGGAGTGCAATAGCGTGATCTTGGCTCACTGCAGCCTCTGCCTCCCGGGTTTAACCGATTCTCCTGCCTCAGCCTCCCTAGTAGCTGGGATTACAGGCATGCCCAGCTAATTTTGGAAATACAATTTTTAAAATGTTACGGCACTAAGATCTTTTGCAAAAGGTAAAACTAACTTTTCAAAGAAACAATAAAAGGCTTCTGGGTTGGCCTCTCCATATTTTCCAAATTTGGATCTTAAAGCTAGTTTCCACAAACAGTTAAATCCACATCACCAAAGGGATAATATTCCTAATATTATATGCTGTATTGAAATGCAACAATCATATAAAGCACAAGGGACAAAGTTAGGGTGGTCACATTTGGAAAATAAGAATATGGTAGACTAGCCGGGCAAGGTGGCTCGCGCCTGTAATCCCAGCACTTTGGGAGGCTGAAGAGGGCGATCACTTGAGGTCAGCACTCAAGACCAGCCTGACCAACATGATGAAACCCCATCTCTACTAGGAATACAAAATTAGGTGTGGTGGCGCATGCCTGTAATCCCAGCTATTCGGGAGGCTGAGGCAGGAGAATCGCTTGAACTCAGGAGACAGAGGTTGCAGTAAGCCGAGATTGCACCATTGTACTCCAGCCTGGACAACAAGAGCAAAACTCCGTCTCAAAAAAAAAGAATACGGTAGACTGGAAGAAATTTACCAGTATGCAAATAAGTTACAGAAATAGAAAAATGGCCCAATTTGATAATATACTTGCTATCAACTTGGTACGGGCAGGTAACAATTTTTTTTTTTTTTTGAGATGGAGTCTTGCTCTGTTGCCCAGGCTGGAGTGCAGTGGCGTGATCTCAGCTCACCACAACCTCCACCCCCGGGTTCAAGCAATTGTCCTGCCTCAGCCTCCCAAGTAGCTGGGACTACAGGCAAGTGCCACCATGCCCAGATAATTTTTTGTATTTTTAGTAGAGACGGGTTTCACAGTGTTAGCCAGCATGGTCTCGATCTCCTGACCTCGTGATCCACCCACCTCGGCCTCCCAAATTGCTGCAATTACAGGCATGAGCCACCACGCCCGGCTGGGGCAGGTAACAATTATAAGTTATGCTCAACTAAACCTTTAGTTTTAAGATGTTTTATATTCTGTATATGATTGTCTTAACCATATCTTAGGACCTACTGATTGTACAGAGAGTAATATATTGAAGGTTCCTATAACTGCATTTAAATAGGCATTTCAGTTATTGATGTCTGATGTTCTGAGAATAACAATTTTAAACAAACAGTGGGCACAATGGGCAGGCCTGAGCACGAAAACCTGATTCATAGAAGGTGACAGTCTGCCCTACTCTTTTATCTTCTTTTGTACAGTATAATGGTCAGTACGGGTCAAGCCTAACTTCCTCTTTTCTCAAAGTTTCTTTCTGTTATCTCTCACATATAAGTGTAGGTTAAAGCATGCTCATGTTTGAACGATTTTCTGGTATTGCAGCCTATGTTGTATGAGGTGAAAAGGCTGCAGAAACAAACTCTGCTTCTATGAATACTTCAGTGGGACAGATATTTTACCTTTGCAAATTATATGTAAATGGTACAACAGTTATAAGACATTTTACAGGAACCTTAAATTTAGAGGGCCAAACATTCTGACAAAGACTTACTTTATGAAGAAAAATAATAAAATGGGTACACATGGAAGGGACTAATATTTAAGCCCCTACTGTATTAGGTACTTCAAGTTATGCTCATTTAATCTTCTAAAAACCTTGAGGTAGGCAGTACTGTCCTCATTTTATATGTAGCGAAACTGAGACCCAGACAACTTGTGCAAGATCAGCTAACAATGATTATACCCAATCTGTCAGACTCCAAAGTCTGTTTCCTTTGTATTATATCCCCAAACCTAATTCTTTACAGCACCATACCAGAAGCAGCATATGCCAGAATATCTACTGATTCACTGGCATTCTTTACTTACTCCTCTGATAACTTTGCCTACTCCGACCTTAAAACTTAAAGGCTTGGCATTTTTCTTCTTCTTTGCACCTGTAAAACAGATTTTCCTTATCATTAATGATATACTCTAATTTATTATTAAGAAATTTCCACTGGAAATTATTAAATTCCAGTGGAAAAATATAGTGGTTTGATTTCAGAATTACAATACTATGTATTTTAAAAGAAGGAAAAAATTTACAAAGATCATCCATCAATAAAATTCTGGCTGTAAAAATAATTACATTCTTAACAAAGGGTAGAGGGGTAGGACCTATACTTATATCACAAAACAGCATACTATCCTGCCTTTTCTATTCAAATACTAATGCCTTACTTTGGGACATTAACCAGGTTTAGACTGAGATTCCTTATCTTTTGCTTTCCAAAGAACAAGAGGTCTTTAGCCAGCCAATAATCAGTGAACTGAAGACCTCTTCCAAGTAGATCTTGGGGGAAAGTATGTCTGGATGAAAGTAGGTGACAGTCAGGAAAAAGGTGCTGCTAAGTACTCATCTGTCTGCCACCCAAGTATTTAGAATCTCTTTAAGCCAAAAACATAAGATTCCATTTAGACTTACTTGTTTGAATATTAGTATCAAAAACAGTCCCATCTTGTAGTGTTCCTGTATACCAGCAGTGAACAACATCTCCCTTTTTGGGAAAGTTGGTTTTATCTCCCTTTTTCAGAACAGATTTAGTATATTTTGGTGGACCCTAAAAACAAAAAACAACACACACACACAGAGTTATTAATTTGTGTCCTTTAAAAGAATGACAAACAATAGCCAACAATGACCAAAGTCAGTTTAAAGAGTTTGATGGATTTGGTAATAAATAAACAAACAAAACCCTCAGTATCTAATTTCAAGGCTGTGATGTGACTATTAGTAACTTACACATCTATAATTTAATTTCAAATAACTTCCAGCTTCTTTGGAAGCCTAAATTCTTCTAATAAGATTCTGTTAATAATTCACCAAACCATAACATGATTTCAGTTATTTCCTAAAGTTAAAAAAAATCATTACTATTTAATTCCTATGAAATCATAAGGCATTAAAATAAGGGATGGTGACTTCCCCCCCACAAAGATTTGAACTGTTTTAGCAGCAATAATTGATATTACTAGGTGTTTTTATAATAACCAATTAGAATGAATACAGTGATATTGCCTCTGTCCCTGATTTGGAAAATAAATTCACACAATGGATGAAATTACCTAAAGAAATTGCTATAAGAGGCATATTTCCTAGAACAAAGTAGGATTATCAGGGTCTTCTACAAAAAAGGTTACATATTAATCTAATCAATAGCAATTCATATATGAGAGGAAAGCAGACAGAGGAACTGTCGAGAATCTTAGGGAGTTAATTAAAAAAAAGAAGTGTACCGAATTTAAAAGTATCCTTACCTAAATCTATTTGGTTTCTGAATTCAGACCAAATTCAGAGGGATCTGCATTATCCAAATCTATATTTGGTTTCTAAATTTCATAAAATAAATAACAAAGGTGTGCTTGGATATCCAATAATTCAAATCTATTAGTTCCTGAGTTTGAAAAGCAAGAGAAAGTGTTTTCTTTATTCCTGACCTATTTCTTTTTTTTTTTCTGAGATGGAGTCTCACTCTGTCGCCAGGCTGGAGTGCGGCAGTGTGATCTCGGCTCACTGCAACAACCTCTGCCTCCTGGGTTCAAGTGATTCTCCTGCCTCAGTCTCCCGAGTAGCTGGGACTACAGGCGCCTGCCACCACGCCCAGCTCATTTTTTGGGTTTTTAGTAGAGACACGGTTTCACCATGTTGGCCAGGATGGTCTTGAACTCCAGACCTCGTGATCCGCCCGCCTCGGCCTCCCAAAGTGTTGGGATTACAAGTGTGAGCCACCGCGCCTGGCCTATTCCTGATCTATTTCTAATTGGTCAAGTTATGCAAATTTTTATTCACTTTCATTTCCCTAGCTGAAGGTTTTATCCTTTTCCAAGACTTGTAAGTAAAAATATCTGTGCTGGGTGCGGTGGCTCACACCTGTAATCTCAGCACTTTGGGAGGCCAAGGTGGGTGGATCACTTGAGGTCAAGAGTTTGAGATCAGCCTGGCCAACATGGTAAAACCCCATCTCTATTAAAAATACAAAAATTAGGTGGATGTGGTGGCGTGTGCCTGTAATCCCAGCTACTCGGGAGTTAGAGTCAGGAGAATCACTTGAATCCAGGAGGCGGAGGTTGCAGTGAGCCAAGATGGCACCACTGGGCGACAGAGCAAGGCTCCATCTAAAAAAAAAAAAAAAAAAAGTCTGATCTCCTTGCAAATAGTCTACCTCTTGGGCAAAAGATTCTCTCCCTGACCAAACCCTAGCTAGGGTCCTCTGAGACCTCTTCTTCACAAGCCTTCAACCTTGGACTATAAAGATTTGAACAAACACAAGTTTCAAATAGCTCAAGGCCTTATTCCTAGGAGGACCTGATCCCTCCTTAAAGTGTCCGCCTAAGAAAACTTAAGGCTGCCAAAAAAAATTTACTGTTTGTTCCAGCCAACGCCTCAAGATGAAGATAGGACCCCTGTCTCTGTCTCTGTGGGAGCCTGATTTTGATAAGCGCCAGTTGGCAAACTCAGATGGGTTTCATATGGACCAACCCCACTTCCTACTTTATGTAATTTTTCACTTCTCTAACTCTGCTTAAATCCCTCTCTACTCCCTCATTCTTTTTTTTCTTTTTTCTTTTTTTTTCAGACGGAGTCTTGCTGTGTCACCTAGGCTGGAGTGCAGTGGCATGATCTCGGCTCATTGCAAGCTCTGCCTCCTGGGTTCATGCCATTCTCCCGCCTCAGCCTCCCAAAGTAGCTGGGAGTACAGGCGCCCGCCACCACACCCAGCTAATTTTTGTTTGTATTTTTAGTAGAGACGGGGTTTCACCATGTTAGCCAGGATGGTCTCCATCTCCTGACCTCGTGATCTGCCCGCCTCAGCCTCCCAAAGTGCTGGGATTACAAGCGTGAGCCACCAGGCCCAGCCCCCTCATTCTTTTAAAAGGCCCAGTTACCCCTCCACAAATCAGACTGGAGTTTAGCTCTTTCCCCTACTGTCAGTAGGCTGAATAAAATCTGTTTTCACCACTTTAATGTCTGATTGTGTTTATCTCTGACACCTTGAGTCAGTCCTCTACTCAACTGCTAGAGTGATATTAACAATTACTGCTTATAGTTTTGTGTCCAAAGGCCTAAACCATGCAGGATCTTAATCTATCCCTCCCTGAAGTTCCAGAATTCTATCAGCCTTTGAACTCTTGTCTTTTCCATGACCTTCTCAGTAGAGCAGGTGCACACAGCATAGAAATCTTTCAATCAGCTGGGCGCAGTTACTCACACCTGTAAACCCAGCACTTTGGGAGGCCCAGAAGGGTTGATCACCTGAGGTCAGGAGTTCGAGACCAACCTGGCCAACATGGGGAAACCCTCATCTCTACTAAAAATACAAAAATTACCTGGGCATGGTGGCAGGCGCCTGAAATCCCAGCTATTTAGGGGGCTGAAGCAGGAGAATCACTTGAATCCAGGAGGCAGAGGTTGCAGTGAGCCAAAATTGTGCCACTGAATTCCAGCCTGGGTGACAAGAGTAAAACTCTGTCTTAAAAAAAAAAAATTATATATATATATATTTTTCCTTTTTTAAGAGACAGGGTTTCAGTGTTGCTGAGGCTGGAGTGATCATACCACTGTAAAATACTGAGATATTTTACAGTGGTGTGATCACAGCTCACTTATAGGCTCTAGCAGTCCACCTGCCTCAGTCTCCCAAAGTGCTGGATTACAGGCAGGAGCCACTGTGCCTGCTTAATAATATTTCAAAAGTATAAAAATATTACTGTCTGTAAGGGAGCAATGAAAGGGAGAATGGCATGAAATACGGCTAGAAAAATACGTAGGACATGTTAGAATCTGGGTTTTTATCTTTAGGACATTAGCCAATTTAGAGTTTTAAATAAGAGAAGTTACAGAATCGGATCTGTGTTTATTTTATTTATTTATTTCTGAGACCGAGTCTCACTCTGTTGCCCAGGCTGGAGTGCAGTGGTGTGATCTCGGCTCACTGCAACCTCTGTTTCCCGAGTTCAAGCAATTCTCCTGCCTCAGCCTCCCCAGCAGCTGGGACTACAGGCATGAACCACCACACTTGGCTAATTTTTGTATTTTTAGTGCAGGTGGGGTTTCACATGTTGGCCAGGCTGGTCTCGAATTCCTGACCTCAGGTGATCTGCCTGCTTCAGCCTCCCAAAGTGTTGGGATTACAGGCGTGAGCCACACTGCCCAGCCAGATTTGTGTTTTAAATAGATCACTGTGACTGAAATATAAAAAATGACTTGGGAAGCAAAAGTAGAAGTGGAGAGACTTGTTAGGAAAAAAGTTACTATAGTAGTTTAGGTTTAGACCAGGGTGTTAACAGTGAGGATGACAAAACATGAATGGCTTTGGGATATATTTTGGAGGCAGAATCACCAGAAGGTGGTAATAACTACATATGAAGCAGTTATCAAAGATGAAGTTATCAAATTTTTCGTTTGAGTACTTTTATACTGACTTCTAATTGCTAAGTGTGAGTTTCTGTCGTAACTTATATTTTCTTTCCTGTACAATACTCATTCATACCATGAAAATTTTCCTCAACGCTATTTAATATATAATAGACAATAAATATATTGACAGTGACTGATTTAAAATCCCATAAGAGCTATTAGACAAGTCTTTATATTAAAATAAAGGTAGAAATAAATAATACAAATGTGCTTAGGAATGTATGCAGTTGTGTATGTATACAGCAAAGTCTCACATGGTAAAAATTCCAGAGGAAGCAATGAGCCCAGGAGCTGGGTCTTAAAGGGAGCACAGAAGTGACAAATAGGGATAGTAAAAGGACACTCTAAGGAAGAAATAAAATATGGAGGTAGGAAAGGGCATGATGTAGTAGACAATGAGCAGACATTTGTGGTCAAAGAAAAAAAAATTTTTTTTTTTTTGAGACAAGGTCTTACTCTGCCACCTAGGCAGTGCAGTGGCACACAATCTTGTCTCACTACAATCTCTGGCTCCCAGGCTCAAAGGATCCTCCCTGCTCAGCCTCCTGAGTAGTTGGGACTACAGGCACACACCACCATGCCTGGCTACTTTTTTGGTAGAGACAGGTTTCGCCATGTTGCCCAGGCTGGTCTTGAACTCCTGGGCTCAAGTGATCCACCTTCCTTGGCCTCCCAAAGTGCTGGGATAATAGGCGTGAGCCACTGCACCTGGCCAATAACATGTCTATACAGGCCGGGCACAGTGGCTCACGCCTGTAATCCCAGCACTTTGGGAGACCGAGGTGGGTGGATCACGAGGTCAGGAATTTGACAATAGCCTGACCAACATGGTGAAACCCTGTCTCTACTAAAAATACAAAAATTAACCGGGCGTTGTGGTGTGCGCCTGTAATCCCAGCTACTCAGGAGGCTAAGGCAGGAGAACTGCTTGAACCCGGGAGGCGGAGGTTGCAGTGAGCCGAGATCACACCACTGCATTCCAGCCTAGGCAACAGAGCGAGACCCCGTCTCAAAAAACAAAGAAAAAAAAAGAATACGTCTATAGAAACATGGAATATGGAGCTTAGCAGCAGCCACATTTTGGAAGTTTTGAATGCCAAGAATAAGAAATTTGGATATATATTGAAGACCAGTGGTGACCAATAAAAATGGGAGTCACAAATGTAATTTTGAGTTGTCTAATAGCTGCACTTAAAAATGTAAAAAGAAAGAGATGAAGTATGTCTATGCCAGGCAGTGGTATGCCTGTAGTCCCAGTTATTCTGAGTATTCTGAGGCAGGAGGATCACTGGAGCCCACGAGTTTGAGTCCAGCCTGGGCAACACAGCATGACCCTGTCTTTTTTTTTTTTTTTTTTTGAGACTGAGTCTCCCTCTATTGCCCAGGCTGGAGTGCAGTGGCGCAATCTCGGCTCACTGCAACCTCTGCCTCCTGGGTTCAAGTGATTCTCCTGCCTCAGTCTCCCATGTGGCTGGAATTACAGGTGCATGCCACCATGCCCAGCTAATTTTTGTATTTTTAGTAGAGACGGGGTTTCACCATGTTGGTCTCAAACTCCTGACCTCAAGTGATCTGCCCCTCTTGGCCTCCCAAAGTGCTGGGATTACAGGCACCAGCCACTGTACCTGACTGACCCTGTCTTTTTTTTTTTTTTTTTTTTTTTGAGACAGAGTTTCACTCTTGTTGCCCAGGCTGGAGTACAATGGTGCGATCTCAGCTCACCGCAACCTCCGCCTCCGGGGTTCAGGCGATTCTCCCACCTCAACCTTCCGAGTAGCTGGGATTACAGGTGTGCACCACCACATCTGGCTAATTTTTTGTATTTTTAGTAGAGACAGGGTTTAACCATGTTGGCCAGGCTGGTCTCGAACTCCCAACCTCAGGTGATCCGCCTGCCTCGGCCTCCCAAAGTGCTGGGATTACAGGCATGAGCCACCATGCCCGGCCTCCCAACCGACCCTGTCTTAAAAAAATAAAATAAAAAATTTTTAAATGAAAAATTTTCTTATTTAAACTAAAACATCCCAAATACCACCATTTCAATAAGTAATCAATATAAAAAATACTGAGATATTTTACATTCTTTTTTAAAAAAGAAACGTCTAAATTACACCTTTGCAACTGAGTATATATTTTATTCTTAAAGCACATTTCAGTTCAAAGTAGCTAAAGCACTCTGTAGCCACATATTGTTAGTAACTACCATACTGAACGGGGCAATTCTAGACAACACTCAATTACTGAAGATTTTTCAGCAGGGTGTGGTTTGCAAAGTATTGTTTTAGAAATCTTATTAGAATACCCATTTTGTTGCTGACTGGATAAAGAAAGAGAAGGGAGGCAAGAAATGAACAACGTTTTTAACATTCTGGGTATGAGGCCTTGCTTCGAATGCTTGAAAATGGAAAAGGAATGAACGTTTAAAATAAAAGGAAGATGTTTGAGAGCATTAGTCCTGAAGGAGACATGAGAAAAAAAGGGACGCAAAGATTCAGAGAAATTTTAAGCTCAGAAGAAGGGAATGGCAATGGCTAGACATTCACATTTTGGCACTACAGAACACAGGAGCATATAATGAGAAGGGAGTCCAGGGGCAGTGGCTCACGCCTGTAATCCCAACACTTTGGAAGGCCTAGGTGGGCGGATAACTTGAGGTCAGGAGTTCAAGACCAGCCCAGCCAACATGGAGAAACTGCGTCTCTATTAAAAGTACAAAAATCAGCTGGGCATGGTGGCGCCTGCCTGGAGTCCCAGCTACTGGGGAGGCTGAGGCAGGAGAATCACTTGAACCCAGGAGGGGGAGGTTGCTGTGAACCGAGATGGCACCACTGCACTCCAGTCTGAGCGACAGAGTGAGACTTTGTCTCAAAGACAAAAACAAAAACAAAAAAAGAGAAAGGAGTAAGAAGGGACTGAGAATTTGTGAGAAAATGTCAAATACTTTATGTGAGCAGTGAGCAATGTGATGGAGAATTGGGCAAAGGATAGTATAAATGTTGTTGAGTAGCAATGAAACTAGAAAACATGCTTGGCTAATATTAAGCATGAATTTATACCAGGCTCAATAAAAGGTTTTATGATTATGTGTTTATAATGCCTGCTCTCCAGTCCCAAAGCATGAAGACAGAGAGTAGACAATGAGGGTTAGCAAGGAAATGGACAAGAGGCTTTTGAATGTAGGACGCTAGGAAAACAGTCACAGTACATAAATGGGCTCAAGCTGGCCAGTTAAACGAAGAGGTTTTAAATAAAATGATAGAGTTTAGGACCCTCATAAGCTCGCTCTAGATTGTCTCTAGCTCTTATGAATTTACCTTTTATTTTCTTAACTCCTTAATGAAATATTATCTGTCTCCTAAAACCATCCTCATTCTAATTTCCTGGAGGGTAAACTATGTTGCCAGTTGCTTCTGAAACCCTTCAATAATAATTGCTCCATTTACCTTAGTAGCTACTCAATAGATGTAACATTTATTAAATATTAATTGTGATAAACTTTAAAACTGCTTTGTGTGCAAATATACCTATAAACATTAATTTGTGCTTTTTAGCCAATAGGAAAAGATCATGCAAAATTAACTAGCTTTAATCAAATAAACATCTATAATTGTATAACTGAACTTACACTTTCCACAAATACCCAAAAGCTACACTGTCATCAATAGCCTCACCTCTTTACAAGAACTAAAAATAGATTATTGTCACTGATACTAAGACTGCTGGCAATGAGTGAGCTTAGATAGTAAGGTATTATCAGAAATGACAAGATTATAATCAATTCAGCTCTGCTAAGTCAGTTCTTAGTAGCTGATCTTAGCTCTACTAAGGCTGTCAATTTGCAGGAATGAATTAATCTGGTTCTTCAAACCTTTGTACCAAAGTATAAAACCTGAGTTGGGAAAACTGAGACAGATGAACCCACATCCTGCAGCCAAGCCTGGATTATTTCTATTGCCAGGGACACCATGTACATTAGAAAAAGCTAAAAATAATCAAAAGAAAATGTATTTCACTTAGTCCAACTTGGCTATAGAATCAAGGCCTTAAAATAGCTTTGAAAGCTCAGAAGGTCTGGATAGATGTGGAGGCAATATTAAATACAATATCAGAAGTGTTTCACAGAATAGGCTAATAACTGTAAAGCACTAGTTCTTAGGATTATTTCTGTCCCAGTACACCTAAGGGAAATGGCACACTACATTAAGTGTTTGGCTCATTGAAAGTGGTTGTATTCAACCACCCTTCACTATGAGAAGTTAGTGCAAATAATAAAGAAATAAATACAATTTCTAGACTCCACATGATAAAATAAAAAAATAATTATATACAGACCTCATCCAGGGTCTCTTCAGACTTGGTTTCTTTGGGTTTATCTTCATTAAGCTTCACATTTTTTACTTGCTCAGACACTTTACTTATACTTTCAGTACCCTTAAAACGCTGTAAGGAAAATGTTGTAACATCATACCCAGGACAGGCTAAAACCAAGAAGCAACATCAAGATTTTCAGCCTCTCAATTAAATGAACATCTGCATAATAAATATAGGTTGTATAACACAATTGTGAATAAATGGTCTAAGGAAACGAAGAGCAAAGAAAGAATTTTGTTCATAATTTATTTTTAAACAATAAATTATTACCCTCAAACCAGCTTACAATATAAATTCTGAAATGAGAACCATGACCTTAGAAAGGCCAACTCATACCCAGAGATATAAACACTATTCAAATAACTCCTAAATAAAGATTTCTTTCCTGTGGAAGATATTCATTTCATAGTAAACAAATGTGGGAGAATGTCTTAAAATGTATTTTTGTAAAGCTCAGCCTAAATCTAAACCAGACTTTAAATTCATTAGTGAAATGGAAACTTATTTTCAATATAACATTTAACATATATAATAAAACAACAACAAAATACATTTAATATACACCATATGCTAAAGTAATACGGTAATACCACTGACCTAATGAATTTATAACTTCAGTGGACTTAAGAATTTGTTGTCTCAATTTAAGCTACAAAATCTAGACCCTTTGAAAATACTGAAACATTCTGCCATACTGCAGATTAGCCTTGCTAGATTTGACAGCTAGTCCACTTATGATAATAGTTCAGAAAAATTACAGGTGGAAAAGCTCCAACACATTCAACAAATCAATGCATTTTAAACATCTTTTTTGGAAATAAAATTTCAAAAGTGATGTTCTGCTAACAGAATCTAACAATACTCACCTTAGTTTCAAAAAGATGGTTATAGGCTGTAACCAAGTGGTCCTTGTTAGCTGTCTTGGCCACATTTTTAATGTTTCCTAATAATTTATGTTCTGCAAGAAACTATAAGGAAAAAAGCTGGGTAATCAAGATAACTTCTCCCGAGTAAGAAGTGTCTAAAATTAGAAAACGATCCTTTTATATTAGCAGTTGTGTTTTCAGTAGTACTAGTACTGAAGAAGAAATAAACCCTATAGTTTATACTCTACTTTGTTACAAAAAAAGTAAGAGATTTTTAAAAAATTCGGTATTTACAAGAATTAGTGACGACTGCAACTGTAGTGTTATGTACTGAACACAGTGTTTCATCCTAAACTTTTTCCTGTCAACACTCACAAAAAATAACATTTACACAGCAAGCACACTGTGGTGACTTGAGTCAGCTGCTCACTGCAGGAGGATACTTGGGTGCAGCCCTTGAGAGCCTCCAGCCAGGTTGGGCATAGCTATCCTGAGGCATTTGTAACCCATTCTTAGCAGACTAGGAAGAGTCACTGTTACACAAGCATGTAACATACATATGTTGAGATTGCTATGCTTAACATTATATATATAATTGCTAAATATATGGGCTGTGGAGTCATATTATCTAGGTTAAAATCCTAGCTGTGTGGGCCGGGCGCGGTGGCTCATGCCTGTAATCTCAGCATTTTGGGAGGCTGAGGCAGGCGGATCACCTGAGGTCAGGAGTTTGAGACCAGCCTGGCCAGCGTGACAAAACCCCATCTCTACTAAAAATACAAAATTTAGCTGGCCATGGTGGCGCATGCCTGTAGTCCCAGCTCGGGAGGCTGAAGCAGGAGAATTGCTTGAACCTGGGAGGCAGAGGTTGCAGTGAGCCGAGATCGCACCACTGCACTCCAGCCTAGGTGACAGAGCAAGACTCTGTCTCAAAAAAAAAAAAAAAAAAAAAAAAATCCTAGCTGTCTGACACTAGACAGGGGACTAAGCTTGTCTAAAGACTCAGCCTCCATATCTGTAGTGGAAGATTAATAACAGCGTCTACGTCAAAGAGTTAATATAAGGATAAAATGCAAAAATCCATTTAATGCATTTAGCATAGAGCCTGTCACACAGTAAGAACTTAATAAATATTGGGATTATGATTAATTCTGTATTTAATAGCTCAAGGTAACAGCGGAATTCCTTTTCTTTCAAATATAAGACTGCTAAGATGGCAGATGGACACTAAAATACTACTGCTGAAATAGCAAGTCGTAGTATAACTTTATCTGAAAATCACGTAATTGTGAGGATTTCGATAACTTCTTTGTTTCCTTATTTTATTCTGCTTCTTTTTCTGCCTTGTGCTCCTTGCTTAATTCCTAATTTTGTTACCTTCTCAAAGTTGTCCTTTGGCATCTTCTAAGCTTTTGATAAAGCAGTTAACATTATTAGCAGTTAACAGTTAACACTATCACTATTGTATTTTTTTTCTTTTTCTTTTTCTTTCAAAGATATGTTCTAAATAACAGCTGATGGGGAAAGGAGACAAAGTTGACTAAACGGAAGTAATCAGTTACCTTTAGCATGCTGGTGGTTTCTTGTTAAAGATTCCAGAAAATACCCAAAGCATAAAAGCATAAACATCTCTTTGATATCTTATGATTAATAAAATAATTATTGTCAAGTATAGGTCTAAGTGTTAATGATCACCGGAGATTATTATTATTTTTTTTTGAGGCAGAGTCTAGCTCTGTCGCCCAGGCTGGAGTGCAGCGGCCCAATCTCGGCCCACTGCAACCTCCCCCTCTTGGGTTGAAACGATTCTCCTGCCTCAGCCTCCCCAACAGCTGGGATTAGAGGCGCCCACCACCAGGCCCAGCTAATTTTTTTTGTATTTTTAGCAGAAATGAGGTTTCGCCACATTGGCCAGGCTGGTCCTGAATGCCTGGCCTCAAGTGATTTGCCCGCTTTGGCCTCCGAAAGTGCTAGGATTACAGGAATGAGCCACCACGACCGACCGAGACTATGCATTTAAAAGATTAATATGTTATAAAAACATTTTGATAATCCAAGTCTGTTGAAATTGTTCCACGTGGCCCAGTTTTACATACGATTCCACATGGCATGATTTGTTTCATAAGAATATGATGGATGAAGTACATGACTGAGGTATTATTAAATGTTAATGATGTCTATTCTATTGTTTCAGATGAAATACGAATTGGCTTAAGAGAAAATAGTTCCATTAAAATGGGGTAAGATCCCCGACACATGTTCTTTCTTTTTCACCCTTGTACCTCCAAACACTGAGAATAGTTCTTGTTACAGATGTTGTATTAATATCTGCTAAATTAATCTAAGATGCGGATGCCAGGATAATAATTAAGGAAGAAGGCACTGGAAGTTGGAGAGTTCTTCTATCTCCCTGTCATGACGCCCGCCCAAAATGAAAATAAAATATAAGCTTCTCAAAATAACCCAGAAATAGTGGCTCAGGCCTGTAATCCCAGCACTTTGGGAGGCCGAGGCGGGCGGACCACGAGGTCAGGAGATCGAGACCATCCTGACTAACACTGTGAAACCCCGTCTCTATTAAAAATACAGAAAATTAACCTGGCGTGGTGGCACGCGCCTGTAGTCCTAGCTACTCGGGAGGCAGAGGCAGGAGAATCCTTTGAACCCGGGAGGCGGAGGTTGCAGTGAGCCGAGATCGCGCCACTGCACTCCAGCCTGGGCAACAGAGAGAGACTCCATCTCAAACAAACAAACAAAAAAACCCAGAAACAGTTTTTCTAAAAGAAAAGTTTAGAATTTTAAAAAATGTATAGAAAACACAAGCAGGCTGCCGCTTGTAAGAGAATGCTGCGTGCACAACTATTTCAGCAATTTAACAGATGCATGAATGAACTTATTTTCCAAAGGAAAAACAAGTGTGACAAAAATAACTTGACTATAGACGGATGGTTAAGATGGAGACTATGCTGACAAATGGAGAGCCTACAGTATAAAGCATTTCAAATAAATTTCTTAGTCTGTTTATAACAATGACAGACCACTGCACAAGAGAAATGTGCATGTAGCTCCCTTAAAGTATAAAGGTGAAAAGGTCATTTAAAGGGTCGATATGTTAAATCAAAACTTAAACCACAACCTACGGATTTTTTAAAAATCACACGTATTAATGTTCAGTATTTAGTAAACTGTTGAGAAAAGCAAGTTGGATACACCGTTCCCACAGAAATCTTCACATCCCTTCCCATTTCCCTAGTAGCCGGCGCCCCGCTCCCAGGAGTCTCATCCACACCACTATTCCTCGGCCTCTCCGCCCTAGCCCCCAATATTCTCGGGTTCCTATTTTTCTGGCCTCCACCCTCACTCAAGGATCCCAATGAGGTTCTAACTCTACAATTGCAGCCTGTGTGCCCCAAGAAATAAAGCTGCTCCCCTGCCCCAGTAGAGAACGCCCGAGAGGCGGGAGCGAGGCACCAAAGCACAAGCTGGGCCGCTCCGGCCTTCCAGGCCACCGGCCGCGGGAAGACGAGGGCGGGGGCACAGAGGAATACGGAATGTATGGGCATCTCCAGGGGGGTGAGGCGTCCCTCAGCAGCACCAGCCCGGCCGCCCCTACGCCTCCGGTACCGAATCTGAACCGTGTTCCTGCAGAAACTTGATAATGTCCTTCTTGGGCAGCTGCTCACTGCGCAGCTGCTCCACGGTCCACGCCCGCTGTGGA
This sequence comes from Pan troglodytes, assembly GCF_028858775.2. Lineage (NCBI taxonomy): Eukaryota > Metazoa > Chordata > Mammalia > Primates > Hominidae > Pan > Pan troglodytes. The sequence goes on from NC_072413.2 coordinate 43,213,241, forward strand.
ACGGCCGCCGCCATCTTCCCCCGCTGCCTCCGCTTTACTGAGCCAGCCCGCCGCAGTTCGGCATCGCCCCGCCCCCTAGGGCGGGGCGTGGCCACTCACGGAGGTCGAGGGGCGGGCCTCTGCTCTAGCAGTCGGGATTGGGGCCTGTCTTTGAGTGACGTCAAGGCTGTGCTATGAGGGCTTCTTTGTTGAGTCCGGGTTGAAAAACCTACCGCGGTCGTCTCTGCAGTCGACTGAGTAGAAGACCGCTAGAGATCTTCGATTCTGAATTAGACCCCTTGTGAAGCGACCTCTGATGGTAGCGACATTTATCAACCATTACCCACATTTAAGGCAGCTATGCCTTTAAAGTCCAGTCTATAACCTGTTAAAAGAAAACAGCATTCAGGCTCCTTATCTCGTTTTATCTAGTTCTAGCCTAAAAAGTCACACCTGAAGTGCTTCAGTCCTTGTCGATCCGAAAACCCATATCCCACCATTTCCCTTTTAAAGATCACACAACCGAAACTTAAATACAAACTGCCCATCCCCTTCCCCCCATACAAATACGAGAAAGTTTGTCCAAAACGAAGTTCAGAAACTTGAACAAATAAAACAATTTATAAAGAAGCCGCACTCAGGATGCCACTTGCTGATGAGAATGACATTATTAATGCTTGTAACTCTGTGATGTATATTTTTTTCTCAGTACACGAGGAAACAAATTTACAGAGGTTACTCAAAGTCAGGTTTAGAGAGAAGTCAGGAATTATTTGAGATAGAAATCTTCGTTAGAGTGGAATAATTGCACACCGACGTTTATTATAATGCTCTTATCTATAATAAAGATTTAATAGTTGAACATCAGGACTCCTTACTTAAAAAAATCTAGGCTGACTCTGGGCATGTTGCCTATGAGTTAGCTCTGCTTTGCAAGGAGCATTAAAAAAAAAAAATTCTGACGAATAGCTGGACCAGACCAGGTTCACTTCCCTTTAAACAATGAAAATATTAAAATAATGGGTTGTCACTCCCAGCGCGGTGAAAAAGAGACTTGGCATTTTGTTTTCTCAGCCCAGATAGAGATATAAGACAAATTATTCCTTCTACACATTTTTGCTTTTCACTTTATATTCTGATTTAAAAGTACAAGGAATGAGGCACGTTAGACGCTCAATAACATTAAGTTCCCAAATTGATGGCTATTCCATTGTCCCCGGGTATGTAATATTTTACAATAAATCTCTATTATAACATTTTAAGTGATTTATCACGTTAGCAATGACGCCCAGCCATCTAATCATTGGAAACGGAACTTAAATTTAGAGTTTGTTAAAACAAAACACCGGAACTGCACCGGGGACCATATTTAGAGTAACGCCTTAATAATGCGCATGAGTCTCCGGGAGGGCTGTGAAGGTTTCCGGGAAGCCAGCCAATCATTCCCAACGGAAACTCAGTGGCGGCATTTTCAACTGGATAAAATGGCCTTAGTCCCGCCTTCTCGTTCCAGAGTTTTGTGCGAAGGAAACCGATGGGGATCGGAACCGTAGCGGTTGAGCTGCTGCTGCTACGGATATCTGACAGAAGCCTTCGGTGGTTGTCGGCCTAATGAGCGGACGGCAAAGAACGCTTTTTCAGACGTGGGGCTCAAGTATCTCCCGATCATCTGGGACTCCGGGTTGCAGCTCCGGAACTGAGCGACCTCAGAGCCCTGGCAGCTCCAAGGCGCCTTTGCCAGCAGCAGCGGAGGCTCAGCTGGAGTCGGACGATGATGTGTTGCTTGTCGCGGCGTACGAGGCTGAGCGGCAGTTGTGTCTAGAGAATGGCGGGTTCTGCACCTCCGCGGGCGCCCTGTGGATTTACCCTACCAATTGCCCAGTGCGGGACTACCAGCTGCACATTTCCCGGGCTGCTCTGTTTTGCAATACGCTGGCGTGTCTGCCTACCGGACTGGGAAAGACCTTTATTGCCGCTGTGGTCATGTACAATTTCTACCGCTGGTTCCCTTCAGGAAAGGTGGTCTTCATGGCCCCAACGAAACCCTTGGTGACACAGCAGATCGAGGCTTGCTACCAGGTGATGGGTATCCCGCAATCCCACATGGCCGAAATGACAGGTATCTTAGACTGGACTAATTTTGAAGTAAGAGCTGGGAATTCCTGACCCATGTGGAATAGTTCCCAAGCTACAATATGTGCATCTTACGCCCTCCCTCTTAAAACATTCTCTACTTGTAGCAAGCCCAAAACTGATGAATAGGGTTGCTTTATTCAATCTTCAGAGAATGTCTGCAGCTTGTCATAGTATTTTGAAGCTATTATGTGCGTATACCCCATGGGTAACTGAACATGATGTTTCCTGGCATTCTTCCTGAAAAAGATTTCTCAGTTGAAGAATTTGCCTCTCTTCAAATATGCCATTTTGTAGGAATTTTCTAAAGACAATTTGGTTGTAGTCCTAGATAAGTGCCAGCTTTGATATTTGGAGCACACCAGAACTTTAAAATGTAGCATTCCGATGAATTGTCAAATTGTTTTTCTCTTAATGTTACCAAAGCATGTTTGCATTCTGAAAAAGCCAGACTATTTATATTTTATAGATAACAGTCTGAAGTTTAGAATGTAGAATGTCACTTTTATTTTCAGGGTCTACACAAGCTTTCACCAGGAAGGAAATATGGTGCAGTAAGAGAGTGCTTTTTCTTACACCTCAGGTCATGGTAAATGACCTTTCTAGAGGAGCTTGTCCCGCTGCTGAAATAAAGTGTTTAGTTATTGATGAAGCTCATAAAGCTCTCGGAAACTATGCTTATTGCCAGGTAATAATTTTGTTAAACGGTATTTTGTATTGTAACTGTACTGTTAAAGAGAATTTTGGCGAATAGTTACTAGTGATGGAAGTTATTGACAATATTATTATAAAAAGCCTTTACGTCTATTATCTCAGAACAGATGGTGATAAAGAATATCTGTACTTTCTGTCATCCATTCAAATCAGTGTCTTCACTGCCTTTTGCTGTTATTGTTGTTTTTTCTTTTCTTCTATTTTAAGACTAACCAGATAATTAGTGTCAGATGTAGATCATGAGAGCCTAGTCATGGTTGGGACAGTGATCTAAAATAGGGTATGAAAGGAGTTTTGAAATTAATAAAGATTGGTAGTGGATATGCGGTGTCTTTTCTTGGCGGCTAGGTAAAATAATGACATAATGTATGCCACATACCTAACACAGTGCCTTCCAGTTGAGTACTCCAGGAATATAAAATAAGATGAAGTAGTGGGATGTGGTTGCAAACATCATTCATATCTTTGCACTGAATGAAGTTGACTTTCTGTTTCCCTCTTCTCCTAAGGGGGATTTTGCCTCTTCTACTCAAGGTCCAGGTCATTACTATTTTATGCTTAATAGTTTGAAAGCCTTTGTAGGCCATAGGGGATAAAGGTGGTGGGGACTCATTAAAAAATGTTTGGCTGGGATAACTCTCAAGATTTGAAAGAGATTAGACAGAAGAAGGCTAAAGACAGAGTATCTAATGAGGGGTAGAAGGGATGTAGGATGACTTCCAGATTTCTGACTTGGAAAACTGTGAAGATTGTGAGTTCTGGGTGGAGAGCAGGTTTAGGGGGAACGTGGAAAGATGATTTAGATGTGTTGAGTTTGAGGTGTCTATGAGGAATTCAGCTGTAGATATTCATTAGGCGATACTTGATAGAAGTATGGATCTTGCTGGAGAGTTCTGAGGTAGAGATACAGATTTGGAAATTATAAACATATAGATGGTAGTTAAAACTATAGTAGTTGGTGATGATAGGAGGAAATTATAGAGCAAGAATAAAAGAGGAAAAGGTAGGGAAAGTTAATTTCATTTAGGGCAAAGACATGAATTTCACTGCCAGTTTTTGAATTTGTATAGTCATTTCTTTGGGGACTGTAAACGTTATTGTATTATATCTCTGTATTAGGGATAATTGTCATCTTTTTTAATAATTGATCTTCCTAATTATATTCAGGAAATGAATATAATATATTTTTCCACTTATTTATATCATTCCAAATTAAATTAATACATAGCATGTTAAAAATTTCCATCTGAGAGGGGCATTTAAAAAATTTTAGCTTGAGGCCAGGAGTTTGAGATCAGCTTGGGCAACATAGTGAGACCCTGTGTCTACAAAAATGAAATGAAATAATAAAACACTTAAAAATTTTTTTAAATTCAAACTGTATGGAATACGTTTTGAAGATTTAGCTGGTAATTATTTTATTTTCAAAACATTTCTAGGCATTAGATTTTTTTCTTTAACAGCAAGGCTTTATGAATATAATGAAACATGCATTGACTTCATTAATAACCAGACAGCCCTGACAGCTTACACCGCATTGAATATTCCAGATATACATTCCAATAGGTACACCTGCTCCATGAGGCACACACCACCATTTCCTCTTCTACAAGATGCTTGAGAATTCTTCCTGAAAAGAAGTAATGTATTTGGCTTACTTTTCATATGTAATAGTTCTGGAAGGCATGTTGATACATGTGCCATATAACAACAAAATGATTTCACTCAAAACTGCCTCACAATCTGAAAGAACACTTTGAATTTTGGCTATCATACAAAACATTTTTAAAAGCATCAATCCAGTAAGCAATCTTTTTGTCTTCCTTACTGCACTCATGACTTTTCAAAAATCCTTCTATTATATGTAAGGACCATCACTTCTAGCATTAAGCTAAACTGCAAATGGTCACTAGGGATATTTTATCTTGCATCAGTTTTTAATTATAGTTTTACTTGTTTCTGAAGAATAATAAGTATAATGTTATGTCTTCATATGCAATCTGTACCATATTTTTAAAAGCTCGATAAATATTTTTTCAGTATTAATCAAGATTCAGTGTTAGTCTTATTGGATTTGTTTTTGTCTTGGGTTGAAATTGGAGTGATTTTTGGATAATCTGGTTTTATTGTTTAATCCTGTGTTTAATTTGGGAACTATGGTATACTGAGAGCTGTTCCTGCAAATCAGTCTACTTGGAAGTGCATTTTCCTCTGTATTGGGAAATGAAGTGGTATATGGGAATCTGGCAAATTATCCCAGTATTAATCATACTAGAAATGGGTGTTGAGTTCAAACCAGAAAGTGCAGATGGTGGTTTGGTGCTACCGAGGAAATGTTTTAGGATTTAAAAGGAAATTTAGATTTTAAAGATTACCTCAAATGACTATATTTTGTAATGAATACACTTAATTTATATATTGTGAGCTGGGCGCAGTGGCTTGAACCTGTAATTCCAGCACTTTGGAAGGCCAATGCCAGGGATCACTTGAGGCCAGGAGTTCAAGACCGGCCTGGGCAGGGTGACTCTGCCTCTACAAAAAGTGAAAAAATTAGCTTTCACCACATTACAGGTATGCTGGCACATACCTGTAGCCCCAGCTGCTTGGGAGGCCAAGGCAGGAGGATCACTTGAGCCCCAGAGGTTGAGGCTACAGTGAGCTATGATGGATGGCATCACTGTGCTCCAGCCTGGGTGACAGAGTAAGACCCTGTCTCTAAAAAAAAAAATTTTTTTGTGAGCTTTCCACATAAAATCTAACTTAAAAAAAAATCTTTCCCAAAATTTCAAATATAATTTCGTATTGCTATTTAAAATTCTGTGCAGTTTTATCTGTTAAGATTTCTCTTAATCTGTCAAGTGTGCATATGGGTATAGCCGTAAGGCTGAACTGTGGCCCAGACAATGGAAACTGAACTTTCTTCCTCTTCCATTTGACCTTAAAGCAGTCCTTTTGAGTTTTTTTTTTTTCTTTTGTAGAGACCAGGTTTCACCATGTTGCCCAGGCTGGTCTTGAACTCTTGAGCTAAAGTGAACCACCCACCTTGGCCTCCCAAAAGTGTTGAGATTACAAGCGTGAGCCACTGTGCCGAACACCTTGGAGTATTTTGATTTGCCCTTTGAGTATTTTGATGTTGCAGTTTTTTCTGTAGAAGAAGCCCTACTGTGTTCTTCATCAGCATAGAGAATAAACCTAAATCATTTGCTCTTCAGATAATATAACTGGTGGTAGTTCACTCACTAGACCATCAATATACTGATGAAGGAATAATGATAAGGGACCATGTATAATAGGTTGTTTAACAGAACCACTGTTATTTTTGCATTGAACAGATGAAACTAAAGAACTTTTTTTTTCTTAAGGTTGTAAGAGAACTAGTCAAATATACAAATCACTTTAGAATCTTGGCTCTAACTGCCACACCAGGTAGTGATATAAAGGTAAGTAAAATGTTTTTCCATTTATTACAGTTAAGAAAATAAAGCTTTTGGCCGGGTGCAGTGAGTCACACCTGTAATCCTAGTGCTTTGGGAGGTGGAGGTGGGAGGATCACTTGAGGCCAGGAATTCCAGACCAGCCTGGGCAACATGGTGAGACCTATCTCTACAAAAAATTAAAAAAATAGTGAGCATGGTGGCACACATCTGTAGTCCCAGCTACTCCAGAGGCTGAGTCAGGAAGATTGCTTGAGCTTAGGAGATGGAGGCTGCAGTTAGCTATGATTGCCACTGTGCTGCAGCCTTGGTGACAGAGCAAGACCCGTAATCCCAGCACTCTGGGAGGCCAAGGTGGGCGGATCACAAGGTCAGGAGATCCAGACCATCCTGGTTAACACGGTGAAACCCGGTGTCTACCAAAAATACAAAAAATTAACCGGGCGTGGTGGTGGGCACCTGTAGTCCCAGCTACTCAGGAGGCTGAGGCAGGAGAATGGCGTGAACTCTGGAGGCGGAGCTTGCAATAAGCCGAGATCTAGCCACTGCACTCCAGCCTGGGCGACAGAGCGAGGCTCCGTCTCAAAAAAAAAAAAAAAAAAAGAAAGCAAAAAACATAAATGAATAATCCAAATAATAAGAACTTTTATATGGGGCCAGATCAGTTTTCCATTTTGGTATTTATCTAGTTTGACATGAGAACTACAACATTTCCTACAACCTGCCTAGCTTTTTTCCAGTGGTTGCAGGACTCCCCTCCCCTCCCCTCCCCTCTCCTTTCTCCTCTGTTCTCCTCCCCCTCCCCTCCCCCTCCCCTCCCCTTCCTCCTCCCTGTTCCCTTCCCCTTCCCCTTACCTTCCGTTCCCCTCCTTTCCTCTCCTTTCCTTTCTTTCTTTCTCTTTTTTTTTTTTTTTTTTTTTTGATGGAGTTTTGCTCTTGTTACCCAGGCTGGAGTGGAATGGCATGACCTTGGCTCACTGCAACCTCCGCCTCCTGGATTCAAGCGATTCTCTTGCCTCACCCTCCCGAGTAGCTGGGATTACAGGCATCCATCACCACGCCTGGCTAATTTTTGTATTTTTAGTAGACACGGGGTTTCACCATGTTGGCCAGCTGGTCTCCAACTCCTGACCTCAGGTGATCTGCCGGCCTCAGCCTCCCAAAGTGCTGGGATTTCAGGTGTGAGCTACTACGCCCAGCCCAGGAGTTTCTTTAAGTTAGTAGTTTTCAGACTGCAGTGTGCATAAGAATCCCTAAAACCTGTTAAAAATACAGGATATTTTTAAATAGTAAAATGATTTTTAAAAGTTGTTACTGTTTTCAGTTTTTTAAAGTTTTATTTGGAAATAACTTTAGATTGCCAGAAAAATTGCAAAAATAGAAGTCTTCGTTTGGTCCTCTCCCATCTTCCCCTAATGTTAACGTATCATATAACCATAATAAAATTATCAAAGCCAGAAAATTAGCATTGCTATACCAGTAACTAATCTGCAGATCTTGTCTGAATTTTGCCAGTTTTCCCACTGATGTACTTTTCTGCTCCAGGGTTCAGTCTGTGATCTCACATTGTGTTGTCATGGCTTCTTAGTCCCTTCTAATCTGTGATGGTTCCTCTTTTTTCTTTTTTTTTTTTTTGAGACGAAGTCTCGCACTGTTGCCCGGGCTGGAGTGCAATGGCATGATCTCGGCTCACTGCAACCTCCACCTCCCAGGTTCAAGCTATTCTCCTGCCTCAGCCTCCTGGGTAGCTGGGATTACAGGCACCCGCCACCATGCCCGGCTAATTTTTTATATTTTTAGTAGAGACAAGGTTTCACTATGTTGGCCAGGCTGGTCTCGAGCTCCTGACCTCGTGATCCGCCCGCCCCAGCCTCCCAAAGTGCTGGGATTACAGGTGTGAGCCACTGCGCCCGGCCGCTTCCTCTTTTTTCTTGTTTTCCATGACCTTGATGCTTTTGAAGAGTAGGTGCCAGATATTTTGTAGAATATCCCTCAGTTTGGGTAAGTCTGATGTTTTCTCATGATGTGGTGACGTTATGCATTTGCTAACAATAATCCAGAAGTGATGCTGTACCTTTCTCAGCATATCCTATCAGGGAATAGATGATGTTGCTTTGCCTTTTTTACTTGTGTTGTAATCTTGACTTAGTTAAGATGATGTCTTCTTGGTTTCTTCACTGTAAAATTACTGTTATTCCCTTTGTAATTAATAACTGTCTTGTGGGGGAAATACTTTAAGACTATGTAAATAATCCTGTTTTAGCATCCAGTGGTGGTTCTTGGCTTGCAACAATTATTGTTGTGGTATTTGCCTAATCATCCTTTCTCTCTTTTACATGCATTAATTTGAATTCTTCTGCAATAAAGAGTTTTTTTCCTTCTATGGGCCACAGTCCAATACTATTTTATCAATTTTATTAAGATTGTTCCAGCTTTGGCCGTTAGGAGCTCCTTCAAGCTCCTGTGTCCTTTAGACATGCACTTTTTTTTTTTTTTTTAAACAGGGTCTCACTGAGTCCTCCAGGCTGGAGGGCAGTGCACAATAATACTCACTGCAGCTAAATTTCCCAGGCTCAGGTGGTTCTCCCACGTCAGCCTCCTGAGGAGCTGGGACTACAGGTGCCTGCCACCACACCCAGCAAATTTTTGTATCTTTTGTAGAGACAGGGTCTCCCATTGTTGCCCAGGCTGGTCTAGAACTACTGGTCTCGAACTCCTGGGCTCAAGTGATCCACCTGTCTCAGCCTCTTAAAGTGCTGGGATTATAGGCATGAGCCACCATACCTTGCCACTCTTTCTTTTAATGCTTCTGTAACTTTCTGACATCATAAGATACATTATGCTCCTTTAGTATTTTTTTCGGCCCAGCCATGGAATCAACAGTATGTCTGGGAAATTCTGGTTTCCTTTATTGAAGAATGGTAAAAATGCAGATTTTGAGACCTGTCCTATAATATTCTGATTTTAGTAGCTCTGAACGGTCTTCCATATTGAGTAAAGATTTTTTTTTTTTTTTTTTTGAGACAGAGTCTCGCTTTGTCACCCAGGCTGGAGTGCAGTGGCGCGATCTTGGCTCACTGCAACCTCTGCCTCCCGGGTTCAAGCAATTCTCCTGCCTCAGCCTCCTAAGCAGCTGGGATTACAGGTGCCCACCACCATGCTCAGCTAATTTTTGTATTTTTAGTAGAGACGGGGTTTCACCATGTTGGTCAGGCTGGTCTCGAACCCCTGACCTCGTGATCTACCCACCTCAGCCTCCCAAAGTGCTGGGATTACAGGCGTGAGCCACCACGCCCGGCTTGAGTAAGGATTTTATTGGATACATTCTGTGGCAGCCTTAAAAAAATTTTTTTTTTATTTTTATGGGTACATAGTAGGTATATATATTTATGGTATATATGAGATATTTTGATACAGGCATGCAGTGCATAATAATCACATCAGGCTAATGGGGTATCCATCACCTTAAGCATTTATTCTTTTTGTTACAATCCAGTTATACTCTTTTAGTTATTTTAAAATGTAAACTTATTACTGACTATAGTCACCCTATTATGCTATCAAATATTAGATCTTATTTATTCTATTTTTTTGTACCCATTAATGTAGTGTCCCCCCCCCACCCCCCTCGCCCACTACCCTTCCCAGCCTCTGTAATCATCCTTCTACTCTCTATCTCTATGAGTTCAATTACTTTAATTTTTAGCTCCCACTAAAAAGTTAGAACGTGTGAAGTTTGTCAGCAAGTTCCCCCAGGCCCCGGGCAAGTCCAGAGATGCCATCTAGGAGCCAGAAACTAGAGTCAGAAACCTTAGAAATCTACCTTGTGCTCTATACTACTGCAGCTAAGCTTGCACTCAAAGCACAAGATGAAGTCCTTCTCACTCTTTCTTTCCACAGGCAGAGCAGCCTCTCCCCATGGTCACCACTACCATAGGCCCATGAGGTGTACTGCCAGTCTACTGCTGATTTTCATTTAAGGCCCAAGGACTCTTCAGTCAGGTTGTGCTGAATGCTGCCAGGCCTGGGACTCACCCTTCAGAGAAGTGGGTTCCCCTCTGGCCTGGGACAGTTTCAGAAATGCTGTTCAAGAGTCAAGGCCTGGAATCAGGTCCCCAAGAGCCCATTTGTTGCTCTTCCCCACTGTGGCTGAGCTGGTACCTGAGGTGTAAGACAAAGTCTCCTTTACTTCTGCTTTTCTCAAGCAGAAGTCTCTCATCATAGCCATCATTGCTAGAGATGTGCTGGGTTTCACTGGAAGCCAGCATGTCTAAGAGTCTCACCCAAGGCCCATGACATATTACCTGGGTATTGCTAATGGTTATTTAGGGCCCAAGGGCTCTTTAGTCAGCAGGTAATGAATCTTGCCAGGACTGTGTTCTTCCCTTCAAGGTAGCGGGTTTCCTTCTGGCCCAGGGTACGTCTAGAAAAGTTGTCAGGGAGCTAGGGTCAGGAACGGAGACCTCATGACTCTGCCCTGTCCTGTTGTGGCTGAGCTGATATCCAGGATGCAAGACAAAGTCCTCTTTACTCTTCCCTCTTTTTTCCTCAAGCAGAAGGAAGGAGTCACTTTCGTTTCTGTGAGCTGCCCAGACTGGGGTTGAATGAAGGGTGGTGCAAGCACTCCTTTAACTGTCCCAGCTGGTGTCTCACTAGGTCACGTGCCCCCCATGTTCATCGTCTCCAGAGCATTTGCAGGAACTTAAGTTCCAACCACTAGGATGGGGAATTCCCTTCTAGCTAGGGCTGGTCTAAATTCTCCTTCTGTGGTGGCATTGACTGAGTTCCACCTGGTTTTGCTTTTCACTGTGACAGAGCAACACTTAGTTCAATGCACAGTCTCCCAGAAACTGCACTCTCCTTCCCCCAGGTTCTTAGATTCTTTCTCCACACCACAGGGCCTCTGGGGGATGAGGGAGGGGTGGTGTCCATGATTCAAGATTGTGTTTCCTGGCTGAGCGTGGTGGCTCACACCTGTAATCCCAGCACTTTGGGAGGCCAAGGCAGGCAGATCAGGAGGTCAGGAGATCAAGACCACACTGGCTAACACAGTGAAACCCCGTCTCTACTAAAAAATACAAAAAAATTAGCCGGGCGTGGTGGTGGGCACCTGTAGTCCCAGCTACTCGGGAGGCTGAGGCAGGAGAATGGCGTGAACCCGGGAGGCAGAGCTTGCAGTGAGCCGAGATCATGGCATGGCACTCCAGCCTGGGTGACAGAGTGAGACTCCGTCTGAAAAAAAAAAAAAAAAAAAAAAGGATTGTGTTTCCTACCTCAAAGTGCCTCTTTTAGCAATATGAAGTGAATACCAGGTACTGTGATTGCTCACTTGATTTTTGGTTCTTATGAAGGTGCTTTTTTTGTGTAGATAATTGTCAAATTTGATGTTCTGTGTGGGCGATTATCTGTATTTCCATCTTGCTCCATGCTTCCAATGATAGCTTTTAACTCTTGCAAGCTGCAAGACTTTTTTCTTCTATCCTTTTTTTTGATGAGCTTAGAAATTCTATCCTATCTCTGGTTTTCTCCCTGACCTTGTTTAAACATTCATGTTTTTCAGTCAGCTTAAAAATGTCATCCCCCTTTGGGAGGCCGAGGCGGGTGGATCACGAAGTCAGGATATCGAAACCATCCTGGCCAACATGGTGAAACCCCGTCTCTACTAAAAAAAATACAAAAAAGTAGCCGGGCATGGTGGTGGGCACCTGTAGTCCCAGCTACTCGGGAGGCTGAGGCACAAGAATGGCGTGAACCTGGGAGGCGGAGCTTGCAGTGAGCCGAGATCGCGCCACTGCACTCCAGCCTGGGCGACAGAGCAAGACTCTGTCTCAAAAAAAAAAAAAAAAAAAAAAAAAAAGTCATCCCTTCAGAAAGGTCTGTTCTAACTAAGCTATCTTGTCAGTGTTCCTTATTTTGTTATTTTCTTCTTAACATTTGTGATAATTGGTCATTCTTTTGCGTATTGATTATTTTGGTCTTTCAGCGCCAGTAAAATATCAGCTACATGAATGTAGGGATTATGCCGATTTTGGTCGTTCCTCTGTCATTAACTCAATACCTGGCATGTGGGAGTTACTCATGTATTTCTTTCATGAATGAACTATTAAAAGCAATAAGCTTAATTTTATAAAATGGTCACAAATGTACTCTAGATTTTGAATACGTATAGGCCGCCAGTGATTATGGTGTTCCGTATTGGGTACTGCGCCAGGTATTGGGAATACTAAGATATGATTCTTGCCCCAGGCTGTTTTTTTCCCCCCGCCGAAACCAAGCCCTCAGAGCTTTCTTTTTTTCTTTTCTTTTTCTTTCTTTCTTCTTCTTTTTTTTTTTTTTGGAGACAGGGTCTTGCCCTGTCACCCAGGCTGGAATACAGTCGCAACTGTAGTTCACTCACTGCAGCCTAGAACTCCTGTGTTCAAGTGATACTTCAGCAGGTGCTTGCCACTTCGCCAGCAATTGTCATTTTTTTTTGTAGATATGGGGTCTCACTATGTTGCCCAGGGTGGTTTCAAATTCCTGGCTTCAAGCAGTCTTCCCAACTTGGCCTCCCACAGCCCTGGGATTACACCCTTAGGCGTGAGCTGCTGCCCGGCCTAAACCCACAAGGCTTTCTATTTTTGTTTGGGCACCATGGCTCACACCTTTAATCCCAGCACTTTAGGAGGCCAAGGTGGGCGGATCACAGAAGTCACGAGTTGGAGACCAGTTAGGCCAACATGGTGAAACCCCATCTGTACCCAAAATACAAAAATTAGCTGGGCATGGTGACATATGCCTGTAGTCCCAGCTATTCAAGAGGCTGAGGCAGGAGAATCGCTTGAACCCGGGAGTCAGAGGTTGCAATAACTTGAGATAGATTGTACCATTGCACTGCAGCCTGGGCGACAGAGGGAGGTTCCAAACCGCCCCCCCCCCCCCCCGCAAAAAAAAAGCTGGGCGTGATGCCTCACACCTGTAATCCCAGCACTTTGGGAGGCCAAGGTGGGCGAATCATGAGGTCAGGAGTTCGAGACCAGCCTGGCCAACATGGTGAAACCTCATCTCTACTGAAAATACAAAAAATTAGCTGGGTGTAGTGGCAGGCGCCTGTAATCCCAGCTACTGGGGAGGCTGAGGCAGGAGAATCGTTTGAACCCGGGAGGCGGAGGTTGCAGTTAGCCGATATCGTGCCACTGTGCTCCAGCCCGGGTGACAGAACGAGACACCGTCTCAAAAAAAAAAAAAAAAAAAAAAAACACACACACACAAAACAACTTTTAATTTTTACATACTCTCAGGATCCTCTCTTTTTTTTTTCTTTCTAATTGTTAATCGCACTGTCAGTACCATAGTCTCCTGCTACAGAATACAACAGATTATATGTTTTTTCTCCAGTTTCCTAATTTTACAATGAAGTCTCTTTATAAGCTTTGGGTACATGAAATTTAGTCCTGGAAATATATTCACGTCATATATGTTGATTTAAATGGAAAATATTCTACCAATTTATCAATAATTGATTGAGTATTGCTAATCTGAAATTTTTGTCTGAGTCTTTATAAAGACTCTATTTGTAAAGTACCAAACTACATTTGAGGAACTTTTTGGACATTTACAAATATTCTTATTTCTCGGATGCTTGGCTTGAAGGTCTGTGTGGGGAAAAGATGTTTCGGAAGCACTTTTCACCTGTTGTGCTACCTCTGATGTACTTTTTTTATAGGCTTATCTTCTTTCTTTTTTGTTACTTAATGATATAAATTTCTGGTGCTTCTGTCAAAATTTTACTGCTATTTTATTTCTGTTAGTGACTTAAACTAAAAAATTTTAACATGTAGTTTATAATCATACTTAATTGATTTCATATAGGCTGTGCAACAAGTTATTACTAACCTGCTAATTGGGCAGATAGAGCTTCGTTCTGAAGATTCTCCAGATATTTTGGCATATTCTCATGAAAGAAAAGTTGAAAAGCTTATTGTTCCGCTTGGTGAAGAACTTGCAGCCATCCAAAAGACCTATATTCAGGTAAACCATTTTTATGACATTTAGGGATTTCATAAATAAACTGGTAATTGAATTATTTCAGCTAACAGGATTTGGATGTGATAATATAGTTATCTTATTTTTATATAATTGATATGTTGAAAAAATTCTTTGAAGTTAAAATTTTTGGAATGAGCACTGTGTTTTGTATGTACTAGCAAACTGTTATTGAAAGGGAAAATACAAAAGATGGGCCATTTGTAAAGCAAATAATAGCCTTACATGGTTTTGTATTTTTTTAAGTAAACCTTATAACTGGAATATAGAACATGCACACACACACACACACACACACACACAAACAGCAAAAGTAGACAAAGCATAAGTGTATTGCTCAGTGAATTTTCACAAATTGCACACACCCGTAACATGAACACGTACTGAGATTCAGCCAGAAGTTTCTTTGTTTTCTTTTTGTTGTTTTTTGTTCAGCTCACTGCAGCTTCCACCTCCCCGGTTCAAGCAGTTCTCCTTAGCCTCCCAAGTAGCTGGGATTACAGGCGCATGCTACCACATCTGGCTAATTTTTATATTTTTGAATAGAGACAAGGTTTCGCCTTGTTGGCCAAGCTGGTCTTGAACTCCTGACCTCAAGTGATTTTCCTGCCCCGACCTCCCAAAGTGCTGGGATTACAGGTGTAAGCCACCATGCTCCCGGCCCCCTGAAGTTTCTTTGTATTGAAATATATTTTCACTGTTGTCCTCCCTGATCCTTTATGCAGCAGTGCTTTTCATCTGGAAATTACTTCACCTACCTGGCAACATTTGGCAATGACTTGACACATTTTTGGTTCTTACAACAACAACAACAACAACAAAAAGGCAGGAGAGAAGGGGGAGGTAACAGGTGAAATGTGGAGTTATTATTGGCATCTAGTATATGGAGGCCAGGAATCAGCTAAACATCCTACAATGGATAGGACAGCAACCCCACAACAAAGAATTATCTGGCTCAAATGTCAATATTATAGCTGTTAAGGACCTGCTTAGACAATTGTCATTTTCACCGGGAGAAATTTGTGGTAACACATTGTTTTTCTGTAGTTCATAATTAGTGTCATGGTTGAACAACATGGTTTCACATTTTCATTGCCATGGATTAAAGATGGTTACAGAAATAGATAACCAAAAAGTTATCTGTCACTTAATCTATAGTAAGCCTTTCTTAAAGAGACATTTTGTAGTAATACAGCTTTTTTGTTTTTAAATTATTTGTAACAAAATTCTAAGCATTATTGAGTTAAGATATGGCAAAGTCTTTTTGTAATTGTCTCTTTGATACTAGTACATTTTTAATTGAAAATCATTCCATTTATAACAATGTAAATATGATAATTCTTATAATCATATACAAATGTAATTTAATTTTGTTAGTATTTTTAGAGTGCCTTATTAGGCAGTATGATCAGCAAAGTTGGAAGGGAGGAAAAAAAATGTATTAAACTAGCCATAATTTAGAAAATACAAATTAGGCAAAAATTTAAACAATTACATACTGCTGTAGTGGGTCTTCATCTATAGGTCTCCTTTTGTGCCATTAAGCTCATTTCCGCCTCAGGACTTTTTGTTTGCTGTCTCCTCTCTCTGGAATCCTTTGTCCTTAGAACCTCACATGGTAGACATACCTCATCATTCACATGTGAACTCAAATGTTCTCTTCTCAAAGAGAGTCTTTGTTCACCTTATTTAATAATGATCCCTTTCCTCTCAAAGACTCTACAGCATTATTGTGTTTTAGATTCTTAAATGCATTTGTTATAATGAAAATGATCTACTTTCTTTGTTCGCTTCTTTATTCTTCGGTTCCCTCCATTGGACTGTAAACTATATGAGAGCAGTGACAAATAAAGTCTTAGCCACACTATCCCCAGCATTTAGAACAGTGCCTGTTACACAGTAGATGGTTAATAAATATTTGTTGAAAAAAATGAATCAGTGAGTAAAATTAAATATATTCAGGACATTTCAATTTATTCAGTACTTTACAAACTACTCTACAAATATCTGCTGAGGACCTAAGTGCCAAACTGGTCTAGATACTGAGGATGTAACAGTGCAGAAATCAAAGGTCTTCGTTCATGGTACTTACACTTAGATTATAGTGTGTGTAGGTTGAGAGAGAGAGGAGTTAAGAAATAAACAGATAAACAAATGTGTTGTTAAATTACAGTTGTATATAATAATTGCTTATGTTGATTTTCATATGGCTATTATTTGGGGATAGATGTCAAGTAGTTTTAAATGTTATCATTGCTGAGTTTACTTAAACATTCATTGTAAGACAAACTTTATTAAATATATAATTCCTATTTTAATATGTGAGAAAATGATTGTACTTGAAAAAGGACTTTAGAGCAAGCTTAAACTAGATTGCTTTTAAATTTGCAGGTTTTGGAATCATTTGCTCATTCTTTGATTCAGAGGAATGTTTTGATGAGAAGGGATATCCCAAATCTAACAAAATATCAGATAATTCTGGCAAGAGATCAGTTTAGGAAAAACCCATCTCCGAATATTGTGGTAGGTATTTTTAAATAAATTTTGATGACAGATTAAATTTTCACTGAAAGCCAGGATAAAACATAGGTAATGATATTTTGGGTACCTATTAGCTCATCAATAATTGAAAAATGAGGCCGAACACAGTGGCTGATGCCTGTAATCCTAACAGTTTGGGAGGCCAAGGTGGGAGGATCACTTGAGCCCTGGAGTTCAGGACCAGCCTGGGCAACATAGTGAGGCCCTGTCTCTGCAAATGTAAAAGAAATAGCCAAGTGTGGTGGTATGTACCTACTCAGGAGCCTGAGGCAGGGTAGGATTGCTTGAGCCTGGGTGGTCGAGGCTGCAGTGAGCTGTGATTGCAGCATTGCATTCTAGCCTAGATGACAGAGTTAGACCTGTCTCAAAAAAAAAAAAAAAAAAAAAAAAATCAGAAATGTTTATATAGTTTATAAAAGCATGAGAAAAATCTGGCAAGAATACAATGTAATGATTTGAATTAAGATAAATTTTACCTTTTAACTTTTTCTTTTTTTTTTTTTTTTTGAGACAGAATTTCGCTCTATTGCCCAAGCTGGTGTGCAGTGGTGTGACCTTGGCTCACTGTAACCTCTGCCTCTCAGGTTCAAGCAAGTCTTGTGCCTCAGCCTCCCTAGTAGCTGGGACTACAGGCACGCATCACCACGCCTGGCTAATTTTTGTATTTTTTAGTAGAGAGAGGGTTTCATCATGTTGGCCAGTCTGGTCTCGACCTCCTGACCTCAGGTGATCTGCCTGTCTCGGCCTCCCAGAGTGTAATCCCAAAGATTACAGACGTGAGCCACAGTGCCCAACCTTTCTTTTTAACTTTTAAGAAGAATTTGTCTTTTAGTCTATTTATTTTGTAAAGTCTCAAAGCCATGAGAAGGTAGATTGTAACTGAATTTTAGACACAGAACATTTATTCTTACTCTCAATACCAGAGTTTGAAGGAAGCATCACAGCAAGCTTCTTATTTCTAACCTGCATTGGAAAAAAATAAATGGATAAAAAAATATCTATCAAACTAGGTCCAAAGTCAGAGAAGACACTCACAGACACAAAAAAGGGCACCGAGTCGTTCTTTGAACTGATAGGGAATGCCTGTGCAAAAGAACAGAGGCAATTGAATTAAAGCATGTGGGAGACAGTGAGCAGACCAATTTGGCTGAGGATTTGGAAACTGGATATGATAATATAGGTTGTACTACATGAGAGTAGCTTTGAGTATTATACCACGAAACCGGATATGATAATATAGGTTGTGACTACATGAGAGTAACTTTAACTATTATACCACGAAATGTGGTCTTTATCATATAGTATCTGGGGAAGCACTAAAGGAGTCTTTTCTGTAAAATTATAGTATATTATTATTTAAAACTTTAAAAAGATGTTTTGATTTCTGCTAGGAAATAGTAAATCTAAACCTGTTGAACTAGATCTTAACTGGAACTGGTGAGAGGTAATTAGGGTACCATTTTAGGGCATTTGTTAGTATCCTGGAATATTTAAAATCACTAACATTGATGTTAAGTCCTACTAAAAATGTTAGAAAACAGTAGTCTTCATCTCAAAGGAAAATAATTAGAATATGTTCTCCATGCTCTCCTTAAAAACTATCTTATCAGATAGATACACATACCACGTACTTCCATAAAGGAATGTGTCCTTCCTTTTTCCATGAGAGTAGTGGTTGAAAGCACAAGGCCTCTTAGCCAAAATTCCTGGGTCTAAATAGTGGTTCTGCTACTTAACATTTGTATGAGCTTCCTCATCTATAAAATGAGCATAACAATAGTAGCTACCTGCTAGATACTAAGATTAAGTGAATTGTGCAGGTAATGTGCTTAGAATAGTTTCTGGGGCTCAGTGTCAGATATTTTCACAGGACGTATACTTGGTATTAAAGGTGGGCATTAAAACAGTCTGATTAAATATTTGTACTTTTGCCAGTAACATTCATGAGGATAGGCCATATCTAACTTATTTCCCATTTCCATTGTATCTAGCTCAGTGCTTGACAGGTAGTAGATGCTTACTATATAGTTTTGAAAGAACAAATATATCTATATACTGCCAATTAATTTACCTGTAAAGAAAAACAATATAATTTTTTTCTCCTTTACTTATTCTTTTTAAAATGTAAGTTTCCTGTTTAATTAAAGAAAAAGAAATAAAGGGGCAGATTTTACATACAAAATACATTGGTACCTTTCCATAGCAACATCCTATAAGATGACATTTAATAACCAATCAGTTATAGCAGTGTAGAAGGGAATGATGATTATGATCATTTGGATTATATTATAAATGTTACACTGACTATGGCCTGACAACTTGGGCATGGAGCATGTATGTTCATTTATTTCTCTGGTTAAATTTGACATATGCTGTTTTTCTAGGGAATACAACAAGGCATAATCGAGGGAGAGTTTGCTATTTGTATTAGTTTATATCATGGTTATGAATTATTGCAGCAAATGGGAATGAGATCATTATATTTCTTCCTTTGTGGAATTATGGATGGAACTAAAGGTAAATTATATCAAATTATTTAAAGAAATAATGACATGTATTATTTTGGCTAAAGACATATTGAAGGGCTGGGCACAGTGGCTCATTTCTGTAATCCCAGCACTTTGGGAAGCCAAGGTGGGTGGATCACTTGAGGTCAGGAGTTCAAGACCAGCCTGGCCAACATGGTGAAACCCCGTCTCTAATAAAAATACAAAAATTAGCCGGGTATGATGGTGCACACCTGTAATCCCAGCTACTCAGGAGACTGAGGCGGGAGAATCGCTTGAACCCGAGAGGCGGAGGTTGCCTTGAGTCAAGATCATGCTGCTGCACTTCAGCCTGGGCAACAGAGTGAGACTGTCTTAAAAAAAAAAAAAAAAAAAAAGACATATTAAAGAGTTTGGATTACTTAAAAATGATTTATTTTAAAAAGCATTGGAATAATTAACAAATGGCCATGTTTCTTTGTTTTTAATAAATTCCTGGAGAAAAGGAAACCATTCATTAATACGTATATGAATGTAGAACTGCAAAAAGTTTCTGGTTTTCATGTTTACACTTGAAAAACTTACATTCATTGCTAAAGTTTAATTTCTTTTTAATAAATAATACATTTTATCAGTTTTATTATTATTTATTTGAAAACCTTTTCTTAATTTCTGAAGGGATGACACGGTCAAAAAATGAACTTGGCCGAAATGAAGACTTCATGAAACTCTATAATCATCTAGAGTGTGTGTTTGCACGTACACGTAGTACTTCAGCAAATGGTATTTCTGCTATCCAACAAGGTCTGGTTTTTCTTTTAAAATTATGTATTGTGTTGTGTTTCTTAATCACAGTTAATTTTGAAATTTTGCTCCTTTGATGCAAATGTCTACAATTATTTATATTTTGTAGCAACAGATCTGTTAAATGTGTAAATATTTCATTTTTAAGATTAATATATATTCAAGTTTAAAGTTTATATGCTTTAAACAATGTTTAAACTTCTTCAAACAAGTTTACAAACTTTAAACATATAACAGATGTTGGTAATTGTTAGTGGTAGTAAAAATTCTCAGAACTATCAAAACCTGATTTATAGTTTGATATGTATTTTTGCTTTCTTTGCTGCTGATTCCTCTTTAGGTTCTCTCAGAATGAAATTTTTATGAAAGTTCAAAGTTCATTTTACAGTAAGACTTACGTGCTACCTAGATGTTACCTCTGGTTTAAGTTTTTTAAAAATTAAAAAAAATCCAACATATGCATTGGAAAAGATAACTTTAATATACATTAGTGTAATTGAATATGGAAAAAAATAGAAAAAATTTTTGATATTTTTGTTTTGTTCCAGGAGATAAAAATAAAAAATTTGTTTATAGTCATCCAAAGTTAAAGAAATTAGAAGAAGTTGTAATTGAACACTTCAAGTCATGGAATGGTAGGTCATATTTAGTAGCTTTAAGGCAAGACAAAGTTATTGCAAGAGGTAAAACTTTACTTATGGCTGGGTGCAGTGGTTCACGCCTGTAATCCCAGCACTTTGGGAGGCCGAGGATCACGGGAGGTCAGGAGTTCAAGACCAGCCTGACCAACATGGTGAAACCCCGTCTCTACTAAAAATGCAAAAATTAGCCAGGCATGGTGGCACATGCTTGCAATCCCAGCTACTTGGGAGGCTGAGGTAGGAGAATCGCTTGAACCTGGGAGGTGAAGGTTGCAGTGAGCCGAGATTGTGCCATTGCACTCCAGCCTGGGCTATAAGAGCAAAACTTGAAATAAATAATCTCGAAAATAAAACAAACAAAGAAAAACCTTCAACCTATTAGTTTATTCTAACATTTCTTATGGAGAAGGTGGGCTTTTAATTACTCTGGATAATGAATACTAAAAAGCTGTGAGAAATTTTGGAAGGGTTAGGGCAAGGGTGTTGGTGGGAATGTTAAGAATAAGGTACTATATAAGTTAGCTTGGGGTAATATAAGGGAAGTGGAGAGTAAAACAATATATAGTACCAGTAAAAGAGTAAAAAGTAGATTAGGAGAGAGAGAGTTATAGAGGAGTGCTGTTTTATATAGGATGGTTATAGAAGACTTCTCTGTAGAGGGATATTTAAAGTGATGATGGAGATAAGGGAGGAAGCCTTGTGAGTTTTGGAGGCTGGGGGAGAGATAATTCCAAGCAGTAAAAATAGCAGATTCAAAGGCCTTGAGGTGGCAGTAGGGTGCTTGGTGTGATTAAACAGACCAGCGTGGTTAGATTGAGGCTACAAGTATGACTGAGCCTACAAGTGGTATAGATGAGAGGTATGCAGATAATATCAGACTTTAGTTTTTAATTTCTGAATATTTGTGCTTTGCAAAACCAAACAGAGGTATTTGTAGCAGTGGAATGACATGACATTTTAAGGATCACTCTGGTAGTTTTGTGGAGCATAGACATTGATAACCTAGAAAAGTATTACGATAGTCTTGGATGATGACACATAATAGTGGTGTTCATCAAGGCAATAGTGGTCAAGGTGCTGGGAGATAGATTCTAGATATATGTTCAAATTGGAGCCAACTTATTTATTGTATTTGTTGATGGATTGGACGTATGATGTAAGAAAAAGGGAATTGGCCAGGTGCAGTGGCTCACACCTGTAATCCCAGCACTGTGAGAGGCCGAGGTGGGCAGATCACGAGGTCAAGAAATCAAAACCATCCTGGCCAACATGGTGAAACCCCGTCTCTACTAAAAATACAAAAATTAGCTGAGTGTGGTGGTATGTGCCTGTAGTCTCAGCTACTCGGGAGGCTGAGGCAGGAGAATCTCTTGAACCTGGGAGACGGAGGTTGCGGTAAGCCAAGATTGCGCCACTGCACTGCAGCCTGGCAAAAGAGTGAGACTCCGTCTCAAAAAAAAAAAAAAAAAAAAAAAAAAAAAAAAAAAAAAAGGAATCATATGGCTGGGTATATACATTTATGTGTACATGTTTGCAAATGATTACATGAGCAAAGTGAAAAATGAAGAATAGAGATAAGTATGTGAGGTAATATGTATGTTAATTAGCTTGATTTAGCCATTTCACAATGTATATAGACATCTCAAAACATATTGTACAACATAAATATATACAACTTTTATTTGTCAATTAAAAAAAAGAATAACAAAAGAAAGAGCAAACATGTTAAGATGTTTTTGAGACACCTAAGTGTCAAGTAGGCATTAGATAACCAAATCTGGATCTCAGAAGAATGATTGCTGCTGTTTTTACATATTTACATATATGTGAATACATTTTGGAGTTACCAGCATAAAGGTAATATTTAAAGTTTCAGGAATAGATGTGATTATCAGGACAACAGTTTAGAGATATACAGAGGAGGGTCCAGAATGGAGTCCTGAAGAATATCAACAGTTAAGAGTTTGGAGGAAAAAAAGCCACTAAGAAGCTTGGGGAGGAAACTGGACAAGTAAAATGTCAGAGAAGCTGAAGAAAGAGACTATTTCAGAAGGAAAGAGGAAAGTGTGTTAAACTAAAAAGTGTCGATTGAACTTGGCAGTATGGAAGTTATTGATGATTTTGCTGGAAGGAGCTTTAGTGGAATGAGGGTAAAAAGGCAGGCTGTGACAGATTGAAGGAGATACAGGTTTTGTGATGAAAGTAGCAATTCATTCAGGAGCTGGTCACATACAGAGACTTGATGCTTGATGCAATGATGATTCAAAAGAAGTTTGTTTAGAATAATTTTACTTGGAACAGCTGCTTCTTCAAGTCCTACGTTTTGTTTTTGTATTGTAAATTAACTTTATATTTAATAAGTCATTTATTCCTTAGAGGAGTTGTGAAGATTAAATGAGTTAACATACATAAAATGCTTAGTGCGGTCCTTGGAACACATATGATGATTAAGATAATAAAAATCAGTAGAGGTTGGATGTGGTGGCTCATGCCTGTAATCCCAGCACTTTGGGAGGCTGAGGTGGGCAGATCTCTTCAGCCCAGGAGTTCGAGACCAGCCTTGGCAACATGGCAAAACCCCGTCTCTACAAAAAAATTTTAAAATGTAGCTGGGCATGGTGGCATGAGCCTGTAGTCCCAGCTACTCAGAGCATGAGGTGGGAGGATCACCTGAGCCCAAGAGGTCGAAGCTGTAGTGAGCCATGATGGTGCCACTGCATTCCAGCCTAGGTGACCAAACATGACCCTGTCTCAAAAATAAAAACAAACAACCAAAAACCCCACACAGTATGCAATAATTAACCAATTACTATATGTGCAAAACTATATACTGTTTCATTTATACATCAATCCATATTAGATATGAAGAAACTAAAGCTTAAAGAGCTTAAATAACTACCATGATCACCAATCACCCAGAGAATTAAGTGCCCAGCCACAAAGATCATGTTCTTATTAGTGCATTCTACTGCCCGCCACCCCCCTACCTCACCCGCCCCCCAGCAGAGACATATCGGGAGCAGCTTTGGAATTCACTGTAGGGTATGTTCTGCAGTTGTCTTTGGAGAATTTGAAAGTATAGTAGCTTTGAGGACAGAATGCATGGCTTGGATTAAGACATTGCCTTTAGTGAACAGAAAGGAAAGGGAAGACTTATGAAATTAGGGGGAGCTGCATAGTTCTGTGCTTCTGGCTATCTTAGAAGGTAAAGGGAAATGATAGCCATTATGCCTGAGTTGAAGGATTAGTCAAAAGTGATTCAGATAATTCATATTTGATTTGTTTAGGATGTTATTTTATGACAGCCAATGATAATAAGCTAAGATTATTAAAATTAATAGAGAATATAGTTTAAAAAATTTCAAGATGTTTGAAATTATTTATTTATTTGTATGTTTGTTTATTAGAGACTGGGTCTTGCTATGTTATGTTGCCCAGGCTGGTCTTGAACTCCTGGGCTCAAGCGATTTCCCCATCTCAGCCTCCCAAGTAGCTGGGACTATAGGTGTGTGCCACCACATCCAGCTGAATTATTTTTTTGAAAGAATTATCATTCGTTAGCATTAACACTTTCAGGTTTGTCTTTTGAACTAGTTCTTGTCTAAATGCTTTGTAAAAAGTTGTAATTAAAGTTTTTATATATATATAGCTGAAAACACTACTGAAAAGAAACGTGATGAGACCCGAGTTATGATCTTCTCTTCATTTCGAGATAGTGTTCAAGAAATTGCAGAAATGCTTTCACAGCATCAGCCAATTATTAGAGTAATGACTTTTGTCGGCCATGCCTCAGGGAAAAGCACGAAGGGTTTTACCCAGAAGGAGCAACTGGAGGTAATTATTTTTGGAATTGATAAAAATAGAAATAAGATTGATTAGCTTTGCACTTGTTCTTTTTTTGTTAGTTTTAACTCACTGGTCAATTAGCTACTTAAAAAGAATTTTACAGTAAACGTGTAGGTAAAAATAAGCATATTTTGAAAGATGATAACAAATGTTTTATGTGGTTTTGGAACTTTTTTTTTTTTTTAAGTAATGTAAAGTGTAAAAGTTAAGCAGAAAAGCTCTGGAATTATATTAACTGGGTTGGAATCCTGACTCTACCACTTAAAAGTTTCTTTACTTCTTCTTCCTCAGTTTTCCTTATCTGTAAACATACATCATAGAGTTGTTGTAAGCATTGAAAGAGATCTTATTGTAGAGCCACCAATAAATGTTTATTGTTTAAGTTGCTTTAATAATTTATTCTAAACAAATAATTAGCCTATCTCTTTTTATTTATTTAAAAATCTTATTTTAAAAGTGGGGTCAGAAGAAACCATGATAGTATTTAAGGTAGCCTTATGCTCTGAGTAAGAGGACATTCGGTTTTCTAAGGGCTGTGATGTTTTGAGGGAAATTTTACATTATTGATTTTTATAAAATCTATGCAGCTTTTTATAAATTAACTATGTAAGTCTATACTTGAGTAGTGACTGACAATTAGATATCTCTTTAATTTCTAATTAATTTTGACAGATCCTTTTTTGATTCTGCAGACGTTAGTAGATGAGGTTTTTTTTTGTTTGTTTTTGTTTTTGTTTAGATGGAATCTTACTCTGTTGCCCAGGCTGGAGTGCAGTGGTGTGATCTCGGCTCACTGCAACCTCCGCCTCCCAGGTTCAAGCAATTCTCCTGCCTCAGCCTCCAGAGAGCTGGGATTACAGGCACCCATGCCTGGCTAATTTTTGTATTTTTAGTAGAGATGGGGTTTCATCATCTTGGCCAGGGTGGTCTCAAACTTCTGACCTCTGGTGATCCGCCCGCCTCAGCCTCC
This sequence comes from Pan troglodytes, assembly GCF_028858775.2. Taxonomy (NCBI): domain Eukaryota; kingdom Metazoa; phylum Chordata; class Mammalia; order Primates; family Hominidae; genus Pan; species Pan troglodytes. The sequence continues at coordinate 43,238,814 of NC_072413.2, forward strand.
CAAAATGCTGATATTACAGGCATGAGCCACCTCGCCTGGCCGGGAGGTAGTCTTCTTCTTCTTCTTTTTTTTTTCTTTTTTAAATTTTGAAATGGAGTCTCTCTCTGTTGCCCAGGCTGGAGTACAGTGGCCCAATCTCAAGTCACTGAAACCTCCGCCTCCCGGGTTCAAGAGACTCTCCTGCCTCAGCCTCCTGGGTAGCTGGGACTACAGGTGCCCACCACCACGCCCAGCTAAGTTTTTTTGTATTTTTAGTAGAGACAGGGTTTCACCATGTTGGTCAGGTATTCTTTTTTTTTTTCTTTTTTTTGAGACGGAGTCTCGCTCTGTTGCCGAGGCTGGAGTGCAGTGGCACGATCTCAGCTCACTGCAAGCTCCGCCTCCCGGGTTCACGCCATTCTCCTGCCTTAGCCTCCCGAGTAGCTGGGACTACAGGTGCCCACCACGCCCAGCTAATTTTTTGTATTTTTAATAGAGACGGGGTTTCACCGTCTTACCCAGGATGGTCTCCATCTCCTGACCTCGTGATCCGCCCGCCTCGGCCTCCCAAAGTGCTGGGATTACAGGCGTGAGCCATGGTCAGGTATTCTTTAAATACCTTTTATACCTGCCCTCACTACACCGAGAAGAGTCTGTTTAAGCTGACTGGATATGGTGGGGAGTGCCTTCCTGAATCTGAAAATAATACTTTTGCCTATCATCAAGTCAGGTTATACATATTTTTAAGGCATCTAGTGGGTGATTACTACTCTTAACATATATGTATGAATGAAAAATGAATTGGATTTTTGCTGTGGAGGTCAAGCATTTTCATTATTTGAAATACCTGCAGTACCCAATCCGATCTCTGATCAATTTCAGTATTACCTAAAGTCATTATTTCCTGAGCTTGTCAGGCACCGTAAGAACATTATTGATTTTACTGACTTTATCATTTACTCATTTATGTCAATAATATTTTAATGTATGCCAAAGTAAAAACTTTTTTTTATTACTCCTATATGTAATTGCTTTCATAACAGCTGTTTTATTTTGAAACGAGCTTGCAGGCAAATAATTGTACATTGTCCATTTATTTAGAAACACGATATTAAGTCAGAAGAAATTGGGGGGGCCAGATCCTTTAGGGCCCTATATGTCATTTCCATTTTAATGACTTTCTCTTTTACTCTGACCGAGATGAGAAGTTCTTGGAGAGTTTGGGGCAGAGGATGGTCTTAGCTCGGTTTATATTTTAAAAGAATCAGCCGGACACTGTGGCTCATGACTGTAATCACAGCACTTTGGGAGGCTAAGTTAGGCAGATTGCTTGAGGCCAGGAGTTCGAGACCAACTAGGGCAACATGGTGAAACCTTATCTCTACCAAAAATACAAAAATTAGCTGGGTGTGGTGGCATGTGCCTGTAGTTTCAGCTACCTGGGAGGCTGAGGAGGGAGGATGCTTGAGCCCAGAGGTCGAAGCTCCAGTGAGCCAAGATCACACCACTGCACTTCAGCCTGGGCAACACAGTGAGACCCTGTCTCAAAAAAAGAAAAAAAAATCATGCTGGTTATTGTCTGAAGAATAAACTGTAGGGGCTAAGGGTGGAAGTGGAGAGACCAGTTGGGAGACTTATAACAATTTAAGCTGAAGATGATGGTGACTTGGACTAGCGTGGTAACAAGGAAGGTGGTGAGAAATGGTTAAGTTCTGGATGTATTTTGCAGGTCAAGCTGACAGGGTGTATTGACAAATTAGAGTGGGATATGAGATAAAGGCATATGAAGTCTGACTGTAGGATGACTCCAAGGTTTTTGGCCTGAGCAACTGAAGGAGCTGGTATTAACTAAGATGGATAAGACTGCAGGAAAGGCCAGGTGTGGTGGCTCACGCCTATATTCCTAACACTTTGGGAGGCCAAGGCAGGTGTATCATTTGAGGTCAGGAGTTTGAGACCAGCCTGGCCAACATGGTGAAACCCTGTCTCTACTGAAAATACAAAAATTAGCCAGGCATGGTGGCGGATGCCTATAATCTCAGCTACTTGGGAGGCTGAGGCAGGAGAATTAGGGAATATCAGGAGCTTGGTTTTAGATGAGTTAACTTTGACATGCCTCTCAGATTAATGCTTTTCAAACTATTGAAACTGGTAGAGGACCAGTTTATTTCCCCCACTACATGACATACTGATACTTTTGAACAATAAAAATGAATTACTAGAAAGTAAAATGAATGAAAAATAAAGTTCTGGTCCAATTTTTAAAATATTACTAGAGTCAGCCAACAAAATTACTCTGTCAAGTGTCTAAACCCTTACTTTCAGTTATTGTACTTACCTTGTTGTCAGCTAGTAATAAACAGTTTTTGGACAGGCACCAGTAATAAACAGTTCATGGAGCACACTTTCAGTAGCAGTCTTTTAAACATCAAGCAGAGATATTGGATAAACAATTGAATATATGTCTTGAGTTTGTGGAAAGGGTTCATGGAAGTGTATATTCAATGGCAAATTAATATCAATCTTAAGCATGGAAGTAACAGTTTAGTTTATACATGTTAACTAAAAAGAAAATTGACATTCTTTATTAATCTGTTAGTTATATTAAGAAAAAATGTATCTAGCACTGTGGCCTTTTTTTTTTCTTTATCTGGGCAAAAAGGACATCTGCTTTACTATGTTATATGCAGGTTGGCTTAATGTCAGTACAAATTCCAAAGGAAATGAATTACTCTTAATGTTTAATCATGATCATTGTTTCTCCCTGTACTCCGAGGATTTCCATATTGAAAGAAAATCCTTGGACCAGTGCAACTGAAATGTTTATGAGAAGACTTAACATAATACATTTATATTTATTGTCCTACTTTTAAGGTTGTTGTTTTTCACAATACAACTAGCTTACAGATTAAGTTAGGTTTTTGGAGTCAGAGACACTAACATTCAAATACTGATGATTATTAGTGAGACATTAGGCAAATAGCTTAACTTTTCAGATTTTCAGATTGTTTAATAAAATGCAATGATAATATCTACCTCATAGGGTCGTTGGCAGTAGAAACTAATATATAAAGTACTTAGTTTGGTACCTGGCACATAGTGTGCCCTTGCACATAGTAGCTATCATTATTTATCAGCTAATTCAGCTTTTGATGTTGCATTATCTCACTTAATTACCACCTCCACCACTCCACTGTACACAAACTCACAATGTTGGTATTGGTCTGTATGGAGAAACTGAGGCTCAGAGCAGTTGAGAACTAAGTTTATAAGGCTTAAGGGACTTTCATTAACTTTTTCATTAACTCCTTCTCACGCTATTGTGGTTTCATTAAACTGATCAGAGAAATCCTGGAATGGTAGTATAAAAGGTAAGATATGACTTCTAAGAGTAATACAACATTCTTACAAATATTATAAGAAATATTTATAAACCTATTTCAGATAAAACTATACATTTAGGTCTAAGGTATGATAAATAGGAGTGATTGCTGTAGGCCATTTCCCTGCCCTATTCCCCTTTCTGTGGTGCTAAAAGTAAACTCTGGGTTTTCTCATTCAGTGACGAACTTAAATTGTTGACAGATCCTTTTGACATCACAACCATTACTAAAGCAAAATAATTAGAACTGTTTATTTTACCATAATCTCTTTTGGCTTATATTGCTAGTTGGTTGCTTCTTTTCCTATTCTATACTATCCTTGATGCTGATTTTTTTGCTTTGTTTTGTTGAAACGAGGCTTTACTCTGTTGCCTAGGCTAGAGTGCAGTGTCACAGTCATAGCTCACTTGCAGCCTTGAACTCCTGGGCTCAAGAGATCCTCCTGCCTCGGTCTCCCAAGTAGTTAGTGCTACATGCATACACCATCATGCTGGGCTAGTTTTTTTATTTTTCGTAGAGACAGGGTTTTTCTATGTGCCCAGGCTGAGCTTGAGCTCCTGGACTCAAGCAGTCTTTCTGCCTTGTCCTCCCAAAGTGTTGAGATTACAGGCATGAGCTGTGGCCAGCCTTGAGGCTGATTTTTAATCTGATTTTACTATTTTTCAGGTGAGTGGGGAAAAATATGCTTTGATCTACAGTTCTCTTACATTTGCATGTAGTTATTTTTCAATTGTTTTTATTTTAGGTAGTGAAACAGTTTCGTGACGGTGGTTACAACACGCTGGTTTCTACCTGTGTGGGTGAAGAAGGTTTGGATATAGGAGAAGTTGATCTTATAATATGTTTTGATTCCCAGAAGAGCCCAATTCGTCTTGTACAACGAATGGGTAGAACTGGCCGTAAACGTCAAGGCAGGATAGTTGTTATCCTTTCTGAAGGACGAGAGGAACGTGTAAGTAGAGCTGCAGAAACACAATTTGACACTTGAAATTTGAGAAATACAGCCCAAAGGTGAATATCAATATGCTAGCATTCCAAGTCCAAACACTCTGTAGATAGTTTTGGTTTATTTCCCCCCACTTTGTATTGGATTCTCTCTTGTAACTAGGAGAATTTTTGACTGGATTCAGTTTCCTAAGTTTTATCCATCTAAAGAAACACATTTTTAATACTTAAGTAGTAATTCAGAGATACCTAGATCTAAAAACCAATATGTATTACTTTGTTTTACTATTTTCCTGTGCTTCTAAAGAAGGCCTGTGCTTTGTGTTTAGTTTACTTTCTTTCTGAACTATAGTAAACTGAGAATCATTTTTTCTTTTTCAAGGGCTGTCAAAATAACTGACTAAATAAGAAACAAAGAACATGTATCAGAGACAGTATGAAGCCTGAAAAACCCAAAATATTTACTTTCTGGCCCTTTTTGGAAGTTTGCTGATGCCTATTTTAAGTGATAAGGAACTTGAATTATATTCATACTGTGCTACAATCTTGAGTGACAGGCCTTTCTAAATAAGATGTTACATAAAATATTATTTTGTGTTTGTTACACTAAAGTATTAACTAACTTTTGTAACTTATCGAGACTAGTTCAGCAGCCAAATATATAGATTCACATTAAAGGTCTTAACAGCCATGATAATTTTTAAAAATTGATTTTAGGCTGGACATGGTGGCTCACACCTGTAATCCCAGTACCTTTAGGAGGCTCACTTGAGGTCAGGAGTCCGAGACCAGCCTGGCCAACATGGTGAAACCCCGTCTCTACTAAAAGAATACAAAAACGAGACAGGTGTGGTGGCGCACGTCTGTAATCCCAGCTACTTGGGAGTCTGAGGCAGGAGAATCGCTTGAACCTGGGAGGTAGAGGTTGCAGTGAACCAAGATCCCACCACTGCACTCCAGCCTGGGTAACAGAGCGAGACTCCATCTCCAGAAAAAAACAAACAAACTGATTTTAAATATTTTATATACTCTTTAAAATCATCCTGAAAAATGAATTATTTCTCTAATACTTTTCGTGTGATTATAGCATATTCATATGTAACATCTAGTTTATCCATAAAATGATCCTAATGAAATGTTTGGTAAAAGGCCGTGTAATATCAGTGAGTGGAATTGGGTTCTAATTGTATTCCCTAGCCAAGTTACTTAACCTCTCCATTCACTTGTTAGGTTTCTTATCTGTAAAATAGTAACAGTGGCCCCGTTTACTCAGTATTTACATTGTGCTGTGTAATGTTCCAAGTTTCAGATTCATTATTGTATTTAATCCTGTCAGCACCCTGCAAAGGGAGTAACGCTTTTGTTGTATACAGGGAAGGAAACTGAAGTGTAGAAAGACGAACAAACTGAAATAAGGGAATAGTTTTAAAAAAACACAAGACAACCTTACACTTCTATGTAAATATCAGTCTTTTTTAAAAACAGCAAGCTAACAAAGATAGATTTACTTTATGCAGTATAACTGCTAAGGTGGGCTTTTGTAATAATGGACTTTGAAATGATTTTCTTTTTAAAAAAAAACAACAAAAAAAACGGAGTCTTGCTGTGTCACCCAGGCTGGAGGGCAGTGGCATGATCTCGGCTCACTGCAACCTCCATCTCCTGAGTTCAAGCGATTCTCCTGTCTCAGCCTCCTGAGTAGCTGGGACTACAGGCGCGTGCCACCATGCCCGGCTAATTTTTTTTTTTGTATTTTCAGTAGAGACGAGGGTTCACCATATTGGCGAGGCTAGTCTTGAACTCCGGACCTTGTGATCTGCCCGCCTGGGCCTCCCAAAGTGCTGGGATTACAGGCGGGAGCCACCGCACCCAGCCTGAAATGATTTCCATTAAAGGTTAATCTAACAGTTTACTGATAGGTTTTAAAATTCAAGACAGCTGGGCTCAGTGACTCACGCCTGTAATTTCAGCACCTTGGGAGGCCAAAGCTGGAGGATCACTTGAGCCTTGGAGTTCAAGACTAGCCTGGGCAACACAGGGAGACCCCATCTCTACAAAATAAAGATTAGCTGGGTGTGGTAGCTCACACCTGTAGTCCCAGCTACTCAGGAGGCTAAAGTGGGAGGATCGCTTGAGCCCAGGAGGTTGAGGCTGCAGTGAGCCCTGATCACAGCACTGTACTCCAGAGCCTGGATGACAGAGTAAGACCCTGTCTCAAAAAAAAAAAAAAAAAAAAAATTCAAGACAACAGAAGCTCCATTTTCTAAGTATTTAAGTGGATCGGGGTTTAATTTTATGTTTACAATAAATCCAAACTAATAATTGCTTGTTATGGACAAATTGTTATTTATAAAAGTAATATAATCTGACATTTTCTGTTTGTTTTTACAGATTTATAATCAGAGTCAGTCCAACAAAAGAAGTATATATAAAGCTATTTCAAGTAACAGGCAGGTCCTTCATTTTTACCAAAGAAGTCCACGAATGGTTCCTGATGGAATCAACCCAAAATTACACAAAATGTTCATCACACATGGTGTCTATGAACCAGAGAAGCCTTCTCGGAACTTGCAGCGAAAGTCATCTATCTTTTCCTATAGGGATGGTAAATAAATTTTGCATTTGACACATGCATTTTTCCCCTGTTCTTACTTAGCAGGTCGTATCTTGATATAATATTTCTTGTTTGAAAAACTGAATATATGTTCTAATTAATATATTATAGGCATTCTCTTTGGAAAGGCTATACGAGATTATTCATGTGGCAAATGGAGAGACACTGGTAGTATAGAGTGACAGAAACTCAGTGTTGGGGAAAATTAAACATACCCTACCAACCCAGAGAATGTTCTCCATAAAGTTTAGAAAAGAAAGAAAACAGTTTTATTTTTTAATAAGCATTAAACCAGATTACAATGTGCGCTGAAGATAATGTACTAAGATAATACCAAGACAGAAAGAAATTCCCTATATGTATCCCCAAGCACTTAGAATCCTTTACATACATGTTGTCAATATTAATAGTAACTTGTCCTCATGTAAGAGGGCACCATTTGCTATACATTCCTTCATAGTTTATCCCATATTTACCTGGTAATTGAGGTAGCCATTTGTGTTAGCTGGTTACCTTTCTCAAATATCTTGAGATATTTGCACTATGAAAGTGAGAAAAAATGTTTATTTTTTGGATTTTACTTAATCTCTGAAGTGGGTTTTAAACAATCATAAAAATCATATAACTAACATTTGGAAGGAACCTTGGGAGTCATGTGGTCCAATTACTTATCAAGGTAGGAATGCTTCTGCATCATTCTTGTTTTAAATGCATAGCCAGTCTCAACTTGAATACCTCTGGTAATATAAATTATATTTCTTTAGAGGGTTCATTCCATTGTTGAATGGCCCTGTATAGTAGAAGACTCTTACGCTGAAAAATCTGTGTCTTTGTACCTTTTTCTCATTGATCTGGTTTCTTAGATTAAAAATACAGTTTTCATCTTTGGTTTACCTTTATAACAGTTCTCTATATATTTGAAGGCCATACCTTTTATGTTTGTTCAACTGTTTGTTCCACTGTTGTCATACCATGCATTTTTAAGATTCTTACCCTCCTACTACTTGCTTTCAATTCAGATTTGTTAATGTTCTTTCCCTTAACTCAGAGCCGTCAATCAATGTTTTTTTGGCTATGTCTATTAAACTTAATACAAATGCACTTAATAGGAACATACCTGTCATTTTTCAAGATTTTGCCAATTATTTGGTTAAAATAAAAACACAGCATGTCTTTTGAGTTTTCTTGAATTTGATAAATTAATAAAAGCATCAAAACTTGATTAGGTTGGATAAATCATTGTTAGTGATCATTGTATTTTTTATAGTTGCTAATTAATCTTATATTTAATAATTATTTCTAAAATGTTACTGAGGTCGATGGCAAATTCTTTAGTGAATATCTGGAACCTATCCTTTTAAAAAATTGAGATAATGTTAACTTATGTTCATTTTTCTATACTTGTTTCTTCCCCTTTTCTCTGATTTTTCAAGTGTCAAAGATTTATCTTAGATTATGTGATTTATGTATGGAATAATTCTATAATTCTGTACTAGTATATAAATACACTAGTGTATTTATACTAATATATAAAATATATACTAGTGTATTTACTATGTATTTTGCTAATGTATGCTAACTATATACTAGTTTTATACATAGTATATATTTTATATATTAAAATATATAGTATATATTATATACTATATATAGCATATGTAGTATTATATATAGTGCATATGTAGTATATATTATATACACTAGTATGTAATTCATCTGAGCTTAGAGCTCTGAATTGACTATTTTTTATTTTATTTTATTTTTTTGAGACAGAGTCTCGTGTTGTCGCCCAGGCTGGAGTGCAGTGGCATGATCTCGGCTCACTGCAACCTCTACCTCCCAGGTTCAAGCAATTCTCCTGCCTCAGCCTCCCAAGTAGCTGGGATTACAGGCACATGCCACCACACCTGGCTCATTTTTACGTTTTTAGTAGAGACGGGGTTTCTCCGTGTTGGCCAGGCTGGTCTTGAACTCCTGACTTCAGGTGATCCACCTACCTAGGCCTCCCAAAGTGCTGGGATTACAGGCATGAGCCACTGTACCCAGCCACTCTGAGTTTATTTTAAGGGACGGGGGGTACCTGCCTATTTCAAAATCTTAGAGTCTCTGGATGTCAGGTCTGAAAGGGGCCTGAGAGATCATTTAGTTCAAACCCCCTTATTTTACAGATGAGGAAACAGATGCAGAGAAGCCTTTTATTTATTTATTTGTTTTTTTTTTTATTTTTTTATTTTTTACATTTTTAAAAAGCTTCTTACACAAGTTTGGAATACCTGAGACATGATCCTAGCTCACGGAAGCCTCAACTCCTGGGCTTAAGAGATCCTCCTGTCAGCCTCCTGTGTGGCTAGGACTACAGGGATGCAACACCATGCCCAGCTAATTTTATTTTATTTTTTTAGACTTGGGGTCAAGCTGTGTTGCCTAGGCTGGACTCAAACTCCTGGCCTTAATTGATCCTCCCTCCTCGGCCTCCCAAGGAGGAGGTGTCAGCCACTGCACCCAGCCAGTTTCCTGATTTTTAATTCAGTAGCTTCTCAATTTTTCTGCTCTCATCTGTATTAGCCAGAGTTACTGCTTTGTACTATTTAGCCTTTTCAGTTTGGTGATTCTTAGAGATTATAGAAGCTGAAAAGAATGAATATACTATACATATTTTTAAAAGTCTATTATGTCCTTTTTTAAAGCAACAAGTCTGTTCCCCCTACACTTTACTCATTTTGCCCCTAACCCCCATTTAAGACTTAAGATACATACTCCTTTTAAAAGTCTTGGCCTTTCCTGCCCACTCTCAACACCCCCACCAAGCTTCAGATGAACTTTCCAATACTGCTATGATAGAATCATAATACCAGTTTTCATTTGTGAGTTATCTTACTCTGTTTCATGCCAGGTCTTAGGCAACCAAATGAAAAGAGTCCAAAAGAAGCCAGGACTGAGAGCCTAGGTACCTGGCTCTGTTCTGTTAATGGATTCATTACCAAAGGATAGCTCCTAGACAGATGGGTACTTTCAGAGGTAAGAGAAGTTTAGGAGACATTTAGAAGCATGAAGTAATAAACTGAGTGGTTTTTTATGAAGAATACTAGTTTTAAGGAATAGAATCAAGGCTGAGGTAGGATCAGTTGAGCCCAGGAGTTTGAGACCAACCTGGGCAACATATCAAGACTTCATCTCTACAAAAAATAAGAAAAGTAGATGGGCCTGGTGGCATGAGCCTGTATTCCAGCTCCTGTGGGGGCTGAGGCAGGAGTATTGCTTGAACCCAGGAGTTTGAGGTTACAGTGAGTTATGAATGTGCTGTTGCACTCCAACCTGGGTGACAGAGTTTGAATGGATATTGTGGGTTTTTTTGCTTTGCAGATTTTTAAAAAGTCTCTTTTCCATTATTTTTTCAACTTATAGGAATGAGGCAAAGTAGCCTAAAGAAAGATTGGTTCTTATCAGAAGAAGAATTTAAATTATGGAACAGACTTTATAGATTAAGGGACAGTGATGAAATTAAAGAGATAACATTGCCTCAAGCTCAGTTTTCTTCTTTACAAAATGAGGAAAACAAACCAGTAAGTTGAATATATTTTCAGATGTTCTTTTTTCCCCCCTCATTTTAATGCCAGAACCCCTCAGATGTTCTTTATAATGATCAAGCAATAGCTTTGGGAATAATGAGATAATTGTGATTGGAATGTCAACTTACTTTAAGAAATTAAGAATGTAATCAGTGTAAGAAATCATTAAAGTCTAAGTTTACAAAACTACTAATTTTCTTCTTTTATTTATTGTATATATGTATTTAACCAACTGTGATATTTTTACATAAATTATGCCTTTCTTTCATTACTGTCATTTAAACATTTCTATATAGGCATAATCTTACATGGTTGTCAGTTTACTCTGTGATATACCATAGTTTGCTTGACTATTTACCTATTGTGTTTTGGGATTCTTTTCAACTTTTTTTTTTTTTTTTAAGAGATGAGGTCTCGCTCTGTTGTCCAGGCTGGCCATCAGCTCCTGGACTCAAGTGATCCTCCTGCCTCAGCCTCCCAAGTAGCTGGGACTGTAAGTGTACACCACTGCATCTGGCTTTTTCAGTATTTTACTAACATAAATTATGCTTTCATAAGCATCCTTGTAAACCATTTTTTTTTTTAATTTCAATAGTTTTTGGGGAACAGGTGCTGTTTTGTTACATGGATAAGTTCTTAGTGGTGATTTCTGAGATTTTGGTGCACATCATCCGAGCAGTGTACACTGCACCCAATGTATAGTCTTTTATCCCTTGCCCCACTCCTACTCTTCCCCCTGAGTCCACGACAGAGTCCATTATATTATTCTTAGGCCTTTGTGTCCTCATAGCTTAGCTCTTACTTCTAAATGGGAACATAGGATGTTTGGTTTTCCATTCCTAAGTTACTTCACTTAGAATAATAGTCTCCAACTCCATCCAGGTTGCTGCGAATGTAATAATTTCATTCTTTTTTTTATGGCTGAGTAGTAGTCCGTGTGTGTGTGTGTGTGTGTGTGTGTGCATGTGTGTCACATTTTCTTTATCCACTCACTGATTGATGGGCATATAGGCTGGCTTCATATTTTTGCAGTTGCGAATTTTGCTGCTATAAATATCGGTGTGTGAGTATCTTTTTCATATAATGACTTCTTTTCCTCTGGATTAGATACCCAGTAGTGGGACTGCTGGATCAAATGGTAGTTCTGCTTTTAGTTCTTTAAGGAATCTCCGTATTGTATTGCCTAGTAGCTTTACTAATTTACACTCCCACCAGCAGTGTAAAAGTGTTCCCTTTTCACCACATCCACTCCAACATCTACTATTTTTTGATTTTTTTAATTATGGCCATTCTTGCAGGAGTAAGGTGGTATTGTATTGTGGTTTTGATTTGTATTTCTCTGATAATTAGTGATGTTGAACTTTTTTATATGTTTATTGGCCATTTGAGTTCCTTATAGATTCTGGATATTAATCCTTTGTTGGATGCATATTTTACAAAGATTTTCTCCTACCCTGTGGGTTGTCTGTTTACTCCGCTGTGCAAAAGCATTTAGTTTAATTTAGCCCCATCTATCTTTGTTTTTGTTACATTTGCTTTTGGGTTCTTGGTCATGAACTCTTTGCCTAAGCCAATGTCTAGAAGAGTTTTTTCAATGTGACAGAATTTTTATGGTTTCAGGTCTTAGAGGTAGGGCTTCGATCCATCTTGAGTTGATTTTTGTATAAGGTGAGGGATGAGGATCCAGTTTCATTCTTCTGCATGTGGCTTGCCAGTTATCCCAGTATCATTTGGTTGAATATGGTGTCATTTCCCCACTTTATGTTTTTGTTTGCTTTGTTGAAGATCAGTTGGCTGTAAACATAAATTATGCTTTCATAAGCATCCTTGTAAACCAAAACAAAAAATAAAATTTTTGTTTTGAAATTATAGTTAAAACTTTAAATTTGACGTTATTGTTTATTTTGTTTATTATTAACAAATTCTTTGTTAACTTTGTGAAAGTCAAGAGAACTGATCAAAGGTTGTATATGTGCCTGGAGAGCTGGGAAAACAACCTCAGAAAAGATTTCTTTTAAAATATTTAACTGTTTGCTCTTAACATGGAACTATATAAACAGGAATATTGTCAACTTGTAAGTCATGTAACAGTTACTTAACAAATCTATTTTAAAGGGCATCTTTCTGCTTTATGAAATTATTTTCTTTTTTTCTTCTGAGATTTTAGTTGGGAGTATCTAAATGGATCCAAATTATGTTAAGCTGATTATATGTATATTGAGTGTTTTTTAAAATTAGTTTGTGAAATCTCAGTATTTTTTCATCATTTTTATTACTTTTTAAATAATTAAGACTCAAGAATCAACCACTGGAATTCATCAACTCTCTCTCTCTGAATGGAGACTGTGGCAAGATCATCCTTTGCCTACACATCAAGTTGATCACTCAGATCGATGCCGCCATTTTATAGGCCTTATGCAAATGATAGAGGGAATGAGACACGAAGAGGTAAGGTTTTATTGTAACTTTCTCTTGCTGGTATGATAGTAAAACTAGAGTACTTAGCTTTTATTTTTCTTAATTTGAAGTAATAAGAAATATTTTGTTTTTCTGTATAGTTCCCTGTGATCTCAGTAAAGAATGAGTTTTCTGCCTTAAGAGAAGAAATAGATTTAATTAATTAGAAGAAGAATATCATCTGTAAATATTGATAGACCAGAGTAGAATTTTAATATACTTAAATGATTTATGTAAACTGTTTGTAAAGCTTATTTAGGATTCTTTTGGATTCGGATTTATTGAAATACTCTCTGTCATCTAGGTTATTTGATATCTTTCTTGTATCCTGGTCCTAGTTTAGAGAATTATAGATTCCTTGAGCAGTTCCTTGATTATTCTTCCTAGAGTCAGCATAGTGAACCAATTATGAGTGTGAAATCCATAGTGCCTGGGTTAGAATCCTAACTCTGCCTCCTACTGATTGTGTGTTTATAAGTTATTTAACCTCTCAGTGCTTCAGTTTTATCTGTAAAATAGTCATAGTGATAATACTTATTTCATAAGGTTGTTGTGAGGATTAAATGACCTAATATATGTAAAGCACGTAGTAGCTGGCATATAATAAGTACACAGTAAATTGTAGCTCCTATTTTTATTATTAGCCTTTGATCATGCATACATGTAAATAAAGTAGTTAGATGTGGATCCCAGCAAAATGTGTGCAATCAAATTAACATATATTTATTGAGTGCCTTCTGTGTGCCACACTCTGTTCCCTGCTTTATGGCTATAACCATTAGCAAACAGAGAAAATATTCTGTTTATGTGGAGTATATATACTAGCAGGGAGACAGACATTTGCTCACATTAATGCTTATTATATTTATTATTCAAAAAAGCAGAGGGTCGGGTGCGGTGGCTCATGCCTGTAATCTCAGGCTTTGGGAGGCCAAAGCAGGCAGATCACTTGAGGTCAGGAGTTCGAGACCAGCCTGGCCAATATGAGGAAACCCTGTCTGTACTAAAAATACAAAAATTAGCTGGGTGTGGTGGCACATGCCTGTAATCCCAGCTACTCAGAAGGCTGAGGCAGGAGAGTCACTTGAACCCGGGAAGCGGAGGTTGCAGTGAGCCAAGATCAAGTCACCGTACTCCAGCCTGGGCGACAGAGCGAGACTTTGTCTAAAAAAAAAAAAAAAACAAAAAAACCAGAGAGGTAACAGCTTAAGTCTATAAGTAGTAGAGGAATCCTGATTAAAGTAGCATTCTTAGGGGAAAGGAGGGATGGTGGAGATTGTAAGTTTTAGCTAATAACTTAGAGATAAGTAAGACTTAGAAATTCACTATACGAATCCTTGATTAGGAACTTTGTTACAAATAGAAGTATATTCCAGGATACAACCTAGCAGACATACAGGTACTACTATGTTGGACATTCTAAAAGCTATTCTTAGTTTACTGTCATTGAAAGAATAAATTTAACAAATGTATATGGTTTTTATTAATATATGTTTTTAAAATATCTATTTTTAAGAAATTAGAATAATTCAATTAAATGTTAGAAATGTAAAACTCACTATATTATGTATTCATTCAATTTGTTCTTCCTACAAATAGTTATCAAGGGTCTTTTGGGTATTAAGTACTGGGGATACAAAAAAGTTAACTGATTAATGATAACTTGATAGTTTCACAGTAGTGTACTTTATAATTTTGATTTATCGGAATAACTTTTAAGGTATAAAAGAATACCACTGGAACAATGTAATAATATAAATATTTTAATATAGAGTGAAACTCCTCTCTTAGATTTGGCTTTCTGTTTTGTTTTGTTTTCCTGTGGCTTTTTAAATTTTCCTTATTTATAGGGAGAATGCAGCTATGAATTGGAAGTTGAATCTTATTTACAAATGGAAGACGTTACCTCAACATTTATTGCTCCCAGGAATGAATCTAATAATCTTGCCAGTGACACCCTTATCACTCACAAGAAACCGTCATTTATAAAGAACATAAATCAAGGCAGTTCATCCTCAGTGATAGAATCTGATGAAGAATGTGCTGAAATTGTTAAACAAACACATATCAAACCTACTAAAATTGTTTCTTTAAAGAAAAAAGTGTCTAAAGAAATAAAAAAAGATCAGCTTAAAAAAGAAAATAATCACGGTATTATAGATTCTTTAGATAATGACAGAAATTCCACTGTAGAAAATATTTTTCAAGAAGACCTACCAAATGATAAAAGGACATCAGATACAGATGAAATTGCTGCCACATGTACTATTAATGAAAATGTTATTAAAGAACCGTGTGTATTATTAACAGAGTGTCAGTTTACAAATAAATCCACTAGTTCACTTGCTGGAAATGTTTTAGATTCTGGTTATAACAGTTTCAATGATGAAAAATCTGTTTCATCTAACTTATTTCTTCCATTCGAAGAAGAGCTTTATATTGTTAGAACAGATGACCAATTTTATAATTGTCACTCATTGACAAAAGAGGTACTAGCTAATGTAGAGAGATTTTTATCTTATTCTCCTCCACCTCTCAGTGGACTCTCAGACTTGGAATATGAAATTGCTAAGGGTACTGCACTTGAGAATTTGCTTTTCTTACCCTGTGCAGAGCATTTACGAAGTGATAAATGCACCTGTTTGCTGTCACATTCAGCTGTGAATTCTCAACAGAATTTAGAATTGAATTCACTTAAATGTATAAATTATCCATCTGAAAAAAGTTGCCTTTATGATATACCTAATGATAATATTTCTGATGAGCCAAGTCTCTGTGACTGTGATGTACATAAACATAATCAAAATGAAAATTTAGTACCTAACAATCGTGTTCAAATACACAGAGGCCCTGCACAGAATTTAGTTGGAGAGAACAATCATGATGTTGATAACAGTGACCTCCCAGTATTGTCCACTGATCAAGATGAAAGTTTGCTGTTATTTGAAGATGTTAATACAGAGTTCGACGATGTGAGTCTTTCACCCTTGAACAGTAAAAGCAAATCTTTACCTGTGTCAGACAAA
This sequence comes from Pan troglodytes, assembly GCF_028858775.2. Classification (NCBI taxonomy): domain Eukaryota; kingdom Metazoa; phylum Chordata; class Mammalia; order Primates; family Hominidae; genus Pan; species Pan troglodytes. The sequence continues at coordinate 43,254,787 of NC_072413.2, forward strand.
ACTGCTATTAGTGAAATGCCTCTGGTCTCTCAGTTCTTAATTTCTGATGAACTTTTGTTGGACAATAATTCTGAACTCCAAGATCAAATCACCTGTGATGCTAATAGTTTTAAATCTCGTGATCAGAGAGGTGTACAGGAAGAAAAAGTGAAGAATCATGAGGATATTTTTGATTGCTCTAGGGATTTATTTTCTGTTACCTTTGATTTAGGCTTCTGTAGTCCAGATTCTGATGATGAAATATTGGAACATACATCAGATAGCAATAGACCTCTAGATGATCTATATGGAAGGTATTTGGAAATTAAGGAGATAAGTGATGGAAATTATGTTTCGAATCAAGCACTAATACCAAGAGATCATAGTAAAAATTTTACTAGTGGAACCGTTATTATCCCATCAAATGAAGATATGCAGAATCCAAATTATGTACATTTGCCACTGAGTGCAGCAAAAAATGAAGAATTGTTATCTCCTGGTTATTCTCAGTTTTCTTTACCAGTGCAAAAAAAAGTTATGAGTACACCACTCTCTAAATCAAACACATTGAACTCATTTTCTAAGATAAGAAAGGAAATACTTAAGACACCAGATTCTAGTAAGGAAAAAGTAAACCTACAAAGATTCAAAGAAGCATTGAATTCAACTTTTGATTATTCAGAATTTTCTCTAGAAAAGTCTAAAAGCAGTGGTCCAATGTATCTGCATAAATCCTGTCATTCTGTTGAAGGTAAGATTCCATCTTTATAAAGTCTATAACTCTTTCTAGAATAATTACTCTAGAAATACTTTGGTAATTTTTCCAAATGTAATTTTTTAGTACATGGTACAATATCAATATTGAATTAGATAATTGATGTGTTATATTTTTCTTAAGATGATCTTACTAATATTAGATTTATTTTATTTACATATACTTATGGCACGCATGGTATGGAAAAGGTTATTCTTGCTAGACATTATGAAATACACGAAGATGAGTAAGATCTGGCCCTAGGTCTTGGTTGTAAAACATAATTATGTGACATACGTATTTGAAAAGATGCCAGTAAAATGTGGAAATAACTGCCAAATGAATAATAAGAGAGTGGCTGTTTAGGAGGTTCAGAGGATGATGAAATTTTGAGTTTGATTAGATTGGACTTTTTTTGTTTCTTTGTTTTTTTTGAGACGGAGTTTTGCTCTTGTTGCCCAGGCTGGAGTGCAATGACATGGTCTCGGCTTACTGCAACCTCCGCCTCCCAGGTTCAAGTGATTTTCCTGCCTCAGCCTCCCAAGTAGCTGGGATTATGGGCACCCACCATCATGCCTGGCTAAGTTTTGTATTTTTAATAGAGGTGGGGTTTCACCATGTTGGACAAGCTGGTCTTGAACTCCTGACCTCAGGTGATCCACCCGCCTCACCCTCCCAAAGTGCTGGGATTACACGTGTGAGCCACTGCGCCTGGCCAAGATTTTATATATAGTGTAGATTTTCATTTGGGTTCCTTGGGAATATTTATGCTTTTGGTATGTTGAAGATACTAAAGACATAATTTAGGTGTTACAAAATGATGAAAGCGAAGGGAAAGAAGGAAAGTATGATTTTGGGAGATAGTTTGAAGTAATAGTTTTATGCAGCAAAATATTTGAGAAATAAAAACTGTATTCAGAAGATCGAGACCAGACCACAAAAAATCAGAGAAATCTCTGGGTTTCTGTAATCTAACCATTACACTTACAGAAAAACTAGATGATATAGTGATAGATGTTTGATATGAAGTCGTGCTGTATAATACAACTCTACAGATTATTATATCAAGTCATTTATGAATTTTACTCCTTATGTTAAAAGCTGAATAAAAAGTAGCTGTAGGATAAAAGGAAAGTTTCCTCTGTAAATCTTTTCCTTACATTATTCTCGTTAGCATGGAGGACATGGTTTGTGAATGTTCTATTTAAGATGAAAGCATGTTGGAAGTAAGTACTGGAAATACATTTAATTTTCAAAACCTGACTATTCTATATAGTCTGGGGTTGTGCCATGACATATATATTTTTTCAAAGTGTATGATGCCTGTGAGCCTTCAATATTTGCTTTAATACCTCTATATGAAGTCCACGTTAATGAGTGAGATAATTTTTCTGGTTTTGCGTCAGATTTGCACAAAAACATTTTTTCTAGGATTGTACTTAACTACAAATCATGGGCAAAATAATTACAAACACGTATCATGGAATTATTTATTAGAGAACATTTAGTTATTTTTTATTCTACTTAATTCAAGACAGAATTTAAGCTCATTTTCTGTATTATATATGAAAAACATAGTTCATTAAAACATCATGAAAGCACTGAAAAAGAAAGCCTCCTAGAATGAGTTGGTTACTATAGCCGAGTCCTGCATTTAACTTTGGCTTCCTTAGAAGGTAATGAAAAAAGAAAAACTAGTTGATTTATGTATTGTTCATCTGCAAAAAGGAAATCACTCAAGTTTGTCTGTCTGGGTAGATGTTTTAGTAGCAGAATGTGAGGAGAAATTTACTGAGTGGTTTTGTATTTGTTATCTATTGCTGTTTAACAAAGTACCCCCAAAAAACTCAGTGGCCTGAAATAATCAGTAAAATAAAATAAGCTTCTTAGAAGGCCTGTTGTTTGAGAGGATCTGTGAGGAGCTTCTTTAAAAACCTTAATGGGCCTGGCACAGTGGCTCATGCCTGTAATCCCAGCACTTTGGAAGGCTGAGGCGGGTGGATCACCTGAGGTCAGGAGTTTGAGACCAGCCTGGCCAACATGATGAAACCCCGTCTCTACTGAAAATACAAAAATTAGCCAGGTGTTGTGGCGCGTTCCTGTAGTCTCAGCTACTCAGGAGGCTGAGGCAGGAGGATCACTTGAACCTGGGAGGCAGAGGTTCCAGTAAGCCGAGATCGCGCCACTGTACTCCAGCCTGGGCAACAAAGTGAGGCTCTGTCTAAAAATAAATAAATAAATAAAAATAAAATCCTTACTCTCTGACTGAATGGTACTGTAAGGCACAATCTTTGATTTTTAAGGAGGTCTTAACAAAGCATTTAAACTACACCCTCAGCTCACCCTCAGCTTCATAATATTTTCCTGGCTGTCCTCTGGGTTTGATCTTTGCCTAGAAAATTTCTTAATTTTATCATTGTTTGCCATCAGGAGAGGCCGGGAGTTTTCATAATCAGCAAATTCTAATTATGTTTGTCCTTAATGTCTTTCTTTTTGCATTTTGCTCTTATAGCAAAAAGCAACATTTTTTCTGGAAGTCTTAGCTAGATCACCTCTCATAGATTAGGTACATCTTTTTCTTTCTTTCTTTCTTTCTTTTTTTTTTTTTTTTTGAGACAGTCTCACTCTGTCACCCAGGCTGGAGTGCAATGGCACGATCTCGGCTCACTGCAACCTCTGCCTCCCAGGTTCAAGCGATTCTCCTGCCTCAGCCTCTCAAGTAGCTGGCACTGTAGGCGCCTGCCACCACGCCCGACTAATTTTTGTATTTTTAGTAGAGATGGGGTATCACCATATTGGCCAGGCTGGTCTCGGACTCCTGACCATGTGATCCGCCTGCCTCTGCCTCCCAAAGTGCTGGGATTACAGGTGTGAGCCACCATGCCTGGCCCATTTTTTCCTTTTCGTGCTAACTGCAATGATGCCAAATTTTCTGGTACTACATTAAAGGATTTAAGATTTTTCCTACTTTTCTTTAAGCCCTCACCCACCATTTCCTCAATGGCCAACTAACCTTCCTACAATTTCTTTGAGGCTCTTCAAGACTTCGTTCACTAAAACTGAAGTCCTTTCAGCATCCACCACTGTCTAGTTCCAAAGCGACTTTCCCAGTTTAGGTTTTTGTTATGGCAACTCCCTATTTCCAGGTACCAAAATCTGTATTATTTATCTATTGCTGCATAGCAAACTACCTGCAAAACTTAACGATGTAAAATAACAGACCCTTGTTGCCTCAAGGTTTCTATACAACAGGAGTTTAAATGTGGCTTAGCTGAGTGGTTCTGGCCTAGGATATTTCATGAGGTAATAGTCAAGACATTGGCCAGGGCTGCAGTTATCTGAAAGCTTGAACAGCTTTGGAGGATCTGCTTTTAAGATGGCTCAGTCATACTGCTGTTAGTAGGAGACCTTGGTTTCTTGCCATGTGGACCTCTTCGTAGGGTGGTTTGATAAGTGTGTGGTGTTTTGTTTTTTGTTTTTTCCCCCGCCAGGCAGGGTCTCGCTTTGTCACTCAGGCTAGATTGTAGTGGTGCAATCACGACTCACTGCCACCTCTGTCTCTTGGGCTCAAGCAATCCTCCTGCCTCAGCCACTGGGACCACAGGCACGTGCCACCACACCCAGCTAATTATTGTATTTTTTGTAGAGAGGGTTCTGTCATGTTGCCCAGGCTGGTCTCAAACTCCTGGGCTCAAGTGATCTGCCTCCTCGGCCTCCCAAAGTGCTGGAATTACAAGCGTGAGCCACCACTCCTGGCCTGGTATGGTCATAAAACATAAGCATCTGACTTCTTCCAGTACAAGTGATGCAAGAGAGAAAGCAAAAATGAGGCCACAATACCTTTTATGACCTAGACTCGTAAGTCATACACCTTCATTTTCATTATATCCTTTTTTTAGAAGCAAGTCACTAAGTATGGCCTGTACAGTTCTAGTTACAACATTTTGTATTGAATTGTATCTTACCAATTTTTATTTCATGCACACAAATACATATGGAAAACACATATATAACAAAGAATCTTTTAATATATTGTTTTGTAGCTTGCATTTTTATGCTTTAACTCTTTCAAGTAGAAAGAGAATAAGACACAAAGGGCAGAAAGACTGCAGTAGATTTTAGAGATAAATTCTATTAATGGAACCAGTGACTAATGAAATTACTTTTTGTGTTTTTCTGGCCTCATTTCAGTTAATTTATAAAATTGAACTTCATTCAAATATGTGTTTATTAGCAAAAGATATTGTCTTATTTTCTTCACTGGCATTTTAAATTTTTTGTCTCTTGTTTAGCTTTTTTGTTCAAAGTTCTCCAAGACTATCTTTTTTTGAAAGTGAATAAATGTTGAGATTGCGTGAAATAATTCTTAATGTAGCCATCAATAAAATAGATTGTTATGATTGGGTAAACCTAAATCTATTAACCATTCGTTATTTTGAAAAATAAATTATAGATGGACAATTATTAACAAGTAACGAAAGTGAAGATGATGAGATTTTCCGAAGAAAAGTTAAAAGAGCAAAAGGAAATGTTTTAAACTCTCCTGAGGTGAGTCATTCAGTAATCACAATAGTATAATCATATCAAAGGCTATTTTCCTTTTATACTTTGGGCTTCTGCTGAGACTTTTGTTACCTTTTACTTTATTTACTTACTTTAGGATCAGAAAAATAGTGAAGTTGATTCTCCACTTCATGCTGTCAAAAAGCGCAGATTTCCTATAAACAGAGTAAGTAAATACCAGGTAATGTATAGTAATCCAAATTCCTTTGGAATAAAAATTTTGAGAGAAATATATGTGTAGATAAATATAGGTATTTTTAATCCTTAGTAGAAAAGTTGATATTCTGTTGTATGTGATTGGAATTTCTAGCTTCTGTTAGTTTTCAAAGATGTATTCACTGTAAACTTTCCTAAGCACAATAAATAAAAATATTAAGTAATTTTAGACTCTTTAAAAACCATCCTATTTTTGTCAGTACACTTGAGCAATTCGGCAAGCATTCATTAAATACCTCCTATGTGTCTACTGTGTAAGATGCTGGAGATACTCTCAAGAATATATCCTAATACTGTCATAAGTTACTCAATAGGAGAGATAGAGAAGTAAACAGATAATTTCAGTATAATTTTTAAAGTTGAGTGATAAGAAAAGTTAAGCCGTTAACCTCGATCTCGGGAGTTCTGGCAAGCTTCTTGAAGGTCATACCTTAGTTAAACCTTAAACTGTATTTGGCAGTGAGGCCAAAGAAGGGAGAAGAGAAGGCATTGTTTACAGAATAACAGCTTAAAGGAAGACCCAAAAGTGAGAAATGGCATCTCTATGTTACTAGATTGTAAAGACAAAAGAGTTTCAAGAAGTAAAATTGGAGAACAATCAAGGTCAAGGGTTAGAATTGCTTATTCTTTTCATTTGATTACTGAATGAGTTTGAAAGAAGGAAAGGAAGGAGTCCAGGATGACTCTGGTTTTTGGCTTGAGCTGTTTGGCAAGTGTGTCACAGATTTAGGCTAAACAAGAAAGAGATGGTAAGTTAAGTGTTGAACAGGTTTGAGTTTGAAGTTTCTGTGGGATAGTAAAGTCACAGCGTCTGGCAGGCATTGATGACTGTCAATCTCAAGTTTGATAGATGGGCAGGTCTTAAGGTTAATGATACTCACCAGTTTATAGCTGATAGCTAAATTTTGAGACTAGCAAATCTTGTCTGTTTTAATTCTCGAATACAGTCTAGGATAATTTGTGTAAAATTACAGGTGCTTCTCAACTTACAATAGAGTTGGATCCTGATACACACATCATAAATTGAAAACATTGTATGTTGAAAATGCATTTAATACACCTAATCTACTGAATATCACAGCTTAGCCTAGCCTACCTTAAACGTGTTCAAAACACTTATATTTGGTCAAAATCATCTAACACAAAGCTTATTTTATAATAAAATGTTGAATATCTCATGTAATTTATTAATAATACTGTACTGAAAGTGAAGAACAGAATGTTTGTATGGGCACTTGAAATTTGGTTTCTACTGCATGCATATCACTTTTGCACTATGGAGAGGTCGAAAAATCATTAAGTTGAACCATCGTAAGTTGGGGACCATATATAATTAAAAATACAGCCAGTCCGTATTAACATTGTGTACTTATATAAGACTTCATTAGAAAAACAACTTGCTACCTTAACTAGAACATCTGATTGACTTATCAGAAATGATTTAAAATATTGATAATGCTGATGATCAATTTGTTTTAAACTAAATTTATTCCTGTTAATTGAAATGATTTTGATAAACTTTTGATTCTTTTGACTGGTTTTATGTTATCCTATAAGAGATATGGTGATAGGCCTCATAGTCAAAACTTATTATTGTTTTATTTGTTTCTTAGTTTCAAATGATTCCTATATTTGGACTGATTTTGATGGCCAAATTTATAGGCTTGTTCTTTGTGAAGCCCTTGAAGATCTTCTGAAGGAAATACTGTTAAACTAAAAGTATCAGTTTTCTAAGTCACCATAGTGTTTGCAGAAAAAATAAAAATAAAAACTAAAAGTATGTTTTCATCAAACATATTCGATGTAATACTATATTGGATGAATACCTATACTAGTATTACTTATAACCTAATTTAGTATTTTAGCATTTAATATTACCTAAGTTATTTACTTTTACATTCTTAAGTATTTATAACATTAATATTATGTATTTATAACATGGCTCTGAGTTGTAAGAGCAATTTTACTTGTCTAGGAAGGAAATATTTTTTTCTTATGCAAGAATTTTGTTGAATTATTATAGTCAGAATTATCATCTAGTGATGAGAGTGAGAATTTTTCCAAACCATGTTCACAATTAGAAGACTTCAAGGTTTGTAACAGGAATGCCAGAAGAGGCATCAAAGTCCCAAAGAGACAGAGTCACTTAAAGGTAATCTTTTTTTTAGTTTCTTTAAATATGTATGCATTTTATCAGTAAAGATAATTGGTTTTACATCAATGTAGATTTCTCTATACATTCTCTTTATAGAAAAAAATTAAGTATTTTGACACCCATTTAGATTTTTTTTACTGGAATTAAATTCAAAGTAGTTTTTTTTTTTTGTTTCTCTTTGTGTTTTGATGCTTTATCTTGCAGTGTTGTGTTACTTTGAATGAATACCAAAAAACTCAAGTGTATTGAGAATTTATGTTTCAAATTGAAGAAAATACAGAATTAGAAATTTGAGTTTTAAGATATTTGCTTTTATGATCATTATATTGTTTTTCTTCTTTGTATCCAATTTTCAAATACTTGGAAAATGTTCTCATTACCTTTCCTTTCTGATTAAGTTCTTTTGTGGTGCAGTAATTTTCTTGAAAGAGCTGGAAGACTCAGGAAATTTTATGCTTATTAAGAAACATCAAGCAGGCTGGGCACGGTGGCTCACGCCTGTAATCCCAGCACTTTGGGAGGCTGAGCCAGGTGGATCACCTGAGATCAGGAGTTTGAGACCAGCCTGGCCAACATGGTGAAACCCTGTCTCTACTAAAAATACAAAAATTAGCTGGGCGTGATGGCACATGCCTGTAATCCCAGCTACTCGGGAGGCTGAGGCAGGAGAATCTCTTGAACCAGGAAGCGGAGGTTGCAGTGAGCCAAGATTGCGCCACTGCACTCCCGCCTGGGCAACAAAGTGAGACTCTGTCTCAAAAAAAAAAAGATCAAGCAAATATACCAACTTTTACTTTATTTTATGACAGAATTATCAGAATTTTTAAATAGATAGGTAACTTTATCATTTCTTCTTGGGATTTTCTTCTTTTTTTTTTTAGACAGAGTTTCGCTCTTACTGCCACAGACTGGAGTGCAGTGGCACCATCTCAGCTCACTGCAACCTTCACCTCCCAGGTTCAAGTGATTCTCCTGCCTCAGCCTCCCAAGTAGCTGGGATTACAGGCATGTGCCACCACACCCTGCCAATTTTTTTTTTTTTTTGTATTTTGTAAAGATGGGGTTTCACCATGTTAGTCAGGCTGGCCTTGAACTCCTGACCTCAGGTGATCCACCTGCTTCGGCCTCCCATAGTGCTGGGATTACAGACATGCATCACTGCACTGGGCCTAGAAATTTTGTTTTTATTATTTTATTAATCTTAAAAGCATTGATAAGAAATCAGTTTTCCAGAATTATTTCCAATCATGAAAGAAAATTATTTTCTCAATGATATCTTCATGTTTTCTAATTTGTCTTAGCATGTAGCTAGGAAGTTTTTAGATGATGAAGCAGAACTTTCTGAAGAAGATGCAGAATATGTTTCATCAGATGAAAATGATGAGTCAGAAAATGAACAAGATTCCTCATTACTTGACTTTTTAAATGATGAAACTCAACTTTCACAGGCTATAAATGGTAAATGTTATAATGATCCTTAAAATTTTTTTCAATGTTTTTAGGTGCTTATATTTAAATATTTTAATCAGTTTTTAATGAAACTAGACCTTAAAGGTAATTAAATGTGGTATGTGCAAAATATTTATTTGGTCATTTTCATTCAAATTCTTTAATACTTGCTTTGTTTTAGACTGATTGTTCATAGGCTTCTGCTAATTTGAATATTTCTCTTCAGATTGACCTGGGTTGCTCAAGTGTGAAATGTTCATTTCACAAGTGTTTATTGCCCACTACATGCCTAGTACTATGTAAGGCATTTAAGAACCATATATGAATGAACAAAATAGACAAAAAGTTTCTTCTTATGAAGCCTACATTCAAATGGAAAGAGACAGACAATATATATACTAACTAAATTAGTTTATTGTAAGATAAAGAGTTACAGAAAAATAAAAAAGTTGGCCAAGATGAGAAAAATTTGGAGTAACTGGGGTTGAGGGTATAAATAACAGACAAGTTGCCATTTTATTGTATTATTTTTTAATTTTATTTTTTTAGAGACAGAGTCTTACTCTGTTGCCCAGAGTAGGGTGCAGTGGCGCAGTCATAGTTCACTGCAGCCTTGAACTCCTAAGCTCGGGAGATTCTCCTGCTTTAGCCTCCTATAGGACTACAGGCATGTGCCACCATGACCAGTTAATTTTTTGGCCTTTTGTAGAGATGTAATCTCACTATGTTGCCCAGGTTGGTCTCCAACTCCAGGCCTCAAGCAATCCTCTCACCTTGGCCTCTCAAAGTACTGGGTCTATAGCTGTGAGCCACTGCACTCTGCCTAGCTGTTATTTTAAATAAGGCAGTTAGGAAGAGGCCTCATTGAGAAGGTGACATCATCAGAGACTAGAAGAAGAGAGATTTAGTGATGTAGATTGTTAAGACCAACTGCAATACAAAGCTAAATTTATTAAATTTGCCATGTAAGGGCAGTTTACTTTCAGAAAACAGTGTGTTCATCCAATGTTTGAACGGATCTTACATACAATACATTGAGAGGAGATGGTTCAGATTGGCTGTAACAGAAGTGAGAAATATTCTGATTATATCTCTTCAGTATTCTAATCTTTCACAGATCTCATCACTTATTCTGCTTTTGCAGTCTCTGATATTATTTAAAGTGACAAAGTTTCTCAAAGTTCGTGACTTTTAAGAAAAAAGTGTTTAAAGACAATGTTCTCAGTACTGTCCTTAATGCTGATATAATTTGCAGGATAAGGTTTTATGTCCTTGATGTTCATTAACAGAAGTGTTTTGCAGGTTTACAATATAATCCAGTGGAAGAATGTTGATGCAAAGACAACAGCCAGTGCAAAGGCCCCAAGTCAGTAGTGTGCCTGGCCTGTTGAAGGAATAGTGTTGTGACTGGAATGAGGGAAAAAGGAAGGTAGTGGGAAGATCAGAGAAATAGCAGCCAGATCATAATCTGACATAATTTAGTAGAATCTCTCCAGCTTCTGTGTTGAGAATGGCCTATAGGGGAACAGAGGTAGACTGAGACCAGTTAGGAGACTGTTGAGGTCCTCCAATCAAGGAATGCTAGTGGCTTCTACCAAGATAGTAGCACTGAGGAGAGTGAGAAAGATTGGATTCTGGATACATAAAGCTGACAGGATTTTCCAATGGATTAGAAAAAAAGGAGGAGTCAGTAGGCTTGAGCAACAAGAAGGACATATTTGCTGTTATGTTATTGGGAAGGCTGCAGATGAAGCAATTTAGATGGTGATTATAGAGGTTTGAAATTCCATTTTAGACACAGTATGTTTGAACTATTTCAAAGCTTTATTTTTTTTTAAAGTACCTCGAAATTCACATTATCTTTTGTTTTTATGTATCATGTCTCAAGTACCTTTGATTATATTATAACTTTTAAAAATGCTAGGCATAAAAAAAAACCAATGTGTTTCCCAGGTTTTGCTTAACTGAAAATTATGAAACATACTTTTTACTGGCTGTGGGTTTTAATGTTTTTAGTGCATATTTGCTTTTCTGGCTAGATTTCTTATTTTTTTGAAACTTCTATAAATCTGGTACAGTTTTAAGGTCTTTGTATACCTTTGTTTTGAAAGAAAAGTCGCCATTTTAATCCTCATTTTCAGAGAGATAGATAAAGCAGGGAACTTAAGTTGTCCATGATCACTCAACTAGAAGATCTGATTTCAAAGGCTAAACTCCTAACTTTATATTTTTGAATAATTGTTTATAGATATCTTTTAATATTTATTGTCTTTGTGTAAAATATTTGCACAAGGTTTGAATCAAGTAAATTTGAAAGAGATTGAAGTTAAATACTTACTGGTTTTCATTTAAATAATTTTGCTACTTTATCTAAATTCTTATCTTTACACAGATTCTGAAATGAGAGCTATTTACATGAAATCTTTGCGTAGTCCAATGATGAACAATGAGTACAAAATGATTCATAAGACACATAAAAACATAAACATTTTCTCACAGGTATGAACTATAGAAATATAATGGAGAATTTCTGGATGATGATGTTGAAATATGTTCCTGTTAGTGAAGCCTCCATTTTGTTTCTAAAACTGGGCTGTCAGAGCTATTTGAGATCATTTCTGCCCAAAGTCAGGAAGCTCGACTAAATGGATTCTCAAGATCCCTTTTTGGCCGTGTGTGGTGGCTCACGCCTGTAATCCCAGCACTTTGGGAGGCCGATGCTGGTAGATCACTGGAGGTCAGGAGTTCAAGACCAGCCTGGCCAACATGGTGAAACCCCATCTCTGCTAATAATACAAAAATTAGCCAGGCATGGTGGCACATGCCTGTAATCCCAGCTACTTGGGAGGCTGAGGCAGGAGAATTGCTTGAACCCGGGAGGCAGAGGTTGCAATGAGCCAAGATTGCACCATTGCACTCCAGCCTGGGCGACAAGAGCAAAACTCCATCTCAAAAAGTAAAAAAGATCCCTTTTTTGTCCTTGGTTGATCAAAATTCATTTTTTTTCATAAAAATGTTATATGCTGAAAATGATAGGTTAAGTCACTTATGGATAACATTTTCATATTAGTTGTGTTTGTTTATAAATTGCCATGTTCAGCTTGGTAATGTGTACTCTCTGTACTTCCATTGTGCTTATTATATAGCATTTATCATCTATTATTATTGTTTACTTTCTACCTACCTGTTATTAGCCCTTAAATTTCTAGACGGTAAATCATTCTTTTCCTTTATCCTCAAACTCATTTTCCTCCATAAAGAATGTACTTAGTTTATGTTAGTTGAGTAAGTGGCTGAATTAATAAAGTAAATTAAACAAATATTAATGCAGATTTCATGTGCCTAGAAGTATATTTTAAATACCTGTTAATTGTCTGAAATAAATGTAAAACATTCTTGTGTTTTTATTGTAGATTCCTGAACAAGATGAAACCTATTTAGAGGATAGTTTTTGTGTTGATGAAGAGGAGTCTTGCAAAGGCCAATCAAGTGAAGAAGAAGTTTGTGTTGATTTTAACTTAATAACTGATGATTGCTTTGCAAATAGTAAAAAGTATAAAACTCGACGTGCAGTAATGCTAAAACAAATGATGGAACAAAATTGTGCACATTCAAAAAAGAAATTATCCAGAATTATTTTACCAGATGATTCAAGTGAGGAGGAGAACAATGTAAATGATAAAAGAGAATCTACTATTGCAGTTAACCCAAGCACTGTTAAGAAGAACAAACAACAGGACCATTGTTTAAATTCAGTGCCTTCTGGATCTTCTCTGCAGTCCAAGGTGCGTTCTACTCCAAGAGTTAATCCATTAGCAAAGCAGAGCAAACAGACATCACTGAATTTAAAGGATACAATTTCCGAAGTCTCAGACTTCAAACCTCAAAATCATAATGAAGTCCAGTCTACCACACCACCCTTCACTACTGTTGATTCACAGAAAGACTGTAGAAAATTTCCAGTTCCACAGAAGGTATGGATCAAAGAAAGGAAAAATGTCTTTAGATGGTTACCAGAAGTTTTTCTTTTTCTTTCTCGTGTGTGTGTTTTGTATTAAATAACTAGGTCAAAGAAAAATTAACAAAAAAATTTTGCAGAAAATGTCTTCAAACAAGAAAACAATACACAAAATTATATGGGCAATTCACAGGGTGCTCAGGTTTTAATTTTTTAAATATGTTAATGTTTTGTTAACACTATGTAAGGAAACTTGATAATTTTATTAAAAGGATGTGGGAAAATAGGGCTTTCTGCAAGGCAAAATTAACTGAAATTATGTGTTCAGAGTTAGTTCCCTGGCCAGGTGCGGTGGCTCATGCCTGTAATCCCAGCACTCTGGGAGGCCGAGGCAGGTGGATCACTTGAGGTCAGGAGTTCAAGACTAGCCTGGCCAACATGATGAAATCCCGTCTCTACTAAAAACACAAAAATCAGCCAGATGTGGTTGCGTATCCCTGTAGTCCCATCTACTTGGGAGGTAGAGGTAGGAGAATCGCTTAAATCCGGGAGGCAGAGGTTGCAGTCAGCCGAGATCGTGCCATTGCACCCCAGCCTGGGTGACAGAGCAAGACTCCATCTCAAAAAAAAAAAAAAAAAGAACTAGAACTAGTTCCCAGGTTAACTTTTCTCCTTCTCAGAAGGCTTTGGGTATGTAAGTCTCTTTTTATTGGGTAAAGGAATTTGGGAGTACCAACTGGTTTCCTTCTTAAAGTTTTCTTCCATTTCCTTCCAGAATGGCTGCTAAGTAGTCCAGTTTTACTTTCTCCTATTGTGCTATTTCTAGAAGAATCACTGTAAAACTGTTTCCCGTTTTTAAGGGTTTATAGTTACAGTAATTTTGCTAAATAGGGGTTAAAGAAATAATAATAGGAACTATATATATTGATTCATTATTTGGTTAACTAGGAGTGAGACTGAAAATAGACTTACTAAAAAATACTTTTTAGAATTGACAATTGTATGTATTTATCAAGTATAACATGATGTTTTGAAATATGTATACATTGTGGAATGGCTAGATCAAGCGAATTAACATATGTATTACCTCAAATACTTATTTTTTGGTTGAGAATGAGAACACTTAAAATTTACTCTTTCAGTGATTTTCAAGATAAAATACCTTGTAATTAGCTATAGTCTTCTTATCTGAAATTTTGTATTATTTGACCAACACCCTCCGCCCCAACCTTAACCCCCTTACTAACCACTATTCTGCTCTCTGCTTCTACTTCTCTTTATCCCCAAGATGTTTCATCACACTCTGCCTTAGCCACATGCTTGACGGTGTCCACACAATGGTCCTCATATTTGTGTTTCCTGTTGCAAATTGTCCCCATTTTTTTTTTTTTTTTTTTTTTTGGTCATAGTTATTTCTTGAAGGCATTGTTAGGAAAAGATTGACTACATTAAGTCTTTATAATAGACTGGAGAACAAGAAAGTACTTAATTTCTTTGAGTTTCAATATCCTCATCTATAGTGTAGAGATTAAAATCCCAAGATGAGTTCTTATTGTGTTGCTTAGGCTGGATTACAGTGGCTATCCACAGGTGCGATCATAGCTCACTGCTGACTTGAATTCCTGGGCTCATGTGATCCTCCTACCTCAGCCTTCTTAGTAGCTGGGACTATAGACATGCAACACCATGCCTGGCAAGATTATTATTTTTGTATAATTCCTTATAAATGGGGTCTGTTATTTGAGAATTATTGTGTTCCTTTGGAAGTATGGTGTCCTTGCTTTTTCATATATGACGTGTCCTTATGTTGATTTCTACACATCCAGTGGGACATTCATCTCGTCAAGTTTTATGGAGTAATTTCCCAGGGAAAGACTTATTTGTATGAATGGGTCTTAGGGTGTCAATTAGGTGGGGTGTGTTGACCTTGGTTCTAGGTGGATACAGTAGTGTAGTTTCTTCAGCTGTAATTCACACTAGTGACATTTGCGAGTGTCTCAGTATCCTAGGCTTTTCTCGACAAGGCAGAGTCCCTCCTGACCCTGGGCTAAGCCTATCTGAGCAGTGGAGATGAGGCTACAGAGCCTGGGTGCCTCCACACTGCCCTTCTGGGCTTCTAATCACCATAGTTGCCTATTCACCCCCACACCACACTCCAGTGCTCTTTACTTTGAAAAGAGAAATAAGCACTGGTAAGCACTAACACTTTAAGCAATATTTCTACTTTGATATGTCCTAACTAAAAAATACATATAGGATAGTGATACTTTGAAGAGGACTATGAAAAGGGATCAGTAGGTCTTAGTGGAAAAAGTTTTAAGTTTTCTACTATTATTGAATAAAATTACATATAGTGTGATTCTTATTACTTAAAATTAGGAGGAGAAAGAATTTTTTGAGGTAAATTTGAAAAGACATAAAATAGACTACCCTGACAAAAATCTTCACAGATTAAAAATACTAATATTTGCATTGTCATGTATATTACAAACAGTATTCCTTGTCTTTTGTTTGCTTTTTTGTTTTGTGTTTAGTGTTTCTTGCTATATGAAATATAACTTCTTTATGCAGCCTAGACTTTTTTTCTTTGTATTTCCTGACCTTGTTGTCATGTTTAGAAAGCCATACTCTAAGAAAACTAAGTACTTCCACTATTTTCTTCTAGTTCTTTAGTGGCCATTTCCTCCTTCATTACATTTATTATTCATTTTTAAAAATTAAATATTAAATATATTTTAGTGATAATTTCTGAATAATTGGGATGTTGATCTTAGTCTAGGATGTTAAAAGATAGAAAGTCCATCTTAAGTTATGATGTAGAAAGGTGGAGGGAGTATTGCTCCCATCCTTACTATAACAAAGAGCCAGTCATCTGCAAAATCATGTTTTCTTAAAACCATTACAGAGCTAAGGTTGTAGGGCAAACAATTAGGCTGATATTTAAGGAAAAACAGGCCCCTCCAATGAAAAGCTTGCTGATTCTTGGCAATCACTGGACACTGTGAAATCTGGTAAAAATAATTCAGCTGACCAGGGGCAGTGGCTTACGCCTATAATCCCAGCACTTTGGGAGGCCGAGGCAGGCGGATCACTTGAGGTCAGGAGTTTGATACCAGCCTGGCCAACACAGTGAAACTCCGTCACTACTAAAAATACAAAAAATTAGCCAGACGTGGTGGCACATGCCTGTAGCCCCAGCTATTCAGGAGGCTGCGCCAGGAGAATTGCTTGAAGCTGGGAGAGAGAGGTTGCAGTGAGCCAAGATTGCACCACTGCACTCCAGCCTGTGCAACATAGCGAGACTCCGTCTCAAAAAAAAAAGAAAAACAAAACAAAAGCAACAAAAAAATTAGCCTGGCATGCTGGTGCATACCTGTAGTCCCAGCTACTCAGCATGCTAAGGTGGAAGGATCACCTGACCCTGGGAGGTTGAGGTTGCAGTGAGCTATGATCATGCCACTGCACTCCAGCCTGGGCAACAAAATGAGACTCTGTCTAAAAAAAAAAATTTCAGCTAAAACGTTAGTGAATTGCAAAAGGCAGTGGACTAGCATGAAAGTTTAGAACCCCTGGGAGTTGTAGACACAGTGGGGAATTTATAGCCACTCATGGGCTTTTCTTCACACACTCATCAGGCGTTCACAAAGAAGACTGAGAATGAGAAAAATGCTTTTTCCTAGTACAGTCCTTGGGGAAGAGACAAGCAATTACTGTGGAAAAGGAACCATGCCTCACCTTGTTCCTTCCCTGTTTCCCCTATGGAACAAAAAGCTTTAAGCTACTGGGGGAAGAGCAGCAAACTCCATTGCCCTCAGAGCTTAGGTGAAGACCACAGATCAGGAAGGAAACAAGAAAATACCCTCTATAACTGGGAGAAGGGCAGGAAAACATCTTAAGCCTAGACAATTAGAGGTCTGTAATAACTGGGAGGGAGAGTAAGATCACTGAGAAATTCCTACCTTCGAGACCTGGGGACACAAGTCCTGACCAAGACTATGGCTGAACCAGGACAACAGAAAACACTAATTCCACACTCCTAGTGCTCCCTCCCACCAGGCTAGCAAACACCAAGTAACTAGAGCAATCTGCTGACACAAGTGTGGGAAGAGAACATCTTGCCAAATCCAGTCATGAAGATTTTTCTTTATGTTTCCTTGTAAGAGTTTTATAGTTTTAATTTTTCAGGGTATACCTTTGATTCATTTTGAGCTAACTTTCGTTAATGATATAAAAGTCCAGCTTTTGTTGTTGGTGGTGCATGGCTATCTTGCTTAAAATCAGTTGACCATATAATGAGGGTTTATTTCTAGGCTCTCAGTTCTTTGGCATATGTCTTTTTCTATGCCAGTACCACACTGTCTTGATTCCTGTAGCTTTATAGAAATTTTGAAGTTGGTAAGTCTGAGTTTTCTAACTTTGTTTTTTTTTTTAACATTGTTTTAGATATTCAGAGTCCCTTGAAATATATGAAATTTAGTATGAGTTTTCCCATTTCTGCAATATATGCTTTTGGAATTTTGAAACAGATTGTGTTGAATCCATAGATTATTTTGGGTAGTATTGTCATCTTAATAATGTTAAATTTCTCAATGCATGAAAATGGGATGTCTTTTTATTTATTTTGTTCATGGTCCAAAAGTAAAATCTGCAAAAGAATTTATATTCAACAAATTCCAGGCCAGGCATGGTAGCTCATGCCTGTAATCCCAGCACTTTGGGAGGCCGAGGTGGGTGGATCACCTGAGGCTAGGAGCTCAAGACCAGCCTGGCCAACATGGTGAAACCCCATCTCTACTAAAAATATAAAAATTAGCCAGGTGTCGTGGCAGGTGCCTGTAGTCCCAGCTACTCAGGAGGCTGAGGCAGGAGAATGGCTTGAACCCGGTAGGCAGAGGTTGCAGTGAGCTGAGACTGCACCATTGCACTCCAGCCTGGGTGACAAGAGTGAAACTCCGTCTCAAAAAAAAAAAAAAAAAAACCAAACAAATTCCAGTTTTATTTTTGTGTCCTTCACTGCTTCCTTCCTTGTACACAGGTAATAATTAAAAATATCTACATACTTCGGTTTGTTTATACATGGTTTGAAATATATAATTAGATACTTTTATATTTTTAATCTTCCTTAGATAAGTAGTAAAATACAATACATACTTTATCCCATCTTGATTTTTTTACTTAAAACTGTATCCTCAGGTTCACTTAATAGTAATATACAGATATATATTCCTCATTACTTTGTGCAGCTGCATACACCATTGTATGATTATGTAATAATTCAACATTTCCATATTGATGCATATGTAGGTTGTTTCTAATCTTTCATTCTTATAATAAATAGCCATGTTTGTATCCTCTTAAATGTTGCCGGTGTAACTTTGGGATTAATTTCTTGGAGTTGCTGTAAAAAGTAAATGCATATGTAATGTTGCCAGATATTGCTAACTTCTCTATAGGTTGTGCCTTTTTTTTTTTTTTTTGAGGCAGAGTCTCGCTCTGTAGCCCAGGCTGGAGTGCAGTGGCGTGATCTCGGCTCACTGCAACTCCGCCTCCCACACCCAGATAATTTTTGTATTTTTAGTAGAGACAGGGTTTCACCACGTTGGCCAGGCTGGTCTCGAACTCCTGACCTCAAGTGATCCACTCGCCTCAGCCACCCAAAGTGCTGGGATTACAGGTGTGAGCCACCGCTGTATCATATTTTTATTACTACCAGCACTGTAAAAGAATTTCTGATTTCTCCAGAACCTCATTAACAGAGAATATTGTAAACCTAGTGAGAGATGGCTTGTCATAGTTTCAAATTTGTGTTTTTCTTTCCATAGCAAAGTTGAAAGCATCGTTTTTCTTTCAGTTTCATACATTGATATAGCTCGTAAGAGCCATTTGCATTTCTTTTTGGAGAGCACATTTTATTACTTGCTTAAGGTTTTTGTGGATCACACAGGTATTGTGTATTCTGGCTACAAGCCTACATGAGGGCTGGGGGGCCAGTATGTAGACACCAATTCGAGATTTTACCTCTCTACCAGATATTAAGATTGAGAACTACTTTTTCCTTTCTGTTTTTATGGAGTAGATTTATTTTTTATTTGCGCTTATAATAAACGTTTAACTGTTTTTGGGGACAGAGGTTCGGACATCTAGCACTAATGTTTCCCATGCCCTGTGCCTCTGCGAAAAGAGGAGCTCATGGTTCACAGGATTTGGCACATTACTTTGGAAAGGAAAGCTGGGTATGTTCTGACTTAAGTAACTTCCAAAATTCTCACTTCCATGTTGTTTTTGACCTTGGTGCATTCCTTACTTTCTGGTCAGACCAGTTATGTATTTCTAAATATTTTTTACAAACGTTAGTTTTTTAAAACCGAACAGGTTTAGTTGTTTTCAACTGGAGATACTTTCTGGTTATCTAATCTTCCTATTATTTTTCAAAAATATCTTGTCTGGTTTCCTTATTCTTCACGATGAACTCTAATCTGCTCAAAGGTTATTTCACCTTCCATTCGTTTGTTTTTTTTCTCTAGGCTAAAAATTATAATTTTCTTTTTTAACACATTTCCTTTCCTGTTCATTTTTAGACTTTCTGCTATTTCTTTACATCCTTTTGTTCTTAGCTTTTGTTGTTAATTATAGCTTTACAATTTTTTGAGGTGTGAGAGTAGTGACTTATGTGCTCCTTCATTTATTGTCACTTTGGTCAAATTGAAGGACGAAAACTGGACATTCTCAGTAAGGATAATCAACTTCAGGTGTGAGACGTTTATGGCACTTTTATGCATTTAACCTGAATGTGACC
The DNA here is from genome assembly GCF_028858775.2 of Pan troglodytes. Taxonomy (NCBI): domain Eukaryota; kingdom Metazoa; phylum Chordata; class Mammalia; order Primates; family Hominidae; genus Pan; species Pan troglodytes. Next base: position 43,274,657 of record NC_072413.2, read on the forward strand.
AGTGTTTTCCACTTTTTCAGGATGGTAGTGCTTTGGAGGATTCTAGCACTTCAGGGGCATCCTGTTCCAAGTCAAGACCACATTTAGCTGGGACACATACTTCTCTTAGACTTCCGCAGGAAGGAAAAGGAACCTGTATTCTTGTAGGTGGTCATGAAATCACTTCTGGATTAGAAGTAATTTCTTCCCTAAGAGCAATTCATGGGTTGCAAGTAGAAGTTTGTCCTCTTAATGGCTGTGATTACATCGTGAGTAACCGCATGGTGGTGGAAAGGAGGTCTCAATCTGAGATGTTAAATAGTGTCAATAAGAACAAGTTCATTGAGCAGATCCAGCACCTGCAGAGTATGTTTGAAAGAATATGTGTGATTGTGGAAAAGGACAGAGAAAAAACAGGTTTGTATTTTTAAATATCTTTGTTTATAAGACTGTAAAGGAACTTTACGGTTAACTTAGTTTATTCTTCTATTAGGATGTGGGAAACTCTTAAAATATAAACACCTGACTGGTGAATGTCATTTCATATTTTCATACAGCCATAATGGCTTTCATTAGTCATTGTATTTAAATGCAGCTTATGAGAAATGAAGGGTTGGAAACTGAAGGCAAGTCTGCCAAACATAAGACTTTTTCAGGAACCCAGGAAGGATGAGGGCCTTAACTAAGGCAGCAATGGGGAGGAGAAGTAGTATTCGGGAGATGTTTAAGGAGTCAGGATTAGCAAGAGTTGGTGGGAGGAGTTGAGAATTACTGAGTTGACCAACTTCTTGGTTATTGGGCAGTTAAGTAGTGGTACTGTTTATTGCGATTATGAATATAAGGGAAGCAACAGATATAAGGGACAAGGGAAGTTCAGTTTTGACCACGTTAAGATCGAGTTCTCAATGGGTCACTGAAGTGGGTACCTAGGATGCATTTGGAAGTGCAGGATTGGAGCTTCAGGTAGAAGATTTCTGCAGTAATTATTTAGTTGTATGGCGAGCCCTCAAGAACAGTAAAAAGATCATGAGATATGGAATCAGAAGACACACCAATTACTGGCTTCTCTGTGTGACATTGCATTGACAAATCACTCCCTCTGAGGAACTGATAATACACTTGTTCTACTCATCTTGTGATATTATGAGAACTAAGTAAAATCATGTAGGTGAAAGCCACTGCGGAAGAATTGCAGAATTATACTTTTGGTAATAGGGTAGTTTATGTAAAACATTGGTGTGGGAGTTGGGCAGCCTTTTCATCCCCATTTTGTCATTGGTGAACCATGTTGCCTTAGATAAGTCATTTTATCTTTTGGTTACCCAATTTTTTTTTTGTTTTTTTTTTTTTGAGACAGAGTCTTGCTCTGTTGCCCAGGCTGGAGTGCAGTGGCATGATCTCAGCTCACTGCAACCTCCACCTCCCGGGTTCAAGCAATTCTTCTGCCTCAGCTTCCTGAGTAGCTGGGATTACAGGCATGTGCCACCACGCCCAGCTAATTTTTGTATTTTTAGTAGAGATGGTGTTTCACCATGTTGGTCAGGCTGGTCTTGAACTCTTGACCTCAGGTGATCTGCCTGCCTCAGCCTTCCAAAGTGCTGGGATTACAGGCATGAGCCACCATGCCCAGCCTTCTTTTTTTTTTTTGAGATGGAGTCTTGCTCTGTCACCCAGGCTGGAGTGCAGTGGTGCAATCTCGGCTCACTGCAACCTCCGCCTCCTGTGTTCAAGTGATTCTCCTGCCTTAGCCTTCTGAGTAGCTGGGACTACAGGTGTGTGCCACCATGCTCAGCTAATTTTTTTTTATATTTTTTGTAGAGACGAGGTTTCACCATGTTGGCCAGGATGGTCTCGATTTCTTGACCTCGTTATCTTCCTGCCTCAGCCTCCCAAAAGTGCTGGGATTACATGTTTGAGCCACCAGCCTTCTTTTTAATTTGAAAAGTCAGGGATAAAGGAAATAGATTTGGAATAGACAGGAAGGTAACATGGCAAAGGTTATAGAAAAGGATCGGGGGCCATAATAGGGAATACCAATAAAAGGATTTAAGTAGAATATGGAATAGAAAATGAACAAGAAAGGGTAGGGAAGTAATTGGCAAGATGATGTTAAAATGGGTGTACAGGGTATTTGTTGAGTTATTCTTTGGAATAAATACCTAAGATAATTTTATATTAAACCAGTACTTAATGCACCCTTCATCAGAGCTAGCATGAAAAACTAGAGATGAGTAATACAGTCTTGGCCTTCAGGAGTGAATTATCTAGGAATATAAGCTCTTCCTTATTCACCTTTCTATGTTGATTCCAGCTCAAGGCGCTCATAGTTACCCCTATTTTCTTTCTCAGATATTTGAGAAACATTAGTTGTAGGGTTTCTCATTAGCAGAATGTGGCACCAGTTTGCTCAATGGTGTAGATTTTGGGATTTTAATAAAATAAAGTATATTAATGATTCTACTTAATATTAGTTACTGAAGTTTGCCTTTCCCTAAATATGAATATTTAGGAGACACATCAAGGATGTTTAGGAGAACAAAGAGCTATGACAGCCTGCTGACTACCTTAATTGGCGCTGGTATCCGAATTCTTTTCAGTTCCTGCCAAGAAGAAACTGCAGATTTGCTAAAGGAACTGTCTTTAGTGGAACAAAGAAAGAATGTTGGTATTCATGTTCCAACAGTGGTGAATAGTAATAAAAGTGAGGCACTCCAGTTTTATTTAAGTATTCCCAATATAAGTTATATAACTGCATTAAATATGTGTCACCAGTTTTCATCTGTGAAAAGGATGGCTAACAGGTATGTCTGTTGTAATATTTTTAAATGATTACTTTTAAAAGATTCTTAAAAGCATTCCATAGAAGTTTAATGTTAAAAAAATTTAAGCGGCATCATGCCTGTTAGATTATTTTATTCAGTAAACATTTTTTGCCTGCCAACATATATTAGTTACTGTATGAAGCTAAGGGACATTATTCGAAAAAAAGAAAAAAGAAAAAATAGGTGTAGGGATTTCCTTTGAGAAGCTTAGAGCTCTGTGGAGAGACAATAAGTAGCAGTTTCATTTGACCTTGCAATCTAACATTTCTGGGCTGTTCAGTTCTATAACAAGAAAAATGAGTATTTTACTAGTTGTGATCATTATATTGCTTGAAGAGGGAGATTTTAGAATGTAGTTCATTTTAATTAAAGGCCTACATCAGATACTGTCTTAGCTCATGCTGCAATGATAAAATACACAAACAACACAAATTTATTTCTGCCAGTTCTGGATACTGGAAGTCTGAGATCATGGCTGGGTTCTGGAGAGCTTTCTACTGAGTCACAGACTACTGCCTTCTCATTGTATCCTCACATGGCAGAAATAGAGCTAGCTAGCTCTTTGGCCTCTTCTTAAACGTGCACAAGGATATCCACCTTTATCAACTAATTCTCAAAGTTGCCACTTCCAAATACCATCACATTGGAATTACGGCTTCAACATATGAATTTTGGGCAACACAAAAACATTCAGTTCATTGAAGATGTTGAAATTGTTATTCTAGATAATTTTAAGGAAAGGAAACAAGTAGCTCTTTTATCCAAACTAATGTTCAAGACATATCAGCTGGACGGATAATGCTTGAGATGATTTCCTTAAAGGCTACTGTGTTTGGTGTTCTTTAGGTAATACTAAATTTTATAAAAGCCAAAAGTCCTAGTGTAATGATTTTGTCTCATTTATTTTTCAGCTCACTTCAAGAAATCTCCATGTATGCACAAGTAACTCATCAGAAGGCTGAGGAGATCTATAGATATATTCACTATGTATTTGACATACAAATGTTACCAAATGATCTTAACCAAGATAGACTGAAATCTGATATATAATCAAGCTGCTCAAGATGGGGTTTTCAAAGACCTCTCACAATATTAAATGCACTTCAATAATCATTGCTGTTTTATGATTATGTTTATTTGTAAATAAGAGAATATTTTATTTAAATATTTTATATTGTATACATTTATTTATAGATTATAGAAATTATTAAAAGAAAAATCTGTTCAGTGATCATTTTGACTAGATTATAAAACTAATTTTTTTATTAAATAAAACAAGGTTTATTAAAAGTGTTACTAAGGATAGTTTAAGAAAGTAAAAGCTAAGCTAGAGATATACTTTGGAATGTTTCCCATCATTAAAGTTGTACTGTTGTGATAAATAGTAAAGTTGACATGTCTATGACTACAGCCAACTTGTCGATTTTCCCTATGTGTAGATAGTATACTTTTAAGTGTACTGATTCTAAATACATGTACTTGGTAAGGTGTGGGTGATGGGTGGGTTGTGAGATAAATGACCCAGTAACTAGGAAAGTAGAAAACTTAACTGAATGTTTATCTGACCAAAGGTGTGTCCCAGTTAAGTACTGTCAAATCTATTAATATGAACTCTGATATGATTTGGCTGTGTCCCCAACCAAAATCTCATCTTGACTTGTAATCTGAATTATAATCCCAATATATTGGGGAGGGACCTCCTGGAACGTGATTAGCTCATGGGGGCGGTTCCCCCATGCTGTTCTAGTGATAGTTCTCAGAGGATCTGATGGTTTTATAAGCTTTTCCTCTGTTCACTCTGCAGTTCTCTCGCCTACTGCCATGTGGAAAAGGAAACGTTTGCTTCCCCTCCACCATGATTGTAAGTTCCCGAGGCCTCCCCAGCCATGCAGGACTGTGAGTCAATTAAACATCTTTTCCTTATAAATTACCCAGTCTTGGGTTATTTCTTCATAGCAGCGTGAGAATGGACTAATACAAACTCCCAGCTACATTACTCTTTTTTGTTGCTGAAATATATTCAAAATGGTATATTGGTTTGGACTTAGAAAGTTTCTTTTTAATATAAATTACTGAATGCAGGCCCATTATGTTGACCCTATTATATTTACCGTTTTGATCCATTCTGTTGTCTGTGATGGCATTAAGAAGGCTCTGCTTGGGGCCGGGCGCGGTGGCTCACGCCTGTAATCCCAGCACTTGGGGAGGCCGAGGGGGGCGGATCACGAAGTCAGATCAAGAGCATCCTGGCTAACACGGTGAAACCCCATCCCGTCTCTACTAAAAATATAAAAAAATTAGCCGGGCATGGTGGCAGACACCTGTAGTCCCAGCTACTCGGGAGGCTGAGGCAGGAGCATGGCGTGAACCCGGGAGGCGGAGCTTCCAGTGAGCTGAGATCGTGCCACTGCACTCCAGCCTGGGCTATAGAGCCGGACTCTATCTCAAAAACAAAAACAAAAACAAACACGAACAAAAAAAGAAGGCTTTGCTTGTATCTGTAATATATATGACATCTTTCTTCTAGTCACTAAAGCAGCCTTTAATTATATGAGTCCTTTATTCTCGGCCTCATTTTTACCCCTATTACATTGTTGGGTAGTTGAACCAGCCTCACTGCAGAGCTCTCCTCACCTTAAATCTGGCGGGGACTTCAGAGCTCATGTAATTCAAATCACTTCTCTTTCCTTTCTTACCAAATGATAAAAGTGATGCCCAGAAACAAGTGACTTATTCAAGTTTAGACTGGCAAATCTAGAAGCAGAACTCACAAACTAGGTATCATTCTCTTTCACTCTATGGTGTTGATAAAAGGGGACAAAAAAGTTACTCTAATTGTTTAGCTCCTTTGAGATAGTATCAACTCTCAATTTGTATGAAAGCAGCTGACTTATGTATGCTGCTCAATAATTCTGTCAAAACCACAGAGAGGAAACACTAAGTTATTGCCTAGTGTGCAGTTATCAGTTTGTTATAACTGGACTTTTTGAGTATTTCTCCTTTAATAGTGAGCACAATGCTAAGCTGTGACAGGAGGAGGAAAGGAGCCTCTTTGTGGTTCCACTGTGCTACATCTTCATGTATCTTGCTCCTGCTACATTGTCAGCAGGGCCTGTGGGTAGGGACATCTGGTGGTGCTTTGCCCCAGCTGCATGCCAGAATGATGCAGTCCCTCAACAACCTCACACAGAGATACCACCACCTGCTCAGACTCAGCTGTGTGTGCACCCATCAGACAAAAAAAAGTACATAAATTAACATGGTGTTACAGACATAACCTAGAGGATTTCATTTATTTATGCTTGCTGTATGGAGAGCTCTATCCATATTTAGGCTTGCAATAGCCTCCTCCTATATCCTCATTGGTAGCCATTAACCATTCATTATCCATCTTATTATTTAAGTCCTTAAGGTCTTTTTTCTTTTCCACTTTTAAGTTTCCTTTGGGGGTTACTTACCTTAAACCTTATCATTAGTTCATCTTATGACCTGATTGATAGAAATAGGACAAGCCAGGTACCTGGCTGGTGAGATACCTTAGAATAGGGAAGGCGCTGAAGTTCTGATAGGGATATATGGGCAGTAGGGGTCAGACTCTTGGTTTGAGTCAAGTTTATGCCATTTCAATTGCCTTTTTACTTTTTAAGGGATTTAACCACTTTCTTAACTCCTAAAACACTATCCATTAACTTCAAGCAGTATAGCATTAGATCAAAATATTGGCAACTCAAGTTCTACAATGGCATTTTTTTTGGCCACTCCAAAATAACCCTTTCTTTTGATCCATTCTATATCCACCAAGGGTCTTTATGGCAGAAATAATCATGGTAGTTTAAAGAAAGAACTATCTTAGTCCAATTGCACTGTTCTTTTTACAGTGTTTCTGTAAGTCCTATAATTATATAACTGCTGATTATTACTATTTTATTTTATTTATTTATTTATTTTAAAAGGAGTCTCTGTTACCCAGGCTAGGGTGCAGTGGCCAGTTGCAGGCATGATCATAGCACAGTTCAGCCTTAAACTCCTGGGCTCAAGCTATCCTCCTTCCTCAGCCTCCCAGGTAGTTGAGACTACAGATACATGACACCATGCCTGCTCTGACTAAAACACTTAAGAAACAAGAAAATGTTATTAATCATTTTTTTTTTTGAGGAAACTTAAACAGGACCAGTCGTGATTTGTTTTTATTTCTATCATCCAGTAATTAGTAACAAACAAAAAACAAGAAACAAATACTATAAAAGCAAACTAACTTTATTTTAATAATCTAAATAGAGAACAAAGGTAGGTGAATGTGTAGCCAGAGGGAAAATATCCTATGTCAAGTTTCAAAACATAACAAGCAAAAATAAGTTTATTTCTAAAAGAAATTTCAGTGATAGAAAAAGGATGTTTATTATGACATAATATATTGATTCCTAATGGTGGATCTATTAACTGTTTGTCTAATCTAGTCAAAATATTTAAGCTGTTTCTGCATATGTAAATAAGGCTTAAAAATTAGAGAACAAAATCTGTTCTCTAATTTTACCTAGTAAAATAATGGTAAAGCAATAAACTAAATTTACATAGGTTTCATAGATATGCCTATCACAAGTTTAAAATAAAAACAATCAGGAGAGAAGCATGTCAACAATGTGTAATTTAATTTCAACGATGTGTAATTTAAACATTAGGTTTGGATAACAACTGGTAACAAATCCTACTCTGGCTTGGATAATAACTGGTAACAAATGCTAACTTAAAAGTTTTCATGAATTCAATAGCTACCAATACAACCTCTGTCATCCTTCTCACCTTCTCTTACTTAAATGGTAGCAAAATTTTCTTGAAATAAAAAAAAAAATCTGTTTGGGAAATGATTTTCTTAAAGTAAACAGACTTGGATGCTTATTAAAAAATTATCTATATATATTTTAATATGCAAAAACAAATTTACAGATATCTACACGAGCAAAAACAATTTTCTTTACATTTTTAGTAAGCTGCAGCAATGAGGATATTTTACTTTGAACACAAACATATGAAACCTTCAAAAAAGTCCACATTTTCATAGGAAGCTACTTTACAAAGAAAATACATGTACTCCAGTTGAAAATACAAACACACTGTCTGCTTTATGGTAAAAATCCCAGGAATCATATTTTCTCATTTTACTATGCAGAATCAGAGTTCGAAAAATAATAATCTTTCTCTTCTTCATCTAAAGATTCCACAGCATTAGTGAAAAGTTTTCCAATACCAGAGTTTTCTCCTAAGTCTGTAAAGAGAAGTTTAATAAAAAGATAATAAATTTCTAAAAGTGCTTTCAATAAAACTGAAAACATCTATAAGGAATAAAATGCTAAGTCTGTCCACTTGAGAGCAATTAATTTTAATACCATTTAAATAAAGAACCTACCTTATAATAGAACTGAGCCACAAAAGAAAGCTGTAAGTGTATTACCTGTGTTAAATGGGGTTTTCCTTCTTGGTGTTGGAGTTGAGAAATCAGTTTCAACCTATAAAAGAGTTACTATTAATAGCTAAATGGTACCTCCTGGTGAAGTCTACCTCAAATCTAGACAAAATTAAGCATGCTTATCCCCAGATTACTTTGAACATATGCCTATAACAACATTTAATCACATTATAATTATCTGTGAAATGCGTAATTCTCTTTTGGGTTTATCCAGGGCAAGAACCATGACTTACTCAAAGTTGTTTCCCAGTGCTGGCAAACACTCCTCTAAGAAATTATTATAAACTAATGCTATAGCAGTTAAAGGATAGTCTATGGGCCTCCAAAAGTTGCCAAAATGTGCTAAGTAATTAAGTAATGAATATACTGGTTTGGTAAACTTAAAATATAAACACAATTTATCATGATTATATATAGTAATTATAATTACAATACTATACTGTACTATTACAGTATAGTAATTACTATACAGAATACTAATTACTGTATTACTTTTACCTACAGTCTGTTATTATAACAGTACAATGTTTTATACCAGCAGAATTTTAATTCTCTGTACTTGAAATTCTTGGCTAAAATGGTAAAGTAAATGGCAAGTTTGAAGTACATGCTCACACACATTACAATGCTTATCAAACTATTGGCCATGGCTGGCAATCCTTAAAAATCTTTTAAAAATAAAAAGTAACAGAACAGAAAATATAGTAGCCCTTAGAGTAAGTACTGTTTTAAGAAATTTTTGAGATACAAATTCATGCTCACAGACTGTGATATAAATGTATTTTTTTCTGAGATGAGGTAAAACACTGCATTATATCATTTAGACCTCAAAATCATTTGGTAACATAAATCAATATAATCATGATCCCCATTGTCATACCACACATGAATAAAATGGTATTAGAAAGCTCAAGTAACTTGCTCAGTGTCATAAAGCAAGGGAATCAAGGGGGTTCCCATAAGTTACCATTCTCGAAGATTAGCTACTTAGAGGAAATTTGAGATGAAATACTTTTTCCAGAATCCTAGTACTTATATATGATAATCAGTTATTGCAATTAAAATCAGACAATTAAAAATTTAAAAAGTAATTCAAGGGGATAAAGGACTGTCCTAATCTTTTCTCTAAGGGATATAGATCATTCTATTAAGGCATCTTTCAGTTAAAAATTTTTCTGTAGTTGGATTTTAAATGTTAGAATGTAAAAAAATAAAAAGTAAAAAAATAAAATTAAGTAGCTAAATCTGAAAAACACCTGAAGCCATTTTAAAGCTACATAGAATTTGATGAAATTTCTTACTTTATGAGAATTGTGACTCAGTCTGAATTATTCTTCAATCCTTGAACAGGATTGTTTTTGTGTTTTGTGTTTTTGTGTTTTGCCTGAAATATCCTTCCCAGACCTGTGTATATTTTTCCCACCCTTCATTTCCCAAAAATCAAAGTTTTTACCCATTTTCCCCTTGCTCCAATGTTTCAGTCAATGTGATGCCATCTGTAATCCTACAGTACTTATGTGCTTACCTCATTCATGGCTTCATTATTGTAACTTGTTACATTATAATCACCTCAGGGACAGGGACTGTTACATGACTTACAACTACCACAGTTTATCACATATTAAAGTTGTTTCATAGATATGTATTGGATAAAGAAAAATACTTACTAATTTTTTCTTGATGTTGCCCCAGACAATACCACCATTACTTTTATGATATTTTTGCATACGAAAAACATATTTATCACAGTCATTCCTGTTTGAATACGAAATAATTTTAAGTCAACAATATTTTTAAGTCAACTTAATAATTTTAAGTTAACTGTCATACTTTTAACCACAGGTTGAACAACAATTGCCTAAATTAATTTCAAATGTATTTCTTTTTTTGAAACAGGGTCTCACTCTGTCACCCAGGCTGGAGTGCAGTAATATGATAATGGCTCACTGCAGCCTCAACCTCCTGGGCTCAAGTGATCCTCCCAACTCAGCCTCCCAAGTAGCTTGGACTACAGGCACGTGCCATCATGCCTGGCTAATCTTTGTATTTTTCTTAAGAGACAGGGTTTCACCACATTGCCCAGGCTGGTTTCAAACTACTGAGCTCATCAAGCAATCTGCCCTCCTGGGCCTCCCAAAGTGTTGGGATGACAGGCGTGAGCCACCACGCCTGACCTCAAACGTATTTCCATCTTTAAAAAGTACATTCTGTATTTTAAAGAGGACAATAAAATGTGCCTATGGAGATGGACAAAATGCTTAAATCAAACATTTTACAGGAAATACTGATCAAGACTATTTTGGGAAATTATGCTTTGCTTACCGTTCATTGTACCGTCTACGCTCTTTCTGGTATCTTGCTGCCTCTCTTGGTTTTCCAAAACTCCCACTGAGACTTCTTCTCCTTGGACTCCCTTTTGCTATACCATTATCTCTCCTGTTCACTTCCTTCCCTGTCCTAATTGAATCTCAGTTTATTCACTTTAAAGATATGCCTGGTGATTGAAAACTGTCAATTTTTCCAACTGTGCTGGGTTTCTAATCCAGCTCATCAAGCCTTTTATTTCTACAAAATTCTATCTTTCTTGAATTCCCCATACCAACCACCAAATTTTTTTTCTTTATTTCATTTCCTTTACCTTATCTCTTCCCTTACAAGCAAATATGCTTCACTCATAACTGAAGAGATTAAAAGCCAAGTAGAATTGTTGGTTGTTTTTAATTCCCTAAACCCACAATTCCTAATCCCACTTATGACAGTAAATACCAGCTGAACATCCATTTCCATACTCTCTCTTCGCTCTAAGATCTTACATACCTGAGTATCCTCTGTTCTTTATGACTATTTGGGAACAACCTTAAAGGCATGACATGAAGAAATGTGACTCTATTAAGATATTTATCTGAATCAAACACTGCTGTATAGCAATGAATAAACGTCGTCAGTTTTTAGCAAATTGCTTAACAAATGAACAGGTGTGATCCCAGCACTTTGGGAGGCTGAGGCTAGTGGATTACCTGAAGTCAGGAGTTCAAGACCAGCCTGGCCAACATGGTGAAACCCCATCTCTGCTAAAAATACAAAAATTAGCCGGGCACGGTGGCATGCGCCTGTAATCCCTGCTACTTGGGAGGCTGAGGCATGAGAATTGCTTGAACCCGGTAGATGGAGGCGGTAGTGAGCCGAGATTGCGCCACTGCTCTCCAACCTGAGCAACTCCATCTCACAAACAAACAAAAAACAAATGAACAGGCCTAGCCAGTTGTTCAGGATCAGCAACTGGTAAGTCTATTATCAAAGAGATGTCTTTGAAGACAAAGAGTTTTTCACTTCTGAAGTGATATAACTGTTTGATTACTTAAAACTGTTATGAAAAGTACGTCAATTACTAGAGCTAGTAAAGTCAGAGAGAGTGAAGAAGGCTAAGAAAATCATTTTTTTAAGAAAAAAGTTTCAGACAATATAGATTCATAACATAAGTGAATCTATCGTGTTTCTTTAATTGTAAAAGTGACATAAATGGACAGAAAATATCCCCCAAAACAAAAAACAAAAACCCACAACCCACACTGGTGTCATTCTACAACCTAGAAAGAATGGCTGGTGATGTGTAAGTTAAGAAATTTCCTTCCTTACGAATTTGTTACATAAAATTGGGATCATGCTGAATGTAGTTTTCCTAGCTTTTGAAAACTACTATCCACTGGACATTTTTCTGTCATTAAATTCTTGAAGACATGATTTGTTTCATATTCCATTATATGGATAAATCTTAATTTATAACTTTCCTTATTTTTGGATGTTTTGGTCATTCTCAAACTTTCAGTATTATGTTTTATGATGAACATTTTTGTTCCAAATCTCATATTTCCTTAAAGTGTCTAATAAAATTCAACGGCCAAAAGGATGAAGTTTTTTTTTTTTTTTGGAGACGGAGTCTCGCACTGTCACCCGGGCTGGAGTGCAATGGCGTGATCTCGGCTCACTGCAACCTCCGCCTCCCGGGTTCAGGTGATTCTCCTGCCTCAGCCTTCTGAGTAGCTAGGATTACAGACACACACCACCCCATCCGGCTAATTTTTTGTATTTTTAGTAGAGATGGGGTTTCACACTATGTTGGCCAGACTGGTCTCGAACTTCTGACCTTGTGATCCGTCGGCCTCAGCCTCCCAAAGTGCTGGGATTACAGGCTTCAGCCACTGTGCCTGGCTCTTCATTAATTTCTATGACTATATAATGGACCAGAGTTCATTTAATTAGTCCCTACTGATAGATTTTTGAGGTACTGCCATTTAAACAATGCTACAATGAATAAGCTGTACATTCACAATTCTATAAGTAAAATTCCTAAGTCAAAGGGCATGTGCATTTATAATTTTGATACTTACAAATTGTTGCTGCAAAGATCGCACTACTTTACCTTCTCACTAGCAATGCACAAAAATTAACAATGCATTCCTTGTTAATTTGTAGGAATGCTGTATATATTACGGAAATTAGCCTTTTGCCTGTGACAAGTTGCATATATTCTTTTCTCAGGTTGTCTTTTGTTTGTAGTGGTTGGTACCAGGTAAAATTTGTTAAACATTTTTACACAGTTGACTTTATTCATCTTTTCATTAATGGCTTGTAGGTTTTATATTATAGTTAGAAAGACCATCACTAATCTGGTATTATAAAATAATTCTCCAAGGTTTCTTTAGTTTTTTTTTCTTAAAGTTTTTTACAAGTAAAACCTTGATCCATTTCGAATTGATCCAGAAGTAAATGTGGGTTATATCACAATGCTGTTTATTGAATAGCACCCCGATTTGATGAACTTGTCCATCCTTAACTTCTAGAAACTATACATTCTTGATTTTTTAAATAATGCCTCTTCCCATTACTGGCATCTATGGTCCTCATGAAATGTGTAAATGTTCCTCACTACTCTGATGCAGAGAATTAACATATCATATGCATGAATATTTACCTATTTATAGAACCTAGCATGCCAGGACTGACATGCTGACATTGAGGAGTTTTTACCAATGGAAAGATAACTGATGATGGAGTTGTTGGATTTTTGTCCATATTTGGCAGAATATCATCATCATCTTCACTGTCCTGGAAACTTGGCAACTAGAAAACAAGTATTTATTATCAGCAGGCACCCCATAAAAGGTATTTTCTCATTACCACAAAATAGTTTTGGAGGACTGATAAGTTGGTTCTTCTTGTAACTTTCCAAGTTAGATAATTAAAAACAGTAGTATGTAGAGGAGTAGAGGCTAGAGGAACTCCATTTTAGATGCTAATTCACCATGCTGACTTCTGATTAAACCCGGATCTGGAAATGCCTCTAAGATTTCTACCTCCATATACTTACTGGAAATCTTGTCCTTAGGTCAAAACAACCTTGGTGTTATCGTAAACACATACTTACCATAAATCCAGCCCTTAGGCAAATTCCCTATGGTATATAAACCCTGGGTCTGGGGGGATAACAGTGCCCAAATCCACCATCTTGAGGCCACCCAAGAGATGGCTTCTGCTCAAAAGTCTCTATTAAATGTTTCTGAGAAACTGCATTTGTCACCCTCTTTATTCAGCCTGTAACCGAGTAGCGTGGCTTCAAACCATGTTTTAAAACTTTTTTCTTCCTTTCTCCCCAATTTTAAGATATAACTTTGAGATAAACTACATGTGTTTCCATTCATCTTGAAATACAGCCTCAAAATGTGAACCTCCGTTTCTTTACCCATTCTATGCTCCCATGCCTTATGCACATGTTTTTACCTAGACGCTTTTTAAGTGCACACCATGCTCATTTATCTGGTCATGTATTTCCTTAGAAGCTTCAGGGGCCGGATCCTGGCATAAACTGGATACCTCCAGAATTCTCTCCCCAGTCAAGGCCAAAACTCACTCCCATCTAGAAATTTACTGCAAGATTTACTACAATTAATTTGTAACCTGGTTGAGCCCAGGATGGTGCTGGCCCCTTCACCAAATGGAATAATATTTCAAGATAAGCTGTTGGAGCAGATTGAGCCACCTAACACCTCCTAACCCCCTCCTCTCCTGCATTCCAAACCATTCTCTCTTTAAAAACTCCTATGTTCACTCCACAAATTGAAGACTGGAATTTTTGGAATTTCACCCACACTTCCCTTTGCTGGCACAGATAATAAAACTCTATCACACCTTGCTCTTGTTATATTGGCTTCTTTTTACAAGCGGCAAGTAGTTGGACCCCTATTGCTGGTTACAATTTTTGGTGGCCCATACAGGGAGCCCTGTGTATTCACAGGAGGCTCCAGACACACCTATCTGATCTTCTGTTGGATAGGGCCATGGAGCCACCTGTGAGTGCCAGCTGCTCATGGCTAGCTGACCCTGTAGTAAGAACATTAGGGGAGCTTCCAGCAGCAGCCAAGGTGCCTTTGTCTTGCAGAACCTCCTTTTCTATTTCTGTCACAGCATCTGCTGCTTCCAAAGCTTCACTGATACAAAGAGAATGTGACATTTTGAAGAAGTCAACAAATGTTGGAACCAGGTAAGCTGCTGATGTGCACCCAGCCTCCCTCTGCCTCTTTTAGGGTGTTGCTGGGGCTCTGCTCTGTTTAGACTTAGCTGTTGGTGTCACCATTTGGCCATTTTTATGCATTTGTATTTGTGGCACCCTCAGGGCTTTGCTCACATTGGACTGTCCCCTGGGGAGGGCCATTTGAAACTGAGGCAAGGAGTTTGGAACTCTACCCAGCCCTCTTAACTGGGGATTTGTTTGGAGGCAGTGCACCATTTGTTTGCAGTGTAGGTGTGTAACCTTAATGTGTGTATGGGCCCTAATCTCTCTCTCTCTTCCTCCATCTTTTCTATTCCTCCCAGCTCCATCCCACTGACTAAATTGGAAACAAGCCATCTACAGCCTAAACTCCCCTGGGCCATAAACACCGTTAGCTTCCTCCAGCTGGAAATAGCTAACCTTGACTGGTGACTTGCAGAAGTGGGAATGTTACAGCAGGTTAACTAGTCAGGGATAAGCAAGGAATGAGAGGGCCTCCCCACCCCCCACCCCCCACCAGGAATGTTGTTAGGTGACCATCCTGTGATGGTCAGGTGGTTGTTAACTGTGTCTCTAAAATAATACTTAATCGCAGCCAGCACCAGGGAAAAGCAATCTCTCAATAAACAGAAACACCTAAAATTGGTGATCAGCAGCTTCCTCATAAGATCTCAGAAACTGGGCAAGTGGGCTCAAGCATGTGCATTAAGAGGAAAAATGGAGGAGTTTAACTGGTATATGACCTCCTAAGGACATCCGACTGGTAAGGGAGAAAGCCTCAAGTGAGCCTGTGTATAAATCCAGTAAACACACTGTAACTTGCTCCCCTCCCAAGTGCTAGCACGCCACTGGGCATGCAGACAGCCCACCCCAAGGTTAGAATCCGTGGAGAAGGAACACAAGACCCCCAGAAGCATGCCAACATATAAAACCCCAAGTCACAAAGTTAAACCATGCTTCAAGTCACCTGCTTGGCCCTCTTCTGAGAGTACTTTCTTTCCTTTGCTTCCTGCTTTAAAGTGTTTTAATAAACTTTCATTCCTGCACTAAAACTTGCCTCAGTTTCTCCTTCTGCCTTATGTTTCCTTGGTCAAATTCTCTTTTTAAAAATTTTTTTATAAGTATTATTTAAAAAAAAATGGAGACGGAGTCTCCCTATATTGCCCAGGCTGGTCTTAAGCTCCTAGGCTCAAGGGATCCTCCTACCTCGGCCTCCCAAAGTGCTGGGACTACAGGCATAAGCCACCATACCTGGCCAGAATTGTTTCTTCTGAGGAGGTAAGAATTGTGGTTTCTGCAGACCCGTATGGATTTGCTGCCAGTAACAGGAGGGATTCATCCTACACTGTATAGGTCTAAGGTGCTGAGGCTCTCCCTGACAGAAGATAAACAAGAATGATGGGGGTCTGCTGGTTGCACAGGTTTAGGCTATGTCTGTTAGAAATTTTAAGGTCAAGGAACAAGGACAAGGACAGAGCCTTAGCCTTTAAAAGACTTAATTTCTCTTGTGTAAAACAGAGATAATAACACCTATTTCTGAAGGTTATGTAGACCAGAGGTCAGCAAATGTTTTCTGTAAATAATCAGATAGGGAATATTTTAGGTTTTGTGGTCCAGTCTCTGTCCTAACTACTCAACTCTGCACCGTAGCATGAAAGTAGCCATAGACAATATACAAACAAATCTGACCCTTCGTATCAACAGAACAAAACTCTAATTCACTTACTATTATGCTTAGCCGTTAGTAGGAACCCAAGCAGTGTTAACCATTGTGGGGAAAAGAAAGAGAGATCAGACTGTTACTGTGTCTATGCAGAGAGAAGTAGACATAAGAGATTTCATTTTGTTCTGTACTAAAAAATTCTTCTGCCTTGAGATGCTGTTAATCTGTAACCTTAGCCCCAATCCTGTGCTCACAGAGACATGTGCTGTGTTGACTCAAGGTTTAATGGATTTAGGGCTATGCAGAATGTGCTTTGCTAAAAAAGTGCTTGAAGGCAGTATGCTTGTTAAAAGTCATCACCATTCTCTAATCTCAAGTACCCAGGGACACAATACACTGCAGAAGGCCACAGGGACCTCTGCCTAGGAAAACCAGGTATTGTCCAAGGTTTCTCCCATGTGATAGCCTGAGATATGGCCTCGTGGGAAGGGAAAGACCTTACTGTCCCCCAGCCCCACACCCATAAAGGGTCTGTGCTGAGGAGAATTAGTAAAATAGGAAGGCCTCTTTGCAGTTGAGATAAGAGGAAGGCATCTGTCTCCTGCTCGTCCCTGGGCAATAGAATATCTCAGTGTAAAACCCGACTGTATGTTCTATTTACTGAGATAGGAGAAAACCGCCTTAAGGCTGGAGGTGAGACATGCTAGTGGCAATACTGCTCTTTAATGCACTATACGTGCACATCAAGGCACAGCACCTTTTCTTAACCTTGTTTATGACACAGAGACCTTTGTTTACATGTTTTCCTGCTGACCCTCTCCCCACTATTACCCTATTGTCCTGCCACATCCCCCTCTCTGAGATGGTAGAGATAATGATCAATAAATACTGAGGGAACTCAAGAGACCAGGGCCAGAGATGGTAGAGATAATGATCAATAAATACTGAGGGAACTCAGAGACCGGGGCCTCAGCAGGGGGCCTTGTATGCTGAGTGCCGGTCCCCTGGGCCCACTTTTGTTTCTCTATACTTTGTCTCTGTGTCTCTTTCTTTTCCCAGTCTCTCGTCCCACCTGTCCAGAAATGCCCACAGGTGTGGAGGGGCAGGCCACCCCTTCAAACTATGTCACAGAAAATGATATAGTTTGTTGCTATTTCTACTTTAGTTCTGTTCTTTACATTTTTATTTTTTTGAGATGGAGTTTCGCTCTTGTTGCCCAGGCTGGAGTGCAATGGTGCCTTCTCAGCTCACTGCAACCTCCCACTCCTGGGTTCAAGCGATTATCTCACCTCAGCATCCCCACTAGCTGGGATTACAGGTGCCCACCACCATGCCAGCTAATTTTTGTATTTTTAGTAGAGACAGGGTTTCACCATGTTGGCCAGACTGGTCTCAAACTCCTGATCTCAGGTGATCTGCCCACTTTGGCCTCCCAAAGTGCTGGGATTACAGGCGTGAGCCACCATGCCCGGCAGTTCTGTTCTTTATGATGCTACTATTGCATTTAGGCTAAAATATACATATATAGAACCTGAAATGATGGTGGGATAAAGGGTACAACCCCTAGTGGACCATAGCGTTTTGAAGAAAACATTGTCAGGGCCTCTGGTGGCTGTCTTAAAAGACTTCCCTCTATAATCAGTGTAAGCAAAAAGGGGGCCCAGTTAATGATGTTACTAAACTTTATAAAGCATTGTGTAGCCTTTTTGAATTGAAGATAATTTTATGACAAGAAATTGGTAGATGAAAAAACTACCCTTATGTCTAGCTCACTAACACAACTGTTTGAATTTTTATACTCAATAGTCCAATTGTCTGTTATCCACACATTTCTGCATTACTTTAATCTTAATAATTTTTTTTTTCTTTGAGACGGAGTCTTGCTGTCGCCAGGCTGGAGTGCAGTGGCTGCAACCTCTGCCTATGGCGTTCAAGTGATTCTCCTGCCTCAGCCTCCCAAGTAGCTGGGATTATAGGTGCATGCCACCACACCCATCTAATTTTTGTATTTTTAGTAGAGACAGGGTTTCACCATGTTGGCCAGAATGGTCTCGATCTCCTGACCTCATGATCCACTCTTCTCGGCCTCCCAAAGTGTTGGGATTACAGGTGTGAGCCACTGCACCCGGCTAATTTTTTTTTTTTTGAGATGGAGTCTCACACTCTGGCCCAGGCTGGAGTGCTGTGGCACCATCTCAGCTCACTGCAAGCTCTGCCTCCTGGGTTCATGCCATTCTCCTGCCTCAGCCTCCCGAGTAGCTGGGACTACAGGCGGCCGCCACCATGCCCAGCTAATTTTTTGTCTTTTTAGTAGAGACGAGGTTTCACCGTGTTGGCCAGGATGGTCTTGATCTCCTGACCTCGTGATCTGCCCGCCTCGGCCTCCCAAAGTGCTGGGATTATAGGTGTGAGCCACCGCACCTGTCCTTCAGCTAATCTTAATATTCTTAACATTTATATTTAGATTCTAGAAAGTCTTAAATGTGCATTTAATATTTGTATTGTATTTCACTGTGTTTATGAAAAACATCTTTATTGGATATACAGATTGTTTCCAGTTTTTTGCTATAAAGATAAAACTGCAATAAGTATCTTGCAAAGATTTTGGGCTTTTGGATTTCTTAGGATAAACTCTCAAGAATAGAATAAATCTTTATGGCTTTTATAATATATTGCCATAATGCTTTCTTACTAAAAGGTACAATTCAATTTGTATGCCCACTGATGTATGACTGTATCAGTATCACCATTGCTTCTGTTAGCAGTGGATATTTTAACTTATTTTTTTAAAAGATTCTATAATTCAGAAAGTACATAAATATAATTTACTTTACTTTCTTGGATTACTAACTAAAATGACCACTTCCCCAAGTGTTTATTCAGCCTTTTGAATTTCTTCTTATTCACACTTTTCCTGTGATCTTGGTACTTTTTGTTATTCCAGTAACATTTGAATGAGTTGTTCATATCACAGATACTACTAGCTTGGTTGTATTTGCTGTGAATATTTTACTCCAATCACTGAAATTTTTAGTTATTCTACTCTTCATATGACAAAAATTCTTTCATACATTCAAATCTTTTAATACTGTGCTACTATCACTTAATCCCTCCTTTCAATTACTACACAGTATCTTTTATCAACTTTAAAAAAAGTTTGCTAGGTAGTATATTAAACTTTAAATATATATGTTTCACCTAATTCTAGGTTTACTTTACTGTTTGGTTCTACAAACATTACCTTTGAACCAACTGAAGTGCAGACTCTAGAAACTAGTAAGAATGGCATATATCAGCACATTGTTTGCCATAAGACTATGATCATGTCTACGGAGGCTACTGATCCTTGGCCTAAATATTAGTGATGAACACTACCATACATAAAAATGAAAGATACGAAAGTCAATACAGATAAGGAAAACAATGATTTCATGCCTCTTACCAGTATTCTTTGATGCTGTAAAGGTGTTGTACTGAAAAAATCATCATGGTCATCTTTTGGCAACTGTTCCAGAAATTCCCTCATCTGTTGCTTCCTTTTAAGAGTTCCCACTTTGGCAGTTATCTTAATAGTTTGTTTCTGATCAGCATCACCTCTCTTGCCTTAAGAGTCAGCAAACCATTTTGATAAGGATTTAGTTATTTATAGTAACTGCTCTATAAAGTTAACAACCTTTGCAAAGTCTAAATTGTGCATTCATGTTAAAAAAAAAAAAAAAAACTCAGCCTTGGCCAGGCTCAGTGGCTCATCCCTGTAACCCAGCACTTTGGGAGGCCAAGGCAGGAGGAATGCTTGAGCCCAGGAGTTCAAGACCTGCCTGGGCAATATAGTGAGACCCCATCTCTAAAAAAATACAGATATAGATAAAGCAAAAAAAGAAAGAAAACTTAGCCTGTTATTTTACAAGTCTCCTATAGAACAAATGATTATTTCTACACTGGGATCTGGGATTTGTGCAATATGATTAGCCCATAGGATACTCATGAAGAGGCTAAGATTAGGCAGGGAGGTTAAAAAGATCTTCTCTTTTTTTTTTTTGTAGAGATGGGGTTTCACCATGTTGTCCAGGCTGGTCTCGAACTTGTGAGCTCAAGTAATCGGTCCACCTCGGCCTCCCAAAGTGCTGGGATTACAGGCATGAGCCACCGTACTTGGCCAAAAAGATCTTTACACTGCAAGAATGATTGCCTCTACATTGCCTCTTGCTGAATGCCTAATTTATTGATTTTGCCAAAATATATAAACCTTACTGAATTATGACAGGGTATTGGGTTCTCGCTAATGCTTATTATAGAAATTCTCTGGCATAATCAACCTTTTACTAGTACTCATGAACAGAAGTATGTAATCATGGGACTATGAAAACTGAATATTTTCTGAGCTTTCTCATAAATTACTTGGGGATCTGACCCAAGTGCTCTTTAATTAAACCCTTAGAACAATAATTCAGATATTGAAATCTCTGGATCTAACTGCATAATTCCTAAAACTCGAAGCACAAGGCTACTAAACTACTACTGATGGAAGCAGAGACCCAGGTAAGACTTAAAAATTAAACAGATGATTTCTGAAATTCTCTCTAGCTTTAAAATTTTAAGAAAATACCTATTAATATTCATGGATAAATATAAAATATATCTGATTTCGGTGATCAGAAATCAACACTGAGTACTAGGAAAAAAACTATTTACTACGAAGGTTACCATTTTGGCGTTTGGAATTGGCTGGCTTCTTCTTAGTGACATGTTTCTGGGATCCTTTTCCTCTGGGATTTTCCATGTATTTCCTCTGGCATTCTTCAGCAGATCGAGAACCTACAGCCGCAGCTACATCTGACCAGAAACCAGGTTTGTGCTTTGGAAGAGATGCAAAAGCACTATGGAAGATCAAAACCAATTAAAGAATAAGAAATTCAAACCAATGACAATAACCTCTTAAAAGCATAACACTGAATTGATGAGATTTACTGAGATGAAGGAATCAGTTTTATCAAAATCATTCTGGATAACAATTAAGAAAGATATTATTCCCTCCCCTCAATAACTTAACTCTAGTGCTTAAAATATGAAGATGTAATTTTACCTAAGTAGATGTCTTCTAACTATTTTGATGTGTTTTATTAAGCCTGAAAAGTGACCCTCAGCCTTTCAACATTTTTTTTTTCTAAGTCCAACTAATCGATGATACGGTTTTTTAGGAGACTTTGGCATGACCAAATTTTCTTCACTGTTACCTTAAATCTTATTGGTGCTAAGTATATTGGACAATAAGCTTAGTTCTCTTATACAGTCTAGGTTATAAGCTATTAAAAAGTGTTATGCTTGCTTTCATTCTACTATACTTTGTAGAACTCAGTATTTTAGATATATGCTCTCTTAATTAAGGAAAATGAAAATTGAAATAGAGAAAACTATAAGGAAGTCCCTAATTTAACATCTGAGTTGCATTCTACAAGTTCCTTTGTAAATGATTTAGAACCTGGTATACATGTTACCACCCCCACTCTCCCCATAAAGATTTTATGCATTGTGGTTAGATTGACAATTTAGCCAGAAAACATCTATGTAACTCATCAATTAGCCTAAAAGTGATATTAACAATGTCATTTCAACTACACCAAGTCTTTATTTTTAATCTGTTTCTTTGGCAAAATATTTTTATTTCTACTTGGATTCCAATTAATAAATATAGGTTTCATGTAGCAGTATGTGGGAAAATTTTTAATCAGTTCTCTCAGGGTTAAACAGTCCTGATTTATAAAGTCTGATGACTTTCATAGGGTAAATACTCCCATTGTAGTTGATGTCAAGCTACCAACATGTCACTGACTGTGGAGTTGATAAAACACGTGTGATAGTATACAATTACATAGTATTTCCACCATACCACAGAGGTGAAGAGTCTCAAGAGCATATATATATAATAAAATGGAAAATAATTAGGAAGTAATGAGTTTTAAGCATTATCTTTGTTTTAAATAATTTAAGTTTATATAATTTTTTAATGACTTTTAACAATTTGTAAAATTCTCCAAAATTTAACAGTCAGCTCTTGTGAACAGCTACCAGCTGACCACAGCATATTATTCCATGCAGAAAAGCATAATACTTACGAGCATTAAATACTTGTTAATGAATTCTTTTACATAATTAATCATTCCACAGTGTTCTAAAGTGAACAACTAGAAGGACTTGGGAACTCAAGCTTCTCTATTTGTGTGTGTGGCTAATTTCTAAATCTACGACTGTCTAAAAGAACTATTACATAACACAAATAATAATGTATTTAATAAGAAATTAGTACTTAACACATCTCCTCTAGGTTATTCCAGATAATTTAAAAAGACAAACTTAAACATATCACACCATATTTAAAACTTGTTTCATTATTAGCATAAAACCCCAAATCCTTAGTGTAACGCTGTATTGTTCCTTGCCCAACTCTCTAGTCTCATCTTGTACTGCTCTTTGGTCAACTTTCAGTATTCCATTCATTCTAGCTTTCTTTATTTTTCTTTCTTTTTTTTTTAAAGAGACAGGGTCTCAATCTGTCACCCACGCAGGAGTGCCGGGCATTATCATAGCTCAATGTGGCCTCCAACTTCTGGGCTCAGGCGATCCCCCTGACTCCGCCTCCTTAGTGGTTGGCACTACAGGCACATACCCCACACCCATTCTTTCAGTATTTCCAAATATGCCCTCTTTCTTTATACTTTTGTGTATGCTATTCTAAGGTCCATTTGTCTTGAATCCTTGGCTTAAATAATTCTTATTTATTGATATAGTTTAAATATGTGTCCCTACCCAAGACTCATATCGAAATGTAATTCCCGGTATTGGAAGTGGGGCCTAGGGGGAGGTGATTGGTTAACGGAGGTAGATTCCTCATGAATGATTTAGCAACATCCCTCTTGGTACCATCCTTCTGATAGAGTTATCATGAAATCTGGTCATTTAAAAGTGTGTAGCACACTTTTCCAGAATGTCATATAAATGGAATCATATAGTGTATAACCCTTTGAGTTGGCTTTTTTCACTCAATATGCCTTTGAAATTCAACCCAGGTTGTTGTATGTATCAATAGTTCTTCCTTTTTACTGCTTAGTAATCCACTGAAAGAATGCACCCTGATTTGCTTATGTAGAAAGTACGACAGAAATCAGGGAGAGGGAGGAGCTTGGCATAGCAACCCTTTAAAGTTGTTTATGAACTCCTAGGCCCATGCTGCAAATTTTGATATATTTTCATTTTTGTTCAGTTAAGAATATCTGGCCGGGCTGGTGGCTCACACCTGTAATCCTAGCATTTTGGGAGGCCGAGGCGCGTGAATCACTTGAGGTCAGGAGTTCGAGACCAGCCTGGCCAACATGGTGAAACCTTAACTCCACTAAAAATACAAAAACTAGCTGGATATGGTGGCACACACCTGTAATCCCAGCTACTTGGGAGGCTGAGGCAGGAGAATTGCTTAAACCCAGGAGGCGGAGGTTGCAGTGAGCTGAGATCGTACCACTGCACTCCAGCCTGGGTGACAGAGTGAGACTCTGTCTCCAAAAAGAAAAAAAATAAAAGAAGCCGGGCACGGTGGCTCAAGCCTGTAATCCCAGCACTTTGGGAGGCCAAGGCGGGAGGATCACGAGGTCAGGAGATCGAGACCATCCTGGCTAACACGGTGAAACCCCGTCTCTACTGAAAATACAAAAAATTAGCCGGCGTGGTCGCGGGCGTCTGTAGTCCCAGCTACTCGGGAGGCTGAGGCAGGAGAATGGTGTGAACCTGGGAGGTGGAGCTTGCAGTGAGCGGAGATCGCGCCACTGCACTCCAGCCTGGGCGACAGAGCAAGACTCCGTTTCAAAAATAAATAAATAAAATAAAATAAAATAAATGAATATTTTCTACTTTCCTTTAAGTCTTCTTCTTTGACCCACAGATTAGTTATATGTATTAATAAGTTATTTAATTTTCAACCACTTGGAAATTTTCCTATCTTTATTTTATTGATTTGTAGTTTAATTCAATTATCAGAGAATATGCTTTGTATGATTTCAGCTATTTTAAATCTGTTAAGAGGTTTTATGATCTATCTTGATGAATGATCAACCTATCCTTGGAAATAACCTATTCTTTTTCTTATTATTGGGTGGAATGTTCTGTAAATGTGAATCATACAAATGACTGATGGTGTTGTTCAGTTCTATATCCCTGCTAATTTTCAGTCAGTTCTATCAAATACCAAGAGAGGAGCAGTGTGGTTTCCTATAACTGGATTTGACTATCCTTGTAGTTTAGTCCGCTGCTTTCACTTGTCAGTTTTTAACTCACGTATTTTGAGGTTTTATTGTCAGGTGCATACACACTTAGGAATTTTATGCCTTCCTGGTGACTGACCCTTCTATCATTTGTAATGTCTTTCTTTATTCCTGGTTATTTTCTTCCTACTAAAGTCTATTTTGACAGATATTAATATAGCCACTCAAGCTTTCTTTTGATTTGTGTTTAGACAGTATTTTTCTATCCTTTTAACCTACCTATATCATTATATTTAAAGTGAGTTTCTTGTATACAGCATATAGTTAGATCATGTTTTAGAATTCATTCTGACAATGTGTCTTTTAATTGGTATGTTTAGACCATTTAATTTAATTATGTTGGATTTAGGTCAATAATTTTATTATTTGTTTTCTGCTTGTTCCATGTAAAAAAATCCTCCACTTCTCTTCTTCTTTGCCTTCTTTTGGGCTATTTGATTTTCCAGTATTTTAATTTATGTTTGAAATTATTTCTTTGTATAGTTTTTTTAGAAGTTGCTCTAGGGATGACATTAAATATACTTAACTTCAACAGTCTACTTAGAATCAATATTTTACTGCTTCAAGTGAAATGTTAATATTTTTATTTTAGCAGGTCATCAACCTGATGGTATCCCAAGCTATACGTTCAGTCTACTATCATTGTTGTTTCAATGTCAGTTTCATTTTTCAAAGCTCTGCAGTGCTGTTAGGATCTTCCTGTGTGTAGGACACTGAGTAGCTAGCCTAGAAACTGGGTGTGGTCTACTGTTTAGTTCAGTTCTCAGTCTTTTATATGCTCTTTAGGACCATGTCCACATATGTACAACTCCTGGGTGGCATAGAAGTTCATAAACAACTTTATGGGGTTGCTTTTCCTACTTCCTCTCTTTCCGTGATTTCTGGTTCCCTGGAGTTTCCGTTGTCAGTGCTCTGGCCAGAAAGCTGGGGCTTTTATTACTCTGCTCTGCTGTATGCCTCACACAACTGAATTTTTGTCCAGTACCAAGCAACAGACAACAGAAAGAGAACAGAAGCAACAGGTACTTGCCCCACTATTTTGAGACAACCATTCCTAATTGTAGAGAAGGTTCTCATCTCTCAGAGTTTTAGATATATCTCAGCCCCAGCTGATGCTGTGATTGCATGGGGACTGAGTTAAGAGAAAAGACAAAAACAAAACAAAAACAAACAAACTAAACACTGGGGATTTCCTCTACTGTTTCTGAGTGTCAGAAGTCCCCCCTTCTGCTCCTCAACCCAGAACTGGAGAGCTCCTCTTTAAACTCTCTTTGTTACCCTTCAGTGCCCACTTCTAGGTTTCTAGTATCCTTGAGTCTCACTTGTGGGGCACCAAACAAACTTTACTATTTATAACACTTGTTAGGCCGGGCACGGTGGCTTATGCCTATTAATCCCAGCACTTTGGGAAGCCAAGGTGGGCGGATCATTAGGTCAGGAGTTCAAGACCAGCCTGACCAACATGGTGAAACCTCATCTCTACTAAAAATATAAAAATTAGCCAGGCGTGGCAGCATGCGCCTGTGGTCCCAGCTACTCAGGAGGCTGAGGCAGGAGAATCGCTTGAACCTGGGAGGCAGAGGTTGCAGTAACCGGGATTGTGGCATTGCACTCCAGACGGGGCAGCAGAGCGAAACTCCGTCTCAATCAAAACAAAACAAAACAAAAAACAAAAAAATGCATTTCTTAAAATATGAAGCTACGTGAGAGAGTACTATTTGGCTATCTTGAAATATTACATGGGAATGAAAAGGTCACTTTTACTTTCCTCATACTTAGGCTTTCCTCGTACTTTCCTCATATTAGAGATGACCACAAAAATACCACTAGGAGTTATGTGTAGTCTATCTCCATTCCCTGTACAAATTATAATTTCTCCCTTTTTTTAATGACATCTTCCATGTTAACCCCTTATTGCTGTTTTTATGTCTTTAACTGTCTTGTGGCTGCTCTGTAGATATTTCAGAATGAAATCTAACTACTTACCAATGAAGTTTCTGTAACTCCTTCTCATTCCATTCCTTATCCTGAATTAAACCAGGTAAGCATTCTAAGGGATGCCTATTTGTCTTATCAGATCCTACTGCCTCAGTAATTGGAAACTCTTTCCTAACACCAGACTTCTGAAGAGTTTCTTTGACGGAAGGTCTAGCTTTCTTTTGTTTGATATAAAATTCATTTTCACTTTCTTCAGTTTCAGGTTCCAAAATCACTGGAATATTACTTGTGTTTCTTGTGCTCTTTCTCAGGTGAACCACTGCTTCTTTGGTGTTTCCTGCTTTGGTTTTCTTAACTTCAGCTTTCCTTTTAATTTCCTTTTCTGTTTCACTTTCTTCACTTGACAAATCTGGTGAGGACTGATGCTTATAAAATGACATAGCTACCTGATTTTCTATTTTCTTCAATTTTGGTAATCGTCTGGTATTTTTCTTAAAGTCAGAGGTGAGCATTTGTTCCTTTTCAAGGTTAGATATTTTTATTTTCTGGTTGACAGTAAGTAAGTCACGTTCATCGCAATCTTCCTTGTTTTTACTTTTATGACCTTCAAATGTATTTTCTAAAGTCCCCATGGACTTGCTGATGGGACTTTTTTTTTGACACTCTGGTATTACAAAATCTGTTACTGCTTTGATGGTGCCAGCGGACAGATTATACCTCATGCATCTTTGCTCTATCACTTTTCTAGATTTAAGTGGTGTTACTAAAATATAAGCTTTCTTCTGATTGATGGCCATGTATTTTCTTTCTTCATCTGAGAAAAACTGTTCCCTTGAGGTTAGAATATCAATGGATACATCCAATTCTTCAGTTGTCTCTTTAATTTCATAAGACAAAACCAAAGACCAAAATCTCAAATTAGCTATAAACAAATATAAGCACAGAAAATATATTTTCACAAATAAAAGATACTATTTTTATCCACGAGCTACACTGTATACCCACCTGTCATATTAATCTTTCTGAAGCCCAGGTCTATTCAGACCACTGCCCCTTCAACTGTAAACATATACTATTGTTTATACAAACCTGACAGTGACTTCTCACAGTCTTTTAGTAGACATATAAATAAGCTCCTCTGCCTGGCCTTCCACATAGTTCCAATCTCTCACTGTTGTCAAAATCTCAACTATATTCTATGTTCAGAACCACACCACTTGCTATTTCTCAGATTTTCTTGGTTCTCCACTTTTAATAATGTTGTCCACTCTGCTTTGAAAATGTTCTTCATTCATCTATAAACAAAATCACTACCTGCTTCGATTTTATTCTCTAACCCACCTAGTGTACAAACTTGTACACATTCCCTATACTGAATAAAAGCTCTCCTTCAAGTTTCCAGAATACTTTAAATAATGCCATGTTTGACAGTGAGACATGTATTATAATTGCACACTTGTCTTTCAATCAGACTGGAAAAAATAATTAATGGTTAGAACTTTATCTGTATGGTTTGATTTTTTTTTTGCTGGAGTTAGTACAGAGCCTTTCACATATACAGTAGGCAATAAGTAAATACTTGTTAAATCAAAGCCCTGGAGGTAAAATATTCAGAAGATATAAGAAAACCAGTAGAGTCACTGAAACCTTACTAAGTATTATATGAGCTGTGCTAGTTAGGAGGACATGGAACTCCATCTGCATGGTTCCACTTTCATTGCCAATGGTGGTCATAGAAACACACTCAAAATGAATCCCCCCAAACACCATGAAGTACAAAACAAGCAAAAGAGAACAACCTGAGAATCTTATATTATACCTTGTCACTAAAGAAAGCAAATTAAAATGAGAACAATTCACCAATTCAAAACCTAAGTAATGAGAAGTCAAACTAACTGAAACTATCCAACTGTAATTAGAAATACATATAAACTGCAAATCATCCCACTGTCATAGAAATATATTACAAGAAACTCCACATATTATGTGCCATTGTTTACAAGATGACTGACAGAATGAGACTGATAGATAATATTGAATGCTGGGGAGAAAAGAAGCCTCTAAGTTACAATCCGTGGAAAAAGGTACTAATCAAAATAATTTAGAAAGTGTCTGCAAGATTTTCCACTGGCATCATATATCTTCAAATTATGAGAAAAGTATTTTCTTCTAACTCCTCATATAAATCCAATTCAGATGTTTAACTGGGAATTTGAAAATTTTCAACATTATAATTTTGAACAATATTTCCATTCAGAGTATTTGTTAATTTTAATAAATTATTTAATAAAGATCCAGCTATCTTGGATACTTAAACCGAATATGAACTCGGAAGTATAAGTAGCACTGCTTTCCTATCTTCTTCAAACAAATAAATGTTCTTCACTTTCACTTCTTTTCACTTATAAGAGGAAATAAAACACAAAAAAATGCTATAAAGCTAATGGATTTAGCTCAACATGAAATTGTAAACTTGCTAACATGTAGACGAAAGCCTCTAAATTACGGCATGCAGGATTCCAATTAAATCACTCTGAAAATCCACACTTAAAACTAAATTATTGTACTAAATTCATAAAAGGATTCACTCTTTACACATTCCTGTAAGCATATTTTAAATGATATATAGTTTTGTGATCTAAACAAATATTTTAGTACCCAGATTAAAGAAGGCAAACCTGTAAGTATAGGTGGTTTTTAAAAGGGCTATTTTATTATGAAAATCATCTTATGTAAAAATAACAAAACCAAACATTTAAAAACATTAAATAATTTGCCATTTTACATGAGGAAATTTACAAGATCACTTTTATCATATTAAAAACATTTCACATAGTAGCTTTCTGCTTATGATTAAAAAACCATTAAAGATATATTACCTTGCTTCTGACTTTTTATTATCCTTTCATTTGTTCTTTCACCAATTTTTAGTTTCTTTGAAGACATTTTATATTCTTTTTTTCCAATTAATTCCTTCAAAACAAAAAGATACCTAGGTTTTATTTTAAAACTACTACCAAAACATGATCTGAAGCATTTTCATAGTATGCATCAAGCATACAAATTTCTAGGTACTTACAGTTCCGCAAATTTCATTAGTGGACACATTCCGAAACTCACTTGCCAGACCTTGAGCACTACGAGCAACATCTGGGAATCCATTATCCTACATATTTTCTACATTAATTTAATACTTTGTGGTTTTTCAAGTGCTTTTAAAAATATGCTTTATTTAAGCTTTACTCTAAAAGCTAAAACTTTTATCGTTGCCTGCATTTTTTCATTGAGAGACAGGGAAAATAAATATCAAGACATTCAGTCCCCAAGTAAATGAAAAGCTGATACTTGAAAAACAGAACTCTTGGCTGGGCGCAGTGGCTCACGACTGTAATCCCAGCACTTTGGGAGGCAGAGGTGGGTGAATCACAAGGTCAGGAGTTCGAGACCAGCCTGGCCAATATGGTGAAACCCCGTTACTACTAAAAATACAAAAATTAGCCAGGCGTGGTGGTGCATGCCTGTAGTCCCAGCTACTCGGGAAGCTGAGGCAGGAGAATCACTCGAACCCAGGAGGTGGAGGTTGAGGCAGGAGAATCACTCGAACCCAGGAGGTGGAGGTTGAGGCAGGAGAATCACTTGAACCCAGGAGGCAGAGGGTGCAATAAGCCGAGATCACGCCACTGCACTCCAGCCTGGGCAACAGAGGGAGACTCCATCTCAAAAGAAAAAAAAAAAAAACAGAACTCACGTCCCTGATATGGTCCCAAACCTTTTCAGTAGTAAATCACCCTTCTAAATATCAACTTGAACTATACAGTGTACAATAAAGCCTTACCTGATTAGATAAGTCATCTCCTCCTCCATTTTGAATAGTATTATTTATTTGGTCATCTGGGAACCTTAATGTTGGTTTATTTTGGCAATTACTGTGGCACATGTTTAATTCTGTAGCTCCTGGTGACTCACTGTGCTTATTACTCTTCAGTTCTATGAATACAAAGATGGAGATTTCAATAAATGGTTATATAAAAGAGAAGCTGCTTTTCTACATGAAGAATTAACTTTGACGCTAGGTGTAGTGGCTCACGCCTGTAATCCCAGCACTCTGGGAGGCCGAGGGAGGAGGATTGCTTGAGCCCAGGAGTTCAAGACTAGCCTAGGCAAAATAGTGATACACTGATTCTACAAAGAATAAAAGGTTGGTGCAAGCCTATGGTCCCAGATACTTGGGAGCCTGAGGTGGGAGGATCACTTGAGCCAGGGAGGTCGAGGCTGCAGTGAGCCGTGATTGTGCCACTGTACTCCAGCCTGGGTGACAGAGCAACATCATGTCTCAGAAATAATAATGATAATCTGTCTAATCCCTCTGTCATAAATATTTGTTATAATTTGACTAGGATATAAAGCAATTTTATTTGGAAAGAATCACTCTGTATAGGGCTATATTTTGTTTGAATCACTTTTTTTCCTTCAAAAAAAAATTTAAAAAGCCTAGACAGCCATATTATTCACGACCATCTGTTTTGGATCTCCTTTGTCACATCTAAAGACAGAATAGTAAGGTTAATCCATTTTGTAAATAAAAATTCCTGTTCATCCTAACTGCACATCAACTAAATAGAAAGCTAATAACTGTTCTTCTTCTATTTCTTCATGTATGTAGAATTATGTTTCAACTAGTTTATGTACTCCAATGTATAAATTTCTGTAATTAAAATTTTGAGCAAAACTAAATTATACAGTATATAATATATGCTCAACAAACAGTTACTAAGCTGGAATTCTAGGTAAGTTAAAACAGATTCATAAAAAGTATAAAAACATTTTGTTATTTTTCTAGAAGCTATTCTTTAAAGATGTACTGACTAGTCCTTGCTCTTGAAAATATTACCATATAATGAAGGAGGCTTCTATTATGATAGGTCATTTATCATATACTCTGGTAAGTGTAATAACAGAGATAAAGTGCTTTAAGAGCAATACTATGATACACAAGTACTTTTTAGGCAAATCATTAAAACACATACATAAAATTACATTATCTTAAATTAACACGGGTTGGTACCTTTACATAACCTTAGCTATATAATGTTAGATGTGGTTTTGTTTTTTTCATGCAAAGTGCAATGATAATAATAAAATTAATAACAGCCCCAACCACCACTCAAAATAACTTACGTGATATGAAGATAGTGTCTAACAGTTTCATTAAGAAAAGATCTAATGAATCACACTAGAAAAATGATGCAATCATAACAGAATATATTAATATTTGCCCCTAAACCAAGATCCCTGGGGGTGGGGGTGGGGGGAATCATGCCTTATTCATCTCTAAGTTCCTAAAACTTAATAGACCAGGGTTCATGGAAAGCCCTTTAAAAATGTTGACACCAGATGCCATGTTTCATGTCTATAATCCCAGCACTTTGGGAGGCCAAGGTGGGAGGACTGCTTGAGGCCAGGAGTAGGAGACCAGCCTGGCAACACAGTAGGATCCCATCTCTACAAGAAATAAAAAACAAGCCAAGTGCAGTACTGTATGCCTGTAGTCCCAGCTACTTTGGAGGCTGAGGTGGGAGGATTGCTTGAACCAAGGAGGTTGAGGCTGCAGTGAGCCATGATTGCACCACTATATTCCAGCCTGGGAGACAGAGCAAGACCCTGTCTCAAAAAAAAAAAAAAAAAAAAAAAAAAACAACTGCTGAGTGATTTTCCTACGGACACAGCTGGTATGTAAAATAGTTTACCAAACTTTAGTCTTTTAAATTTGTATTCATTTCTCTTGTCAATAGCTTTCTTAAACACTTTACTGATAATATTTGCAATTAAGATCAAATCCCTAATAAGTGCTGGCTCTAAGTGAAATGGGGTACAGGAAGAGGTAAGAACCAAGACTAAAGACTAACAAATGATTAAAAGTGAGATATACTGTCAAGGATTTTCTTGTTTTAGGAGTAAAAAAGTAGAGAGCAGGTGCCGAAGCCCCAAGGTTCCAGCATACTCAAGATGCTCCAGCAATAAAAATAGGCAATATGCCTAATTTAGGGAAAATAGGATGACTTTTGATAAAAAGAGGAAGGGTTGAGAAGGAACTAGGGCAATGGTAAGTGACTTTTTGCTAGCTCTGGGGAAGCAGTCATCTACATATTTAACGTATTCCTTTCTCTGCATTAGAAAGGATAAGAAAGTTTCAAGGGTGGAAGTTCAAATGCAGGTTGGGGAGTGGTTAGAATAGGATACAGGTACATTTATATCCAGTATGGTGCTATGTTTTTGGCAGAAGGATTCCTGAACTCTTTCAAGTTTTGGAAGTTCTGTAAAGCTCTTAGTTCCAAGTTTAAGGCAAAATCAGCAGAAATGTTTACAACATATTTTAGTAACTTTTACTCATCTATATTGTTTAGAAAGAGCTGTAAGTTAATGTTCATACATTTTTATACAAGTGAAGCAGATTATAGTGTTGGCAAAGAGCTGATACAGAACAGTTCTGCTCTGGCAAGTTGGTCTCCTTATTAAAAAAGAGAGAGAAAAAAAAGAACAGTTCTGCAATCTATCGTTACAGCAATGGTCATTCAAGAAAAGCATTTTCTTGAATTCCATTTCTTCCATGAAAGGAAACAGATTTTGCCTATCCGTAGGAATGAAATTTAGTACAAAAATAATATATGTCTTTACAACAGGTTTGCGGTAGGTTGGCAGCTTAAATACTTTGGGTCAAGGAAATTAAAAGAACAATCATCTTTCATTAATTTGTTTACCAGTGTTCTTTGGTATTCTGATTAATAAAAAGGTAATTATTATTATTATTATTATTTTTTGAGACAGTGCCTCACTCTGATGCCCAAACTGGAGTGTTGTAGCACAAACATGGTTCATTACAGCCTCAACCATCTGAGCTCAAGCGATCCTCCCACTTTAGCCTCTCAAGAAGATGGGAACACAGGCATGCACTACCATGTGTGGCTAATTTTTTTGACTTTTAGTAGAGACAGGGTCTCGTCATGTTATCCAGGCTGGTCTCAAACTCCTGAGCTCAAGCGATCCTTGCGCTTCAGCCTCCCAAAGTGCTGGGATTACAGGCATAAGTCACTGGGCCCAGGCAAAGGTGGTATTTGATGAAGCAAGCTGAATCCTGACCATGATTAATCTGTATTATAGTTACTTCTCATATAGTAGTGAAGAAGCAGGAATGTGGGGGCAGTATAAGTCAAAGAATACTATACTATACACATTACTACTATACACATTATAAACCATAAACAATGTAGACCATGTAAGAACTTAACCACTGTACCAACAGAGAAGTAAAGACAAAACATACCCAAGTTATCACAATCAAAATCGTAAGTGGTGGTGGCTCTTTGAGCGGTATCTGTTTGGTTTTCTCGTGCATCATTTTTCATTGATTTCCTTATGTCACGGACAGATCTTCCAGTTTTCTGTTTTTGTTTGGTCTTTTCCCTGTTCTTTTCACCAGCCCTTTAAAAACAATTATTTTATTTTTCCTTAATACTGATTCTCAAAAAAACAAAACAAAAAAAATCTTCATAAATAAATAAAAACCCCTCACATAAAGCTCTTTCCACCCAGGCAGGGTATCTTTAATCTTACATTATTAATCCTTCATGGCTTTCACTCCCTTCCTTCACAAAGAACTGAGGTGTAACATCTTAAGTCAGAGGACTCAAATATGATCTCCAAACTGCTTCCTACTATATGCTCTTATAATTCCTACTTAAACTGATATTATAGGAAAACTACAGGACAACTGCCAGTTGCCTGTTTTTGTAAATGAAGTTTATTAAAACACTGCCACGCTAATTCATGTATATATTATCTATGGCTGCTCTTCTGCTACAAAGGCAGAGTTGAATAGCTGCAATAGGGGCAATATGCCTGCAAGAATATTATCTTTACAGAATATGCCCTTTACAGAAAAAAACTGCCAGCCCCCGTTACCAGTTATTATATTTGTGCTGTGATTAAGTTTAAAGTCCGTATCCCCTATGAGCTCCACAAGGGCAAGAATAAATCAAATTCTTCTGTCTTTCACCAGCATCAACTATAGTGTCTGTAAAGTAGCAGACACTCCATAACTACTGAGAAAATGAATGAAAAAAAAGGAGGAAGAACTGCACATTAGTATTTAATAACTGCATGCCTTCTGAAGGGTAAATGATTAGAATTACTCTTTGACATATGTCAAAAGTTTTATTTTCCTTTGAGATTTACTAAATACAACAGAAGTTCTAGTAAAATGTTATTGCTTCTGAAATGCTTCACAGACCAAAGCAAACTTCAAAACTGGCATTTCAGGCAGGTGCGGTGTCTCACGCCTATAATCCCAGCACTTTGGGAGGCCGATGCGGGTGGATCACGAGGTCAGGAGATCGAGACCATCCTGGCTAACATGGTGAAACCCTGTCTCTACTAAAAATACAAAAAAATTAGCCAGGTGTGGTGGCGGGCGCCTGTAGTCCCAGCTACTCGGGAGGCTGAGGCAGGAGAATGGCGTGAACCCGAGAGGCGGAGCTTGCAATGAGCTGAGGTCGCGCCACTGCACTCCAGCCTGGGCGACAGAGCCAGATTCCATCTCAAAAAACAAACAAACAAACAAAAAACTGGCATTTCAGACAAATACCTAAAACAGGTGCACTTAATTAAATGTAAATTGTACCTCAGGCCAGGCACAGTGGCTCATGCCTGTAATCCCAACACTTTGGGAGGCTGAGACAGGCGGATCACTTGTAGCCAGGAGTTCGAGACCAGTCTGGCCAACATGACGAAACCCCATCTCTATTAAAAATACAAAAATTAGCTGGACATGGTGGCACACACATAATTAAATGTAAATTATATCTCAATAAAGTTGACTTCTAAAAACATAAAACAACATTTTACCTTAATTGTTCCAGAAAATTATCAATGTGCTCTTTCCAATTTTCTGGAAATCCAAACATAAATTTCCTTATGAGATAATTTGGATATCCTATTTAAGGATAAACAACAACAACAAAAAGTATTTAAAAGCCTAGAATTTTAAACAGATATCATTAATTCATTATATCATTCAAGAAATATGCACCTATTGCTTAATATGTGCCAGGTACTATTATAGATATTCAGAATTCAGCAGTAAACAAAGCAGACAAAAACTCCTATCCTCATGGAACTTGGCTTCTAATGTGGAAAAAAGTAGCTAACCAATAAGTACAATATCTTGTTTGTTAGATGGTTATGCAGGGATGGTGGACAGGTGTATCGATATGTCCATGGGGGAGTAGAGGGGTGAACAGCAATTTAAAAAAGGATAATCAGGGAAGTCTTCAATGAAATAGCATCATTTGAACAAAGTGATTGAGCTATGTGGCAATATTGGGTTAGAATACTGGAAACAAAACATAAAGGGAAAGGCAAGAGTATACCTGGCCTGTTTGAAACAATTAGGAGTCCAGTATACTTGAAGTGGCATGAGGAGGGGGTTAGAACTTGGGAGGCCACTCAGATGGGTAACAGAGGCAGTAGGAAGCATGAGAGATTATAATATAAGGCCTTAGAGTCATTTTATAGAACTGGCCATTTACTTTGGACAAGATGAGAAGCTATGGAAAGATTCCAAGCAAAGGAGCTACAGGATCTAATTTACTTTAACGGGACTGCTAAAGCAAACTGCTATTTTGAGAAGAACCTGTGGAAGAGCAAGGGAAGAAAGAATGAGACCAGTTAGGAGGCCACTGTAATGATACAAATTATGAGGAAAGTCTGGACTACAGTGATGCTGCAGAGGTCTGAGTTTGGGATATATTTTGGAGATATATTAATAGGATGTACTGACACACACACACTGATGTGGGTATGAGAGAAACTGAGAATTTAAGGATGCCTCCAAGAATTCTGGCTACTGGACACATGGAAAGATGGGGAAGAATATAGGTTAAGCAAATTTAAGGGAGAAGATCAGGTTTTAGATTTATTAAGTTTGAAATGCCTACAGACATCCTAGTGGAGATGTCAAATAAGCAGGTGGAAAATGAACTGGGTACTAAGGGGAGAGGTCTTGGTTTGAGATATGAAATTGGCATTCATCATCATATAAATTATATTTAATGACTAAAAGGAATCAGCATACCACGCAGTGTATTAAAAGAAAGAGCCCCAAGCTACCCCATTATTAGAAAAAATGGAGAAATACACAAAGAAACTAAGAAGGAAGAGGCAGTCAGGCAGCATAAAAATTGGAATATGGTATTAGAGAAGCTAAGTAAAGTATTTCAAAAAGGTAAGGATGATTAACTCTGTTCAAAGTGTATACTGAATGTAGCAATGTGGAGGCCACTGGTGACTTTGATACAGGTTGTTTTGGTGAAGAACTGGAGGTTAAAGACAATTCAAGAAAAAAAAAAGAAAATTCAAGAGAAATTAGATTTACAGAAGTAAATATAAACAAACTATATGAATTGTTTTGCTATAAATGAGAGCAATACTGGCTAAAAGGAGAAATGTGTTTAAAAGAGAAATAAAAAAAAAAGGAGAAGGGAGTGTTACTGGAATAACGTCCTTAAGTAAAAGAGAAAATGAGAGCTAGTGTACAAATGGAGAGGCTGACATAGACAGTAACGTGCTAGTTCATCCATAATAAAAGCAGGTGCTAATCCAAGCAGGTGAGTAGATGTGGTAAAGAAATATCCTGATTGTTCCTCTTGCTCAGGTGCTCTGCCCTCTCCCCTACTTTGCCCATCTGAGAGAGGGTAAAAAGGAGGAGGTATTGGAGATTTGTCAAAATATGAAGGAGTCATCAGGAAGGTTGGGAGAGTGAATGAATTAGGGAAATATGGTAGGATACCAAGCAGCACCAAGAAACCACTAAGGGACTGTAACTTGTTGCTAGTAAACATAAATTTAGACTACTTGGATGTGTTTTTCTCCAGTTATATTCAGCTGTGTGCAAGGCATAGGTGGAAAATTAGGTTACACCAGGACTGGAGTGGTGCCAGGTAGGTTCAACAAAGAGAGGAATCAGGGAGTTAAATTATATTCTTATAACATAATTCCTTGTAAATAAGGAGTATTTCATTTGATATTTTAAAACTGACACAAATTAGGCTGGGCACAGTGGCTCATGCCAGTAATCCCAACACTTTGGGAGACTGAGGTGGGCAGATCACATGAGGTCACAAGTTCAAGACCAGCCTGGCCAACATGGTGACACCCTGTCTCAAAAATCAGCTGTGCACTGTGGCACACTCCTGTAGTCCCAGCTACTCGGGAGGCTGAGGCATGAATAATCGCTTGAACTTAGGAGGTGGAGGTTGCAGTGAGCTGAGATCACGCCACTACACTCCAGCCTGGGCAACAGAGCAAGACTCCATCTCCAAAAAAAAAAAAAAAAAACCCCAAGCCTCTTAACACTTCTGTATCCATTCCCTGGGGGCATATGTGGATCCTGTGCATGAAAAGGACTGGCCACAGGAAACCACGGATGTTGTTCCAGGCTTATTTATCCACAGCTACCTGCAGTTGCTATTGCATCATTTTTTTGTGCCATGTTGGAAGTGGTCATGCACAGGACTAGCCTGGTGAAACCCCGTCTCTACTAAAAATACAAAAATTAGTTGGGCGTGGTGGCAGGCACCTTAGTCCCAGCTACTCAGGAGGCTGAGGCAGGACAATCACTTGAACCCCGGAGATGGAGGTTGCAGTGAGCCGAGATCGTGCCACTGCACTCCAGCCTGGGTGACAGAGCAAGACTCCATTTCCAAAAAAAACAAAAAAACAAAAACACATAACTTATTAGAAATTGTCAATAAGAGTGATAAAAATCAGAAAAAAAATTACCAGTTTTATACAAGTTTTATATAATATCAGTTGTTTTGATTTATTCATAATTTAAAAATACCTAATTAAAAAGTTAAAAAAATGTGTATTACTGTGAGAAACATGGTTAACTGCTTTACTTCTTAAAATAACTTATCAATAATGACAGTCATTTACCTGCTTCTTTCATGGAAATTTGGTCTATCATGCCTTTTAATATATAAACGTTGCCTGATATAGTCCTAAGTTTGTTGTGCTCAATCCGCTCTATAATTACATTACTGTGCCAATATATGTTAGTGACGTCTCTAGGAAAAAAAAATAGTTTTGGTAAGGTCAAAATATTCATATAGAAATTTCTAACAGAAAATAATTTTACACTTTAGCTACAGCAACACTAAGAATGTTATTAGTCTAATTACAAAATATTTGAAGGCCAAACATTACAGCAGAACTCAACTGCTTGGCTATTGTAATCCTCAGATTATGTACCAAAAAAACTATACTGTGGCCAAACCATGTCCCTCCTACAAAATATTATTAGTAAGGGAGCAGAGGCCTTGTCTCAGTATCTGATGCTGGCAATAAATACTTGCAGCTTCAGCTTAACTGATGCTAAGCTTCCAAAGAATGATCTCCCTGTTCTTCTCCTTCAGGGTCTATACTGTGTTAGCTTTTATGCAGAAAGTAGATTGGATCCAGCTAATCTGGTGTTTTTTCACCCTGGCTATACAGCCAAATGTTTTTACCTTTCATTTTGGAAGGTACCAAAAGAGGTTTAAGTGGGGAAAAAAGAAATTACTGTATCAAATCACTGACCCATAAATCTATTCTTCATATTTCTTTAAAGAATATGAAATAGAAAAAAATATGAAGATGTATTAGATAAATGATGAACACTGTCCCATTCATCAGATAACTAATAATAAGAAAAAAATATGAAGATGTATTAGATAAATGATGAACACTGTCCCATTCATCAGATAACTAATAATAATAAACATACTGATGATAAGCATGACGAATAAGGAAATCAAGTTACTTTTCTTTGGTCAACTGGGATTAAACTCACACATTATACCTTAATACAGTATTACTTCTCTTCAATTCTCTTTTGCTTTATTTACTTATTTAAGAAACTTTTAAATAACACTCAAAAAGCACTGTTCTCTAGCCTTTCATTTAATCCTCAGCACAACTAACTAGGTAAGTAATACCATTATCCATATTGCACAAATGAAGAAACTGAGACTGACAGGGGATAAATAACTTGTCCAGGTAATACAGATAGTAGGCAGCAGCAATGGAATTCCAACAAAGGCAATCTACACTGCATCTTTAATAGTAAGGAAATGGGCACAAAGCAGACAGATAAAGAATGGACAATACGGATTTTACACATTCACTTATAAACTTAAATATGAGTACCTTAAACAGTTATAACTTTTTTTTTTTTTTTGAGACAGAGTTTCGCTCTGTCACCCAGGCTGGAGAACAGTTATAACCTTTTATTACAAATATTTGTAGCACTAAGAAACTGGTCTTGAAGAATAGGAAATGGTGCTAATAGAGTAGCAGAATTAGGTAAAGCCCACTTACCTGGTGATGCTCTCACTTTAGGGAGAACCAGAAAGTGCCAATGATTACTTAATATGTAGCCGTATGGCAAAGTTTTAAGTAATTTTGATTCCTTTTCTGGATCAGTAATTTATATCTGGTTGTCCCAATTTAGATGTGAGAATCTGGACTGAAATGCATGTAGTAAATATTAACTGATCATATATAATTAAGCAGATAATACCAGTCCACTTATTAGCACCTCAGAAAAAAATAAACCACTATACAAATTTGAACTGTCATTATTTTAAGAAAAACTTGAGTAAACATGCAAAAACAAGAAAGCTGGTAGCAATCAACATGGCTAGGACCTGCACAGTAATTTTACTTTTTTGCCTTCAGTTCATAACCTTGTTAGGTCTTTGCTTTGTGGAGGATGCTATTTCTCATGCATTAACTCTTAAGTGCTTACACATAACTAAAGTTTTATTAAAAGAATAATGAAATAGTATACTTACATCAATTTTCCTTCTACACATATAGCAGTATTATTATTGATGCTTTTAATCATCCATTCCTGTAGCTGAACTACCTAATCAAGTATAAAACAAAGAACATATTTCCTGTATTACTTGCAGCACAAGCATTACAAAATTAACTTACATTAAAAGAAAACTTGTCTAAGTAATCCAAATATTCCTTAGTGCCATCGATGTAAGATTCACATTCTATTCTAAATAGCAATAGGTAAAATTCTTGTATACAATGAAACAGAAAAGACAAGACTGAATTCAGGTTGTATTGCATTTGTTCTATAATCAAGAAGCAATTATACTTCAAATACTCTATCACCAAATCTCAACTGGTGGGGAAAAAAATCATGTAAAATCCCAAGGTACAGATTAAAACACCAAGTCCTGCAAAAAGCCCAGTAACTTGGAGTGAAAAGGAGTTAGCTATGTTTTGTCCTTAAAAAATTAAGAGTTTGTTTTTTTTTTTGTAAAGTTTAGACCTGTATTCCAATTTTCTACAAACTAAAAAGGTAACTGCTGGTAATCTAGATTTAACAGTATTTTATTCCAAAGTAAACATCTGAATAGCTCAGAGAACTCTTTATTATCTTACTACAAGTAAAATATCATTCTAATGGAAAACATTTTATGACAATCTATGCAAAGAAATTCTTGAATATAAATTTCATAAAATTTAAGATTGAACTACTTCTGATGAGAAAAAAAGTCAAAATTTAAGGAATAATTTGAGTGGCAATTTACTTTATATGTAAAGTTACACATTTACAAATAAAAACAAATTCTCCAGTGGTAGTTTTATACTGAGTCAGGAAACGACATTAAAATGGGACAGTCTTTGTTATGGCACATGTTGACTATGTTCATTTAAAAAATTATAGGTGATGGCTGAGGACAGTTGCTTAAACCTGTAATCCCAGAACTTTGGGAGGCCAAGTCGGGAGAACTGTTTGAGCCTAGGAGTTCAAGACCAGCCTGGGCAACATAGTAAGATTCCAAAAAAAAGTTAAAAAATTAGCTGGGTGTGGTGGTACACACCTGTAGTCCCAGCTACTGGAGAGGCAGAGGTGGGAGGATCACTTGAGCTTGGGAGGTCGAGGCTTCAGTGAGCCTCAACAGGTGATGGAACAAGACTCTGTCTCAAAAAGTAAATATATACAAATAAAAAATTATAAGTAGGATAGTTTATAAGCCATGGGTCTCAGTAGTAATGGCGAGGGGATCCACCATCTTGTCTTACCCTCACCCAAGACACAAATATGGCTTGTTTTTAAGCCCCTTTTAAATGTTTCTTTCTGAAAAAAGTAAAAAATTGTAGGTAGGACTTGGGGAAGTAACAGTAAATAATACTCTCTTTTTGCCTTCTCCCACATTTGGAACTACCTGAGATATATCAACGCACCAGTCAGATGGAGATAATAATCCTGTACCATACTATTA
Source organism: Pan troglodytes (assembly GCF_028858775.2). Taxonomy (NCBI): domain Eukaryota; kingdom Metazoa; phylum Chordata; class Mammalia; order Primates; family Hominidae; genus Pan; species Pan troglodytes. Next base: position 43,316,720 of record NC_072413.2, read on the forward strand.
TACTGCTTATATAAGATATCAAAATGTTCATTCATTATTCATTCAACAAATATTTGTTGAGTTCTACACACTGTTTTAGATAGTGGAGATTGAGTGAGAAAATAAACAGCTGCCCCTCTTAGGGCCAACATTCTTGTGTGTGTGTTAGGGTGGGGGGTGGAGGCAAGCAGGATAATGGCATCTAAACCAATATGAAAATATCAGGTGGTGGTAATTACTATGAAAAATAAATAAAAGGCATTAGATAAATGAGGTGCTTTTTAAGACAAAACAGTCAGGGAACGTCTTGGAAGACAGAACTGAATAAAGTGAGGAATGAGTCACATGGATATCAGCAAAAAGATTCTTCTAAGCACAGAGTCAGCGCAAAGACCCAGGTAGGCAGCATGGAAGGCATAATTTGAAAGGAGTAAGTGAGAGGCAGTAAGTGGTGAGGTTGGAGATCTCCAGGATTAACTAAGTACACCTCGGTAAACCATGGTAAAGGCTTAGTGTTTTCTATTGAGATGACAAGTTACTGGGGATTCTGAACAGAATGACAAAATTTGATATTTTAAGGGACTGTTGGGTAGAGATGAGACTATATGAAGATTTTAGCTTCTGTCTGGAAAACAGACTGAAAAAGGAGAAAAGCAATACTGGAAGCAGGGAGACCACTAGGCTATGACAGTCATCCCTGGACTAGGAGGTAGTGGTTGAACAGTGAGAAGAGGCCGCATTCAGGAGAGTAGAGCCAATGGGATTTCTTCATGGTTTGGATGTGGAGCATGAGAGAGAAACAAGAGTCCAAGATGAATCTAAAATTTTGCCTAAATACTGGGGCCAATGGTATTACAATGTACTAATACAGGACAATGGAGAAGGTATGGTAAAGAAATCAAGAATAAGAATCTCACATTTTCTCACATTTTCAATTTGAGATGCCTATCTGATATCAATAGAAAAGTCATATAGACAACTGCACATGAGTGTGGAGTTGAGAAGAATTTTCTGTGCTGGAAACATATTGGAGAGCTATCAGCATAGAGATGGAATTTAAAACTATGACACTGGAAATACAGCCTAGAGAGTGCGTGTAGGTAGAAAAACAATTTCTAGGGCTGATCTGCAGTAATTCCAACATTTTTAGGACTGATCTGCAGTAATTCCAACATTTTTAGGACTGATTCTGGGGAAAGAAAGAGGAAATAGCAAAGAGGACTGAGAAGGGATGGGCAGCAATGTAGCAGAAAATCAGGAAAGATCCTGGAATACAAAATATAAAGCGTAACACTTCTTTAGAAAGACATTTTGGGGCCAGGCGTGGTGGCTCACACCTGTAATCATTTCCTTTTACCTTAGGTGGTAAGGACATTGCCCTTTCAATTGCCCCCTCAATTTTCTCCCTACCTACACGCACTCTCTAGGCTGTATTTCCAGGGTCATAGTTTTAAATTCCATCTCTATGCTGATAGCTCTCCAATGTTTCCAGCACAGAATATTCTTCTCAACTCCAACCATGAATACACAGACCTCTTTCAAATGTCTTGCTATATAAGGGAAACAAAAAGTAGTGTAGCAGCTGGATTTGGACAGGATGGGCCTTTGTTTGCATGTTTTTAAAAAATGCAGGCCATGTTTCAACATGTTTATATGTTAATGAGAATAATCCAAAAAAAAAAAAAAAAAATTTAGCCAGGCATGGCAGCATGTGCCTGTAGTCCCAGCCACTCAGGAGGCTGAGGCAGGAGATACGCATGAACCTGGAAGGCGGAGGTTGCAATGAGCTGAGATTGTGCCACTGCACTCCAGCCTGGGTGACAGAGTGAGACTCTGTCTCCAAAATAAATAAATAAATAGATAGATAAATAAATAAAGTTTAAATATTTTCCAATAATGGGATTTCTAGCGAATATATTGAGATCTAAAACCATAACTGGTATGTCACTCTTTAAAATTTAGATGGCTACAAGGGAGGCTTAAGTGGGAGGATTGCTTGAGCCCAAAAGGCCAGCCTGGGCAACAGAGTAAGGCCTCATTTAAAAAATTAATTATTAATTAAAATTTAGATGGAATTTATACATGATCTCAATTTGATAACCACCATCATACATTTAAGAATTAATGGCTGGATGCAGTGGCTCACGCCTCTAATCCCGGCACTTTGGGAGGCCAAGGCAGGAGGATCACTTGAGGTCAGGAGTCAGAGACCAGCTTGCCCAGCACGGTAAAACCCCGTCTCTACTAAAAACACAAAAATTAGCTGGGCATGGTGGCAGGCACCTGTAATCCCAGCTACTCAGGAGGGTGAAGTAGGAGAATCGCTTGAACCCAGGAAGTGGAGGTTGCAGTGAGCCAAGACCGCGCCATTGTGCTCCAGCCTGGGTGACAGAGGAAGACTCCAGCTCAAAAATAATTAATTAATTAATGGGCAAACCTCTAACAATTGGAAATTTTACACTGCATCTTCCTCCTTAAGCTTGTATTTCCATTCCACTTCCTTCAGAGAATTTGTCCTAATGTAACAGTTTAATGCTCTAAAGTCTTTTATTGATTACTCTGTATTTAATTTGGGAAAAATTCTCAAATCTTCAGATGCTACAGTTCCTTTCTATCTTAATTAATCTAACTATTTTAATAGTACCGTAAGTATCAGAAAAAAAAGAGTAGGAATGAATTCAATGTTCATCACCAAAAGGAACAAGTAAATTATTGAAGACTACACAACTAATAATAGAGCAAAATAAGACTTAACACGTGGGTCTTCTTACATTCAACTCACTGTTCTTTTCACTATGTCACACTGTCACTGCAGTAAATAATAAAACATGATAATGAAGACACTGTTAATAATGAAGCATACAGGTTCAAATCCTAGCTAGAAAAAAAATAATGAGAGAACATTAAAAGCTCAAGCTCTTGAAGAACGGGGTAAAAATAGAAATAAATATCTGTCTTAAAAGTTTTCCCACCTGATTTTTTTTAACTCCATTTGTAACAGTTTGAAATATTCTTGGAGGAGAAAGCTTTGAAATATTTCTTTTTGACCTCCGAGGTATTGTTATATGAAGTCTTGGTGTTGCAAGTACAATTTTACATGTATCTTTCATGGAACCTGGAAGACCTGTCTCTCCAGGCACTGTTTTTTCATTTCCTTCCTTAACTTTCTGTTGCGAAGTCCCTTCTGTTGTCCTCTCACTATCAGAAACCATTAACAGGCTGCCATTTTTAATAGGAACACAATTAGTACTAAGAGTCTCAGCATTAGTATTTTGAAATTGTTCATCAGCAGAATCAACGCTTTCTAAAACAAACGTGTCCTTTTTGGACTCAGTGGTTGCAACTATACTCTCCTTTGAGTGAAAAATTTGTTTAGCCAACTGAGCTCTAGTTAATGTCTTGTTTCGGGCTTCTGCAGCCAAAAAATTTTCCTGTTCTTGGTTCAGAGTTGGAAGTTCTGCAAAAAATACAAAACAAAACAAAACAAAACAAAACAAAACAATTATAGAAGGATCACAGGAAATTAAAAGAGATAAATTTAGGTTAGGAACGTTCCACCCTCCTGCCCAGTCTTTCTCTGAGTGTCTCTTTTACGATTCAAGCTTTTGTCCACAGCTAAAGTTTAATGCCCACACAAGGAAAGTAATTACCTAGAACATTTAACAATACATTTAAGTAACAAACTGAAAACAAACCAAAAATAGTTTACCGTAAGTTAAATTGTGCAGTGGTGCTTTCTTTTCCTGCTGGCACTGAATCTTTTGTTTGACCGGGAGGAAAATATCATTATTTGATGATTCTAGAGGAACTCCTTGGACTGAGGCTAAGGTTTTATTTTTTAAAGAAAGAAGAAGTTGAATTGTATTAGTCACTAAGAAAAAAACAGCTTTTAAAATTCTTGAAATAAAGACACTTAGATTTAGTAATGATCAGACCAGTATAGTACTTTTGCAATATATGACAGTTACATATATTTTTATATTTTTGGCTGTATTATCTTCTCATACCTTTACCCCATTCTCTATGCCAACATTACGGTGAGGAAGAATTTTTTAAAACCTTCTCTGAACACAACCCGCCAGCTCTAGACAAAAGTATTGGACTTAGAAACCTAGAGATCTGAAATTCTGGTGCTGCCACAAATTGGATATGTATATGTTAAGATTACAATATAAAGTTTCACCCAGTCTTGAAAATTCCGATTCTGTTTCTGGTTGCTGTGAATTTCTAAAGCATGAAAGATAGTCGAAGAGTTGTAACTTCTTCTTTAAAAATTAAAATGTTGAGATGCAACAGCAGACTCAGCCATAATTTATGTCCTTTAGACAATTTTTAGTAGGCCTTCAAATGCTCAGAAGTTGTAGGTTTCTCAACTAGATAAATAAGGACTAATAGCACTGCTTGCATTTTATTCTGCTTTACCTCCTAGATTTTTAAAGTTTAATGTTTCTCGAATGTAGTTTCTTTCACACAAAAAGGGGATGATAATAGACTTAAAATTTGAGCCTGAGAAGAATTATCTTATATGTTTAATTTTAAATTTTATACTTGAAAAAACTGGTAGTGACTATGCTTTAATAAGTATGCCACTTTGGTCTCAGAAATCTTAAGATAAAGATTTCATTATAACAATGTGTCACAAAAAGAAACAATAAGTTTCTATATCTTTAACTCATTCTACAAGAAATGGCAAGGCAATTCAGTAGTAATTCAATCAAATGCAATAAGTTATATTTATTCACTTATGTGGGAGTCCCAGGTTCATGTAGACTCTCTAAAAGGTTTCTAAAAGTATATACAAAATTTGTGTTTCTATTTGTGTTTCTATTTTCTGGGGGAAAGGGTCACCAGATTCTCAAAATGGTCAGGTATTTCTTACTCTCAAATTCTACCTTATTATATTTAAAAACTTTAATATGCATTATTTCATTTGCTTCTTCCTTTTCTCCCAGGCTATATGAGAAATAGATGACTTTGTGAGTCTCCCCACTTCTACCCCCAAACTCCCTTAGAAAACTCTGTGTTAGAATATGTCACTGTCTTGGAAATGCAACAATATACCCACAACCTACTGTGTAGTGGTTAAGAACATGGGCTTTCTAACAGATACCTATATTCAGTTATCAGCTTATTACTTGCTACCTATGAGACATAGAGCAAGCGGACTTACACTCTTTACAATCCCCATTTATAGACCACTAATGGGCATCTACCCATGTGTTCGTTGAAAGGATTAAAAGAGATAATACATGTAAAATATCTTTCATTATCAGTGACTGAAACTCATTAAAATCTCAATTTTAATTGTTGTAGTGTCATCTTTCCAGATCATTCTCTCAAATCCAGTGACTATCCAAATAAAACACACACTTCACAATCCCTCATCTCCTTCAGATCCTTTGCCCTCATTAATCAGCTTAAATTTCATCATGACTCCTTCACACACACCCTCCTTTGTCCTTCTGTCACTTCATTCTATTTGGCAAAATTACAACCCAGTTAAATCCAACTCCCCCCCTATTCTACACCAGCACCTTAGCAGCAAAACAGGGCTAAAGGAAAACTCACAGCCATATTTACTGGTTCCATTTTAAATTCATGTTCACAAATCTTAAACAGCTCTTCTGTGTTACCCAGGAAATCAAATTTAGGCCTCTCCCAAACTATTCAAATCTCTACCTCCTCAAACTTCAATACCTGTTTTCCATACTTGCTCAGCTGATGACTTTACTTATTTCAAATTATTTGTGAAGTCATAAAATAATAATCCACCAACATCTGTGTAAACGGCTTTCTTTTCGGTTAACAATTGGTCTGTCTGTGTTCTGGTCAAACTGCTAATGATGCATTAGATTATATTTCCTCTCAACTACTGAAGGGCATCATACTAGCAACTTCAATTTTTTTTCTTCCTACTCCATTATTCCCAACAGCATATAAAAATGCTGTATTTCACCAAGTATTAAAAATGATAAAACTTTAAACTACAATTGCCATTATTTCTTTGCCACCCTCAAAAAGAGCTATGTTCACTATTGCCAATTCCTCTTGTCACATTATCTCTTGAACCCTTTCACGCAATGTTTTCGTTGCTACCATTCCACCAAAGCTGCCCTCCATCAAAGTCACCAATGACCTTCACATTGCTAAAACGAGCAGCAGAATCTCAGCCTACTTGACCAATTAGGAGCATTAGACAGCTGTCAACTCCCACCTTAAAGTACTTCATTCTCTTGGCTTTCACAGTATCACTCTCCTGGTTTTTCTTCTTCCTCACCATCTTCTCAGTGGCCTTTCTACTCTTTTCTTTTTTATTTCTTTTTTTTTTGAGATGGAGTTTTGCTCTTGTTGCCCAGGCTGGAGTGCAATGGCATGATCTCAGCTCACCACAACCTCTGCCTCCCGGGTTCAAGCGATTCTCCTGCCTTAGCCTCCCGAGTAGCTGGGATTACAAGCATGCGCCATCAAGCCCAGCTAATTTTGTATTTTTAGTACAGATGGGGTTTCTCCACATTGCTCAGGCTGGTCTTGAACCCCCGACCTCAGGTGATCCACTTGCCTCGGCCTCTCAAAGTGACGGGATTATGGGCATGAGCCACCGTGCCCGGCCGGCCTTTCTACTCTTTATTCTACCTTCCAAATGCTGGAGTACCCCAGGACCCAGGTCTTGAATGTTTTCTCTTTCTACACTTACTCCTTGATGACCTCATCTAATCTCATTGCTTTTAAAATACCATTTAGGTGCTAATGATTCCCCAATGTACTTTTCTCACCTTGATCACTTCTCTAAATTCCAACTAGTTTTTTCCAACACCCTAATACCTAAACTTAGATTTTTAATAGAGGTTATCAAAATTAACATAACAAAATCTTAGTTAATGAGCCCGCACTCCATTCCTCCTTCCGTCTGTCCTAGAGTCCAGCCATTTACCATCTGCACATTTACTATCTGCACTACTAACACCTGAACCAAGCCAACACTGGCTGTCATCTGGCTTACTGCAGTAACTCTATTTCAGAACAGCCAGAGTGACATTTTAAAAACATTGTCATTGTACACAATGGTTAACTAAAAAACAACAAAAAAACCCTCATAAGTCAGATCTTGTCATTCACATGCTCAAAACCCTCCGATGGCTTATTCTGCTCACAGTAAAGGCCAAAACTCTTACATTTACCTACAAGGCCCTTATATTATCTGACCCACTCTTATTTATCCCTTCCTTCTGAGCTCTATCTACTCACTCCATGACACACTAACTTCATAGCTAGTCCTTCAACATGTCAGGCATGCTATTTCGAGGCGTTTATAACAGCTGCCTAGATCATCCTTCCCCATTCCTCAAGATACATGTATCTGTCATCTCATTCAATTTTGTGGGCTCAAATTCCCAAATTCAAATTACTGAAGATTACTCTGACCATCCCACTGAAAATTATATCCCCCTCCAACTCTTCCCATCATCCTAATTCTGCCTTTTCTTCTTTTTCCTCTTTCCACTTTTCCTCTTCTACTAAGCCATAAAAATTACTTATTTAATATGTTAATTATGTCTTCCCGCCATGTGAATATGAGCTACACAAGGGCAAGGATTTTTGTCCATTTTGTTCACTGCTATATTCTGAGCACCTAAAACAGTGTCTGAAACATTAAACACTTAAGACATTACAGCTTTTTAGCTAACACATAAAACTAACCTCTTAGTGAACTGCCATCTGACTGGAATGATTTGTTGTTTTCCTTTTCTTCACATAGGTAGGTATGCTGCAATTTTTTTTTTTCAACTCTGTTAGGAGTGAAGGTTTCATTATTTCCACTTTTCTGTGGTTCCAACAAACTACTGTTTCTTGATGGCTGTTCTTGCTTGTCACGCAGTACTTTTTCTTTCATTCTTAGAAATATTTTTCCTGGTGATTCATAGTTTGCTTTATTTTTTAATCCATCCTTGTTGGGCTTTATAGCACTGATATCAAGAGAACTGTTAGAGGTAGTAGCCTCTGTTAGCATAGTTGATTGAAATATATTTTTATTGTTAAAAGTTGTCATTTTTAGGAACTGATTCTTTTTATAGTCATTCAATTTTAAGGAGGAGTTCTGATATTTCACCAAATCTTTTACAGGAGTAAGTGTGCCTGATGGAATGCTGTCAAAAAAGATTGCATCCATGGGTAGATTTCTCCTTTGAGAAGATGCCTCTGGAGGTAAGTAAATTCTTGAATGTTTCAAAGGTGTTGCAATCATCTTGACCAGAGAGTAGCAACCAAGTTCTTCTAACAGAAAATTCACTTAAGCGCAATTTTCAGATAGAACTTCAGAAGGGATCCACAGAAACCTGTAGTTCAACGTAAAATCAGCCTTTATCATGCTTTGGTGCAGAAAATGTTTAAAGTTTATTTGCTTTCCACAACATTATACTAATTAAAATGTTTAACTGGTTCATAACAATACTAGATAATCTATAGCTCACAAATCAGACTAAGATTTTATTTTCGTTAAAGTCTCCTTAACAAAAGAGCTGGGTGTGATGGTGTACACGCCTGTAGTCCTAGCTACTTGGGAGGCTGAGCAGGGAGGATCACTTGAGCCTGGGAGGTCAAGGCCACAGTGAGTCATGATTGTGCCACTGCATTCCAGCCTGGGTGACAGAGCAAGACCTTGTCTCAAAATAAAATAAAATAAAATAAAACAAAATAAAAGATACATGCATATGGCACTACATTAGGTTACAAAAGATAAAGTTCCACAAATATAATTTTTCCCTTTAGGCAGTTAAATTTTAAGGCAGCAACTACAAGATCTATTCTAATAAAAGCTAAAAAAATACTATTCAATTAGTTAATAATACCCAATCCTGATTTTTTATGCTCCAGAGCATTTACATTTTAAGGTCTTAGTTGAAAAATCCTCAAATAAATGGTAAATTGTTTTCATTCTGATTTTTTTTAATGTAGTGCTATTTAGAATTTTTAGCAGAAATACTGTACTTGAGTTTATGTAGTTTTAGTCTTGTTTCTTTCTTTTTTTTTTTTTTTGGAGACAGAGTTTCCCTCTTGTTGCCCAGGCTGGAGTGCAGTGGTGATCTCAGCTCACCACAACCTCCGCCTCCCAGGTTCAAGCAATTCTCCTGCCTCAGCCTCCTGAGTAGCTGGAATTGGAATTATGTATGCACCACCACACCCGGCTAATTTTGTATTTTTGCTAGAGACAGGGTTTCTCCATGTTGGTCAGGCTGGTCTCAAACTCCTGACCTCAGGTGATCTGCCTGTCTTGGCCTCCCAAAGTGCTGGGGTTACAGGTGTGAGCCACCGCGCCCGGCCACAACTTGTTTCTTATGTATAAATTTTATTATTCACACTTAGAAATTAAGGTTCTAGGTAAGGAACCATATAGTTGCATTAACTAATATTTGGTAAATAAATAAAATATTTCAATCCAAGGAGCCTGGAACTTACTAGTCTAGATTTACAGCATCTCTTATAGCTGAATTTATAACTATTCCAATTAGTTAACATCATATAAACATAAAAAAAAACTATCACAGAAAATTCTAACATAGCCAGACCAAAAAATATCAAGTATCTTTATCTACAGCAACTTCTGTGAGAAATAAGCAATTAATATACAAAGTATTATTTAATCCAATAATTTATGATAATAGAGAAAAAAAGAAGGAAAATATTCCTAAATTACAACAGCCAACAAAGAAGGCTATCTTGGGAGTCTGGAGTTCCTAAAAACCACTATAATTCTTTCATAGCATACGAATCCTGCAAATACATATTAACGCATGCATGTATATGTTTATGATGTGCTAGTTCCAGGGGTTCTGTATTAGAAGTTATAATATTAGCTGTTCACTTCATTTGTTTTATTTTTGAGACAGTGTCTCTGTCACCCAGGCTGGAGTGCAGTGGTGTGATCAGGGCTCCCTGCAACCTCGAAATCCTGGGCTCAAGCAATCCTCCTACCTCAGCCTCCAGAGTAGCTGGGACCACAAGTGTGTGCCACTGCACCTCAGCTATGTTTTTTTTTTTTACTTATTTGTTTGTTTGTTTCTGAGAGGGAGTCTTGCTCTGTTGCCCAGGCTGGAGTGCAGTGATGCGATCTTGACTCACTGCAATCTCCACCTCATGGGTTCAAGCAATTCTCCTGTCTTAGCTTCCCAAGTAGCTGGGATCACAGGCACATGCCACCACACCCGGCTAATTTTTGTATTTTTAGTAGAGACGGGGTTTCACCATATTGGTCAGGCTGGTCTCCTGACCTCAGGTGATCCACTTGCCTCAGCCTCCCAAAGTGCTGGGATTACAGGCATGAGCCACCTGAGTTATGTTTTTTTTACATTTTTTTTGTAGAGACAGGGTTTCCCTATGTTGCCCAGGTTAGTCTCAAACTCCTGGGCTCAAGTGATCCTTCTGATTTGGCCTCCCACAAGTGTTGGGAATACAGGAGTGAGCCACCATGTCTGGCTTAGCTGTTCATTTCAAAGAAAGGCAATAAAGCTATACAATCTCTCAAAATCAAAAATGAATAAACTCAGCTGAGCACAGTGGCTCACGCCTGTAATCCCAGCACTTTGGGAGGCCAAGGCAGGAGAATCACTTGAGGTCAGGGGTTCAAGACCAGCCTGGCCAACACGGTGAAACCCCGTCTTTACCAAAAATGTAAAAATTAGCCGGATGTGGTGGCACATGCCTGTAGTCCCAGCTACTCAGGAGGCTGAGGCAGGAGAATCACTTGAACCTGGGAGGCGGAGGTTGCAGTGAGCTGAGATCGCACCACCACTGCACTCCAGCCTAGGCGACAGAGTGAGACTCCAACTGAAAATAATAATAATAATAAAAATAAACTGGAAGACTGCAAAGCAAAATGGCAAAGAATGTTCAGGTTTACACAATCTCAATTCCTCAGAGCCTAATGAAATGCTAAACAGAAAGTAAAAAATGCAAATAAGCGAGCAGCACTGAAAACAGAACCAACCCGTAATGGACATGCAGAACTGTCTTCATTTAAAGTCAGATAATTGTGGTCACATTGAAAGGCTCCAAGAACGAAATCAGAGCTTTCTGTTTCCTAATGTCCCTGCCCCCAATTCAGGCAAGTAGTAGGATAAAGGTGATTAGCCAAGATTCTGAAAAAATCCTCAAATTCCACTTCCCCTCCCAAAGACACAGAAAGTTGCTCTAGGAGACCTTTTTCCCACCATGTGATAAACAGCAACTCAATATAAGCCAAGAAAAAAATCGTCTACAATTTCCTCTGACCACAGAGGCTCTGCAGAATAGATAAACAAGAAAAACCACTGGGTCTAGATAATCCAGGACACATCTGAAGCTCCATTTCCTTCCTAGTCAAAACAGCAAAACAAAGAAATCAGCCTCTGATGAAACACAGACATTGGTGGAGATTTAGTAACTAGCAACCCTCAAGTGGAGGAAAGAACAGCCTGTCCTGAAGCCAAGCACATTTGTTGACCTAACAGATGGAGGTCACTAACAAGAAATTGTTAGTTCCTCTCAGACTGGAGAAAGTATGTTTCCGTTTTCATTAACTGCTTAAAGTTGTTTGGAAAAATCTAATCCTTAAGACTTATTCTAAAAACTAACAAATGTTGATGTACTAGGGAAAAAAAAATTGTTTTCAACATAAAGACATGGGAATGGGAAAACCATTGGATGAAAGGGCTGGCCAGGCCGCGTGCGGTGGCTCACGCCTGTAATCCCAGCACTTTGGGAGGCCAAGTGATCACGAGGCGAATGACGGCGAATCACGAGGTCAGGAGATGGACACCATCCTGGCTAACACGGTGAAAACCGGTCTCTACTAAAAATACAAAAAATTAGCCGGGCGTGGTGACACGCGCCTGTATTCCCAGCTACTTGGGAGGCTGAGGCAGGAGAATGGAGTGAACCCGGGAGGCGGAGCTTGCAGTGAGCTGACATCGCGCCACTGCACTCCAGCATGGGCGAGACATCAAGACTCTGCCTCAAAAAAAAAAAAAAAAAAAAAAAAAAAGGGCTGGCCATAAGCATTTATAGTACAGTCATGCACTGCATAATGACATCAAACCACATACACAGTGGTCCCATAAGATTATTTTGGTGTACCTTTTTTTTAACTTATTTTTACTGTACCTTTTCTATATTTTGGTATGTTTAGATACACAAATACTTATCATTATGTTACAACTGCCAACAGTATTCAGTAAAGTAACATGCTGTACAGGTTTGAAGCCCAGAATAGGTTATAATATATAGCCTGGGTTTTTATAAGTACACTCTATGATATTGGCACAATGACAAAAATTACCTGATAATGTATTTCTCAGAACGTATCCCAGTCAGTTACAAGTGACACATATAAACACAGAACTGAAGCTAAACAATTATGTATATGATCCTGAATGTAACTACTCCTCCTCCTCCCAAAAAACATGGAAAGTTCTTGTAAGAATTTACTGTAGTGGTAGCAGTAATAACTATTACTATGGAATGGGTCAAAAATCCCAGAGCACACTAACCAAAACTGGGACATAGAATTAGGGGGAAAATAGAATTTTAAGTTAACAGGCAAATGATACACTTGAAAAAAATACTCAGCACATATGACAAAGGGCTAATTTAAATAACATTCAAAGAGACCTAATAAATCAACTTTAAAAAATATACAAAACAGAAAATGGTCATGGGACATGAAAGGTGATTAATAGAATACAAAAGGCCAATAAACGAGTTGTGACACCTGATTTTACTAATAAATGGAGATGCAAACTAAAACAGTGAGATTTCTTTTTCATATCACATTGGTAAATATTAATTTCAAAATGCAAGTATGCATACTATTGACACGGAAATTCCACTTCTAACTTGTTTTTTCCTATAGAAACATCTGCGTAAGAATGCAAATATATATGTACCATAATTGCCGATATTTACTGAATATTTACATGCCAGCCACTATATAATCTAACAGTAACTCTAAAGAGTTAAGTACTGTTATTACTCCCAATTTGAAAAAAGAGAAATTAAGGTATAAGGTGGTTAAGTAAGCTGCCCAAGGTCACTTGACAATAAGTGAGAAAGAGGAACCGATTCCACCCGACTCCATAGCTTCAGTTATTTACCAACAGGCAACAGTCTACACACCCACTACACAAGGAAGTTCACTGCAGCATAAAATGAAATTAAACAACCCAGATGTCTACCAATAAAGGACAAAATAAATCCCGCCACATCCATACAATTTACTCTATGTATTCAATAAAAAGATATATATGTACTTATATGGAAAAGTATCCAAGAAACATTAAATTGAAAAAGAAAGTAACAACATATAATTGCATTTGTGTAAAAAAATTTTTAAGTAAATAAATAAAACACATATAGGCATAGAGAAAAACTCTCGAAGCAGTGAACCAAATTGTAAACAGTGTTTATCTTTGAAGGCCAGGATGAAGTGGCCTACCATTTTCTTGAACTCCTGAGCTCAAAAGATCCACCCGCCTCGGCCTCCCAAAGTGTGGGATCACAGGCGTGTGCCACCGCGCCCGACCATTTTCTAAATAATTTTATTAACATCTAAAGATGTTTGCAACAAGCATGCAATTTAACCAGAAGAAAACATAAGCTGAATGATCAACTGCTTCTATAGCCCTGTGGGTCCTGGGCTCCCAAGGGGAAGAGTTGGGTACTGAGGAATACAATTTTCCCACTTGGTATTCTAAAAAAAAAAAAAAAAAAAAAAAGTTATTTTAGAACAAAGACCTAGAACGCTCACCATCGAAATAAATTTGAGCAATCGTGTTCTACTCTCTTAAGTACAGTAGACACGCAACAAGTAAACATCGAGTGCGAAGTATCAAATCCGTACCAAAGCCAGAAATCTACAAAAAAAATAAATAAAACCGCGTGAGCCGAGATGCTTAAAGGGCAGACGCCCACCATCTGCGGGGACCCGCGGCAGGAGGTTAGCGGAGGGCGCGGGGAGGACGTACCTTGGATGAAGAGCCTGGCAGGGAGAGACTGCCGCAGTTCCGGCTCGGCTCCGCGCGGAGAGAGGGCCGCACGCCGCCGGGCTCGCGCCTCAGGCCCACGGTGGATCCTGCCCGCGGCGGCCAGGCGCCAACCGACGCTTACCTCCTCCGCGACGTTCTCTAACACACAAAACACTTCCGCAATTCAAATTTGAAGAGCCCGCCCTCCAGCCAGCCCGGGATTGGCACGCTCGGGAATTGCGCCACCGTGCGTCTCACAGGGACGCAAGAAAACTGCAGGCGGCCTCTGCACTCCGTGGACGGCAGTGTGTCCACAAAAAGTAGGCGACCCTAAGCTGTCACAGGCAGGGGGCGAGCTCCTCTAGTTGTCTTCAAAGTTCGTTTCGTCTTCGTAGGGCACGCGCCCACCCTGAATCCCGCCTTTCCTCTCGTGAAGCTCTGCCGGGACAAGGCTTACGTGGGACGACGTGGGACGCCGTGGGCCGCGAGCGCGCCCCGGCGCTACTGCGGCTAAGTTTGGCCTTTCCTGGCTGCCGTCCTCCCCTACAGGCTGTGCGCCGTAGCGGCTGTTATCCTTCTTTTCCGTCTCAGGAAAACAGCGTGCTCGGTGGGTTTGAGAGAACTTCTGTTTTTCTCTCCTCCATGTTTGAGGCGGAGAAAGAACATTTTGTTCTTGAGGTGATGATGGATTGAATGTAAAGTTACGCACAAAGTGGGATGTTTAGTTGGAACTGTTCCCTCAGGAAATACGATTTTTTGGGCGTGGGGGACAGGGTCTCGCTCTGTCGCCTAGGTCTGAGTGCAGTGGCGCAATAACGGCTCACTGCAGTCTGGAACTCCAAGGGATCTTCCCACCTCAGCCTCCGAGTAGCTGGAACTACAGGCGCGCGCGACCATGCTTGGCTTATTTTTATTTTGTTGAGAGGAGGTCTCACCATGTTGCCCAGCCTAGTCTGGAACTCCTGGGTTCAAGCGATCCTCCATCTCGGCCTCCCAAAGTGCCAGGATTACAGGCAACCGCACCGAGCCAGGAAGTGATTAATTTTTTATAAGTCACCTCACATTCTAGAAACATTAATCTCGACAACTCTAGGTTGCTGTAAGCAGCTTGTGACAGTGGCCCCCAGACTGCGTCCCGCTTTAGACTGCACCCAGTGAATCTCCACTCTAACCACCGCGGAGTGACCGGGTGTATTCTTCGCCTTGTATAGGGCACATTGGTTCAGTCTTGAAAGTAGAGAAGGGGAAGCCAGGGTAGTAAGGTGTGTTCTCAGCCCTGAACCCTGTCCAACTCCAGTCCTGCATGAAGTCTGTCCTCTTCCCCCCATCCGCATTTGTGACAACAGAGCTTCTTTTTATTTTATACTTCCATCTAAGAAAATTAGTCAACTTCTAGTCACATACCACATTTCCCCATTAAGAGGCTTTACTGAAAAGGTGATAATTTTTTTTAAAGTGACTTTTGCAGTCCCTTCTAAATCCTGCATGTACTAAATTTTGTACACACTGAATAATCAAAATCCAAAATATAAATTTAAAACATCCACGTGAATGCAAATAAGGAAAAACAGTTGGAGGTAGGGGGAAAGGAAGCAAACTTACCTGGATAAAATGAAGTTTGTTTCTTGTACACCATAATGAGAAAATGGTTGGACATGGATTTGCACTAGTTTTTTGGGAAAAACCCGCCTTAAAACAGGTTAAATGGCATGTATGAAATATACTTTCATAGAGGAAGTTTGAAGGGATGGTCATTCAGATTTTAAAGCACCTGAAATTGAGGTATAGGACGTTTCTGTGGCCTGATGAAGATGGCCGTGGCTCACACATTTAGACAAAATAGGAACCCTGAAGTATTAACAGCAGGCACTCAGAAATGCACACTTTTTTTAAATTAGCCACTTCTCATGCAAGAAGGAAGTAGTATGTAGTATGTCCCAACGTGAATGGCCACAGGAATTTACATAAGATGACTAGTAATTTTCCAAGCAAAATTGGATTAAACAGTTTGTGGATAAGAAAGTGTGATGAGAAGGCCTAGAGGCCAAGGGACAGTACCTCTGTCCCTTAAATGGCAACATGCTGTAACCGCCCAAGGGGTTCAGCTTGCGTGCTGCCTGGACAGAGCTGATTGATCAAGACAAGTAAATTGCAATGGAGAAAGAGTAATTGACGCAGAGCCGGCTGTGCAGGAGACTAGTGTTTTATTATTACTCAAATCAGTCTTCCCTGAGCTTTTGGGGATCAGAGTTTTTGAGAATAATTTGGTGCGGGGAACCCAGTGAACTAGAGTGCTGATTGGTCAGGGATGAAATCATAGGGAGTAGAAGCTGTCTTGTTGCGCTGAGTGTTTCTGGTTTGGGGAGTCACAAAATCAGATGAGCCAGTTTATTGATCTGGGTGGTGCCAGCTGATCCCCTAAGTGCTGGGTCTGAAAAATAAGCACTGATCTTGGGAGCAGTTTAAGGAGGGGCAGAATCTTGTAGCCTCCAGCTGCATGACTCCTAAACCATAATTTCTAATATTGTGGCTAATGTTCTACAAAGGCAATCCAGTCTCTAGGCAAGAAGGAGGTCTGCTTTAGGTAAGGGCTATTACCGTCGTTGTTCGAACTATAAACTACAAACTAAGTTTCTCCGAAAGTTAGTTCAACCTACACTCAGGAATGAACAAAGACAGCTTGGAGGTTAGAAGCAAGATGGAGTCAGTTAATTTATATTTCTTTCACTGTCCCAGTCATAATTTTGCAAAGGCAGTTTCAGTGCTGACCAGGGTTGGCCCTCTTAAGTTTTTGTCCGCTCGGAGGGGAGACCATAATGAGAAAATGGTTGGACATGGATTTGCAGTTCACAGCCACCTGGGATAATCTGTCCCATCCTAGGCCTATACCTCATGGGAACACATGCGGACCCATGTAGGGTCCAAAAAAACGGACATGAAAGGAAGAGACAGAAAGCTTCACACTGTGTGCGAGTTGCTACCAAGGCATCTGGGCATGCTTAGCCTGGAGGAATATTCCCAGGACCGTGAAAAGTTGTAGCAGTACTTTTGGAGAAAGTAGAAAAACGATGTTTCCTCAAGGCCAAGGGTTCTCAAGCAGGAAAAGTTTTGCCCCCCTTGGGACAATTGGCAATGTCTGGAGACATTTATAAATGTCACAATTAGGGAGGGTACCAGTGGCATCTTGTGGGTAGAGGACAGATATGCTACTAAACGTCATAGTGTAATGGTGGGGTGGTCAGCCCCCCCAACATTACAAAGGATTAACTATTTTAAAATATCAGCAGTGCCATGGTTGAGAAATTCTACTCTTGGCAGATATAGCCCTGAAACAGGATTTCAGCCCCCTCTCAGTCTCTTAGCTGGGTGCCCTTATGTAAGGCACAAAGTAAAAGCACTACTCCCCTGTATAGGCTACAGGAGGGAGTCAGTGAGGAAGTTACCCAGGTTTTGTGACAGGAGGACCCTTCAGTGAGAAAGGCTGCCAAGGAAATTGCTATGTGATGGAGACTATACAAACCCATAATCATATTACAAATTGTGATAAGTGTTATGAGGATATATCAGTTCAGATCACCCAGGAAGCTGATGCCAAATTGGAATTAGGATTATTGGGAAATAGGTCCTGTGAAAGACAGGGGGAGGAAGAAGAACTGGACCTGGTAAATCTTCAGATCTTGATACAGATCTGACAGGAAAGACTGATGAAAGTGGAATTGGGTAGGTGCAGTCTAAGAATGCAGTAGAGATTTGACAAAGTCCTGGCTGACTCAATAGGAAGATTTGGGGTTGCCCATCAGAGAAGTCCTGTAGTGGGCAGGCATGGCCAGGCCCTGGTATCTGCCAGACTGGAGGCTGCCTGGGAAGAACATGGCCTTGGCACAAAGGTTTTAACAGATCTCAAAGGCTTTGCAGCCAGAAGCTGTCAGCTAACTGCACTCCTCACAGCTCAATGACTTTTTTTTTTTTTAAGAAAAGATCAGAATTGCATGTTTCCATACCTGCCACAGAAGAATAATTAAAAGAGTGTAGCAGCAGGATTTTATTTTCAGGGGCTTTCCATTTTTTTTTTTCAACCCACAGAAATATTGTACATTGTAACCTAATAAATACACAAAACTCAATTAAACAAAAAGCTTTAAAAGCATTACTTAACATTACTCTGCAGTGTGTGCTGTTATTTTCTGTTTCCTCTTTAAGAAAACTTCCTATGGTGTATGATTATAATACAATATGAACATTTTCATGTTTCAGCATGGTCAGGGCTTTTAATTAAAAAATTAAGGTAAAATTCACTTAAAATAACCATTTTAAAGTGTACAATTCAATGACATTTAATGCATTCACAATGTTCTGCAACCACCACCTGTAAAACATTTTTTATCATCCTAAAAGGAAATCTCATACCCCTTAAGCAGTCACTCTCTCTTCTCCCCTCCCCACAGTCCTAGGCAACCACCAATCTTCTTCCTGTCTCTATGAATTTACCTATTTGGATATTTCATATAAATGGAATCATACAATATTACAATATGGACCTTTTATGTATAGCTTCCTTCACAGTTTTTTTCTGAGGTTTATATATCAAACATTGTACGTTGTAGATTAGTACTATATTCCTTTTTGTGGCTAAACAGTATTCCATATTTGTGTGTGTGTGTGTGTGTGTGTGTGTGTGTGTGTGTGTGTATACCACATTTTATTTATCTGTTCCTCCATTGACATTTGGGTTGTTTCCACCTAAATCTGTACTACCTTAGTTTGGATTGATACCGACTTAGTTTCAACAGCATACAAAAACTCTGCCCCTAAACAGCTGAGTCCTCTCCTGTATGTTTCTATTATTACCGATTGCATCTATATACATTGTGTGTTCATTAACATAGATTTGTAATTATTTTATGCACTTGTCTTTTAAATCATATAAAAAAAGGGAACTACACACCAAAAACATAGCGATCCTGGCTTTTGTATTTACTGATGTAGTTATATTTATCTAACTTCCTGATTTCTTCTTAGAGCTTTTAGTTACCATCTAGTTTTCTTTCATTTAAGCCTGAAGAACTCCCTTTAGTATTTCTTATAGTATAGGTCTACTTGTGACAAACTCCTTCAGCTTTTATTTATGTGCTAATGTCTTAATTTCTCCATTGTTTTTGAAGGACACTTTGCTGAATATAGAATTCTTGGTAGATAGTCTTTTTCTTTCAGCACTTTGACTATGTTATCCCACTGCCTTCTTGCCTACATAGTTTCTGATGAGAAATCAGATGTTCTTATTATTGAGAATCACTTGTATGTGACAAATCTTTCCTCTCCCTACTTTTAAGATTATTTTTTTGTCTTTGTCTTTTGACAATTTGATTATAATGTGTCTCAGTGTGGAACTGTTTATATTTATCCTTCTTGGAGTTTGTTGAGATTCTTGGGTGCATAGGTTCCTGTCTTTTACCAAATCTGGGCAGCTTTTGGTTATTTCTTCAACATCTTTTTCCACTGTTTTATTTTTCTTCTCCTCTGGGACTCCTGTAATGTGTATGGTGGTACTCTTGATTATTCCCATAGATTTTTAAAGACTCCAATAATTATTCTTCATTTTTTTTCTTTTTTCTTTTTTGTTTTTTGAGACAGAGTCTGGTTCTGTCACCCAGGCTGACAGGCAGAATTATGACTCACTGCCTTATGAACTCCTGGGCTCAAGAGGTCTTTCCACCTCAGCCTCCCGAGTAGCTCAAACTACAGACACATACCGCTATACCCAGCTAACTTTCTTTTTTTTTTTAATTTTTGTAAAGACAGAGTCTTACTATGTTGCCCCGGCTGGTCTTGAACTCCTGGGCTCAAGTGATTCTCCTGTCTCAGCCTCCCACAATGCTGAGATTACACGTGTGAGCCACCGCGCCTGGTCTTTCTTTTTTCTTTATACTCCTCAGTCTGGATAATTTTGATTGTAGTCAACAGTTGTAAGTTCACTCATTCTTTATTCTGCCTGCTCAAATCTGCTATTGCAACCCTCTAGTAAATTTTCATTTCAGTTATTGTATTTTTCAGCTTCACAGTTTCTACTTGGTTTCTTTTCATAATTTCTATCTTTGTTGATATTTTCTATTGTTAAGACATCATTCTTCTGGTTTCCTTTAACTCTTTGTCTGTGGTTTCCTTTACCTCTCTGAGCATATTTAAGACAGTTGATTTTAAATTTTTGTCTAATATGTTCAGTGTTTGTGCTTCTTTAGGGAGAGCTTATATTAATTTCTTCTGTAAATAAACCATACTTTCTAGTTTCTTTGCATGCTTCATAATGTTTTTGCTGGAGACTGGACATTTGAATATTAAAATATGCTAACTCTGGACATCAGATTCTTTTCTCTTCTTAGGATTTGTTGTTGTTGTTATTGCTTCCTGTGAAATATAGTTGTTTGCTTGTTTAGTGACTTTTCTATATGATCTTTGTAAAGTCTGTATTCTTTGTCCTGTGTAGTCTCTGATGTCTCTGTTCCTTTAGCTTGTGTTCAGGGGTGCTTTGATAGATATTTTCCTGATCACCAGGAGCTATACTAGAATAGAATAAAGTAATAAAAGAAAAGAAAGAAACAACAACAACAAAAAAACCCTCTTCCAACCTTTGAAGATTGGCTGTGTGTTAGAGCATGCTTTCAGTACTTAGCGAGGCCATTTATAACACTGCCTAAGCCTTCACTACCTGCTTGTGCTGAGCCCAAAGATAAGCCAGAAGTAAAAGCTTAGGGTCTTTTTAGATTGTTTTTGAACATGCATCCTGTCCTAGGCACGTGCATAGCTTCTAAATTCCTCAGTATATGGAGACACTTTTGAATAATTTCCCAGAGAAACTCTACCCAGCTTTTCCTTGCAGGCTTTCACTGCATCTATTATTTGCCTCAATTGTAATTCTTTGTCCTAGGTGGCAGCATGTTGTCCATTTGTCTTACAATGTTTTTGAGGAATGTCTTTTGTGTAGCTGTTTTTTTTTTCACGCTGAATAGGTTTCAAGTTATGTAAAACAAAGTCAGGTGCCTTCTGTCATTCTTTCAAGTAGTACTCTCTGATGGTAAATTTTATGTGTCGATTTGACTGCATCATGGATTGCCAGATGTTTGGCTAAACATTTTTTTCTTAGTTTGTCTGTGAGGGTGTTTTTGGATGAGATTCATTTTTGGATTGGACTGAGTAAAGCAGATTGCTCTTCTCAGCATGGATGAGCCTCATCCAGTCTGTTGAAGGCCTTAATAAAATAAAAGGCTGAGTAAGAAAGAATTCTTTCTTTTGGCCAGAATATGTTTGAGCTAGGACTTTAGTCTTCTGCCTTTGGACTCATTCTTGGACTTGAACTTACAGCATTGGTTCTTCTGTTTCTCAGGCCTTCGTACTTGGTGATATGGTTTGGCTGTGTCCCCATCAAAATCTCATCTTGTGTTGTCGTTCCCATAATCCCCACATGTCATGGGAGGGACCTGATGGGAGGTAATTGAATCATGGGGGCGGTTACCCCCATGCTTGTTCTTGTGATAGTGAGTTCTCATGAGAGCCAATGGTTTTATAAGGGCTCTTCTCACTTTTGCTCAGCACTTCTCCTTGCCACTGCCATGTGAAGAAGGATGTGTTTGCTTCCCATTCCACCATGATTGTAAGTTTCCTGAGGCCTCTCCAGCCATGCTGACCTGTGAGTCAATTAAACCCCTTTCCTTTATAAATTACCCAGTTTTGGGTATATCTTTATTAGCATTGTGAGAACAGACTAATACACTTGGACTGGAACTATACCATTGACTCTCCTGGGTCACTAGTTTACTGATGCAGATCTTGGATTTCTCAACCTTCCATACTTCAATGAGCCAATTCCTTGTAGTAAATCAATCTCTTTCTCTTTTTTTTTATTCTCTCTCTCTTTCTCTCTCTCTCATTCCCTCTTTCCTGTTGGTTGTGTTTCTCTGGAGAATCCAGACTAATACACTGCCAAATAAGTTAGAACAGACAAACACAATTCTCTAGGCATAAGGGCTGTGCTCCCTCCACAACCAGGGACCAAGGTCCCACACTGGAAATGGGTGCTGTCTTCGAGACTGCTGCCAAAGGTGCTGAGATGCTGAAGAAAGCAAGCTGAAAAATCCCGTTCTTCAGAAAGAAACATTTAGTAGGACTTATGAACAGAAGCAATGTCTTGGGTGGGCATGAGATGGTGGATCCCTCTACCTGCCCTCCAGAAAATATCCTTCGTAAAGCAAGCTTTTAGGGTAAAGATTTGTGTAGCTTGTCATGCTTCAGACTTTCTTGTGAAACGTGACTACTGGGGAGATTAGATAAGCATCTTTATTTATGCTACAGGGATTGTTTATTTATGAGAAGTTTTCCATGTTACAGGCATTCTTAAAGACCTTGCTGCAGGAGTCATCATGGTCATCATGGTAGTTTCACTTCAAAGTGGCATCACTCTTATCATGCAACAGGCTCTTTTCCTATGGGGGGGGAGGTCAATAAGGGCAATCAAAAATGCTGCAAAGCTTTTGTACAAGAACATTTCCTCTTTTAAATTTTTTAATTGACAAATAGTTATTGTACATGTTCATGGGGTACATGGTGATGTTTTTATACATATAATGCATGGTGATCAGATCTGGTTAATTAGCATATCCATGATCTCAAACATTTATCTTCTTCTGGTGTTGGAAACATTCAGTGTCTTTTTTTTTGCTGTTTGAAATTATATATTTTTTTCTTTTTTCTTTTTTTTTTTTGAGACAGGGTCTCTGTCGCCCAAGCTAGAGTGCAGTAGCACAATCTCGGCTCACTACAGTCTCTGCCTCCCAGGCTCAAAGGATCCTTCCATCTCAGCCTCAGGATTAGCTGGGACAACAGGCACATACCATCATGCCCAGGTAAATTTTGTATTTTTTGGTAGAGATGGGATTTCATCATGTTGCCCAGGCTGGTCTCTAATTTCTAGGCTCCAGCGATCCACCCTCCTCAGCCTCCCAAAGTGCTGGGATTACAAGTGTGAGCCACCATGTGTGGCCTGAAATTATATTCTTAGTAACTATAGTCATCCTACAGTGATATAGAAAACTAGAACTTCTTATTCTTATCTAGCTGTAATTTTATAACCTTTAACAAATCTCTCCTTATCCCTCCCTTCTCCCTATCATTCCCAGCCTCTAGTATCCTGTATTCTACTTTTTACTTCTATGAGATCAAATTTTTTAGCTTCCACATATAAGTGAGAACGTGTGATGTTTAATGTTTTGTTCCTGACTTATTTTTCTTAACATAATGTCCTCCAGCTCCATCTATGTTGTTGCAAATGACAAGATTTCATTCTTTTTTTATAGTTTAATAGTATTCCATTTGTATATACCACATTTTCTTTATCCATTCATTTGTTGTTGAACCCCAGGTGGATTCTAAATCTTGGCTATTGTGAATAATGCTGTAACAAACATGCAAGTACAGTTGTCTCTTAGATATACTAATTTCCTTTCATTTGGATAAATGCCCAGTAGTGGGACTGCTGGATTATATGGTACTTCTGTTTGTAGTTGTTTTAGGAACCTCCATCGTATTTTCAATAGTGGCTCTACTGGTTTACATTTCCACAAACAGTGTTTTAAGAGTTCCCTTTCCTCCACATCCATGCCAGAATCTGCTTTTTTTTTGACTTTTTGATGATAGCCGTTCTAACTGGGGTGAAATAAAACCTCATTGTGCTTTTTATTTGCATTTCCCTGATGATTAGTGATGTTGGGCATTTTGTCATGTGTTTCTTGGCTCTCTCTTTCTCTCTCTCTCTCTCTTTCTCTCTCACTCTTGCTCTTGCTCTGTTGCCCAGGCTGGAGTGCAGTTGCACAATCTCAGCACACTGCAGCCTCCACCTCCCAGGTTCAAACAATTATCCTGCCTCAGCCTCCCAAGTGGCTGGGACTACAGGTGAGTGTCACTATGCTCGGCTAATTTTTGTATTTTTTCCTGGAAGAGACTGGGTTTCACCATGTTGGCCAGGCTGGTTTTGAACTCCTGGCTTCAAGTGATCCACCTGCCTTGGCCTCCCAAAGTGCTGGATTACAGGTGTGAGCCACCATGCCCAGCCTGCCATTTTTATGTATCTTTTAAGAAATGTCTGTTCAGATCATTTACTCATTTGAAAATCAGATTGTATTTTTGTGCTATTGAGGTGTTTGAGTTCCTTGTATATTCTGGATATTAATCACTTGTCACATGAGTTATTTGCAAATATTTTCTCTCATTTTCTGGTTTGTCTTTTCATTCTGTTGATTGCTTTTTAGTTATATATAATCTCATGTATTTATTTTTGCTTTTATTGCCTGTACTTTTGAGGGCTTATAAAATTTTCCCAGACCAATATTCTGAAGCAGTTCACCTATGTTTTCTTCTAGTAGTTTTATATTTTCAGGTCTTCCATTTATGTATTTGATCCATTTTGAGTAGATTTTTGTATAGGGTGAGAGATGAAGTCTAGTTTTATTCTTCTGCATATGGAGATGCAGTTTTCCCAAGACCATATATTGAAGAGACCATCCTTTCTCCCAATGAGTGTTCTTGGCATCTGTGTCAAAGATTAGTTGATTGTAGATTGTAGATATGTGAATTAATTTCTGGGTTCTCTATTCTGTTCGATTGGTCTATGTGTCTGTTTTTATGCCAGTACCATGCTGTTTTAGTTACTACAGCTTTGTAGTATATTTTACAGTCTGGTAGTGTGAAACCTCCAACTTTGTGCTCAGGATTGCTTTGTTTTTTGTGGTTCTATACAAATTTTAGGATTTTTTTTCTATTTCTGTGAAGAATGTCATTGATATTTTGATGGAATCTGCAGATTGCTTTAGATAGTAAGTTGCGCCTTTTTTTTTTTTTTTTTTTTTTTTTGAGACACAGTCTCACTCTGTCACCCAGGCTGGAGTGCGTTGGCACAATCATGGATCACTGCAGCCTTGACCTCGCAGTATAAGTTAACTGCCCCCACCTCAGCTTCCTAAGCAACTGGGATGATAGACATGTGCCACAGTGCCTGGCTAGTTTTTGTATTTTATTTTGGTAGAGACAGAGTTTTGCCATGTTGTCCAGGCTGGTCTGGAACTCCCAGCCTCAAGTGGTCTGCCCACTTTCTTGGTTCAGCATTTTCTTGGTTGCTGTAGACCTTTGGCTATTCTCCAGAGCTATCTTGACTCACTACAACCTCCGCCTCCTGGGTTCAAGTGATTCTTGTGCTTCAGCCACTCAAGTAGCTGGTACTACAGGTGTGCACCACCATGCCCAGCTAATTTTTGTGTTTTTAGTAGAGACAGGGTTTTGCCATGTTGCCCAGGCTGGTCTCAGACTTCTGGCCTCAAGTCATCCCCCACCTTGGCCTTACAAAGTGCTGGAATTGCAGGCATGAACCACCGTGCCCAGCCCTAATCATTTTGTTTTTGATCTCTAATATTGCCATTTAAAGAAAGTTGTATAAGCAAAATCATTATACCTGTAACCTTTTGAGATTGGCGCTTTTTCCCCCCACTTAGTATAATGCCCTTGTATCCAAGTTGTGTGTATCAATAGTTTTGATAGTTTCCTTTTATTGACAGATGTACCCACAATTTGTTTAACCATTCATCTATTGACGGGCATTTTGATTATTTCCAGTTTTTTTTTCTATTACAAATATAACTGTTATGAAAAATCATAAGTAAGATTTTATGTGGACTTAAGTTTCACTTCTCTGGGATAAATGCCCAGGATGGCAATTTCTGGGTAACGTGAGAAGTATTTAGTGTTTTAAAAAAACTGTTAAATTATTTTCCAGAGTGGCTGTACCATTTTGCATTCCTACCAGCAGCAGTATGTGAGTGATCCAGGTTGTTCACATTCTCACCAACATTTGAGTTTTAGAATGATCACTTTGACAGTGTGTGGAGAATTGATTAGAAGTGGATGGCATTCTAGATGAGAATTCTGTCTCAGAAATTTTTGTAGTTGTTATGGTGAGACATGATGAGGGCCTAACCCAAACTCTGAAAGTGGGGATGGGCAGATTGGAGAGAAGTTAAGGGAATGAGTTGACGGAATTAAATGATCAATTTGATGTAGGACTTGGAAGAGAGAAATTTTTAAAGAAAGCCTTCTTGTTTCTGATTTGGGCATTTTGGTGGATAATGGTACCATTTAGAGAAGTAGGTAATACTGGAAGAAGGGTTTGTCGGGGGTTGAGAAGATATGTTTAGTTTTAGGCTTGATCATTTTGAATTTACTTTGTAATCCAAGAGGGACCGACCAGTAGGCAGCATGCTACATAGGTCTGAAAATAGCGTAGTCATTAAGGGAATGGATTTTAGAGTCATTTGAGACGGAGTCATTAAGGGATTCCAAATCTGAGTTCTTTCTCTTACTCTCTGTATATCTATTGGCTAGTTACTTTACCTCCATTTTCTCATTAAATGAGATGGAATCATTGTGAGGCTTAAATAAGGCAACATGTATAAAACACTTAGCACATGTTAGGTACTTAGTATATGGTAGTTGTTGTTATTATTATTACAGATTTGCAATTTAGAAACATTATTTTTTCTCTAATGTCAAATACTACCCAAAAGGCAAATGTAATAAAGGTTAAAGTATACTCTTTGGATTTAGCAATCATGGGGCCTTGGGGACAACAGGTTTGTAGGGCAGAAGCTTGGTTATGGTATCAGAGTATAATCAAGAGGCGAGTGCCTGGAGACAAACACAAAGATATTTGTTCCCCAAGAAATACGTAAAAGGAAGGAGAGAGAAAGAGGTTAGACCAGCTGGGACTAAGGAAATATTTGTGCTGAGATTATTTTTTTTCTTTGAGCAAAGATTAATGAATTGTTAGCCTTTTTTTTTTTTTTTTTGAGACAGAGTCTCGCTCTGTTGCCTAGGCTAGAGTGCAGTGGCATGGTCTCAGCTCACTGCAACCTCCACCTCCTGGGTTCAAGTGATTCTTCTGCCTTAGCCTCCTGCGTAGCTGGGATTACAGGTGCCTGCCACCACACCAGGCTAATTTTTCGTATTTTTAGTAGAGACGGGGTTTCACCATGTTGGTCAGGCTGGTCTCGAACGCCTGACCTAGTGATCCGTCTGCCTCAGCCTCCCAAAGTGCTGGGATTACAGGCGTGAGCCACTGTGCTCGGCCAGCCTTTACAAATGGAGGGAGATTTCTTTTAGAATGACTCGCTGGGAGGAACTATTGGTAGAGATGCACATGAGTTTTGTTTGTTTGTTTATTTGTTTGAGATGGAGTCTCACTCTGTCACCAGGGCTAGAGTGCAGTGGCACGATCTCAGCTCACTGCAACCTCCACCTCCCGGGTTCCAGCGATTCTCCTGCCTCAGTCTCCTGATTAGCTGGGATTATAGGCACCTGCCACTGTGCCTGGCTAATTTTTTGTATTTTTAGTAGAAACGGGGTTTCATCATTTTGGCCACGCTGGTCTCAAACTCCTGACCTCGTGATTCGCCCTCCTTGGCCTCCCAAAGTGCTGGGATTACAGGCTTGAGCCACTGCGCCCGGCCTACACATGAGTTTTTTAGGTAGGGGTCGTCTTCATGTTAAACTCTTCTCCATGGCCTATATTTTTGTCACTGATGTAAGGAAGAGAGATCATTGGCTAAAATTAAGTTAGCAGATATTGAAGTGTTTAATCCTCACAATGATTGCTTGGTGAAAAGAGTATTTAAATTTTGGAACAGCTGTTGTTAGAAAATGGGAGAGAACTGTCTTGAGAGAAACAGAAAGATTGCTATAGTATATTGAGAATCGAGCTAAAGTTGGAGTTGGGATTTGTAGTTGCACCAGTTTACAGGATTGATTGTTTTTATTTCTAATAAATTTTGTAAGGGAAAATATTAATCCAGGCCTAGAGTTATTTTGGAATGGATATAGCAGAATGAAAAGAATACAGAGGAGTTATAAAAATATAGTTAGGTGAGTGGTTCAAATGATAGACTTTTTAAAAAAATTTTTGGATGAATGGTAATAAAAATAAAGGCAAGAGAAGGCTATTAGGAATATTATTACAGAAGGATCAAGAGACAAGAGGTCTTGAGGGCCTTGAAGACAGTAATAATTAATCAAATAGAACTGGAAGGTTTAGAGATAGCCATGTGACATATTAGAGTATAAATGATTCAGAGATATGGCCCATTCCTAGACAGCTTGAAAGTTGATGAAATAGTTATTGATAGTTCAATTACATGTAGGCTGAGGTTGGGGTGATATGGGAGGCCTGGTGGTATTAATAGTAACTATGTCTATAATGCCTATTATAACTAGTATTTTGGTTACAACTAAAAGTGAAGTGGGCTAGGGAGGTGGGGGCATCTATGATTTATATCATGTGACTTTATAAAGTTTATTGTGTTTTCCCATTTAAGTTCATACTAATAGGTACAAAAGGCATACTGAAGCTAGCTTGAATTCAAAGAAATGGAATTCTTTTATTAAAGAGTCTCAAATTATTAGGAGATACATAGGAGATGGCTTGATTTTCCCAGTTCCTGCTTTTGAGTGTGGTATGTCAAATTTCTCTCTCTCTCTCTAAGTAGTGGCTACTTTGAAAATATATTGGCCTGCTCTGCCCCTGCAGATTCCTGCCTCTCAAAGAAATCTCAATATTATATCCCCTTCCCAATCTTGGGGAAAATACCGTAAGTCTCTCTCTACTCCTGCTGCTTCCATCTCCTCTCCATGCTGAGATGACTCCTAGGACATATAATTTTGGGGAAGAAGGAATGAGATGCTAATACTGACATGGTTTTTTTCTTGCTAACTCATCTAGCTTCACAGTGAGTGACTCAACTGCAGTGTTTGTGGGGGTATTTATTATAGGCCAAGAGGGCAGAATGCCCATGTCTAATCTAATATTTGACCTGGGGATAATATCTGGGCCTCTTCAACAACCACCTGGGGTGAGGCCTGAGGTCATGCCTGGTGATACATAAACCTGCTAGTGTTTTTGTTCTTGTTTCTGATTGTTATGCCAATTGACCTAACTTCTGGATCACCTTTCATACTTTGTAGTTTTATTTTTTTTATTTTTGAGACAGAGTCTCACTCTTACCCAGGCTGGAGTGCAGTGGCATGATCTCAGCTCATTGGAACTTCTGCCTCCCGGGTTCAAGTGATTCTCCTGCCTGAGCCTCCCAAGTAGCTGGGATTACAGGTGCCCTCCACCACACCTGGCTAATTTTTTTTTTTTTTGTATTTTTAGTAGAGACGGGGTTTCACCATGTTGCCCAGGCTGGTCTCAAACTCCTCACCTCAAGTGATCTGCCTGGCTCAGCCTCCCAAAGTGCTGGGGTTACAGGTGTGAGCCACCGCACTGGCCAACCTTGTGGTTTATGTTGAAGTTGTCTGCTTATGTGACACCTGCTATCCCACAGCCCTTGATGTCCAATTTAAACAGGCACCTGCTTGACTCTCTAGTCAGCTCATCACCTGCCATATTACCAGCTCCTAGAGCATACTGTATAGTCTGTATAATTTGTTTTAGAATATTCTAAATGTCTCTTTTCAGTAATTTTTTTTTTTTTTTTTTTTTTGCCAGTGAACAGCCCTTCCTTGCTAACAAAAACAGTTAAGCAAGCGATGGCTTTGCTGCACTGAGGTAGGTTCTGACTAGGGCTCTCCTGCAGCTTAGCTCTGATGCCATCTTGTGGTCAAATGGGTATCTACACAGGGAGCCTTTTATTCTGGTTTTGGCTGTTGCCTACTACCATGCTAAGATCAAAGGCAGATTTGCTCTGTTTTTGTTTGTTTGTTTGTTTACGTTTTTCTTTTGCTGTGGATTTGTATTTGGTTTCCCTCATTGGGGGAGGGGAAAACTCAGAGTTCAATGCCCTCTACACTGACCAGTGGGTTGAAGGGAAGCTCTTTCCTTGCACCTCAGGGACAATTTCACCCACATTTCCCACAGCTATTTCCAGCTCAGCATTTTCAGAATAGAACTCTTTCTCATTGTTCCCGCCTCACCCCCTTCCTTCCGCCAGTGAATCTCATTCTTAAATTCTGTCATCTTCTACACTTTATCTCAGTGAAAGGCTGTTTATCCATTGCTAAGTAAGAGGCCCAAGAGCCAATCGGGACTGTTTCCCCCCTATTCCCTCATTCACCTATTCTGCCTCCCAATAGCTGCTAATTTTTTGTCCATTGCCTCCATTCCTTCACCACAGTCTGAATCATGGCCTTCAATATTTCTCATTGAAACCATTGCTGTTGTTTGTCTCTGTCATGTCTTTATGTCTTCCATCTTCTAGCCTTGCCTACATTTTCCTTCATTTTTATTCCAGCATTGATTGAAACTGAAACTTGAAATCCTTCAGTGCCTCTGCAGAGCCTACGGTGTAAACTCCAAGATCCTTGATATGAGTTACAAGATACTCTTTGAGTTGGCATTTGTCTCTTCTGGGCCTACTCTCCATTCACTCCCCACCTCACATGTAACACCTAGTAGCACTTAGTTCCTGGAACACAATTAACTGCTTCATGCCTATGGGCATTTGTTCATGCTTTTCCCTTTTGATTAGAAATAAATCTCTGTAGGCCTTTCTCTTGGGCTTGTTCAGGTGGTCCAGTAGAAGCATCCTGCAAAATTGCCAGAGGGTATGTGACTTTGTGGGCCTATAAGAAACAGATGGATCTGGCCGGGCACAGTGGCTCACGCCTGTAATCCCAGCACTTTGGGAGACTGAGGCGGGCAGATCACCTGAGGTCAGGAGTTCAAGATCAGCCTGGGCAAAACGGTGAAACCCCATCTCTACTAAAAATACAAAATTAGCTGGGCGTGGTGGCATATGCCTGTAATCCCAGCTACTCGGGAGGCTGAGGCAGGAGAATTGCTTGAACCTGGGAGGCACAGGATGTGGTGAGCCGAGATCATGCCACTGCACTCCAGCCTGGACAACGAGCAAATCTCCATCTCAAAAAAAAAAAAAAGAAAAAAAAGAAAAAAAGAAACAGATGGATCACTCAAAGGGGAAATTGCAAAGAGCAATGAAAGGATTCCTTGAAGAGAGTTTAATGAGGGAAACATTACTAAACCTTCACAAACAGGAACAATCAAGAGGTGGTAAACACTCCAGGACTAAAAACAGCTGAAAGTCATTACCTCTCCTAGGCCTAACAGTATACTGGAACCTGGAATGATCTGTAGTTGTGTGTGAGAGGGCGTCCAACAGTTGCTGTATCTGAAAGTAGAGAAGTGCAGTCACTGCCAAAAATTGCAGGGGAAGGGGAGAAAGAGAATAAAAGCTCAAGCCATCTCTCCTTTTACCCCGCAATCTTATGCTGGTGGCTCTCATTGGCTGAGTCCAAATGCAAGCCAGAGGCTAAGGGAGCCTAGCTGATACAGTCCACAGAAGTCAATTTCTCAGAGCCAGGGAGAGAATGGCAGAGAAAGGACCAGGAGAGGCAAACAGAGTATAAATCTGTTAACTGGTGTTCTGTGAGACAAACTGGGGAAGAGGGTTAGCGGTGTCACCTTTTAGTATAAAGACTTTCAATTAATCACCTCTTAATTAATCAGCTGCAAAAGGTGTCCCCAAATTTTGGGCTAAGGAAAGAGGACTGAGAAATGATTTTTTTTTTTTTTAATACAGACTTTCAACCATTTCTTCTGTTTTAAGCTCAACTCTACACTTTGCCTTCAGATGTATCTGGAGCCTCCAATTCCTGAAACTTTCTGGGATTTGCAAAACAAATCAGCTTATTTATTAGCTTACTTGCTCCTAAAAGTGAGGTCTATGATATCTCTTTTCTATTAGGTCAGTTTTCACAAAAATATTTCATTAGAGACACATTTACTATCATGGTCAGGAAACAAATATACACTCTGCTTTAGAGGGAGACTCAACTTTTTATCTTCTAAGATTGTTTTCCATACAAACATCCTTGAAAAGATAGTCTGGAACAAAAGATGTCAGTGCCTCTTCATGAGACATACAGAAACACAAAAGATCATTGGAGAATTGTCTCCCAACATTATGGAGGAGAGACACAGTCAACTCATGGACTGGCCCTTTTTAAAAAGAAGAATAGCATTCTAAATTTCTAGTTGATGGAGCTACCATATCCCTGACTTCAGAAACAGATAGTGAAGTATGCATTATTTTCTAACTCCTTTTCAGGCAATCTGTGTTTCATGAAGCAGAGTGTAAGTGCTTTTCACAGAAAAATTCCATCTGTCTTATACTAAGTATTGTTTATCCCAGATCCAGCATTGAAATATCTATTAGTCTTAGTTTTTGGTCTTGATGTGAGTTTTCACCTTTTTTAGTGGCTTCAAGGGTGTTTAATGCAATGTTGGGAAAAGGTACATAGAAAGAATGTGTAAAGGTTAGCAAAACCCTTTCTCTTTCTGTGTGGACAAAATTTACCTTGGATTAACTTTCTAATTATATTTCCCTAGAAACCTGTAAATGGCAGAATGTGAACTGTGTAACTAGCAATGTTGTTTATAGTAAAAATAATCCTGATTGATAAATTTACCTTGACTAGTTGTGAAGAACTACAAATTCCTGGTGTGAAGCCAAAACTTTGGGCTTTCCTAAATAACTCAATGTCTTTTGTGGGGACCAGGAAGTTATGCCCATGAATGTTGGTTCTTATCTGGAATATGGAGCATCTTATCCAAGATGATGATTGCACATGCCCATAAAGATCTCATTCTCTTCCACTTGAGCTATTATATGGGAGTGGTCAATGAAGACAAGCCTCTGGACTTGTGGATTGCTTTGAGAACCTATATAGTGAGACCT
The DNA here is from genome assembly GCF_028858775.2 of Pan troglodytes. Classification (NCBI taxonomy): domain Eukaryota; kingdom Metazoa; phylum Chordata; class Mammalia; order Primates; family Hominidae; genus Pan; species Pan troglodytes. Next base: position 43,349,475 of record NC_072413.2, read on the forward strand.
ATTCACCTATTCTAGTCTTGTGATTCCAAATGTCTAGATAGACTCAGAGATGAGCAACAGGAGCAACGCTGAACATTAAAAACAAAATTTTTTTTTAAGCAGTTTTAGGTTCACAGCAAAATTGAGAGGAAAGTACAGAGATTACCCATATGCCCCCTGTCCCCACACATGCATAGTCTCTCCCATTATCAGCATCCCCCACCGGGGGTGCTCATATGCTAAAGTCTGATATGCTGAAGTCTGCAGGTGGTGACATGCTGAAGTCGGCTGTTAGAGTACATGGTCCAAGCTATTTGGAGGTGTCGAAGTATCCCCACATCATGGCTGCTTCTTTTTTTTTTTTTTTTTAATCCCAAGTCTCTTACACTTCTGTATCCATTCCATGGGACATAGGTGGATCCTGTGCATTTTGAAAAGGACTGGCCATAGGGAAGAGGTGTGTTCCAGGGGTGTTGTTCCAAGCTTATTTATCCACAGCCGCCTGCAGTTGCTATTGCATCATTTTTTTGGTGCCATTTTGGAAGTAGTCATATGCAGGACTTTTTTGGGGGCATATGAATAGAAATGTATCTCAACATATTTTTTTTTGGACTTCCGTGTATTTTCTTTTATGAATATAAAAACATTCTAAGAATGGATCTATATGTTTTTATCAGACTTCCAAAGGTGGTCCATGGCGCAAAAAAAAAAAATGTGAGAATTCTTGTTTTCAGCCTTCTTCTAATATATGTTAGTCTCAATATTCTTGAGTTTCCCATACCTATCTGGATGTTTCTAAACTCACTCAAGGTTTGAACAGAAGTATGGGGGCATAGGGAGAGAGAGAGATGAGAATCCAAGTAACTGACTTCTTGGCTTTAGCTTTTTCTTCTTTTTTTTTCTTTTATAACACTTTAACCTGGAAGGGATTGACTTTCTGCTTCTATGTTAGCAATTCTTAACCCACTTGGTTTCATGACTCCTTTATACTCATAAAAATTTTCGAGGACCCTAAATAAATTTGATTTGTTTGGGTTATAGTTATCAATATTTGCCATATAAGAAATTAAAGCAGAAATTTTAATAATATTATAATACATACCATATTTTATGAAATATAACTATATTTTTCAAAATATAACACCATTGATGAAAAAAGTGGCATTATTTTATATTTATGCCATTCCCTTTAATGTCTGGCTAAGTAGAAGATAGCTTAAATAGTAACTCATATTTGCTTCTGTATTCAGTTAGTTGGAATTTCATATATAATGTAGCCCCTGGAAAACTCCACTGTCTACTCATGACAGCGTGAGCGTGAAAAAAGCACAAAATGTTTTAGTACATTATGAAAATAGTTTTGACCTCACAGATCTCCTGAAAAGGTCTTGAGGATCCTCAGGAGGTCTCTAGGCCAAACTTTGAGAACTGCTATTTTGTGCCTTATATAGCAAGCCTCAGGGCCTAGCCATTTTAGTCAAAAGGAGTGCATCCTGCATGCTCTCTCTGCCCTATGGTCTAAATCCTCTAGACTTTTTCCTGACATGTTCTTGGAAGTAAATCAATTTAGAAAATACTAAGCCTAGCTTTCAAGACTTGCTTTAAGATCCTATTTTGACTCCCTGAAGGTGGATATGAACTTTTCCTTTCATTTGCATAACTGCTATAATACACTTAAATGTTCTCAAGGCACATGGATATCCCTGGCAGAATATGGAGTGATTTACCACAAAGAAATGCAAAAAGTGGAAAGTAGAAAAATGAAAGTTCCTGTTATTTTGTTATAGTAAAGCAATCTAGCTTGTTTTGCTTGTTTTGTTTCAAATTTGTTTTTCTGGGCTCACCTGGACCTCCCACTCCTTTTTAATTTTTAAAATTAAGTTACTAATTAATATTTATTTATTTATTTTGAGATGGAGTCTTGCTCTGTTGCCCAGGCTGGAGTGCAGTGGTAGGATCTCAGCTCACTGCAAACTCTGTCTCCCGGGTTTAAGTGATTCTCCTGCCTCAGCCTCCCAAGTAGCTGGGATTAGAGGTGCATGCCACCACGCCCAGCTAATTTTTGTATTTTCACTAGAGACAGGGTTTCACCATGTTGGCCAGGCTGGTCTCAAACTCCTGACCTCAGATGATCCACCTGCCTTGGCTTCCCAGAGTGCTGGGATTATAGGTGTGAGCCAACGTGCCAGACCCCTTTTTAAATTTTAAAATAATTTCAAGCTTATAGAAAAGTTGCAAGTACAGTACAAGACCCTTAAAAAAAAACAACAACTATTTGAATGGGTCATTCCTTAAATACTTTACTGTATATTTCCTACAAATCAGGACATTCTCCTTTCACTGCAAAATAACCATGAAAATCAGGAAATTTACATTGATGCATTAACTGCCTCCAGTCTCCAGATCCGAATCAAATTTTGCCAATTGTCTCAATAATACCATTTATAGCAAAAAATCTGGTTCAAAATCATGTGGTGTATGTAGCTGTCATATCTCTTTTTTAGATTTTTCTTGACTTTCATGGCCTGGACACTTCTTAAAAAAAGTATGAAACACTTCACAAATTCGTGTGTCATCCTTGTTCAGGGGCCATGCTAATCTTCTCTGTATTGTTCCAGTTTTAGTATATATGCTGCCATTTGTGCTGCCAAGGTGAGCACCCTTGTCATCCTTGAAGATTTACAGGCCAGTTATTAAGTACTTATCCCTCAGTCTGGATTTGTTTCCTCATGATTAGATTCAAGCTATGCAACCTTGGCATGAATATCACAGAAGTAATTCTGTGTTTTCTCATTGTATCCTATCAGTTGTCACATGATATTTCTGTATTCCCTTACTGATGCTTATTTTGGTCACTTGATTAAGGTGGTAGCCACTAGGATTCAACAATGTAATGTTATTCTTTTCCTCTTTGTAATAAATAAGTATTTTGTGGGGAGATAGTTTGAAACTGTGTAATATCCCATTGTTCATCAAACTGGGGTCACTGCCCCCAGGCTCTTTCGTGCACATACACACACTTATACACAATATATATGCATTCATATCTATATTTATCTTTGTATCTACTTGAAATCCATAAGTTTACCTCAAAGCCTTCATTCTTATTTAGTACCACAGGGTTCATTCTAGTTTTCTTCCTCTTCATATTTGTAACCCTTCTTCCCATCAGTGACAAAAATGGATTCCATCATCTTTAATATATTTGTTTATATGATCCACATCCCTGCTATTGCCTAACCATCCTGCTGTTGCCGCCCCCACCCCCACCCCCTTTCTTGCACAGATGTCCTAGTTGCCACACTTAGGCTCTGTCACTTACTATTCTCTCTGTCTGCGTACCACAGAGGAAAGGCCATCGGGGATATGGCAAGAATGTGGACCTCAGCAAGCCAGGCAGAGAGCCTTTACTGGGAACTGAATTGGCCAGCACCTCTATCTGGGACATTTAGCCTCTAGAATTGTGAGAAAATAGATTTCTATTGTTTAAGCCACCCAGTCTATGGTGTTTTGTTATGGCAGCCAAGCTGACTAACACAGAAGGGGAGAGAAGAAAAGAGAAGGGGAGGAAGAAAAAAAGAAAGATTAAAAAGGGGCATGAGAAAACTTTTGGGGGTGATGGATGTATTCATTATCTTGATCTCATTCAATCTATAGACCAATGTGAGGAGAACTGACATGTTAACAGTATTGTGTGTAATCGGTAGACATCATATATGCCCACATTTATTTAGGTCTCTTTAATTCTATTTTTTTTGGGTGGTGGGGGGGTGGATGGAGTCTCGGTCTGTTGCCCAGGCTGGAGTGCAGTGGCACAATCTTGGCTCACTGCAACCTCCGCCCCATGGGTTCAAGCAATTCTCCTGCCTCAGCCTTTTAAATAGCTGGGACTACAGGCATGCACCAGCGTGCCTGGCTAACTTTTTTGTATTTTTAGTAGAGATGGGGTTTCACCATGTTGGTCAGGCTGGTCTCAAATTCCTGACCTCAAATGATCCACCCGACTTAGCCTCCCAAAGTGCTGGGATTACAGGTGTGAGCCACTGCGCCTGGCCCAATTCTTAACTTTTTTTTTTTTTTTTTAAGACAGGTTCCCACTCTGTCACCCTGACTGCAGTGCAGTGGCATTATCATGACTCACCACAGCCTTGGCCTTCTGGGCTCAAGTGATCCTCCCATCTCAGCCTCCCAAGTAGCTGGGACTACAGGTGCATGCCACCATGCTTGGCTAATTTTTGTATTTTTTGTGGAGACAGGGTTTCTCCATATTATTCAGGCTGGTCTTAAGCAATCCGCATGCCTCAGCCTCCCAAAGTGTTCGGATTACAGGTGTGAGCCACCACACCTAGCCTCTTAAATTCTTAATTAGGGCTCTAGATCAATGTATCTGTGTTCTTCACCTCCACTAATGGTAACCTGAAAACAAGGTAGACAATTTAGGCTTCTTTCGATAAAGATAATTGGAGGTCATGGCCTTATTTCCTTTGTGAAAAAGACATCAGGGTTTTGACTGGTAGTTCATTTGGTCAATAATAAATGTGAGTATATAATAGTAATTTGATGATTGCCTCCCTAGCATTCTTTCACCCTCTTTTTAGCTACACTATTCAATTTTGTGTTTCTGGAATCTAGTCTTTTACTACCCTCAGTCCTAGAATGTTCTAGATGGTGCTTCACCTCTGGCCCTAAGGTTGGAATAGGTGCCCAGGTTTTAATCAATCAGTGTTTCATACTGCCCAGTCTCAGTGTTTGGTTAAAGATGGGCAAATAATCTGGGCCTTTCCATTCACAGTGAATATTATTTGTTACCAGAAAAGCAGGATTACTTTTTTCTCATGGACTTGAACTAGAGAGAATATGAGAAGTTTCTATAGTCATCTTACCACCACATGTGAAAAGTGAGAAAACAATCAGCACAGAATAAGCAGAGCCAAAGATATGAAGAGATCAAAACCAGGTCCTGGGTCAATCTGCATCTGAACCTAGTAATAGCCCTTGACTTCTTAGTTATGTAAACTAATGTTCCCTTCATGCTTGAGCCAGTTTGGGTTGAGTTTTGTCACTTACTGAAAAAGTCTCAAGTGTTTTTTTTTTTGTTGTTTGTTTGTTTTTTTGAGATGGAGTCTCGCTGTGTTGCCCAGGCTGGAGTGCAGTGATGCGATCTCTGGTCACTGCCATCTTCGCCTCCCAGTTCAAGTGATTCTCCTGCCTCAGCCTCTGGAGTAGCTGGAACTACAGGCTCACACCACCACGCCTGGCTAATTTTTGTATTTTTAGTAGACATGGAGTTTTGCCATGTCTTGAGGTCAGGCTGGTCTCAAACTCCTGACCTCAAGTGATCTGCCCACCTCGGCCTCCCAAAGTGCTAGGATTACAGGCATGAGCCACTGCATGCAGCCTCAAGTGTTATGCCATTCAAAAAACTTATATAATATTTTGCACCATTACTCAAAGTATTCAGAATAAATGAGGTGATTGATATCTCTGCTGTGTTCTGGGTCTGATCTATGAACCCTAAAGCATTATGTTTGTTGTAGGATGTCATTCTCTAAAAAGGAGGAGGAAGAAATGTAGGAGGAAGAAGAGGAGAAAAGAAATAAATGTAAATATAAATGGTCAATCAAAGTAAAAGAATGTTCAGTCTTTCTAATGATTAAAGAAGTGAAAATAAAAACACCAGTGAGACAGCATATTTGACTACCATACTGGCAAAGATTAAACTGTGAGAATGCCTGGTACTGGTGAGGGTATAAAGTGGCAGACCCTGTTCCATGCAGTTTCTATGAATATAAATGTTTGCAACTTTTCTAGAGGGAAATTTGATAATAACTATCAAAATTTAAACGTGTATCTTATTTGATTAAACAATTCTACTTTTACAGATTTATTCTAAATAATTGCACAAATACATAATAATGTATGTACAAGTATAAATGTGGTATTGTTTATGCTAATGAAATGAAATATTAAATGTTTATTAGTAAGTCATTGGTTAAATAAAAAATAGTACCTTATTCAAATGAGTGCTTTGGTAGGCATTAAAGCTGATCAGAGAGATGCAGAAGCGTTGCCACAGAAAGAGGCCTATGATTATTTTAAAGAAGCAAAATACATTAAAGAACAGTAGTTATACTGTAATTCCACTTATCCAAATTTATTTCTGATACATTTTAAAAGTCTGAAAGTTTACAGCCAAGAACTGCCCTTGGTGGTGAATCTAACTCAGATTAGTTTATGTAGAAAAGGAGATTTGTTGAAAGGACTGAGGTAGGTCACAGCATAAAATAAATTGCTTAAAGAACCAGAGACACGCCGGGCGTGGTGGCTCATGCCTGTAATCCTAGCACTTTGGGAGGCCGAGGTGGGCGGATCATGAGGTCAGGAGATCGAGACCATCCTGGCTAACATGGTGAAACCTCGTCTCTACTAAAAATACAAAAAAATTAGCCGGGCGTGGTGGCGGGCGCCTGTAGTCCCAGCTACTCAGGAGGCTGAGGCAGGAGAATGGCATGAACCCCGGGAGGCAGAGCTTGCAGTAAGCCGAGATCATGCCACTGCACTCCAGCCTGGGCAACAGAGCGAGACTCTGTCTCAAAAAAAAAAAAAAAAAGAACCAGAGACATTTTAGGGAATTCAGAGACTATTGTATCAGACCTGAACACTGTCATCTTCTTTTACTCTGTCTTCCATGTCTTTCTCTCTTTCTCCATATCTTGTTTCAGTTTCATTCTCCCTTATCACATACAAGATTTCTCCATATTGTGAGGAACATGGCTGCTAGCCACTTCTACACATACACTCTATGACTGTCCATAGCAAAAAAAAAAAAGATTTTTCTCTTTTAGTTTCCCAGTGTGAAAAATCTCAGGGCAGGATTTCGATTAGCCTTGTATCATATGCCCACACTTTTGACCAATCACTGTTATCAGGAGGTCAGAATTTTCTAAGGTTAGAGTACATTACCATAAGAAATATTACGTTCTCACATAGGTTTAAATACAGACCAGGTGATCATTTAGAGAAAGTAGTATCATGGGTGTAAAATACCAAAAAGGTTGTGTGAATCAAGTAACCTGGAGTGCCTTTTCAACTGTAATTCTATGATTTTCTAAAGGGTGAATCTGTTTTTTTTAGGTTCATTTTGTTCATGGACTGTCAAAAAGACAGTTTTGACTTTTTCAGGACAGAAAATCTTCTTTGCCTAAAATATGCATGAAATTAAGATAAAAATGTTCTTGTTTTTAACTCTGTATTTTACTCTACCTTTTCACCTTTGTTATATGTCCAAACACCAAATAAGCAAATTGAATGCTAGGTAGCATTATTGTAGTCAACTCTTAATTATCTAGATAGAGTTATCATATATACATATATATATTTATTTTCTTTTTTTTTTTTGAGACAGAGTCTCATTTTGTCACCCAGGCTGGAGTGCAGTGGTGTGATCTCAGCTCACCGCAACCTCTGCCTCCAGGGTTCAAGCGATTCTTCTACCTCAGCCTCCAGAGTAGCCAGACTTACGGGCTTGCGCTACCACACCCAGCTAATTTTTGTATTTTTAGTAGAGATGGGGTTTGCCATGTTGGCCGGGCTGGTGTTAAACTCCTGACCTCAGGTGATCTGCCCGCATCGGCCTCCCAAAGTGCTGGGATTACAAGCTTGAGCCACCATGCCTGGCCCATTAATATATTTTTGAGAACTATTTTTTGCTGTCCACTTGTCTTTCTGATTATAGAGACTAGATTTCACACTCTTAATTATTGCAGCAAGGAAATAGAACTCCAGTACTTTTCAGAGCAGCAACACACCCAGCTAAAAAAATTACATTTTTCAATTTTATTTGCAGGGAGATGTGACCAACTAAGTTCAGTGAAAGTATTGTGTGGGACTTCTAGGAAGGTTCTTAATGGGAGCAGGTTTGATTGAGAGAGGACTTATTTGCCTTTTCTGCTATCTGGAATGTGATAGCTAGAGCTCAGCAGTCTTCCTGGTTCATGAGATGGCTTTGAGAATGAAAGCCACTTACTATGGATGACGGAGAAGATAGAATGAGCCAGGGTCACTGATGCTTTTGTGGAGCCACCATTCTGTCTCTGTATCCTTGCAGGAAAGAATAAAGCCTTGTGAGTTTAAAGTTTTTTCTTTAAAAAATGTCTATTTATGCAGTTCCCGATACAATAAGTTTTTCTGTGTGCCGTTATTTATGATCTCCTTTGAAATCAATGATTGTATTGAGAGTAAGGGTAATTTATAGGGTGAAAGAATGAAAGTATGGCACAAGAGATCCTGTCCCCTCAAAATCACTTAATTTGCTTCCAGGGAGTAATCTTAGGCATGAGGGATAGGTTAACTATAACAATGGGTACTATGTGTTCTGTGTTTATTCAAGACACTTCTGAAAGCATTTTATTTGAATTGACTTATTTAATCCAGACAACTTTTTATGAAACAACTATTTATCCATTTTACAGATGAAGAAACTGAGTCATGGGGAAGTTAAGTATGCTTGAAAAAAATCACACAGCTGATACAGCTGGGCATGTAGCTCTAGGGCTCATGCTCTTAACCATTATGCTACACTTTCTACAATAGAGCTCTCATATGGAGCATTCCAAAAGTAAATAATTCCATCATGTCCCTTTCCTAGGACCCTAAGTCCATGAGATACTTTGTACCTGAAAAATTAAAGATAACTTGAGTTGTTAATGTGTCAATAAAAGTATGATACAGGATGTACAATTTCAGTGATTGTTATATGCAGAGTAAAATAATCCAAATGTGTCATGTAGCTTAAATGGCAATGACTTTAATTTTTTGGCCATCTTTTATATATAGAAAGAAAAACTTATTTTTGCATAATGTGTATACCTTAAAGTATATTTGGATTATTTTCCTATCAAATAGCTCTTTTCATTTTCCTTTGCTCTTTTAAGTGATATGAGATATTTATATTTGGCCAAAGTGATTTTTAGAAACTGCTTTATTTTTATTTTTTATTTTTATTTTTTTGAGATGGATTCTTGCTCTGTCACCCAGGCTGGAATGCAGGGGCACTCTCTCAGCTCACTGCAATCTCCGGCTCCTGGGTTCAAGTCCCGAGTAGCTGGGATTACAGGTGTGTGCCACCATGCCTGGCTAATTTTTGTATCTTTAGTAGAGATGGGGTTTCACCATGATGGCCAGGCTGGTCTCGAACTCCTGACTTCAGGTGAAACACCTGCCTCGGCCTCCCAGAGTGCTGGGATTACAGGCGTGAGCCACTGCGCCCTGCCAAAACTGTTTATATTTTTAATTTATACTATAGTTTTTGTAGCACCCATATACATTTATCTCTGGTTAACATGATGTCATATATGTGAGTTGGATTTAGTTATCATCCTAAAATATTTAAGTGGTTTTCCAAAAACTGATATAACTACTTTGCCATAGAATACTATGACTTGCAACAAAGTATCTAGTTAAAACTTAATATTCAGCTGGGCACAGTGGCTCATGCCTGTAATCCCAGCACTTTGGGAGGCTGAGGTGGGTGGATCACCTGAGGTCAGGGGTTTGAGATCAGCCTGGCCAACATGGTGAAACCCCATCTCTACTAAAAATACAAAAATTAGCTGGGTGTGGTGGTGCATGCCTGTAATCCCAGCTACTTGGGAGGCTGAGGCAGGAGAATCGCTGGAACTTGAGCGGCAGAGGCTGCAGTGAGTTGAGATTGCACCACTGCACTCCAGCCTGGGTGACAGAGTGAGACTCCATCTCAAAACAAAAACAACAGAAAACAAAAAAAACCCCACAAAACTTAATATTCAAAGTAATGTAGACATTCAGAGAAAAGTTGTAACTTGTTGCTTGAATGAAGCAGAGTAGGTAGGACAATTCTGATAATTGACTAAAATAATATAAGGATATCAGAGTGTTCTGTTAGAGATTTAACTTGTTTCTGCTCTGGTGAGAGGTAGCAATTCAATGTGGAGACGTGTGCATCATGTCTGGCCAACACCATTGAACTTGGGAATGACACTCTCCAGGGACATCTCTTAGAAGGTTCTTAGAGAAATGGGACATGGGTTGTTTTACTGGTTATTAATGGGTAAGGTACTTGAATGCTGGGCTGATAATTCTGCTTCCCCACCTCCTCTACTCCAGATTTATTTCCCACCATTCCCTGCTCTCCTTTTTCTCCTGGTGATGGACCCCAATAAACTGTGTTATGTAGACTTTCTTGTACTGCATTGTACTTTCTTATACTCTTCTAGTCGAGTTCCTGTTGGTTCAGGCAGTAAGAAACACCAGCGAGGGGATGGAGGAAGTGGGGAGGTAGAGAGGAGAGATCAGGGCATTTCTTTCTTTTTTCCATCCCTGCCTTGGAGCTGTGTTCTGGCTGGGGCTGCAGCTGTGCAACTACTGGCTTCCACTCCCCTAACTTCCCCATCACTCCATGATATGGTTTGGCTCTGTGTCCCCACTGAAATCTCATCTCCAATTGTAATCCCCATGTGTGGAGGGAGGGACCTGTAATCCCCATATGTTGAGGGAATGAAGTGATTGGATTATGGGGGCGGTTTCCCCCATGCTGTTCTCGTGATAGTGAGTGAATTCTCACGAGATGTGATGGTTTTGTAAATGGTGGTTTATTCCTGTGCTCTCACTTCTGTCTCACCTGCTGCCCTGTAAGATGTGCCTCCTTCCCCTTCTGCCATGATTATAAGTTTCCTGAGGCCTCCTCAGCCATGCAGAACTTTGAGTCAATTAAACCCCTCGCTCCTTCCCTCCTTCCGTTCCTTCCTTCCTTCCTTCCTTCTTTCCTTCCTTCCTTGTTGCGGGAAGTCAGGGACCCCGGACAGAGGGACAGGCTGAAGCTATGGCAGAAGAACATAAATTGTGAAGATTTCATGGACATTTATTAGTTCCCCAAATTGATACTTTTATAATTTCCTATGCCTGTCTTTAATCTCTTAATCCTGTCATCTTCGTAAGCTGAGGATGTATGTCGCCTCAGGATCCTGTGATGATTGTGTTATCTGTACAAATTGTTTGTAAAATATGTGTGTTTGAACAACATGAAATCTGGGCATCCTAAAAGAGGATAACAGTGATTTTCAGGGAACAAGAAGATAACCATAAGGCCTGACTGCCTGCAGGGCCGGGCAGAACAGAGTCATATTTCTCTTCTTGCAAAAGCGAATAGGAGAAATATTGCTGAATTCTTTTTCTCAGCAAGGAACAGCCCTGGGAAAAGAATGCATTCCCAGGGGGAGGTCTCTAAAAGGCCGCTCTGGGAGTGTCTGTCTTATGCAGTTGTAGATAAGGGATGAAATATGCCCTGGTCTCCTGTAGCGCCCCCAGGCTTGCTAGGATTGGGAAATTCCAGCCTGGCGAAGTTCTAGTCAGACCGGTTGTCTGCTCTTGAACCCTGTTTCCTGTTAAGATGTTTATCAGTGACAATGTGTGCCCAGCAGGACATGGACCTTCATCAGTAATTCTAGTTTTGCGCTGGCCTTGTGATCTCACTCTGACTCTGCCCTTGTGATATCTTATTGCCTTTGAAGCATGTGATCTCTGTGACCCACACCCTATTCGTACACTCCCTCCCCTTTGAAAATTGCTAATAAAAACGTGCTGGTTTTGCAGCCCAGGTGGGCATCACGGAAGCTGCCAATATGTGATGTCTCTCCTGGTGGCCCAGCTGTAAAATTTCTCTCTTGTACTCTTTCTCTTTATTTCTCAGACCGGCCAACACTTAGCGAAAATAGAAAAGAACCTATGTTGAAATATTGGGGGCTGGTTCCTCCGATACTTTCTTCCTTTCTCTCTCTTTCTTTCTTTCTTTCTTTCTCTCTCTCTTTCTTTCTCTCTCTCTTTCCCTCCCCCCTTCCTCCCTCCCTCCCTCCCTTCCTTCCTGCTCTCCTTCTTCTTCTTCTTTTTTTTTTTTTGAGACAGAATCTCCCTCTGTCACCCAGGCTGGAGTGCAGTGGCAGGATCTTGGCTCACAGCAACCTCTGCTTCCTAGGTTCAAATAGTTCTCCTGCCTCAGCCTCCCAAGTAGCTGGATTACAGGCGTGTGCCACCACGCCCAACTAATTTTTTTTTTTTTTGTATTTTTAGTAGAGATGGTGTTTCACCATGTTGGCTAGGCTGGTCTCGAACTCCTGGCCACAAGTGATCCACCTGCCTTGGCCTCCTAAAGTTCTGGGATTACAAATGTGAGCTGCTGTGCCCTAAACCTCCTTTCTTTATATATTACCCAGTCTCAGGCATTTCTTTGTAGAGTGTGAGAACGGACTAATGCACTCCAGCTCCAGCTTATCACTTCAGGCCGAGGGGTGGTAACAGTTCCAAAGTGCTCAGCATCCCTGTAGCATCTCTTAACCGTATTCACACATCTGTAGATAGTTTATTTGTTAAGTTATCTCCAAACCTCAGCTCAGTCTTCTGTTTCCTGCTGAGACCCATACTCTGGGAATGAACTAAGGCAGGTTAGTATACTCTTTCCTAGTGGTATAAAAAGTGGATACTCTTATTAAAAAAGAGGGCTCTTAACAGATGGAAAAAAATATAGATTTTTTTTTCCTTTGGAAGTCTTTAAAAATAAGAGTAATGTCTTTTTTTTGGGAATGGTTTCTGTCTGTTTAATAGATACGGTTAGAATATTAATGACAGTCATATCTATGTGTGACCAATCAGTTGTTGAGCACAGTTCTACTCAGCCATTTCAGTGCTTTTGTGCAGGTTTTTCTTTAAAATTTAAATACAATGTATCTTTTGCTGTTTATTTTTTTAATAAAAAATCTCTTTTTTAAATAAAAAATATTCAGCCAGGCACGATGGCTCATGCCTGTAATCCCAGCACTTTGGGAGGCTGAGGAGGGCGGATCATGAGGTCAGGAGATCGAGACCATCCTGGCTAACGTGGTGAAACCCTGTCTCTGCTAAAAATACAAAAAATTAGCCGGGCATGGTGGCAGGCACGTGTAGTCCCAGCTACTCAGGAGGCTGAGGCAGGAGAATGGGGTGAACCCGGGAGGCGGAGCTTGTAGTGAGCTGAGATTGTGCCACTGTACTCCAGCCTGGGTGACAGAGCGAGACTCTGTCTCAAAATAATAATAATAATAATTATTAAAAAAATAAAAAATATTCTGTCATAATATAGTGTTTTATTTTTTAAATAAAAACTAAAACATTCCTCTGCCTCCCCCATTTATTATTATTTTTTTACCTGAGTCATCTTAAAGAGGAGTTTTTATAGAAGTACTTTCTTGGGTTTTGTTTATGATTATCTAAACCTGAGAGTTGATAACAGAATTAGAAAAATGTAAAATTTATTCCAGCTGTACTTTGGAAATTTTTTTTTCCTGCAGATGTTTTTCTTCCTTTGGAAAATAGAAGCCAAGGCCATACTAATGTCCAAGATTCAATAGTGGTTATGTTTTGGTTGAAAGCATAAATATAAAGATTAATTTTATTCTTATCAACATAATCTAGAGATGAATGTGTAATTTTTTAAACTGGTAGTTGAACCAATAGTAATTTCTCATATTTTTGCCTCTGTTTTAGGAGAGAGGCAGTGAGAGAGAAACTCTGCCTGTGATGAAACAATTTTGAATTTTTTTTCCCTCTGCAGGAATGAGTTTATCGATAAGCAACAAAAAGCTCAAAACTCTTCTAGGAGTTTGGGGTTCCTATAGTTAGCCTTACATCCATTTTGTTAGGATGACTTCCTCAGAGCCAGAACTATTTTTCTGAGGCTCTTAAAGATGGGAAAGATGGGAAACAGTGGAAAAAGCTAAGGTCTTCCATATGTCACATCCATTCAAAAGGAACACATGGCAGGAACATGAGCTTTTGTTATCTTGGAAGCAGGATTTTTTGGGTTCTCTTCTCATTCTACATTTGCCAACTTTATGATGCTAGTTCATCTCAACCAACCAAGGTTTCATTAAACTTGGTTACTAACATCCAATATCTGTGATTCTTGGTTGAGTTTTACCTTTTGGACCAACATACCCTAAATATATAGGGCATAGTAGAATATGAACCTTGAGGAATTCCATTGATGAACTTGTACTATTGTAGTCTTGTAGAATACTCAATTCCCATGATTATAGAAGTCTTTGACAGCAGTTTTTCCTGATTTGGTGTTCCATGAAGCATAAGGTAAAGGATCTTTAGATGATCTTATCAGTAGGTGATATTTCTGGATGTCAGCCAATAGTCTCTTAGAATCTAAGGTTTAAGCTGGTTTCATTTGGAGTTCTTTACATTTAAGTCTGGCTACCACTGCCCAAGACCAATATTGTCTCTATTTCCAGATGTTCACTAGTGCCCCCTACTGATGAATGAAAAACTGTTCGCTTATGACTTACACAGTATGTTAAATGTTTAATCTCACGAAATCCTAGTTCCTGCCAGCTTCCTTTTCTTTCTTCCAATAAAGTGGCTTCTTTATACAGGTGTTGTAGTGGAGTTTATGTATCTCCTATGAGACCCAAGACTGAGACTTCATGGCTTAACATCATGTGGTAGGCAGGGACATACATCAACTAGATTTCTAGCTGTAACAATTTCCTATGGCTCCTGTAACAAATTACCACAAGCATCATAGTTTAAAACCACACAAATCTGTTTTATTGCAGTGCTGGAGGATAAAAATCCAAAATCAGTCTCACTGGGCTAGGGATAAGGTCAGAAAATGTGTTCTTTTCCAATTAGATAAGAGAATAAGAAACAGTTTATATTCATATGGAATGGACAATAATATTTGTTTATAGGTTTGTCCCAGGGCTGTCTTTAGTCCTCTTGTCCTCTGTCATGATACAGTTTGAAGAGATCTGGACCCTCTTGACATTTGGCATTACACTGATCAATTACTTTGATGACATTATTTTGATTGAGTTGGATTTGCAGGAGAGGGCTAGACAGTGGAGGCAATGGCAGGATATGCTGTAGTGTGTGAGAGACAAACCCTATGAAGATACAAGTGCTTGCTACATCTGTAAATACTTTAGGGGTTTATTGATCAGGGCTGTGCCTGTATATATCCTCTAACATAAAAGACAAATTATTGCATCTTGTATCTCCTACATTAAAAAAGAAGCACAATCCCTGATGGGCCTCTGAGTTCTGGAGGCAGCACATTTCTACACCTAGGGATACTTCTCCAGCCAACATACTGGATGACATAAAATGCTGCCAACTTTAAATCAGATCCAGAGTAGGAAATAGCAACAGATCCAGGCTGGGGTGCAAGCAGCCCTGTCACTTGGGTCATACAATTTAGCAGAATTTATGATTATAAAGGTGTAAGTGATAAGACAAGATTCTATGTGGAGTTTGTTGCAAGTCCCAGTGGGCAAATTATAATGTTAGTCCCTTGGTTTTTGGAGCAAGGCAATGCCATTTTTGATAGAGAATGATATACCTTTTGATGTGCTCCTGAACCCTGGTGGAGACAGGATGCCTGACCATGGAGTATCAAGTAACCATGTATATATTATATAAATTCCCATCATGAGCTGGGTCCTATCAGACTTACCAAATAGAAAGGTCAGATAGCCCAAGCAACAGTACATTGCAAGATGGAGTTGGTACATTTAGGAGCAAGTATAATCATAACCAGATGGCTCAAACAAGCTTCACGAGTAGGTATTACAGACCCCCATGGCACCTATCACTGTTTTAACAGTGCCCTTTCATTCATCTCATGCCTGTGGTTCTATGGAGGATTCTACCCAAAGTACAAAGAAAAAAACTCAAGCTTGGTTTATGGATGGATCAGCTCAGTATGTAGATGAAAGTCAAAAATAGCCCTACTCAAAAGTTGCTTTGAAAAGACAGAAGGTTCTTAGAACCATTGTCTAATACATGCTTTGCCCAAATGTGTTTCTCTCCCTGGTCTCACCAATACATTTTTTCCCCTCCTAACCATAGCTCTTGGCTCATTATATTTTAAAACCATTAACCTCTCAAATAATTTTATGGAATCCACTTACTTACCTCTTTTAAGAATTATCATCCATAACTTTGTCAAGTTTGAACCTTTTTAGAGAGAGGACCTTACTCAACATGTAGATTGGTTACGTTTTTGACCCAAGAATTGTACATCATTGCCACAGCTCACGACCCTGCCAGTGTAATTTGTTTCTTGAGATATGGGGTAGTTTCATAAGACTTGGCTACTTCAGGGTTTTATCTCTGTGGTGATTAAAGGAACAATATTTAACCCAGAAATACTTATTAAACCTGCCAATCTGTTAAGAAAAAAGAACATTGTTTAGGATATCTTTTGATAGTAAAAGGAAATGCTTTAGGAGGACGAAATAGGTTGGAAGTTTCTGATCAGGCTTTTATATTAAAAAAAAAAGATAAATGTAGGGAGAAGAAAAGGAAGTTACTCATGGAAACAAAGAAATTGGGCCTTAAAATCAGAAACAGACCTGGGAGCATGAGGCCATTTATATTCGTGGCCTTTCTTTTTTTTCTTTCTTTTTTTTTTTTTTTGAGACGGGGTCTCACTCTGTTGCCAGGCTGGAGTGCAGTGGCACGATCTTGGCTCACTGCAACCTCCACCTCTTGGGTTCAAGTGATTCTCCTGCCTCAGCCTCCCGAGTAGCTGGGTCTACAGGCATGCGCCACCACGCCCAGCTAATTTTTGTATTTTTAGTGGAGACGGGGTTTCACCATATTGGCCAGGGTGGTCTTGATCTCATGACCTCGTGATCTGCCCACCTCGGCCTCCCAAAGTGCTGGGATTACAGGTATGAGCCACCGCGCCCGGCCATTCATGGCCTTTCTACATGAGCACTGTGAAAGAAATTCTGACATCTCTTAAACAAGTATGCCTTTTCTCTTGCTAATTAATTTCTGGAATTTTCTTTCAAGTCTGACTTGAGAATGCTATGAAATATATGTTATCTTGTAAAGCCAATCCCATTCGATCAGAGGACATTTCAAGTTGATTATTATTACTGTTAGTAGTATTATTATTTTGTTCTACCACAGGGCATTTCCCTCCTATAAATATGCACAAACAAGGTATATAAAGGAAGTTTCTCTAGAACATATTAAACTGAACAATTTACCTTAATCTGTGAATTTGCCAGACTCAGAAGAAGCATTGGAATTTAACAGGTTTCCACTAGATGGCAAGCCGCCTCTTTGAATTTCTCAATGGCATCAAGCAAAAATATTGCTGCTGTTTAAAACGTACATCTTTGCATGAGACAGCTGCACTTGTATCAAAACCTAATAAAGGCACTGATTCACAAATTTAGCCAAATTTAGAATCAAGCTATTCAAACTGAAACTGAAAATATATTGTAATGTTTAAAAGTTTTATTTGGAGAATATGTATTCATTTATTAATTTAACAAATATGAAGTGCCTCCTACGTGTTTTTCATGCTTTGTTTCATTTGCTCCCCCTAACAATGAGATTGGGTGTTCTTATTAGTCCCAATTTAGAGACTGGGAAACTGAGGCTTAGATAGATTAAATGATTTAGTAGTCCAAGATATACAGGTTTAAACCTACACAGTTTGTCCCAGAGCCTGCTCTCCTAACCACTACATCTTAGTGCCCACCATAAATAAATTACAGTAAATCAATGTAATATGTGTAGCACCGTGTCATGTTTAAAAGGATTATTTTTTATTTTCTTCTTACAGACATTAGCAGAGTTAAATCTTCTGGCATGACCTTTATGAAAGACTGTGTATAAACCAGTAAAAATGATTGCAAAACACACTATATTAGAGCAAATAATGTCTGTACAGTGTTGCCTATATAAGCATATGCAAGATGAAAGGAAATGGCATAAAACTCTGCAAAAATACTACAGAAAAAGACAAATATAAAGAGACAGAGTCAGAGAGAGACTGAGAGAAACATACATGTGAAAGAGAAATGATGAAATCATCTATAAGAAATCATAATTTGTGGCTGGGCGCAGTGGCTTATGCCTGTGATCTCAGCACATTGGGAGGTCGAGGTGGGAGGATACCTTGAGCTCAGGGGTTTGAGATCAGTCTGGACGACATTGCAAAACCCCATCTGTACCAAAAAGTACAAAAATTAGCTGGAGGTGGTGGTGCATGCCTGTAGTTCCAGCTACTCGGGAGGCTGAGGTAGGAGGATCACTTGAGCCCAGGAGTTGGAGGCTATAGTGAGCTGCGATCATGCTACTAGACTTCAGCCTGGGTGACGTAGTGGGACCCTGCCTAAACAAAAAAAAAAAAAAAAAAAAAAGAAAAAAAAGAAAAAAGAAACACTGGGTGTGGTGGCTCATGCCTGTAATCCCAGAATCCCAGCACTTTGGGAGGCTGAGGTGGGTGGATCACCTGAGGTCAGGAGTTTGAGACCAGCCTGGCCAACATGATGAAACCCTGTCTCTACTAAAAATACAAAAAATTAGACGGGCATTGTGGTGGGTGCCTGTAATCCCAGCTACTTGGGAGGCTGAGGCAGGAGAATCCCTTGAACCCAGGAGGCAGAGGTTGCAGTGAGCTGAGATCGCGCCACTGTACTCCAGCCTTGGCAACAAAAAAAAAAAAAAAGGAAAAGAAAAATAATAATTTCTGTAACAGAAACTGTTTCCTTGTGAATGTCTCTTGCTGTAGAAGAATTTTTCACAAATAGAAATTCAGTGAAATGAAAGTTTAAAAGACAAGAATATAAAACAACAGAATGAAATTAAAAGGGAAGTGCAAGGTCAAGGAAACTCAGATGTAAAGCAGAATTTTAAATCTAATAAATATATTAAAAGAATAAAAAGCAGAAGAGGCATAGTTAAAATTTAAATTAATGTGATGGAAAAAAGGCATAAGTTACAGTGAATGAGAAGCAAGATGGAGATGAAGGCAATTAGGAAGAGGCTGTAGACATGGATGACTGACAAAACAATAGGCATCTCTGAAGTAGACAACAGATGGTGAGAAAAAGTATTCAGAGATATAATAATGGAAAATCTCTTTCATAATAAAGCACACACGTCTAATAGGAAAAATTGATACTGAATTACCAACATTGAGAAGTGCCGTGTGTGTTACCGAGCATCAAGATTTTAACAACAAAAAAGAATTCTTCAGACATCAAGTAGAAAAAGCAAGTTACTTAACAAGGGGAAATTCAAGCTTGTGTCAGACTTTTTACAGAAACATTTAGCACTGGAAGAAATAGAGGTGTCCACCACATTCTTAGACAAAATATTATATTCATCTATGTTATAATTCAAATATAAAGTATTCAGGGGATAAACATTTAAGAATTTTTTTTTTTAGGGGTTGCATTGCTCTCTGGTAGAGGCGTGCAGGTGTTGGCCACACCCTCTGAGCTGGGATGAGCTGTGCTCCTGGTGGAAGCAAGGGAGCCCAGCTGAAGCCATGGCCAGTACAGTGGTAGCAGTTGGACTGACCATTGCTGCTGCAGGATTTGCAGGCCGTTATGTTTTGCAAGCCATGAAGCATATGGAGCCTCAAGTAAAACAAGTTTTTCAAAGCCTACCAAAATCTGCCTTCAGTGGTGGCTATTATAGAGGTGGGTTTGAACCCAAAATGACAAAACGGGAAGCAGCATTAATACTAGGTGTAAGCCCTACTGCCAATAAAGGGAAAATAAGAGATGCTCATTGACGAATTGTGCTTTCAAATCATCCTGACAAAGGAGGATCTCCTTATATAGCAGCCAAAATCAATGAAGCTAAAGATTTCCTGGAAGGTCAAGCTAAAAAATGAAGTAAATGTATGATGAATTTTAAGTTCATATTAGTTTATGTATATGAGTACTAAGTTTTTATAATAAAATGCCTCAGAGCTACAATTTAAAAAAAAAAAAGAATTTTTTTTTTAAACTCTAGTCAAATGAAGTCCAGCTAATCCAGAAACTAATACAAAAATAGAGAACCCAGGAATAGAAACACACATCTAGTGAGAATAGCAGTAAATTGACTGGGCACAGTGGCTCATGCCTGTAATCCCAGAACTTTGGGAGGCTGAGGCATGAGGATTGCTTGAGTTCAGGAGTTTGAGACCAGCCTAGAGAGACCCAACACTGAACATAGAGAGACCCAGTCACTAAAAAGTGAAAGCAAAGGCAAAAGCAAAACCAAAACCTAGCTGGGCAGGGTGGCACATGCCTGTTGTCTCAGCTACTTGGGAGGCTGAAGTAGGAGGATCACTTGGGCTTGGGAGATTGAGGCTTCAGTGAGCCATGATCGTGACACTACACTTCAGCCTGGGTGACAGAATAAGACTCTGTCTCCAAGAGAAAAACAGAGTGATGATAAGTGCTTGGCAGCAGTGTACCAAGTAATGGGGTTAAAAAGATGACTAAGGCTGTAATCGAGCTGAAGATTCAGAGATGTTAATCAATTAGAGTACAATGTATTAAGCGCTACTACAGTGATAGAACAGAGAAAAGAGTAATTCTATATAGAGTAACTGATGTCTACAGCCGTACGAACCTGAACATGCCCAGTCTCGTCTATGTAGGGTAACTGAAACCTGAGACTTGGAGGATGAGCATCCAGAAGCTAAAAGGGACAAAGTGGACCATTCTAGGAAGGGGGAAGGAAGTCCAAAGGTTTAGCAGTATGAGTTGGCAGTGTGGAATGGCTATATGGTAGGTCATGTGGACGTGGAGAGATGTAAGCCTGGAAAGTCATAAGCAGCTTATGAAGGGATCTGTGTACAAATGGTTCCCGTTTTACAATAGTTTGACTTAACAATTGTTTTTGGCTTTATGATGGTGCAAAAGCGATAGGCGTTCAATAGAAATCAGACTGAAAGTACCCATACAACAATTCCGTTTTTCACTTTCGGTACAATATTCAATACATTACATGAGATATTCAACACTTTATTTTAAAATAGGGATTGTGTTAGATGACTTTGCCTAAATGTAGACTAATGTAAGTGTTCTGAGCATGCTTACAGCAGGCTAGGCTGAGCTATGATGTTCAGTAGGTTAGGTATATTAAATGCATTTTCATTTTCAACAATGATATTTTCAGCTTATGATGGGTTTATGGAGACCTATCTCTATTGTAAGTTGAAAAGCATCTGTACTTGCTAAGGGGTTTGGTCTTAATCCTGTGACACTGAAGTGTTTTAATGTGGGAAATGACTAATTTTTCCATTTAAAAGATGGTTGCTAAGGGCTGGGGTGGTGGAGGGGAAATGGGGAGTTGTTGCTCCATTGGCTTAAAGTTTCAGTTATGCTAGATGAATAAATTCTAGAGATCTGCTGTACAGCATGCTTTCTTTTTTTCTTCCTTCATTTAAATTTTATTTTGTTATTTTATTTTACTTTTTTAGAGACAAGATCTCACTCTGTCTCCCAAGCTGGAGTACAGTGGAGTGATCATAGCTCACTGCAGTCTCTAACTGCTGGGCACAAGTGATCTGCTTGAGAGGCTTGCAACAGCCTCTCAAGTAGCTGTAAATAAAAGTGTGCACCATCATTCCCAGTTAATTAAGAACATTTTTGTTGTTGTAGAGACAGGGTCTAGATATGTTGCCTAGACTAGTCTCAAACTCCTGGGCCCAAGCCATCCTCCCGTCTTGGCCTCCCAAAGTGTTGGGATTACAGGCGTGAGCCACTTTGGCTGGCCCAACATGGTTTCTTTAGTTAACAATGCAGCATTGTTCATTTAAAAATGGGTTAAGAGGGTGATCTCTTGCCAAGTGTTCTTACTATAAAATGAAACAAAATAAACCATGCAAACAGACACAAGGAAACTTTAGGAGGTGAGGGATATGTTTACTACTTTGATTGTGGTGATGGTATCATGGGTGTATGCATATGTCTAAACTCATCAAATTGTATACATATGTGATTTTTTTGTTGTTGTTGTTATATCAATGATACCTCAATAAAGCTGTTAAAAATCACTCTGGCAATAGCCTACCAACTGAAGAAAACCCAGGACCAGACAGATTTATAGCTAAATTCTACCAGATGTACAAAGAAAAGCTGGTATCATTCCTACTGAAACTATTCCAAAAAATTGAGGAGGAGGGACTCCTCCCTAACTCATTATATGAGGCCAGCATCATCCTGATACCAAAACCTGGCAAAGATACAGCAACAACAACAAAGAACTTCAGGCCAATATCCTTTTTTCTTTTTTTTTTTCTTTTTTGACATGGGGTCTCACTCTGTCACCCACACTGGAGTGTGATCTTGGCTTACTGCAACCTCTGACTCCTGAGCTCAAGTGATCCTCCCACCTCAGCCTCCCAAGTAGCTGGGACCACAGGCATGCGTCACCTTACTCAGCTAATTTTTTGTATTTTTGATAGAGACAAGGTCTTGCCATGTTGCCCAGCCTGGTCTTGAACTCCTGAGCTTAAGTGATCCACCTCCCTCGGCCTCCCAAAGTGCTGGGATTATAGCCATTAGCCACTGGACCTGGCCCAATATCCTTGATGAAAATCAATGCAAAATCCTCTGCAAAATACTGGCAAATCAAATCCAGCAGCACATCAAAAAGCTTATAAACACAGTCAAGTAGGCTTTATTCCTGGGATGCAAGGTTGGTTCAACATACACAAATCAATAAATGTGTCATCACATAAACAGAACTAAAGATGAAAACCACAAGTTTATCTCAATAGATGCAGAAAAGGCTTTTGATAAAATTCAACATCCATTCACATTAAAAACTCTAGTTACTAGGTATTGAAGGAACATACCTCAAAATAATAAGAGCCATCTACGACAAACACATAGCCAACATCACACTGAATGGGAAAGAGCTGGAAGCATTCCCCTTGAAAACTGGCACAAGACAACAATGCCCTCTCTCACCACTCCTATTCAATATAGTATTAGAAATCCTGGCCAGGGCAATCAGGCAAGAGGAAGAAGTAAAAGGCATCCAAATAGGAAGAGAGGAAGTCAAACTATCCTTGTTTGCAAATGACATGATTCTATATCTAGAAAACCCCATAGTCTCAGCCCCAAAGCTCCTTCAGCTCATAAATTACTTCAGTAAAGTCTCAGGATACAAAATCAATGTGCAATAATAACTAGCATTCCTATATACCAACAACAGTCAAGCTGAGAGCCAAATCAGGAACGAACTCCCATTCACAATTGCCAAAAAAAGAATAAAATACCTAGGAATACAGCTAACTAGGGAGGCAAAAGGTCTCCAGAAGGAGAACTACAAAGCACTGCTCAAAGAAATCAGATATGACACAAAGAAATTAAAAAACATTCCATGCTTATGGGTAGGAAGAATCAATATCATTAAAATCGCCATACTGCCCAAAGCAATTTACAGAGTCAATGCTATTCCTGTGAAACTACCATTGACATTCTTCACAGAACTAGAGAAAACTATTTTAAAATTCATATGGAACAAAAAAGAGCTCGAATAGCCAAGGCAATCCTAAGCAAAAAGAACAAAGCTAGAGGCATCACACTACCCAACTTCAAACTATACTGCAAGGCTACAGTAACCAAAACACCACTGGTACAAAAATAGACACATAGACCAACGGAATAGAATACAGAACCTAGAAATAAGGCCATACACCTACAACTATCTGATCTTCGACAAACCTGACAAAAACAAGCAATGTGGAAAAGATTCCCTATTCAATAAATGGTGCTAGGATAACTGGCTAGCCATATGTAGAAGATTGAAACTGGACCCCATCCTTACATGATATACAAAAATTAACTCAAGATGGAATAAATACTTAAATATAAAACCCAAAACTACAAAAACTCTAGAAGAAAACCTAGGCAACACCATTCAGGACATAGGCACAGGCAAAGATTTCATGATGAAGACTCCAAAAGCCAGTGCAACAGAAGTGAAAATTGAAAAATGGGATCTAATTAAACGAAAGCGTTTCTTCTGCACAGCAAACGAAACTATGAACAGAATAAACAGCCTATGGAAGGGGAGAAAATGTTTGCCAATTATGCATCCGACAAAGGTCTAATATCCAGCATTCATAAAAAAACTTAAACAAATTTACAGGAAAAGATACAAACCCCGTTAAAAGTGGGCAATGGACTTTGAGCACTAAACTCTGATTTTTTTATCTTGCCCAAATTTCTATCTAAGGAATCTGGGGAGTCGTGCCCTACAAATCCTAAATTCTCATCAGATGGGTTTTATTTAACCTCATATATTGTGACTTACTTTCCAACCTGACTTTGGCATAACCTTATGAGACGAAGAAGAAAATAAAATA
Organism: Pan troglodytes; assembly: GCF_028858775.2. Lineage (NCBI taxonomy): Eukaryota > Metazoa > Chordata > Mammalia > Primates > Hominidae > Pan > Pan troglodytes. The sequence goes on from NC_072413.2 coordinate 43,373,656, forward strand.
TTTTACCCCAAAACATGTTTCTTTGCTGTATCTTTAAATGGGCCTGCAAAGCTGTCCTTTGTTGGGGGAAATTTGCATCTGTAAAGAATCTCTATTAACACAGCTAGATCTTTTTCTCCCAGGCCCTCCCAATCCTAAAGAGATTAACTAAAACTCTAGCACCTTTTAAAGATCTGAATAGGAAACATTTGTCATCTATTGTCTCTAAAGGCAGCCACTATAAGACTTCAAAAGAACCTTGGTCTCCACAGTCTTTTATCTTAACCTGAACATTTCCTTTCTATGATCCCAGATCTTTAGATAAACTCAACCAATTGTCAACCAGAAAAATGTTTAAATTTACCTATAGCTTGAAAGCCCTCCCCACTTTGAGTTGTAAATGTATTTGACTGATGTCTCATGCCTCCCTAAAATGTATAAAACCAAGCTGTACCCTGACCACTTTGGGCACATGTTCTCAGGCCCTCCTGAAGGCTGTGTCATGGGCCAGGGTCACTCATATTTGGCTCAGAATAAATCTCTCCAAATATTTTAGAGTTTGACTTTTTGTCAACAACTTGAACAGGCATGTTTCAAAAGAAGACATATATGTGGCCAAAAAAACATATGAAAAAAAGCTCAACATCACTGATCATTGGAGAAATGCAAATCAAAACCACAGTGGGATACCATCTCACACCAGTCAGAATGGCTATGAGAACACATGGACACAGGAAGGGGAACATCACACACCGGGGCCTGTTGTGGGGAGCAGGGGGCGGGGAGGGATAGCATTAGGAGATATACCTAATATTAAATGACGAGTTAATGGGTGCAGCACACCAACACGGCACATGTATACATATGTAACAAACCTGCACATTGTGCACATGTACCCTAAAACTTAAAGTATAATAAAAAAAAAAAGTCAGAAAATAACAGCAGCTGGTGAGGTTGTGGAGAAAAAGGAATGCTTATATACTGTTGGTGTGAGTATAAATTAGTTCAACCATTATGGAAGACAGTGTGGCAATTCCTCAAAGACATAAAGACAGAAATACTGTTTGATCCAGCAATGCCATTACTAGGTATATACCCCCCCAAAACATAAATCATCCTGTTAGAAAGACACATGCACGTGTATGTTCATTGCAGCACTATTCACAATAGCAAAGACACGGAATCAATCTAAATTCCCATTAATGTTAGACTGGATTAAAATAATGTGGTACATTTACATGATGGAATACTATGCAGCCATAAAAAGGAACAAGATTGTGTCCTTTGCAGGGACATGGATGGAGCTGGAGGCCATTATCCTTGGCAAACTAATGTAGGAACAGAAAAATCAAATACTTCCTGTTCTCACTTATAAGTGGGAGCTAAATGATGAGACCACATGGACACATAGAGGGGAACAACACACACTGGGGCCTATCAGAGGGTGGAGGTTAGGAGGAGGGAGAGGATCAGGGAAAATAACTAATGAGTACTAGGCTTAGTATCTGGGTGATGAAATAATCTGTACAACAAACCCCCATAACACAGGTTTACCTATGTAACAAACCTGCAGATGTACCCCTGAACTTAAAATAAAAGTTAAAAAAAATTAAAGCCAGAAGAAAAAAAAAAAGCAACAAAATGTTGAAGTGGTTAATTGCTTGAGGTTGTTTGGGAGCAGTTTTGCCCAGGGATAGGACATAGGGCTTCTCCCCACAGCATACAGGAAGGGTGACAGAAAAAAGAGAAGGACCTGCCTCATGATTCTCTATTACACTGTCATGTCCATACACTCTTCTGCACAACAAGTCTATATTGTGTTTCCTATTTCAAATGAAATTTTGCATTTGGCATTACAGTTTTCTTCTTGCCTTTGTCTTAGATGTGCTTCTTTGATTTCTGTATAGCTGTGTCATTTTGTCTTATTTAGTAGCATCATTTGCAATTTTATGAGCAGTTAGCATACTGAAAGAATGAATGATGTTACTTGTTTTCCCTGGCCAAAGACAATTTTTATGTAACCCTCATTCTTGCCACCATAGTCAGTTATTTGTTCATTATTTGACAAGTTCATACAATTTTTTATTCCAGTTAATTTAAAAGGAATGCAGGATTCAATAAAACTCTATTATTAATGTGTTTTAGTTATTTAAATGGGAGTACAGGATTCTGGCTGTGGAGGATCAGAGCTAGAAGATACTTTAAAAGTGTACTATAATAATGTTTTTCAAACTTTAATATGCGTATGAATCAACCAGGGTTGTGTTTAAAATGCAGAGTTGGCATGGGGCCTGGGTTCTGCATTTTCAACAAGCTTCTAAGTGAGGTCAATGAGACTGATCTACAAACCACACTTTGATAGCAAGGTACAATGACACAAGTAAAAATACCCCAAAATATCATATTTCTACAATTATATAATAAATACAACTTAAAAATTCTCTGTTTGACTGTATCTTAAACTTGGGCCATGAATCCATCAGGAAGCTCAGCAAATGCCACTGCTATAGTGTGACATTTAAATTAAAAATAGATCATTCAGTGGGCTGTGCATGGAGGCTCATGCCTGTAATCCCAACATTTTGGGAGGTTGAGACTGAAGGACGGCTTGAGGCCAGGAATTTGAAACCAGCCTGGGCCATATAACAAGACCCTGTTTCTACAAAAAACAAACAAACAAACAAAAGAATTAGCTGAACATGGTGGCACATACCTATAATCCTAGCTACTTGGGAGACTGAGGCGGGAGGATCCCTTGAGCCCGGGAGTTTGAGGTTGCTGTGAGCTATGATTGTGCCACTGCATCCCAGCCTGGGTGACACCTAAACTCTGTCTCTGTTTGTTTTATATGAGTTGCGATGAAGTTACTTCTACGGAGTGATATTTTTTATCCCATGATGTCCTGAGGTGGTATCACTCTCTGGTGGCAGTTGCCCTTGCTGTGGTCAATCCCCATCACAGATTAGGCTATGTAGTCACTTACTTTCCAAAGGTAAAGAAAAAAACAGTGTTTTTTTTACTGAACTATAGTTACCTTGGCATACTTACACAAAAACACTCAGTGTATTATAAAAATAAGGCCTGGCCAGGTGCAGTGGCTCATACCTGTAATCCCAGCACTTTGGGAGGCTAAGGCAGGAGGATCACTTGAGGTCAAGAGTTCAAGATCAGCTTGGACAACAGAGTGAGGCCCTATCTCTACAAAAATAAAAAAAAAAAAAAATTAGTTGGGCATAGCATGTGCCTGTTGTCCTACTACAGGACTATCTACTCTGAAGGCTGAGATGGGAGGAGTGTTTGAACCCAGGAGCTCAAAGTTGCAGTGAGCTATGATCATGCCAACGTACTCCAGCCTGGATGACAGAGTGAGACCCTGTCTCTTAAATAAATAAATAAATAAATAAATAATAAGGCCTGGTGTTATGTGATTTCATTAAATTAAAATTCATGTGGAGGAAAAGAAACACTTGAATGGTATAATATTCTAAGTTCAGATTTAGTTTATATTGAATTCTTATAGCATTCTGGGTTAAATATAAAACTTTTAAAAGAAAATAGCAGGAAAAGTAGAATTAATTATATTGGCAAACATTTTATTATTCAAATGAGTAGTTACCACTTTGCTTAAAAATAGCTTTAGAGTGGTGTTTGGAACCCATTTTTTCACATGCTTGTAATTCAGCATGATTTTAGCAGACTTTTTCATCTCTGATAAAAAGGGCTTCTTTTGGCTGGAAAGGTACCACCCCTGTTTTCCATTTTACTCATGCATTCCATACACAGCCTGTGTGTAATAGTAATAAAGTTGTGTGGTAGACGCTTAACCTGGCTCATGAATGTGGTATTCCTCCTTTGCCATTTGTGCTTTTTCTCTGAAACTGAAAAAGGCGCCAGAAAAGTACAGAGAGAGTGCACAGTTTCTCCTGAAAGTGTTATGGCTGCCCCGTCTCTATTGACATCTATTAAGATTCAGGCAACAGGAGATCCTCACTTTAAGGTAAAAGGGAGTGTTATTTTGGCTTTACATGAGGTGGTGGTGGTTGTTTTTGTCTCTGAACATCTTCAACTCTCTCAGGATTGTGCTGTGTACTAAAAATAAAACAACTATAGCTTGTGATTCACTTTGTTTTCACTGAGTCAGGGCTGTAGATTCCAGGGAAGATTCAATGACATAGGAGAGTTGTAAAAATGGAAATAAAATTGCTGAATCTGAAATGAAGATGATCATAGTAACTTGTGCATGCTAAAAATCAAGCCTAATATCTGGAAGCTCTGACTTCTTCTAGATTTTACATGAGGAAATCATTTTAATATTGTATTGTTATAGTGCTCATGATTACCTGGAACCCTTTGGGACTGTTTACATGGAGCTGTTCACCATGGATATTTGCATGAGAAATGATATATATTAGAATTTATTTTTAAAAGAAATCAGCAGGTCATATCTCTCCAAATCAATTTCACTCAAGGCAATACTTTTAATAAATTTTCAGCACAATTCAATCACCATTGTGGAAAGAAGGAATTAAAAACCTAGGTAAGGATGTGATTAGCCAGTATAGGCTTATACTGGCTATATAGACAGAACAGACAGACACCTACAATAGAAGAACTCTCCTGGCAGAACACTTTCTCTCACAACTCAAAAATTTCATCTTTAGAAATTAATTTCTATTGGCCTTGCAGGCTTTTGATCTTTTAAAGCTTTCACACTAAAATATAAACATGATTTCAAGGCATAGTACATTAAAAATGCAGGAACTGGATTTGTACCTAGTTTGAAGGCAGTGTTCAAATAGTGCCTAAGGTATATCTCTAGTAATGTGTCTTTGAAAAGTTGGGTTCAACATTTTAAAATTATTTTGTTAAAATGACATACTCATTAAATTGGCAAATGATGAAGCTGGGAGACATAGCTAATATATCAGATGATAGCATTAAAATCTAAGTGATCCTGATTAGCTGGAACAGGAATAGAAAGCTAAATTTAAGAGAATGAAATTTTTTGACCACTAGAGTTAAAATGCTGCTTTTTTCTTTTCTTTCTTTTTCTTTTTTTTTAGGTGACTAAACAACAACCATCAACAAACCCGTACATAATGTATAATGTAGCACATGTGGTAACATCTTAGGGGTACTGTTGACTGTAAACTTAAAATAGGTGACAGTGTGATGTGGTTGCAAAAACAAACAAAACACCCCCTGACAAAAATCCCTTAAACTCATAATGCAAACATTGATCATATCACAAAGGAAGTGATATCCTCTCTTCCCTGTAAAACATATGTGGTGGATTGTGTTTAATTCTGGGTGTCACATTTTGAAAATGACTGATCTACTGGAGTATATTCAGAGAAGAGTGAATTGAAGCCGTATCACATGAGTTGTAGTTGAGAATAGAAAATGCATAAAATGGAACAGAGGAACTTGGATGGACTTGATTCTATCTTTAAATAGCTAAAAGATTTCACGTAGAAGAATTATATTCCAGGACACCCCAGAGGCCGATTTAGAAGCATGAGCATGTTAGAGAGACAGAAAGGTATATTTTGGTTAAAAAGTTATCTGTAAATGGATGTTTTTCTTTAAAGGAATTCTGCCATAACTAGAAGTTCAAGTATTTGAGTGGAGACTTGTCAACTATTTGTCAGGGATCTTGTGGTAGATATGTTATGTTTAATACTTTCTGCTATTCTTAGTGAGCATCTTAAAGGACATCAAGGTGCAGTCAATAGTGGAATACAAATTAGGTGCTGGGAGTTAGGGAGAAATAGTACAAGAAGGAGAAGTAATCTTAAAAAGAGAGATTACCAAGTCAGACTTTTTTTTTAAAAACATTTAGTGGGTACACGTGGAGGTTTGTTACATGGATATATTGCATGATGCTGAGGTTTGAGCTTCAATTGCATCACCCAAACAGTGAGCATAGTATCCAATAGGTAGTTTTCAACAATTCCCCATGTCCCTCTCCCCCTTTTAAGAGTCCCCAGGGCCTATTGTTCTCATTTTTATGTCCATGCCTATGTAATGTTTAGGTCTCACAAGGGAGAACATGTGATATTTGGTTTTCTGTTTCTGTGTTAATTCGCTTAAGATAATGGCCTGTAGCTGCCTCCATGTTGCTGCAAAGTGCATAACTTTGTTCTTTTTTATGGCTGTGTAGTATTCCATGGTATATATGTACCACATTTTCTTTATCTAATCCGGTATTGATGGGCACCTGTATTGATTCCATGTCTTTGCAATTGTAAATTGTGCTGTGATAAACATGTTAATACAGGTGATGTTTTGGTAGAATGATTTATTTTTCTCAGTAATGGGATTGCTGGGTTGAATGGCAATTCTGTTTTTAGTTATTTGAGAACTCTCCAAACTGCTTCCCACATGTGCTGAGCTAATTTACAATCCCACCAACAGTGTATGAGTGTTTCCTTACTCGGCAATCTCACCAATATCTGCTATTGTTTTTTTACTTTTTCATAGTAGCCATTCTGACTGGTGTGAGATGGTATCTCATTGTGGTTTTGATTTGCATTTCTCTGATTATTAGTGATGTTGAGCTTTTTTTTTTTCATATTTCTTGGCCACTTGCGTGTTTTCTCTTGAGAAATGTCTATTCATGTTCTTTACCCACTTTTTAATGGGGTTGGGGTTGTTTGTTTTTCTTGTTGATTTAAGTTTCTTATAGATTCTGGATATTAGTTCTTTGTCCGATGCATAGTTTGCACATATTTTCTTCCATTCTGTAGGTTGTCCATTTACTCTATTGATTGTTTCTTTTGCTGTGCAGAAGTTATTTAGTTTAATTAGGTCTTAATTGTCAATTTTTGTTTTGTTGCATTAGCTTTTAAGGACTTAGTCATAAATTATTTCTGTAAACCAATGCCCAGAAGAGTATTTCCTAGGTTTTCTTTATTTTTGTAGTTTGAAGTTTTACATTTAAGTGTTTAATCCATCTTGAGTTAGTTTTTATAAATGGTGAGTGGTGGGGGTCAAGTTTCATTCTTCTGCATATAGTTAGCCAGTTTTCCCAGCACCATTTATTGAATAGGAGATCTTTTCACCATTGTCTATTTTTGTTGGCTTTCTCAAAGAACAATTGGTTGTAGGTATGTAGCTTTATTTCTACGTTCTTTATTCTGTTCCGTTGGTCCATGTATTTATTTATTTATTTTTTTTGAGTTGGACTTTTGCTCTTGTTGCCCAGGCTAGAAGGCAATGATGTGACTTTGGCTCACTGCAACCTCCGCCTCCTGGGTTCAAGTGATTCTCCTGCCTCAGCCTCCTGAGTAGCTGGGACTGCAGGCACCACCACCATGCCTAGCCAATTTTATGTATTTTTAGTAGAGATGGGGTTTCACCATGTTGGCTAGGCTGGTCTTGAACTCCTGACCTCTGGTGATCCACCCACCTCAGCCTCCCAAAGTGCTGGTATTACAGGCGTGAGCCACTGTGCCTGGCCAATGCTTTCAACTTTTGAGCATTCAGTATAATATTGGTTAAAAGTTTGTCATAGATGGCAATTTTTATTTTGAGGTGTATTCCTTTGATGCCTAGATTGTTGATGCCTAGATTTTTTTTTTATCATTAAGGATGTTGGATTTTATTGAGTGCTTTTTCTGCATCTATTGAGATAATCTTGTGGTTTTTGTTTTTAATTCTGTTTATGTGATGACACTTTTGTTGATTTGTATATGTTGAACCATCCTTGCGTCTCAGGAATAATGCCCATTTGATCATGGTGGATTGTCTTTTTGATGTGCTGCTGGATTTGGTTTGCTAGGGTTTTGTTGATTTTGCATCTATATGTATCAAGGATACTGGCCCATAGTTTTCATTTTTCATTAGTGCATTCTTGTTTTTCTGGTTCCTTTAGGTGAGACATTAGGCTGTTAACTTGAGATCTGTCTATCTTCTTGATATAGGTGTTCAGCATTATAAACTTTCCTCTTAACGTGGCTGTTGCCACATCCCAGAGGTTCTGCTATATTGTGTCTCTATTTTCATTTGTTTCAAAGAATTTTTTGATTTCTGCCTTAATTTTATTATTTACCCAAAAGTCATTCAGGAGCAAGTTGTTCAGTTTCTATGTATTTGTGTGGTTTTGAGAGTTCCTCTTGGTATTGATTTATATTTGTATTCCACTGTGGTCCAAGAAAATGCTTATTATGCTTTTAGTATTTTTGAATTTATTAGACTTACTTTATGACTGAGTAGGTGGTCAATCTTAGAGTATGTTCTGTGTGCAGAAGAGAAGAATGCATATTTCTGGCTGTTGGGTGGAGTTCTGTAGGTACCTATTAGGTCCAATCAGTCAAGTGTTAAATTTAAGTATTAAATTTGTTAGTTTCTGCCTCAGTGATGTGCCTAATGTTCTCAGTGGGGTGTTGAAGTTCCCCCATTATTATTGTGTAGTTGTCTAAGTCTGTTTTGTAGCTCTATTAGTAATTGTTTTGTAAATCTGGGTGCTCTATTGTTGGGTGCATATATATTTAAAATAGTTAAATCTTCTTGTTGAATTGAATAATTTATCATTATATAATGCCCTTCTTTGTCCTTTTTTACTGTTGTTGGTTTAAAGTCTGTTTTATCTGATACAATAATAGCAATCTCTGCCCTTTTTTGTTTTTCATTTTCATGACAGATCTTTCTCTATCCCTTTATCTGATCCCATAGGTGTCATTACATGTGATATGGGTCTTGAGGACAGCAGAAAGCTGGGTCTTGTTTTTTAATCCAATTTGCCACTCTATGTATTTTAAGTGGAGTACTTAGGCTATTAACATTCAAGGTTAATATTTACATGTGAGGTTTTATTCCTGTCGTGGTGTTTCTAGCTAGTTGTTTTGTATTCTTGACTGTGTAGTTGCTTATAGGCCCTGCAGGCTATGTAGTTACATGTGCTTTAGTGGTAGCAAGTATTGTTCTTTCATTTCCATGGTTAGAACTCCCTTAAGCATCTCTTGTAAGGCCATTCTGGTGGTGACAAATTCCCTTAGTGATTACTTTTTTGGGAAAGACTTTATTTTTCCTTTGTTAATAAAGCTTAGCTTGGAAGGATGTGAAATTTTTTGTCGGAATTTATTTTCTTTAAGAATGCTAAAAATAGGCCCTCAATGTCTTCTGGCTTGTAAGATTTCTGCTGAGAAGCCCACCATTAGTCTGACTGAATTCCCTTTATAGCTAATATAGCTCTTTTCTGTAGCTTCCTTTGAGATGTTTTCCTTTTTGTTGAGCTTGGAAAGTCTGATGACTGTGTGCCTTGGTGATGGTCATTTTCTGTAGTATGTTGCAGGCGTTCCCTGGGTTTCTTGTATCTGCATATTAATGTCTCTGGTGAGACTGGGGAAACTTTCCTGGATTATATCCTGAAATATGTTTTCCAAATTGCTTACCTTCTCCTCTTTTCTGTCAGGAATGGTAATGAGTCATAGGTTTGGTCACTTTACATAATCCGATATTTTTTGGAGGCTTTGTTCATTTAAAAAAAAATTCTTAATTTTTTTTTTTCTGACTGGATTGATTCAAAGGACCAGTCTTCATGCTTTGAAGCTCTTTCTTCTGCTTTTGTCTAGTCTGTTGTTAAGGCTTCCAATTGTATTTTGTAATTCTTGTAGTGAATCTTTCAATTCCAAAAGTTCTGTTTGATTCTTTCTTAATATAGCCATCTCATCTGTTAAATCTTGGATTGTTTTTCTGGCTTCATTGGATTAGATTTCAACTTTCTCTTGGATCTCATTGAGTTTCCTTGCCATCCAGATTCTGAATTCTATATCTGTCATTTCAAACATTTCAGTCTGATTAAGATCTATTGCTAGGGAGCTAGTGTGATCCTTTGGAGGTAAATAAACGCTCTTGCTTTTTGTATTGTTGTAGTTCTTGCACTTATTCCTCCTCATTTGAGGGACTGATGCTTCTTTTTCTTTTTGAATTTGCTGTGATTTGGATGAGGCTTTCTTGAGTTCTTATTATGTTTCCCTTGAGGGTATGACTGTGGTCTATGTTGGGTATAATTGATTGGCTTTGTTTCTGGGTGCTTCAGAAAGCCAAGGCTCTGTATGGGTTCCTTGGTTTCAGATAGACTCCTGTGGTAGATTTTACAGGCATTGCTTGTTGTAGCAGTATATTTTTGTTTGGTGGTATAATTCAGGCTGCGGTCTAGTAGATGATGCTTAAAAGATGGAGTTGGCATATAAGCTCTTATTCAGCTCCGTTTGTCTTCAGTGGGAGCAGAGGTGCCAGATAAATTTGAAAAGCGTGTCCCCTGCTTGCACTCATCCCTATTGTATTTCAGTATGTCTGCAACAGTGCACTGGGGAGAGGATGTGGGTCAGGAGGAAGAGAGGACTACCTCTCCAAGTCTGTTCCTGGGCCTTGGTGGTACCCTCTTCAGCTGTGTGTGCTGTGTCCATATTTCCTTTGTCTCAAAAGGGGCTTTGGTGGGCTGCAATCCCCACTCCCTCAGGGGTGGTTCATGCTAAGGGTAAGATCACCAGGTGACCGCAATTATCTGGGAACCTGCTGGTCCTCTGTGCTTGCCAAAGTCAGAGTGGGTTGTGGGGTTCAGATGTCCTGGTGGTGCAGTAGATCAAGGGTGGAGGATTCCCAGGCAGGGCAGTGGCACTGCCGATATACAACTGGTATGGTGCCTGTGGCCTGGGGTTTTCAGACCATCAGGTGGTTGTGGGTCTTGCCCAGCTCATGCACCCCTGACCCAGCTGGTTGCTGGCATTCACCCTGGCAGGAGGCCCAAATGGCTAAGGCCTCCTGCCAGGGTGAATGCCAGAGACACCGCTTCAACCACGGTGTCTGTGTTACCTCTCTGTTGACTTTTAGTATTTTTCCTCAGAAAATCTGACTGAAGTGTGAAGCCATTTGTGCCAAGATTGCTGAGCTGTTCCAGGCATTCCAGGCTGTGAGGCTCCCTGGGGAAGAAGCCGTGGCTATCAGGCCATGCATGCCCTCCTGGTCCAGTTTTACTAAAGGAGGTTCACCCAACTTCTGTGCTGGCACATGAACCTATGCCACACTCTTCTCTGTGTTCTGACAGTGGGAGCTTCTCCCCCACTTGAGATCAGACCACGAATCTCTGCTCGATACCCCAGGGCAGTGTGCTCGAGTCCTGAAGAGTTGGGATCAGGTCCACAGATTTTTCTGTTAGTCCCTCAGGGTCAAGCACCAGCTGTGATGGGGTGCTGAACTGCCCCCAGGCTGCCAATACAACTCTCAGGTGGGGCAGTGAAGGCTGTGTTGTGGGTACCCTCCTGCAGAAATGGCCAGGTAGGTGGCCTTGATAGGGGCCAGCAGGCAAGAAGGCACATGGATCAGATGCACCTCAATCCTGCAGCAATGGCAATAGGGCCTGTCTTGAGCATGTGAATGTACCCCGGCCCTGCTTCCCCTCAGTTGAGCAGACAGCAGTTGCTGCAACCTCTCACTGCAAGAAGGAGAACCTTGGCAGATGGGCTCCTATGACTATATTTGGTGCAACTGTACAGCACAGTGAAGCCTTCTGGGCTCTGCATGGGTTCAAGCTGTGCCTCTATTTGTTCTCTATGCAGCTTCCCCTGCCAGTCCAGAGGTCTATGAGGGTCATGGGAACTCCTGTAGCTAGGATCTCAGAGGACCATGGTGGGAATGCAGTGGTCCAGGGTTCCTTCACTCACTCCTTCCTTAGGGTCTGGTCCAGGTCCTTGGGCTGGTCCTGGCACTCAGTGACTGCAAGCAGGCTGCCCTGTTTCCTCCCTCTTCAACCGAAGTGTCTGTGTCACCTCTCTGTTGACTTAATATTTTCCCTCAAAAAATCTGATTGAGGTGTGGAGGTTTACTCGATATTTTGGTTCCTCTCCATGGAAGAGGTGCTTCCAGCTGTGTCTAATCAGCCATCTTGTCCCTTTCTCCCAAGTCATACTTTTTTTCTTTTTCTTTTTTTAAGAGATGGGGTCTCGCTGTGTTGACGAGGTTGGTCTTGAATGCGTAGGCTCAAGTGATCCTCCCATCTCAGCCTCCCAAAGGCCTGGGATTACAGGCGTGAGCCACTGCACCCAGCCTCTAAGTCATACTTTTACCTATCCAATTGTTGTTAGGAGTCAACCTGAGTGGCTGCTGGAGGTGAAGTGAAAGGAGGAGGATGATGCAGGGTGCTGCAAAATGCTTCCATTTATTTGCTTATTCAAAAAAAATGCCATGTATAAGAACCTATGCTAGGCACTGGAGATAAAAATTGAACAAAAAGTAATTCTTGCCCTCTGGAGTTCACAGTCTGGTAGAAGAGATAGACATGTAGACAAATAATTCACAATGAAACATGGTAAGTGGGTTGTCAGTAGGTGGTAGGACTACATTGGATGGATCCCAGTGTCAACTAGAGTCCTGAAAAGACAGTTTGTCTGGAAAAGCAGCATAAGAAGATTCTTTGAGACAGGAAACGTGCACTTTAGGTTTGTTTAAGCAATTGTTTTGTTGGATTATCATTTGAAAATTAAAAGTAGTTCAACTGCATTGCAAATCTAGTAGGGGAAATAAAACTTTCCCCTACGTCTTTCTGGAAGATGTGTGTGTGTGTGTGTGTGTGTGTGTGTGTATGTGTGTTACACTTGGAATGTGAAGGAGAGAATACAGCTTAATAATTTAATCCAAAACTACAATTTTTCCTTCTTTGGGATTTTTCACATGCTGAGAGTGTTACATACTTCTGAAAGTTCTTATTCTCATCCTTCACACAACAGAATGAGAAGAGCAAACCCAAACTGAAAGAGAGAGAACTTCCATCATAGTTCCTTGCTGTAGAGAGAACACTCAAAACCTGGAAATGCGTGATTTAATTTGGGATAAAGCACAGTTTGAATACTTTCTTCCTATTTTCATTAACTTAGTGGTTGCATCTATTTTTCTTCAAAAGTGTTACTATTTTCATTATCAGTGATTTGATTCTTTGCCCCAGCATGTACTCTCATTTCTTCCATTATCGTGGCCAAAGGAAATAAGTGCTAAGAGCTGACAGTTCCAATTTCAGTGTCATTTAATTGGTTGTTCACCATGTTATCCTACAGCAACAAAAATAGTTGCTTGTGGTAATTTTTATCTCATTTCTATTGTGCAGTTTTATTCAATGGACAGTTAAGTCTCTCCGACGTTAATCTACTACTCTTCTAATCTATCACTAGTTTCCCACCTAGCCAAAGTTTTGAAGTGTGTAAGGTTTATTTGAAACAAATTTGTTCCTTTTCAAGTATCCCAGTGGGTCCACACCACCCTATAAAAATCCATTGGAGGAAGAATCTGCTATGAATAATTTAAATCCTAATGTAAAGATAAATCAATATTTTTATTCTCATAGAGGTATTAGAATTTTCAAATGCTTCTAATTGCTAAATCAAAGATTTTTGCCCTATTAATTTTGGAAATCAGTGAATATGTGGATTAAAGGAGATAAAATTAGATAATCGATAAAAAGCACTTTGAAATTAAAAAGCCTTTAGAAATATAAGGAACTAGGTAAGGATACCCACCTGCAAACTTGTTCTAGTGTCCCTGTAACCAGGAAATGGATTACCACAAATGGAGCATTACACTAGAGTTCTTCAGACATTGACCTGATTCACCTGTTAGGACTACTCAACATTATCCATATTGGGTAGGAGGCTGGAACTGGGATGATCTCAAATTGCCCTTCCAACTCTTAAGTTTATAAGATTACATAAACCACCTCTGATGAAGCACAGTAAGTGCAAATCCATTCTTTAATGCAGGAAGTCCTAATAAAGCTGGTTTTATAGGACCAGAATGTATCATTAAGGCAATTGACTAGGGACTAGCATTTGGGATAGACTGATCAATTCATTTATAAAATAGCAACAAAAAACATGGCAAAGTCATACTGATTCATTATGAACTAAAGCATATATTCAGGAAAGTGTATTATTGGGTCATTCTATGAGAAGTTATAGTCAGAGGCGTTTACTTCAATAATACTTCATGCAAAACACTTGGGCCTTTTATCTGCAAGCTCAGTGTGAGTTTACAATGTGATAGGGCAGCAAAAAAGCCTATACTATTTTTTTAATGCTATAATAGATGTACAGTACCCAGAATAATGTAGGTAACATCAGAACTCATCTGACATGTATAAAGTACCATGATTTAAGGGAAACATTGACAGTAAAAGCAACATCATTTCTCAAGTTATATGAAGTACAATAGAAGGGATTGATTTTTCTTTTAGCTTGCAGAAGATAGGATTTATGAGGAACCTAATTAAATATTTTAATGGCACTTAATGTCATAAAGAAGAATGATTAGACTTACACAGCCATGACTCCAGAGAATTAACTAGAAGGAACCACAGAAGTTTAAGAGAGGGATGGTTTGCCTTAGCCCCAAGCATATCTGTCTAATAATTGTAAAGGACTGCCTTTTGATTTAGTCCACTCTCTGTGTATGATGGCATTGATGACCTAACTCTTTTACCACTCCCTGCATCCATGTCCTTTTCCATGTAACTTTGTAGTGCTTCCTGCTGAGGGCAGGGTGGTCTGTCCTGCCCCTTATCTCTGGGCTGAACTATGTGAATTGCTTGGCCAATGGGATATTAGCAGATGTGACACAAGGAGAGGATTGAAGTAAGCTTGCACATTGGTGCTTGCTTTCTCTTGCACCTTTGCCACCACCACGTGAATATTCTTGGGCAATATGATTGAACGATGAGATGTACTGTACACAGGGCAGAATGTCACCCTCATCATCCCAGTTGAAGCCTTCTTAAATCATCTGAGGGCCTGCTGACCTCTGGACATTTGAGTTGAGTACAACTAAGCCCAGAACTGCCCAAGGCAAGCCCAGTTTAAACTGCTGACCCGTTTACTTATTATAAGCTAAATAAATGCTTATGGTTTGAAGTCACTGTGTTTTGAGGTGTTTTTATGCAATATTACTGTGCCGGTAGATAACTGATACATTCCCTGTTGTTTGGTTATGTTCAAGAGAGAAATGGATAGCCATTAGTTAAGACTGTTTTAGAAATGGACACTTGAATTAGGTAGACATAGACTAGATGAGTTCCAAAGATGGTTGCTGCTTCAGGGCCTGCTGTGGTAATATTCATATAATAATTCCCAGTTAATGAGCAGTTACTATCTGCCAGGCATTGTTTTAAGAGCTTTAGACATAAATATTAGTATTTACTCCAAGGAGGTAGTTATTCTTATTATTCTCATGATATTTATTGTTAAGGAAACAAGCACAGATCACACAACTAGTAAGTGGTAGATCTAGGATTAAATCTAGGCACTTGGCTCCAGAAATCACACTCTATCAGTGCACCATGCTCGCACTGGCCCATGAGCTATGTTCAGTATTTCTTTTCTTTTTTCTTATTTTTTTTTTCAGAAGAGAGGGGACAGGATTTCACTCTGTTGGACAAACTGGAGTGTAGTGGTGTGATCACAGCTCACTGCAGCCTCGACCTCCTGGGCTCAAGCAATCCTTCTGTCTAAGCCTCTCAAGTAGTTAGGACTACAAGTGGGCACCACCACACCCAGCTAATTTTTTATTTTTTGTAGACAAGTTCTTACTATATTGATCAGGCTGGACTCAAACTCTTGGCCTCAAGCAATCCTCCTACCTTGGCTTCCCAAAGTGCTGGCATTACAGGCATGAGCCACTGTGCCTGGACTATTCAGTATTCCTAAAGCCCACTGGAAAATGGGCGTTTATGTCTGCATATATCAAATGGAAAAATTAATCGTTATCTTTCTAAATGCATTTTTGTATATGGGAAAGATTTTTTTATAATTTATTTATAATATATATAAATAATATATATTTATATATGTTCCTAAAATATAGGAATATATATATATAGTTTACGCATAAAAATTCTATATATTTATAGGCTACAGAGTGATATTTTGATACATGTATGCAATATGCAAGGATCAAATCAGGGCAGTCAACATATCCATTACCTCAAACATTTATCATTTATTTGTGTTGTGAACATTCAAAATCCTCTCTTTTAGCTTTTTGAAAATATACACTAATTTGTCAACAATATTCTCTCTTCAGTGCTACAGAACACTGAAACTTATTCTACCTAACTGTAATTTTATTTTATTTTTTTGAGACGGAGTCTCACTCTGTTGCCCAGGCTGGAGTGCAGTGGCGCTATCTTGGCTCACCACAACCTCTGCTTCCCTGGGTTCAAGCAATCTTCCTGCTTCAGCCTGCTGAGTAGCTGGGACTACAGTCGCGCACCACCATGCCCGGCTAATTTTTGTATATATTTTTTTTTTTTTAGTAGAGTCGGGGTTTTACCATGTTGGCCAGGCTGGTGTTGAACTCCTGACCTCAAGTGGTTCGCCTGCCTTGGCCTCCCAAAGTGCTGGGATTACAGGCCTGAGCCACCACACCTGGCCTATCTAGCTGTAATTTTGTATCATTAACCAGCCTCACCCTATCCTCCTCTTCCCACTCCCCTACTTAAACCCTAAAAGCC
Organism: Pan troglodytes; assembly: GCF_028858775.2. NCBI lineage: Eukaryota > Metazoa > Chordata > Mammalia > Primates > Hominidae > Pan > Pan troglodytes. The sequence continues at coordinate 43,390,130 of NC_072413.2, forward strand.
TCTATTCTACTCTCTACTTCTGTGAGCTCCTTTTTTTTCTTTTTAGCTCCCATATATGAGTGAGAACTTGTGGTATTTATCTTTCTGTGCCTGACTTATTTCATGTAACATAATGTTCTCTAGGCTCATCCATGTTGTTGCAAATGACAAGAGTTCTCTCTTTTTTGTTAATGACTGAATAGTATGCCATTGTGTATACATACCACATTTTCTTTATCCATTCATCTGTTGATGGACATTTGGGTTGATTCCATATCTTGGCTATTGTGATTAGAGCTGCAATAAACATAGGGGTGCAGGTATCTCTTCAATAAACTGATTTCCTTTTCTTTGGATAAATACTCAGTAGTGGAATTGCTGGGTTGTATGGCAGTTCTATTTCTAGATTTTTGAGAAATCTCCATAATGTTTTTCGCAATGGCTGTACTAATTTACATTCCCATTCCCACCAACAGTGTATTCGTTTTTTTTTTTCTCCACTCGATATAGGAAAGCATAAGTGATTTTAAATAAAAATTAAAAAAGAGGTCCTTACTGGTTAAACCTTGGTAGCTACTGCTTTAAGCAGTCTTCAGTCTTTAACATTCTATGATTTTTAGAGACACCTTGTTCTCTTTTTTTGAGACAGAGTCTCACTCTTGCTCAGGCTGGAGTGCAGTGGCATGACCTTGGCTCACTGCAACCTCCACCTCCTGGGTTCAATCGATTCTCATGCCTCAGCCTGCCGAGTAACTGGGAATACAGGCACCCACCACCATGCCTGGCTAATTTTCATATTTTTTAGTAGAGACGGGGGTTTCACCATTTGTCCAGGCTGGTCTCGAACTCCTGACCTCAGGTGATCTGCCGGCCTTGGCTTCCCAAAGTGCTGGGATTACAGGTGTGAGCCACCGTGCCCAGCCTAGAGACACCCTATTCTAATATTAAAATACAAAGGTTTCTTTTTTCTTCAAAATACTAATCTAGTGAAAAGCATTGCATACAAATTGCATTAGACCACTTGTTTTACACTAAATTCTTCATAGGGCCATTCCTGAAGGAAATATATATTTATAGGTAATAGTGTAATATTCTGCTTATCTATCAAGGAATATGTGTTACAGCATAAAGAGAATTAAGTAGAAAATGCATATTAGCCAAACTGTGGGCAGTAGCATTGTGCTGCAATAAAAGCCCTGTAATTACACTACATGTGGCGACAGAATTAGCAATAACTTTAAGTTTGTAAATTAAACATGTTGGCTATGTTAATATTTTGGGAAACATGACTAAATTTTTCATGTCTTAGTGGATGCTGTAATTAACTATGCTACTTTAGTGGTAGCAAATCCAAACTTTGATACATTCTCTGTAGCAGAGGATAAATATTGAATAACACTCAGTTTGAATTGTTGAAAAACATCTTTTATAAATCTACTAAATTTATGTAATACGAATTTAGCAGATGAGCTGTTTTAAAATTATTTTTAAAATTATATTCTCTTCTGCATTGCTTGCTAAAATCATACCTGTTTTTAAACTAGGGAAGTTGACAGCAATGTGGTAGGATGTAGAGCTTGTGACTGATCTCTTTTGAATGTTTATTTCATTTCTTAAAAAAAATCACTACTTTTCAAAAACTGTCTTAATGCATGTGATCTTCAGCATTCCTCATACACTGCAAAAAGGAATCTACACGTTTTTCGATATGCAAAAATATTAGACCTAATGTTTATATACAATTTATTTATTTTAAAATGTAAACATTTATTGTGATGATCTGTCAGTCACTTGAACCTTCTTGGCGGTATTGCATTGGCAGTTTAAATTAGGGTATCCTGGACCAAAACTGATTTATTAACTTCCTGTAGATTTGCTCACACAGTTGCCCTTTCATATCTGTGAGTGGATTTTCCTGTTCACACAAAGGCTAAACTAACTGTAAAACAAACAATTTCTTTACACAGAAAATATTACTTAACATGGCAACAAATACATACCTTTACCAGGGATGCAAAACATGTTATTACACTATTTCGTGCCCACAGTAAGGAATACTAATTAATAACTCTTTTCCCCTGAGCCCACATTCAGATTTGGAAAATCTTACTGATTTTAGAAATTTTGTAAGAAGTTGTTCTGATATATTAAAAATATGTCTCCACTTTTATTGAGCAAATATAATATTTTCTTGGTTTCAAATGATACTTCATTGGTTATTCTGAATTGATTGCTCTAGGCAGCTGCTGCCAATTGATTGGAGCTATAGATATGTTCAAACCTGTTTATTATCCTGGAGTTACACTGAACATAGAAATGCCCAAATGATTGATCAGAATTTTAATGTAAGAAAAATTAAACATCTAATGATCACTCTCTAGGTACCAGGCCCTGAGTTCAATGTTATACCTGCATTAACTCATAATTCTCATAGCATCCCTATGAAATAGGTATTATCATTATTTTTATTTTATAGACAAGGAAACTGAGGCTTAAAAGAGTTAAGTAAACTTGCCCCAAATTATAGAGTTTGTAAATTAATGGTGCTAATATTACCTCTTTTTGATTTAGATTTACCTTAGATTTGATTTGATATAGATTACCTCCTTTTGACTTCAAAGCCTGGGTTACTTCTTTTCATTGAGGTCCTTGGTGGTGGTCAACATTCTGTTTCAGGCTTCCTCCATTCTATGTCGATGGCACAATTGTGCAGAGCTGCCTTGTTCCCTGGAAGTGGGGTGGAGGACCTGTTTTTTTGAGTGTGTGAAGGAAAGAAATGAGCCAAAAAGCACATCTTGAAAAAAAATGTATTATAGCATAGCATTGGTAATTTGGAACATTTTATTGATTTTGAAATCATGTAAGATGTTGTCCTGATATGCTAAAAATAATCTTCCTTTTAAATTAAGGAAATATAATATTTTCTTTGAAATGATGCTTTATTGGTTATTATATGAAAAGTAGCTTAATTGGAATTAAACATTACCTTTTAACATGAGTTGAGAATGAAACCAAAACCTTAAATTGCACCCTAAAGTGCAGTTATAGAACTGACAATGTGTACAGTCCTGGAAAATACTAATTCATAAAGAATAATAGACTTTAATGCTGTGCTTAGCATTTCAATGTCACAATTAAAAATTCTACAAGCTAGTTAATTGAATATTTTATGCTTCTAGAAAGGGCCTTGATCCTCAGAATTGCATACTAGTTCTCAAATTCCTTTTATATAATGCTGAATTCCTTTAAGGAATTAAAAATTCATTTGTGTTTCACATGAGTGCATATTTAGTTTTGCCAACTTTTTAAATGAGAGAAATATCTAGAATTAATGTGTTAACTTTACTTTTTTTTGGCTAAGTTAGACTTCTGGAACATAAAATATCCATGCAGATTATCATGATTCCCCCATGTAATCCTGCACCCTTTATATGAGCAATTATAATTACTTTTCTAACTGTAATGTTACTGAGTTGTCAGATGAGGTTGGAAAAACATTTCATGCCCGATTTTCCCAATTTTCATGTATTCATAATCTTATTTGGCCCTTTCCCTTTTCTGTTTTGTGAGTTTAGAGCTTTTCAGCCTAGCCTTTATTTTTCTCTTGATGCTAATTTATGAAATTCTGGTACTAGCAATAAAACTGTAGGGCCATCTAACTGCTGATGAAAATCGCAGCATGATAAGAAAGATAAAGTATTCCCTCTTCCTCTATATCTGTAGAAACATGGGCACGATTTTATTTTTGTCATAAAACCACTCTTGGAAATTTTATTTTTAACAAAGGAGTCTTGTAAGATGCCTGAATTTTATGCATTGTTGCCATGTTCTGGGAAGGTAACCTGTAACCTCTAAAAAAATTGCAATCTTTTGCTCATCTTACATAATAATTTGTTGTTCTGAAAATACTATTTAAATCAACATTCTTTTTTTCTGAAAGATAAAAATACTTGGAAGTTGAAAAGCTTAACAGACATTAAGTGAGAAGGGAATTATTGGTAGTTCCCTTACCTCTCACATGCAGAGAAGAAAAACACCTGTTGAATTTCTTATTTGAATTAAAAGTTTAGGCGCCAATCTATTTGATTAGAACTGTTTGTTACATTTATGATTATGTCTTACTGAAAAAAAAAAGGTTGAAAGGCTTTCATGAAATTATTTTGGTGTATGCCACACCCGTAGGGCAGAGAGAAAAGACGTCTGTCATTTATCTGGTGTCTGTGATTCATGCATCAATGCCAGATTTTTCTCATTTGAATAACTGAGGCTGTTACTTAAAACGTGTCAGCCCAGGTCCAGGTGAATGGGAGGCACATAGTTGTGGCCTCTGAGTCAAGGGTGGGCACAAGTCAGGGCCCCAGTAGGACTGTTGCTCCATTGCTAGCCTAGTGGACTTTGCATTTGCCACAAGCTTAAGTGGAGTTGGACAATTGGGCAATTGGAGGAGTATGGGTATTCTCTTTTGGAGTTACTCTCCTCCTTTTCTTTTTTTTTCTCCAGCACTAGCCCTCCTCCCTTTCCAATGTAAAGTAACTTTGTGTGATCTGACGTTGACCAGAAGTAGGAAACCTTTGAGGAATTAGGAATTTTCCATTCTTCTCTTGAGAGTCTTCCTCTCATTCTGATTTACTGCTTCCTTTTGCACTTTCCTGTAAGCCACTGGGTAAGCATAATTTAAAGCATAAAAACCAGACTCTTCTAGACCACTGAGGACCTTCCCCAAAGGAGAGATTGATAACTAATTCTTTTTTGCATTTGTTGTCTCTCATTTCCCTTCCTGGATTTTTCCTGGATTTTTCCAGGAAGGGAAATGAGAGACAACAAATGCAAAAAAGAATTAGTTATCAATCTCTGGATTTTTCCAGGAAGGGAAATGAGAGGTTGTTTTTGAGACTTTCAGTTAATAAGGTATGGATAGATAGATTTTACTTTTCCTAAGCCTGGTGAGAATAACTGTAAATTGAGCTTTCAAAATAAGAAAAGTTTTAATGCACGTTATTATGGCATGTGCTGTTTAATGCACGTTATTATGGCATGTGCTGTTCTAGAACTGCTAAGCAATTTTCAATATGTGTAAATCCCAGTCTTGGTTCACTTATGGTAACATATTGTTGGATGATAGATTGAGGTCAGAAAGAAAGAACAGTATCTCAGACCATTAGGTTGTGCCTTTTTACACCAACTTAGGTTGTCATTTTTAACTTTTCTTATGAGGAATACTATCAATATGAACCAGACACTACAGTTGTTGAAGTCCTTCTTGCATCTGAAATGTATTACTGGGCCACCTGAGATGAGAAATATGAGATTGTAGATTAAGACAGTTATGTGGTGTTTCCAGCCTTTTAACATTGAATATTGATGGATACACAGTCAACTTTATTTGCAAAACATCACTTGGTCATAATTATAGAATTTAAAAATGACCCATGTTAGTTTTGAGCAAAGCCAATGTGAAACCCAATATATACAATTTCAACTTTATGCATTAGAATAAATATTCACTTTACATTTTGAATGATTAAAATAGAAGATTTGTTTGGAATGCATAATTAAAACTTTTCAAATACAAGTACTTCTATCTCTTGAAGGTTAAATGGTATTATAAGATAAATGATCACTAATATGATAAAAAAAATGGTAAAAAAAGATAAAGCGTATATTAATTGCAGTGACAAGTATACCCAACTCTGCTGTTTCTTTGATATCTTTTCTTTTAGATCCCGATTCTTTTTTTTTTCTTTTTCCTTCGAGAGGGAGTTTCACTCTTGTTGCCTAGGCTGGAGTGCAATGGCACGATCTTGGCTTACTGAAACCTCCGCTTCCCAGGTTCAAGCGATTCTCCTGCCTCAGCCTCCCAAGTAGCTGGGATTATAGGCATTTGCCACCATGCCTGGCTAATTTTGTGTGTAATAGAGACGAGGTTTCACCATGTTGGTCAGGCTGGTCTCACTCCTGGTGTCAAGTGATCTGCCCACCTCAGCTTTCCAAATGCTGTGATTTACAGGCATGAGCCACCGTCCCCGGCCAATCCTGATTCTTTTGAATTTGGATTTTGATTATATAATATGTGCAAATGCATGCATGTATGTATGTTGTATGTAATCTCATTATGTTATTCTTGCGAACTTGTTTTTGTTACTAAATCCTATCATATGAGTTATAATTACAAAAAATCCCAAACAATAGTATCAAAACGAACCGAACACAAATCAAAGCAAAAGAAGAAAAACACCCATTTTTCCAAAAGAACACACCCGTAGGGTTACTGAACATAATTTTAAAATCCTTTGGAAATGTTACCTATTTTTTTTTTGTGGGCATTTTATTATTACTCAAATCAGTCTCCCTGAGCATTCCAGGATCAGAATTTTTAGGGTGAGTGGGGGGCCAGTGAGTTGGGTGTGCTGAATGGTTGGGTCAGAGATGAAATCATAAGGAGTCTCAGCTTTCCTCTGGTGGTGAATCAGTTACTGGGTGGGGGCCATAAGATCTGATGAGCCAGTTTATTGATCTGGCTGGTGCCAGCTGATCCATCAAGTGCAGGCCTGCAAAATATCTCAGGCACTGATCTTAGGTTTTATAATAGTGATGTTATCCCCAGGAGCAATTTGGGGAGGGCCAGAATCTTGTAGCCTCCAGCTTCATGACTCCTAAACCATAATTTCTAATCATTTATATAATTAATTAATCTTACAAAGGCAGCCTAGTCCCCAGGCAACAAGGGGGCTTTTTTTGGGGGGAACGGGCTGTTGTCCTCTTTGTTTTAAACTATAAACTACAAACTAAGTTCCTCCCCAAGTTAGTTCAGTCGATGCCTAGGAATGAACAAGGACAGCTTGGAGGTCAGGAGCAAGATGGATTTGGTTAGGTCAGATCTCTTTCACTGTCTTGGTTATAATTTTGCAGCGGCAGTTTCAATCCCTCCTTTTGGGTTTTGTTACGCCTTAATCTTATGGTGTGGGCTAATTAAGATGGATAAAGGACGAAGGCCACTCTAACTTCTTCCTGCTTACCAGGGGCATAGTGCGGTAGGTGTTAACCCCAAGGTAAGAGGAGTGGAATTGCTTTGTAGTTGTCTTGCATATACTCCAGCAGGCTGGGCTGGGGTTCCAAGGTTTGCATGGCAATGGTGTTAGTATTCTCATTTATAGTTTAAGTACAGCATTTAAGCAAACAGCGTACTACAAGGTAAATAATGAGTTCTAAAATTAGGAGTGTAGTTTCCAGTTTTAAAAGTAAAGATTTTAAAGCATTAGTTTGGGGACTTGTAGCCCACAAATAATTTAAGATTTAGTCCAAATTGCAGAAAAAAACTCAGGAATAACTAACAGTTGTACTATAGTTTTTTCTGAAGCATAATTTTTCTCTCTCCAGTACCCATTTTTATTAAAAATAAATCATAGTAAGTCAGATTTACTTGCAAAATAAGTTTTAGTCTTATTGTGGTCTGGCTGATTATTTGCATAAAGTGCAGTGGGAATAACTATTTGCCATGTAGGCTCTTTTATATATTGGCTTTGCTGAAACTTTGTTCTATAAGGAATGTCAGATTGTACTTTTTAAAGCCCCTTGAAGCCCAGCCATGGATTTATCTCTTTCACTTTGCCTGAATTTTCCTCCTTTCAAGGTCCCAAGATAACTTGGGGCTCTTGGCTTGTCAGAAAGTGACATGCTTTACTTACCACAGATCAGGAATCCTGTACAGGGACTGCGTAGACAAGAGATGAGGCCAGCTTTCCTGAAGGTCTTTTATTGGCTTTATAAGTCAAATTTGATTCCTTAAAGCAGTCTGTTGAAATCTGAAAGCATGCCATTCCAGTCCAAGTCCTGGTAAAATAACCACTTTCTCTAATTGTGTTCTATTATAAAAGAAAACAGATTCTCAATGCACTTATCCAAATAACTATACTGCCATAAGTTGAGAATACTCACACACAGTTCTGGAGAAATCAGGTAGCGAGAAAGCAATGTGCTTCAAATTTTTCTCACAGGAGTTACATTTTACTCAATTGCTAAAAGTTGTAGTAGCTCAAAAGGAAAAAAGTTTCTTGACTCTTAACAACAAAAGGATTAGCAATGTTTAATACATTAGCTCCTTATGAGAGTCCTAGAAGTTTGTTTTTTTCTTCTATTCCATTAGCATAATTTCTAAAGTTATCAGAGACCTGCATTTATGAGTACTGTCAGAGTCCTATATCTGATTATAAATTGCCTTTTGAAAAGGATCAAAGCAAGACAACAATTGTCTGTGGAGGACAAAAGTCTTAGGATAACTACTATTAAAGCCACAACTGACTAGAAATTTTGGTTACTTCTGTGGCATACAACAATTTTACATAACAATTATAATTATTAATAATATATTCTAAGTCATGTCAGAATTATAGGAGTTTCCCATAATTTTGGAACATATACTGATAACATATATTTATACAAATACAGCCTAAAGAAAGCCAAACACCATTTCATATTTGACAATGCTTCCTGTATGATTTTTATACCAAATATGCCATTTTTGGACTTTAGGGGACCTAATATCTAAAAGATCAATTTAGGTCAGAAAGAGACATAATTTATAATGTGATTTTGGAAAGTTTGTCAAATATCAAAGTGTAAAACACTGGCTATCACAAAATAAGACCAAAGGTTACTCATTTAGCTAAAGTGGTGACTCAAAAAAATTTTTTTAAATGGCAAAACCCCATATTCACTAATAGAGGAGAGAATCAGCTTTCTAAACAAGACCCAATAAAGACAGCATGAGGTCACCTGAATCTGTATCTTTTCTCTCCCTTCTTCCTTTCTTCCTGCCACTAACCCAAAGGGACAAAAAAACCCTTTCATTATCTTTTAAATTATTACACGAAAATCTTGTTCAAAAGAGAAAGCCAAATTTCACCTTTGCATTGGTGCACTATTAATGTTAAACCCAATTCTTAATAAAACCTTGTAAACAAATTTATATAATCTTTTTTTATTATTATACTTTAAGTTCTAGGGTAAATGTGCACAACGTGCAGGTATGTTACCTATGTATACATGTGCCATGTTGGTGTGCTGCACCCATTAACTCGTCATTTAGCATTAGGTATATCTCCTAATGCTATCCCTTCCCCCTCCCCCCAGCCCACGACATGCCCCAGTGTGTGATGTTCCCCTTCCTGTGTCCAAGTGTTCTCATTGTTCAATTTCCACCTATGAGCAAGAACATGCGGTGTTTGATTTTTTGTCCTTGCAATAGTTTGCTGAGAATGATGGTTTCCAGCTTCATCCATGTCCCTACAAAGGACATGAACTCATCATTTTTTATGGCTGCATAGTATTCCATGGTGTATATGTGCCACATTTTCTTAATCCAGTCTATCATTGATGGACATTTGGGTTGGTTCCAAGTCTTTGCTATTGTGAATAGTGCCGCAATAAACATACGTGTGCATGTGTCTTTATAGCAGCATGATTTGTAATCCTTTGGGTATATACCCAGTAATGGGATGGCTGGGTCAAATGGTATTTCTAGTTCTAGATCCTTGAGGAATCGGCACACTGTCTTCCACAATGGTTGAACTAGTTTACAGTCCCACCAACAGTGTAAAAGTGTTCCTATTTCTCCACATCCTCTCCAGCACCTGCTGTTTCCTGACTTTTCAATGATCGCCATTGTAACTGGTGTGAGATGGTATCTCATTGTGGTTTTGATTTGCATTTCTCTGATGGCCAGTGATGATGAGCATTTTTTCATGTGTCCGTTGGCTGCATAAATGTCTTCTTTTGAGAAGTGTCCTGTTTATATCCTTCGACCACTTTTTCATGAGGTTGTTTTTTTCTTGTAAATTTGTTTGAGTTCATTGTAGATTCTGGGTATTAGCCCTTTGTCAGATGAGTAGATTGCAAAAATTTTCTCCCATTCTGTAGGTTGCCTGTTCACCCTGATGGTAGTTTCTTTTGCTGTGCAGAAGCTCTTTAGTTTAATTAGATCCGATTTGTCAATTTTGGCTTTTGTTGCCATTGCTTTTGGTGTTTTAGACATGAAGTCCTTGCCCATGCCTGTGTCCTGAATGGTATTGCCTAGGTTTTCTTCTAGGGTTTTTATGGTTTTAGGTCTAACATTTAAGTCTTTAATCTATCTTGAATTAATTTTTGTAATAAGATGTAAGGAAGGGATCCAGTTTCAGCTTTCTACATATGGCTAGCCAGTTTTCCCAGCACCATTTATTAAATAAGGAATCCTTTCCCCATTTCTTGTTTTTGTCAGGTTTGTCAAAGATCAGATGGTTGTAGAAGTGTGGTATTATTTCTGAGGGCTCTGTTCTGTTCCATTGATCTATATCTCTGTTTTGGTACCAGTATCATGCTGTTTTGGTTACTGTAGCCTTGTAGTATAGCTTGAAGTCAGGTAGTGTGATGCCTCTAACTTTGTTCTTTATGCTTAGGATTGTCTTGGCAATGCAGGCTCTTTTTTGGTTCCATATGAACTTTAAAGTAGTTTTTTCCAACTCTGTGAAGAAAGTCATTGGTAGCTTGATGGGGATGGCATTGAATCTATAAATTACCTTGGGCAGTATGGCCATTTTCACGATATTGATTCTTCCTATCCATGAGCATGGAATGTTCTTCCATTTGTTTGTGTCCTCTTTTATTTCGTTGAGCAGTGGTTTGTAGTTCTCCTTGAAGAGGTCCTTCACATCCCTTGTAAGTTGGATTCCTAGGTATTTTATTCTTTTTGAAACGATTGTAAATGGGAGTTCACTCATGATTTGGCTCTCTGTTCATCTGTTATTGGTGTATAAGAATGCTTGTGATTTTTGCACATTGATTTTGTATCCTGAGACTTTGCTGAAGTTGCTTATCAGCTTAAGGAGATTTTGAGCTGAGATGATGCAGTTTTCTAAATATACAATCATGTCATCTGCAAACAGGGAAAATTTGATTTCCTCTTTTCCTAATTGAATACCCTTTATTTCTTTCTCCTGCCTAATTGCCCTGGCCAGAACGTCCAACACTGTGTTGAATAGGAGTGGTGAGAGAGGGCATCCCTATCTTGTGCCAGTTTTCAAAGGGAATGCTTCCGGTTTTTGCCCATTCAGTATGATATTGGCTGTGGGTTTGTCATAGATAGCTGTTATTATTTTGAGATACATCCCATCAATACCTAATTTATTGAGAGTTTTTAGCATGAAGGGCTGTTGAATTTTGTCAAAGGCCTTTTCTGCATCTATTGAGATAATCATGTAGTTTTTGTCTTTGGTTCTGTTTATATGCTGGATTACAGTTATTGATTTGCAGATGTTGAACCAGCCTTGCATCCCAGGGATGAAGCCCACTTGATCATGGTGGATAAGCTTTTTGATGTTCTGCTGGATTCTGTTTGCCAGTATTTTACTGAGGATTTTTGCATCAATGTTCATCAAGGATATTCGTCTAAAATTCTCTTTTTTTGTTGTGTCTCTGCCCGGCTTTGGTATCAGGATGATGCTGGCCTCATAAAATGAGTTACGGAGGATTCCCTCTTTTTCTATTGATTGGAATAGTTTCAGAAGGAATGGTACCAGCTCCTCTTTGTACCTCTGGTAGAATTCGGCTGTGAATCCGTCTGGTCCTGGACTTTTTTTGGTTGTTAGGCTCTTAATTATTGCCTCAATTTCAGAGCCTGTTATTGATCTATTCAGGGATTCAACTTCTTCTTGGTTTAGTCTTGGGCGGGTGTGTGTGTCCAGGAATTTATCCATTTCTTCTAGATTTTCTAGTTTATTTGCATAGAGGTGTTTATAGTATTCTCTGATGGTAGTTTGTATTTCTGTGGGATTGGTGGTGATATCCCCTTTATCATTTTTTATTGCATCTATTTGATTCTTCTCTCCTTTCTTCTTTATTAGTCTTGCTAGTGGCCTATCAGTTTTGTTGATCTTTTCAAAAACCAACTCCTGGATTCATTGATTTTTCGAAGGGTTTTTTGTGTCTCTATCTCCTTCAGTTCTGCTCTGATCTTAGTTATTTCTTGCCTTCTGCTAGCTTTTGAATGTGTTTGCTCTTGCTTCTCTAGTTCTTTTAATTGTGATGTTAGGGTGTCAATTTTAGATCTTTCCTGCTTTCTCTGTGGGCATTTAGTGCTATAAATTTCCCTCTACACACTGCTTTAAATGTGTCCTAGAGATTCTGGTATGTTGTGTCTGTTCTCATTGGTTTCAAAGAACATCTTTATTTCTGCCTTCATTTCTTTATGTACCCAGTAGTCATTCAGGAGCAGGTTGTTCAGTTTCCATGTAGTTGAGCAGTTTTGAGTGAGTTTCTGAATCCTGAGTTCTAGTTTGATTGCACTGTGGTCTAAGAGACAGTTTGTTAACACTTCTGTTCTTTTACATTTGCTGAGGAGTGTTTTACTTCCAACTATGCGGTCAATTTTAGAATAAGTGTGATGTGATGCTGAGAAGAATGTATATTCTGTTGATTTGGGGTGGAGAGTTCTATAGATGTCTATTAGGTCTGTTTGGTGCAGAGCTGAGTTCAATTCCTGGATATCCTTGTTAACTTTCTGTCTTGTTGATCTGTCTAATGTTGCCAGTGGGATGTTAAAGTCTCCCATTATTATTGTGTGGGAGTCTCAGTCTCTTTTTAGGTCTCTAAGGACTTGCTTTATGAATCTGGGTGCTCCTGTATTGGGTGCATATATATTTAGGATCATTAGCTCTTCTTGTTGAATTGATCCCTTTACTGTTATGTTATGGCCTTGTTTGTCTCTTTTGATCTTTGTTGGTTTTAAGTCAGTTTTATCAGAGGCTAGATTTGCAACCCCTGCCTTTTTTCGTTTTCCATTTTCTTGGTAGATCTTCCTCCATCCCTTTATTTTGATCCTATGTGTATCTCTGCATGTGAGATGGGTCTCCTGAATACAGCACACTGATGGGTCTTGACTCTTTATCCAATTTGCCAGTCTGTGTCTTTTAATTGGAGCATTTAGGCCATTTACATTTAAGGTTAATATTATTATTTGTGAATTTGAGTCTGTCATTATGATGTTAGCTGGTTATTTTGCTCATTAATTGATGCAGTTTCTTTCTAGCATCAATGGTCTTTACAATTTGGCATGTTTTTGTAGTGGCTGGTACCGGTTGTTCCTTTCCATATTCAGTGCTTCCTTCAGGAACTCTTGTTGGGCAGGCCTGGTGATGACAAAATCTCTCAGCATTTGCTTGTCTGTAAAGGATTTTATTTCTCCTTCACTTATGAAGCTTAGTTTGGCTGGATATGAAATTCTGGGTTGAAAATTCTTTTCTTTAAGAATGTTGAATATTGGCCCCTACTCTCTTCTGGCTTGTAGAGTTTCTGGCGAGATATCTGCTGCTAGTCTGATGGGCTTCCCTTTGTGGGTAACCCAACCTTTCTCTCTGACTGCCCTTAATATTTTTTCCTTCATGTCAACTTTGGTGAATCTGACAATTACGTGTCTTGGAGTTGGTCTTCTAGAGGGGTATCTTTGTGGTGTTCTCTGTATTTCCTGAATTTGAATGTTGGCCTGCCTTACTAGGTTGGGGAAGTTCTCCTGGATAACATCCTGAAGTGTGTTTTCCAACTTGGTTCCATTCTCCCCGTCACTTTCAGGTACACCAATCAGATGTAGATTTGGTCTTTTCACATAGTCCCATATTTCTTGGAGGCTTTGTTCGTTTCTTTTTACTCTTTTTTCTCTAAACTTCTCTTCTCGCTTCATTTCATTCATTTGATGTTCCATCGCTGATACCCTTTCTTCCAGTTGATTGATCGGCTACTGAAGCTTGTGCATCTGTTGCGTAGTTCTCGTGCCATGGTTTTCAGCTCCATCATGTCATTTAACATCTTCTCTACACTGGTTTTTCTAGATAGCCATTTGTCTAATCTTTTTTCAAGTTTTTAGCTTGTTTGCAATGGGTTCAAACTTCCTCCTTTAGCTCGGAGAAGTTTGATCATCTGAAGCCCTCTTTTCTCAACTCATCAAAGTCATTCTCCATCCAGCTTCGTTCTGTTGCTGGCGAGGAGCTGCCTTCCTTTGGAAGGAGAGAGGCACTCTGATTTTTAGAATTTTCAGCTTTTCTGCTCTCTTTTTTCCCTATCTTTGTGGTTTTACCTACCTTTGGTCTTTGATGATGGTGACGTACAGATGAGGTATTGGCGTGGATGTCCTTTCTGTTTGTTAATTTTCCTTCTAACAGTCAGGACGCTCAGCTGCAGGTCTGTTGGAGTTTGCTGGAGGTCCGCTCCAGACCCTGTTTGCCTGGGTATCAGCAGCGGAGGCTGCAGAACAGCAAATATTGATGAACAGCAAACGTTGCTTCCTGATCGCTCCTCTGGAAGCTTCATCTCAGAGGGCTACCCAGCTGTGTGGGGTGTCAGTCTGCCCCTACTTGGGGGTGCCTCCCAGTTATGCTACTTGCGGGTCAGGGACCCACTTGAGGAGGCTGTCTGTCCTTTCTCAGATCTCAAACTCCGTGCTGGGAGAACCACTACTCTCTTCAAAGCTGTCAGACAGGGACATTTAAGTCTGCAGAGGTTTCTGCTGCCTTTTGTTCAGCTATACCCTGCCCCTAGAGGTGGAGTCTACAGAGGCAGGGAGGCCTCCTTGAGCTGCAGTGGGCTCCACCCAGTTCGAGCTTCCCAGTGGCTTTGTTTACCTACTCAAGTCTCAGCAATGGCAGGCGCCCATCCTCCAGCCTCACTGCCACCTTGCAGTTCAATCTCAGACTGCTGTGCTAGCAATGAGCGAGGCTATGTGGGCATAGAACCCTCCGAGCAAGGCATGGGATATAATCTCCTGGTGTGCCGTTTGCTAAGACCATTCGAAAAGCACAGTATTAGGGTGGGAGTGACCCGATTTTCCACGTGCTGTCTGTCACAGCTTCCCTTGGCTAGGAAAGGGAATTCCCTGACCCCTTGTGCTTCCCTGGTGAGGTGATGCCTTGTCCTGCTTCGGCTTACACTTGGTGGGCTGCACCCACTGTCCTGCCCCCACTGTCTGACAAGCCCCAGTGAGATGAACCTGGTACCTCAGTTGGAAATGCAGAAATCACCCATCTTCTGTGTTGCTAACACTGGGAGCTGTAGACTGGAGCTGTTCCTATTCAGCCATCTTGGAACTCAAATTTATATAATCTTTTTTTTTTTTTTTTTTTTTGAGACAGAGTCTCACTCTGTCGCCCACGCTGGAGTGCAGTGGCGCTATCTCGGCTCACTGCAAGCTCTGCCTCCCGGGTTCACGCCATTCTCCTGCCTCAGCCTCCCAAGTAGCTGGGACTACAGGCACCTGCCATGACGCCTGGCTAATTTTTTGCATTTTTAAATAGAGACGGGGTTTCACCATGTTAACCAGGATGGTCTCGATCTCCTGACCTTGTGATCTGCCTGCCTCCAAATTTATATAATCTTAATTAGCTTAACCATAAGGTAAAATTCTCATAGACTTTTTATAACCCCTTAAAATTTTTTATTAAAGAGCAGAACAATGCTCTAAGAAGACTCTGTCATACTTTTATTACAATGTTCAATTTATGGGATGTTATCTATTATTAAATCAGGGCAAGGGGTGATTCAGAGTTGTTTTTTCTGTGATACTGTGTGGATATGAGAGATCTCAATTAGAAACTTTTAGTTCTGAGACAGATTTATAGGCTGATGTTATGGGGAAGAAAGCATGACAGTGATAAAAAGTAGAGCATCAAGACAAGATATAAAGAGCAGTTATTGCCCATTTCCCAGTGGACTGGACCACAGGGTCTCTGAAGCTCTACCACTATCACTTTTTTTGTGGTGGTTGTGGCAGACACTGCCTTGCACATTTGCTATATATATATATATTTTTATTTATCTTATATATATTTGCTGTATATGTATATATAGCAAATGTGCAAGGCAGCCAGTGAGATATATATATAATACACACACACATTTAAATAAAATGCTAACTTCATCAAAGTGATCTTCCCTTTTTAATAGTTTAAAATCTTTTCTATCATTTTCTTAGATATAGGAGATCAGGAAAGATTGAGTTGCTGGGGGTTAAATAACGAGTTAATAGGTGCAGCACACCAACATGGCACATGTATACATATGTAACTAACCTGCACGTTGTGCACATGTACCCTAAAACTTAAAGTATAATAATAATAATAAAAGATTGAGTTGCTGGGGAAGCTATTTTTTTTTTTTTTGCATTGACACAGATTTTCCCACTAAACACACCCATGTAAATGAGCAAATGTCCTAGGACTACTCTTACTTGGGTTCATTGGTTACCTTGTAGTTATATTTTACACATAGAATAAATATGACAGTACTTCCTGATTTTGACCCTGCATTTAGAAATTTATGTGTAATTAATTGTTAGGTTCAAATAGAGAAATTAGTTTTGCCATGAGAGGATGGGTACAGTTGGAGTATTTGCTCAGTTCTGGACAGTTAGTGCTACTGCTTTTGATGGCTGTGAGCCATGATAATTATTGGTAGCAGAGAGCTGTGACAAGAGCAGATATTTATGATACCTATGCAGCATTGTATAGAATTACAATTATAGGTAAGGTCAAAAGGGGTTGGGATTATATGCCACCCTACAGGTTTTTTTTATTTGTTTGTTTTCAGAGTTTCAACTCATCCCATTTGAAGAACCCCCAATCATCTTGGGTCAGTAGAGGGGCAGTGTGGTATATGGAAGAAACGGATGTACTCTGTTTGAGTCTTGGCTTTATTTTTACCTTTTTGAGCCTCAATTCTTTACTTGAAAAATGAGGATGAGGATAAGTAATATTGTTTACTGCATCACAATGTAATCTGGATTAAATGTTATAATGTATATTTAAGTGCTTTTGTAAAATTGCTAAGAGCTATAAAAATGGCACTAAATAAGTACTTCTACCCAGCCTCCCCTCCTTTATGCATTTATTTCTCCTGTTTATGTCAGTTCTAAGTAGTATAATGACCATATTTGGGGATAAAGAGCTAGACTAAAGTGAAACAAATTTATTTTGCTCTGTGGGAATTTGTGTATGCTTTCCTTATCCTTTCTATTTCTTTTAGATTGAGAGTTTGTGCAGATGAGATAAAATGATTTTCTTAGGAAGATGTTATTTGAATAGCTTTATACACAAAGTGTAGCAAACAACCAATATTATAAATTTGTTAGTTTAGCATATATAACATATAACATGTAATGCACATCATCTAAAGGAGGGAAGAAAAAGAAATGATAAAATAATGAGCATTTATGGTGACAAAGGCAATTTGCTGGATTAATATTCAAGGCTGTTTGGCACCAGTTGGGCTGACCTTTCTATGTTGCATAAGGAAGAAACAGCAGGATAAGAATGAGCAAGGAAGCCATTTCACACATACACTGGTCTGTCTTCCTTGTCAGCTGTCCTAATGGCCACCCAGTTGTAGGCTTTTATCCGGTGCTTACAGACAGCTTATCATAACTTGTAGCTTGTTTCTTTAGGGCATTCTTTCCCATACCCTACAAGGTAATGGGCTATGCTACATGTGTTCTATCTGATAAAGTCTCCTTAACAAACTAAATTATTACGGACAGGTCCAGTAATGCCCATATTAACAAAAAAATGCCATTTTGCACTTATGTATTCTATACATAGACATATAACTTTTACACCCTTATATTATATATATAGACACATGAATTTTTCAGCACTCCTAGGCATATGCCTTTATTTACAGACCTGGGGAAATAACAGCCATTACATTGTAAGTGGTCAAGGAGAGTGAACCCAAAACGTATGTGTGAAGTTTTCTTCAGATCCTTCCATGAGAGGAAGCAAGTCGTGCTATCCTATTAATAATTAACACATTAATTATAAGGATGTCAGACAAATCAGATCACTTATCTTCTCTCTTTTGCTGAAAATAATGTTAATAGAGCTTTGTATGGCTGAGTGTCAATATGGTGAATTTCCTTTGTTGATCTCTTCCCTGTTAACAGATTAGACTAGTGTTTTTCAAACATTTTGACTTGTGATCCATAGTAAGAATGCATTTTGTGTCATGACTCAACATATGTATACCTATATACAAATATATCACATAATTAAAATAATTGATATCACAATCCACTAAACAGTTGTAAAGCATAGCTTGAAAACATTTTACTATTTGAAAACCAGTTAGCTGAGTTCTGGAGACTCTTTTTCTGAGGATCAATTACAACTACTTCAGAAAACAAGGCTAATGTGGGAATGGTGAAGACTAATTTCTTTTTTTTTTTTCTGGAGACGGAGTCTGACTTTGTTGTCCAGGCTGGAATGCAGTGGCGCGATCTTGGCTCACTGCAACATCCGCCTCCCGAGTTCAAGCAATTCTCCTGCCTCAGCCTCCCGAGTAGCTGGGAATACAGGTGCATGCTGCCACACCTGGCTAATTTTTTGTATTTTAGTAGAGATGGGGTTTCACCGTGTTGCCCAGGCTGGTCTCGAACTCCTGATCTGAAGTGATGTGCCCAACTTGGCCTCCCAAAGTGCTAGGATTACAGGTGTGAGCCACAGCACCCGCCTTGATTTCTTTCACTGTATATATATTTAAGATTTTTGAGGCTTGTCTTCTGGGATCAAGGAGTGTCATTGTGGCCTATTTGATAGATCAAAGAATAAGATAAAACATTGATAGAGTTAGAAACATTTTAGGACAAAGATAGCAAGCTTTCCTGACAAAACGCCTTTTCCTCCTCCCTCTCCTCCTCTTTCCTTGTTAAATGGATATAGATGTATATTGAGACAGGGGAGGAATGGATGAAAACTTATAACGTTATTGTAATATGGAGACTTAGAAGATCTTCATAAAAGCTTCTCTCTATGTCAGGGTGAGATCCTCTTTGATCTCCATAATGTAAATGAATTATGATATGTTACCAATAAAATCTTAGAATCTGCCAGTCAAATTATCTCTGACTTAATTTATGTTACTCCAGGACCTTAGGAGCCATTGCTACTGGGGAGTGTTGTGTGGAGCAGGAGAGATGAATTCTTGTAGCCTCTATAAGGTCAATGATTTGTCTGTTCTATCTCTAAACTGCTATGGCATTTACTGTTTATTCCAGACAATATAGTTCTTTGCTATACGCTGCTTTCTGATGATAATGTCAATTATTTCTTGCATGTGAATTGTGTCTCTTCTAGTGAATTTCTTGAGAACGTCTTTTATTTACTCTTTGTATCCTTTGCATACCTCTAGGTAACTATTCAACTCCTCCCAAACAACAATTATTTTGTTTAGTGGAAGAGAAAGAAGAATATTACATCCTTCTGTTCCATATTTAGGCCAATCAACTCACTTCAAGCATTGTACAGCCTCCTTCTAGATTGAACTGAGGCAGAAATGTCAATTACATTAAGTTTACTTTCAACACTCCTTAATTACTAAATTTATTCAAGTAATTCATTCCACAAATAATTAGTGAGACTTCTTATGTGTTAGACACTATGCAAGGAATATAATTATGAGCAAAATATTGTAGATCTTACAGTATGTTCTTTCTCTTTCTTTCTTTCTTTCTTTCTTTCTCTCTCTCTTTCTCTTTCCCTCCCTTCCTTCCTTCTTCCTCCTCCTTCTCCTCCTCCTCCTTCTTATTTTTCTTTTCTTTCTTTCTGTTCTCTTTTTCTTTCTTTCTTTCTTTTTCTTTCTCTCTCTCTTTCTCTCTTTCTCTTTCTTTGTTTCTTTTCTCCTTCCTTCCTTCCCTCCTTCCTTCCCTTTCCTCCCTTCCTGTCCCTTCCCCTTCCTTCCTTCCTCCTCTTTTCTTTTTCTCTCTCCCTCTTTCTTTCTCTTTTTCTCTCTTTCTGTCTCTCCTTCCTTCCCTCCCTCCCTTCCTTCCCTCCCTCTTTTCTTTCTTTCTTTCTCTCTTTCTCTCTTTCCCTCCCTCCCTTCCTTCCTTCTTCCTCCTCTTCTCCTTCTCCTCCTCCTCCTTCTTCTTTCTTTCCTGCTTCCTTCCCTTCCTTTCCCCTTCCTTCCTTCCTTCTTTCCTTCCTTCCTTCCTCCTCTTTTCTTTTTCTCTCTCCCTCTTTCTGTTTTTCTCTTTCTCTCTCCTTCCTTCCTTCCCTCCCTCCATCCCTCACTCCCCTCCCTCCCTCCCTCCCTTCCTTCCCTCCCTCCCTCCCTCCCTCCCCTCCCTCCCTCCCTTCCTTCCCTCCCTCCCTCCCTCCCCTCCCTCCCTCCCTTCCTTCCTTCTCTCTCTTCTCTTCTCTTTCTTGCTCTGTCACCCAGGCTGGAGTTCAGTGGCGTGATCTTGGCTCACTGTAGCCTCCACCTCCCAAGTTCAAGTGATTCTCCTGTTTCAGCCTCCCAAATAGCTAAGATTACAGGCATGTGCCATGACCCCCAGCTAATTTTTGCATTTTTAATAGAGACAGGGTTTCACCATGTTGACCAGGCTGGTCTCAAACTCCTGTCTTCAAGTGATCTGTATGTCTCGGCCTCCCAAAGTGTTAGAATTACAGGCGTGAGCCACCACACTTGGCCATTGCAGTATATCCTAGCATTTATTTTTTTTACAAACTTAGTACTGTCATGTTTTCCTAAATCTTCACTATTGATTCCTTATATTCTCTTCTAAATCTACCCTCATTGTTTTCTTTACACCATAGTATAAAATAACAAATAATAAAGTGTTATCTCAAGACACATTTATGCTTTTTTGAACTAACGAGATTTCTTTAAAGGAAGAAATTTAATCAATAGCCAGAAATAGTGGCCAAGATTTATTAAGCATTTATCACGTTCCATGCACTTCTTTAATCACTGCATGTGGATTAACTAATTTTCACAGTAGCACAATCATGTAGCCACTATTGTTATGTTAGCCTTATAGATGAGAAAACTAAAGCACAAAGAATTTAAGTAGTTTGTCTAAAGTGACCAGGCCCTTATATGGTGGAGCAAGGATTTGAAAGTAGGTAATTTGAATGTGAATTGTGTCTCTTCTAGTGAGTTTCTTGAGAATGTCTTTTATTTAGTTTGGCTAAATAAATTTTGGCTTCACTATTCATGCTGTCAAATACAACCTTATGTTACCTATATTACCACTGAGTTATTTCTTTAGAAGGTTGATCATTCCAGGTCCATGAAATCATATATTGAAAATCATATATTGAGTAAAAACAATTTCAGGCAGGCTCTATTTCCAACTCAAGGCAAGTCCTTTCACTGCATTGAAACCCACAATAGTACACCTGTCTTTGCTCCATGCCTTCTTCTAGCTGGGAGTTGAGACTCTGCTCTTTGTCAGAATTTATTTTTACATGCAGTTTGATTAAAAGAAAAATGATTATATTATTCCTAGGGAAGTTTTTGTTGATTGGTGTGCCAATTATTGAGCCATTGTTTTCCACCTCGAAGTTGACCTTCTATAATTGGTAATACTGGGTCTGGGATTCTGCCAACTATTTGTTCTTGGCTAGTTTCCTGTTAGGATCTGCCAGGAGCAGTAGAGGGAGATTGGAAGGCAGGAGGTGAGAGAAGCGACAGCTCATTCCTGATTGTTTGCTATTACCATCAATGTCGTACCAGCAATGCAACTTTATCTGGGTATCCAGGATATTATTTTGGGCACAAAATTTAAGGAGGCTAACCTTGCATTTGCAGGAGATGAGCAATTGGCCCCTTAAATTTTGTGTCCTAAGTGCCTCATTTGCATAACCCTCTAGTCCCTGCCATAAAAACTACTATTAAGAATTTGGTATGTTTCATAGTCTTTTGTAAAATGCACTTTTTATGTGGTTTTATTCATATTTTTGAACAACTGTATATTTAAAAAGATTTTATTTATTTAAATTTATTATGAGACAAGAGTCTCACTCTGTCATCCAAGTTGGAGTGCAGTGGCCTGATCATAGTTCAGTGCAGCCTTGACCTCTCAGGCTTAAATTACCCTCCCACTTCAGCCTCGTGAATATCTGGGACCATAGGCATGCACCACCATACTGGCTAATTTTGTTGTTGTTGTTGTTAAGATGAAGTCTTTCTATGTTGCCCAGGCTGGTCTTAAACTCCTGGGCTCAAGTGATCCACCTGCCTTGCTCTCCTAAAGTGTTGGGATTACAGGCATGAGCCACTGTACCCAGCCTATTTTGTTTTTTTAAATTAATACATAATAATTGTATATTTATGGGGTACACATTGATATTGTACTACATGTAATGTATAGTGATCAGATCAAATAATTAGCATCATCTCAAACATTTATCATTTCTTTAAGTTAGAAATGTTTAATATTCTTCTTCTAGCTATTGGAAATTATATAACATATTAACTATAGTCATCCTACAGTGATATAGAACACTAGAACCTATTCCTCCTTTCTAGCTGTAATTTTGTTTTCTTTTTTGCTCACTGCAAGCTCCGCCTCCCGGGTTCATGCCATTCTCCTGCCTCAGCCTCCCGAGTAGCTGGGACTGCAGGCGCCCGCCACCAGGTCTGGCTAATCTTTTTTTGTATTTTTAGTAGAGACGGGGTTTCACCATGTTAGCCAGGATGGTCTCAATCTCCTGACCTTGTTATCTGCCCGCCTCGGCCTCCCAAAGTGTTGGGATTACAGGCGTGAGCCACTGCGCCTGGCCAATTTTGTATTCTTTAAGATATCTTTCTTTATCCCTTCCTTACCCCTATTGTTCCCAGCCTCTAGTATCCTCTGTTCTATTTTTTACTTCTACGAATTCAACTTATTTTTAGCTTCCATATATGAATGAGAACATGTGGTGTTTAACTTTATGTTCCTGGCTTATTTCACTTAACACAGTGTCCTCCAGTTCCATCCATGTTGCCACAAATAACAGGATTTTATTCCTTTTTTTATGGCTGAATAGTATTCCATTGTGGACCAAATTTCCTTTATCCATTCATCTCTTATTGGACACCTAGATTGACTCCATATATTGGCTATTGTGAGTAGTGCTGCGATAAACGTGCTGATTTCCTTTCCTTTGGATAAATGCCCAGTAGTGGGATTACTGGATTATATGGTAATTCTTGTGGTAGTTATATGAGGAACCCCCATACTGTTTTCTGTCGTGGTTCTACTAGTTTCTGTTCCTATGAACAGTGTATAAGAGTTCCCTTTTCTCCACATCCTCACCAGCATTTCTTATTTTTTGTCTCTTTGACAATAGCCATTTTGGCTGGGTGCAGTGGCTCATGCCTGTAATCCCAGCACTTTGGGAGGCTGAGGCAGGTGGATCACATGAGGTTAGGAGTTCGAGACCTGCCTGACCAACATGGTGAAGCCCCATTTCTACTAAAAATATAAAATTAGCTGGGCATGGTGGCGCATGTCTGTAATCCCAGCTACTTGGGAGGCTGAGACAGGAGAATCACTTGAACTCGGGAGACGGAGGTTGCAGTGAGCTGAGATTGCGCCATAGCACTCCAGCCTGGACAACAAGAGCGAGACTCTGTCTCAAAATAAATAAATAAATAAAATAAAATAATAGCCATTTTAACTGAGGTAAGGTGATATCTCATTGTGAATTTGATTTGCATTTCCCTGGTGATTCTTGATGTTGGGTATTTTGTCATATATTTATTGGCCATTTGTTTGTCTTCGTTTGAGATATGTCCATTCAGATCATTTGCCTATTTAAAAAATTGGATTGTTGGTTTTTTGCTATTGAGATGTTTGAGATCTGTATTAGGCTGTTGCATTGCTATAAATAGCTGAGACTGGGTAATTTATAAAGAAAAGAGATTTAATTGGCTCAAAATTCTGCAGGCTGTACAGGCATGGTACTGACATTGCTTGGCTTCTGGGGAGGCCTCAGGAAGCTTTTACTCATGGCAGAAGGTGAAGTGGGAGCAGGCACATCACATGGTAAAAGCAGGAGCAAGAGAGAGAGAGTTGGCGGGGACATGACACACACTTTTTAAAATTTTTTGTTGAGATGGAGTCTTGCTCTGTCACCTAGGCTGGAGTGCAGTGGCACGATCTTGGCTCACTGAACCTCTGACTCCTGGGTTCAAGCAGTTCTCCTGCCTCAGCCTCCTGAGTAGCTGGGACTACAGGAGCATGCCACCGGGCCCAGCTAATTTTTGTATTTTTAGTAGAAATGGGGTTTTGCCATGTTGGCCAGGCTGGTCTTGAACTCCTGACCTCAAGTTATGTTCCCACCTCGGCCTCCCAAAGTGCTAGGATTACAGGCGTGAGCCACCACGCCCAGCTAACAGACACTTTTAAACAATAAGATATCATGTAAATTCATTCACTATTGTGAGGACAGCATCAAGAAGATGGTGTTAAACCATTCACGAGACACTTGCCCCAGTGATCCAATCATCTCCCACCAGGCCCCACCTCCAACATTGTGGATTACATTTCAACATGAGATTTGGGCAGGGACAAATATTCAAATTACGTCAAGTACCTTGTATTGGATATTAAATGGATATTAATATCTGGATATTAAAATATCACCTATCAGATGAGTAGTTGGTAAACATTTTCTTCCATTTTCTGGGTTGTCTTTCCACCCTGTTGATTGATTCTTTTGCTATGCAGTAGCTTTTTAGTTTAATATAATCCCATTTGTTTATTTTTGCTTTTTTCTAAACCTGTGCTTTGAGGTCTTATTTATAAAATCTTTCTCAGACCAATATCCTAAAATGTTTCCCATATGCTTTACTCTAATAGTTTACAGTTTTGGGTCTTATATTTAGGTCTTTGATTCATTTTGAGTTGATTTTTGTATAGGGTGAGAGGTGGGGTGTAATTTCTTTCTTCTGCTTGTGGATATCCACTTTCCCCAGCACCATTTATTAAAGAGACTGTCATTTCCCCAATGAGGGTTCTTGGCACCTTTGTCAAAAAACAGTTGGCTGTAGATATGTGGATTAATTTCTAATTCTCTATTCGGTTCCATTCATATCTGTGTCTGTTTTTATGCCAGTACCATGATTTTTTGGTTACTACAGCTTTAGAGCATATTTTGAAGCTGATAGTGTGATTCCTCCAGCTTTGTTTCTTTTGCTCAGGATTGCCTTCGCTATTCAGTATCTTTTGTGGTTTTGTTTTATATTAGCAGAGCTACTCTGGCTCACTTTTGGTTTTTATTTGCATGGAGTATCTTTTTTCATCCCTTCACTTTCAGTCTGTATGTCTTTACAGGCAAGGTGAGTTTCTTTGTGCAGCATACAGTTGGGTCTTGTTTTTTAAAAAATATATCCAGCCAGTCTATATTTTTTAAATGAGGAATTTAATCTGGTTACATTCAAGTTTATTATTGATAGGTGAAGACTTACTCCTGTCACTTTATTGATTGTTTTCTAGTTGTTTTGTATATCATTTGTTCCTTACTTTCTCTCTTATTGTTTATTTTGAGGCTGGTTTATTGGTGACGAATTACCTTAGTTTTTGCTTGCCTGTGAATGATTTTTTTCTCCTTCATTTCTGAAGGATAGTTTTGCTGGCTATAATATTCTGGGCTGACCGTTTTTTTCTTTCAGTACTTTTAATATATCATCCCACTCTGTCCTGGTCTGAAAAGTTTCTGCTGAGAAATTCCCTGTTAATCTATTGGAGATTGCTGTATATTTGATTTGATGCTTTTCTCTTGCTGTTTTTAGAATTGTTTCTTTGTCTTTGACTTTTGACAATTTGATATAATGTGTTTTGGAGAGGACCTGTTTGGTTTGAATTGACTTGAGGTTTTTTGAGCTTCCTGAACCTGGATATCAATTTCTTTTCCAAGATTTGGGAAGGCTTTAGATATTATTTTATTGAATATGTTTTCTATACCTTTCTCCTCTCTTCTTCTGAAACATGAATGATTGAATATTTGTTTGCTTAATGGTGTCCTATAAATCTTGTGGGCTTTCTTAATTTTTAAAAATTATTTCTTCTTTTTTGTCTGTCTATGTTATTTTAAAACATATGTCTTCAAGTTCAGAAATTCTTCTGCTTGGTCTAGTCCATTGTTGGAGCTCTCAGTTATATTTTTTATTCCATTTCTTGAATTCTTCAGCTCTCAGATTTCTGTTTGGCTCTTTTTTATATCTATCTCTTTGCTGATTATCTCATTCAAATCATAAATTGTTTTTCTGATTTTGTTACATTATCTGTCTGTATTCTCTCATATCTCACCGAGTTTCTCTACAAAAAAATGAAGAAAAAATTAGCCAAGCATGGTGACTTGTGCTTCTAGGAGGCTGAGGCAAGAGGGTTGCTTGAGCCTAGGAGTTCACGATTGTGCCACTGTACTTCAGCCTGGGTGACAGAGTGAGAACTTGTCTCTGGAAAAAAAAAAAAAGACAAAGAACAAGAAAAAATGCAGTAAAATTAGGCTCTGTACCTCAAAAGCTAAAACAGCACACAGCAATGCTCAGTGTGCAGCCTTAGTAAACTAGTCAGAACCATTCACTATTAGTGGTCATTTATCAGGAAGGATGCTTTGTGAAACTGGTCAGCTGCCATGTTGAAACCACAGAAATGGAGGAGAGTCTGGTTGCAGCGTCAGGCAGTTGACTGAAGTTAGTGGAGGAGTGTGTCTTTTGTTCTTTGTTTTATGGGGCTGGTTTCTGTTTAACTCTTAGTAAAAGAAAATAAAAGTCTGAGAATGGTTAGCAAAGAAGAGAGTGTACTGAGGTGTGACCAACCTCCCATCTTGTCGTGGCTCAAAAATTTAGTTTTTCAAGTTTTTCTGGAGTCTCCTTGGCCAAGAAGGGTTCATTCCGTTGGTTGGGGGTGCTTAGGATTTATTTTTATTTCACAGAATCTATCACGTAGATATTTGTATAATCATTACAAATGCTATTACTCTCATAATCTTATTTCAATTCTCACAATTTTATGAGGTCAGTAGGACAGATGTTATTCATTTTATACATAGGGAAACTGAGGTTCTGGTAGGTTAAATGTCTTGCTCAAGATCATAAAGGTACTAAGTAGCAGAATCAGGATTTAATAATCATTTATTCCCATTGTTATTGGTAATAATAATCTGTACTCTTTGTTGAAGGTCTGATACAAGTCACAGAGTTAAAGAGTGTCAGAGCTGGGCTTTGAACACTTGTTTCATCTTAAAGACTAAGCTCTTTGTTATACCATTTTGCCTTATTAAATGAAGACATGTTGGGATTGTGTAGTACGGACTTTCCTTCATAGGAATTCAGAGGAGAGAAGTGCTCAGGAAGGGTTTTCGGCACGTCGTCAGATATGAATTAGACCTGAAATGATGAGTAGGAATTGGAAAGGAAAGAGGAAGGAGAGAGAAAACGTGGCAGAAGAGCAGAGAAGAGGAAGAAGAGGAGAGGAATGTGGGATAAATGAGGGGAGGGGGAGTTCATCCGAAACAAAGGAGCCTTCATAAATAAAAACATTGAAGAATAAATATAAGAAACTGTAAAGCCCAACTACATTAATGTGACTGATGTGTGGTTAGGGTGTGAGGACAAGTTAGATTATTGAGGTAGTTTTTGTGGCCCTTAGAAAATTGGCAGGTCAGTTAAAATTTATAACTAGCAGAATGATCTTTTAGAAAGTTTACTTCCACATGGAACTATGTCTGTTCCTGGTTGTGTGGAAGCTGAGGGCATGAAGTAACTTTTTACATTGAATTTAATTTTTCTTGTGTATTTAGAAATTATCACGCTGGAACAGACTAGGAGTCTTATAGAGTAGGGTGAAATCCCTCAGTAGTTCACTTGATTGTATTTGTAATACTATTCCTTGGGGTGGGGGGAAATCTCATTTCAATCCCAGCTAGAAGTCACCTTATCCACTAATGCCTCAGGATTGAGACCCATTGTATAATTTTAACCAGAAAGTATGTGGTAATGAACTGTCATGTCTTGGAAAAGGTACAAATCAAACAGGCCTTTTCCATCTTTTATTTCCATAAAGCTCTTTCCAGAGTGACAGACTGACACATACAGTTTTATTCCTAGTATGTCTTTTACGTTTAACTTTTTTAAAAAATTGCTTGTGAATAGATAACAAACCTTGATAAATCAAATAGGAAATATTTGCTTAGTAGACTATGTGCTCAGAGAAGGCTATTGTGTATAATTATATATTATGTATGGCAGAACTCTTCACAGGTTTGCTATTATTTTTTAAATTCTGTTTTTTTTGAGACAGTTTCACTCGTTGCCTAGGCTGGAGTGCAGTGGCGCGATCTCTGCTTACTGCAACCTCTGCCTCCTGGGTTCAAATGATTCTCCCACCTCAGCCTTCCGAGTGACTGGGATTACAGGCACCTGCCAGCATGCCCAGTGATTTTTTGTATTTTTAGTAGAGACGGGGTTTCACCATGTTGGCCAGGCTGGTCTCAAACTCCTGACCTCAGGTGATCCACCTACCTTGGCCTCCCAAAGTGCTGGGATTACAGGCGTGAGCCACCACGCCTGGCTTGTTTTAAAAAAATCTTAAATCACATTAATTATATGCATATTTAAAATTCCACAAATAGATAACTGTATATATCAGATAGAATTCTTTGGCCTGCAGGTAAGAGAAGCCCCAACTTAACTAATTTAAACAAGGACATTTGTTTTCTCAAATAACAGAGCATCTAGAAGTAAGGTAGGCTACAAGTTTAACTGCTTTAGTAGCTCATTAATGGCATTATGGACCTAGCTTCTTTCTGTTTTCTATTATGCCATCTGCAATGTCAGGCTTCAAACTAAGGCTGATTCCCTTTGTGATTTTTAAGTGGCTGCAACTGAGCTACATGTTTTCTTGTTCATGTGCAGCTGTCCAGCTGTAGGAGACACCAAGTTTTTTCTCACTCTGGTTTATAAACAAAGAATAATATTTCTAGAGGCTTCTAGCATTTCTCTTTTCATGTCTAATTGATAATAATTATGCCACTACAAGCATATCCCAGAGATTTGTGGGTTTAGTTGCAAACCACCACAATAAAGTGAATATTGAAATAAAGTGAGTCATGTGAATTTTTTGGCTTCCCAGTGCATAAAAAGTTATGTTTACCCTACACAGCAGTCTGTTAAGTATACAATAGCGTTATGTCTAAAAAACAACCTACATACCATAATTTAAAAATGTTTTACTGCTAAAAAATGCCAATGATCATCTGAACCTTCAGTGAGTCATAATCCTTTTGCTGGTAGAGGCTCTTGTGTTGATGTTGATGACTGCTGACTGATCAGAGTGGTGGTTGCTGAAGGTTGGGCTGGCTGCAGCAATATGACAATAATAAGTTTGCCTCATTGTTTGACTTTTCCTTTCATGAAAGATTTCTCTGCAATGTGCAAAGCTATTTGCTAGCATTTTACCCATAGTAGAAGTTCTTTTAAAAATGGAGTCAACCCTCTCAAACCCTGCGGCTGCTTTGTCAGCTATCTATATATAATATTCTAAATCTTATTCTGTCATTTCAACAGTGTTCACAGCATCTTCACTAGGAGTAGATTTCATCTCAAGAAATCACTTTCATTGCTCATCCATAAGAAGCAACTCGTCACCTGTTCAAATCTTATCATGAGATTGCAGCAATTCAGTCTCATCTTCAGGCTCCATTTCTAATTCTAGTTCTCTTGCTATTTTTATCACATCTGCACTTACTTCCTCCACTGAAGTTTTGAAGCTTTCAAAGTCATCCAAGAGGATTGGAATCAACTTCTTCCAAATTCTTGTTAACGTTTATATTAGTCCATTTTGCATTGCTACAAAGAAATGCTGGATGCTGGGTAATTTATAAAGAGGTATATTTGGCTCACAGCTCTGCAGGCTGTAAAAGAAGCGTGGCACCAGGATTGGCTTCTGTGAGGCCTCAAATTTTACAATCATGGCAAAAGGTGAAGGGGGAACTGGTGTGTTACATAGCGAGAGAGGGAGCAAGAGGGGGATGCCAGGCTGGTTTTAAACAACCAGCTTTCGTGTGAACAAGTGAGCAAGACTTCACTTATTACCATGGGGAGGTCACTAAGCCATTCATTAAGGCTCTACCTTCCTGGCCCAAACACCTCCCACCAGGTCCCTCCTCCAACATTGGGGATCACATTTCAACATGAGATTAGAAGTGGACAAATATCTAAACTATTTCAATGCTGATATTTCAGTCTCCTCCCATGAATCACAAGTGTTCTTAATGTCATTTAGAATGGTGATTTTTCTTCCCAGAATATTTTCAATGCACTTTGCCCAGATCCATGACAGCAGTCACTATCTATGGCAGTGATAGCCTTACGAAACATATTTCTTAAATAATAATACTTGAATGTTGAAATGACTTCTTGATTCATGTGCTGCAGAATGGATGTTGTAATAGCAGGCATGAAAATAACATTAATCCCTTTGTACATCTCCATCAGAGCTCTTGGATGACCAGGTGAAGAGTCAATGAGCAGTAATATTTTGAAAGAAATTTTTTTCTGAGTAGTGGGTTTCAACAGTGGGCTTAAGATATTCAGTAAACCATGTTATCCATAGATGTGCATCATCCAGGCTTTGTTCTTCCATCTCTAGAGCATAGGCAGAGTAGATTTAGCACAACTCTTAAGGTCTCTGGCATTGTTGGATTGATAAAAGAGCATTAGCTTCAACTGAAAGTCACCAGCTGCATTATTCCCTAACAAGAGTCAACCTGTGCTTTGAAGCTAGGCATTGACTTTTCCTCTTTAGCTATTACAGTCTAGATGGCCTCTTCTTCCAATAGAAGACTGTCTTGTCTACATTGAAAATCTGTTGTTTAACATGGCCACTTTCATTGATGATCTCAGCTAGATTTTTTGAGATAACTTCTTTTAGCTTCTACATTAGCACTTGCTGCTTCACCTTTCACTTTTATGTTATGGAGATGGCTTGTTTCCTTAAACCCCATGAACTTACCTTTGCTAGTTTCTAACTTTTCTTCTGCAACTTCCTCACATCTCTCAGCCTTGATAGAATTAAAAAGAATTATTAGGGCCTTGCTCTGGATTAGCCTTTGGCTTAAGGAAATCTTGTGGCTGGTTTGATCTTCTCTGCAGACCACTCAAACTTTATTATCAATAATGAGGCTGTTTTGCTTTCCTATTATTTATGTGTTCACTGGAATAACACTTCTAATTTCCTTAAAGAATTTTTTCTTTGCATTCAAAACTTGGCTAACTGGTACTAGAGGCCTGGCCTTCTGTTTATTTTGCTTTCAACTTCCCCACTAAGCCAAATCTTTCCTAGCTTTTGATTTAAAGTGAGAGACATGCAACTCTGTCTTTCACTTGATCACTTACAGGCTATTATAGGGTTGTTAACTGTTCCAATTTCAATGGCGTTGTGTCTCAGGGAATAGGGAGGCCCAAGGAGAGGGAGAGAGACAGAGCCCTCAAAACACACATTATATTTATATATTAAAATTGCCATCTTATATTGGAGTGGTTCTTGGTGCCCCTAAAACATTATAATAGTAACATCAAGGATCACTGATCACAGATCACTGTAACAGATATAATAGTAATGACAAAGTTTGAAATATTGTGGGAATTACCAAATGTGACACAGAAACAGGAAGTAAGCATATGCTGTTGGAAAAATGGTGCCAGTAGACTTGTTCCATGTAAGGGTTGCCACAAACCTTCAATTTATTAAAAAATGCACCGTCTGAGAAGCACACTAAAGTGAAGCACAATTAAACGAGGTATGTTTCCACTCATTCTTGAACAAATTATTAGCAAACTTAAGCTTAGATACAATTCTGAAACCATAGTTTTATTATTCAATGGGACAATGGTAGAATAAATATTGGGTGTCTTTTATAAGGTTCACCACTGTTACTTTATTCAATGGTTCTGGACTTATCTGCTATACTTTTTAGTTTACATTATAACCTTTCATATTGTATCATTATTATACAAAGCACAATATGGTAGAAATCATCTATCACAGAGGCATTTATTAGATATAAAATATCTTTTTTTCTTATTTTTGAGTGGTTATAAGAATCTGCTTGAATAAATTTCAGATATCTGGGAAACCAAAACTTAAAATGCTTCTCCCTCACTGCCACTGCTGGCCTAGATCAGGAAGAATTTCTGAGGGTAGTAACAGAGTGTTAATCTTCAATTATTAGAGAAAATGCTAAAATTCCATAGGGCAGAGGTTCAATCAGACAATGGGAATAAATCACAAGATAGACTGGTGGCAGGTATAAAGTTGGCAGAAGCTATAGAATAGTCTCTTCTAGAATTTTCCATGATTTAAACCTTTTCTTAGTGTGTATAGTTTTTAAGTCTGTGTTTTGAGAAGAGATATAGGCTTAAGTGTGCATATATGCTCATATCTGTATATTGGAAGAGGGAGAGGATTTATAGCTTTGCAATAGGATTACTATCAAAACGAATAGCCAGCTGATTATTCAGAATGCGAGACCTAAGCCTAGCTACTCTGAGCAATAGAAAAACAAAAGTTCAATACTTGCTCTACCATAAACTTTGAAAAATATATTGCTCTGACAGTGACAGAAAGCCAAACACTAAGATATTTCTTATTGAATGTAATGATTCTCTTATCTTTAGTTTTTGTCAGCAGTTTAGGGCTTTAGCAATTCCAAACTTTTGCTGTGTCAAACATTGTGTTAAAGAAGAAACACACTTGGGATTGATATTGTGTTTTTCAATTATACTAGGTTAGTTCATTTACTCAATAAATATATGTTGAAATACTCCAATGCTGTGCTAGGTGCTGAGGATACATTGGTGAACAAAACATCTCTCTGCATTCATGATTCTTACAATTTAGTAGAATATGGCTGGAAGCTAGAAAATTGGTTTGGTAATGATGTAGACTGCTGAAAATGAAGACCAGAAGGAGCCTCATAGTTATTCCAGTCCATAATCTCATGTGAAAGAGTTAGGGATGAAAATCTAGACAAGTTTCATTACTTGGCTGAGGTCAAATTAAGTCAATGGCAGATCCAGAAATAGAACCAATCTCTCTGCTCACTAACTCCCAAGATCCTTTTTGATGACACTGAACTCCTTCATCTTGGTGAAGTGCTGGATCAGGAATGCAACACAGTGTCTCTGAGAGTCACAGGGTGTGCCATGTTACCCTTGGAGGTTCAGTTCACTCCTAAATCAGGTCCTGAATGTGAAGCAGACATCGTTTGGACATTATCTCATTTTCAAACTCCAGTAAGGTATATTTGCATCACATTATCTTACAAAAGCAAACATTTAGAATACTAAGTAGCTGTGAGATGATTATTATTTTTTAAATAAATGAGGTAGTTTAACAGATAAGGCATATACCCCAATAATACAGATGATACATCTTTGTAATCATTCTGCATTGTTTCATCTGGCTGTGAGAGTACTGCCAAGGAAACTGGAAGAATTGGGTTTCATGAATTATTCATTGAATTCAGTTTAACACTCTCATTATTTATAGTGCTTCAGGTTAGTCTGTGGTGCTATTTGCCTTAATAAGGATGGGAATAATGACTTGACAGTGTATCTGTTTGTATTATTGTGTGTTATTGTTTACTGAAATAAAGCCCAAGGTATTTTTAGAAATATACCTCTTTAAAAAGTCATGGCTGAAAAATACTACATTCCATACTTCGGGGCCTAAAAATTTTTATTTGTATAAAATATTTTATTCTTTAATGAATATGATTAACAAGGGGGCAGCATTCACATTTAAGGTATTGTTTCTTGTTCTGCTAATGCATGGTGGGACTGTATAAGTCTTTCTAAGCCTGGTTTATCTTGGAATTTAAAAAGTAGTATTTAAAGAGACAAACTAGAACAAGCTTGATTGACGGTGGTTTATATACTGCTGCTCTGACATTTGAATTTGAATCATGGATATCTATTTTAGAGAGAAAAGTTTATATGTTAGGTCATAGCAATTATTTCTTGAGTTATTTGTTATATTAAATTTATGTATACGTTGCATTCAATGGGTAAACATATTTGATGGGCCATTTCTGAAGAATGCAATTTATTAAATCTCAGCATGAAGGGAGGTATTTTTTGCTTATTTTTTGGGAGTGTTTCATTAGGATCTATTAATGGTTGCCTATTAAAGTAACAGGAGAGACTAGAAGAGAAAGGAAAGATATTTAGATGAAAGAGCAAGAAATAATGAATCACTAATACCCAGAAAATATTTCTAATAATTTTCTACACTATTGGATTTCTTGCCATTTTAAAAGAAGCTAGGTACATAGCCATAGCTCTATACAACAATGGTTGGGGGATTAGTTTGAATTTCCTTAGCCATATAGTTTTCCATCTCTTTTGGATGTAAAGCACCGTGCCTCTCTTCAATCACACATGCCATTTTTAATTGTCAAGCTGTGATTAGATCACAGTGCAGGCAACTTTGTCTTAATTTGAAGTGTGATTCAAAGCTGCTTTGTGAGGATTTGCCAACAGTCCTGTAGTTCACCTCTATTTTGGAGAAAATTCACAGATTGGTTATATAAAAAATTCATGATCTCTAACATCAACTGGGATCTCAATGCTATTGAGAAATCCTTTTATGGTTCCTTAGTCATGTCTTTCCTATTTTTCACAGCAGCTACTTAAAATTTCTTTATCCTCTTCAAGTTAAACCCCTCCACTTCCTCCATTATTGTTAACAGATAACCCCACTTTCTCCTTTTCAGAGAAAACAGAACATTGGATGCATACTTCCTCATTCCCTGCTACTGATAAACAACTTGACCTAATACAGCCGTCCTTTTATTTTCCTCCTGTGAAATGAAAGAGGCACTCTTTCTTCCATTTGAGGCTGTTCATTTCACTTAGAGAACACTTCCTTCTTCTATGTCCCCAGATATGTTGCATATCAATGATTTCCTCCTTTTTAAAAATATTTTTAACTTCTTTCCTTTTTTTTTTAAGACGAAGTCTCACTCTGTCGCCCAGGCTGGAGTGCAGTGGCGCTATCTCGGCTCACCACAACCTCTGCCTCCCGGGTTCAAGCGATTCACCTGCCTCAGCCTCCAGAGTAGCTGGAATTATAGGTGTGCACCACTGCACCTGGCTAATTTTTGTATATTTAGTAGAGATGGGGTTTCACCATGTTGGGCAGGCTGGTCTTGAACTCCCGACCTCAGGTAATCTGCCCGCCTCGGTCTTCCAAAGTTCTGGGATTACAGGCATGAACCACCTCACCTGGTCTTCTTTCCTTTAATACCATAACCTGTATTAGTTATCTTTTGCGGCATAACAACTTACCAGCTTAAAACAACACATATTTATTACCTCACAGTCTCTGTGCATCAGAAATCCGATAGTGACTAAGCTGGGTGATTTTGGCTCAGAGTCTCTCATGAGGTTGCAGTCAAGATGTCTGCTAAGGCTGACAATTATCTGAAAGCTTGATTAGGGTTAGAAAATCCACTTCTAGGATGTCTCACTTAGAGGGCTATTGGCAGGAAGCCTCAGTTTCCTGCCACATGGACCTCTTCAAAGGACTACTTCAGTGTCTTCACAACATGACACTGGCTGCCTCCAGAGCTTAGCAATCCAAGAGAACAAGGAAGAAATTACAATGTCTTGGCCAGGCACCGTGGCTCACATCTGTAATCCCAGCACTTTGGGAGCCTGAGGTGGGTGGATCACCTGAGGTCAGGAGTTCGAGACCAGCCTGGCCGACATGGTGAAACCCGTCTCTACTAATAATACAAAAATTAGCCGGGCATGGTGGTACAAGCCTGTAATCCCAGCTACTCGGGAGGCCGAGGCAGGAGAATTGGTTGAACCCAGGAGGCGGAGGCTGCAGTGAGCCGAGATCGTGCCATTGCACTCCAGCCTGGGTGACAAGAGTGAAACTCCGTCTCAAAAAAAAAAAAAAAAAAAAAGAAAGAAAGAAATTACAATGCCTTTTATGACTTAGCTTCATGAAGGAATCACACACCTTCATTTCCATATTATCCTATTGTTTATATAGGTCTGTCCTATTGAATGTGAGAGTTCGGGCATTGTGAAGTGGAAAGAGAACTACACAAAGCCATGAATACCAGGAGGCAGGAATCATGGAGGTGATTTTGGAGGCCGACTCCCATACCTTCCCATAAGCATTTAAACATATTCAGTTTTCTCCTATTGTAAAACAAAACAACAGCACAAAATTACTACTCAAAAACAATAATCAAATCAATAAAATCTCCCTGTAGCAACAACTCCTTCTAATCCTGCCTTATTTTTCTCCTTTTTCTTTTTCTACTTTACATTCGAGCCTCTTGGAAATGTTGTTCATGTGCTCTGTTGCTGTTTCATTACTTGCATTTATTTTTCAATCTGTTTGCAGATAGCATCCTTTGACTTCACTGAAGTACTTCTGTCAAGGTCCTCACTTCCTTGTAGCTGAGTCCAATGGGCATTTTCCAGTTCCTTTTACTATTACTTGACTTATCAGTAGCATTTGATGCTGCTGACCCAGTCACACTCTCTTTTTCCTGAAATACCCTCTTCCAGTAGTTGCTCTGGCATGTTACTCTCCCATATTTCATCCAGTTTCTCTGTCTTGCTCCTTTTCAGTCCCCTTTGCAGAATCCTTTCTTGCTGTCCATTATTTACCATTCTTTAGGTAATATTCAAGGTTTTGCCATACTTTTTTTCTCTATATACTCTCTTGGGTCCTATTCAGCACCGTCATGGCTTTAAGAATTACCTCTATGGTACTGACTCCCAAATCTACATCTCTAGGTCACAATTATCTTTTTTTTTGGAGCGGGGGTTGGGAGGACAGGGTCTCACTTTGTCACCCAGGGTGGAGTGCAGTGGCGCGATCTCAGCTCACTGCAGACTTCGCCTCCCGGGTTCAAGTGATTCTCCTGCCTCAGCTTCCTGAGTAGCTAGAATTACAGGTGCCTGCCACCATGCTTGAACCGGGAGGATAATTTTTATATTTTTGGTAGAGACAGGGTTTCACCATCTTGGTCAGGCTGGCCTTGAACTCCTGACCTCAAGCGATCTGCCTGCCTTGGCCTTCCAAAGTGCTGGGATTACAGGCATGAGCTGCCGTGCCTGGTCTCACAATTATCTTTTAAATCAAACCCAACAACTTTCTTATCTTTATTTGTTTATCATGCATATATCTTACACTAATAATATCTCAAACCCCATTTAATATCTTCCTTTCAAACTTTCTCCCTCTACTATGTTTCCAGTCTCTGTGAAAGGCATCTTTATCCATGTCAACCTAAAATAATCAAAAGGCTCAGGATCCAGTTAAAAGAGTTTATTCAAGTGCAAAGTGTGAGGGCAGCTGTTTGGAAAGCATTAAGGCTTAACTTTTCCCCTTGGCACAATAAATTTGAAAGGTCCTTAAATTTTGTTCTCTTTTTACATCCACCATGTAGTAAATTCAAGAAACTCAGCACCATTCACACCTGTTCTTTCTCTCACCTCCATCATATCAACCAGCAAGTTGTGATGACTGTAATTTTAAAAATATTTTTTGGATCAGTCCATTTATCTCCATTCCCTTTTCCATTTCCATTTGTTCAAGCCCTTTCGACTTCCTCCCTGGATTACCATAAAACTTCTAAACTGTTGTCTTAGTGTCTACTCTTGCCCTCTTGTAATCCATTCTCCACATTCTCTTACAAAATACAAATCTGAATATGTCATTCTCCTACTTAAAATGCTTCTATTCAATTTCTCTTGTCTGGCAATGCCACATTTAACAATTGTTACAGTTTTTAAATATATTTTAATGTTTAAAGCCTCACTAATTTTCCCTTTTGAAAATTTTGGCTATTCCTAAATCTTTCAAAATGAATACGTCTGTGGAAATAAAGTAGTGCACCAAAGATTCATTCCACACTTTCATTACTGCCCCTCAGGGGAAATATATTTGTAGAGGACAATACCAGAAAAAGGGATATACTTTTTTTTTCTTTTTTTATTTTATTATTATTATACTTTAAGTTTTAGGGTACATGTGCCCAATGTGCAGGTTTGTTACATATGTATACATGTGCCATGTTGGTGTGCTGCACCCATTAACTCATCATTTAGCATTAGGTATGTCTCCTAATGCTATCCCTCCCCCCTCCCCCCACCCCACAACAGACCCCGGAGTGTGATGTTCCCCTTCTTGTGTCCATGTGTTCTCATTGTTCAGTTCCCATCTGTGAGTGAGAACATGTGGTGTTTGGTTTTTTGTCTTTGCAATAGTTTGCTGAGAATGATGGTTTCCAGTTTTATCCATGTCCCTATAAAGGACATGAACTCTTCATTTTTTATGGCTGCATAGTATTCCATGGTGTATATGTGCCACATTTTCTTAATCCAGTCT
Organism: Pan troglodytes; assembly: GCF_028858775.2. Classification (NCBI taxonomy): domain Eukaryota; kingdom Metazoa; phylum Chordata; class Mammalia; order Primates; family Hominidae; genus Pan; species Pan troglodytes. Next base: position 43,428,312 of record NC_072413.2, read on the forward strand.
ATCGTTGTTGGACATTTGGGTTGGTTCCAAGTCTTTGCTATTGTGAATAGTGCCGCAATAAACATACGTGTGCATGTGTCTTTATAGCAGCATGATTTATAATCCTTTGGGTGTATACCCAGTAATGGGATGGCTGGGTCAAATGGTATTTCTAGTTCTAGATCCCTGAGGAATTGCCACACTGACTTCCACAATGGTTGAACTAGTTTACAGTCCCACCAACAGTGTAAAAGTGTTCCTATTTCTCCACATCCTCTCCAGCACCTGTTGTTTCCTGACTTTTTAATGATTGCCATTGTAACTGGTGTGAGATGGTATCTCATTGTGGTTTTGATTTGCATGTCTCTGATGGCCAGTGATGATGAGCATTTTTTCATGTGTCTTTTGGCTGCATAAATGTCTTCTTTTGAGAAGTGTCTGTTCATATCCTTTGCCCAGTTTTTGATAGGGTTGTTTGTTTTTTTCTTGTAAATTTGTTTGAGTTCATTGTAGATTCTGGATATTAGCCCTTTGTCAGATGAGTAGGTTGCGAAAATTTTCTCCCATTCTGTAGGTAGCCTGTTCACTCTGATGGTAGTTTCTTTTGCTGTGCAGAAGCTCTTTAGTTTAATTAGATCCCATTTGTCAATTTTGGCTTTTGTTGCCATTGCTTTTGGTGTTTTAGACATGAAGTCCTTGCCCATGCCTATGTCCTGAATGGTAATGCCTATGTTTTCTTCTAGGGTTTTTATGGTTTTAGGTCTAACGTTTAAGTCTTTAATCCATCTTGAATTAATTTTTGTGTAAGGTGTAAGGAAGGGATCCAGTTTCAGCTTTCTACATATGGCTAGCCAGTTTTCCCAGCACCATTTATTAAATAGGGAATCCTTTCCCCATTTCTTGTTTTTGTCAGGTTTGTCAAAGATCAGATAGTTGTAGACATGCAGCGTTATTTCTGAGGGCTCTGTTCTGTTCCATTGATCTATATCTCTGTTTTGGTACCAGTACCATGCTGTTTTGGTTACTGTAGCCTTGTAGTATAGTTTGAAGTCAGGTAGTGTGATGCCTCCAGCTTTGTTCTTTTGGCTTAGGATTGACTTGGTGATGCGGGCTCTTTTTTGGTTCCATATGAACTTTAAAGTAGTTTTTTCCAATTCTGTGAAGAAAGTCACTGGTAGCTTGATGGGGATGGCATTGAATCTGTAAATTACCTTGTGCAGTATGGCCATTTTCACGATATTGATTCTTCCTACCCATGAGCCTTGTAAATTGGATTCCTAGGTATTTTATTCTCTTTGAAGCAATTGTGAATGGGAGTTCACTCATGATTTGGCTCTCTGTTTGTCTCTTATTGGTGTATAAGAATGCTTGTGATTTTTGCACATTGATTTTGTATCCTGAGACTTTGCTGAAGTTGCTTATCAGCTTAAGGAGATTTTGGGCTGAGACGATGGGGTTTTCTAGATATACGATCATGTCATCTGCAAACAGGGACAATTTGACTTCCTCTTTTCCTAATAGAATACCCTTTATTTCCTTCTCCTGCCTAATTGCCCTGGCCAGAACTTCCAACACTATGTTGAATAGGAGTGGTGAGAGAGAGCATCCCTGTCTTGTGCCAGTTTTCAAAGGGAATTCTTCCAGTTTTTGCCCATTCAGTATGATTTTGACCGTGGGTTTGTCATAGATAGCTCTTATTATTTTGAGATACGTCCCATCAATACCTAATTTACTGAGAGTTTTTAGCATGAAGAGTTGTTGAATTTTGTCAAAGGCCTTTTCTGCATCTATTGAGATAATCATGTGGTTTTTGTCTTTGGTTCTGTTTATATACTGGATTACGTTTATTGATTTGCGTATATTGAACCAGCCTTGCATCCCAGGGATGAAGCCCACTTGATCATGGTGGACAAGCTTTTTGATGTGCTGCTGGATTTGGTTTGCCAGTATTTTATTGAGGATTTTTGCATCAATGTTCATCAAGGATATTGGTCTAAAATTCTCTTTTTTTGTTGTGTCTCTGCCAGCCTTTGGTATCAGGATGATGCTGGCCTCATAAAATGAGTTAGGGAGGGTTCCTTCTTTTTCTATTGACTGGAATAGTTTCAGAAGTAATGGTACCAGCTCCTCCTTGTACCTCTGGTAGAATTCGGCTATGAATCCATCTGGTCCTGGACTTTTTTTGGTTGGTAAGCTATTGATTATTGCCACAATTTCAGAGCCTGTTATTGATCTATTCAGAGATTCAACTTCTTCCTGGTTTAGTCTTGGGAGGGTGTATGTGTCGAGGAATTTATCCATTTCTTCTAGATTTTCTAGTTTATTTGCGTAGAGGTGTTTGTGGGATATAATTTTTTTTAACCTGAGATTTGACTCAAAACCCCAGGGAAGTCCTGAAGGCTAGTGAGTTAGGTTAGTTCTGGAGGACTTTTTTTCCCTAGAAGAGTCCGATCAAAGTGCACTCCTTTTCCCTCAAGCTTTCTCTGGTTCCCACATAGCTGTTTAAGGGGAAAGAAGTCAATGAGGTATAGGTGGAGAGAGTGCCTCTTCCCCCAAAAGTGAAATACTTGAGTTCTATCTTATGTCTCCAGCATCATGGAAGTTAGACATTCTCAAAAGATACCTAGCACTATAACCCAAAGATTACCTTGGAATTTGTCTAGTTTACAAGAAGACTCTTCCTTCTTTTGGACACAGAGAATGGGGACAGGGAGGGATGAGGAGCCTTCAGAATTTTCCTCTAGAATTCATAGTGGTTTGTTTTACTACCTTTCTTCAAGAAACTGGCATTGGAATTGTGCTAACATCAAATTCAAAAATATATTTCTTTGTTGGATGCTAATTATTGAAGAGGAAAATTTCATTAACAATATGTTTACTGATAACCCAGGGGTGAATTTTTTGTGTCTGTTTCTGGCTTCTTAAAATTAAAGCTGGAGACTTAGCACATAGAGCAACCTGATAGAGGTGATTTCAAGGCCATTGTGCTTTATATAACTCCAGGGGATGCTATTCAAACAGACTATAAAGTATGTGTGTGTGCCTTTCACACAAATTTCTCAGTGCATAATGCCCATGGAGTTTTCAAATGTAGTAGTGGCCCAGGTGAGTCTTTGAGGGACTAAACTAATATGGTCCAACTATGTAGACTTTTGGTGGTCCAACTTGATTCTTATCTTTATTTTTATAGTAATGTGAAACTGTCTTTTTCTTAGACTTTGTAAATAGTTTAGAGCATGTAGAGAAAAAAAGGCAGATCGTTTTCTTTTAGGGCAATTTGTCTCAAATTTTCTTGCCTAGGTCTGTAAAGAAAGAGGAAAACAGACAATTTGAGGTTGTATTTTTTGACAAGGGCATAGAATCCTTTCTATGAATGACCGAAGGCAGGTCCGCATGGGATAAAAACAGATAAGAAGGTAACAAAGTTAGGATTCTATTCTGAAATGTCAGGAGCCTAATCAGTGTGCTGGCTTGAGTGGAAAACTGGACGATTTTTATCATCATTCATTAATTTATTCAACAAATATTTATTCATTAAAACTATATGCACTATGGTGAACACAACAAATATGCTCCTTATCCTGATGGAGACTTAATAGAGTCTAAGGACAAGTAAATGGGCAACTAATGAAGTGTAATAAATGCTATCTTAAAGTAGAGGAATGTACTTGACCTAGACTTAGATGGCTAGTACCACAGAAGACTTTCTAGAGGAAATGACATTCAGGCTGAGATGTGAAGGATGAATAGGGATTAGCAAGACAAAGGAGATATGGATGAATGCTCTAAGCATAGCAATATGGGATAGATTGTACTCAACTCTGTTGAAACAAAAGGTAGGAGAGTTTTATAAGCATTAGAGTGAGCTATTGGAAGAGTATTGGAGGGCATTAGGGAGTAGATTGGTCAGTGTGATTAGGCCATGTATGTTGCTCATTGGTGCTTACTGAAGTTAGATTTCTACCTTCCCACAGAGACTGAGAGATAGAAGCTGTCTTTCTTGATGATTACATTTCAAAGGGATGGCTCTTAAGTTCTTGAGAAAGACTTTCCTAGATTGTGTTTACAATCTCAAAGGAGCAGAAAAAAGAACTGACAATTGAAAGTTTTCTGAAAGTGAATACTGTAAGAAGAGAGATTGGGGGCTTATATTGAGGAGAAACTTGTCTAAAGTTGAGTTAAGCAGAAGGGAATGCTAAGGCTGTTTGGTCATGTTAAAAATAAAGTTAGAAAATAACTGTTGATAATTTTGAGACTAAGTTTTAAATATTTAAGGAGCTGGGGTTGTTGAGTTTTTGTAACTAATTATTTGAATTGCAAAGGTATTACACAGTATTTCAAACCTCTCTAGACAGTCTGCTTAAGTGTAACATTATTCTTTTTATGTTTGTAGTAATATGAAACTGTCTTTTATTTTAGGAGTTGCATTTAGATTGAATGGAAATTTTTTCTTTCTTCAAACTCATTTCCATATCACTGCGAAGATAATTTTTCTAAATGAGATATTTGATGTTACAAGCCTTCTGTGATCCTTTCTCTTCAATTTCAGAATAAAATCCAAACTCTCCAGCATGATATTCAAGGTCTTTCTTAACAAAGATTCTATTCACCTTTCTAGCCATCACTTTCACCCTTTACGGTTTCTACAGCCCTTTATTTTTCAAAGGTTTATGCAGTTTCCTCAGCCTAAGTTGCTGCTGTCTCTTTTTTTTTTGAAGATAATTCTTTCAACTGGAATGACCAAAATATGTCTTGGCATCTATCAAGCTGTATTTTTTTTCTTTGTCCCTGGTTAGACTGCAAGCTCCTTGAAGGCAGGAACTGTAACTTTCATCTCTTTTTTCCCTAGTCAAGTAGAGTGGCTGACAAGTAATTAATACAAGCCTTTGTTGTATAAATGAATGGACAAAGGTGGGCAACTAATTTCTTTGAGAACATTATGGTTTGCTATTTGGTGACTTATTGAATTATTGTTAATAAAATAAAGAAATTTTCCTGTTAACTCTTTATTGGTAATTTTATTCTTTGTTCTTGCAACTAATCTAAAAAGAGAAGACATAATAGCACTTAAACATCCATAGTTAATTAAACTAAAACATTAATCATTGTTTTTCTGGAGATATCATCTGGTTTATAATGGGTTAAGGAAGTAAATATGTTAGCAAATTGGAATCTCTACTTTTAGTAAAAGACTGAAAAATGATGTATCATCCTTGAATTTTTTTCTAATAGATAAGCTGCTCTGTGGGTAGAAAAACTTTAGAAAGTTTGGAGAGTGTCCAATTCAAATGAAGCAGTGTTCAGTCTATTTAATTAAAAAAACCAGATGGATTATCTGGCCTGCTGATGGCTAGAAGCTTTGTGAAGATAACATCTCTTTTTACTCAGAAGGAAATAGAAGGGGAGACTACCTATTGAAAAAGTCTTTTATTTTTATCAACCTCCTCAGAGTCTGTTCTCAGCACACTGCTGACTTTTAAAAAGATTGGATAGGAATCAGAGAGGATTAAGGGCGAGTCCTCTAAAACATGGTAAAAATCTGTTGCATTTTTTAGATGACAGAAAGTCTTAAGCGTGCCATTTAGGAGCTCACTTCCAAATTTATATTATGCTTATTTATATATTTTATATATTTCTTATTTTATTTCAGGACAACTTGTCCATTTAGATAGTATTCATGGCATCAGAGAGCTACTTTTTCTGGAATTTCCGCTATATAAGAATTTTCTATTGTTCTCTAAGTCTTTTAAAAAAATTTTGGTAGGTTTTAGTAAGTGTGCTATTTATTCATTCATGAGTTAAACAAATACATATTGATATAGATTTAGTTCTTGCTCACATTGAAGTTACAGTCTAGAAGGGAGATAGGCTTTAATCAAATGATCTTACAAATGAATTTGAACTTATAATTATGATCAATACCATAAAGGACTTATGTATGGTATCTTGAGGGCAGTCATTTGAAGGATGAGTAGAAATTAATCAAATAATTGTGAAAGTGGTGGTGAAAGTGGTGGGAGGTACTGGAAGACAGTATTTGAGCTGAGGGAGCATCATATGCAAAGGACCAATGGTGGAGGGGCACATAAGGTTCAAATTATGAAATAAAGCCATTGTAACTGGAGGGCAGACATAGCTCCATGTCATGTTGGGACATGATGGAGTTATGCTCAGACCTGACCTTGCAGAGTTTTGAAGACCATGTTAAGGATATTGATCTTTATCAAGAGGAATGGAAAGTCACTGAAGTATTCTAAATAGGACAGTTGACATAGTAAGATTTGCATTTTGATGAGATCATTCTGGCTGCAAGTGAAGAATGGAAGGAAAAGAGTCATGCCTAGAGACTAGTTAGGAAGCTCTTGTGAGATTACAGGTAAGAGATAGTGGGAATTTGGACTTAGGTGGACAAGGTTTGCCCCATACAGTTGTATAGCTAAAGCACTGCACAAAAGCTCCCAACTCTACTTACTCACAAGACTACATCTATTCAAAGGGAGTGTCAGTTGATGATGGATGAGAAATGTGAATTAAGAGATAAGGAATGTGAAGATGACTCCTGAGTTATGGACTAAGCCACTAGATAGATGGCGATGTTACTCAATATATGTGGTTGAATTTGTAACTTGAAGAATATCTTTCTATGGGTTGATATATAAGTTGTTTTTGCAATATACACCCAAATACTCTCTCTAGCACCATCGTCTACTATTCGTCTGGATGTACAGAATAGCCTAGCCATAGTAATGATGCAGAGTTCCTGAGAATTGAAAGGCAATTTCATGCTTCCATGCCTTTGCTAATGCTATTTTCCCTGACTAGATTAGAATAGCTTTCCCCTTTTCAGACTGAAAAATTCCTAATTGAAAATTTAAGGCCTATCCAAAGAAGACCTAATCTATGCAGCTTCTCACCACCTCCTTCTGCCCAAGGAAGAATGAATTGTACCTTCTTATGTTGTCCCTGAACATCTTGTACATGCCTTTCATACCACTTAACCAATTACCAGTTGACATCTTCCATTAATTCATGGACACCTTGAGAGCAACAACTTTTTCCTTCTCTCTCTCTCTCTCTTTTTAAAGAGATTAGTTTTCTTTTTCTTTTTCCTTTTTTTTTAATCACACAGTTTAAAGGGTCATATAATAAACCACAACTTGTTTCAAAAAACAACAGACCCCTCTATCCTCTTGCTTCCCATTTTCAGAGACAACCAATTCCAACAATTTAACCATTTGCTTTTGACCATGTATTACCAAATATTTGAACAACAAACTTGTATTGTTTATTTTTCAGTTATAGGTATTACCTATTGACTCCTTTCTATGAGGGATGATAGCTTCTTTTTGTTTAAATGAAAGATTTAATGTTTTTCCTTACCTTCTACCCCAAGCATATATATTCAGTAGTGTATACATATGCCGTCATACACTTCTTCTCCCTCATCCTCTCAATCAGGTTATATTATAATTTTGGTTAGATAAAAATTAAATGTTTACATTGCTATGACTTTGTATATTCTCTTGAAATCTGAACCATGCAGTAAGCATGTATGCACAGCTTTCTGTTTTCCTTGAGGTTAATAATACTCTTTATTGTTTGTTTTGTTTTCTATGTACTTATTAATTTATCTTTTCTCGATATGTTCAAACACATCAGATATTCCATCAATTTCATCTTCTTAAGAAGCTGCACAAAAAGTGTTGAAAATGCCTTTATTCTATTTTTACATATAACTGGTAGTTTGGCTATTATGGAATTGTAGCAAATAATTCTTGGAAATAATAAAATCTAGGAAATGGTTTTCAAGTCATTGTGCCCTGACCTTCAGCTTCCAGTGTGGCACTTGAGAAGTCTGACTTTATTCTGATTCTTGATCCATTGTATGAAACTTCTCTTGGGAGCCTCATAAAAGATGGGCCTGCAGTAGTCAGAGAAATTCTTACATTGACTTTCAATACACAAATAGGCATGTTGGCATTCTGGGGAGAACATGAGTTAGACACACTTTGTTCAAATCTTGGCTCTGCCTGTAACTGGCTGAGTGACAGTGGGGAAGTGCTTTAATGTGCCCGATCCTCAGTTTCCTCAGCTGAAAATGGAAGAAATGATATCCGTCAGGTGAAGTTAGGTAAGCATTGGAGCTAAGGAGACCTATAGAAAATATTTTACCAAAGGTCATTATTATTCTTCTTTTTGTATTACCATAAAAAGATAATCAGCAACTATTTCTGAAGACGTTGATATTTTACTGAATTTCAAGTAACTGCACAAAGATAAACCATGACCTTTCAATTAGGCAGAATTTTGTCTTTCCTTTCTTTCTTTTTTCTTGTATAATGTAAGTCCTTCTCCAAAGTCCTTAGAATTATATTTTAAATTCCTTTAAAGTTTTTTTGTGATTATAGAAGTAAAATATGTTCATTGTAAAATATCTAGCAAATATAGAAGCAGAAGGAATTAGGAGCTCAGATGTTAATTTATTGGTTTATTTCTACCTAATACTGATAGAACAGGGAAGATGACTTGGGAGGTCAATAGCTGCATATGCAGATGTTCCTCATGAATATGAGTCGTATTTATGTCCTATGGATTAAAATACTAGTTGATTGAACTCTTAGTTACTGCATTTCATAAAAATAGGAGATGTGCTTCAATAGAGCCAAATTAATTTGAGTAGAGTATGCTAAATCTAATATAATGAAAGAAAGAGAAAAACACTCATATAAACCAGTGAAAATAGTAGTTAATGATGATATCATGTATGACTTGGAGAAAAGAGTGAAGAAGATGCTTTCTATAGATGATACAACAATTACAAAGAGATCAAGACTGCTACTTGTGTCCTCAGATTTCTCCTTAGCATTATATTAAAAGTGAATAATCAACAAAGGAAACTTAGGAAACATTGGTGATTTCAAACTGAGGACTGAAATATAATTGGGTAACAGAATATGTTATCCAAAAGAATAGACATGTTAATGAAGGGGCAGAAAGGCTGTAATACCTTTACTCCGCTACGTATGTTATAAGGGCCACAGCCAGCACTCTTATAACAAAAGACAGGTTAACAAGAGAAAAGCTTAACAGATTTATTTAATCAAAGTTGCATGTGACATGAGAGCCTTCAGAAATGAAGAGCCAAAGACTCTGGGAAAATTGTCAGTTTTTATGCTTAGGTTCAATTAAGTATAGACAACTGTGTAGAAATGTGATTAGACACAAAGGATATAGGCGGACCAAGCATAGTGGCTCATTCCTGTAATCCCAGCACTTTGGGAGGCCGAGGGGGGAGAATCATTTGAGCCCAGGAGTTCAGGACCAACCTGGGCAACATTGTAAGACATCTTCTCTATTAAAAAAGTTAAACGGGTATGGTCTAATGGTAATAGACTAAGGCAGGAAACCCAGCAAAGCCTATTTGTTCAGATTCGTCTTGACCTCTTTGTATAGCATTTCTTCCTCCCAGGTGTAGGGCAGGACCTCTTCTGGAACACGGGTCTTAGGACTACTATCAGGCAAGGTAGGACAGAGATTTCTTTTTGCCAGCTCTTTACACAGAAAGGTGGGGGAAGTTTAGGGCAATATTTCTAGTTTCTATGACCCACTATGGGGAAGAGGAGTTCAGTTTTTATGGCCTGCCTTGGAAGAGGGGAGAACGGGAGACATGAGGACAGGAGAAGGTTAGAGAGGGGCTTTTAAGGCCCTTCCAATGTCCTCCAGTTTAAAGTAGTAAGCATGCTAAACACCATGCTTTGGGGTATTGTTTTCTGAGCCCCAACATTAGGAAGGTGCAGGGGAATGTTGCTGTGGGCAATTACAAATATGCCTATCAGAAAATCTATTGTTAAAGAGATAAAAGAAAAGAAACAATTGTATTGTGTAATTTTACTATTGGTCACATTGCCAAATGACAGAATAGATGGTAAGTTTGTATTATCAGATCACAAAACTCCATAATGGTGAGCTACGGTAGTGATGGATATTTTCAGCTGTTGGAAACATTCTAAACCTCTTATAAACCAAGAACATTTGACATGTTCTTGACTGGCTTTAGTGATAACTTCAGCTAACTGAATAAGAGATCCACTAGCTGGAACTTAATTCTGACCAGAGAGAGTTTTTTTCGGGTGATGAGTAAGGGAAAATATTTATCAAGTACTTAATGTGGCAGCCACTTTATATACATTGTATTTCTTAATTCTCCCAGTAATTTTATGAGGCAGCTAGTAGAATATTAGCTTCACTTTTCAAATGATGAAATCTGGGCTCAGGGAAGTAATGTAACTTGTTCATGGCCAAGTTATGAGTAAAATGCAGAATTACAATCCATGTCTTCCTGACTCAGCCTATTGTCTGTGACTGCATAACTGCAGACTTAATGACAACCAGTGAGAGAAGACTGGGCATGATGAACAGCATAGATTTTAGGAAGGCAGATTTTACAAAGTTGAGAGGCAAAATATAGGCATAATTACATAGCATGAGTCCCTGAAAGAGATATGAGCTAGAAGTTTAGATATTATCAAAGAGTCAGCTTTTGTCATATGATTAAAATGAGGAAGAAGAGGCAGAAGCGCCCAAAGAAATCAACATGGAGACACTGAAGATTCTCAAATGAGATCAGATTTTAAAATCCATGAACAAAAAGAGAGAAAGAAGAGCACATGACTAAGGATGAATGAGAGACTGCCAGAGACTTTTAAGAATAGCATCAGAAGGCCTATATCTTCAAATGACTTGAGTCTTATAGAAATATGATGAGGCTAAAAAGGCCTTTTAAAAATTTAGGGTATAGGCCAGTCAAAGAAGTGACATGTCCTGCTCAGGACTGATGGAAAAACAGATGGGTGAAAAAGAGAAGAGAGAATTCACAAATCCAATTTTGCCTTTATGTCCTCTGTAAGGAAAATGATCTTAAAATAATCTTATAATTAGTAAGGATAAAACAAGTATTTTAAAAGGGACAGTAGGCATCCTATTACAATCTCTTCACTTTCTTGGGGTTCTTCACTTTTTTTTTTTTTTTGAGACAGAGTCTCGCTCTGTCTCCCAGGCTCGAGTACAGTGGTGTGATCTCGGCTCACTGCAAGCTCCACCTCCTGGGTTCACGCCATTCTCCTGCCTCAGCCTCCTGAGTAGCTGGGACTACAGGTGCCCACCACCAAGCCCGGCTAATTTTTTAAATATTTTTAGTAGAGTCTGGGTTTCACCATATTAGCCAGAATGGTCTCGATCTCCTGACCTCGTGATCCACTCACCTCGGCCTCCCAAAGTGCTGGGATTACAGGCCACCATGCCCGGCCTGGGCTCTTCACTTTCTTAGAGGGCCTCTAAGGCCTAAGAAAGTGAAGAGATTGTTAAGAGGATACCTACTGTCTGCAAGTGAATTCAGCCTTCATAATGACCTCTGAAAGGACTTAGAACTGAACTGCTATCAGTGTCTTGGTGTCTTAATTCAGTAGCGCTGGTTGCCCTGCAGCCAGGAACACTGACTCAACAAGTTAAAGTGGAATTACCACTGCAGTATAAACAATCAAGTGGGCTGTGTTTTGAGCTAAGGTTGGGAGGTTAGTAGATTTAGTCATCAGCACCAAGCAAAAGACAAAAATGAATAAAAGGGTTAAAGACTAGGTAAGACATTTGATCTGGCAGTGATGAAAATCATGAGTGCGCAGTATCAGCCCTGGAAATTACTACACAAATGACAGGTGCATGTTGTGATTTTGAAGGCAGGATAGTGAATGGGAAAATAAGCTGATATTGAACAGCGTTAGTAGATGCTGAGGGTAACTGAAAACTACAGTCCCGAAGGGAGCTGAAAAGAAGTTAAAGTTGTCAAGGTTCAGGGAGATTGGACTGGGGCAGCAAATGTGGGACCAATTCAAATAATTCTCTAGGATTGTTTTAAAAGCTGATCCTTCTTGTCCCAATGGCAGGATATTTTATTTCTCACAATTTTAAGCACAGTTTAAAAAACTATTTGAAATGTACCATTTTACAATGTTCATTATTAGAATAAATGAACTTTTTAAAAACACATTTCAAGTCTCAAAAATCTTAAACTTAGAATTTCTAGAGCTCACATGTAAGCAACTTCATTCTGAAAACCATATGGGAAAAAGAAGTATTTGTCAAAAATAGTTCAATGATACTGTGAAATAAAGATATCAGAAACAATGACTTGCTTTCCTCTGCTTCAGATGGCCCCGTGATGTGAATTCTTAGATTGCTATAGTGAATTCCAAATATAGCAGTGTCAACTTGGATAATATACAGTCATGTGTTGCTTAATACAGGGATATGTCCTGAGAAATGCATTCTTAGGTGATTTCATCATTGTGTGAACATCATAGAGGGTACTTACACAAACCTAAATGATATAGCCTACTATACACCTAGGCTGTATGGTATAGCCTATTGTTTTTAGGCTACAACTTGTACAGCATGTTACTATACTGAATACTGTAGGCAGTTGTAAGCAATGGTATTTGTATATGTAAATATATGTAAACATCGAAAAGGTACAGTAAAAATACAGTATTATAATCTTACAGGACCACCATCATACACAAGGACCATTGTCAACCCAAACATTATGTGGTACATGACTGTTCTTTAGTTTCTCTGGGTCTCACTCTCTATATCTATATAATAAAGGGTATAGCCTTGATGAGCCCTCTCTCTCTTTGTCTCTCTTTTTAGCTTTTACATTCTATGGTTTTCTGAGGTAGCCCAGAAATCAAGGTCTTATCAAAACAAGTGCAATCCATGTAAAATAAACTGGCAAAAGGAGTGTATTGACCTTGTGACATCTTAAGTTCTTGCTGGCGGTTGACAGTTGGTTTCAAAGCATCCAGGTGTGAGAGTGAGCCTAGAAGGAATGTCAGGTCACAGAGAGAAACCAGGGCCTACAGAGGTTAGGAAAAGATTGAAATTTAAAAGAAAAAAGGTCACAAGTATGCCTGGAGATTAATGAGTCTAATTTATTTTAGATATTTCTAAGTTCAAGAGCTTATTATTTATTTCCCTCCTTTCACGAGCTACTGCTTTTTCCTTTGTCAGCTAATTTTGGTATATGTTATATTACTTCTTGGCTCTCCAACCCAATATTACTCTTTAAGCTTTAAAGTCTTAATTTCCTTTTATTTCTTCATTTTTGAATCTTGGCTCCAGCATCCTGGAAATGGTTCCAAAGGCACCTTGTCAGCACCATTCAAGCCTCAACTATCTGAAGCAATAATAAACAAATTCCATCTTTTCTTCAGGGGAACACAAGAGAACCTTCAAAGTACAGTGTACTCAGTATCAAGAACCGTGAAGGGTCTAAGGTTTTGCCTGTTTGCAAATTCACAGGTTAGCTTGTACAGTTTCATGAAGGTTGTCAGAAGACCCAAGATTCCCTAGTCAGATAAAAAAGATCTGTTACTCACAGATCAGCTGTTATTCAGAGCACAAGTGTCAGCATAGCTTCATGTTCCCCTTCATTTCCCAAGTCCTACGGCAGTTACATGGAGGTAGGCCCAGGTGGTTGCTGCACAGTGCTTTTGCAGGATTTTGAGGAATCTGAGTTTAGAAACCCCAATTTTTTATAAGGGACTGTAAGCAAATCTTCTCAAACTTTGCCCTGGGGGGAGCTCCCTTTACTACACTGAACAACATGTTTATTATATAAGCATCCTTGAAAAGATAGGTCAGTGCCCTGGCCTGCAAGAAACTTAAGAGACCATGAAGAATTGTCTCTCACCACCCAGTTTCACAGAGTCCTTGCAAACTTAATAAAAAATAATAATAAAAGGCAAAATAAGATGAGCACTGGCTTTCAAGGTTTATTTAAAATATTTTCCCAGTTTTACATTTGTACTCAATTATTTAAATCTATTTCTTAAACAAAATATATAATATGTAAATTATGTATGTATATAATTTTAACTGTCATATTCCCAATTGTGTATTCTGTGGCAATTTCATGCTTACCCAGTGGAAGAAAAGCAGAAAATATTCATAGGATGAAAGTCCATAAAATAGTTTAATATAACAACATTTTTATTCAACTTAAATTTAGAGCATAGGGTAAAAGAATCCCCTCAGTAAAAAGTTTTGCCTTCTTACTTATATTACATCCTTTATTCTTTAGTTTATAGTAAAATATTTTAATGTTACAGAGTTTCAAGAACAAAACATTTCCAATGTGCAACTGTAATTCTCTTGAACAAATCACTCTTTATTTTTTATTTTTATTATTTTTTACAAATCACTCTTTATTAAATACGGGCTGTGGAAGTGACGAGAGTGGTGGTGTTGATGTGCTCAAAAGCCAGGACCTCATAAATGACATAACAAAGAAAATAAGAAAATATACTTCACAAGTCCTAGCCTCTGGGAAAAACATTTTGATAACCCTCGTTGTGGGCATATGTTAAATTATACCCTTCCTTATCTCTGTCTCTGGGTTGTAAGTCAGTCCCAAGTAAAAATAATTTATCCCTGAAATAGATATGTTAATAATTTAAAACAATATTTATGCCAACAGTTCTCAAGACCATTGTGATTCAGTGTACATGGGAATGTAAACCATCCTGGAAAGGATTAAATGTTGAGGTTTTCACATTCCCTCATACCTAGGTGAAACATCTAATCAGTCCATCTAGTCAGGCTCCATATATACCACACAGTCCTGCTTCAAGAAGAAATTTCAAAAAAAAATTATACTAATTTTATCAGAGGAAATGTGTATTTCCCATGAAGCAAATTTTGAAACCCCTGGACTCATGTTAAAAAACATTTTCAGTACAATCACAGAGACTGAGGGAGAAAATTTGACACCTGCATTTTAATACAGAGTTACTCATAGATAAGAACATTAAGTTGGAAACTTCGTTTATGCCTAGCCTCCCTTTCAGAAAAGGCCAGTGAAAAAATGTAACGGACATTACCATTCCCAGCAGAGGGCAGAGTGATTTAACAACCTTGTGCCAGTGGCCAGGTATAATTGGAAACCCGTGGGGACCTCACCTAGAGATCTGCCCCTGTCATGCCAGTATCCCTATTGCTCACAGTCACCTTATCCTCTGGGCAGAAAGAGGAGGGAAGCCCCATCTCATATTGACCTCCCTTGGTCTCCTTGAGGTCTGGCACAATTC
This sequence comes from Pan troglodytes, assembly GCF_028858775.2. Taxonomy (NCBI): domain Eukaryota; kingdom Metazoa; phylum Chordata; class Mammalia; order Primates; family Hominidae; genus Pan; species Pan troglodytes. Next base: position 43,443,434 of record NC_072413.2, read on the forward strand.
CTTTTCCAACACGGTTAGCTGCTGCTTTTTCATGCCTGCTGTCAAAAATAGTTTGGGCTGAGAGTGCACAGGGATTATATGTCCCAGCTTCATTACATTCAGGTTTTCTACACATGTTCTAATTCTTTAGCTATCCTGGCTCTAACCGTTACGAAACCTTGCAGAAGCACTCCTTGCTCTCTGTCTTCCAAGCTTTTATATTTTTGGCCAGCACTATGGACCTTGCAGAAAGCCCTTGCTAAAGGAACTTTGTGTTTTGGACATGTGGAAGTCAAGCCTTTCTTCCTTCCTTGCCCTGGGGAAAATTCTTGCAGTTTCATCATTTGAAAATCTCTCTGCAAGTTTCCTCAGGGACCTGAGAAGCCTTCCTTCTCCATCCCTCCCCCCGCCAATTTTTCAAATGGATCAGATATAAACTAGCTTGTAATTAGCATCTATCTTCTTGGGAAAATCCATCCCAGAGAATGTACCAGGCCCAGTTCCAGTTCTGCACCCTCCTCAGTGCAGGCCAGTGAGCTCTGTTACCTGGCCCCACAGAGTGATTCATCTCCCCATCCTCCCTTGGAGGTTGGAAGGACAGGCTGGGCAAACCAAACTTCTATCTGCCCAGGTTATTTGGAATCCTTACACAGGAGTAAGCTGGTTAATAGCCCCCTTCTCCCCAGTGGGGGATTCCAGGTACTTGGTGTTTCCTTCTAAGCAGTGATGCTAACAAGTAGACCGGGAAAGACAATTTGGGCTTTAACTATATAATTTATCACTTAATTTTGGCTTGTCCAGAGTTATTGGGAGAAGTAGGGTCATCGGTTGGACCTACAGAGCATTTGAAAGAATTTAAAAAAGCCTCCCTTTCCACCAGGCTGATGCTGGCCTGATGAGTTCCATGCCCAGTGCTCAGCCTGGCAAATGGATTTCAGCCCCCACACAACCACTGGCCATGCATCCTTGGCCAAGGCCTCATTTAAGCTGCAAGAATGTAGAGATTCAGTTAATTTTGTGTTACATTTTTATAGTAATGACATGATGTAATGTAGTAGTGAGTTTATTTCAAAGGCAAAGTCATTTTAATAGTTTTACAAATGACTCTAGTCTCCTATTTATGGAATCAGTAAGGGTCTCAAGTAATCACCTCAATTTTTCAATTGTACTTCATTGAATTTTATGAAGGGAATATATGCTTTTGTATATTCACAGTTTTGGGATTCATCAAGGTCTTAGAACATATCTTTGCACATAACAGAGTTCTATGGTATTTTCAAAGCATTTGAATGACCCTATATTCCTTTTCTTTATTGTAAGGCTACTCTATATAATGTAAGATTGGGTCTGTTTTATTTTTTCTTTTTCATTTTTCTTTAGACGAAGTCTTGCTCTGTCACCTAGCCTGGAGTGCAATGGCATGATTACGGCCCACTGCCCCCTCAACCTTCCAGGAATGCTTGAGCAATCCTCCCACCTCAGCCTCCCAAGTAGTTGGGACTACAGGTATGTACTACTATGCCTGGCTAATTTTTTTACTTTTATTTTTGAACAAACGGGGCCTTCCTATGTTGCCAGGGCTGGTCTCGAACTCCTGGGCTCGAGCAATCCTCTTGCCTTGACCTCCCAAAGTGCTGGGATTGCAGGTGTGAGCCACCACACCCAGCCAGATTGGATCTATTTTAATATTATTTTACTTAAAACATTACATATCTTCTTTTTTCACATTCAAAACATCTAAAGAGACCTAATTTATACATATATGAGGTTAAACCAGTAGGGGTAGCAAATTTCTGCTTTGTTTTCTATAAAACCATGAAAATTAAATGTGCTGTTGTTAATCATTAATATAGTGGTCATATTTATAATAAAAAGGTATGTATTTTATACAAATATGCAAACTAACAGGCTGTATCTTACATCAGACAGTTGTATAATGAGGATAATAAATCGTAGGGTATTAAAATACATGACTTCTGAATATTTTTGGGTAAATTTCCAAAATACATTGTCTATTGTCTGGTCTCAGAATATAATACCCCAAAGCATGGCATCTTGGTATACTAAGTATTTTGAACTGAAGGAGATTGGAAGAGCCTCAGAAGCAGAGACTCTGACCTTCTCTTGCCCTCTTGTCTCCTGCCCTTTTTATTCCTCCGAAGTGAGGCACGGGAACCCGAATTCCTCTTTTCCAAGGTGTGTTATAGACACTAGAACTTCTATTCTCCAAAGCAAGCCATAAAACCTAAAATGGTCACTCTCTGACCTTCTCCCTTCTCCCTTGAAGACCTTCATTCCAGAGGGGTCCCACCCCATAATCTAGGGGGAGTAATGTTACACAAAGAGGCCAAGAAGAATCTGAATAAATGCGCCTTGCTAAGTTCCCCTAGTTTATTACTGTTAGATCATAGTGTTTTTTTGTCCAGTAACATTTCTACATGGCTGTCCATTCTTCATTGAATACAAGCACAAAAATACAGTTTTCCCTGGGTCTTTGGGTCTTCATTTCTGAAGGTTCCTGTGTCAAGTAAAACTTTGATTACATAAATTTATGATTTTCTCTTTAAAAATTTTATTATTATTATTATTATTTTTGAGACAAGATCTTGCTCTGTCACCCAGACTGGAGTGCAATGGCACAGTCACAGCTCACGGCAGCCTTAGCCTCCCAGGTTCAAGCAATTTTCCTGCCTGAGCCCCCTGAGTAGCTGGGATTATAGGCATATACTGTGCCTGGCTAATTTTTAAAAATTTTTGTGGAGAGAGCGTCTCACTATGTTGCCCAAGTTGGTGTTGAACTCCTGAGCTTAAGCAATCCTCGATTTCCCAACGCTCTGGGATTACAGGGATGAGCCACGACACCAAGCCCTCTTCTCTTGTTAATGTGTCTTTTGTTATAAGGGTGTCAGCCTTGGACCCTGATATGAGTGAGGAAAAGATATTACATCTTTTTACCCCTATACTATCTAACATAAAGCTTAGCTCTTTATTGAAGAAATCTGTTGATGTACATGATGTTGAAAGGAGCCAGGCACATTCCTCAGCCCCGGGCTCAAAACAAACAAGCCCAGTACAAACACATCCCATCCTCCCATCCCACCACATATCGCCATATATCTCTCAAACTTCCTGAGCCCAGTACAAACACCACCAGGAAAGTCTCCGATAAGGGGACAGCCGTTCAAAGTTTTACTGAAAGAGCGGGAACCAAAAGAATTCCTTTGTTCCCCTGTAACTTTCAGGCTATAAAAAGCAAACACTCGCATTGTTCAGGGCCCTCTTGTATGCTGTGGAATGGAGGGACCAGGTTCAAACTTGTAGTAAAGATCCTTGCCGCTTGGCTTTGACTCTGGACTCTGGTGGTCTTCTTTGGGGAACTAACGGTCTGGGCATAACAATGTACAGTTCCAAGGAATTGAATGTGTATTAAACACAAATAAGGAAGCAATTATCCTGGAGTAATTTGGCCTCTTTAAACAGTATACATGGTAATAATTGAGTAATTAAGGAATTTAATGCAGGTGAGTTGTAAACTAATTTAGCTATGAGCATCAACATCTTAAACCACAACTGCAGGAAATGCTTTATAAATTAAGCACCTTTTGATAACTTGAACTGTCTTTGTAATTCATTATTCTTCACTCCCCATTTAAAAAAAAATCTTTAAAAGCAGATGACATGCTGGGATGCCATAAAATTTCCCTCGTAATCAGTCTATAATGGTAAAGGTCACATTTCAATACCCGCAGTATAAAAGCAGTGCACTCAAGAGCTTGAGTTTAATGTTTTACCAGCATAGCATGGGGTAACAGTTAATGTTTTTATTTTAAATAAAAGATTGGAATTAACTTTTTAAAAAAATGCTAGACTCCTGGCTATGAATATATACTAACTGATGAGGTGAAAAAGAATGTTTTATTGTGATTAAGAGCTAGAGATGAAGGCAGTTTAAATTAGTTTTTAGAGCAGTTTAAATACATGCATAGCAGTGATCAATAATGAGCAATGATGTAGTGGCAGGCCACTATGTTCCAGATGCCACTGTATTCTCAACAATGGGAACATATTATTACTAGTAGGGCATATGACATGGGCAAGTGGGGGCAAAGGCAGTGACATAACAGCTTCACTCTAGGTGTTGAAAGAGGATGTGAGAAGCATCCGGGGGCAATAGTACAAAAGGGCGAAGCAACAGAAGAGAAATAATCTGGGAAGCACAGCAGCCTTGGGCATGCAACAGTGTTTTCCATTTTATTATTTATTATCCTGGAGTTATGCAGGATTTCTATTTGCTAGGAGAGGTATTAGTAATAGGAATTTCTTTGAGTGATTTGGAGGTGAACAAATCTTTTCTTTTCTGTGAGCTACAGTGGTTACTGCTCTGAATTTTGAGTGACTGACCAACTACCGGCTTCTCATCCATCTACCTTTTGGAAGAAATAAGGCTTTTAAAAATCAACTTATGGTCTAACATCAGAGATGAGCAATTCATGATGCTTTTTCTTTTCTTTTTTTTTTTTTTTTTCAGACAACTTCTTACTTTGTTGCCCAGGCTGAAGTGCAGTGGTGCGATCACGGCTCATTGCAGCCGCGACCTCCCAGGCTCAAGCGATCCTCCCACCTCAACATCCCAAGTAGCTGGGACTCCAAACGTGTGCCACTATGCCCGGCTAAGTTTTGTATTTTTAGTAGAGATGGAGTTTTGCCATGTTGCCCCGGCTGGTCTCGGACTCCTGGGCTCAAGCAATCTGCCTGCCTCTGTCTCCTGAAGTGTTGTGATTACAGGCATGAGCCACCGCACCTGGCCAAGATGCTTTTTCTGTTTCTGAGATACAATGAACTATATCTTAAGAATTCATAAAGCCCTAAAAAGTAAATATTTACAACCAGAAATCTTTCTGACAAAGAAACAAGATTACTCAAAGTAAGTAGTAGTTTGGGCTCCCTGGAAAGAACCCAGAACTTAAGTGTCAGGAAATGTGGATAGTTCTGAATGTGCCCCTGGCTGGTTGATGACTCTGGGCAACTTATGCAGTACCTCTAACTCATGGTTTATTTACCTGAAAAATAAGTGGGTTGGCTATGTCTGTGGTTTGAAAGGTGCTCTATGATGTCCCAGATGTCTTAGCAGTGTGTCATTGGCTGTTTTGGAGGCTGTCAGGGGTCCAGATGGCTGCTCCCACTGAGCCTGCTTTTAACAGAGCTTTTCAGTTTGTATTTCTTGTATACACAAAGTAATATTAAATAAAAAAAATATAATCCAGCTAAGAAAGTTTGAGAATACTGGCTTGAGATTCAAAATAAAATAAACCAAAAATTTTAGAAATTATATTAGTCTAGAAAGATAGTATTGTGTCTCTTTGTCTTTTTAGTACCTAGCACATATCAGGTACTTGATACATATTTATCATATGAATGCAATGGTTGTAATGAACAACTGGGAAGGAAATGCAAAAGCAGAAGGCACCATATTTGTGTTGCTATTCCTGGGTGTCATTTCTATGTAACTTGTGATAACCAGTAGTAAAGAACAACATGGACTATGTTTAATAGACAACAACTAATTTTATTGGATTTGTGTACATAATCTGAAATTTAGTCTAAGGACAAGCCATATTACTATAAATTTCAGGAAATCTAGAGAGAGAAAATGGGCAATTTAGAACAGACTGGAAGAGTAACTCTTTCAGTTTGTCTGGAAAACCGAATCTAAGGAATAAGTTCAGTTTGCAGTTTCTTTCAAGTAGAATTGGTGACTCTTGGATGCAGTTTATAAACACGTAACACATTTTCCTTGCATGGAAATATCTATTCTATGACCTCTTCTACATGAAGAAAAGATTTGAAATTTTCTTCTCCATTAAATAATGTTTTGTGTGCGTGTTGCAAAAATAAGAGAGAAGCAAGAATAACTCTAGCAGATGCTTAAAGGTTTAAGATTAAAGACACATGTAAATGTGATTCATAGTGGGTGTTCTGTGCACTTGAGTGAATATTCCCAAATCACAGCTAGAAAAATTTAGGAGTAAATTGACTTAACTTATGGTAAATCAATAGTGGTCCCTGAATTGGAGGGAAACAGATGAGCAAGAAAAAAATTATTTGACAGGACTCCACTAAGGAAAACAACATTCAAGTAACAGATGAGGTATTGTACTGCCCAGAGGAATTACCCAGCCTTTAGCAAGGCGAAGTCAGCCTCAACTGGCAGGAGGTTTGTTTTAAAACTGAAATGAGAAAAAGGATCTGGGCTTACAAATGATGGGAAGATATATTATCAACAGGGAAAAAAAACCCCCAGAAAATAGCAACTAACTTGTTTCCCCAGCACAACTGAAAGGATGAAGAAGGAAAACAATTTAATGTACCCTGGTCATGCAGTTACTTTCCTTTATCCTTACTAACAGTGCTTGTCAAGATGGTTCTGGAAACTGAATAAATGTAAGTAATGAATCATGATAGACATTGGTGAAATGCTTTATTTCTATTTCTCTGGGTTCATTGTTTCTTGTTTGACTTTCATGGGAAGTTTACAATCGTTTTCATTCTTTCGAAGTCAGTTCCTGACTTCTCTGGTCAAGGGGTTGAAGAAACAACTAGGAAAAAGGAGATATAGTCTCTGTTCTCTCTCTTTCTTATTTTCCCTCTCCCCCAGCCTCTCTCTCCAATATATCAACATATCAATAGCACTGAATCATGCATGGACTCTCAGGTTTTAAGCTTGACTGTCAAATTACCACCCTGACTGTTTAATATGATGATGGCTACTGCTGTATTTGAGACAGCCACCACATTCTCCAATTTTAATGAACTTTCCTCTGAGCAGATGGTCTTATATAATATGCACAGGGTAAAAAATAATAATTTTAGCATTTCTACTTATAATCCCAATGTCCACGATTCTTTATTTTCATTGCCTTTACTTTAATGGTTATTAGAAGTGAAGGATTGTTTTTCTGACTTAATTGGTCTACTTAACTTGATTCTTATAAATAATAATATATTACCATGCACTGTTATTATTCTTTCTTGTCCTATATCAAGGTATAGGTAGATCTGCTTAATATCTAGTATTTCCAAAACAAGAGAATTAATTACCCTTAATAACCAAATCATTTAATCTAGATATGTTACTTTTGCTTTAGTTCTTGTTCTTACAGACTCAGAAGATGAGTTGGAGTTGGCTTTAGCACCATGACCAAGTTCACTTGGAAGTGATTAAGACAGCACATGGTCAAGTTAGCTGTTGAAGGCAAAATGCCCAGGGTTGAGAGTACCAATAATTATGATCAAATCCTTTTTAAGTTTTAGCACTTTTCTCTGCCAGTACATTGATCTGTCATAGAAAATGTCACAATTGTAATTCCAGGGATCATCTCATCAAGTTTTATTTAAATCATAAAGGACTGAAGTTTTAATATCATCAGTGTTTTTCAGGGCCTTTAAAGCTTTTATCATTTGTGAACATCCTAGATTGCTATGGATGTTTGGGGGCCTGGGTATAATTGTTAGGGACAGAGAGAAGCAACAGACTAGTATCTGCTGTGGAAGAAAAGAGAGCCGGCTGAGAAGCTACTACTTATTGACTAGTGTTGTCTTCCACAGCAATGTCATGGGAGTGATTTGGTGGGAGCGTGTAAGACAGAGTCATGGCACTTATTCATATCATGGATTTCTAGGGACTTTGTTATAGAATTAAATAGTTTTGGAGGTAGAAAATTACTTCTTGATGTGCTACATATAAATCAAGGCATAGGGACTGTCTTCATTTATGCCTGCTGTCCTGGCATAATTATTAATAACACCTGTGGGTAGCCAGCCTGCAAGACGGTGCCTCATGATCCCACCTTCCGGCATTCACACTATATGTAATCCCTTACCACATTGTATCACAGTTGGTCTATTTAACCATAGAATAAGGCAAAAGTGAGAGCACATCACTTCCGAGATTTGGTGATAAAAACACTGGTTCCATCTTGCTCTTGCACTCTCTTTCTCTTTCCTCTCTCTCTTTCTTTCATCATTCACTCTAGGGGAAGCCTGATGCCTTATCAAGAGCAGCCTTATGGTAAGGAACTGACGCCTTTTACTAGCAGACATTTGAGCGAGCTTGGAAGCATATCCCCCAGCCCAGTTAAGCCTTCAGATGGCTAGGGTATGGGCCTGTATCTTGACTGCAGGTTCATGAGAGACCCTGAAACAGAACCAGGAGCTAAGCCCTCCCAAGTTCATGTCTCTGAGAAAGCGTGTGAGATGATGTGTGTGTGTTGTTTTAAGCTGCTAAATTTGGGAGTAATTTGTTATAAAGCAATATATATAAAAATATAGCACCCCATTTACTCCTAAAAGTGTCTTGATTTGGATGAAAAACTATAAAGTCACCCTATGTTAACAGAAGTCTAAATCATGAATGTATTAGGAATTTTTCTTTTCTATTGACAGAGCTTTCACTATGACATTAGTATGGAGACACTTATGGGGAAAGTTGTCAGGAGAGAGGCATTTGATAGGGTCAGAAGTCTAAATCTCTAGACTTAGAATCATGAAAAACACTATGACAAAGTAGATAAGAATGGTTGATTTTAAATAAAATTTTCCTGTATCTGACACCACCATTCACTGGCCTTCAAGAGGCATTTAACTTCTCTCTGCCTCAATTTTATCATGTAAAAAATGGGGATAATAATAGTACCTTCTTCATAGAATTTTTTGGGGATTAAATATGTGTAAAGCACTTGCAATGATGCAGGTGTTCAATAGGAGTTATTATTATTGCAATGAGGAATTAAGATGATCTCTTTCTTTTGTTCCATTTATGTACAAATAGATAGTCCCTGTCCAGTGATATTCTCATTGATTTATGCCTTAAATATTTGTATGTTCCTACTGTGTGCTAGGGACATAAGATAGAAATATGTCACCCCTTAAGGAAATTACAAAGTAGTTGGGAAAATTCCCATATGAGTTTATATATATTATTTATATTATATGATATATAAATTAAATATTTATACATATGTATGAATGGATTATATATGTGTGCATTAACTATAAAAATTATTAAAGTTAAGGACTAGACGATAGATAAGGTGTGGGTTGGATACAAGGGAAAATGGGAGCAAGTTAGAAAAAATATGAGGTTTTAGAATTAGAATGGAATGGGTTTCTGGGCATGGCAAGACACTTCGAAAGAAATGAAATGTAGGAACTGGAAAGCCTGCATAATGTGTCTTGTTGATTACTGTATCTCTAGTTTCTTGAGCAGTGCCTGGCACATAGCATTTGGCAAATACTTGTGAAATAAATACGGACATCTACTATGTTTTCATACAAATTAAAATAAAAAATTGAAAAAAAGATGATGTCATTTGTAAGCAAGGCTAATTTGACTTCTTTCTTTCCTATTTGGATGCCCTTTCTTTCTCTCACCTAATTGCTCTGGCCAGGACTTCCAGTGTTGTGTCGAATAAAAGTGGTAAAATTGAGCCCCAGAGCAGGTTGCATTTCCGCAGTGGCTCCTTTCTCAAAATGGCCCTGTGCTACAGAAGTTTGAGTCCATGCAGCTGCATGGATTCTAGGCAGCTCCCTAAACTGGACATAGGGCCTTTTGTAGCCAGGATTGCAGGTATTCATGGTAGTTATAGGTATTGCTGGGGATCTCCCACTTAGCTTTTCCCCATAATGAGAAGTTCCCCTTTGTCTCTGGGACAATCCCAGCTGGGTGCTTTGCTTCCCTTTCTATGCTACTATCCTGAGTTTCCTTGTCTCAGAGCATATTGGTCATTTCCTTGCTGAATTGCAGTGTTCTCCCTTAGACACTCTACCCAAAGTGCAGTTATCTATTTGTTGTTTTAGTCCTTCTTTGTGGAGATGAATGTTGGGCACCTCAGATCAGCCATCTTGATGCTGTTTGTCCCTTGTATCTTGTATTTTATGGGAATTATATTTTTGTATTAACATAAACTATTGCGTTATACAGCTTTTTGCACAAAGAGAGTGATAAATTTATTTATCATGGGTTTTCACTTTTTTTTTCAAAATTATACTTCTTTAAGAGTGAGATAATCCAATAAATAAACATCTTAAGGTCATCTGCTCCCAGCTCTGCCTCTGTACACTTTCCTTTTATGTACAGTATAGAAATTCAGTCACTAGAGATTTAGCTATAAAACTTTTTGGAGGTATAAGTTGTGCATTTTATTAACAAGAAAAGAAATAGAATGGATTTTTTTATCTGTCACAGATCTTATACTAGAGAAAATGTTGCAGAGTTTTACTGGGGGCTGTACTGTTTTAACCTTAGAGTGATTAATGACACCTATCAATACCCTAAAAATCATGTGTCTATGTATTCATTTCTTTCCCCTGTAAATTAATTTGTGTCTTTTAAAAATTAACATTAAAGAAGTTTTATGCTACTAAGAGATAGTGAGCTACATCAAATAAGCTTAATATAGAAACAATGTAGAAAAAAATTTAATAGCCATCCAGTGTATTCTCTGAAACAATTTTATTTTCCATGATAAAGGCCTCCTGTGGTATTCTTTTTAAAGCTATCATAAACACATACCAACCATGTAAAATTGAACTCATTATTTCCCTCTGGAAGAAGAAAAAATAACTCAAATGATGAATTCTACATCTAAAATGAAATATACAAACTTTAGAGAAGAGGTAATTTCTATTTAAATTATTTGATTCATAAGAATTATATTATAATTTATTATTGTTTCACTAGCTAGAGTTATACAAGTTTGAGAAAGGAAGGAGGTTGGTGGGATGAGGGTCTTATTTCCTTGTAAAATTTCCCTGTCTTTGTTTTTCAGTGTTTTTAACTAAATTCTAAAAGCTTCATATAATCATCTGATACATACATCACATCAATTTCAGCCTAGGTGAGCTATGCCCCTTTCTCTTTAAAGTTGGTGTATGCTTTTGGTACAAATCTTTTAAGGCAGTAGTGTCAATTGGGTGATATTTGAGAATCTGACTATTTCTGATTGCTTTTCAGGATGTTATGACTTTATCCTAAAGCCTGGGAGAAATAAGGAAGTCCTAGAGTTTGAGTAGTGTATTTGCTGACACACCTAAGGAGAACCTGGAAGCATGAGGTATATCTGCTTTTCTGAGTGCCTGTGGACTTAAAATAAATTGGCTTCTAGGGTAAACAAGACTAATGTGGAAGCCCAAGTAGTCCATAACAGTGCAGTTATCTTTGGCATCTGTTCTGAAAACCATACTTGAGTTTAAAGAAAACTTTAGGATCTCATTCCCTCTATCCCACAGAGAAAGACTGGCTTTTTTTGTTTGTTTGTTTTGTTTTGTTTTTGTTTTTGTTTTTGTTTGAGACGGACCCTTGCTCTGTTGCCCAGGCTGGAGTGCAGCGGTGCAATCTCAGCTTGCTGCAACCTCTGCCTCCCGGGTTCAAGCAATTCTTCTTCCTCAGTCTCTCGAGCAGCTGGGACCACAGGCACGCACCACCATACCTGGATAATTTTTGTTGTTGTTATATTTTTATTGGAGATAGGGTTTCACCAAGTTGGCCAGGCCAGTCTCGAACAGGAGTTCGAGACCACAGGGGATCCGCCCACCTCGGCCTCCCAAAGTGCTGAGATCACAGGCCTGAGCCACTGTTCCCAGCTGGCATTTTCAATATAACTTTTGTGCCAGTTTCACAATTTTTGTGGCCAAAGCTTGTAATTGATCCTACTTTTTACTGAAGATGGAAACCTTTGTACTGTTCACTTTAGATAATAGCAGTCCACTGAATTTTATATAATTTGCATTGGATGTTGGAACTTGAACTTTATTATCTTTAAGCATATGCAGAGCTTTGATATTCTATATGCATTTACATTTGTCTTTTCTATTATTTTCTATTCACTAGCTATTAAAAAGCAAAGTAATTTTTAAATACTATGGCTGAAATCTTCATTTGACAAAAATGAAAAATTAGTGGGTTTTCTAAGTGACATAATCACTTATGGAAACAGGAAGAATGGAGTGTCATGTGTTGATGAAGGATAAATTGCCTGTGTGAAGAGATATGTATTTTTGGGTGAGAAATTGATATCTCTATTTAAATGAAAGGAGGGCCTTACCTGGAAATGTCTTTCATACTGACTGAGTGACATAATGCATAATTATCTGTTACAGTTTTTGTTGTGGTTTGTGTGTAGGTTATGATGTTCATTTGAAGAACATCCCACTTACAAGGTTCATATAATACAAGATATAAAGAAGCTTGATGCCCCAGAGTTTTAAAAGCCATTAATCATAGTGAATCAAGACAGTTAATCAAGCCTAAAACACTGATAAAAGATTGTCCCTGAGGATTTTTACCTTGAAAACATTTAGAAAATGATAGTTTCTTCTTTCTACTTGACTGCTTTAGTAAGCCAATTCATTTTCTTCAGGAGAAGCTCAAGGTCAGTGATATGACCCTGTCATCTTTAAGAGATGTTTTCCCTCACTCATGTTAGCCAACTTCAATAGTTATGACTGATGCTGAGAGTGATACTATCAAGAAATCATCACATTGCCTGGCAAGAAGTTAGGTAAAGAGAAAAACCAATAATATTGCAGATTTCAATTTGACTTAAAATAAATATATTTTATTGAATATTTGTACCTTAAGATGCAATTAACTTTTTTTTTTTTAACAAAAAATGGTCAGTATTTCTCTATTATGAGAATATGCAGAAGAACTGAGCTAGGCCATGGTATATTGCCCTGAGAAAAAAAATCAAATAAAATGTTTAACTGGGTTAATTTTTTTACAAATTATATAATTTCTGTAATTAATTTTAAATAGAATTTCTTAATCAGTCTTTCCCCTTTGATTCCCCAGGCTCTCTATGGTGGCAAATTATTTCAGCACTAAATCATGAAGGCTGGATTCTTGAAGCCTGGCAGAGGCAAATGTCTCATTAATGCTGATCTGAGAGACATCTGTGAAGAGCCTGAACATCAGGCCAATCTGCAGAGCTGATCAGGGGCTGCTGAGTGGTTCTGAAGTGAGTCAGGCTGCGAATGAAGAGTCCACCAGAATGAGGTGATTACATCTCTGTTTTCAGAAAATGACCTCATAACCCCCAGACTGACATGTTGAATTTCTCAAGGCTTAAGTGTACATACTTCCAATATATCGCCCCCCTACAATTTGAACGTAATTAAAGAATTGAGTCAACTTTCAGGATAATTCAAGCTCCTTAAATCCACTTTGCCTTGCATATACTGGAATTTAGATAACCTTGAAATTTGTTTAAATCCTTTATTTACTTTTGTAGAGACTTTCTGGCCTCTGATGTAATAGTGGCAAATTCTTTCCTAAATTGTGCTTTTTTCTTTTAAAAAGAAGAAAGAATGCCTAGGATTTGTGGTAACAAATCATATTGAAAGAGGAATTTAAGCAAATAACCATCTTTCTCTAGCAATATATGTCTGGCCTAGAGCATATTACTGGAATACACTTCATAGTGAATGGCAAAGTAATAAAAGAAAAAAAGCTATTGGAAGTAGGTGACGTTGTAAATAGTAATATTTTCTGTAGTCCCAGCTACTCAGGAGGCTGGAGAATTGCTTGAGGCCAGGTGATCGAGGCTGCAGTGAGATATGACTGCATCTGTGAATAGTTGCTGCACTCCAGCCAGGGCAACAAAGTGAGACTCCCATCTCAAAAAAAAAAAAAGTAATATTTTGCTTTCACTGTCTTCGTTGCTAAAGAATGATGGTTAAAAGAAAATTTTATCACTTAAAAATGAACTTGAAACATTAAGCTGAAAAATAAAAGCCAGACATTGTTATAGCAATACAAAATTTTACTTCTGAAGAATTTGAACTACTTATCGTGTGCTTTTGCAGCCATTAACTTGTTTTTCTGTCTTTGTCACTAAACCCCACCATTTCTTAGGCATAAATCCATGCTGATTTTTACTCATTTATCAATGACAAGGATAACACATGTTGAAAACTAGTTGAAATAGATTTAAAAACTGGTGAATAGACAATGAACATCGATGCTTAATTAATAACATAAATTAAAATGGTTAATAGGTTGGTTTTATTGGCTTTTCTACTTTCAACTTTTAGATATTAAAATTAATGTATATAGAGAAATGAAAAATTTGGTATTTAGTTATCAACAGACAGGATCCAGAAGGATAATAATTTAAACCAAGAATACATACAATAATATATAGAACTCTTTCTACTTTGAATATGAAGCAAGATCATTCATCTTATAAATTAGCAATTTATTACAACAGTACTAATTATACTTATGCTGCTATAATTAAGCCATGCCATGATTAAGAGTCTGTCTGCCTTTCCAATTATAAATAAATATTTTAAGCCGTTATCTCAGGATTCCATGCTGTTTTCAGGGAAAAATTTTTCTTCATCAAATACAAATCAAACAAATTACATGAGGAAAAATGTGCTATCTTTTGCAGGTTTCAGTATAGTGATATGTGGCAATTAAGACAAGAGTTCATAGTCTTAATTATCTTGTGTTAAGCAGAATGGAGAATACAGCAATAAACATTTAAAATAATTAAAAAAAAAAAAAAGCCTGGGAAGAAATAGCTTTTGGGATTAAAAGAGTTTACTCTCAGGCTTTATTCCACTTCCTGTTAAGCTAGCCTTCTTTGCCAACTTTTTGAACTTAGCTATAAGATAGAGCTGCAAATATATCCAAGAGCTTATTAATAAGGGAATATAGTTACTATGTGCTATGTACAATATCTCCATATAGACCAAGTTAACATAATTGACAGCAGCACTTAATCCAACTGGGATTGATTAATCTTACCCAAATAACCTTATAGGGCACAGTAGATCAACCATTTAATCCCACTGATCATCAAAAAATATTTACATTTACCACATTCATGGTACTCTATTAGTATTTCTCTTCTCAGTGATCATTTATTGAGCAACATACCTGCTATGCAGATTGCTAGGTTATGGGGATAAAATGGATAGCTCCTATTCTTATTGAACCTATAGTCTAATGCAAGAGCTAGGCATGCAAACAGACACATGCTCTGTATAATATTTACTATGGGAGAAATAGCATAAGGAACTTTGAGAACAGTGAAAAAGAAGAGTACTACTTAACCACAAGGGGTGGAGGAAGTCAGGGCAGAGTCCCAGAAGAGAAAACAGCCTGCTTAAGTTTTAAAAGAAGTCAAGGTATTAGTTAGTTCAAAAAATTAAGGAAGGCCATCCTGGGGAGGGGACTCACCAGATAGAGGGAAGATTTGAGCAAAAGGATAGGATAATAGTGTTAATGACTAACACGTATTTAAATCTTTGCTTGATGCCAATTGTCCCCTGGTTTCTTTTTTACACGTTTCCTTCATTTATTTAATCCTAACAAGAACTGAATGAGGTAGTAGTGTTATTTTCATTTTACAGATGAAGGAACTGAAATTTTAAGATGCTAACCTGTTAAGGGCAAACAACTTATGCTGTGTTAAGATGAGAACTTAAACCTATGTTTATATGACTCCAAAGCTCATGCTCTCAATGTTCTCAAGTAGCACCTGCACAAAAATGATGTGTTACAGGAACTGTATGTTGTTCTGAATTCATTTGTTCATTTATTCAAGAAATATTTGCTGATCCAGGCACTATGCTAGATCGTAGGGATACAAAGTAAATTCAGAAATGGTTTCTTTCTGGAGGAATTTTTGGCTTAATAGGATAGATATGGCTTATAGATAGGACAGGCAAACAGTCCCTTGAGTAAATAGTGTCTTAATAATTATAGTGTCTTAATATTATAGGTGCTTTGTTAGGGTATATATGAAATTCAATAGAAAGGTAAGGTTTTGTTGGATATGGGGAGTCAGTAGAGGGTCAAGAAAATATTAATTGAGAAAATTGTGTAATCTGAGTCCTGAAAAATGGGTAGGAAAAAGGAGGGCATTCCAGATAACAAAACAAACTGAGAAAAGCCATAGAAATATAATAGCCTGGATTTGGAAGCAATATTCAATAATTCTGTGTGATTAGGGTGTACAGAGTGACATGACCAAATTTTGAGGGAATAGATAAGAAAAAATGTTTTTGAAGTAGAATAAACAGTATTTGATTATCTTTGGATGTGGGAGTGAGAAAAAGAGAGGAATACACAATAACTCATAGACTTGTCTTTGTTGGTTGGGTGGCTGGTGAATATGATAAAAAAAATGAGTTGAAATTGGATTGGGGAGAGATAATAAGAATAGTTAGTTTAGTTTTATATATGTTAAGTTAGGCAGAGATAGCTGCAGGCTCTTGACCTAGACTTCAGGACAATATCTTGGTTTATAGTTATGAGCAGATCTAGATTTATAGTTATGAGCATATAGAAGGATGATTTGAAGTTGCAAAAGTAGATGAAGTCTCTGTGGTGGCATATCACAGAAGAAGATCAAGCATAGAATTGTGAAATATACCAATCTTTTAGTAATAGCTAGAAGAATAAGAGCTTAATGAGATATTAAGATGCAATGGTTAGGTATACAGTCAGAGAACCAGGAGACAGTGATATCATTAAAGTAAAATTAAAAGAGAGTTTAAAGATAATGGGAGAGATCTAAGTTTCTAGATGCTCCAAAGAGGTCATGGAAGATGAAATTTGCGAAGAGTTTTTAGAATTTGGCATGTGTGTGATGGCAACATTAGTGAAATAGTAAAGTTGTGAACAGGGGAGAAAACACTGAAATAGTTGTTGTCGGAACTAGAAATGATCTGGCTAGAATAAGAATTATGTATATGGGGCTCAGTGGAGATCAGAGATCCAGAATTCAGTGCTATCAGTTGGCACATTGATGTGGTTTTCTCAAGAAGCTCTCAGCAGCCAAGGTATAAGATCAGAGAAGGCTAATTGTTAAGTTTATCCAAGATCGAAAGTATTCAGAATGGCTGTGGGAGAAAGATAAGGGGACTAGTATCAGTAATGAGCACATGAGGAAGAGATTAGTTAGAAGGTTGCATTATGGAGTTTAGGGAAGTGAGGGAGGGAAGCAAAGCCATGTGGGAGTGATGATGAATGAGAATAAAATGGAGGGATCAAGCATCTGAAGAGCCTTGATGAGGGCTACCGTAAACATTACTTCCTGAGAAGCCCCTGACCCTCAAGTCAGGGTTGTGTGCCCCTCAATAAGCCCCCATAGCATCCCGTACTTCCCCTATCATAGTTATTTCCATTAATTTCTTGGGTTGTTGTTGTCACTAGGCTACCAGCTCTGTGACAACAGGGACCTTGTCTGTCTCATTCATCCCTGTTTCTCCAGTGTCCCACCTGGCACATGTAGGTGGTGGAACAAATAAACACGAGATAGTGAAAGAGAAGGAGGAATATGAGTTTATATTCAGATTAATATTTTCGAATTAGGATTTCAAAGTTGATGCAGTTCTGGTTGATGACAAGGTCCAGACTATGGTTGAAGTGGACACAGCATAGTTGAAATCTGGGAGGTCATGAAGATGTGAGGCCATGGTATTATATGGATCATCTGCCTAGGTATTAAGGCTGTACAGAATCTTAGGAAGACTGGAAATAAAAGGAACTTGGGAGCCCAGGACATAGTTCTCACCCAATGAGGGTGAATAAGCTAAAGTTCAGTAAATTAGGGCAAGGGAGGAAATAATGTGGAAAAACAGAATGGCACAACCTTAACAGAGAAAGAAAGTTTTCATGAAGGTGTGAGTGACCATGAAGACTACTTCAGGAGTATGGGGTATGGGTTGAATGAGTTGTGTAAGGCAGGAGGGCTAAAGCAGTGATTAGATGGCAATGAATCTAATAAAGCCAGCCAAGGATCTTGTTTTTTGTTCCATGAATATTACAATACAAAAGATACAAAAATATCCTTAGATTTTAAAGTGTGTCAAGGTAACTTTGGAAGAGTAGGATAGTCAAACAAACAAACAAACAAAAAAACAAAAAAACACAGGATTTAAAACTGTGGAGACAGGGACTCTGGATTTGCCTCTACTATTGCCAGTTTCTAGTTGAATGTTGGTGGTCAGATTTCTTAACATTTTATGTGTGAAATGAAGTCATTGATTACTAGTTTTTAAATTCTTTTGCTTGGCTTGCAAAGTTTTGTAACCTGACACCATCCTACCTATTCAGCATTCCCTGTATACGTCAATGTGACATGCCAGGTTAATATACAAGATATCTTAAGAATACAGACAGTTCATTTATATTTTAATACTTTTGTTAGGGGTAGAAGGTATTTGAGTTACCAGCAGTGAATCTGAACGGATGTGCAACAACCTCAATTCTTGCCTCCTCAGAAGAAAAAATTTTACTGATGGGCATAAGGCAGTAAAAGAGACCAAGGCACATTTTAGAGCAGGAGTGGAAGTTCATTTAAAAAAGGTATTAGAGGAGGAAAGAAAAGAAAGTACAAGTGGAAGAGACCCAAGTGGCCAAGCTGAAGGACAAGTGTGACATTTATACTTGATTCTAGGACTTTATATATTGGCCCACTCTCGGGGTCTTGTGCCCTTTTCCTGTGGTTCTTCCCTTGGGGTGGGCTGCCTGCATGTGCAGTGCCCTCATTACACTTGGCAAGTGAGCATGTGTAGTGTGTTTAGGAAGTTGAACGCGTGCCCATCTGGGACTTTCTTCCCTTTTCTGGTGGAATGCCATTTTGTCTCTTACTGAGCATGCCCGGCTCACTCACCCAATACCTGAGATTTTATTATCAATTTCAAGTGTTTTTATCTGGGAAGTTGCCTCTCCCTGGTGCCTGCTCTCAATTAACACTTTAATGTGACATCTGTAGACCATCAGGAGATTGTCTATACCTGGCTCAGCTGCCAAATTATCATGTTTAGAGAGGCAATGTTGGTATGGACAGGAAGCAGGGAAATGCTGGGTAGAAGAGGGTGGTTCACTGGCAAAGGCCCTACCTTCAAGCCTGGAAACTGCGGCTCTAAATGGGAACAGAAATTCCTGTTTTTGCAACCAAATCTTGCCTTTCGGCCCACAATGCCCCCTATCCTATACCCATATAAACCCCAAACCCCAAACCCCAGGTTCCATGAGTGGTCAAGCAGAGGAGCAGAAGAACAGCAGAGCGGTGTGGTAGAGAAGGAGGAGAAGAGAAGGAGCATCTGAATGTCAAGAGGAGTTCCGCTGGGGACAGCCAGGGAGATTGGCTGCAGGAGATGGCCAAACTCCAGAGGAAGATAATCTTTCCACTTCATTCCCTTTCCAGCTCCCCATCCATCCTGCTGAGAGCCACCTCCACCACTCAGAAAAATCCCTGCATACACCATCCTTCAAGTCAGTGTGTGACCTGATTCTTTCTGGATACCAGACATGCACCTGGGTACCAAGAGGACAGGGTGTAAAAGGCTGTCAACCTGACTCTCCACTGAGCTGGTTTAATACTTAGCCATCCGTGGATGGCAACTGCTAGAAGAACATTAATTGTAACACACCCCTAGATGCCACCATAGGTCTGGAGCCCAAAAGGGCTCGCCCTGGCTCCTGCACCTGCTTTTCTGCATGCTCCCCCTCCCATAAAGGGTTTGATCAGCAGCGGCAGCAAATGAGTCACACCCCTGTCACAAGTGGTGCAAGGGGGTCAGAGAACTCTCCTCTTTCAATGTGGTAATTGCCCAACTATCACCTGATATTCCTGTTGGGTAGGGGAAGAGCCCTTTCCTTCCCCAGTCATGCCTGTTTAATTACCTGTAACACTTTCATTCATTGTTTCCTTTTCTTGGAATATCCTCCACATGTCTATACATTTACTTACAGCCCAGCATAAGTTCCCTTTTTCTTTCTTTCTTTCTTTCTTTATTTTTATTATTATACTTTAAGTTTTAGGGTAGTGAATGGGCAAAAACTGGAAGCATTCCCTTTGAAAACTGGCACAAGACAGGGATGCCCTCTCTCACCACTCCTATTCAACATAGTGTTGGAAGTTCTGGCCAGGACAATTAGGCAGGAGAAGGAAATAAAGGGTATTCAATTAGGAAAAGAGGAAGTCAAATTGTCCCTGTTTGCAGATGACATGATTGTATATCTAGAAAACCCCATTGTCTCAGCCCAAAATCTCCTTAAGCTGATAAGCAACTTCAGCAAAGTCTCAGGATACAAAATCAATGTGCAAAAATCACAACCATTCCTATACACCAACAATAGACAAACAGAGAGCCAAATCATGAGTGAACTCCCATTCACAATTGCTTCAAAGAGAATAAAATACCTAGGAATCCAACTTACAAGGGATGTGAAGGACCTCTTCAAGGAGAACTACAAACCACTGCTCAAGGAAATCAAAGAGGATACAAACAAATGGAAGAACATTCCATGCTCATGGGTAGGAAGAATCAATATCGTGAAAATGGCCATACTGCACAAGGTAATTTACAGATTCGATGCCATCCCCATCAAGCTACCAATGCCTTTCTTCACAGAATTGGAAAAAGCTACTTTAAAGTTCATATGGAACCAAAAAAGAGCCCGCATCGCCAAGTCAATCCTAAGCCAAAAGAACAAAGCTGGAGGCATCACACTACCTGACTTCAAACTATACTACAAGGCTACAGTAACCAAAACAGCATGGTACTGGTACCAAAACAGAGACATAAATCAATGGAACAGAACAGAGCCCTCAGAAATAACGCCACATATCTACAACTATCTGATCTTTGACAAACCTGAGAAAAACAAGCAATGGGGAAAGGATTCCCTATTGAAGTTCCCTTTTTCTATAAAAGCTTCCCTGCCTACACCAGTGTTCGCTCCTGGCTATCCCTTCTGAATGTCAGTAGCTCTGAAGGTCTGTTCCACTACAGTTCAGCACTTACTCTTTCATACTGTTCAATGTTTGATGGCATCCTAGACAGTAAAATAAAATTCCCTATTCTGGAAGCTAGGAGCTTTGAGATCTAGTTTCTGTTGTAACTAATATTGTGCTCTTGTACAAGAGGTTTCTTATCTTTAAAATGAAGTGATTTGACTAGAGAATAACTTTCTTAGTTTGAGTATTATCTAAAAGCAGAGCCAGAGAAAGAGTTTGTGTGCAGGTGACTTATTTTGAGCAGTTATCCCTGGAAGAAGGAGGAAGGTCCTGGGGAAAGCGGGACAAGGAAGGAGGAAGAACTATTATAAGGGAACATTACTGAGGCTACTGATGGGGGCAATGGGATTCCATCCTGTTGGGACCTCCCGAGAAGCATACAGAGCACCTCCAAGAATTCCTTTCCAAAAGAAGGGAGATGGGAACATTTATCAATCAGCTCCACCCCCCATAAGCCCAGAGTTGTCCTTGGGGATGCTTCTTCTCCTGAGTTTCTGAGCTATACACATTAGCTGCTGATCTGAGCTACCTAGGGGCAGAAAGCCAGGAGGCATAGCACATCTTCAAGGTGAGATACTGTCAGTGTGAAGTCCAAGCCATTCACCCATAGCCGAAATCAGAGTAGAGGCTGAGAGGGAGTGAGTCTGGGTACTGCCAATTTCAAAATTCTGTGAAACAATGACACATTCTTAGATAAGCTTTATATTTTAATACCATAGATAGAGTGACTTGCTTTTGGAATGTTAACTTTCTATTCAAAGCTGAGACACAATTTAGTAAATCTGGGGTAGGCAAAACTCCTATTATCTCTGAAGTTGGGTATTTTAATCAATTCTAATAGTGGTAGCCTAAAAACTACTAAAAGGAAAAAGTTAAACAAAATCTCTATAGGTTATTTAAAGTGACCCAACGAATGACTTTTGGAGAGACTGAAACAATGCCTCAGAATGACCTCTTCTAAACATGACAAAATCTCTAGGAAGATTATTTAGACATTAAATAAAGAGATTTGGAAATGAAATGTAACTAATAACTACTTAAGATGCAGGACCTACACATTATATAATTTTAAGGGAAATTTGCAGAATTAGAGAGGACATCAGTTGCTATTTCATGATAAATAAGTGCACCTTGGAGAGCTCCAGAAATGGAAGTTGACCCAGAGGAAGCAATTCCTGGGCAAGAAACCACCATGTAGAAACCTCAGTATTGATATTTCTCCAAGACTTGAGACAATACTTTTATGCTTGCCCTTCTTTGAAGATTCTATTATGGTTGAATTTTCACAACCCCACCTGAAGATTTTTAATTTCGAGGGGATTTCAATTGCTGAAAGGAATAGGGGTATAAAAAAAATCATTTCTTGGCCATGCTAGCTTATTGGTTCCCTTGAAATCTTGCTCCATTGGGTACCTTTTCTTGGTGTAGAAGGGCTAGTAGTAAAGTATTTCTTGGAGGAGGATATAATGCTCAGGACCAACTTCTGTTCTTCCTGGTGAGTTTCAGATTTCCACCTGGACTCAATTTCGCCATATTTTTCTCCCACTTATACTAGTCCCCTAAAGAAATCTCCATGTCCTTCATCCAACTGCTCTTATGATAATTATAATCTCCAGGTCTTTACAGGTATCTTTAGTGGAGGAGATGAAGGGAGAGAGAAAATAATCTCCTGTCCATCTGCCTAAGCCTCTTGGTTTCTCTTCCCTGTCAAGCTAGACTTGAGCACCATCCTTAGCTGGAACTGAGCTGCCATTGCTGTTTTTCTGCCTTGCAGTGGCCCATGGTCAAAGATTAGACAGGGTTGTGTCTTTGGTGGTAGCCATCCTCCCAGTTGCCACACCAGAAATCTAAAGGTCATCCTTGAAAACTCCACCTCAATCCCTCTGCGTCACTGACATCTAATAATCACAAAATCCTTCAAATTCTACCTTCTTAATATTTGTCTACTTTCCTCCATTCTTACTGCCTTTAACTTTTATTTTCTTTTCCCTGGATTCTGGAAATTGCCTCCTACTATCTACTTAACACCTTGCTCCCTTCAGTCTTTCACTGACCAGCTAAAATAATATTTTCAAAAGACCAATCCAATAGGCTTCATCTCTTGATTAAAACCCCTTCAATAGTTCCTTCATTTACCCCAGAATAACATAGAAGACCCAGAGTTTATTTCTCCAGCCTCCTCCATTGCCACTCCCTACTTTTCATTCTATGGTACACCTCTGGTGTATTACTTGCAGTTCCCCATGCAGGCTGGACACTCAGTTACACTCATATAATAGCATCAGAGATGCTACTGAAAATATTAATCACTTGCAGTGGCATTGGCACTAAGCAATCAAAACAGAGAACAGTCCATTCAGAATGGATATTGGCTATGAACATCTGTCTAAATACCCGCCCTGAAGAGTCCCCATGTATACCCACCTAGCATTTATTACAATGTGTTGCTAGCTTACTTGTTAGAGTAAAAGCTTCTTGTACATAGAGGAAGTATCTTGTTTCTGTTGTATTTCTGACTATGTTATAGAAACTCAAATTTTTTTTAGTTAATTTAATGAATGAATTTAGCAACTAAACTTCAGCTCAGGGATCTGTTTGTGAAATCCTGTTCTTCATCATGTTATACTGAATTTTAGATAAGGGAGAAAATGGAAAAGTAGATCATCCTTTGAACATTATCTATACTTTAGGTACATACAGATTTGTCTCTCCTTTAACCCTCCCCACAAGGCACTCCTAGAGTGAGAAGATGATGGATAACATTACTACCTTTTGAATAATTCATAATGTAGTCACTTTTTATGATTTTTGGCTTTGCATTTTTCCTGAATTGCTAAATTTTGATTCTTAGACAGCTAAAACTTCAGATATTCAATTTTGCGGGACATGATGAGGCTGCAAAATGATAATGAAGTCTGTTTATCAGTAAAGTTCCTGTGTATAGTCCACAGGTCCTGTGGACTATAATGGTAAACTCTTGTTTCTCTATCTTAGGCAATATCTCTCATCTTATATAGTTTTCTAGAACCTTGGCATTTCCCTATCAAGAGATGGATTTTATGTCCCCTGCCTTTGAAGGTGGATTGGCCTTTGTGACTGCCTCAACCAATAGAATATGATGGAAGTGAGGCTTGATGACTCTGAAAGTAGGTTGTAAAAATATAACACTCTTCTGTTGTATTCTCTTGGAATGTTTGCTCTTGGAATCAGGCTGCGAGGAAGTGCATACAGATATGTGGAGATGCCACATGTAGGATGTCCAGTTGCAAGCAATAGCCAGCATTAACTTCCAGATATGGGAGTGAATGAACTTTCATATGATCTTAGACCCCAACTGTTTAGTCACTTTTTCAGGGTTGAAGGCTTCCCAGACAAAGTCCCAGACATCATGGAACAGAGACCAGGTTTATTCTTTCTAAATTCCTGGCCCTGCTTAGGTCTCTAAGCACTGTATAAAGATTATTGTTTAGGACACTAAGTTTGGTGTGGGTTGGTTTGTGAAGAAGAAACACATAACTGGACTACACATCTATGCCTTCATCTTAAAGGTAGTGAATTTTGTAAATGTAGTGATTGAAGTTTTAAAAAGTATGTGTGAAAACTTAAAAACAGTATTTCCCTTTCCTTAACAATCCATCTGATGGCTACAGTTACATTAAGCACATTTCTGTGTTGATTTAAATTTCTAAGGAGAATTCCATGCATGGAGATTCAAATAAAGACAAAAGGAAACAGAAATGAATTTCCCCCCTTTTCTTCTCTCTTTGAGCAAGTCTAACCCTAAAGAAGCCAAAAGGAAGAATATGTCAAGATGGGACATATTTGAATGGGAGGAAAGGTAGATATGTTCCTGTTGAATATTCTAAACTCTCCAAATATTCAAAACCCCATTTTTGCAGTTTTCTCCTTTTTAAAGATACATCCCTTTTGGGGATTGAGCAAGAGCCAAATAAAAGTCTCCACTAATTGTTCCCTCTGCAAGAACACCAATTTAACAACTATCTACACACAGAAAAAGCAACTTCATGAGAACTAAAAATCAGGTAAGCACTCACAGTACCTGGTTTTAACTTCATATAGCTTAAAGAGGCACTAGAAGACAGTAGGAAAGACAGTCTTGAATCACCAGCACCACCCCTTCCTCATTCCTTGGCAGTGGACATGTGGCATAGAGAATCTGTGTGCTTGGGAGAAGGAGAGCACAATGATAATAAGATTTTCATTAAACTTAGTGCTGCCCTGTTACAACAAAAAGCAAAACCAGGCTGAACTCAGCTTATGCTCATACAGTGTGGAAGAATTTAAACTAGCCCTAGCCAGAGGGAAAATTGCCCATCCCAGTGGCTGGAACTTGAGTTCTGGCAAGCCTCACCACCATGGGCTAAAGGGCTCTGGGGCCCTAAATAAACTTGAAAGGTAGTCTAGGCCACAAAGACTGCAACTCCTAGGCAAGTTCTTGTGATGAACTGGGCTGAGAGCCAGTGGATTTGGGGGATATAGGACCTACTGAGAGACCAGCCTGGGTGGCTAACAGACTCGCACCATGCCTTCCCCAAACCCAGGCTGTATGGCTTGTGGCTTCAAAAGATACCCCTTCCTTCCACTTGAGGAATAGAAAAGGGAAGACTAAAGAGGACTTTGTATTGCATCTTGAGTACCAGCTCAGCAACAGGAGGATAAGGCACAGGTTAGAGCCATGAGACCCCCTTTACAGGCCCTAGCTCCCAGATGATATTTATAGATACACCCTGTGTGAGAAAGGAACCCACTGCCTTGAAGAGAAGGACCCAGTCCTGGCAGCATTCATCACCTGTCGAATAAAGAGCTCTTGGGCCCTGAATAACCAGCAGTGATAGCCAGGTAGCATGCCATGGGCCTTGGGTAAGACTCTGAGACTAGCAGGCTTCAGGTGAGAATCAGCACATTCCCAGGTGTCGTGGTTATGGGGAAAGACTCCTTCTGCTTGAGAAAACTGGAGGGAAAAGTAAAGGGCACTTTTAATTGCACATTAGATACCAGCTCAGCCATGGTGGGTAGAGCACTGAGTGGGTTCTTAGGACCTCTGATTCCAGGACTTGGCTATTGGATGACATTTTTGGACCTGCCCTGGGCCAGAGGGAAATCCACTGCCCTGAAGAGTGAATCCCAGGCCTGGCAGCATTTACCAAAACTGTTTGAAAAGCCCTTGGGCCTTAAGGGAACATCATTGGTAGCCCAGCAGTATTCCCTGTGGGCCTGTGGTAGTGGTGGCTAAAAATGAAGAGCCTCTGCCTGTGGAAAGGGGAGGGACAAGTGGGAAAAACTATGTCTCATGGTTTGAATGCCAGCTCAGCCACATTACAATAGAACACCAGGTAGACTTCTAAGGTATTTGATTCCAGTCCCTGGCTCCTGGACAGCACCTCTAGACCTCCCCGGGGCCTGGGAGAACTCACCATCCTGAAGGGAAGAACACAAGCCTTGTTGGCTTTGCCACTTGCTGATTATAGAGGACCAGAGCCTTGAGCAGACATAGGCAATAGCCACATAGTGGTTACAGCAGATTTGGATGAGACCCAGTGCTGTGCTGGATTCAAGTGTGACCCAGCACTATCTCAGTGGTGATGGTCACAGGAGTGCTTTTGTCACCTCACTCCCAGCTTCAAGTAGCTCACTACAGAGAGACTCTGTTTTTTTGGGAGAAAGTAAGGGAAGAAGAAAAGAGTCTCTGCCTAGTAGTCCACAGAATTAATTCTTCCAGATATTATCCAAGACCATCAAAGTGGCACCTCTATAAGTCTGTAAGAACCACAGTGTTATAGGGCTTGGGGTGTCCCCTAATGCAGATATGGCTTAGATAACAATGCCCAAGTCCTTACAAATGCCTGGAAAGCCTTCCCAGGAATGACAGGTACAAACAATCCCAGACTGCAAAGACTACAAAAAAATACCTAATTCTTCAATACCCAGACACAGACAAACATTCACAAGCATCAAGACCATCCAGGAAAATATGACCTCAACAAATGAACTAAATAAGGCACCAGGGACCAATCCTGGAGAAACAGAGATATATATCATCTTTCAGAAAGAGAATTCAAAATAGCTGTTTTGAGGAAACTCAAGTTCAAGATAATACAGAGAAGGAGTTCAAAATTCTATTAGATAAACTTAATAAACATATTAAAATAAGAATCAAGCAGAAATTCTGGAGTTGAAAAATGCAACTCACATATAAAAGAGTGCATCAGAGTCTTTGAATAGCAAAATTGATCAAGCAGAAGAAAGAATTAGGGAGCTTGAAGACAAGCTATTCGAAAATACAGTCAGTGGAGACAAAAAAACCCAAACAAACAATGAAGTATGCCTACAAGTTCTAGAAAATAGTCTCAAAAGGGAAAATCTAAGAATTATTGGCCTTAAAAAGGACATAGAGAAAGAGATAGAGGTGGAAAGTTTTGTGGGGGAAAGGAAGAGAGATCAGACTGTTACTGTGTCTATGTAGAAAAAGGAAGACATAAGAAACTACATTTTGATCTGTACTAAGAAAAATTGTTCTGCTTTGAGATGCTGTTAACCTGTAACTTTAGCCCCAACCCTGTGCTCACAGCAACATGTGCTGTATTGAATCAAGTTTTAAGGGATTTAGGGCTATGCAGGATATGCCTTGTTAACAATATGTTTGCAGGCAGTGTGCTTGGTAGAAGTCATTGCCATTCTCCATTCTCCATTAACCAGGGACACGATGCACGGTGGAAAGCCGCAGGGACCTCTGCCTGAGAAAGCCTGGGTATTGTCCAAGGTTTCTCCCCACTGAGATAGCCAGAGATATGGCCTCGTGGGAAGGGAAAGACCTTACCGTCCCCCAGCCTGACACCTGTAAAGGGTCTGTGCTGAGGAGGATTAGTAAAAGAGGAAGGCCTCTTTGTAGTTGAGATAAGAGGAAGGCCTCTGTTTCCTGCATATCCCTGGGAATGGAATGTCTGGTGTAAAGGTGACCATTCATTCTATTCTGAGATAGGAGAAAACCACCCTGTGGCTGGAGGCGAGATATACTAGTGGTGATAGTGCTCTCTTACTCTTTGCTACACTGAGATGTTTGGGTAAAGAGAAACGTAAATCTAGCCTACATGCATAATCGGGCACAGTACCTTCCCTTGAACTTATTTATGACGCAGATTCCTTTGCCCATATGTTTCCTGCTGACCTTCTTCCCACCATCACTCTGTTCTCCTGCTGCACTCCCCGTGCTGAGATAGTGAAAATAGTAGTCAACAAATACTGAGGGAACTCAGAGACCAGTGCTGGTGCAGGTCCTCGCATGCTGAGTGTGCCAGTCCCCTGGGCCCACTGTTCTTTCTCTATACTTTGTCTTTGTGTCTTATTTCTTTTCTCAGTCTCTCGTCTCCACCTAACGAGAAATGCCCACAGGTGTGGAGGGGCAGAGAACTTCCCAAACCTAGAGAAAGTTATCAATATGTAACTGCAAGAAGTTGATGAAACACTAAGCAGTTTTAACCAAAAGACTACCTCAAGGCATTTAATAACCAATCTCCCAAAGGCCAAGGATAAAGAAAGGATTCTAAAAGTAGCAAAAGCAGATTTTTCAATAGAAACCTTATTAGCCAGGAGAGAGTGGTATGACATATTTAAAGTGCTGAAGGAAAAAAAAAACCTTTTACCCTAGAGTAGTTTATCTCATTGAAATATCCTTTAAACATGAAGGAGAAGTAAAGACTTTCTTAGACAAAAGCTGAGGGATTTCTTCAACACCAGACCTGTCCTGTTAGAAATGCTAAAGGAAGTACTTCCATCAGAAAGAAAAGGAGGACATTAAAAAGCAGTAAAATACCATCTGAAGGTAGAAAACTAGCTGCTAACAGTGCACAGAAAAACAGAATATTATAAGACTGTAACTATGGTGTGTAAACTACTCTTAAGTAGAAAGACTAAACAATGAAACAATAAAAAATAAGACTACAACAACTTTTCAAGACATAGTACAATAAGACATAATTAGAAAAAATGTTAAAAAGCTGGGGAAGGAAGTTAAGGTTTTTATTAAGTAAAGTTAGGTTTTTATTGGGTTTCTCTTTGCTTGTTTGTTTGTTTATGCAAACAGTGTTGTTGTTATCAGCTTAAAAGCATGGGTTATAAGATAGCAATTGCAAACCTCATAGTAACCTCATATTAAAAAACCATACACCAGATATACAATAAATAAAAAGCAAGAAATTAATTCACACCACTAGAGAAAATCACCTTCAATAAAAGCAAGACCAGAAGGAAGACAAGATGAAAGAGAAAATCACAAAACAACCAGAAAACAAATAATAAAATGGTATGAATAGTCCTTACTCATCAACTTTAATGAGTAATAATAACATTGAATGTAAATGAACTAACCTCTCCAATTAAAAGACATAGAGTGGCTGAATGAATTAAATAACAAGATCCAATGATCTGTTGCCTATAAGAAACATACTTCACCTATAAAAATACACATAGATGGAAACTAAAGGGATTGAAAAGACCCTGTATAAATAGAAACTGAAATAGAGTGGGAGTAGCTACATTTATATGAGACAGAATAGGTTTCAAGACAAAAACTATAGGAAGAGACAAAGAAAGTCACTATATTATGATAAAGGAGTCAATTCAACAAGAGGATATAACAATTGTAAAAATATATGCACCTAACACTAGCACCCAGATATTTAAAGCAAATATTGTTAAAGCTAAAGAGAGAGAAAGACCCCAGTAAAATAATGGCTGGAGACTTCAAGACCCCACTTTCAGGATTTGACAAATCTTCCAGACAGAAAATCAACAAGGAAACATCAAACTTAATCTGTGTTATAGACCAAATGGACCTATAGATATTTACAGAACATTTTACCCAATGGCTACAAAATACACATTCTTATCCTTAGCACATGGATAATAAGGGAAAGACCATAAGGTAGGTCACAAACAAGTCTTAAAACATTCAAAAATAGAATATCAAGCATTTTCTCTGACAACGTAGAATATAACTAGAAATCAATAACGAGAAATTTAGAAAACTATACCAACACATGGAAATTAAACAATATGCTCCTAAATGACCAGTGGGTCAATGAAGAAATTAAAAAGGAAATTGAAACATTTCTTGAAACAAATAATGATGAACACACAACATACCAAAATATATGTGATACAGTGAAAACTGTAAGATTATATTATCTATAATATATATTACCTTATATGGTGATAAAATTTAACATCGTTTCATGACAAAAACCATAAAGAAAAAAATCTGGATGTAGGAGGAACATATTTCAACAAATCGAAGCGATATATGACACACCGACAACTAGTATACTGAATGAGGGAAAACTGAAAGTCTTTCCTGTAAGATTGGGAACACAACAAATATGCCCACTTTCACCACTGTTATTCAACACAGTACTAGAAGTCCTAGCTAGAGCAATCAGATAAGAGAAAGACATAAAGAGCAACAAAACTGGAAAGGAAGAAGTCAAATTATCCTGGCTTAGAGGTTATATAATCTTATATTTGGAAAAACCTAAAGATTCCACAAAAAAACTGTTGTAATTGGTAAACCAATTCAGTAAAGTTGCATGATGCAAAATCAACATACAGAAATCAGTAACATTTTTATATGCCAACAGTGAACAATCTGAAAAAGAAATCAAGAAAGTAATCCCATTTACAATAGCTACAAACAAAATAAAATACCTAGGAATTAACTTAAAGAAGTAAAAGATCTCCACAATGAAACTATAAAACGTTTATGCAAGAGATTGAAGAAGATACAAAAAAATGGAAAAATATTTCATGTTCGTAGGTTGGAAGAATCAATATTGTCAAAATGTCCATACTACCCTAAGCAATCTACAGATTTAATGCAATCACTATCGAAATACCAATGACATTCTTCACAGAAATAGAAAAAAAAAATCCTTACAAAAAAAAATTGTAGGAACAAACAAAAGACCTAGAACAGCCAAAGCTATCCTAAGTAAAAAGAACAAAACTGGAGGAATTGCATTACCTGACTTTAAATTATACTGCAGAGATGGCAGAGTGTAGTGGCTCACCCCTGTAATCCTAGCACTTTGGGAGGCTGAGGTGGGTGGATCACTTGAGGTCAGGAATTTAAGACCAGCCTGGTCAACATGGTGCAACCCCTTTTCTGCTAAAAATACAAAAATTAGCTAGGGGTGGTGGTGTGGGCCTGTAGTCCCAGCTACTCAGGAGGCTGAGGCAGGAGAATCACTTTAACCTGGGAGGGGGAGGTTGCAGTGAACCAAGATCGTGCCATTGCACTCCAGCCTGGGCGACAGAGGGAGACTTTGTCTCAAAAAAAAAAAAAGAAGAAGAAGAAGAAAAAAAAGAAATACTACAGAGCTATAATAACCAAAGCAGCATGGTACTGGCATAAAAGCAGACATATAGATTAGTGAAACAGAACAGAAAACCCAGAGATAAATCCATACATCTATAGTGAACTTATTTTTGACAAAGGTGCCAATAGCATATATGGGGGGAAAAGGACAGTCTTTTCAATAAATGGTGCTGGGAAAACTGGATATCCATATCCAAAAGAATGAAACTAGACTCCTATCTCTCACCTATACAAAAATCAAATTAAAATGAATTAAAGACTTAAATCTAAGACCTTAAACTATGAAACTACTAAGAGAAAATACTGGCTGGGCACAGTTGGCTCACACCTGTAACCCCAGCACTTTGGGAGGCGAGGCAGGTGGATCACCTGAGGTCAGGAGTTCGAGACCAGCCTGTCCAATGTGGCGAAACCCCGTCTCTACTAAAAATACAAAAAATTAGCCGGGTGTGGTGGTGTGTGCCTGTTATCCCAGCTACTCGGGAGGCTGAGGCAGAAGAATTGCTTGAACCCGAGGGGCAGAGGTTGCAGTGAGCTGAGATGGCGCCACTGCACTCCAGCCTGGGTGACAGAGTGAGACTCCATCTCAAAAGAAACAAACAAACAAACAAACAAACAAACAACAAAACATTGGAGAATCTCTCCAGAACACTAAACTGGGCAAAGATTTCTTGAGTAATACCCCAAAAGCACAGGTGACCAAAGCAAATATGGAGAAATGGGATCACATCAAGTCAAAAAGTTTCTGCATAGCAAAGGAAACAATCAACAAAGTGAAGAGAGAGCCCGCAGAGTTGGAGGAAATATTTGCAAACTAACCATCTGACAAGGGATTAATAGCCAAAATGTATCAAGAGCTCAACTCTATGGGGAAAAAAATCTGATAATCTGATTTTTAAATGGGCAAAAAATTTGTATAGACACTTTTTAAAAGAAGACAAACTGATGACAAACAGGTATATGAAAAAATGCCCAACATCATTAATCACCAGAGAAATGCAAATCAAAACTGCAATAAGATGTTCTCTCACCCTAGTTAAAATGGCTTATATCCAAAAGTTAGGTAATGAGAAATGCTGGCAAGGACGTGGAGAAAAGGCAACCTTTGCACACTGTTGGTGGGAATGTAAATTAGTGCACTAATAGTTTGGATGTTCCTCAGAAAACTAAAAATAGAGTTACCATAGGATCTAGCAATCTCACTGCTAGCAATATACCAAAAAGAAAGAAAATCTGTATATCAAAGAGATATCTGCACTCCCATGTTTATTGCAGTACTATGCACAATAGTCAAGACTTGGAATCAACCTAAGTGTCCAGCAACAGATGAATGGATAAAGAAAATGTGGTACATATACACAATGAAACATTATTCTGCCATAAAAAGAATGAGATTCTGTCATTTGTTACAACATGAATGGAACTGGAGGTCATTATGTTAAGTAAAATAAGCCAGGCACAGAAAGACAAACTGCATATGCTCACTTATTTGTGGGAGCTAAAAATTAAAATAATTGTACTCGTGGAGATAGAGAGTAGAAAGATGGTTACCAGAGGCTGGGAAGGGTAGTAGAAGCATTGGGGTAAGTGAGGATGGTTAATGGGTACAAAAAAAATAGAAAGAATGAGTAACACCTAGTATTTGCTAGCAGAACAGGGTGAGTATAGTCAAAGACAATTTAATTGTACATTTAAAAATAACGATTATAATTTGATTGTTTGTCACACAAAGGATAAATGCTTGAAGTGATAGATACCCCATTTACCCTGGCGTGATTATTACCATTGCATGCCTGTATCAAAATATCTTATGTAGCCCATATATACACTTACTATGTACCCATACACACACACAAAAAACTAAACACAAAAAAAGATATATCCCTTGTAAAGATGTGAGGCAAGCCAATGGAGTGGCGGAATGGCTCCCTGCTAAATATTCAAATGTCCCCCCCCCACCCTCTTGCAGTTAGATGAAGTCATGTAGCTGTTTGTGGCCAATGGGATGTGAAGGAAAGTGATATGGTCACTGTTCTGTGGTGACCATAGAAGCTGTGTTCTGGTGTGAAGGAACTACAACCTGGAAGCAGCCTAGATGGCTGAGCTACCATGAGAAGTATACCTGCCCTTAAGAGCCACTTTGATTTGTAGTGAACACACTGCCCCAGTGTGTTGAACCACTAATTTTTTTTTGTTTGTTTGTTTGTTTTGGGCATAGCCTATCCTGATGAATAGGCAGGATGGGACTGGCAGCTGGCAGTCCATCTGGCAGTTGGGATAACCATCAGTATGGCCAGTTACCACTAGATTGAGCTCTGTGACGTCCCTAGTAGGCAAACCCTACCCATGCATGCACAGCCTTTCAATTTCTAACTTTTAAACATAAATGGACAGCAAAATATCACTGTAAGTAAATGTCCTCATATTATACAGATTGACTATCAAAAGCAAACAAAAACAGATCTCAAAGTAAATAGAAACAAAGCAGTGAGCAAAGGAAAATTTCCAAAAGGATCTAGCTTATAACATTAAAGAAATGTGAGGAGATATTTTATTCCTGAAACAAAAACAAGTTGCTAATAATAAAAAAAAGGAATAATAAGTGAAAAGAGATCAAGAAGAACATTTGGGAATAAAATTAAAGAAAAGCAGCTGAAATTAAACTTCAGTAAAAGAGTTGGAAATAAAGTTAGAAAAATCTTCCAGAGAGAAATGGAAAACAGGGAAAAATGAAGGTAAAGTTAGAGAAGAAAGTGAAAAAGTGAGATGTTAAAAGAGTGCTAAATCATCTCGTTGCAAAATAAAGTGTCAATAACAATAATATCTAAACTTGCTTAAATCAAGAATTTTTGGCATAAGTATATACTTCAGAAATAAAGGGTAGCCAGAGGAAATAATGTAATGTTTGAGAAGGAAAACTCAAGACAGGAAAAAGCAGGCAGAGGATGGCTATTTTTTTCATGAGAGGTTCTATTAGTGCTATTTAACTTTTAATGTTAGGTAATGCATTAATTGTATAAAATAATAACTTTAAAAAAATAAAAATTTCTTATTGCTATTTTCCTCTTACCCTGTTTTTCTCACCCATGCATGGCACTATTGACATGTTGAACCAGATATTTCTTTGTTGTGAGGGCCGTCCTGTGTGTTGGAGGATGTTTAGCAGCATTCCTGGTCACTAGGGGTTGATTCAGTGGCACCTCTCTCCTCCATCCATTTACATTAATAACAACTAAAAATCTCTCTAGACACTGTCAAATCCCCTGGGGGATAAAATTGATCCCTGGTTTGGGAACCACTGCTTTGAATCTACACAATACTAACATTAAAAACAAACAAAAACCAGAGGCACAAAAGCTCTCCAAATGTCCACCAACATGTCAAAAGCATTTAGAATTCACTTTGAATTGTAAAATTTCTTACGAGTCCATAGGCTTTGAAATGTAGGTCTTAGGATCCATATATTTAAATTTGTGATGTATTGTGTTGCAGGGGTAATGCTGTTTGACTAAAATTAAGATCTTAATACCCACTGTGTGCTTTGACTTTCATTTTAGCTACCGTGAATTGATGAGCAAATCTAACATAGGAGGCATCCTCTTGAGTCCCTGCTGGATAGTAAGCACACCCCTGTCATTCAAATGTTGCTGAATAATAATCCACTGTTCTAAAGGAAAGACCTAACTATGGATGGGATATAATTAAAAATAACAAGCTGTGTATTCTGGTTACAACAGTAGCAAGTTTGGCTTTGTGTGGCTGAGCTGTTTGGAGGAAGATCCTGCAGTTTTAACAGGACTCCTCTCATGTCCATATTAATCAATGCTCTTGTGGTCAATCAGAAGTTTGACTGATGCTTTCATGTGGATAGAGTAACTCTGCCAGCTAAGAATAGAATAATAACACAGAGAAGGGATAATAATAGACAGTTGGCAGTTTTAATGGACACAGCCTTCCTTCTGGAGAGCTTGTCAACCTTGGTTAAGGAGTCAGTAGGCTGATTTCTGTTTAATTTGGGCATATGACATCCAGGATTTCATTTCTTTGCATGGCTAATGACCTGGTCGAGGAACCAAATATCAAGTAGTGTGTTCACATTCATGAAATTGAAAATAATGTTTTCTCAGTGTTTGGGGGCATATTTTCTTGTTCCACTTTCATAAAGTGTGATTTTTATAGCAAAGTAAGGGAGAGAGACCCCTTAAAAAGAAGTCTTCCTAGTGATTAACTTATTATTTTAAGTTTTTAACATTACAGCAATTTAGAATTTCTTTGTACTTTATTTTATCTTCTCTTTTGCATGAGGGCATTTTCCTGTGTTTGGGTAACTGACCCATCTTTTCCCTTGGAAATGCTGATAGATTTTGCCTATTCCCTTAGCAGCTAGACTCTTGGGTTTGATTTGCTCCAGGCACTTAAAAAAAAAACAGAGAAATTTTCTTTCTATTCTTGTTTTTTACTTTCCTTAGGCCTGTGGCGTCTCTGGAGTGCTGTGCAGCAGATGGAGAAATGAAGCCTGCTGTTTCAGCTCATGAAAAGCTTACCTTAGTGATTCAAACTGGAGATCAAAGAACTTCATGGGTTTATAAGACAGATATATCAAGATCCAATCATATAGAATTGCTAATTTTTCATAAATCTACACAAAGGCAGCCTAGTCAAAGGCAATATATGCATCCTTTTCCATTAAAAAAGTAACAGAATGTAATTTTCAGGAGCATAAAGACTATTCATTTTCATGAATGTAGATTTGTGCTCAGAAATGGAATTGCAAACTTATTCAAGAGCTTAACAAAGTAAAGCTACATTTGGTTAAATGAAAGCAAATAGTGGAGAACAATATTTTTGAAACATGTTATTCTTTCAGCTAACATGAGTAAATGAGGAGTAGAAATGACAATTCTGCCTGTGTGTCAAATAAGCAAGCTTCTTAGGACATAAAGAGGTTAGAGGCTGAGATAAAAAGAAATTGATTTGGAAAATTGGAGAAATTCACAGTTAAGTAGTTAATTGGTAACTATTCCTGCTGCTAGCTTCTTCCGTAAGGAAACCTACAGGTAGCATTCTATACCATATTGGCTCTTCTGCACTGACCAGACACGTGAGAGGTGTTGAATGAACTATTAATAAAAAAGCTCACCACATTTACATATGATCATCCTTGAAATGGAGATGACTAAACTATGGGAGTTGTTCAAAATGATTGAAACTTTGAAAAGAACCCACCTTTTGTAGTGATCCATCTAGTTGTTCAGGGAGTTAATGGGTAAAACAGGTATTCCCAAGCAGTCATTTGCTGGAGGAAATGTACTGCTTCATCTTTATGTTCCTGGTTCTTACATTCAGCAAATTTTTACTGAGCATTTATTATGTTCCAAGTATCATGGCTGGTACTAGGAATACAGAGATACACAGTTGTTGATCTCAAGAAACTAATATTATAGTGGAATGAAAGACATATTAACAGATATTTATGTTACTATGATAAGTGCTAAGATGGAGCCATACCTAAGTCAGGCTGAAGGAGATGTTTGGAGTCAGATAAAGGGTTTGAAATAAGAAAATATATCAGACACATCTTAAAGGACCAGAGACATATAGTCTGCTGAGGAAGAGGAATCAGGCATTTCAGGAATTTGGGTCTAGGCTTTTCTCCACTTCGTTGCTCCTTGGAACTTAGGTTGGGGTTGAAGAAGAGTTGTGAGATGTATTTCTATTGGTTTATGAGGAAGGGGTCTGTCTTAGTCTGTTTTATGTTACTTATAACGGAATACCTAAAACTGGGTAATTTGTAAGACATGAAATTTGTTTCCTTACAGTTCTGGAGGCTTGAAAGTCCAAGGTCAAGTGGATGCAACTGCTGAGACCATTCTTGCTGGTGGGGATTCTCTGCAGAGTCCTGAGGTAGTGTGGGACATCACATGGTGAGGGGGCTGAGCATGCTAGATCAGGCCTCTTGCTCTGCTTTTAAAGCCACCAGTCCCATTCCCATGATTAACCATTAAATCATTAGCCCATTAATTCATTATTGGATTAATCCATTGATGAAGGCAGAACCCTCATGATCCAATCACCTCTTAAAGGCTTCACCTCTCAATACTGGTACATTGGTGATTAAATTTCACATGAATTTTAGAGGGGAAAAATGTTCAAACTATAGCAGGTCTTACCTTTGAGGGAGCTTCTCTGGAGGCTATCTAATATGAATACATTTGGCTTTGACCTAGGCCATTAGTTTATATCCTTCTCAGGATTCTCTTCCTTGTATTAAAGACAAAGGGGTTTTTTTTTTTGCATGGTTTTTGATTTATTTCAAAAAGAACTATTTCATATGACATAACTTGAAGCCTATCATGGCAGTGAGGAAAAATTGTGTTGAAAGAATGACACAGCTAATTTATTTGTTGAAGCAGTCAGAAAGATTAACGATTATTAGGCACCTAATGCATATGTTGACTGCTGCTTGCTTGTCTATTTGAAACCAGTCTTTAATCATAGATAAAAACAGGATTTGGCTATAGTTTCTAGTTGCTCTTGAATCATGGGCAGTGAGAGGCAATCTAGGACTTGAGTTAAAATACAAAATACTCTGACTTTTTTTGGATGGGCTATCTTTGCGGGCTAAACAGATTTCAAATAATTCATGGAAGGATCACATTATAAATAACCTGCTAGAGAACTTCATATAAAATTAGCTTTTATAAGCTTTTAACCCAAATTTTTTATAATCAAAGGAATAAAAAGTACATTTTCAAGTAATAGAATCCAAATTTGTTTTGACTAAAGCTAGTGTAAATTTTTAGTACCAAACAAGAACGCATGCATTATCACAGCTTTTCCTCCATTATGACAAAACAACTTTGTCACGAAGCCCAGACAGATTATTTCTATAAGACCATAACATGAAATGCCATTAGATGTCAAAGGCTTGCCAATTAAGGGTTTATCTTTGCAACAGAGGCAGCAGACACACAACAAAAACATGCCATTTCCATTTCCTATAATCTGAGAAACTTGCTAGCAGCAAATCAACTGTATGAATGAAATTGTATATCTCTACCAGCAAATAATTCACTCAAACCTGTCTTCCTTCAAAGCCCTTTTTCATGTTTTGTTTTTTTGCATATTTACTAATAACAAGTATAGGAACGTAGTAAGTCAGTTGGAGAAAGGCTCTTGCCTTCCTTATTATGTGAGAAATTTGTATGATAAAAGTGGATGTACTCTGGACAAAGGACTCTGGACTTCAGGGTGCTTACTAACTCAGAAAAGCTGGACTGGAACTTTAAAATAAAATGACAACTAACTATGTGGTTTAAGTCAAAACCTCTAAGGAATCTGAGATTGGCTGTGCTGTTATGGTCCCACTAGTATATAGATTTTTGTTTTCTGCTCCAAGTTACATTATTTACTTCAGCTCTAGCTTGTAGGTCCATGGCTGAGGTCTGACAAGTGGGTATGGCCTCTGCATTACTGGGAAACACCCAGGGAAGGAAAGGTGCAATAATTCATGTGGAAGGGGACCCTCTGCTTTAAAACAGGGCTGTGGCTTCTGGTGCTGCCTTTGTGTGACTTTTTAAAAGATGTCTCCTCTGAGTAGGGCAGATTTTGGAGAGCAGAGTACAAGTTGAATTTCACCCCTTACTCATCCCGTCAACCTTACCTGGTTGGTAATGCTGCTTGAGTGGCTGATGTTTTAAGAGGCTGTGAAGAGAAGCTTCCATAGTAGCTGCAGATGATCTGCAGAAAGCATCTGCCCTAGTTAAATTTTATGTATAAGGTGTTTTTTTTTTTTTTTAATGGAGTCTCACTCTGTTGCCCAGGCTGGAGTGCAGTGGTGCAATCTTGGCTCACTGCAAGCTCCGCCTCCCAGGTTCACGCCATTCTGCTGCCTCAGCCTCCCAAGTAGCTGGGACTACAGGCGCCTGCCACCACGCCTGGCTAATTTTTTTTTTGTATTTTTAGTAGAGATGGGGGTTTCACTATGTTAGCCAGGATGGTCTCGATCTCCTGACTTCATGATCCGCCTGCCTCGGCCTCCCAACGTGCTCGGATTACAGGCATGAGCCACCACGCCCGGCCCAGGTATAAGGTTTTTATGTCTGCTTTTTCCTCTTTTACCTTGTGCCTAGGATAAAACACAGCTCAATAAATATTTGATCTGTAAATGTGACTGATTAGCTGACAAATGGGTTAGAAGAATTGTTACTTGGTGGTATCTCCCAAATACATTTAGGGAATGTTGATGTTGTGATAAGGCAATCGAATTTTCTCTGTAGGTCTAGACCCTACAGTTTTACTCATTAGCTAGTCATAGTAAAATGTCCCTCATTAACATGGGTGACTTGCTACCCAACTGTTTCCTTTATCAGAAGCGGCTATATTAAGTACTTCAGTCTGTTCTTAATGATAGTACATCCACATCACTATGGAGACATGAATATTCATCAAAAGTTCAAAGAGATGACAAAGTGTAAAAACACAGAGGGGCAGTGAGAAACCAAGAGAAGCAAAGAGGGGAAGAGAGTATTTGTAGTGATAGTCAGAGGCTCAGTAATTACACTTTTCTTCTTGTCATATTCTTTTCCTTTCCATCCATAGGAGAATATATTTTCTAAGCAGGTGTAAGGCTTTCTCCCCCTGTTTTCAGCAAAGATGTTCCCTGCTAGCTTAGTACCTGGGTCATCAGAACAGACACTTGTTTGATGACACATGGCTCTCTTGTTTGGACAGATAACGTTAACTACAAACATATGCTTACCTGTGAAGAGTTTCCTAGGTAAAGCCTAAAGCATCTTTCTTTTGAACATTTTTACTTTGCATTCAAACTGTGTTCTGATTTTGTGCCAAAAAATATCTTGCAATTCTCTTCTTACCAGAAACCGGAGGTAACATTCTTAGTTTGGAACCATGTGTCCCTTCACTTCTTGTGCTTCTTGTTATCAGCTGTACTCAATGTTTTTGACTCCACAGGTGAATCAGATGCACAAGAAATTTCGTGCTCGGCTTCCTCCACCTCTACCGCTGATTCAGAAACTATTCTCTTTTTGCCACGAAGACAAGAGATGAAATGCCAGCAATATTTTCACTTTCTTCCATCATCCACCTCTCTTTCTAAGAAATTTCTAAATGTTGACTTCCAAATTTGTGGGCCTTCCAGGCAGTTATTTTTGTCCATATGGAAACTGAACAGGAGCTAGAAATTTAGTAAATTTCATCATGTGAAATGTTTTTTCATAAGGGCCCAAATTGCAGTCTTTCAGAATTTTACACAGTTGTGGTGGTGGCAGGGGATAGTGAGGTGAAGAAGGGCAAGAAATGCTTTTAAATCTGCTTTAGGCTGTGTATGGTCTTCATGAAAAGAGTATTTATTCATCTTAATCTGGGAATAGACAGCATGTGCTGCAAAGAACAGGGTATGTTGAAAGCTGGTTTATTTTTCTTTGCCAAGTATTTTCTCATTCTTGAATGTGACCTCAATTATGAAAGAGTTACAAATTAATGGCTCAGCCTTTCATCATCTTGATTTCTTGGTATAGGGCTGTAGAGAGGTGATGCTTCCTGTGAAAGAAATTGTGCTCAAAAGTACTTGAGGCAGTGAGTGGCACATAGCTTGGGAACCCTATTTACTAGACCAGTGAAGGGAGGCTTAAGTCCCATTTGGCTAATCAGCAATTTATTTTCACAGCAGAGGGAATTCTAGCAAACGGTGTTTAAGCAAATAAATAATAATGGCTTGGGGTGAGGCTATTAAGTCTCCAGCTATAACATTTGAGATTTAATAATGACTTGGCACTTTTCTATAGTAAAATACCATGCTGACCAGCTTACATCAGCATGGATGTTTGCCTTCATTAGCTTCATGGCTGTCAAGACTGTGACTTGTAAATTTTCACCCTTCACCTTCATGTAAAAGGCCACATACTCATGGTTACAAAGAGCACAGGAAATCATTTATTTTCCAGAATGTTTAAGCGATTGGAATATTGGACTCAATATTTTTCTTTTGAACTATGTCTGTTCTTCTGACTGTGTAACTAGATACAAAAATAAAGAAGAGGAGAAGGTTGAATGAGCTTTACCTGACGCAAAATTGGTAAAGTAAAGCAGTAGTTAGCTTAGAAAAAGTGATTAGAAGCTGAAAAGCTAAGATCAAGAGCAAAAGGACAACTGGATTTCAGACATTAATTATTTTTAATTAAAGCATAAAGAAATCAACTTTATTCTCATACATTAGATACTATATTTGCTCTTAGCCAAAAGACTAAGAAGCAACCAGTCTCATATATTAGAAAGCCATCCATATTTATGGGAGGCTGATTTAGAAATATATAATAATATTATTTTCCTGTTGTGTGCAGACTCTCATTTCAGAAGAGGATGACCAACAAATATCAGAAAATATCAGTGAGCTATTTCTGAGATTTTGCCTAAGCTTTGTGTGTACAATATATAGATATTAGCAAAATTTTATTCTTTTGATGCTTTCTCTAGGAAAGAGTTTATAATTATGCCATTTGCAAGATGCAAATCAATAGTTGTGTTTGAACAATTTTTTTTCTCTGAAGCAAGAAGTGTGACTTATTACGAAAAGTACACCTAGGATTGTAGTCATAAGCTTGTAAGAACAAAATAATAGCATATACGAAGTTAGGATGTGTTCAGAACAGAATGGGAATGGGAATACATGTGGGAGCATGCCTGGGTGCTCAGCACTTCGTAAAATGAATAAAACATTAGCAAATGTGATTTGGCAGTACATGGTCCAGTAACTGCAGGGCTCAAAAACAGTGTGAAACATTGCCTAATGATGAAAACTTCATTAGAAGTCAAGCTTTGTTGATTACAAATTAAGTGTTATCCCATTCTGCAAACTTAAGTTTAGGACCCTGGCCAAGAGTCACAGTAATTTTCTTTGAAACTTGGTCTCACTCCACTAGGCCAATCTTCTTTTTCTGTTGAAAATGTTCCAGAGGGAAGGTAGGTACAGCAGCATTACATGGAAAGGATACTGGGCTGAAAATTTAAAAAGCTTGTCTTCCAGTTTTCAATGTGTTACTAACTAGGTATGTAAAGCTGGACATATAAACATTCCTTTGTGTTTCAGTTTACTAAATGGTAAAGTGATCCGTATCCTTCCAGCAATAAAATTCTGAGATGATTGCCTGTAGTCTCTCGAATCTTGGTGCAAGGGGAGGAGAAGCATCTGAGCCCTGCTAACATGAAAACTTTGCCTCAGGGTCCAGTACTATGAGCTACCTTCTCATAGCTCAGAGCTACCCTATGAGCTACCCTCTTTATCTGTGATATTATTGGTACTGGTGAGGAAGGGGAAAGAGGTTATTTTATTTTAACATATTTGGTGGGTATAAGTGCAGGATTCTTATATGCATATACTGTGTACTGGTGAAGCCTGGGCTTTTAGTGTACCCATCACTGAATAGTGAACATTTTACCCAATGGATAACTTTTCGACCCTCATGCCCCTCACGTTGTCTCATCTTCCCACCCTTTGTAGTCTTCAATGTCTATTATTCCCTTCTTTATGTCCATGTATACCCATCGTTTAGCTCTCACTTATAAGAACATGTGTTTTTTGATTTTCTGTTTTGGAATTAATTCACTTAGGATAATGGTCTCCAGTTCCATCTACGTTGCTGCAGAAGACATGATTTCATTCCTTTTTATGGCTCAGTAGTATTCCAAAGTGTGTATACATATGATGATGGAAACTTAGGTTGGTTCCATATCTTTGCTATTGCGAATAGTGCTATGATAAACATATGAGAGCAGGAA